>NW_027362764.1:750802619-752106786 GCF_046119375.1 Phyllobates terribilis | reverse complement strand
TATATACACACAATCACACACCCACACTGTACACACACACACATATATACACACATTCACACACCCACACTGTACACACACACACATATATACACACAATCACACACCCACACTGTACACACACACACATATATACACACAATCACACACCCACACTGTACACACACACACATATATACACACAATCACACACCCACACTGTACACACACACACATATATACACACAATCACACACCCACACTGTACACACACACATATATACACACAATCACACACCCACACTGTACACACACACACATATATACACACATTCACACACCCACACTGTACACACACACACATATATACACACAATCACACACCCACAATGTACACACAAACACGTATATACACACAATCACACACCCACACTGTACACACACACACATATATACACACAATCACACACCCACACTGTACACACACACACACATATATACACACATTCACACACCCACACTGTACACACACACACATATATACACACAATCACACACCCACACTGTACACACACACATATATACACACAATCACACACCCACACTGTACACACACACACATATATACACACAATCACACACCCACACTGTACACAAACACACACATATATACACACAATCACACACCCACACTGTACACACACACACATATATACACACAATCACACACCCACACTGTACACACACACACATATATACACACAATCACACACCCACACTGTACACACACACACATATATACACACAATCACACACCCACACTGTACACACACACACATATATACACACAATCACACACCCACACTGTACACACACACACATATATACACACAATCACACACCCACACTGTACACACACACACATATATGCACACAATCACACACCCACACTGTACACACATATATACACACATTCACACACCCACACTGTACACACACACACATATATACACACAATCACACACCCACACTGTACACACACACACATATATACACACAATCACACACCCACACTGTACACACACACACATATATACACACAATCACACATCCACACTGTACACACACACACACATATATACACACATTCACACACCCACACTGTACACACACACACATATATACACACAATCACACACCCACACTGTACACACACACACATATATACACACAATCACACACCCACACTGTACACACACACACATATATACACACAATCACACACCCACACTGTACACACACACACATATATACACACAATCACACACCCACACTGTACACACACACACATATATACACACAATCACACACCCACACTGTACACACACACACACATATATACACACATTCACACACCCACACTGTACACACACACACCCACACTGTACACACACACACACACTGTACACACACACATATACACACAATCACACACCCACACTGTACACACACACACATATATACACACATTCACACACCCACACTGTACACACACACACACACACTGTACACACACACACACACACTGTACACACACACACATATACACACAATCACACACCCACACTGTACACACACATATACACACAATCACACACCCACACTGTACACACACACACACATATACATACACACACTGTGCACACACACATATACATACACAATCACACACCCACACTGTACACACACACACATATATACACACAATCACACACCCACACTGTACACACACACACAATCACACACCCACACTGTACACACACACACATATATACACACAATCACACACCCACACTGTACACACACACACATATATACACACAATCACACACCCACACTGTACACACACACACATATATACACACAATCACACACCCACACTGTACACACACACACACACATATATACACACATTCACACACCCACACTGTACACACACACACATATATACACACAATCACACACCCACACTGTACACACACACACATATATACACACAATCACACACCCACACTGTACACACACATATATACACACATTCACACACCCACACTGTACACACACACACATATATACACACAATCACACACCCACACTGTACACACACACACATATATACACACAATCACACACCCACACTGTACACACACACACATATATACACACAATCACACACCCACACTGTACACACACACACATATATACACACAATCACACACCCACACTGTACACACACACATATATACACACAATCACACACCCACACTGTACACACACACACATATATACACACATTCACACACCCACACTGTACACACACACACATATATACACACAATCACACACCCACAATGTACACACAAACACGTATATACACACAATCACACACCCACACTGTACACACACACACATATATACACACAATCACACACCCACACTGTACACACACACACACATATATACACACATTCACACACCCACACTGTACACACACACACATATATACACACAATCACACACCCACACTGTACACACACACATATATACACACAATCACACACCCACACTGTACACACACACACATATATACACACAATCACACACCCACACTGTACACAAACACACACATATATACACACAATCACACACCCACACTGTACACACACACACATATATACACACAATCACACACCCACACTGTACACACACACACATATATACACACAATCACACACCCACACTGTACACACACACACATATATACACACAATCACACACCCACACTGTACACACACGCACATATATACACACAATCACACACCCACACTGTACACACACACACACATATATACACACATTCACACACCCACACTGTACACACACACACACACTGTACACACACACACACACAAACACACTGTACACACACACACATATACACACAATCACACACACACACTGTACACACACACACATATATACACACATTCACACACCCACACTGTACACACACACACACACACACTGTACACACACACACACACACTGTACACACACACATATACACACAATCACACACCCACACTGTACACACACACACACATATATACACACATTCACACACCCACACTGTACACACACACACACATATACAGACAATCACACACCCACACTGTACACACACACACACACATATACATACACACATTCACACACCCACACTGTACACACACACACACATATATACATACACACATTCACACACCCACACTGTACACACACACATATATACACACAATCACACACCCACACTGTACACACACACATATATACACACAATCACACACCCACACTGTACACACACACACATATATACACACATTCACACACCCACACTGTACACACACACACACACTGTACACACACACACACTGTACACACACACACATATACACACAATCACACACCCACACTGTACACACACACACACACACACATATACATACACACACACATTCACACACCCACACTGTACACACACACACACACACATATACATACACACATTCACACACACACTGTACACACACACACATATACATACACAATCACACACCCACACTGTACACACACACACATATATACACACAATCACACACCCACACTGTACACACACACACATATATACACACAATCACACACCCACACTGTACACACACACACATATATACACACAATCACACACCCACACTGTACACACACACACACACACATATATACACACAATCACACACCCACACTGTACACACACACACACATATATACACACATTCACACACCCACACTCTACACACACACACACACTGTACACACACACACACACTGTACACACACACACACATATACACACAATCACACACCCACACTGTACACACACACACATATATACACACATTCACACACCCACACTGTACACACACACACACACACATATATACACACATTCACACACCCACACTGTACACACACACACACACATATACATACACAATCACCCACCCACACTGTACACACACACACACATATACATACACACATTCACACACCCACACTGTACACACACACACACACTGTACACACACACACACTGTACACACACATATATACACACAATCACACACCCACACTGTACACACACACATATATACACACATTCACACACCCACACTGTACACACACACACATATATACACACATTCACACACCCACACTGTACACACACACACACATATATACACACATTCACACACCCACACTGTACACACACACACACATATACATACACAATCACACACCCACACTGTACACACACACACATATACATACACACATTCACACACCCACACTGTACACACACACATATACATACACACATTCACACACCCACACTGTACACACACACACACACACACTGTACACACACACACACACACACTGTACACACACACACATATATACACACAATCACACACCCACACTGTACACACACATATATACACACATTCACACACCCACACTGTACACACACACACATATATACACACATTCACACACCCACACTGTACACACACACACACATATATACACACATTCACACACATACACTGTACACACACACACACATATACATACACACATACACATACACACATTCACACACCCACACTGTACACACACACACACATATACATACACACATATACATACACACATTCACACACCCACACTGTACACACACACACACACATATATACACACATTCACACACATACACTGTACACACACATATACATACACACATACACATACACACATTCACACACCCACACTGTACACACACACACACATATACATACACACATATACATACACACATTCACACACCCACAATGTACACACACACACACATATACATACACACATATACATACACACATTCACACACCCACACTGTACACACACACACACATATATACACACATTCACACACCCACACTGTACACACACACATATATACACACATTCACACACATACACTGTACACACACACACACATATACATACACACATATACATACACACATTCACACACCCACACTGTACACACACACACAGATACATACACACACACAATCACACACCCACACTGTACACACACATATACATACACCCACACTGTACACACACATATATACATACACACAATCACACACCCACACACACACATACACACCCACACTGTACACACACACACACACATTCACACACCCACACTGTACACACACACACACATACATATACATACACACATTCACACACCCACACTGTACACACACATATACATACACCCACACTGTACACACACATATATACATACACACAATCACACACCCACACACACACATACACACCCACACTGTACACACACACACACACATTCACACACCCACACTGTACACACACACACATACATATACATACACACATTCACACACCCACACTGTACACACACACACATATACATACACACATTCACACACCCACACTGTACACACACATATACATACACACAATCACACACCCACACTGTACACACCCACACTGTACACACACACATATACATACACACATTCACACACCCACACTGTACACACACACACACACACATATACATACACACAATCACACACCCACGCTGTGCACACACATATACATACACACATTCACACACCCGCACTGTACACACACACACATTCACACACCCACACTGTACACACACACACACACATATACATACACACATTCACACACCCACACTGTACACACACACACACATATACATACACAATCACACACCCACACTGTACACACACATATACAAACACACATTCACACACCCACACTGTACACACACACACACACATATACATACACACATTCACACACATACACTGTACACACACACACATATACATACACACATTCACACACCCACACTGTACACACACACACATATACATACACACAATCACACACCCACACTGTACACACACATATACATACACACATTCACACACCCACACTGTACACACACACATATACATACACACATTCACACATCCACACTGTACACACACACACATATATACATACACACAATCACACACCCACACTGTACACACCCACACTGTACACACACACACACATATACATACACACAATCACACACCCACACTGTACACACACACACATATACATACACACATTCACACACCCACACTGTACACACACACACATATACATACACACAATCACACACCCACACTGTACACACACATATACATACACACATTCACACACCCACACTGTACACACCCACACTGTACACGCACACACACCCACACTGTACACACACACACACATATACATACACACATTCACACACCCACACTGTACACACACATATACATACACACATTCACACATCCACACTGTACACACACATATACATACACACATTCACACACCCACACTGTACACACACATATACATACACACATTCACACACCCACACTGTACACACACACACACACATATACATACACACAATCACACACCCACACTGTACACACACACACACATACATATACATACACACATTCACACACCCACACTGTACACACACACATATACATACACACATTCACACACCCACACTGTACACACACACACACATATACATACACACAATCACACACCCACACTGTACACACACACACACACACATATACATACACACATTCACACACCCACACTGTACACACACACACACATACATATGACGCACCCCTGGGCCTGTGTCGCGCAGCGTTGCGCACGCGGGAGCTTACCCGGAGCCGGATCTGTTGATTGTTGTAGTCTCGTGGCGGTGACCCGGTCCGTGCCCAGGGAGTCAGACTAAGTGGCGCTGTATTAGCGGTAGATGTTGGACGACTACGCCACCCGTTGAATGCAGCGAAGGAGCTGCCGCTGCAGGGCAGACCGCTGAGGCCGGTGGTAGGATTCTGCAGCGTGATAGTATCACCCCCAACGGGAGGGGTATGGCCTCAGGGCAGCCGACGTGGATGATGGGGTAGCAGGAATCACTCAGAGACGATGCGGTGTAATTCAGGGTCTTTACTGGTGATAAAGATAGACCCTCCCGGAGTACTGGCTAGCGATCGGGGCCTGGTCAGTCCTTGAGCAGATGGGATCTCCCCTGGCCAAGCGGAGTTGTAGGCCTCCCAAACTGACTGTACTCTTCTGGCTACCTTGCTAGAGGCGGGTATAAGTAGCCCACGTCCCTGAGTGTACCGTGTGGTGCTCACCCGTACGGCCGGTGACTCGGGGCCTTCTAGTGGCGTCCGCTCCACGACGGCGGTGCTGGTCCCACGCGTGTGACCGTGCCTTCGGGTTTCTTGGCCAGAGGACCTGAAATCCCCTGCCGGGCGGTTTCTGCTGCTGGGTAAAGATTAGTCCCCACAGCCTCGGACTCCGGGTCCGGTGATAGCTTCTCAGTCAGGGCGAGCTCTGCAGCTGCCAGCCCCTGACTCCTTATAGCACTGCTCCCACAGAGCTCCTGATGTTCTTTTCCTATATCTGCTTCTCTTCTCTGTCTCTACTTCTTCTCTACTCACTAACCCTGCCTCAGCCCTAGGTTTATATAGGGGAAGTCCTTCCCCTCCCAGGACTGGGCAGGAGGTGTGGCATGCATAGGATTCCTGACCAAGAGACCTCCCACCTGCTCTCAGACATAACATTGCTGTTACTGTGGAAACCAGACCCCTGGGGTGCCACATTCCCCCCTAGTGAAATTTAGTACTCCGGGACTAAACATATTTTTAAACATAACAAGGTATAAACAATAATAGTACAATAAGAAAAACATATAAAGATGGTCACGGCGTGTCCGCAACCGGGTGCAGTTTTTGAAGAAAAGCAAGGTGTCCATTTCACCAAAACAGGGAGACATAACCAGGTAGGGGTCTGTCCTGCCCCGAGTCCTTAACAGTCTTTAGTCCATTCCTAGGTTACGCTCCAACCATGTACAAGGATTCCCGGTAAATCCACCAAGGACTCCTATAAATAACTAGAAACACATAATTATACACAAGCAACAAGAAAAACAGGTAACCACAAATAAAACAGTTTATACACTTCAAATCCTCCAACGTGCGGGTAACTGGCCTCTAGTGGCCCTAGTGGACCTACGGAGCTGACTGTCTAGCCCTGAACTACAGGGTGTAGGAGCTGTCAAGGGTAAACTGGGCAGCTGTCTACCGGCTCTTTGGCTCACTAGGGGTACGGCAGGCTCACTATAAGCAGAGGGTTGATCCTCCTGTTCTGCTTGTGTGGAGTCTTCTGCCTCCTGGACCGGCTGCTCTTCCACCTCTACCTGTTGCTCCGTAGGCACTTGGGATGCTGGTTGGAGGAACGTGAGGACGGGTACCACAACTGCACCATTGACTTGAGTCCAGGACCGAGGGAAGTCTCCGAGCACAGTACTAACCATATCTTCCCTTTCCTCTACGGGTCGATGGTCTTCTTGTTCCTCTTCAGGGTTCCGTAGCTGTTCAGGACACTTCTTCAGGTGATCCCGGGACACAATGGCTATGGTCTCCCCTCCGTCTTTACTGATGGTACAGACTTTCGGGTTCTCGTGGCTTGAGGGCAGTACGGTGTACGGGTCCTTCTCCCACTGGTCGTCCAACTTGTGGAGCCGTCTTTTCCTCTTCAAGACCTGCTCTCCGGGTACCAGGGGAACAGCGGAAGCATACTGGTTGTAAGTTTTCTCTTGTCTTTCCCTAGCCTGACAGAGACTTCGCTCCACGCTCTCCTGTACTTTCCGGTACTGCTGCTGCCTCTCTGTGTCCCAGTCTGCCTCTGGTGAAGTGTCCTCGGGTGTCAGGACTCCCATTTCCAGGTCAACAGGTAACTTACCAGGTCTCGCCCTCATTAGGTAAGCCGGGGTACAGTTGGTGGAACCTACCGGGATGTGGTTGTATAGGTCCACCAGATCGGGCAGCTTCTCAGGCCACAGACTGCGTTCTTCCAGGGGCAACGTTTTCAGGAGATCCATTACCACCTGGTTCATTTTCTCACAAAGTCCATTAGTTTGCGGATGATAGGGTGTCGTCCTTATCTTCCGGCAGCCATACAGATTGCAGAATTCCTGGAAGACCTCCGCTTCAAAGGCAGGTCCCTGGTCCGTCAGCACTTGGTCCGGGTACCCGTGTGGGCGGCAGAAGTGCTGCTGGAAGGCTCTAGCTGCTGTTTGAGCCGTTAAGTCCTTAACGGGGACGACAACCAAGAACCGGGAGTAATGATCCACAATGGTTAACGCGTAGACGTAGCCACTTCTGCTTGGGGTCAGTTTTACATGATCCAAGGCTACCAGTTCCAACGGCTGCCGGGTGACGATGGACTGCAGGGGAGTCTTCTGGCTGGCACGGTCCTTCCTTCTTAGGTTGCACGGGCCACAGTCTCTGCACCACCTCTCGATGGTTCCCCTCATGCCTACCCAGTGGAACCGCCCACGCAGCAGGAACTCCAGCTTCTTCCATCCGAAGTGTCCAGCCCCGTCGTGGTATGCTTCCATCACCATGGCTGCGTCTCTCCGTGGCACCACTACTTGCCAGATTAGTTCATGCGTCCGGGAGTTAACCATTCTGCGGCACAACTTCCCCTTGTAAAGGAACAGTCGACTCTTCTCAGCCCACAGTTGCTTGGCTTCCTCCGGAGCGTCTGGGTCAAGGCGAGCCTCTGGCCGAGTCAGCATCTCCTTCACCAGCCGGACGGCAGGGTCACTGTCTTGCGTTTCCTCCCAGTTGTAGTGAGGCAAGGGGTTAAACGTAGCGGCTTGCTTACTCCTTACCCGATGGGAATACTGGATAGTCCCATGACGGTGGAACGCGGGGAGTTCGACTTCTTCCAGTCCCTCTGGATCTTCTCCTACGTCCGGTAGGTTTGGCATCCTGGACAGGGCGTCCGCGTTGGTATTGGAGCGTCCTGCCCGGTATTTGATTGTGAACTCGTAGTTGGACAGACGGGCCATCCATCTCTGCTCTAGGGCACCGAGTCTTGCCGTGTCCAGGTGGGTCAATGGGTTGTTATCCGTGTACACGGTGAACCGGGAAGAAGCGAGGTAGTGCTTAAAGCGTTCGGTGACTGCCCACACCACTGCCAGGAACTCTAGCTTAAATGAGCTGTAATTCTCAGGGTTTCTTTCGGTGGATCGCAGTTTTCGGCTAGCGTAAGCGATTACTCGTTCTTTCCCCTGCTGGATCTGGGACAGTACGGCTCCTAGCCCGATGTTACTTGCGTCGGTGTAGAGGATAAAGGGCTGGCTGTAATCAGGGTACGCCAGGATTTCATCCCCCGTGAGGGCCATCTTCAGCTGGCGGAAGGACTCTTCTTCTAACTTCTCCCATTTGAAGGGCGGCTTCTGGTTCTTGGCCTTCCGGGACTGGCCTATCAGGAGGTCCTGCATAGGAGCTGCCTTTTTGGTGAAACCGGGGATGAATCTGCGGTAATAGCCTACCAACCCGAGGAACTGCCGCACTTCCTTTACACTGGAGGGACTTGGCCATTCCTTAATTGCGGTGATCTTATCAGGGTCGGGAGCCACTCCGTCAGCGCTCACCACGTGTCCCAGGTACTGCACCTTTGGTTTCAAGAGGTGACACTTGGAGGGTTTTACCTTTAAGCCGTAGCTTGCCAGAGCTTCGAACACTTCCGCCAGGTGTTTCAGGTGGTCCTCATAAGTCTTGGAATATACGATGACATCGTCCAGGTACAACAGGACCGTCTCGAAGTTTCTGTGGCCCAGACAGCACTCCATTAATCGTTGGAAGGTTCCCGGTGCGTTGCAGAGTCCGAACGGCATACAGGTAAACTCGCTAAGTCCCATCGGGGTGGTGAATGCGGTCTTCTCCCGGTCCGCCTCTGCTACAGGAACCTGCCAGTACCCGCTAGTGAGATCCAAGGTAGAGAAGAAGTTAGCAGATCTTAAAGCAGCCAAAGACTCCTCTATCCTTGGTAAGGGGTACGCATCCTTGTGTGTGATACGGTTAATTTTCCGGTAATCTACACACATCCTCATGGTGTTGTCTTTCTTTTTGTCTAAGACTAGTGGAGCTGCCCAGGGGCTACAGCTATCCCTGATCACCCCAGCCTCCTTCATGTCCCTAAGCATCCCCTTGGCGTGTTGGTAGTGTGCAGGGGGTACGGGTCGATACCTCTCTTTTATAGGAAGATGGTCTCCCGTGGGGATGTGGTGTTCTACCCCCTTGACTCACCCGAAGTCTAACGGGTGTTTACTAAACACTCTCTCGTACTCTTGAACCACCCGATAGACTCCCTGTTTCTGGTGTGAGGGAGTGGAGTCAGTACCCAAATGTAGTTGCTGACACCAGTCCTCCATTGTTTCCTTAGAGCCGTTACCTTCCTCCGGGGAAGATGGAGGCAAGGGTTCTACGGACTGTATGGAATTTTGATTGATGGTATACAATTTGGCTAGCGTGGCATACCGGGGCAGGTACACTTCCCTCTTCCCGATATTTATTATGCGAACGGGCACCCTCCCATGGCGTACATTGACCACCCCCCGTGCTGTCAAAATGGTGGGCCTACTGTCTGAGTAAACTGGTTCTACCATTGCCTGGTAATCTCTACCTCTCAGACCAATAGCTGCCCGGCACCAAATCATCATTTCACTTTTTGGGGGCATGGCAATAGGAAAAGGGTCACACATTCTTACGCTACCAATCTCACCACCGGAGAGTTCTATCTGTTGCCGTTGCATCAGTACCTGGATCTCTTTCTGGAGCACTCGCTGCTGGCCGGAGCTGGCGTTCTTGGCAACCTGTTGTAAAAGGAAAATCACCTCTGCAAGACAATTTTCAATTACATTAGTTCCTAGAGTTATCTTTGGGTGACTCTCGTGTTTGTCAATGTCTACAATGATCAGTCCCTGTGCTGCCAGTTCGACCCTACCGATTTTAATGGTCACCTCTTTAAATCCAATCTGTGGCACGGGCTGACCATTGCTGGCGATGATACTCAAGTCGTCGTCAGGGTAGCGGGTGATATCCGAGTCATTCCAGTACTGCTTGAAGAGCACGTACGGGATAGTGGTAACCTGTGACCCGGTGTCCAGTAGGGCACTCATGGGGATGCCATCCAGTACCACGGGCAAGACTGGACGTCCTCCCACATATTTGTCGCGCCAGTTCGATGGGCCTGATGATCTTTTTCCTGGGGTTTGGCCCTCTACCCCAGGTTGTGCCAGTTTAAAGGACAGTACCTTGCCATATGTCCGGGTTGATTGCAGCGGCGGCAGATGGGTTGTCCGTCCTCGTTGTATCGGTCGCTGGGTCTTCCTCTGGCCGGTGGGGTCCTCCTTGGTCGACGCCACGGGATGTCCTCCGGTCCGGATGCCAGCTGGATCTTCCCTGGAGTGGAAACCTGTAAAGACTGCACAGTTCGGGTTAGCGCGGCAACGCTTTTAGCTAGCTCTTGGACCTGATGGTGCAGGTCTGGAGCCGGGTCATTGTTCAAAGCCTGCGCATCAGCTCCCACAGGCCCTGCCGACAAGGGTGCCGCCTCCTGGTGGTAAGTGGTAGTGGGGCGTCTGTGGGTCACAACGCCACCTGGTGCCGGTTCTCGGAGCACCCGGATGGCTCTGTCCTTGAACTGTGCAAATCCCAGATGAGGGTCCTGTAAGGCCATTGCCCGCAACTGGGTTCGGTGGGCATTGCAATATAAACCCTCTATAAATTGTTCAGTCAACAGCCTGTCCTCGTCTCCCACGCCGTCAGGGTCGGTCTGCTTAATGGCTCTCAGGGCCTCTTGTAGGTTCAGGGCATAGTCCCTTATACTCTCATGTGCCCGCTGTTTGCACCCGTAGAATCTAAGCTTGATCTCGGCTGAGGTGCGGGTATCAAAGGTGTCCCTCAGCCGGGTTAGTATCTCTGCGACAGTCCTCCTCCCAGGTGGCCAGGACTTTACCTCCCTTTGGGCTGCCCCGGTTAATTGGGCCACCAGGATGCTCACTTTTTGCTCCTCTGTGAGGGGATACACCTGGAAGAGGCTATCCAGCTTTTCTCTAAAGTCATGCAGGGTATGTGACTCCCCTGAGTACTGGGGTAGCCAGGCTGCCCCCGGGATATAGGGCATGGTGAAAGGCATGACCGCAACAGCGGTGGCGCTGGCGGGGGTTGAAGCGGTGAAGCTCTCCTCCGTATCCGACATCCTTCTCCCCCCTAGTGGACCGTGGCCTACCTTGCGATGATCCTCTTCCGTAGGCCGCGGCTCCGCAGTGGATCGTCAGGGTTGAGGACCTTCCGTCGCGCTCCTGTGACGTCGGCGTCTGCTGGGCTCCTTCCAGGACCTTACGCAACGTCCGGACGTGAGGCGGGGCTTCAGTTCTCGCGCGCTTTCGGAGTCCACGCCCCTCTTCTTCCCGCGCGGCGTCTTCAAGATGGCGTCCAACGGCGGGAAAACTCCACGGATGGCGGGAAGAAGGCAGAAGATGGCGCCGGATGGCGGGAAAACTTTGCGGATGGCGGGAAGAAGACAGAAGATGGCGCCGGATGGCGGGAATCTTCCCCACTGGTAAGTTTGAACAGTCTTTTTCAGGCACGCAGTACCCGGTGGTTGCGGGCACGAGATCCTGCCGACTACGCCAAAAGTTGACGCACCCCTGGGCCTGTGTCGCGCAGCGTTGCGCACGCGGGAGCTTACCCGGAGCCGGATCTGTTGAGGGTTGTAGTCTCGTGGCGGTGACCCGGTCCATGCCCAGGGAGTCAGACTAAGTGGCGCTGTATTAGCGGTAGATGTTGGACGACTACGCCACCCGTTGAATGCAGCGAAGGAGCTGCCGCTGCAGGGCAGACCGCTGAGGCCGGTGGTAGGATTGTGCAGCGTGATAGTATCACCCCCAACGGGAGGGGTATGGCCTCAGGGCAGCCGACGTGGATGATGGGGTAGCAGGAATCACTCAGAGACGATGCGGTGTAATTCAGGGTCTTTACTGGTGATAAAGATAGACCCTCCCGGAGTACTGGCTAGCGATCAGGGCCTGGTCATTCCTTGAGCAGATGGGATCTCCCCTGGCCAGGCGGAGTTGTAGGCCTCCCAAACTGACTGTACTCTTCTGGCTACCTTGCTAGAGGCGGGTATAAGTAGCCCACGTCCCTGAGTGTACCGTGTGGTGCTCACCCGTATGGCCGGTGACTCGGGGCCTTCTAGTGGCGTCCGCTCCACGACGGCGGTGCTGGTCCCACGCATGTGACCGTGCCTTCGGGTTTCTTGGCCAGAGGACCTGAAATCCCCTGCCGGGTGGTTTCTGCTGCTGGGTAAAGATTAGTCCCCACAGCCTCGGACTCCGGGTCCGGTGATAGCTTCTCAGTCAGGGCGAGCTCTGCAGCTGCCAGCCCCTGACTCCTTATAGCACTGCTCCCACAGAGCTCCTGATGTTCTTTTCCTATATCTGCTTCTCTTCTCTGTCTCTACTTCTTCTCTACTCACTAACCCTGCCTCAGCCCTAGGTTTATATAGGGGAAGTCCTTCCCCTCCCAGGACTGGGCAGGAGGTGTGGCATGCATAGGATTCCTGACCAAGAGACCTCCCACCTGCTCTCAGACATATCATTGCTGTTACTGTGGAAACCAGACCCCTGGGGTGCCACACATACACACAATCACACCCCCATACTGTACACACACATATACATACACACATTCACACACCCACACTGTACACACACACACACACATATACATACACACAATCACACACCCACACTGTACACACACATACAGTACAGACCAAAAGTTTGGACACGCCTTCTCATTTAAAGATTTTTCTGTATTTTCATGACTATGAAAATTGTACATTCACACTGAAGGCATCAAAACTATGAATTAACACATGTGGAATTATATACTTAACAAAAAAGTGTGAAACAACTAAAAATATGTCTTATATTCTAGGTTCTTCAAAGTAGCCACCTTTTGCTTTGATGAATCCTTTGCACACTCTTCGCATTCTCTTGATGAGCTTGAAGAGGTAGTCACCGGAAATGTTTTTCCAACAATCTTGAAGGAGTTCCCAGAGATGCTTAGCACTTGTTGGCCCTTTTGCCTTCACTCTGCGGTCCAGCTCACCCAAAACCATCTCGATTGGGTTCAGGTCTGGTGACTGTGGAGGCCAGGTCATCTGGCGTACCACCCCATCACTCTCTTTCTTGGTCAAATAGCCCTTACACAGCCTGGAGGTGTGTTTGGGGTCATTGTCCTGTTGAAAAATAAATGATGGTCCCACTAAAGGCAAACCGGATGGAACAGCATGCCGCTGCAAGATGCTGTGGTAGCCATGCTGGTTCAGTATGCCTTCAATTTTGAATAAATCCCCAACAGTATCACCAGCAAAGCACCCCCACACCATCACACCTCCTCCTCCATGCTCCACGGTGGGAACCAGGCATGTAGAGTCCACCCGTCCACCTTTTCTGCATCGCACAAAGACACGGTGGTTGGAACCAAAGATCTCAAATTTGGACTCATCAGACCAAAGCACAGATTTCCACTGGTCTAATGTCCATTCATTGTGTTCTTTAACCCAAACAAGTCTCTTCTGCTTGTTGCCTGTCCTTAGCAGTGGTTTCCTAGCAGCTATTTTACCATGAAGGCCTGCTGCACAAAGTCTCCTCTTAACAGTTGTTGAAGAGATGTGTCTGGTGCTAGAACTCTGTGTGGCATTGACCTGGTCTCTAATCTGAGCTGCTGTTAACCTGCGATTTCTGAGGCTGGTGACTCGGATAAACCTATCCTCAGAAGCAGAGGTGACTCTTGGTCTTCCTTTCCTGGGGCGGTCCTCATGTGAGCCAGTTACTTTGTAGCGCTTGAAGGTTTTTGCAACTGCACTTGGGGACACTTTCAAAGTTTGCCCAATTTTTCGGACTGACTGACCTTCATTTCTTAAAGTAATGATGGCCATTCGTTTTTCTTTACTTAGCTGCTTTTTTCTTGCCATAATACAAATTCTAACAGTCTATTCAGTAGGACTATCAGCTGTGTATCCACCAGACTTCTGAACAACACAACTGATGGTCCCAACCCCATTTATAAGGCAAGAAATCCCACTTATTAAACCTGACAGGGCACATCTGTGAAGTGAAAACCATTTCCGGTGACTACCTCTTGAAGCTCATCAAGAGAATGCCAAGAGTGTGCAAAGCAGTCATCAAAGCAAAAGGTGGCTACTTTGAAGAACCTAGAATATAAGACATATTTTCAGTTGTTTCACACTTTTTTGTTAAGTATATAATTCCACATGTGTTAATTCATAGTTTTGATGCCTTCAGTGTGAATGTACAATTTTCATAGTCATGAAAATACAGAAAAATCTTTAAATGAGAAGGTGTGTCCAAACTTTTGGTCTGTACTGTATACATATACATACACACATTCACACACACACACGTATACATACACTCATTCACACTGTACACACACACACATATACATACACACATTCACACACCCACACTGTACACACACACACATATACATACACACATTCACACACCCACACTGTACACACACACATATACATACACACATTCACACACCCACACTGTACACACACACACATATCTAAATACACACATTCACACACCCACACTGTACACACACACATATACATACACACATTCACACAACCACACTGTACACACACACACACATATACATACACACATTCACACACCCACACTGTACACTCACACATATACATACACACTAATACACACATTCACACATACACCCACACTGTACACACACACACATATACATACACACATTCACACACCCACACTGTACACACACACATATATATACACACATTCACACAACCACACTGTACACACACACACACATATACATACACACATTCACACACCCACGCTGTACACACACATATACATACACACTAATACACACATTCACACATACACCCACACTGTACACACACACACATATACATACACACATTCACACACCCACACTGTACACACACACATATACATACACACTAATACACACATTCACACATACACCCACACTGTACACACACACACATATATATACACACTAATACACACATTCACACAAACACCCACACTATACAAACACACACATATACATACACCCACACTGTACACACACACATATACATATACATATACATACACACATTCACACACCCACACTGTACACACACACACATATACATACACACATTCACACACCCACACTGTACACACACACACACATATACATACACACATACACACATTCACACACCCACATTGTACACACACACACACATATACATACACACATTCACACATACACCCACACTGTACACACACACACACACACACACATATACATACACACATTCACACATATACATACCCACACTGTACACACACACACACATATACATACACACTAATACACACATTCACACCTACACCCACACTGTACACACACACACACATTCACACACCCACACTGCACACACACACATTCACACACCCACACTGTACACACACACACCCACACTGTACACACACACACACATATACATACACACATTCACACATACACCCACACTGTACACACACACACACATATACAATATATACATATACATACACACACACCTTTTCAGCATTTTTAGTCCTGATTTCATTTGTTACATTCTATACTTGTCATTTCTTTTCTTTTCCAAGTCCTTTGGAAATGCTGCTATAGAAATACCTATGGGAAACAGGTCAGAAAAGAATAGACACAAGTATTTGGTGTTTTACCAAAAGTCACAAATTTTATAGCTAGGGAGAGTGACATGTATTGTGGCCAGTACAGAAAAATACTAAACCTACAGAAGTCCCTTAGTGTTATCACCCTCAGCTATTACCGTGTCCCCTCTGCTATTACCGTCTCATGGTCCACATACAGTTTGATGTCCCCCAAAAATGCCGCCGCACCCAGCATGATACCACAATCTTATAATCTCCACCACAATTTGCCCCAGCAGCGACCTCAGCAAAGTATGATGTCTCCACAATAGCCCCAACACAGTATAATGCCTCAAACACTGTATGATGTCCCCACAATGCCCTAATACATTGTGATGCCCCCACATTAACTTATATAAATTATAATGCCCCTACAAAGTTGCCTTTCCCCTGCACATCATGATGCTCCCATTGTTCCTTCAACACAGTATGATGCCCCCACAATTTCCCCACATACAATATAATGCCCCCACAATTTCCCCACATACAGTATGATGCCCTCACAATTTCTCCACACACAGTATGATGCCCCCACAATTTCCCCACATACAGTATGATGCCCCCACAATTTCCCCACACACAGTATGATGCCCCCACAATTTCCCCACACACAGTATTATGCCCCCACAATTTCCCCACTCACAGTATGATGCCCCCACAATTTCTCCACACACAGTATGATGCCCCCACAATTTACCCACACACAGTATGATGCCCCCACAATTTACCCACACACAGTATAATGCCCCCACAATTTACCCACACACAGTATTATGCCCCCACAATTTCCCCACACACAGTATGATGCCCCCACAATTTCCCCACACACAGTATGACGCCCCCATAATTTACCCACACACAGTATTATGCCCCCACAATTTCCCCACACACAGTATGATGCCCCCACAATTTCTCCACACACAGTATGATGTCCCCACAATTTCCCACACACAGTATGATGCCCCCACAATTTCCCCACACACAGTATGATGCCCCCACAGTGAGCTCACATAGTGTGATGTCCCCACAGAGACCCCCACAGTATGATGTCCTCTCAATACATCCATACTCACACGTTGCATGATGTCCTCGTGGTTTACCCAGACACATTATGAGGCACCACAGTGTAATGGGTAATGACTTACCCAATAACAAAAAATACTCATCTAACCTCCCGGGACAGTGGGATTTTTCCCTCAAATCAGGACAATCCCACTGAATCTGAGACAGTTGGGAGCTATGTGGATGTAAAAGTGTGTATGAGGGTATATGTCACACTAAAGCATAACAGTTGAAAATTTGCCAGAACTGTCCCAATTTTTCACTGTTGCCACTGCAAAGAGATAGGGTTTATGTAAACTCTCTCCAAAGTTTGTGGTCCTGCACAGTTTGGGGTCTTTTAATAGTCAGTATACAAGGGGTTCTAGCCATTGGTTTGAATAAGTGGGCCTTCTAGTGTGGAATCTGTGTATATAAGAGGGGTCTTCGCTAGCATCTGTATACAGGTCAGAATACAGGGGTTTCTAGTCTAGAGGAGGGGTTCTGGTCTCAGGTCTTTATATAAAGGAGGGTTTTAGGTCTTGGGGTCTACGTAGAGGAGGGGTCTTGTCTAAGGTCTTTATACAGGAGGACTAGCCTGGGGTCTGTACACATAGGAATTCTCCTCTAGGATCTTTACAGAGGGGGATTCTGGTCTGTGGTCTGGTTTGGTCTCTATATAAAAGACTTGGCTGGGGTCTTTAAAAAGACCGGGTCCAGGGTCTATATTTTCCATTTATTATTATTATTTTTTATTAGGTGGTCCGGTGTATATTTTATACAATTAGGGGGTCTGGCAAATGTTCTGCTTTTTGTTACATAGGATCTGTATGTGATCTGTATTTGTTCAGGGGGTCTGGTGTGTAGTTTTTTTCTTATTTAAGGGGTCTAATATGAGCTCTCTATTTGTTTAAGGGGCTCTGGTGTGGGGTCTGTATTTATTTAGATAATCTGTTGTATGTTCTGTATTTGATATAGGGGGGCTGTATTTTTTTAGGAGGTCTGGCGTGTGTTCTATATTTGTAATGTAATCCTCTGTATGAGGGCATGCTTATATACAGTATAACCCTATTGTCTGAGCTGCTTGGGTGTGATTACAGTAATGTTATTCATAATAACTATGTATTAGTCTATGTATCAGTTTTAATTATTGGTACATGTTCATTCATCTGCTGTGTTAACCCTTATAAAGCCTTACTTCACTTCCATCTTTGCAAGTTTTACTTAATAATACATGTTAATTTTCATTTTCCTATATCTGTTCCCAAATGCTGGATGGTTATCTCACTTAGCTCAAAAACTTCATGGTAAATGTTGGCTTGCAAAATTGTTCGTTTGTCTTTGCATATTATTTCCTCCGCCCGTCTTCAGCTAGTTGATTCATTGTTTAATGAGTTAACTTTGTCCTAGTTGTAAGCAGAAACTCCCCTATAAATTTAGACCTAGCCAAGGGGAAGGCATTTGTGCAGATTTTATCAAAGTGAAATATTTTTCAAAGTGCATGGTAGTTAAACATGGCATTTTAACAGGGCAGGAGACATGTAAGTCATGCAAGACATTTAAAAATATTTGTCGCTAGTCTTGTCTCCAGTTCACTTGTGTTACAAGATGACTCTACCATATCTATTTTCTTTTTCTATTTTCTAGCTGCTGCATTTATTCATATCTACCACCCTTTCACACACTCTGCTCACACCAGCCATATCAGCCCCTCTCTCCTCTCCTATGCACAGCTTTCATGCTCTTTTCACAATATTAAACCACAAATATCCATTCACTCCCACCATACAACACAAGAGAAGTTCACTTCTCACAAATCACTCAACCATTTGCTCACGCTCTCTATTCTTCTTCTCCAAGTTGCAGGAGATATCTCACCTAACTCGGGCCCACCTTGTAATAGTAAATTTAACTTTTCTGCTACACACAGAAATCCTTCAAAGCTCATTAAAATTGTTTGCATGCCTTCTTGTCTCTTTTAACTGTACCCTCTGGAACTCACAGTCAGTGCTTAAGAAACTCCCCTACATCCATGTTTTTTTACATTCAAATACTCTTAATCATATTGAAACTTAAATTAACTTAAATTAAGCAGTCAGACACCACCACCATTACTGCTCTTTTGTATGGTGGGCTATATTTTTCACATACCTCAAGACCTAATAACAATCCAGGTGGAGGTGTTGGTCTGCTCCTTTCAACAAAGGTTATCCCTCCAGTACCCTTCTTTTGAGGTCCTATTACAATTTTAGGGCCCTTTTCCCTGCAAGTGGCTATTGTTCCTGGATTACTTTGCCTCCTGGCTGCCACACTTTCTATCCTGTGATATTCCCACTCAACATGCAGGACATTAATTTCCCTATTGATGATCCCCTCTCCCCATCTGCCACTCATCTTTTTTTCTCTAACCTTCTCTTTTGGCTTTTCATAACTTACTAACTCTTTGACACATGAAGAAGGGAATAAGCTGGACCTGATCTTCTCCCGGCTCTGCAAAGTGTATGATTTTAGTAACTCCCCTCTTCCACGCTGTGACCACAACCGTCTTTCATTGTCTATCAAGAACTTTCACCCACGCTCAGGACACCCCCACTTACCACACGTATAGGAATATACGTGCCATTAATACCCAGAATCTTATGAAGAACTTGTAGTCATCTACAGTGGTGCTCCAGTTGTGCCAAGAGACAGTGGAAAAAATCCAATCTGGCCAAAGATTTCATCCTGTAACATACCTGGCGGCGTCCTTGCATAGTGGTCCATCTCCCACTGTGCAAGAGCGCGCACTTGATTTCCAGTCCAGACTGCCTTCCATACTGTCTGCTTTGCTCTGCTCTGACTCCTTAGGGCGACGCCCGCCGAACTTCCTGTTTCTTGTAGCTGCTGCAGACACACCCCTAATGCGTCATCAGCCTATTGCTGTCTGTCACCTGTTATTTAAACCAGCTCCTCCTTGGAATCCTTGCCTGAGCATTTTGTTCTGTCAGTTGGCTTCTAGTCACTGATGTGCCAGGTCCTGTCTATGTTTCCTGCCTTGCGGTATCAGTTCCCATGTCTGAACTGTGTCCTGTCTGTGTACTCTAGCCAGCTGTCTTTCCGCCTTTCCTCGAGGCTGTATTTCCAGGCCCGTGTGAACACGCTCTTAGCCTGTTCCTTCTGCCCTCTAGGGGCCGCATACCTAAATCTGTTGTCTGTGTCTTTTCCCAGTGTCTGTTCCTGCCCTTACTATCTTCCAGCCTGTTCCCCGTCTCTCTCTACGCCCATATCTTCCCTTTTTCTGCAGAGTCTGAACTCGTACCTAACTCCTGCTCGTTGTCACTATACTTCCGTTTGTGAGTTTGTGGTCCACTTGCTACTTCACTGCATGTACCCTGTGGGTATCTGGTTCTGCCTTTCCCTTCCTGTCTGTTCCGTGTGAACAGAGCCCTGTCCCCTCTGCCCTGCCTTGCTCGCCGCTCCGGCGGTTTCTGCCTGCTTTGCCTTGTTCACCGCTCCGGCGGTTCTTGCCTGCTCTGCCTTGCTCACCGCTCCGGCGGTTCTTGCCTGCTCTGCCTTGCTCACCGCTCCGGCGGTTCTTGCCTGCTCTGCCTTTGCTCACCGCTCCAGACGGTCTCGCTCTGCTCTGCCTTTGCTCAACGCTCCAGGCGGTCTCGCTCGGTTCTGACCCTTTGCTCACTGCTCCGGCAGTCTCGCTCTGCTCTGACAATTTGCTCACTGCTCCGGCAGTCTCGCTCTGCTCTGACCCTTTGCTCACTGCTCCGGCAGTCTCGCTCTGCTCTGACTCTTTGCTCACTGCTCCGGCAGTCTCGGTCTGCTCTGACTCTTTGCTCACTGCTCCGGCAGTCTCGCTCTGCTCTGACCCTTTGCTCACTGCTCCGGCAGTCTCGCTCTGCTCTGACCCTTTGCTCACTGCCCCGGCAGTCTCGCTCTGCTCTGACCCTTTGCTCACTGCTCCGGCAGTCTCGCTCTGCTCTGACCCTTTGCTCACTGCTCCGGCAGTCTCGCTCTGCTCTGACCCTTTGCTCACTGCTCCGGCAGTCTCGCTCTGCTCTGACTCTTGCTCACTACTCCGGCAGTCTCGTCCTGCTCTACTCTTGCTCACCTCTCCAGGCGGCCTCGTCCTGCTCTACTCTCGCTCACCGCTCCAGGCGGTCTCGTCTTGCTCTGCTCTTGCTCGCCGCTCCGGGCGGCCTCACTCTGCTGTGTTTGTCCATCGCATCTGTGGTTCTGTTCCTGAGTCCCAGTCTGTACTGGGACCTATCCACTCTGTGCTCCAACCTGTCATACCTGCCAGTACCTCCCTGCCTGCATACCAGTCGTGCTTACCAGCATCGACCTGCCTGCATACCGGCCGTACCTGTCAGTACCTCCCTGTTTGCATACCAGTCGTGCTTGCCAGCAGCCACCCGTCTGTGTGCCAGCCTAACCTGCCTGTTCCTGTATTCCCCGGTGTGGGTCAACAGCTGTGTCCGGGGTCTGACCTGGAGTAGCCCCTGGTCCCTCTGCTTGGTTCCTCCTTGGTGCACTGGCATCGTATGCCGTCGTGCGACCTTGGTCGGATCGGGTGGATACTTAGTTACGCCCCTCCAGGCATTCACTCTCCAGTACGGTCCAGTGGAATCACTGCATATACACGCACAGGCCAGTCAGTCTGGGCGTGTGCATTACACATACATTATAAATTTATGCTTAAAACATACAACTCTGCCCTTCAACTCTCCAATCGACTTCACTGCCCTTCATCACCTCACTATCCAACAATCCTAAACAACTCTTGACACTTTTCATTCCCTCCTCAGTCCAAGAGTGCAACAACCAACCTCAGCCCTAACGATCTGGCAAATTGTTTCAAAGAAAAAATTGCCCACATCTGAAAGGAATTTTTTTCCCAATCCTCTAATATCATGCATTCTCTTCACTCCCATACTTCTCTCACATTCTGTCTTTGAACCAGTCACAGAAGGAGAAGTTACCAGGCTCCTCGCATCTTCTTGCTCTACTACCTGCACCAGTGACCCTATTTCCTCACATCTCCTTCAGTCCCTTTCCCCGGCTGTCACCAATCATCTAACTAAATTATGTGACCTCTCTCTCATCCAGTATATTTCTCTCCTCCTTCAAACACTCCAGCATACACCCATTGCTTAAAAAACTCCAGCGCTCCTCTCCCTGCTGCTGCCGGCGCGCGCAGCTTCCCGGGCACTGTGCTTAGGACGCGCGCGCTCCCTTCCTCTTAAAGGGGCCGCGCGCGCTGCCCTAAGGAGTCCCCGGCCAATTGCTGGAGGTCCTCCCATATATAAGGCACCTCCTCCAAAATGCAGGTGCCCGAGCATTAGTTGATGCACAGTGTACTTACCTCTGCGTCAGCCCACAGGTCCCGCTGCTAGCCTAACTGCTAGTCCTGCCCACCAGCCTGACTATCAGTCCAGTCCGCCAGCCTGACTACTCTCCAGCCCGACAGCCTGTATTCCGTTCAGTCCGCCAGTCTGTCTATGGGCTTTGCCCGCCTGCTTACCTGGAAGCACCTGCTTGCTACCTGCCGTGCCTACCTGGAGGCTCCTGCTGTCACTTGCTGTGACCACCTGTCAGCCTACCTGGAGGCTCCTGCCCGTCACTTGCCGTGACCACCTGACAGCCTACCTAGAGGCTCCTGCCTGTCACTTGCCGTGACCACCTGTCAGCCTACCTGGAGGCTCCTGCCAGTCACTTGCCATGACCACCTGACAGTCTACCTAGAGGCTCCTACCCGTCACTTGCCGTGACCACCTATCAGCCTACAGGGAGGCTCCTGCCCGTCACTTGCCGTGACCACCTGACAGCCTACCTAGAGGCTCCCGCCTGTCACCTGCCGTGACCACCTGACAGCCTACCTAGAGGCCCTCGCCTGTCGCCTGCCGTGTCTGCCAGTCCATCCATCCGGATCACTAGTCAGCCTGCCTGCTGTGCCCATCTGCAATACCGGTCAGTCCCTGCCATCTGTACCGTGGGAGTCACCTGCTCCCTTACAAGGTCTTCCCCAGAGTAGCACCTGGTCCCTCTGCTCGGAGCCTCCCTGGTCACGGAGTCGATTGAGCCGCCGTACGACCTAGGTCACTCTGAGTTGATATCTAGTTACGCCCCTCTGGGTCCCTCCGTGCACCGCAGCACAGAGGTTTCACCATCCGGATCCGTAACAGTCTATATAATAGTCTATGTAACAGTCTT
Source organism: Phyllobates terribilis (assembly GCF_046119375.1). Taxonomy (NCBI): domain Eukaryota; kingdom Metazoa; phylum Chordata; class Amphibia; order Anura; family Dendrobatidae; genus Phyllobates; species Phyllobates terribilis. The sequence continues at coordinate 752,081,540 of NW_027362764.1, read as the reverse complement.
TGTATCATTCTATATAATAGTCTATATATCAATCAGTCTATATATCAGTCTATATATCAGTCTATATATCAATCTATATATCAGTCTATATAACAGTCTATGTGTCAGTCTATGTGTCAGTCTATGTGTCAGTCTATATATCAGTCTATGTATCAGTCTATGTATCAGTCTATGTATCAGTCTATATAACAGTCTATGTATCAGTCTAGATAACAGTCTATATATCAGTCTATATAACAGTCTATGTATCAGTCTAGATAACAGTCTATATAACAGTCTGTGTGTCAGTCTATGTAACAGTCTGTGTGTCAGTCTGTGTGTCAGTCTATGTGTCAGTCTATGTATCAGTCTATATAACAGTCTATATAATAGTCTGTGTATCAGTCTATGTATCAGTCTATGTATCAGTCTATATAACAGTCTATGTATCAGTCTATATAACAGTCTATGTATCAGTCTATATAACAGTCTATATAACAGTCTGTGTGTCAGTCTATGTAACAGTCTGTGTGTCAGTCTATATATCAGTCTATATATCAGTCTATATATCAGTCTATGTATCAGTCTATGTGTCAGTCTATATATCAGTCTATATATCAGTCTATGTATCAGTCTATGTATCAGTGTATGTATCAGTCTATATATCAGTCTATGTATCAGTCTATATATCAGTCTATGTATCAGTCTATGTATCAGTCTTTGTATCAGTCTATATATCAGTCTATGTATCAGTCTATGTATCAGTCTATGTATCAGTCTATGTATCAGTCTATGTATCAGTCTATATATCAGTCTATATATCAGTCTATATATCAGTCTATATATCAGTCTACATAACAGTCTGTGTGTCAGTCTATATATCAGTCTATGTATCAGTCTATGTGTCAGTCTATATATCAGTCTATATATCAGTCTATGTATCAGTCTATGTATCAGTCTATATATCAGTCTATATATCAGTCTATATAACAGTCTATGTGTCAGTCTATGTAACAGTCTGTGTGTCAGTCTATATATCAGTCTATGTATCAGTCTATGTATCAGTCTATATATCAGTCTATGTATCAGTCTATGTATCAGTCTTTGTATCAGTCTATATATCAGTCTATGTATCAGTCTATGTATCAGTCTATGTATCAGTCTATGTATCAGTCTATATATCAGTCTATATATCAGTCTATATATCAGTCTATATATCAGTCTATATAACAGTCTGTGTGTCAGTCTATATATCAGTCTATGTATCAGTCTATGTGTCAGTCTATATATCAGTCTATATATCAGTCTATGTATCAGTCTATGTATCAGTCTATATATCAGTCTATATATCAGTCTATATAACAGTCTATGTGTCAGTCTATGTAACAGTCTGTGTGTCAGTCTATATATCAGTCTATGTATCAGTCTATGTATCAGTCCATATATCAGTCTATGTATCAGTCTATATATCAGTCTATGTATCAGTCTATGTATCAGTCTATATATCAGTCTATGTGTCAGTCTATATATCAGTCTATGTATCAGTCTATATATCAGTCTATGTATCAGTCTATATATCAGTCTATGTGTCAGTCTATATATCAGTCTATATATCAGTCTATGTATCAGTCTATATATCAGTCTATGTATCAGTCTATGTATCAGTCTATATATCAGTCTATGTATCAGTCTATATATCAGTCTATGTATCAGTCTATGTGTCAGTCTATATATCAGTCTATGTATCAGTCTATATATCAGTCTATGTATCAGTCTATGTATCAGTCTATGTATCAGTCTCTGTATGAATGTATGTGTCAGTCTCTCTCTATACAGAACGTTTTAGTCACTTTGTGGTTTGTGTGCGTCGCCCGGTGTTTTCCTGTATGATCCTGACTGTACAGACCTCACATTGAAGGTCACGTCTCGCACTTCCCCGCTCTGTGTCTCTCTATTCCTGCGCTGTAATGGCAGCACCGGCTCACATATAACATCTCTCCTCCTCCTCCCTATTAGCTAAAGGAGATTCACGAGCGCTATTCATTTAAAGGGAACTTGACCAATACATTTATCTCATGCTATATCTTATATATGTAAGTGAGTGTTAGGAGACCATATTGAAGAAGGTTTTCTCTTTGTCATTGCTTGGAGTTTTCTTCTAGGCCAGGATTTCACAGAGCGCTGAAAACTTTATATATACTATTCAAAATAATTGTCAGTAGGGGGCAGAATAATCACAAACTGTTGAATCTTTTGCTATTGCTAAACTGCGATCATATGACATCACATGTACATATATGATGTCATGGGATCCCAAAGACTTGGATGTATATGTGATATCACAATGCATTTCACTGGAGTACACAATAATAGTGCCATCTCTATGCCTTCAAATGATAATAATTAGTGATGAGCGAGTATGTTCTGTTAACCCTTTCGCCGAGTATGCTCGGGCGAGCACCAAGTATTTACAGCTGCTCGGTGATATGTATGAATCGCTCCCGTGTGCATGATTTGCGACTGTTTGACAACTTTAATACATGTGAGGAATGTCTATTTCTTACACATTCCTCACATGTAATAAAGCTGTCAAGCAGTCGCAAATCATGCACATGGGAGTGATTCAAACACATCACCGAGCAGCTGTAACTACTCGGTGCTCGCCCGAGCATACTCGGACAGAAAATACTCGCTCATCACTAATAATAATGTGAGTGGTGCAGGGTGGTAGTAGTGGCAAGGGACTGCTGTTGTGGTATATGCTCACCCTGAGCGCCCACAAATAAAAGATAATGTCCGTGTTGTATTGTGATTTGCATGTAATGTACAACACTCACAATCCCTTGTTGTCCCTCCGTCTTCTTTAGGAGTCCAGTAGTTGAAGGCAAGTAATCACTGTCACACACAGTCTCTTTTATATAAAAACCAACTTTACTTAACTTTTTCTTCAGTTCAGTTATGGTCATCAATACATTCTTTTGGGACATCACCGTTGCAGTTTCAGCTTCCTCTACTGTCCCTTCCTGTCCTGTCCTCAGAGTTAGTTTTCTAGTTTTCCCGGTACCTCAGCTTTCCAGAACACGGTCCTACTCTCCTCAGGTATATCCCCGTCCGTTCTCCCCTCCTTGGGAGCAGTGAAGGCTGGCTCCATCAGTCCTTCTACAGGCCTCGGACGTTTAGGGAATTTTCCTCAGAGTTGTCCGCTTTATCGTTCCCCAATCTGCCTAACTCTTTTCCCATCATCCGTCTGTATCTTTGTTGACCTTTAGCCCCCAGGGCCCTGAACTTCTCCTCAGTCTTCCTCCGGCACAGACTTAAACGCTACCAACAGCAACTACAACTCTGACGGAATAACCGTTGCTCCCCTCTGGACCAAACTCCTCCCCCTTTTTTTTAACTGGACCAATCAGCACCGTCCCCGCTGGTCGCACTTCTCCCTTCTTCAATGAACTTCCGTATTCACCCACCAATAACTTACACCAAACTTCCTATACTCTAAACTCTGCCTCATCTTCTATATACTAGTAGGCCACCACTGCCTATCAGACCCAATGTTTCTATCACTAACTAAACCCTAGGCAGTGTCCTATGCTTTCCCTATATACCATATATAAATAACATTATACAATAATCACAATACATTACATTAACTGTGTACATTAATGCCTATAAAGCAATGCAGATTTATATATTCATATAGTCACCAAAATATTATAAAATCATACACTTGGTGCAAACACTGTTTAGAGAGGGAGAGGCATATGACAGCCCCTGTCACACCCTTACAATAATGCCCTTTCTGTACTTGCATAGAGTAATAGCGTCTCCTCTGTGACTCCATAAAGAAACGGTGCCTCCTAATAATAACAGTGCCCCCTCTGAGCTCCCATAGAGTAATAATGTCCCTCTGCCTCCATATGGTAACAGTACCCACACTGTGCCACCATGTAGTAATAATGCCCCTCTGTGTGTCTATTTAGTAAAAGTGCCCCTTTTGTTCCTACATATCGATATTGTGCTTCTTTTGTACCTCCAAATGATAATAATGCCCCTCTCTGTGCCTCCATGTAGTAATAGTGCCCCCTATGAGTCTCCAAATGATAATACTGTCCCCCTCTTTGCCTCTATAGAGTATTAATACCATCATATCTACCTTCAAAAGGATACTAGTGCCTCCTCTATGTCTCCATATACAACCCCTGGCAAAAATTATGGAATCACCGGGCTCAGAGGATGTTCATTCAGTTATTTAATGTTGTTGAAAAAAAGCAGATCACAGACATGGCACAAAACTAAAGTCATTTCAAATGGCAACTTTAGGGCTTTAAGGAGCACTAAAAGAAATCAAGATAAAAAATGTGGTACTCAGTAAGGGTAATTTTTTTCAGATCAAGCAGAGGGTAAAAATTATGGAATCACTCAATTCTGAGGAAAAAAATAGGGAATCATGAAAAAAAAACACGCAAATGAACACTCCAATACATCACTAGTATTTTGTTGCACCACCTCTGGCTTTTATAACAGCTTGCAGTCTCTGACGCATGGACTTAATGAGTGACAAACAGTACTCTTCATCAATCTGGCTCCAACTTTCTCTGATTGCTTTTGCCAGATCAGCTTTGCAGGTTGGAGCCTTGTCATGGACCATTTTCTTCAACTTCCACCAAAGATTTTCAATTGGATTGAGATCTGGACTATTTGCAGACCATGACATTGACCTTATGTGTCTTCTTTCAAGGAATGTTTTCACAATTTTTGCTCTATGGCAAGCTGCATTATTATCTTGAAAAATGATGCCATCATCACCAAACATCCTTTCAATTGATGGGATAAGAAAACTGTTCAAAATATCCATGTAAACTTGGGCATTTATTGAAGATGTAATAACAGCCATCTCCCCAGTGCCTTTACCTGACATGCAGCCCCATATCATCAATGACTGTGGAAATTTGCATGTTCACTTCATGCAGTCATCTTTATAAATCTCATTGGAACGGCACCAAGCAAAAGTTCAAGCATCATCACTTTGCCCAATGCAGATTCGCGATTCATCACTGAATATGACTTTCATCCAGTCATCCACAGTCCACGATTGCTTTTCCTTAGCCCACTGTAACCTTGTTTTTTTCTGTTTAGGTGTTAATGATGGCTTATGTTTAGCTTTTCTGTATGTAAATCTCATATCCTTTAGGCGGTTTCTTACAGTTCGGTCACAGACATTGACTCCAGTTTCCTCCCATTCATTCCTCATTTGTTTTGTTGTGCATTTCCTATTTTGGAGACATATTGCTTTAAGTTTCCGATCTTGACGCTTTGATGTCTTACTTGGTCTACCAGTATGTTTGCCTTTAACAACCTTCGCATGTTGTTCGTATTTGGTCCAGATTTTAGACACAGCTGACTGTGAACAACCAACATCTTTTGCAACATTGCGTGATGATTTACCTTCTTTTAAGAGTTTGATAATCCTCTCCTTTGTTTCAATTGACATCTCTCGTGTTGGCGCCATGATTCATGTCAGTCCACTTGGTGCAACAGCTCTCCAAGGTGTGATCACTCCTTTTTAGATGCAGACTAACGAGCAGATCTAATTTGATGCAGGTATTCGCTTTGGAAATGAAAATTTACAGGGTGATTTCATAATTTTTTCCCTCTGCTTGGTCTGAAAAAAATTACCCTTACTGAGTACCACATTTTTTATCTTGATTTCTTTTAGTGTTTCTTAAAGCCCTAAAGTTGCCATTTGAAATGACTTTAGTTTTGTGCCATGTCTGTGATCTGCTTTTTTTCAACAACATTAAACAACTGAATGAACATCCTCCGAGCCCGGTGATTCCATAATTTTTGCCAGGGGCTGTTGTAATAGAGCTCTTCTGTGTGTCAACATAGTAACAGTGCCCCCCTCACCCTGCTTCCATGAAGTAATAATTCCCCTCTATATATCAACATAGTAACAGTGGCCACCATGCTCCAATAAAGTAAAAGTGCCTTTTCTGTGCCTCCACGTAGCAATATAGCCCCCACTGTGCCTTCATGTCATAATAGTGCCCCATTTGTTCCTTCAAAAAATAATATTGACATTCTCTGCACCTCCACATAGTAATAGTACCCCCTTCTGTCCCTCTATATAGTAATAGTGCCCCCTCTGTATTTCCACATAATAAAAGTGCCCCCTTCTGTCACTCTATATAGTAATAGTGCCCCATCTGTCCCTCTATATAATAATGCTCCCTCTGTGCCTCTACATAGTAATAGTGCCCCCTCTGTCTCTCTATATAATAGTGCCCCCTCTGTGCCTCTACACTGTAACAGTGCCCCCCGTCCCTCTATATAGTAATAGTTTCCCGTCTGTGCCTCTATATAGTAATAGTGCCCCTTCTGTGCCTCTACATAGTAATATTGCTCCTTCTGTGCCACTATATAGTAATAGTGCCTCTTCTGTGCCTCTACATAGTAATATTGCTCCTTCTGTGCCGCTATATAGTAATAGTGCCCCTTCTGTGCCTCTACATCAGGGGTGAGGAACCTTCTTTCTGTCAAGGACCATTTGGATATTCAAGCCGTCCTTCGGGGGCTGTAAAAATTGTGCGCTAACTCCACCCAAAAACTAAGTCTTGACGCTGGCAGCATGCTGTAGTGAACGCTGTGTGCGTGTGCTTACAGAGCAAGAAAGAAATAAAAGGTCGGTGGCCATCAAAACACAGCTGCCGCCTCAAGCACTCTAGTCCCCAGGAATCTGCCCGGGGGCCAGAGAAAAGGTCACTGCGGGCCGTAAATAGCCCTATGGCCTGAGGTTCCCCACTCCTGCTCTACATAATAACAGTGCCCCCTTTGCCCCTCTATATAATAAAAATGCCCCCTTCTGTCCCTCTATATAGTAATAGTGTCCCCTCTGTGTCTCCATATAGTAATAGTGCCCCTTCTGTCTCTCTATATAGTAATATTGCCTCCTTCTGTCCTTCTATATAGTAATAGTGCCCCTTTCTGTGCCCCTCTATACAATAATAGTGCCCCCTCTGTGCCCCTCTATATAATAAAAGTGCCCCCTTCTGTCCCTCAATATAGTAATAGTGCCCCTGACGCACCCCCTGGGCCATATTCTTTAGGGGAATACCCGGAGCCGGATCAGATGGGAGTTGTAGTCGCCGAGTGGCAGTGACCCGGTCCGTGCCCAGGGTGTCAAGCTCAGAGTATGTGGCAGTCCTACAGATGTTATAAAGTTCTTTATGTCGACTACGCCACCCGTTGTATTGCGGTCACTACGGCCGCCGCTGCAGCAGGGTCTGCTGAGGCTGATGGTGTTGGTGCAGCTTTTGATAGTATAACCCCCAACGGGTGGGGTATAGCTTCAGGGGGTCAGGTGCAGAGGATGGGGGTTGTGGTGGTGCAGCATAGATGGTAATTAAAGACAGAGTCGGGTTGTGCAGTTTAGGGTATTTACTTACTGCTGATGTTCCGGTCACTCCAGCTTCAAGTGACCACCCGAGCCGTGCTGCGTCCACCAGGTCCTGGATTCAGCCAACCCCCAAGCAAGTCCGGAGCGTGACCCTGAGCCCTCCTTCCTGTCCTGTCTTCTGGCCGTCCCCACCAGGGATCCACCTAGGTCCAGCTCCCTCGGGCATTCTGTTGGGAAACCCTTGGCCTTGGGTTCCCTGACCCTACACGTGGTTTGCCTTCAGGGTGGATGTGGTGGGTGGCCGTGGCAGATCCTGCCCACGGCCTCCGGTCTCTGGCTGAGGTGTGCTTTAGCCCCCACCAGTTTGGGATCCGGTACCCTTTTGCCAACTCTTCACCCGATGATGGACTTTGGGTTCTCAGAGTCCTTTTCTTTCACCCCCTCTGGGTTTTTCTTCCTTTCTCCTCTCTCTCTCTCTCTGGGGCTGCTCTGCTCCTCTTCCTCTGCTCTGCTCTGACAAAAGGCTGACAGACTGACCCTGATCTTAGATGGTGCCCACCTTAAATACTCCCTCTATGTGTGAGCTCAGGTGACCAGCACCCAATGAGCTCCTATCTTTACCCAGGCTGCTCCCCCTATCTGCCCCTACACTACTTGGGATGTACCACCCCCCTCCCACTCCAGCCAGGAACAGACTCGGTCGTACCTGCACATTTCTAAGTGGGAGTACCGTTGGTCTGTTCCTCGGAAATGGGATGTGTGTAGTGCATGCAGCTCTCTGAGCTCAGATCCACACTCCATCCTTACCCGGGAGTGGAATATCACACCTCTGGGTTGAGGTGCAATACCCCTGTAGCAGCCGAATCCTCAGGGTGCTACATTCCCCCCTGGTAAATCACAGCACGTCCTCGGGCTGTAAGATATAAAACATCCAAAACATACATTTTTTTTTTTTTTTTTCATAAACATATAAAACATCATATAAAACATTATATATATATATATATCAATAAAACTTTTCATATTAATAACATTCTTGTAGACTTTTCCTCGCTTCTAGCTCCTCCTCCGGTCACTGTGCAACGTGTGACCGGGTAAAGTGCGACAGTCTTTGGAACTCGTGGCTTTCCTATAAAACCAGTAGGGGGCGCTTTAGGACGCGCAACTATTTACAAGGGATATGGCCGCTCTCAGTCCTCGGCCAGGTATTAGGGAGGAATGACCGCTCTCAGTCCTCGGTCAGTGGGATTTAAGGGATAAACGGGTAAACAGTTCACACTTGCTGGTCCCAACGGGGACTATATTAGCAACAGTTCACTGTGCCCCGACGGGCAACTATATACAGCTTGTACTCCGCTGTACTTAACGACGGCGTCCTCCTGCTCTTTCTTTGTGGTTACCTTTAGCTTCAGACCCGTCCGGGTCCTCTTGCTCTTCCTCACACCGCAGCTCCTCCTCCGTCAGGCGATGCACATGGAGGGCGTAGGGTCCTTTGGCACACTTGTGCCGGGTGAAGGTGACCTCGTCCCCGATGTAAAGGTCACGACCTCTGTGTCCCTCCGGTAGGTGGGACTCAACGTCTCTCCTGGTCACGAAGACGTCGCCTGGGGTGCGGTGGTCTCGGATGAAGCCCCACCCATGCTGCATGTTAAACTTGATCACAGTCCCGGTGGTGCGGGGACTATGCGCTGCACGGGGGTCTCTCCTGGCCCGGCTCTTCTGCTCCGCGCTCCTTATCTGGGCTTGTTGTTCCCGGACCCGCCTCTCTCTCCGCTCCCTCTCAAAGACCTCGAGCTGCTGGCGGCAGCACTCTGCACGCTCCGCTGCGGCTGCCCGGGTCTCCTGAGTGAACCCCATGAGGTCTTCTCCGGTGGGGTCCCACTCAAACTGCGCTTCTGCTAGCGGGGGCGAGATCCTTTTTACGGGCTTTGGAGCCGGGATCAGGGGTTCACACATGGGCCTTGCCCTCTTTTGGAGCTCTTGTTCGTAGTACTCCCTGGGCCAGACAAAGGGCTGCCCGTCCGGCCATGTGTGTTGGGCGAACAGATCTTCTCCCAGATGCGGCACTTTAGGTTTTATGGGCGCGGTGGTGGTGGCGGCGCCCGGGTTGCCCAGGCCTTGCGGCCAGGCCTGGGGCACCTGGAAAGTGAAGGGCACCGTAAGGACGGCGGCGCCCTGGGCTACTTGGCCCTGCGACCAGGCCGGTGGCTCCGCGGAGGTAGGGGGCGCTGTTGGTATTGCGGCGCCCGGGGGTACTAGGCCTTGCGACCAGGCTGGTGGTACTTCCTGCTTGGTCACGCTCGGGGTCGAGGCGTGTGACGTCACAGGGGTCGCGGCTGCGGCTTCCGGTTGAGGCCTAGTCTGTGGCGGTGACGTTGCGGTTACGGGCACGGCAGGGGGTACTTCGGGCTCTGCGACGGGGAGCTGGGGCAGGTACGCGGTTTCCCGGTTTGGGGTAGAGACGTCCCCTTTACCTGCCTCCTTTCGTTCGGCTCCCTTCTCGGCGCCGTCTCCGGCCTTCAGTCCTCCTGCGCCATCCTCAGAGGCGGTCTGTCTCCTCGTCTCGGGTGGCGTGCTCCGCTGACGGGTTCTTGTCTGCTGGGCCATCTCACGGCTCCACTCCGCCAACGTCTCTCGCTGCACCCGGGCCATCCTCCGTGCGAGGCCCTCCAGCGCAGTCTGTGCACACTCCCGATCTCGGGGGAGCTGTGCTAGGACCTCCACTAAGCCTAGTGGGGTCGTTGCTTCTAGCAGGCTCCTGACCAACGGGTCGGTGCTGCTCTGCTCTCCTTCTGCTGTTCCCGGCAGGCTCCTGGCCAGCGGGCCGGTGCTGCTCTGCTCTTCTCCCATCTCCGGGTAAGCTTCTCCTGGACTCAGCTCTAGGCTTCTTGTCTCCGGGTGCGCTCTCTCCAGACTGCTCCAGGCGACACCCATCTTTGCTCTCTTCTTCTCAGTCCTCCCACTTCGAGGGCGGTCCCGGGGCCACTTGGTGATTGTCAGCTCCAGGGGCAGTTCTTTCACGCTGACAGACACCTCTAGCATCACAGTCTCTGTTGGTGGGGGCGGTTTCCACTTTTGGCGCCATTTTCGGTCCTGGCCCACGATGGGAGGTGGCCTCTTGCCACCCTCTGGCACGCCCATAATGGCGTCCGCTCTTCCAAGGCGGGAAACCTTTGGAAATGGCGGGAATCGCCTCCCAGCGGCGGGAAACTCCGCAGACGGCGGGAAAAAGCCGCCAATGGCGGACAACCGGCGGGAAACGACCTGCGACGGAGTCCGACGGCGGGGACCCTCCGGAACCGGCAGGAGACCCCTCCCCGAGGTAAACTTGTTCTTTTCTTCAGGCACGCAGTACCCGGTTGTTGTGGGCACGTAATCCTGCCGACTACGCCAAAGTTGACGCACCCCCTGGGCCATATTCTTTAGGGGAATACCCGGAGCCGGATCAGATGGGAGTTGTAGTCGCCGAGTGGCAGTGACCCGGTCCGTGCCCAGGGTGTCAAGCTCAGAGTATGTGGCAGTCCTACAGATGTTATAAAGTTCTTTATGTCGACTACGCCACCCGTTGTATTGCGGTCACTACGGCCGCCGCTGCAGCAGGGTCCGCTGAGGCTGATGGTGTTGGTGCAGCTTTTGATAGTATAACCCCCAACGGGTGGGGTATAGCCTCAGGGGGTCAGGTGCAGAGGATGGGGGTTGTGGTGGTGCAGCATAGATGGTAATTAAAGACAGAGTCGGGTTGTGCAGTTTAGGGTATTTACTTACTGCTGATGTTCCGGTCACTCCAGCTTCAAGTGACCACCCGAGCCGTGCTGCGTCCACCAGGTCCTGGATTCAGCCAACCCCCAAGCAAGTCCGGAGCGTGACCCTGAGCCCTTCTTCCTGTCCTGTCTTCTGGCCGTCCCCACCAGGGATCCACCTAGGTCCAGCTCCCTCGGGCCTTCTGTTGGGAAACCCTTGGCCTTGGGTTCCCTGACCCTACACGTGGTTTGCCTTCAGGGTGGATGTGGTGGGTGGCCGTGGCAGATCCTGCCCACGGCCTCCGGTCTCTGGCTGAGGTGTGCTTTAGCCCCCACCAGTTTGGGATCCGGTACCCTTTTGCCAACTCTTCACCCGATGATGGACTTTGGGTTCTCAGAGTCCTTTTCTTTCACCCCCTCTGGGTCTTTCTTCCTTTCTCCTCTCTCTCTCTCTCTGGGGCTGCTCTGCTCCTCTTCCTCTGCTCTGCTCTGACAAAAGGCTGACAGACTGACCCTGATCTTAGATGGTGCCCACCTTAAATACTCCCTCTATGTGTGAGCTCAGGTGACCAGCACCCAATGAGCTCCTATCTTTACCCAGGCTGCTCCCCCTATCTGCCCCTACACTACTTGGGATGTACCACCCCCCTCCCACTCCAGCCAGGAACAGACTCGGTCGTACCTGCACATTTCTAAGTGGGAGTACCGTTGGTCTGTTCCTCGGAAATGGGATGTGTGTAGTGCATGCAGCTCTCTGAGCTCAGATCCACACTCCATCCTTACCCGGGAGTGGAATATCACACCTCTGGGTTGAGGTGCAATACCCCTGTAGCAGCCGAATCCTCAGGGTGCTACACCCCCTTCTGTGCCCCTCTATATAATAATAGTGCCCCTTTCTGTGCCCCTCTTTATAGTAATAGTGCTCCCTTCTGTCCCTCTATATAGTAACAGTGCCCTTTCTGTCTCTCTATATAGTAACAGTGCCCCTTTCTGTCCCTCTATATAGTAATAGTGGCCCCTGTGTGCCTCTACAATGTAAGTGTCCCCTCTGTGTCTCTACATAGTATTAGTGCTCCTTCTGTCCCTCTATAGAGTAATAGTGCCCCCTCTGTACTTCTACATAGTAATAGTACCCCCTTCAGCCCCTCTATATAGTAATACTGCCCCCTCTGTGCCTCTACAATATAATAGTGCCCTCTTCTGTCCCTCTATATAATAATAGTGCCCCCTTCTGTCTCTCTATATAGTATATATAGTAGTAGATTGTGAGCCCTCGCGGGCAGGGTCCTCGCTCCTCCTGTACCAGTCGCCGTCACATTGTGTTCAATGTTGTAATTGTTCTTGTATTATACCGCTTTTTCACATGTAAAGCGCCATAATAAATAATAATAATAATAATAGTGCCCCTTCTGTACCTCTACTTAGTAATAGGGCTCCCTTCTGTCCTGCTATATATTAATAGTGCCCCCTCTGTGCCTTTACAATGTAATAGTGCCCCCTCTGTGCCTCTACATAGTAATAGTGCCCCCTTCTGTCCCACTATATATTAATAGTGCCCCCTCTGTGACTCTACATTGTAATAGTGCTCCTTCTGTCCCTCTATATAGTAATAATGCCCCCTCTGTGCCTCTACATAATAATAGTGCTCCTTCTGTCCCTCTATATAGTAATAGTGCTCGTTCTGTCCCTCTATATGGTAATAGTGCCCTCTCTGTGCCTCTACAATATAATAGTGCCACCTTCTGTCCCTCTATATAGTAATAGTGACCCCTCTGTGCCTCTATATAGTAATAGTGCCCTGTTCTGTCGCTCTATATGGTAATAGTGCCCTCTCTGTGCCTCTACAATATAATAGTGCCACCTTCTGTCGCTCTATATAGTAATAGTGCCCCCTCTGTGCCTCTATATAGTAATAGTGCCCCCTCTGTACCTCTACAATATAATAGTGCCACCTTCTGTCCCTCTATATAGTAATAATGGCCCTTTCTGTCCCTCTATATAATAATAGTGTCCCCTCTGTGCTTCTACAATATAATAGTGCCCCGTTCTGTCCCTCTATATAGTAATAGTGCCCTCTCTGTGCCTCTATATAGTAATAGTGCCCCCTCTGTGCCTCTACAATATAATAGTGCCCCCTTCTGTCCCTCTATAAAGTAATAATGTCCCTTTCGGTCCTTCTATATAATAATAGTGCCCCCTCTGTGCCTCTACAATATAATAGTGCCCCTTTCTGTTGATCTATATAGTAATAGTGCTCCCTCTGTGCCTCTAAATAGTAGTAGGGCCCCCTCTGTGCCTCTATATAGTAATTGTGCCCCCTCTGTACCTCTACAATATAATAGTGCCACCTTCTGTCCCTCTATATAGTAATAGTGCCCCCTTCTGTCCCACTATATATTAATAGTGCCCCCTCTGTGACTCTACATTGTAATAGTGCTCCTTCTGTCCCTCTATATAGTAATAATGCCCCCTCTGTGACTCTACATTGTAATAGTGCCCCCTCTGTGCCTCTACAATATAATAGTGCCCCCTTCTGTCCCTCTATAAAGTAATAATGTCCCTTTCGGTCCTTCTATATAATAATAGTGCCCCCTCTGTGCCTCTACAATATAATAGTGCCCCTTTCTGTTGATCTATATAGAAATAGTGCTCCCTCTGTGCCTCCAAATAGTAGTAGGGCCCCCTCTGTGCCTCTATATAGTAATTGTGCCCCCTCTGTACCTCTACAATATAATAGTGCCACCTTCTGCCCCTCTATATAGTAATAGTGCCCCCTTCTGTCCCACTATATATTAATAGTGCCCCCTCTGTGACTCTACATTGTAATAGTGCTCCTTCTGTCCCTCTATATAGTAATAATGCCCCCTCTGTGACTCTACATTGTAATAGTGCTCCTTCTGTCCCTCTATATAGTAATAGCGCCCCGTTCTGTCCCTCTATATGGTAATAGTGCCCTCTCTGTGCCTCTACAATATAATAGTGCCACCTTCTGTTGATCTATATTGTAATAGTGCTCCCTCTGTGCCTCTACATCAGGGGTCCTCAAACTACGGCCCGCGGGCCACATGCGGCCCGCGGAGGACTTTTATCCGGCTCGCCGGGCTGTGGGCAGAGGAGAGCGGTGTCAGCGCCCGCCCTTCCCCCCGCTTTCTCAGAGCCCCGGCAGCCGGATACTTACCTCTCCCCGTGCCTCCGCAGATCCGCTGTCTTCCTGGTGCGCGCTCCCTGTGACGTCTCAGGTCAGAGGGTGCGGTGACGTCTTTACACCGCGCCCTCCCGAGTGCCGTCACAGGCAGCGCAGAGCGGGAAAACGCCGGAGACGCTGGAGTCCGGACCCGAGCAGCGGCAGCAGGCAAGGAGGGAGGTGAGTATTGGATTTTTTTTTTAATGTATTGAGGCATGAGACATAATATTAGGGGTGACATCCTGCATGTGGCATTATATGGGGGGGTGGGTGACATCCTGCATGTGGCATTATATGGGGGGGGGTGACATCCTGAATGGGGCATTATATGGGGGGGTGACATCCTGAATGGGGCATTATATGGGGGGGTGACATCCTGAAAGGGGCATTATATGGGGGGGTGACATGCTGCATGAGGCATTATATGGGGGGTGACATCCAGCATGGGGCATTATATGGGGGGGTGACATCCTGAATGGGGTTTTATATGGGGGGGTGACATGCTGCATGGGGCATTATATGGGGGGTGACATCCAGCATGGGGCATTATATGGGGGGTGACATCCTGAATGGGGCATTATAAAGACAGGGGAGTGATATCCTGCATGGGTCATTATATGGGGGGGGGTGACATCCTGAATGGGGCATTATATGGGGGGTGACATTCAGCATGGGGCATTATATGGGGGGGTGACATCCTGAATGGGGCATTATAAAGACAGGGGAGTGATATCCTGCATGGGGCATTATATGGGGGGGGTGACATCCTGAATGGAGCATTATATGGGGGGTGACATGCTGCATGGGGCATTATATGGGGGGTGACATCCAGCATGGGGCATTATATGGGGGAGGTGACATCCTGAATGGGGCATTATAAAGACAGGGGAGTGATATCCTGCATGGGTCATTATATGGGGGGGGTGACATCCTGAATGGGGCATTATATGGGGGGTGACATTCAGCATGGGGCATTATATGGGGGGGTGACATCCTGAATGGGGCATTATATGGTGGGGTGACATGCTGCATGGGGCATTATATGGGGGGTGACATCCAGCATGGGGCATTATATGGGGGGGTGACATCCTGAATGAGGCATTATAAAGACAGGGGAGTGATATCCTGCATGTGTCATTATATGGGGGGGGGGTGACATCCTGAATGGGGCATTATAAAGACAGGGGAGTGATATCTTGCACGGGCCATTATATGGTAGGAGAAAGAGAAATCCTGCATGGGGCATAATAAGAGAGGGAACAGCCTGCATAGGGCATTATAAGGGGGAAACAGCCTGCCTATTGAGGACCTATGCTGCCTATTGGGGACATTTACCTGCCTATTGGGGACATTTACCTGCCTATTGAGGACCTATGCTGCCTATTGGGGACATTTACCTGCCTATTGGGGACATTTACCTGCCTATTGGGGACATTTACCTGCCTATTGAGGACCTATGCTGCCTATTGGGGACATTTACTTGCCTATTGGGGATATTTACCTGCCTATTGGGGACCTATGCTGCCTATTTGGGACATTTACCTGCCTATTTGGGACATTTACCTGCCTATTGGGGACCTATGCTGCCTATTGGGGACATTTACTTGCCTATTGGGGACCTATGCTGCCCCTTGGGGATATTTACCTGCCTATTGGGGATATTTATCTGCCTATTGGGGACATTTACCTGCCTATTGGGGACATTTACCTGCCTATTGGGGACCTATGCTACCTATTGAAATACCGGTTGATTTAACTTTACTTGTTCTTCATTTTAAATATTATATTTGTTCCTGTATTGTTTTTTTGCTACAAAATAAGATATGTGCAGTGTGCATAGGAATTTGTTCATAGTTTTTTTTTAAAAACTATATTCCGGCCCTCCAATGGTCTGAGGGACCGTGAACTGGCCCCCTTTTTAAAAAGTTTGAGGACCCCTGCTCTACATAGTAGTAGGGCCCCCTCTGTGCCTCTACATAGTAATAGTTCCCTCTCTGTCCCTCCATAAAGTTACAATAATGTAACTGTGGCACCCCAGGGGTCTGGTTTCCACAGTAATAGCCTTATTACGTCTGTGAGCAGGTGGGAGGTCTCCTGGTCAGGAATCCTAAGCATACCACACCTCCTGCCCAGTCCTGGGAGGGGAAGAACTTCCCCTATATAAAGCTGGGGCTGAGGCAGGGTTGGTGAGTAGAGTAGAGTGAGAGAACACAGACAGAGACACAGTCTGGTCTGTAGTGGAGCAGCTTTAGGGAAAGAAAGATCAGGAGCTCTGTGGGAGCTGTGCTAAAAGAGATCAGAGGCTGGAAGCTGTAGAGCTCGCCCTGATTGAAGAGTTCTGACCGGACCCGGAGTCCGAGGCTGTGGGGACGAATCCTTACCCAGCAGCAGAAACCGACCGGCAGGGGATTTCAGGTCCTCTGGCCAAGAAACCCGAAGGCACGGTCACACGCAAGGGACCAGCACCGCCGTCGTGGAGCGGAAGCTACCAGAAGGCCCCGAGTCACCGGCCATACGGGTGAGCACCACACGGTACACTCAGGGACGTGGGCTACTTTTACCCGCCTCTAGCAAGGTAGCCAGAAGAGTACGATTAGTTGGGGAGGCCTACAACTCCGCCTGGCCAGGGGAATATTCCATCTGCTCACGGACTGACCAGGCCCCGATCGCTAGCCAGTACTCCGGGAGGGTCTACCTTTGCCACCAGTAAAGACCCTGAACGACACCGCACCGTCTCTGAGTGTTTCATCATCCACGTCCGCTGCCCTGAGGCCATACCCCTCCCGTTGGGGGTTATACCATCCACGCTGCACAACCGTACCACCGGCCTCAGCGGTCTGCCCTGCAGCGGCGGTCTCATAACCGCATTCAACGGGTGGCGTAGTCGAGCAATATAACATCTTCTGACAAGCACTGCCACTTAGTTTGACTCCCTGGGCACGGACCGGGTCACCGCCACAAAACTACTACCCCTATCAGATCCGGCTCCGGGTAGGCCCCCGCGTGCGCAACGCTACTTGACACAGGTCCAGGGGCGCGTCAACTTTTGGCGTAGTCGGCAGGATTTCGTGCCCGCAACCACCGGGTACTGCGTGCCTGAAAAAGAGACTTTTAAACTTACCTGTGGTGAAGATTCCCGCCATCCGACGCCATCTTCTACCTTCTTCCCGCCATCCGTGGAGTTTTCCCGCCGTTGGATGCCATCTTCTGCCTTCTTCCCGCCATCCGTGGAGTTGTCCCGCCGTTGGACGCCATCTTGAAGACGCCGCGCGGGAAGAAGAGGGGCGTGGACTCCGAAAGCGCGCGAGAACTGGAGCTCCGCCTCACGTCCGGACGTTGCGTAAGGTCCTGGAAGGAGCCCAGCAGACGCCGACGTCACAGGAGCGCAACGGAAGGTCCTCGACCCTGACGATCCACTGCGGAGCCGCGGCCTACGGAAGAGGATCATCGCAAGGTAGGCCACGGTCCACTAGGGGGGAGGAGGATGTCGGATACGGAGGAGAGCTTCACTGCCACAGCCACCGCCAGCGCCACCGCTGCAGCGGTCATGCCTTTCACGATGCCCTATATCCCGGGGGCAGCCTGGCTACCCCAGTACTCAGGGGAGTCACATACCCTGAATGACTTTAGAGAAAAGCTGGATAGCCTCTTCCAGGTGTACCCCCTCACAGAAGAGCAAAAAGTGAGCATCCTGGTGGCCCAACTAACCGGGGCAGCCCAAAGGGAGGTAAAGTCCTGGCCACCTGGGAGGAGGACTGTAGCAGGGATATTAACCCGGCTGAAGGACACCTTTGATACCCGCACCTCAGCTGAGATTAAGCTTAGATTCTACGGGTGCAAACAGCGAGCACATGAGAATATAAGGGACTATGCACTAAACCTACAAGAGGCCCTGAGAGCCATTAAGCAGGCCGACCCTGACGGCGTGGGAAACGAGGACAGGCTGTTGACCGAAAAATTTATAGAGGGACTATATTGCAATGCCCACCGAACCCAGTTGCGGGCAATGGCCTTCCAGGATCCTCATCTGGACTTTGCACAGTTCAAGGACAGAGCCATTCGGGTGCTCCGAGAACCGGCACCGGGTGGCGTTGTGGACCACAGGCGCCCTACTACCGCTTACCACCAGGAGGCGGCGCCCTTGTCGGCAGGGCCTGTGGGAGCTGATGCGCAGGCTTTGAACAATGACCCGGCTCCAGATCTGCACCATCAGGTCCAAGAGCTAGCTAAAAGCGTTGCTGCGCTAACCCGAACTGTGCAGTCTTTACAGGTTGCTGCTCCAGGGAAGATCCAGCTGGCATCCGGACCGGAGGACATCCCGTGGCGTCGACCAAGGAGGACCCCACCGGCCAGAGGAAGACCCAGCGACCGATACAACGAGGACGGACAACCCATCTGCCGCCGCTGCAATCAACCCGGACATATGGCAAGGTACTGTCCTTTAAACTGGCACAACCTGGGGTAGAGGGCCAACCCCTAGGAATAAGATCACCAGGCCCATCGAACTGGCGTGACAAATACGTGGGAGGACGTCCAGTCTTGCCTGTAGTACTGGATGGCATTCCTATGAGTGCCCTACTTGACACCGGGTCACAGGTCACCACCATCCCGTACGTGCTCTTTAAGCAGTACTGGAATGACTCGGATATAACCCGCTACCCTGACGACGACTTGAGTATCATCGCCAGCAATGGTCAACCCGTGCCACAGATCGGATTCAAAGAGATGACCATTAAAGTCGGTAGAGTCGAACTGGCAGCACAGGGACTGATCATCGTAGACATTGACAAGCGCGAGAGTCACCCAAAGATAACTCTAGGAACTAATGTGATTGAAAATTGTCTTGCAGAGGTGATTTTCATTTTACAGCAGGTTGCCAAGAACGCCAGCTCCGGCCAACAGCGAGTGCTCCAAAAAGAGATCCGGGCACTGATGCGGCAGCAACAGGTGGAACTCTCCGGTGGTGAGATTGGAAGCGTGAGAATGTGTGACCCTTTCCCTATTGCCATGCCCCCAAAAAGTGAAATGATGATTTGGTGCCGGGCAGCTATTGGTCTAAGAGGTAGAGACTACCAAGCAATGGTAGAACCCGTCTACTCAGACAGTAGGCCCACCATTTTGACAGCACGGGGGGTGGTTGATGTACGCCATGGGAGGGTGCCCGTTCGCATAATAAACATCGGGAAGAGGGAAGTGTACCTGCCCCGGTATGCTACGCTAGCCAAATTGTATACCATCAATCAAAATTCTGTACAGTCCGTGGAACCCTTGCCTCCATCTCATCCAGAGGAAGGTAACGGCTCTAAGAAAACAATAGAGGACTGGTGTCAGCAACTACATTTGGGTACTGACTCCACTCCCTCACACCAGAAACAGGGAGTCTATCGGGTGGTTCAAGAGTACGAGAGAGTGTTTAGTAAACACCCGTTAGACTTCGGGCGAGTAAAGGGGGTAGAACATCATATCCCCACGGGAGACCATCCTCCCATAAAGGAGAGATACCGACCCGTACCCCCTGCACACTACCAACACGCCAAGGGAATGCTTAGAGACATGAAGGAGGCTGGGGTAATCAGGGACAGCTGTAGCCCCTGGGCAGCTCCACTGGTCTTGGTTAAAAAAAAAGACAACACCATGAGAATGTGTGTAGATTACCGGAAAATCAACCGTATCACACACAAAGATGCGTACCCCTTACCAAGGATAGAGGAGTCTTTGGCCGCTTTAAAATCTGCTAACTTCTTCTCTACTTTGGATCTCACTAGCGGGTACTGGCAGGTTCCTGTAGCAGAGGCGGACCGGGAGAAGACCGCATTCACCACCCCGATGGGACTTAGCGAGTTTACCTGCATGCCGTTCGGACTCTGCAACGCACCAGGAACCTTCCAACGGTTGATGGAATGCTGTCTGGGACACCGAAACTTCGAGACGGTCCTGTTATACCTGGACGATGTCATCGTCTACTCCAAGACCTACGAGGACCACCTGAAACACCTGGCAGAAGTGTTCGAAGCCCTGGCAAACTACGGCCTAAAGGTGAAACCCTCCAAGTGTCACCTCCTGAAACCAAGGGTGCAGTACCTGGGACACGTGGTGAGTGCTGACGGAGTGGCTCCCGACCCTGATAAGATCACCGCGATTAAGGAATGGCCAAGACCCTCCAGCGTAAAGGAAGTGCGGCAGTTCCTCGGGTTGGTAGGCTACTACCGAAGGTTCATTCCCGGTTTCACCAAAAAGGCAGCTCCTATGCAGGACCTCCTGATAGGCCAGTCCAGGAAGGCCAAGAACCAGAAGCCGCTCTTCAGATGGGAGAAGTTGGAAGAAGAGTCCTTCCGCCAGCTGAAGATGGCCCTCACGGGGGATGAAATCCTGGCGTACCCTGATTACAGCCAGCCCTTTATCCTCTACACCGACGCAAGTAACATCGGGCTAGGAGCCGTACTGTCCCAGATCCAGCAGGGGAAGGAACGGGTAATTGCTTACGCCAGCCGAAAACTGCGACCCACCGAAAGAAACCCTGAGAATTACAGCTCATTCAAGCTAGAATTCCTGGCAGTGGTGTGGGCAGTCACCGAACGCTTTAAGCACTACCTCGCCTCTTCCCGGTTCATCGTGTACACGGATAACAACCCGTTGACACACCTGGATACGGCAAGACTCGGTGCCCTGGAGCAGAGATGGATGGCCCGCCTGTCCAACTATGAGTTCACGATCAAATACCGGGCAGGACGCTCCAATACCAACGCGGATGCCCTGTCCAGAATGCCAAACCTACCGGACGTAGGGGAAGATCCAGAGGAATTGGAAGAAGTTGAACTCCCCGCGTTCCACCGTCATGGGACTATCCAGTATTCCCACCGTGTAAGGGGTAAGCAATCCGCTACGTTCAACCCCTTACCTCATTACAACTGGGCGGAAACGCAAGACAGTGACCCCGCCGTCCGACTGGTGAAGGAGATGCTGACTCAGCCAGATGCCCGCCTTGACCCAGACGCTCCGGAGGAGACCAAGCAACTGTGGGCTGAGAAGAGTCGACTGTTCCTTTACAAGGGGAAGTTGTGCCGCAGAATGGTTAACTCCCGGACGCATGAACTGATCTGGCAAGTAGTGGTGCCAAGAAGAGACGTGGCTATGGTACTGGAGGCATACCACGACGGAGCTGGGCACTTCGGATGGAAGAAGCTGGAGTGCCTGCTGCGCGGGCGGTTCCACTGGGTAGGCATGAGAGGAACCATCGAGAGGTGGTGCAGAGACTGTGGACCGTGCCACCTAAGAAGGAAGGACCGTGCCAGCCAGAAGACTCCCTTGCAGCCCATCATCACCCGACAGCCACTGGAACTGGTAGCCCTGGACCATGTGAAACTGGCTCCAAGCAGATCTGCGTATGTCTACGCCCTCACAATCGTAGATCATTACTCCCGGTTCCTGGTGGTGGTCCCGGTCAAGGACTTAACGGCTCAAACAGCAGCTAGAGCCTTCCAGCAGCACTTCTGCCGTCCACACGGATACCCAGAGCAGGTGCTGACGGACCAAGGACCTGCCTTTGAAGCGGAAGTCTTCCAGGAGTTCTGCACTCTGTATGGCTGCCGGAAGATAAGAACAACACCCTATCATCCGCAAACCAATGGACTCTGTGAGAAAATGAACCAGGTGGTGATAGACCTTCTGAAAACATTGCCCCTGGAAGAACGCAGTCTGTGGCCTGAGAAACTGCCTGATCTGGTGGACCTATACAACCACATCCCGGTAGGTTCTAACAACTGTACCCCGGCTTACCTGATGAGAGCAAGACCTGGTAAGCTGCCTGTTGATCTGGATATGGGAGTCCTGACACCCGAGGACACTTCACCAGAAGCAGACTGGGACACAGAGAGACAGCAGCAGTACCGGAAAGTACAGGAGAGCGTTGAGCGAAGTCTCTGTCAAGCTAGGGAAAGACAGGAGAAGACTTACAACCAGTATGCTCCCGCTGTTCCCCTGGTACCTGGAGAGCAGGTCTTGAAGAGGAAGAGACGGCTCCACAAGTTGGACGACCAGTGGGAGAAGGACCCGTACACCGTACTGCCCTCAAGCCATGAGAACCCAAAAGTCTGCACAATCAGTAAGGACGGAGGAGAAACCACAGCCATTGTCTCCCGAGATCACCTGAAGAAGTGTCCCGAGCAGCTACGAAACCCTGAAGAAGGTCAAGAAAACCCTCAACCCGTAGAGGAAAGGGAGGAGATGGTTAGTACTGTACTCGGAGACTTCCCTCGGTCTTGGACTCAAGTAAATGGCGCCGTTGTGGTACCCGTCCTCACCTTCTTCCAGCCAGCATCCCAAGTGCCTACGGAAAAACAGGTAGAGCTGGAAGAGCAGCCGGTCCAGGAGGCAGAAGACCCCACACAAGCAGACGAGGAGAATCGACCCTCTGCTTATAGTGAGCCTGCCGTGCCCCTAGTGAGCCAAAGAGTCCGTAGACAGCTGCCCAGCTTACCTTTAACAGCTCCTACACCCTGTAGTGCAGGACCAGTCAGTCAGCTCCGTAGGTCTACTAGGGCCACTAGAGGCCAGTTGCCCGTACGTTGGAGGATCTAAAGTGTTTAGACTGTTTTATTTGCATTTACCTGTTTATTGTTGCTTGTAAATAATTATGTATCTCTAGTTATTTCATAGGTGTCTTTAATGGATTATCCGGAATCCTTTGTATATATGTTTGGAGCGTAACCCAGGAAAGGACTAAGACTGTTAAAGACTCGGGGTAGGACAGACCCCTACCTGGTTACGGCTCCCTGTTCCTTGGTGAAATGGACACCCTTGTTTTCTTCAAAAACTGCACCCGGTTGCGGACACGCCGTGACCATCATAATGTGTTTTTCGTTGTTATGCTGTTTCTGTTTATAACTTGTTTTGTTTACAAAAATATGTTTAGCCCCGGAGTACTAAATTTCACTAGGGGGGAATGTGGCACCCCAGGGGTCTGGTTTCCACAGCAATAGCCTTATTACGTCTGTGAGCAGGTGGGAGGTCTCCTGGTCAGGAATCCTAAGCATACCACACCTCCTGCCCAGTCCTGGGAGGGGAAGAACTTCCCCTATATAAAGCTGGGGCTGAGGCAGGGTTGGTGAGTAGAGTAGAGTGAGAGAACACAGACAGAGACACAGTCTGGTCTGTAGTGGAGCAGCTTTAGGGAAAGAAAGATCAGGAGCTCTGTGGGAGCTGTGCTAAAAGAGATCAGAGGCTGGAAGCTGTAGAGCTCGCCCTGATTGAAGAGTTCTGACCGGACCCGGAGTCCGAGGCTGTGGGGACGAATCCTTACCCAGCAGCAGAAACCGACCGGCAGGGGATTTCAGGTTCTCTGGCCAAGAAACCCGAAGGCACGGTCACACGCAAGGGACCAGCACCGCCGTCGTGGAGCGGAAGCTACCAGAAGGCCCCGAGTCACCGGCCATACGGGTGAGCACCACACGGTACACTCAGGGACGTGGGCTACTTTTACCCGCCTCTAGCAAGGTAGCCAGAAGAGTACGATTAGTTGGGGCGGCCTACAACTCCGCCTGGCCAGGGGAGATTCCATCTGCTCACGGACTGACCAGGCCCCGATCGCTAGCCAGTACTCCGGGAGGGTCTACCTTTGCCACCAGTAAAGACCCTGAACGACACCGCACCGTCTCTGAGTGTTTCATCATCCACGTCCGCTGCCCTGAGGCCATACCCCTCCCGTTGGGGGTTATACCATCCACGCTGCACAACCGTACCACCGGCCTCAGCGGTCTGCCCTGCAGCGGCGGTCTCATAACCGCATTCAACGGGTGGCGTAGTCGAGCAATATAACATCTTCTGACAAGCACTGCCACTTAGTTTGACTCCCTTTGCACGGACCGGGTCACCGCCACGAAACTACTACCCCTATCAGATCCGGCTCCGGGTAGGCCCCCGCGTGCGCAACGCTACTTGGCACAGGTCCAGGGGCGCGTCATAACCACTGCCTGTGTATATCTGCCATTGTGCCCTGACTTTAGGCACTGTACATGTAGGAAAGTCACACACAGAATTCCTTAGTTCTCGTTCTTTAAAAGGGTTGCCCATGAATGATTAATAAAAATAACCTCAGAGAGCAAAACATAAAATGTTAAAGATGATTTCACAATCAGTTTTTTTATTGCAGTTTTTAAATTACCTTCTTCTGAAATTTTTTATGTATATTTTTTTTTTATAAAGTGTTTTAATACTTGAGTAACACATGTATTTTTCTCCGAAGAAAAATCTTAATGGAGGTCTAATGGTGAAAAACGCCACAAACTTCTTAACCTCTCACAATCTCTCCTTCCTTGGCATCACAGAGACATGGTTGACACCCTCTGACACTGCCTCCCCTGCTGTGCTGTGTTACGGTGGCTTGCACTTCACCCACACTCCTCGCCCTGGTAACAGACATGGTGGAGGATTGGGTCTTCTCCTTTCTAACAACTGCACCTTTAGCCCTATCCCACCTCTACCCTCCCTTACTCTCCCTTCTTTTGAAGTCCACTCTGTCCGCATCTACTCTCACTCCAACCTCCAAGTGGCTGTCATATACCGACCTCTAGTCCCAGTCACTGCCTTTATTGACCAATTCTCCACCTGGCTACTTTACTTTCTCTCTGCTGACATTCCCACCATCATCATGGCGATTGCAACATCCCCACTGACACTTGCCAGCCAGCAGCATCCAAACTCCTGTCGTCCTGTCGCTTACTTCATCCTTTGGACTTGCTCAGTGGTCCTCTTCAGCCACCCACACAGACGGACACACACTAGACCTCGTCTTCGCCCAACTCTGCTCCCTATCGAACCTTACAACCCCCCCACCCCTATCTGACCACCATTTACTCACGTTCTCATCCCTGTCCTCCTCACCTGTCACCCATGTCCAGCAACTAGTACACACCCACAGAAACCTTGCACATCTAGACACTCACAAACTCTCTCACTCTATTCTACTACTGATATCCATATCTTCACTCCACGACACAGACAGTGCCACTGACTTCTACAATGCCACGGCTTTTTACAAAGCCACTCTTGCATCAGCTACTGACTCGGTTGCCCCTCTTATGCATGGCAGGGCACGACGAGTCAATAGGCAACCCTGGCACAACAACTTCACTAAATGGCTTTGACAAGCGTCCAGGGTTGTGAAGCAGCATTGGAAGAAAACACATTCTCAAGATGACTTCACTACATTCAAACAATCAACACTTGCATTCAAATCAGCCCTCACCTCCGTTAAACAGGCCTACTTCACAACCCTCATATCTTCCTTATCCTACAACCCCAAACAGCTATTCAACACTTTTAAATCTCTCCTCCGCCCTCCATTGCCCCCTCTGACCTCCATCATCTCTGCTGAGGAGTTTGCCACTGTTATGCACACGCCCGGGCTGACTGGCGTGTGCGTGATTTAGTGATTCAACTGTGCCATGAACCAGAGAGTGCCTGGAGGGGCGTAACTAAGTATCAACCCGATCCGACCAAGGTCGCACGACGGCTAATGACGCCGTGCACCAGGAATGAACCGAGCAGAGGGACCAGGTGCTACTCCAGGCCAGAAACTAGACACGGCTGTTGACCCACACCGGGGAATACAGGAACAGGCAGGTTAGGCTGGTACACAGACAGGTGGGTGTTGGC
Organism: Phyllobates terribilis; assembly: GCF_046119375.1. Classification (NCBI taxonomy): domain Eukaryota; kingdom Metazoa; phylum Chordata; class Amphibia; order Anura; family Dendrobatidae; genus Phyllobates; species Phyllobates terribilis. The sequence continues at coordinate 752,055,589 of NW_027362764.1, read as the reverse complement.
AGGCACGGTTGGTATGCAGACAGGTGGGTCTTGGCAGGCACGGCTGGAGTGCAGACAGGAGGATACTGGCAGGCACGGCTGGTATGCAGACAGGGGGGTACTGACAAGTACGGTTGGCGTGCAGACGGGGAGGTACTCGCAGGTTGGAACACAGGCTGGATAGGGCTCAGTACAGACTGGGATTCAGGAACAGAACCGCAGATGCAGTAGACAAGCAGAGCAGAGAGGAACCGCCGGAGCGGTGGGCAAGGCGGAGCAGAAAGGTACCGCCAGAGCGGTGAGCAAGCAGAGCAGGGAGAAACCGCCGGAGCGGTGAGCAAGCAGAGCAGGGAGAAACCGCCGGAGCGGTAAGCAAGGCAGAGCAGGCAGGAACCGCCGGAGCGGTGAGCAAGGCAGAGCAGGCAGGAACCGCTGGAGCGGTGAGCAAGGCAGAGCAGGCAGGAACCACCGGAGCAATCAGCAAGGCAGAGCAGGAAGGAACCGCCGGAGCAGTGAGCAAGGCAGAGCAGGAAGGAACCGCCGGAGCAGTGAGCAAGGCAGAGCAGGCAGGAACCACAGGAGCAGTGAGCAAGGCAGAGCAGGCAGGAACTGCCGGAGCGGTGAGCAAGGCAGAGCAGGCAGGAACCGCCGGAGCGGTGAGCAAGGCAGAGCAGGCAGGAACCGCCGGAGCGGTGAGCAAGGCACAGCAGGAAGGATCCGCCGGAGCGGTGAACAAGGCAAAGCAGAGAGGACAGGGCTCTGTTCACACTGAACAGACTGGAAGGGAAAAGCAGAACCAGATACACACAAGGTTCTTACAGTGAAGTAGCGAGTGGACTCTAAACTCACAACAGAAGTACAGAGACAACGAGTAGGAGTTAGGTGCAGGTTCAGAGACTGCAGGAAAAGGGAAGGTACGGACACAGAGACAAACAGGCTAGGAGAGTGTTCAGACAGGAACTGACACTGCAACAAGATACAGGAGCGAGTCTGGGTATACGGCCCCCAGAGAGCCGGACAAACAGGCTAGGAGAGTGTTCAGACAGGAACTGACACTGCAACAAGATACAGGAACGAGTCTGGGTATACGGCCCCCAGAGAGGCGGACAAACAGGCTAGGAGATAGTTCAGACAGGCCTGGGAATGCAGCCCCCAGGTTGGCGGACAGGCAAGAACAGAACGGGACCTGGCACATCAGAGGCAAGGAGCCCTCTGAAGGTAAGAGTTGCTCAGGCACCAGCTTCAGGGTGGAGCTGGTTTAAATATCCAGTGACATACAGCAATAGGCTGGAGACGCATTAGGGGTGTGCCCACAGCAGCTATAAGAATCAGGAAGTAACCGGGCCGCCGCCCTAAGCAGACAGTCAAGGGACATGCACACAGCATGCACTGGAGCAGGAATAGCAGACTGGACAGACAGGTAAGATTGCGGTCTTGCATAGTGGGAGGTGGTTCACTATGCAAGTATGCCGCCAGGGATGTTACAGCCACACACTTCAAAAACAAGATTGACCAAACAAGGCAAGTCTTTACTGTCCAACCACCACAACCCCTTTGTTTTCCAGACCATTGCCCTTCCCCCCTTATCTCCCTTTCCAACATCACAAAAGGAGACCTTACTCGTCTTCTCTCCAAATCATATCTCACCACTTGTGCACTTGACCCCATCCCATCCCACCTCCTCCCCAACCTCACCCCACACTCATCACATCCCTAACCCATCTCTTCAACCTATCACTAACTTCTGGTACCTTCCCTGCTGCCTTCAAACATGCCACAATCACGCCCATCCTAAAAAAGCCATCCCTTGACCCAACCGCCTTTTCGAGCTACCGCCCCATATCGCTGTGTGACATGCAGAAGTAGTGCTGTTGCTTCAAAAGCATCAAGCAACTATTAGAGGTTTCACAAGCACAGGAGACAGGAAATGGTGTTCTCCAGAAGCATCCAGCAACTACAGTAGAGAGGTTAACACAGTCACAGGAGACAGGAAGTGTTTAGCAGAGCCCCAGGGGGATTGTGGGGAAGTTGTTTACTGTCTGACTGAAGCAGAAGAGAAAGGTGGTGTATGATGTGTATCTCACAGAAGGCAAGTGAACAGGTCAGGAGGGAAGCAAAACACAGGTCAGATAGACTCCCTGAGCTAACAGTGCAGAGTATTATCTGGCAGAAAGATAAGGACTGGAAGGAATCACAGGGATTATCTCCCTCATCAAACCCTCCACCCCCATCCATGCAGGATAAAGAATGCTGTAGACTATTGAGTCCTTGTGAAGGCAAAGCCTGTGGTTGTGTATGCATAGAAGTGTGCTGCTAAGAGATCTAATCTGTGCTGAATTATGCTACTGAAGAGATTGACGTGCCTGCTTTAATAGACTGTACTGTAATGAAGAGTGTTGCTGTAATATCCCTGAACTGCACTAGACATGCTTCAGATTAAATTCCACTGTTAAACTGTTGAAAAAGACTCTTGTCAGATGGGTCTGGACAGCAATTGAATCTATCGTTTGCCTGAGAGAAGCTGCAGCCTATGGTCGCCCTGAGTAACGGTTACCCCAGGATTCCAACGAATTCATGAAACCCATCTCGCCCTATCTGAACCTAGTGGCGTGCGTGTAACAGCTGCTCCCATTTACCTCTAAACTCCTTGAGCAACACGTTCACGCTGAACTTTCCTCTCACTTCTCATCTAACTCTCTCTTCGACAACCGACAATCCAGCTTCCACCCCCACCATTCCACTGAAACTGCCCTTACCAAAATTACTAATGACTTACTTACAGCCGAAGCTAACAGACAATTCTCTGTACTCCTTCTTCTTGACCTGTCCTCTGCTTTCAACACAGTTGACCACAGCCTCCTACTACAGATCCTCTGTTCCTTTGTCGTCAAAAACCTTGCCCTATCCTGGATCTCCTCATACCTTTCTAACAGGACATTTAGCGTCTCCCACTCCCACACTACCTCCTCATCCCGCCCCCTCAAGGCTCTGTCCTAGGACCCCTACTCTTCTCAATTTATACCCTTGGCCTGGGACAGCTCATAAAATCCCATGGCTTCCAGTACCATCTGTATGCTGATGACACCCATATCTACCTCTCTGGCCCAGATGTCACCTCTCTGCTGTCCAGAATCCCAGCATGTCTAGCAGCCATATCCTCCTTCTCTCCTTCCGCTTCCTCAAGCTCAATGTGGACAAAACTGAACTCATCATCTTTCCCCCATCTCACATATCTTCCCCATCTAATTTTCTATCACAATAAATGACATCATACTTTCCGCTGCCTTGGAGTAACCTTTGGCTCTGCCCTGTCCTTCAAACCCCACATCCAAGCTCTCGCCACCTCCTGTCGCCTCCAGCTCAAAAATATTTCCAGAATCTGTGCTTTCCTCAACCCTCAATCTACTAAACTGCTTGTGCATGCCCTCATCATCTCCCGCCTCGACTACTGCAACATCCTCCTCTGTGGCCTACCTGCTAACACTCTCGCACCCCTCCAGTCCATCCTTAACTCTGCTGCGCGACTAGTTCATCTCTCGCCTCGCTACTCCTCTGCTACCCCCCTTTGCAAATCCCTTAACTGGCTCCCATTTCCCCAGCGTATCCAGTTCAAACTACTAACACTGACCTAGAAAGCCATCCATAACCTCTCTCCTTCGTACAGCTCTGATCTAATCTCCCGATATATTCCCTTACGTATCCTTCGGTCCTCCCAAGACCTCCTTCTCTCCTCCACACTTATTCGTTCCTGGCCAAACGCCTCCAAGATTTCTCACAAACATCCCCCGTCCTATGGAATTCTGGGAATCAACAAGTCCGATTATCCACCACACCTGGATCCTTCAGACTGAATCTGAAAACCCATCTCTTCAAACAAGCTTACAGCCTGCCATTGCCTCGCTGCCACCTCACCACCACCGGAGCTCCTGCAAACCCCCAACCTACTGTCTCCTTCCCCATCCTGTAGAATGTAAGCCCACAAGGGCAGGGTCCTCTCCCACCCCATACCAGTCTATCATTGTTAGTTTGATACTGTAAGTGATATCTGTATTTAGTATGTAACCCCTTCTTATGTACAGTGCCATGGAATCAATGGCGCTATATAAATAAATAATAATAATAATACATTTCTTTAAAAAATCCAAACTTACCACAAAGTCAAAAGCACGAAAAAAAAAAACACAAATAAGTGAAAAAAGAGCAATAAAAAACACGGTGTATAAAAAAAAAAAAAATCTTACAAGCGATGGTTCTTTCTTCCTCCCTAAATGCTGTGTGAGTGAACCTTAGAGGAACTTTATCAAAATCCTGGACTACCCCTTTAAGGGTATCTTCAACATTGGCAGATTCCATTTTATATGTCTGTATAGAGTTGCATTACATGGATTTCTGAAAATTCCAGATAAATAAGACAGTCACAGAAATTACAGCAACAAGTCTGCCAGGTGTGAATGTAACTTAATGCAGGATGACAATGCATGAAAATGGAGACATATAAAGGTACAGTACATAGAGGTCCAACGTCCTATCATTGATCAGTAGAACAACAGAAGGGTCTAAGGTCCATTATAAAGAATCAGATTTCCTATAGAAATCTCCAAGCAGTTGGATTGTGAGCTCTCTATGTATACAAGTAATATTGCATCCGCATGGTGTTACATGAAAACATCTATACGAAAGTTCAAACCAGTATAAAGTCATATTCACACTGGAACTCACAACCACACTTTTTCATAATTTTTCCATTTTTTTTCCTATTTTGCTGCAGATTTTCCCAACTCATTTCAATGGGGATCCTAAATATGCAGCTTAAACCACTGGCCTGGCAATTTTTGTTGCATTTTGCTCTTTTTTCCTGCATTTTCGTAACGTAATAAAAACTCCTAAAAAAACAAATGATTGAGTGCAGGAAAATAAACACAGGTTTTTGATGCAGAAACAGTGGATTTCAGTTTAGAAATCCATGAAATCTGCACCTAACCAGAAATTTTTTTTTCTACCTTTTTTTTTTCCATCAGAAAACATTATGGCCAAATCTTGGTTGTAAACAATAGGTAATATTAAAATCACTGCAAAATGTGTAATTTTTTGTGTTTTTCACACCCCCATAATAATCGAACGAGCGTTATCCGTCATTTGGATGGTTTGCACTCATGTTAATCTATGGGGCCCTGCAAATGTCCGATTTTTTTCCTCGGGCCGAATGGTCCAAGGGAAAAAAATCGCACCATGCACGATTTGCCTATGATTATCGGATGGCACTCGTCCATTCAAGTGTATGGTTCCGTGGAAAACATCAGACCGCACTCGAATGTCATCCAATTTTCACGGACAGACTGAATAGAGAAACTTTTTTTTTTTCTCCACCTCTGAGAAACACGGATCCCACGCTGATCACCCTCTGATCAGAGTCTGATTAGCATAATCGGACCAATTTTTTCGGATGAGAGAAAATTGGTCGTGTGACCCTAACCTTAGACTATGTGCACACTGAGCCTTTTTGCAGAGTTTTCGGAGAAGAAACTCAGCAGTTTATGAGCAGTTTTGAGCTTTTGCGGAGGATTTAAAAACTCTGTGTGCACATAGCTCAAGTACGTTTCTTGCATTCCCTTAATTTTTTTTTTTTTTTATTTCACATGGGTGCAAATGTAATGTTTCTCCATGGGCTGCTCTATAGAGAAAAAAAAACTAGATAAAATAGCAAAAATAAAATAATAAAACTATGCAAAAAAAAAAATCTGGAAAAAAAAACAACAAAATAATGTTATTTTTTTTCTTTTTTTTTCTTCCAATCCCAGTAAACTATGTAAAGCTAAATATTTATCAGAGTGCAAAAATGTGCAAGATTTCAAAGTGCAAAATTTAGAATGAACTGGGACGTGCAGTCAGGAAGGAGTTAATCCGCCATCAGATTCACAGAGGAGCAGAGGGAGGGGGCAGCTGTATGTGCTTGTGTTCAGGAAGCAAACAATAAGGTGCACTGCTGCTTTAAATGCTAAGGGCTGTGTGCTCTTGTAGAGCTCAGCCGATCTGGAGCTCTCTGATCAGTAGCTGGTGGCTCAGCCCTTGGTGAGGCTGCTTCATTCTGGCACAGCCCACTGTAGAGACACCAGGGCACAGCGGAGAACAACATGATCCATCCATGGTGCCTACTGAGCTAGTATCTGCAGACACCTTGGCTCCCAGAGGAGGTCGTGCCTTGCATTGCTGCCTGGTAAGTTCGAAACTTCTTCGTTCTTCTGCTTCGTAGGCTCGGAGACCATTGGCTTTGTGATCTGTGCTTGCTACAGATCTCTTGTTTCTTTTTTTATTTTTCTCGGTGTAGAAGTGGTTAAAAGCACTTGCTGAAAATGAAAGCCGCCCTTTCCTCTCCCTTGGGGTGTTTGCTTTCGTTGCACTGCTCAGGTTTCACCAGCACCTACAACCGGCCGCCTGGCATCCAACAGGTGGAATGTGAACTCTTACGGCTACTACTTCTTCTTTTTTTTTTTTCCTCCAGGTGAAATGGGCAACCAGGTGGAGAAACTGACTCATCTAAGTTATAAAGAAGTGCCAACCGCCGATCCTACAGGTGTGGATAAGGACGACGGACCAAGAATCGGAGTCTCCTATATTTTCTCGGCAGATGACGATGACTTGGAGGAGCCTGGACATGACCCCGACAAGCAAGGAACCATCCAAGAGGATCTGCAGTATGATCACTGCAACGAGGTGGAGTGCTCGGTTTATTATAGGGACGAATGTATTTATGAAAAAGGTTTTGGGGCCGGGGACCAGATGAGCACTTATTCCCCAGAGAACCTATTGAATAAATGCAAGCCTGGAGACCTGGTGGAGTTTGTAGCCAAGAACCAGTATCCCCACTGGGTGGTGTACGTGGGTGACTTTCAGGTGGTGCATTTATATAGACTGGAGATCACCAACAGCTTTATGACCGATGCCAGCCAGGGCCGGAGGGGCAGGATCGTCAACGACCAATATAAATATAAACCTTTGAGCCCTGAGATGGTGGTCCAGAACGCCATGGAGCAGGTCGGGGCCAAGGACCAGGAACTGAGCTGGAGGAACTCTGAATGTTTTGCAGCCTGGTGCAGATACGGAAAGAGAGAGTTCAAGATAGGTGGCGAGATCCGGATAGGCAAGCAACCCTACAGGTTAAAGATCCAGCTGTCCGAAAAGAAAAGCCACACGTTGGAATTTCAAAGCCTGGAGGATCTAATCATGGAACGGAGGAGGAACGATCAGATCGGGAAGGCGGCGGTTCTCCAGGAACTCTCCAACCACCTCCACGCTGACGAGGAGGTCAGGACTGATCACAATGCCAACTGATGGATTAAAGCTGAAGGCTGCGAAATTGAGATGTTATAAGCCCCCTTTGGGCTGATTCAATGCAGTTTTATTCAAATGGCTTGTGAAAGGAAAGCTGATTAGTTCTGCTTCGGCATTAACCCCTTCACCGGCGGCCCCCAGGTTTACTGCAGAGGCCCCTGTGTTTTTACCGATTTGGAGCTCCCGTGTCATAAATTGGATTCCGTGATGTAGACGGACCAACCGAGAAGCACTATGCATTCATCCGGCAACATTTGTGGAGTCTGGTAACAAAAGGGGGTTACTGAAATGAAGAATATTATTATTTATCACCAAACTAATCGCTTTTCTAATATCTGATTCGCACTTCTAAAACCAAATATTAGCACAGGATAAAAAAAAAAAATAGTTTGTATTTCCTTTAAATTTTTGATTTAATTTTTGACATTTTTCTTTATTTTTTCTATTTTTGACATCGAGGTGCACAACACGGAGCAGCCGTCAAGTTGTTTTCCTACCATCACACGTCTTCTCGCGGCCGGTACTTTTGCATAATGGTCACGTTTCGTGCTCCATAAAAATGATTTGTACACTTTAATTTTGGGAAATGGGCGAAAAAAAAAAAAAAAAAAAAAAAAAATTGTTTTCGGGAGGGAGGGGGAGGTGAGGGTAAGTCATTTGTTCTCATCTGAGATCTGGTAGACACTGGGAAGACGCCGTGTAATGTTCATGGAAACGGCTAATGCATTTTTTTTTTCCGGCCACGTTGACTGGTTTTTGTATACGATGAGTTTAACTCTTTGTGTCTGAAATAGCCGGTTGACGTGTTTTTGGAAGAGGTGGGTGTATTGGGTTTGATGAGGAGAGAATTGGTTCAATGAAGGCATCACTGGGCGGTCAGTGTGGACAGAGGGGCATGTATCAAGGTCTGGTGGAATGTCAATGGTTGATTACTATCGAGAGAAATAAAAAATAAAAAAAACATTTTTGAAGCAACTTCTAGCCATCCTGATGTTCAGAGTGGTTAGAAAAAAAAATAGATACAATTTTTTGATTGAAAATTTTTTTTTATATTATTTATAGGAAAGAGGATGACAATGACCCAGGGTCACTGATGACTAGTGACTTGCAAAAGTTCTACACAGAGGCGAGCCACGTTCACATGACCCAAACCAATGTTCGCCTATGTTCTAGAGCATGAGAACCTAAGGTATATGTGAAGAGAAAACCAATGCAAGGATGCACTTTTCTTATTCATTTTACAAATGAGAATAGTAAATGTTGTGTGAACAGGACCATAGACCAGCTTGCGAATGTAATTTAGGCTTCTGATGACCCAAAGTAGCAGCACCCTAAGGCCACGTTCACACGTTCAGTATTTTACATCCTTATTTGTAAACCAGGAGTGGGTGATAAATGCGCGTGTTTCTATGATCCTTTCCATCTTGTTCCACTCCGGGTTTTGGGCTTACAAATACTGACCGTGTGAACGTGGGCTTAGGGTGCTGCAAGTTTGGGTCATCAGAAGCCTAGATTACATTCAGAAGGCGGCCTAGGGTCCTGTTCACACAACATGCATGATCCTCATTTGTAAAATAAACAATAATTTTTTTTTTTCTTCACATGTACTTCAGGTTCTGGTGCTCTAGTACAATAATCGAACATTGTTTTTTTTTTTTTAGCTTACAAATATTGATGTAAAATACTGAATGTGTGAACATGGCCTAAAACGCTGCTTTTTTTTTAAAATCCGCAATGTCAAAAACTCATCGTAGGAATATAGGCTTAGGACACACGTGCACTATATTTATACTCTCGATGAATTTTTCTTTTTTTGTCTATCAGCTTTTCATTTGTTTTTCTCATAGGCAACAAAAGAAAAATCTATCAATTACTCAGTAAAAAAAAAAATAACAACACTTGGGTGCCATGTTGGGATTTCTGTGCTACTTGATTTTTTTCCACAATGAGTTTTTGGTGAAGGTTGTAGGTGGTTTTTTTTTTTTTTGTTTTTGTTTTTTTTCACCCTGCCATGTTCCACTGACTTGGGCCTCGTTCACACGTTCAGTATTTTACAGCAGTATTTGTAAGCCAAAACCAGGAGTGGGTGATAAATACATAAGTGGTGACGTGTTTCTATTATACTTTTCCTCTGATTGTTCCACTCCTGACTTTGGCTTACAAATACTAATGTAAAATACTGAACGTGTGAACGAGGCCCAAGTCAGTGGAACGTGGCAGTTTTATCATTTCCACATCCTCCTGATGTAACAGCTTGATAGAGGCCAAAAGGAGACTCTTCAACCTCACTCTGGTGAATGGAGGCCTTTGATTGGTTAATGGAAGACACCTGAGCTCTAGATCTGGTTTTCCTGCACAGATTCTAGGGAAGAACTCCGGCTCATTCTGAAACTGGATGTATAGACTTTACATAGGGGGAGCGTTCACCTGTTGGGTGTCCTTCATGACGGACTATGTCTGATTTTCCCCCAGTCCCTTCAGGTAGTGCTGATGATAAAGTTAATTTATAGGCTGCACAGTAAGGACATCAATAAAATCCCACTTTTTTTTTTTTTCTTTAAATGCATCATGGGGCTATAAATCATTTTTACAATTAGAATTAATTACAAAGTTTCACTTTTACAGATTCTGTTTCCTGCACATTAAACTTTTATGTCCTCATAAATCAGCTGGGAGGAGCTGAGATAAAAGCTCCCTGATGGATTCTGTTATCTCATTCTGCAGTCAGCAATAGTTAGAGCAATACGGAAGCTATATCAGGCAAACTGTCCCACATTTTTAAGAAAACCTAATTAGAATTTTTTTTTTTTTTTTTAAAGCCCCAATTCCATGCACTCAAAGAGTAACCATTGTTTTAATATTTGTTTCCTAAATCAATAGTATCCATGAAAATAAGCAACTTTGTAAGATATCATGTCAGAGGAATTTACTTCTTTCACTCTCAAATCATGAGTAAAATTTGTATTAATTGAGGACAGATCTCCCCATTACTGAGACAGGAGATGAAAGTTGGTGCTTTTAGAATTCTATGGAGAGGGGAGGAGCTAGAGGAATACATGGACATTCTATGGAGAGGGGAGGTGCTAGAGGAATACACGGACATTCTACGGAGAGGGGAGGAGCTAGAGGAATACAAGGACATTCTATGGAGAGGGGAGGAGCTAGAGGAATACATGGACATTCTATGGAGAAGGGAAGGAGCTAGAGGAATACATGGACATTCTATGGAGAAGGGGAGGAGCTAGAGGAATACATGGACATTCTATGAAGGGGGAGGAGCTAGAGGAATACACGGACATTCTACGGAGAGGGGAGGTGCTAGAGGAATACACGGACATTCTACGGAGAGGGGAGGAGCTAGAGGAATACAAGGACATTCTATGGAGAGGGGAGGAGCTAGAGGAATACATGGACATTCTATGGAGAAGGGAAGGAGCTAGAGGAATACATGGACATTCTATGGAGAAGGGAAGGAGCTAGAGGAATACACGGACATTCTATGGAGAAGGGAAGGAGCTAGAGGAATACACGGACATTCTATGGAGAAGGGGAGGAGCTGGAGGAATACACGGACATTCTATGGAGAGGGGAGGAGCTAGAGGAATACACGGACATTCTATGGAGGGGGAGGAGCTAGAGGAATACATGGACATTCTATGGAGAAGGGGAGGAGCTAGAGGAATACACGGACATTCTATGGAGAAGGGAAGGAGCTAGAGGAATACACGGACATTCTATGGAGGGGGAGGAGCTAGAGGAATACACGGACATTCTATGGAGGGGGAGGAGCTAGAGGAATACACGGACATTCTATGGAGAAGGGAAGGAGCTAGAGGAATACATGGACATTCTATGGAGAAGGGAAGGAGCTAGAGGAATACATGGACATTCTATGGAGAAGGGGAGGAGCTAGAGGAATACACAGACATTCTGCTGCACATTCTCCTAAAATTAGTTATACTTCTCCATAGAACTTGATGAGCACCAACCGTCATCTCCTATCTCAGTAATGGGAGAATCTGTATTTACTAAATACAGATTTTACCCCTGAAATGAGAATTTTGTGAATGAATGTTCAGTCCAGGAGGAGAAAGTGGACTTATCTGATAAGATATATTACAAAGTTTTATATTTTCATGTGTTCTATTAATTTAGGAAAATAACAATTACTCTTTAGGTAATAAAAATAAAAATTGTTCCCAAAGGTGAACAACATGTAAAGTTTGAGGATTATCTGACCTGGGCATACATGATTAGACAGGGCAGTGATTCTCCCCCTAGTGAGAGCCCAAAATAGGGTATTAATATGTCATGCTGATACATATGTGTATGCAGGGACTTAAAGACTAATTTTTGTTTTAGCAAATAGTTACATTTCTCCCCGAGAACAACATCTCAGTCGTCCCCCCTTTTTTTTTTTCTCTCCACTTTGTGCTGTTCCTGTTATTCCTCCTGGAAATGTACAAACTGAGTGTTCCCATTCCCCCTTGTCAGTGTGGAACGTCCCTATAAATTGTGGTAGTGTCCTGATGTGTAACTGCTAGTTATCAATCTATTCGTTAATTTCCAGGAAGAATGACACAGGAATCCATCTAAGAAGGTATTCCTCATGAAATAACAAGGCTGAAGCACAAAGAGTTTACCAAAACCGACAAGTCAGGAGAAAGAGCTGCAAGTCTCTTTTAAAAGTTTTGTTAACTTGAACACCGTTTTGCTTTTTAAATCTAAATATTTTTACTTAAAAGTATAACTGTACAAATCCTGAGTTATAGGCTGTGTTCTACTCCAGAGGAATAACCACAATTGTATGTGATGACGTTTGATGGCAAAGTTGTCTACAGGTTCCTAGAGCCACCAGCAGAATAGTGAGTGCAGCTCTGGAATATAAGGTAACTCAGGATCAGTACAGGATCAGTAATGTAATGTACGTATGTACACAGTGACTGCACCAGCAGAATAGTGAGTGCAGCTCTGGAGTATAATACAGGATGTAACTCAGGATCAGTAATGTAATATATGTACACAGTGACTCCACCAGCAGAATAGTGAGTGCAGCTCTGGAGTATAATACAGGATGTAACTCAGGATCTGTAATGTATGTACAGAGTGACTGCACCAGCAGAATAGTGAGTGCAGCTCTGGAGTATAATACAGGATGTAACTCAGGATCAGTAATGTAATGTATGTACACAGTGACTGCACCAGCAGAATAGTGAGTGCAGCTCTGGAGTATAATACAGGAGGTAACTCAGGATCAGTACAGGATCAGTAATGTAATGTATGTACACAGTGACTGCACCAGCAGAATAGTGAGTGCAGCTCTGCAGTATAATACAGGATGTAACTCAGGATCAGTACAGGATCAGTAATGTAATGTATGTACACAGTGACTCCACCAGCAGAATAGTGAGTGCAGCTCTGGAGTATAATACAGGATGTAACTCAGGATCAGTACAGGATCAGTAATGTATGTACACAGTGACTGCACCGGCAGAATAATGAGTGCAGCTCTGGAGTATAATACAGGATGTAACTCAGGATCAGTAATGTAATGTATGTACACAGTGACTGCACCAGCAGAATAGTGAGTGCAGCTCTAGGGTATAATACAGGATGTAACTCAGGGTCAGTACAGGATCAGTAATGTAATGTATGTACACAGTGACTGCACCAGCAGAATAGTGAGTGCAGCTCTGGAGTACAATATGGTAGCTTCATTCTGCTATATTGTACCTACATAATAGTGTTGATGAGTGCCCCGATAGTAACGTATGACTCCTGCCTGAGGATCTGGGTCATTACTGCACTGCAGGAATTCTGAGATAGAGGACTAAGTGTTTTCTCCAGTTTTGCGGTAGGAGGAGGACTAGTCTAGCAGATTTATGGTTATTATTTATTTTATTTTTTTTTTTTATCTTTTTTTTTTTTTTTCATTCTACATAAAGAAATTTAACCTTGTTAGGGAAATTTATTTCACAACTTTACTGCTTTTCCCATTCAGATAAGTTGTAGATTTTCCCTGACTATAATTACAGATCCGAGAGGTTGATGACAAAACCGTCTGTATGTTATGGGTCTCAATTCTGGAATACTACCGTCAGTGAGCAGTAGGCCACGAGTAAAATGACCTTATGGGGTCAAGGTTCATTATCTGTGGTCTTCCTGAAAAACACCCATTGTTGATCAGAATTTTGTGTTCTGACCGGTGTTGAAACTTTGGCTGCCGGCAGTCACCACTAGGGGGAGCTTTAATACAGACAGTTAATACATTGAACTAAATTACAACACTGTATGCACAAGGCTCCTATGGTGGAATTAGAGTTCCTATCACTTTCCATAAATGCCTCTGTTCTGAATCCGGTGTTCTTTGTTTCTGCGCCTCTCTGTTCCTGAGATATGGCCCTGTATTCCCTATTTGTAAATTTAGTTGTTTTAGCCAAGTAGGTGGTATCCTTGTGCCCATAGATTAGTGGACCACACCCACTTGTAAAGCAAGAATTGATTTTAAAACCAGGAAGATGAGGCCATATCTCAGGAACGGAGAGGCGCAGGAACAAAAGAAAAACGTCGCCGGATTCAGGAAAACAGCGGCATATTTATGGCAAGTAACTGGTTCTCTTTATAAAAGTTCTTCAAAATTGGAAAAACTTTTTTTTTTTTTTTTTTTTTCCATCAACTTGTTTAAACTTTAGACGAAGACCACCCTATTATTAAAGGTAATTTTGGAGTAAATGGTAATACGGGACATACACTGGTTGCCTTGATACATGGTCCTCTGGTAATAGAGCGCGCCGTCATCCTCGTGGTTCACTAGTAAAGTGTGAAAACAAAGAGGAGATTGGGGGATATAACTTGATGTATTGTCTAACCTGCATTTCATAGGTATAAGCAGAAATTATTATTTTTTTTTATTATTGCCAAATCTTTTGTTGCATGGTTGAGAGAAGAGGCCGAGTATCTGCCCGTGCTCTGGAATGTAAGTCTTCAACAAACCCCAAGCGGGACGTTTGTGTAGATACCACAAATGATGATGTTTTTTTGTAGAAATCATATTGTTTTCTCTTTTTAAATATAAATATTTTCGTACAGATATTTTTGAAAGAGGCTAAAAAAAAAAAAAGTCATTACATTTTTTCAATTTATAAAGTAAATTAATATATTTACAGTGCATTTGTCTTCATTATTTTTCAGATTTATATATTTTTGTCTTCTCCTTCTGGAAGCTGTAATAAATTCTCCAAATCCCCTAACACCCCACCCCCGCCCAAAAAAAAAAATGCAAAAATTTTTTGTGCATCAGTATTTCTATGCCAAAACCAGGAGTGTCTCAAAAACACACGACAGGTGTCAATCTTTCAATTATATTTATTCTGTGCAAGTTTCACTCCTGGTTTTGGCATAGAAACACTGATGCACAAATACTGAATGAGGCCTGATACCACTGGTTGATCGAGTGAGCATACTCGATCGAGATTCTGGGTGCTCGGGTACGCTCGTTACTTGATCAAGTATTGGTGCTGCTCGAGCGCCATGCTCTAGTCCCCGGCCTGGTAGACAGCTAATAAACATGCGAGGATTGCCCACCATACACGTTAATGCTGTAACCATGTTGGCTACTGGCATTGCTGTGATTGACCGGCTGCATCGTGTCATGGGTTCTTGTATAAGACCTGGTGACACCATGCTCGGCACACTGACCTCAGGAAGCAGTTCAGGGAAAGTTGTTGTAGGAGCGAGAGCTTAGATTAATGTCCATCCCACCTAAATATTATAAAGTTGCACCCTTTAGTACCTTTTATGTGGTATTAAAACAGTGTTTTTAATCTTTTTTACACATATAAAATAATTAAAAAAAATATATATATGAGGTCCCTGCTATTTTTGATAACCAGCCAATGTAAAACAGACAGCTGGGGGCGGATATTATCAGACTGGGAAGGTACATGGATATTGGTCCTTTCCCAGCCTAAAAATACCAGCCCTCAGCCTCCCCAGAATTGGCGCATCCATCAGATGCACCTATTGTGGCACTTTGCCCGCCTCTGCCTGATTACCCCCATTTGCCACCACACCAGGGCAATAGTTTTGGGGTTGATGTCAGCTGGCATCAAGCCTAGGGGCTAGTAATGGAGAAGTGTGTATCAGTCACCATTATTACTAACCCAGTAATCAAAAATAAAAACACACACACACACACACACACACACACACACACACACACACACACACACACACTTTCCCTCATTCACCAGTTTATAATTAAAATTGTTCCCATGAAGCTCCTCCGATGTAGTCCACGACGTTCCTGGCGTCTGTGAATAGCCGTAAAGTGAGCGCTATTCACAGCCGCTGGGCAGTCACAACTCTCATTAGCGAAGCTGGCTCTCACTCAGCGTCTCGTTGAGCCAGCAGCTCTGATGAGTTGATGTCACTACCCAGCGGCTGTGACTAGCACTCACTTTACTGCTATTCAGACTCCGGATGCGAGAAACGTGGACTACTTTGTGGGGACATTTGTGAGAGCCTTTATTTGAATAAAGTGTTTTTTTTATTTTTATTATTACTGGGTTAGTAATAGGGGTGTCTGATAGACTCCTCTCCATTACTAACCCCTGGGCTTGATGACACCTGACATCAACCACATAAACCATTACCCAATTGCCACCGCATCAGGGCAATCGGGAAGAGCCGGGCTAAGCGCTAGAATTGGCTCATCTAATTCTGGGGTGGCTGAGAGCTGGGCTTATTAGGCTGGGAAGGGGCCATATACTGTGTTTTGCTAATTGACCTCCTGAACTTCACCTCCAGGGCTGGGCTGGGCATATGCCATTTCTTGCAATTGCAAGATGGGCCAGTCCGGCATTGGTCCACATCAGCACACAACACATTTTTAACAGTACTGGCGTTCTCAGGTAACCAATACTTCTAAAACACTGGGGAGTCAGATGAAGGGGAGGCATGCTGGGGTCATTATCAGATGAAGGGGAGG
This sequence comes from Phyllobates terribilis, assembly GCF_046119375.1. NCBI lineage: Eukaryota > Metazoa > Chordata > Amphibia > Anura > Dendrobatidae > Phyllobates > Phyllobates terribilis. The sequence goes on along the minus strand of NW_027362764.1, from coordinate 752,039,292 downwards.
CATGCTGGGGTCATTATCAGATGAAGGGGAGGCATGCTGGGGTCATTATCAGATGAAGGGGAGGCATGCTGGGGGCATTATCAGATGGAGGGGAGGCATGCTGAGGGTCATTATCAGATGGAGGGGAGGCATGCTGGGGTCATTATCAGATGGAGGGGAGGCATGCTGGGGTCATTATCAGATGGAGGGGAGGCATGCTGGGGTCATTATCAGATGGAGGGGAGGCATGCTGGGGTCATTATCAGATGGAGGGGAGGCATGCTGGGGGCATTATCAGATGGAGGGGAGGCATGCTGAGGGTCATTATCAGATGGAGGGGAGGCATGCTGGGGTCATTATCAGATGGAGGGGAGGCATGCTGGGGTCATTATCAGATGGAGGGGAGGCATGCTGGGGTCATTATCAGATGGAGGGGAGGCATGCTGGGGTCATTATCAGATGGAGGGGAGGCATGCTGGGGTCATTATCAGATGGAGGGGAGGCATGCTGGGGTCATTATCAGATGGAGGGGAGGCATGCTGGGGTCATTATCAGATGGAGGGGAGGCATGCTGGGGTCACTATCAGATGAAGGGGAGGCATGCTGGGGTCATTATCAGATGGAGGGGAGGCATGCTGGGGTCATTATCAGATGGAGGGGAGGCATGCTGGGGTCATTATCAGATGGAGGGGAGGCATGCTGGGGTCATTATCAGATGGAGGGGAGGCATGCTGGGGGCATTATCAGATGGAGGGAGGCATGCTGGGGGCATTATCAGATGAAGAGGAGGCATGCTGGGGTCATTATCAGATGGAGGGGAGGCATGCTGGGGTCATTATCAGATGGAGGGGAGGCATGCTGGGGTCATTATCAGATGAAGAGGAGGCATGCTGGGGTCATTATCAGATGGAGGGGAGGCATGCTGAGGGTCATTATCAGATGGAGGGGAGGCATGCTGGGGTCATTATCAGATGGAGGGGAGGCATGCTGGGGTCATTATCAGATGAAGGGGAGGCATGCTGGGGTCATTATCAGATGAAGGGGAGGCATGCTGGGGTCATTATCAGATGAAGGGGAGGCATGCTGGGGTCATTATCAGATGGAGGGGAGGCATGCTGGGGTCATTATCAGATGGAGGGGAGGCATGCTGGGGTCATTATCAGATGGAGGGGAGGCATGCTGGGGTCATTATCAGATGGAGGGGAGGCATGCTGGGGTCATTATCAGATGGAGGGGAGGCATGCTGGGGTCATTATCAGATGGAGGGGAGGCATGCTGGGGTCATTATCAGATGAAGGGGAGGCATGCTGGGGTCATTATCAGATGGAGGGGAGGCATGCTGGGGTCATTATCAGATGGAGGGGAGGCATGCTGGGGTCATTATCAGATGGAGGGGAGGCATGCTGGGGTCATTATCAGATGGAGGGAGGCATGCTGGGGTCATTATCAGATGGAGGGGAGGCATGCTGGGGTCATTATCAGATGAAGGGGAGGCATGCTGGGGTCATTATCAGATGGAGGGGAGGCATGCTGGGGTCATTATCAGATGGAGGGGAGGCATGCTGGGGTCATTATCAGATGGAGGGGAGGCATGCTGGGGTCATTATCAGATGGAGGGGAGGCATGCTGGGGTCATTATCAGATGGAGGGGAGGCATGCTGGGGTCATTATCAGATGGAGGGGAGGCATGCTGGGGTCATTATCAGATGGAGGGGAGGCATGCTGGGGTCATTATCAGATGAAGGGGAGGCATGCTGGGGTCATTATCAGATGGAGGGGAGGCATGCTGGGGTCATTATCAGATGGAGGGGAGGCATGCTGGGGTCATTATCAGATGGAGGGAGGCATGCTGGGGGCATTATCAGATGGAGGGGAGGCATGCTGAGGGTCATTATCAGATGGAGGGGAGGCATGCTGGGGTCATTATCAGATGGAGGGGAGGCATGCTGGGGTCATTATCAGATGAAGGGGAGGCATGCTGGGGTCATTATCAGATGGAGGGGAGGCATGCTGGGGTCATTATCAGATGAAGGGGAGGCATGCTGGGGTCATTATCAGATGGAGGGGAGGCATGCTGGGGTCATTATCAGATGGAGGGGAGGCATGCTGGGGTCATTATCAGATGGAGGGGAGGCATGCTGGGGTCATTATCAGATGGAGGGGAGGCATGCTGGGGTCATTATCAGATGGAGGGGAGGCATGCTGGGGTCATTATCAGATGGAGGGGAGGCATGCTGGGGTCATTATCAGATGGAGGGGAGGCATGCAGGGAGCATTATCAGATGGAGGGGAGGCATGCTGAGGGTCATTATTAAAAGGAGGAGGGCACGCTAGGGGACATTATCAAACAGAGGAGGCACACTGGGGGGTCAAACGGAGGGGAGGCATGGTGTGGGTCATTATCAAAAGGAAAGGAGGAATGCTACACATCATTATCAAATGGAGGGAGGCACACTAGGGCGTCATTATAAGAAGGCATAGTGGGGTGTATTTTTATAAGCATGCCTGGGGCCATTATTACTGTCTGGGGCACTGTTAATAGCACTATATGGTTCGTGCAGAGTTTGAGGAGGGCACTGAGAAAGAAGTAAGCTGAAGATGTCTGTGTGTTACATATTTTTTCAGGGACAAGCAATGGATGAAAGAAGAGTTCATAGCGGTCTGGGCCAATTGGAAAACAAAAGGAAAAGTGACTACAATCAGCGAGAACATCATTGGTGAGAACCTGCACAGTACACACTCATAACCTGCGGAGCACTGGTGTAGAACTGATATTACTACCATACAGTGACCGTATAATGGGAATATCAGTCCTAAACATTGGTTTTAGTTAATAATCAGTATGGTGGTATTGTCACTACCATATATACTGGTAATATAAGATTATGGACTGGTGTAATTATTTATCTCTTACATTGCAGTATTTATGGGACTATTGGTCTTGGTTCAGTCGTGCTGGTAATGATCAATCTGGTGGCATTATTCTGTCATTATGTGGTCATAGCGTAGAGATTAATATTAAAATTAAAAATTATCTTAGTATTATTGTTACTATTGGTCATGCAGTAAATCTTGATTTTTCTCCAGCATCAGGCAGGGTTATATTTGTACTAGAGACCCCCATGTGGGGAAGTGGGTTTGGGGGTGCTGCATGGGCCTGGAGCTTTCACATGCCAGGGCTGAATTTCACCTCCATCCCTGTAGTATAAGCCATAGTTGTTAATTATTCCAATTTGTCTGACCTATACTACATTTTCCTGGCTAATTTGTCATGTCCTGGTCCTGAAAAATGGTAGAGTTTACAAAAATGCAACCAAATTGGTGAGTTGTCATTTTCAGTGTGATCCTCAGGGGCGGGACTTACCAATATTTCTGCTAATAAGATAGTTTGGTTAGGCGCTGGTATAACCAGTAAATAAAAAGTCAAAAATGTCTCCAAAACCTTTTGTATAACTTGCTGTTGTGCGATAATTTTAATGAGAAGGAAATTTTCATTGAGGACAGGTCGCATGGACCCCAAAAAGTCTGTTGGATTTTTTTTGTGAGAGATATTTAGGGAAGAGGAGGTTCTTTTTTTTAATAATAATTAATAATAATCATAATAATAATATTATTATTAACTCATGCACTTGAATGAAGTCGGCCCGCAATACCAGATATGGCCATGGACAAGGGTGGCGCTATTTCTGTTTAAAAAAAAAAAAAAAGAAGCTCAACTGAATCTTCCATCTAGTAAATATTGGATTTTCTCCCTTCATTGATAGAGATGTCTTCCGCTGTTTCATGCTCCTAAGGTTGATTGTGATTCTATTCTGACATTTCTCCGGAGCTTTAATATCCTTTGGTGTGTGAAGCATCAACCTTGTTTGAACTTCAGTCGTTTTCAGCTTTAATTATTCTTTTAGGATTTTTTTTTTTTTTTATAACTGTTCTGAGAAATAAAATCCTTTCATTCCACTCTGTCTATGAGCTACAATAACGCTAAATGCTGGAGGTAAGAAAATCTACTGAAGTCTGAAAACTTCTAATCGTGAGCAAAAATTATACGATTCCCATTTCCCCAACCACTCTACCCTCCTCCCTGGCCACCGCTATCCTTAATCATACTCTCTTAGGTCCCAAATTCCTGATATTTAGGCAATGACTGGGATTAGCTTAACAAGGGGTATACAGACCTGGCGAGCGCTAATAGTTTAAAGGGACCCCAGGGAGATCTTATTGGGCAATAATGAATATTTCCATGCACTATAATAATAATAATTTAAAAAAAGTAATAGAAAAAAAGTTTAATCAAAAATAAATTTGTTTTATTCAAAATAATTGTCTTTTTTTTTATTTCTAAGAATAAACTTTTTTTTTTATTAAATATAAGTCCTAAAACTAGATAGACATATAAAAGCTTGACTCGAATGGATAGTTGTGAAACAAAAACCACTTCCAAGACTGTGTTACTTCACGAAGGACTCAACCTGTCTATCCCATCTTGTTGCATCTCAAGTGGACGTCTTCCTCACTGCTAAGGCCTGATCCTGTTGAGCCTTATTTCCTAATCTCCTGCTTCACTCCTCTAGACCATAATTCCTTTAACATAGCCTTTCACCCAATGGCCCAAAAATTCTCTTCTCTCTGAACCAAAATTCCAAGTGTCCGAGCTTCTCTCTTCCCAGATCCTGCTTCACTCATATTTTTCCGGACCCTGACCTCAAAAACATTGTCTCTCTTTTCTACTGGTTGTCTTGCCCTTATACTTCAAGGGCCCCATTGGAAAGTTAACGCGCCCCCCGGGGCCGTGGGGTACTCGGTGCCGGGCCGGTCGGCGCAGGGGATGTCACAGTGGCAGTGACCCGGTCCGTGACCCAGGGCGGTCAATAAAAGGGGATTATAGTTTTTATAGTTTAATGTTCGTGACGCCACCTGTGGTATGTGGCTATATGGAGCCCCGCTGCGGTGCAGATCCTCTGGAGCTTATGATGATACAGCAGAGTTGGTTCAGCTCTCCACAGGCAGAGCTTAGCTCGAGGGCAGGAAATGGTGATGCTATAGATGTTGCTGTGCAGTGTAGTGCAAGGGATGGCGCAGATAATAACCAGTCCACAACTTAATGGCAGTTTCCTCTTATCTTTACTTGCGGTGGTTAGGCAGACCGGGGCACGGGTACCGTACTAGTTTGTAGTAGAGGTCCGGGTGGCCTGGAAGCAAGTTGGGAATCCACCTCACCAGGTGGAGTTGTAGGCCTTCCCTAATCTCTTTGGCCCTGCTGCTTATAGCTGTGCTGTGGCCCTCGTCTCTGAATAAAACGTCTTTGTGCTCACCCGTATGGCAGGCAGCTCGGGCCTTCCTGGAGTATCGCTCCCACGTGGCGGTGCTGGGCCCTATGTGCTGCGGAGCCTCCTGGCGTCTGATGGGGCCAGGAGACCTGCAGTCTTCTGCCCTCCGGTTTCTCCTGCTAGGCCTTCAGTGCCCCACAACCTCGGACTCCGGTGTCCGGTTCTTCGACGCTCCCCTCTGGGGTGAGCCGCCGTGCAGCTCCACTTCCCAGGTCTTTCCTCTTCGCTGTCCTGTCTTCAACTCCTCTCACTTACTCTAACTAACCCTGTCTCCAGATTCCAGTTGCTAAGGGGAGGAGCTCCCCTTGCTGGTCTGGAGCCAGGAAAGTGTTGCATGCTCATATACCTGACTAGGGGACCCCTGCTTGCTTCCAAGCATGGCATCACCTCTTGTGAGGGAGGCAATGCCACTGTGGCAACCGGATCCCTGGGGTGCCACACAGTACCCATCAAGAGCTTCTCAAACATTTTCCTTCCTTTCCGAGACAACCCCATCGTAGACACCAAAAAGTTTTAAAAGGTTATTCCCATCTTAAAAAGTTGGATCCCAAAAACTGCCAGAGATAGTCAAGAACTGTACTCAATATCTTTGGCAGTCGTACAGACAATGAATGAATCGGTGGTGCACATGTGTGGTGGTCACAGCTCCATCCATCTGGACATTTCAGAGCCCTGGTCTTGGGATTGGTGGTGGGTCTCAGTGATCAGCTAGTTCTCATCTATCCAGTGGACCCTTCAAAGTGATATTTCAGCTGCCCCCATTTTTATGTTATCCTCAATTATCTCCAATGTATACAGGTCTACATTTTGCTGACTGCAGGATAACTAGAAAGTTTAGCCACAGACAATATTTTCAACAAACTAATAACATAGAAAAAACACTTAACTTTACAAGCTGGAAAAAAGCTATTGAAGGAATCAGCAGGAAAGAAATCTCAGCTGATAAGGAGGAAAACAACATAAGTTTCCAGATCGTTATTAAACTTAACCCTCCAACAGGCTTTTTATTTTAAATAAGTGCAGCAGCTTCGAATTTCTTATTTATCTCTATGGAGTTGTCAATAGAAGGGCCGGGACAATACATTTTGGTACCCTAGAAATATTGTGCCCCTTCCCACAAAACCTTAAAACAATCATGGTCTACCTTATTTGAAAACCGATTAGTGCAGTTTTCTCTTCTGGAGTCACCAATCAGTCACAGTCACAAGCAGAATATAGAACTATTACTATTATCTGATTGGAAACATTCACTTTTTCTTCTCCACCCTATCCAGACCAGCATGATGACTTCTTTCAGGTGCTGACAAGTTGGCTCCTGCCTTCTGTATGCTTAGTATGTCTAACATTACGGTAGATGAAAGTATAAGAGCTCAAACCTAAAGCACAATGTCTTCTGCAGCCTATCCTGTTGTAAATTAATCTTTACATTATTTGCCTCCATGCACACATGTTGGCTTCCCAGGTCGCTCCAGTGCCCACACAAGACACACACCTTCTCTTGTGGCAGTCCAGCACTCCGGACCTCTCTCTCTGGACCAATCTTCTGGTTCCTCACAGAGGCTCACTCTACACTTGGATCTCTCCCTCTGTCCTCTCCTTGCTGAACTCTGCACATCTCTGATTTGTACTCATCCATGCAGTGGCTTTATCCTCTTTCTCAGCATGGTTCTCAACTTGGCTAAAGACTTGCCCACCAGGCTTTGGCTCTCTGCTACCTCGAGAGAAGGACACTCGTTGCTCACTCTCTCTATAACTCTGCTGCTTTGGACCTTGCCTGTTACAGCTGCTTCAAGCTTCAGTCACAAATGACTCTCTCTGGGCAAAGGCATTTCTTTAGAAGTCAACTTCTCCTACTCTCTTTTTGGGCAGGAGCACAGCCAACTCTGCCAAAGTCGGTTACAGAGGCAACATTACCTCTGTAACTCCTGTTTACTCTTAATGCTTTCGGAAACTGACCCAGGGTTGCTGGAAACCTGCGTTTCCACTATGTTCCAGTACCCCTGCTAAGTCTCACTCAGTCATCCACACACTTTTATGGGTTGTCTGGGAATAAAATATTGATGACCTATAGATAGGATAGCTCAATAATATTAAATCCATGGGGGGGGGTTGACTCCTGAAGGCTATAGTAACAGCTCGATGTAAACATTGAACATAGCTGAAAAGCAGAGCTGGGAAATGGGAGCTGATACTCTATTCAGCGGTGGGAGGAGGCAATGTTTCCAGCACTGGAGGAATGGGCTATGCAAAGGAGTATGCTTATCATACAACTGAGCCAAAAGAAGAGTAACAGGAGAATCGTGTAAGGAGGAAGGGATTGATGCTTCGGAGTCGGACCCATTTTGTGAGTGCCTGGACTAAAAAGGGGACATGAGCTTACAGATATGTCAACCTCACCCACCGCTCTCCAATACTCCGGTACCAATGAGGAGCACCACTGCATGCACTCCAAAATGCCAACAGCCCATCGCTAAACTACTGTAATATCACTGGTTTGAAGGGATTGTCTAAAAAAAAAAGACAATCCTGTCCATATACTTCATTGGAGTATGTAGATGTCGAACAGGGGGTCTTGTACGAATTTGAATTGTCACTTTAGTGGACCCATTCAGCCGAGGCCCAACGTTGTCCAGCGATTCATTTTTTTATTTAAGTGAGAAAAATTCGGAACATTTTGGTTTGTTTTGACAATTTCTGAGATACAGAATTCAAAGGTATTTTTATTTTTTCATATTTTTAACAACTTTTTTTCCACTTTATGTTTTAGTCCCCACAGGGGACTTGAAATGGAGATTATTTTTTTTTTGATTGCTTGAGTTGTATCCTGTTATACTTCATCACCCAAGAAGCTTGTGGCTGGCCTTTAAAGGAGTAGAAAGATGGCAAAAAAAAAGAAGCCTTCAATATGCCTCTAAGTTAAAAAGAATGGCATTGGCAACCACTCATTAGCTCTGATCAAAGCTGAAGAGGCTGGTATTGGCTGTATAACCAAGCTGGCACCTACCATGTGTGGCTCAGCTCTTGAGTCTACTCCATACACTCATGCCCAACGTAGTACATAATGTCCTACACCCGCACCCAACTTGGGACGTCTTAGGTCAGGAATGGGTTATAGAACCCCATAGTAGTAATCAGTGACATCATAACAGGTTTCGGAACCATAAGTTTTGGTAGAAACCCTTTTCTCGGCCCCTAATACAACCACAGTGGGCATTGGCTATCAGCTACACCTCCGACCATATACCCCTGCTGCATATCAACACTGCAACATCCGGCCTGTGCAACCTACCGCGTTATCTGTCCGATGGCAGAAAAAAAGATGAAACACGGAGGTATCCTATCTGTCCGCCCGAGGCCGGCGTCTTATCAAAGCTAAAGTTAGAAGTTTCAGATAAGTATTTTCTCAGATATATGGGATATGCTGTGACGCTCCGCAGGGAGAAGAGGACACACGCCGTTCTGAGAATAGAAACTTCATCGGTTGTGTTGTCAAGAAAAAAATGTAATAAAATAGAAATAAAAGTACAGCAAATGGGGAAATATCTAAAGGGTTTTATAGGAAAAAGGTGATTTTTCTCAGAGCCAGATTTAAGTAGGTGGAGACCCTGGGTAACATATTTGTTTGGTGCATCTATTCTAACTTTGCAACCTGGATCTCCTGATTCCTTATAGAAGATAGGTGTCCGTAGCTGTCATGGTAATTTACACTATACTCTATAGCAGTTATGGAGGCAGCTGAGACAGGAAATCACTTAGGTCCTGTTCACACCTCTCAGATTTCACACTGATTCAAACGGAAAATTAAATCTGGACACAAATTAAGGAATTTGTGAGTTCAGACCCTGATGTTGGGGGAGGCCGGGATCACAATCTCTTGTCTAGTTCATCCCAAAGGTGTCGGATGGGGTTGAGGTCCAGGCTCTAGGCGGCCGCTCATCTTCTTCCCCCTCCATGTCTGTATGGAGCTTGTGCACTGGGCACAGTCATGGCGAACAGACGAGGGTCTTCCCCAAACTGTTCCCACAAAGCTGGAAGCTACAATTGTACACAATGTCTTGCACTAAAGTATTAAGATTTTCCTTCAATAGAACTAAGGGCCCAAGGCTGACCCCTAATAACCGCCCATAGCATTATCCTCCTCCACCATCTGTACAGCGTGCACAGTGCAGTCAGGGGGTAGCATCCTCCTGGAATCACCAAACCCAGACCCCTCCATCAGACGCAGATAGAGAAGTGTGATCCAACACTGCACAGAACACGTCTTCTCCAGAGTCCAGTGGTGGCGGCTTTACACCACTCCGTCCGACGCTCGGCATTGTGCTTGGTGATGTACGGCTGCACGCAGCTGCTGGGCCATGAAGCTCCCGGCGGGGGCGCAGTGTTTGTGCTGATGTTAATACCAGAGGAGGTCTGGACTCTGCAGTTATGGAGTCAGCAGAGCGTTGGTAACTTTTCTGCCCTCTGCCCCTCAGCACTCGGCCCCCCACCCTGTAACATTACGGGGTCTCCACTTCGTGGCTGAGTTGCTGCGGTTCCTTCCATTTCTCAATAATATCACTCTCGTGTAATGGAGGATGATTTAGGATAAGAAATATCATAGACGAACTTGTTAAGTTTTAAATAATTGCTCCCAAAGATCAATATAGGAACCTATTGCCAGGTGATGTGGCAGCGGTATACACTGGGAGATCCTCCAATGGAAACCTCTTATATAATCTGCACAGAGCATAATACTGCCACAGAGTGCACAGTTAACTATACCTTACCTATATTTGACCTCAATATGATATTTATGTCATTTTTTTCTTAATTATGTTAGCACATAAGATGACCCTTTTAAAATCTATAAGTATTTTAATAATGGTCACAGGGAATAACTAACATTTTAAAATAATACTTTAACATATTCCTCCCTCAGCAAAAAATGGACCCAAACGCGTTAACGATCATTCAAAACTCCTGAAATAAGACTTAATTAACTCCAAAGTAGGATTTTGTTTAATGTTGGAGGAATGGAGGGTAGATTTTATATGGCGCTCACTTATAATCATTCACTTTGATGTTTTTCGAAAATTGATTAAAACCCTTCTTTAGCAATTCACCAGGGGACCGGGGACCCGTCGAGAACATACTGACAATTTGAAGCGGAAATTATTTCAGAATACATGAAAACGTCTTCTATATATAAACATAAAAATGTGAAATGGCAGCGAATCCAAACAGATGCAATCAAGAGACCGAAAATACAGGTTCATTTATTGAAAAAATAGGTCTATCCGACTCCCTGGCATAAAATTGGCTGCAAATTAGTTAATTAAAGTATAAAATGATAATGTATAAGCCATAACATACCACCTACTATAAAAGCAGAGGAATATTATAAGGGATGTATCTAGGATGTGTGTGGGGTAAAATTGTCCTGGATACTAGTCCTTTAGGAGGAGGTGGGAATAAATCGCTATTAGTGATTGGGCAGAGTGCTTAAAAAGTGATCTGCCCCATCATAGAGCTCTTTAATCACAGTTGTAAAGTTTTTTTTTTCTCACGGTTTCCCATTGGCCTGTATGAATTATGCAAGTGGGTTATGAAAAATCAGAAAAACCATCGGTGGAACATATGGAGGTGAATTCACTGGACACCAGGTATTAATCTCCTTATAACCCTAGACCACCAGGGAAGTGTCCATTAAATCTCATAAGGCCACTGATGTGCTAAAACTGTATCTAAAAACTTTTGACAAATTTGGGACTGTCGATAAATATGCAAATTACTTACATCCCGTAATCTGGACCCGCACAAGGTTTTTGCGGGTCCTTGGGTAAGTCCTAATAGGCCTTTCCTCAAATTCAATCTTTCCTCATCAACTTTTTCCAATATTTGGTCAATCAAGTTGTATTAGAATTTATTTTTGAGATATCTCCTTCTATTACAATTTTTTGAAAGGTGAAGAGAGCAAAAAAACCAGCAATTTCGACCATTTTTTTTTTCGCTTGGAAATTCACTTAATTGGATAAATATAAGGATATTTTATTCGTTTGGACAATTGCGTATGCGACGATGCCAAATATCATTTTCTTATTTTTTTAGACGTCATTTATAATTTTGGGAAAAGGGAAGAATTCGGACTTTTATTATATTTTTTTAAAAATATATACGGTATATTTTTTAAATGATCTTGTTAATCCCGCTAACGGACTTGATCATGCCATCAATACACTGGGGTACTGAAATACTGCAGAGTAAAAATCAGTGATTTCCTACGAAGCTAAGCAACATGCTGGGCTTCATAAGTGTAAAACATGATCAACACGGGGCTTTCGATTGCACCCAATAGCAGCACTTAGACTCAGGTGCCGACTGTGTAACACACCCGACATCTGAGCTGTATGGGTATATCGGATGTTTGGGGTGGTCTATGTCATTTTGGATGGGTGGGGCTTAGTTTTCACTTTGTCTATTAAAATTTTAGTAAGTATGAGAATTTTTAATAAAATATGACTCCAGGTTTATAATTTATAAATTACAGCCATTTTTCCACCAAACATTAGCTAATTTATGGCAAGTGATAGGTCGTCTTTAATTTTTGTTATGATAATGTATTTGAGGCGCCCCCTGGGCCGTGGGGTACTCGGTAGCCGGAGCGGTCGATGCTTGGGGATGTCAAGGTGGCAGTGACCCGATCCGTGACCCAGGGCGGTCAATAAAAGGGGAAAAGTAAAAGAGGAATAAAGTTTTTATAGAGATAATGTTTGTGACGCCACCTGTGGTATGCGGCTATTTGAGGCCGCCGCTGCGGTGTAGATCCTCTGGAGCTGATGGTGACGCAGCAGAGTTGGTTCAGCTCTCCACAGGCAGAGCTTAGCTCCAGGGCAGGATATAGTGATGCTATGAGGTAGATGTTGCTGGTGCTGTGTAGTGCAGGGCTGGTGATGTCGCAGCAATAATTCCAGGACACAGTGGGGTGCAGTCTTCAAGGTTTATTCACAGTTGTTCAAGACTCCAGGTTACCAGCGCCAGTGCATAACCTCCCACGTCGTCCTGTGTTCACCAGGGAAGGGGTTCAGCAGCTATCAAGTCTCTCAGGAGTACTTCATCCTGACCCCGTTCTATGTTCTTTTCTTGGTCGTCTTCCCTGCGCTGGCTCTCGCCCTCCTGCCCTGTGCCTCACAATCAGTATCCCAAGCCGGTAGCCTTGGATCTTGTAGGGCGACGTGCAGTCCCCTGGACCATACCCGACCACCTTTTCGGCTATGTAATTGTGGTGGTTGGCTGCTGCACCTTGCAAGTACAGCAGCCTCCGGTTATCTAGCTGAGCCTGATTCTTCTCCACTGGTTTAGGGGCTGGTCCCCTCTGAGGCCTGATCCCTCCACGTCCGTGTAGATTCAGGTGCATGGGTGGCTTCCTGCACTAATTGTGCCCCTGGGATCCCCTCTGTCTCTGGAGCCTTCCCTCTGCTCCCGTCCTCTCTCACTCTCTCTCCTGGGCCTCTCAGACTAGGCCCCACTCCTCTCTCTCTCTCCTCTCAACTCGTGCTCCAAGCACTGGAGCCAGGAGCCTGGACCTCCTCCACTGCTCTCCTGAGAAGGACTGGCTGTTTCAAGATGGTTCCCTTTCTTCTTATACTCTTCCTGTCTGTGCTCCCCTGAACTGATTCCTCTACCCACACCCACTACATGGTTCCCCCTCTCTTGGTTCCCCCCCTTCCAACCAGGGACAGGGCTCAGCAGCGGATCAGGGCATCTTGCCCCTCCTGCTGGTCTGGAATGGTGTAGTGTTGGATGCAGGTGTGTGGGTCCCGGGAAGTACTCCCTCCTTACCTGAGAGTCGGGTACCCCACCTCTGGGTGATATGCAGTACCTCTGTGGCGACTGAACCCGAAAGGGCGCCACATATTGAATATCTATCACAACCTCCATTGTTGGTGTATCATATATCTGATGCGCCCCCTGGGCCGTGTATGCACGCGTGTGGGTTACCCGGAGCCGGGTCTCTGGGGGTTGTAGTTTCCGTGGCGGTGACCCGGTCCCGTGGCTCAGGTGGTCAAACCAGTGGCAGTCTTTTATATGTTTTAAGTTATTGTCCGACTGCGCCACCCGTGGATTGCGGTCAGGGTGTACCGCCGCTGCGAGGCAGACCGCTGAGGCAGGTGTTGTGTGCGCAGCAGAGGATGGGACAACTCCCCACGGGAGGAGTATAGCCTCAGGGCAGTGAGTGTGGATGATGGGAGTGATGGTGCACGGGTGAAGCAGGAACGACTCAGAGTCTTTGCAGTACAGTTCAGGGTCTTTACTGATGATGATAAGGCAGACCCTCCCGGGAGTACTGGCTAGCATAAGAGGCCTGGTCAGTCTGTGAACAAACAGGAGTTCCCCTGGCCAGGTGGAGTTGTAGGCCTCCCCGTCTATCTGCACTCTTCCTGGCTACCTTGCTGTAAGCGATTGGAAGTAGCCCATGTCCCTGAGTATACCGTGTGGTGCTCACCCGTATGGCTGGTGACTTGGACCCTCTGGTAGCTTCCGCTCCTCAATGGCGTTACCGGTCCCTTGTGTGTGTGTGACTGAGCCTCCGGGCTTCCTATGGCCAGAGGACCTGAAATCCCCTGCCGGCTGGTTTCTGCTGCTGGATATATAAGTCCTCACAGCCTCGGACTTCTGTGTCCGGTCGTAGTGTCTTCAGCCAGGACGAGCAATATCAGCTTCCAGTCTCTGGCACTCAGCTCCTGCTCCTACAGGGCTCCTAGCTGTTGCTCTCCCTGTGTCTGGAACTTCACTCCAGGCTCTAACTGAATTAACCCCGCCCCAGATCCAGTTTATATAGGGCAGGTTCCTCCCCTATCTGGTCTGGGACAGGAGGTGTTCCATGTTTAAAGGCGCCTGACCAGGGAACCTCCCACTTGCTCCCAGACGTGATATTTCTATCACTGTGGCAACCAGACCCCTGGGGTGCCACATATCCATGTGATATGATCTGACTAGTGATGAGCGAATGTGCTCGCCACTGCTCGGTACTCGCCCGAGCATCATGGTGCTCAACAAGCTTGCTGCTCAGAGAGTATTTCCTGGTTGCTCGGGCGGGAACTCGGATCCCCGCCCTGCATGTTTGGCACTCTTTACAGAGCCAATGAATATGCAGGGATTGCCTGCCACTCACTGTAATGCCGTAGCCATGTTGGTTGTGGCATTATAGTAATTGGCTGGCCGCATAGCATCATCAGGTCTATATAAGACCTGGCGCCGCCATGCTCGTCACAGTCTACCCCGGAATCAGGCAGAGTATGGAGAGATGCTGCATCAGGGAGAGATTTGGTTGTTTATTAGGTAGTGTAGGTATACCACAACATATATATATATATATATATATATATCTCCAACTGAACTAACAGTCCTTCTGAGGACTAATCCAGTTGCATATATTCAGTGGTGATAGCAGGAGTTAGGCAGGCAGGCAGGGTATGTGGCAAACTGCAGTGCATATAGCAAGAGGATCCATTCCAGTGTCAGTTGAATTCCAACCACAGTCCACCTCATTCTACTTAATGTGCTTCTGATTAGGTGATCACCTGAACCAAATCTTATGTAATGAGGGAAAGTATAAAAAAACACTGCTGTGGTCTTCACAATCCTTTTGCAATAGGACAAGCTGGATGGCAAAACAAGTGCTAGGAATAGCCCAAAAGTAATTTGAATGAAAAAATAACTTTTAACCATGCCAAAGGAGTTGAAAAGAAAAGTCTTGTGTGAGGAAAAGAAGGGCTCAATTCTGGCTTTACTAGCAGAGGGATACAGTGAGCGTCAGGTTGCCTCCATCCTTAAAATTTCGAAGACGTCAGTCCATTACAACGAGGTCAAGCAGCAAACATTGGGGACAACAAAGCTACAGACCGTCAGAGGGCGAAAGAGACTCTCCACTGACCGGGATGACCGTCATCTTATTCCAATGTCACTCAACAACTGCAGGATGACATCAAGTGACCTACAAAAGCATTGGCAAATGGCTGCTGTGGTGAAGTGCACGGCAAGAACAGTTGGTAACAGGTTCCTAGAGGCAGGCCTCAAGTCATGTAAAGCTAGAAAAAAGCCTTTCATCAATGAGAAGCAAAGGAGAGCCAGGCTGAAGTTTGCCAAAGACAATAAGGATTGGACCATAGAGGACTGGAGTAAGGCAATCTTCTCTGATGAGTCTAATTTTCAGCTTTGTCCAACACCTGGTCATCTAATGGTTAGATGGAGACCTGGAGGGGCATACAAGCCACAGTGTCTTGCACCAACTGTGAAATTTGGTGGGGGATCGGTGATGATCTGGGGATGCTTCAGCAAGGCTGGAATTGGGCAGGTGAATCTTTGCGAAGGACGTATGAATCAAGCTGCATACAAAGTTATCCATAAAAACACTTGCTTCCTTCTGCTAAGGCAATGTTCCCCAACTCTGAGGACTGTTTTTTCCAGCAGCACAATGCCCTATACCACACAGCTAGGTCAATCAATGTGTGGATGAACGAGCACCACATCAAGACCCTGTCATGGCCGGCCCAATCTCCAGACCTGAACCCCATTGAAAACCTATGGAATGTAATCAAGAGGAAGATGGATAGTCACAAGTAGTGTTGAGCGAGCACTAAAATGCTCGGGTGCTTGAAGCTCGGGTCGAGCTCACCGTGATACTCGGGTGCTCGACCCGAGCAACGAGCCCAATGTTAGTCTATGGGAGACCCGAGCATTTTTGCGGCGGCAGCCCCGGCAGTCTGTAGAATGCTCAAATGACATGGGGACAGCATGAAGATCGCCCCAGGAAGCATTTCTGACCCCCAGGTCACTGCTGTCAACAACGTGGTCAGAGGTATTAAACCACTTTTACGGGCTCACAATAAAACGTTCAAAAACGAAACTGAAACTGTTTTCCTGTGAAATATGTTAAGGAAAATCCTTTCCAGGGTAAAGACTTTTGTATAAGGTAAAATAAATAACCAAAAACAAAAATACTCCTCCACACCTTCGGCTATGTTCACAAGTAGCATTTTTTATGCGTTTTTGCACTTTTGTATTGTTTTCAACCGTGACAAATGCATTCACCGGGAAATGTCATTTTAACATTTTACAACCTTATCTGGCCATGTGCTGTGTGACACGTGCATACAGTGCTGAAAAGACATGGGAACAGCATGGGGAAGACCCCTGGAAGCATCTCTGACACCCAGGTCACTGCCTAAAAGTGTGCCCATCAGAAGTGATCCTTGCCGCATCAGAAGATGCAGACTTGCAACTATTCCCGTGCAAGTCCTTGTTCCAGGGCAGTGTTCAATTGTACCTCCCCCATTCCTTGCAATGCAAGCGCAAATATGCAGCCAACCACCCACCCACCCGCAGGCTTCAATACTATACTGCTAGCTTGCACTCGAAATGGGGCCGTTTCGTTTGGAGGAGGCCGAAGCTGGCCACTACCTCATGGCTGCTTCGGCGGCGAGGTCTCCATACTCAGTCCCCAGCCGCCACTATTTGTCCCGGTAACCTTCCCCACACTTTTCTTAGCCTGGCCTGCTTTAGGGCAGCATTGGACGAGCCCACCAGACAACCAGACTCCTCCGGTGGGCCCTGGCTTCTCCATGAGGGGAGTTGAGAGTGCCAAGGTGAGGAGCATGATGATGATGATAGAAGTTAGCATCTGCTTTGTTTTCTTGGAATGCAAGCGTAAGTGTGCAGCCTGCCACCCACCCACCCCAAGGCTGCAATACCATACTGCTAGCTTGCTTGCACTTGAAATGAGGCCTTTTAGGCTTGTGGAGGCATTGTCAGCTGACAGGCGAGTGCGCTTATCAGTTATAATTCCCCCAGCGGCACTAAAAACACGCTCCGATAACACGCTAGCGGCAAGGCAGGCCAGGACTCCAAGGCGTACAGAGCGAGTTCATTCCAAGTGTCCAGCTTGGATACCCAATAATTAAAAGGCACAGAGGAATCACGGAGGACGCTGGTACGGTCGGCAAGGTACTCCCTCACCATCTTTTGAAACTTTCCACTCCTTGTGAGAGTACCCCGCGCCTCAGGGCCTGTAAGCTGGGCGGGTCTCAGAAAACTGTCCCAGAACGTTGACCGTGTTCACCTGCCTCTGCTGGATTGGAGTTGTTTCTCTCTCGCCTGTACGCCTTGGTTGGGTGAACGAACTGTGACCTCTGCCGCTAGCGTGTTCAGATGGGAATTTTTTTAACAGTTCTGCAGCAAGGGTCTTCTGGTACTGCCCCATTTTTGTAGACCTCTCCACCTCAGGAATAAGAGAGTGAAAGTTCTCCTTGTAGCGGGGGTCTACAAGTGTCACCAACCAGTAATGACTGTCACCCAACATTTTGACAACGCGAGGGTCACTGTTAAGGCAGCGTGACATAAAGTCAGCCATGCGTGCCAGACTGGTAATGGGCAAGACTTCCGTGTCCTCATCAAGATGATGACTGACCATGCTCTCCTCCTCCTCCTCCCCCCTGTCCTCAGGCCGCCCACGCTGAACCGACGGTATGACAGTTGTACAGGTACTACCGTCTACAGCGCATGATACCAGCTCCTGTTCTTCCTCCTCCTTCTCCTCCTCTCCCTCATTGTCCCCCAATGCACGTTGGGATGAGATGAGGCTGGGCTGTGTGTAATCGCCCGTTATGGCTTCTTCATCCATCTCATCATACTCTGGCTGCAAAGCCTCCTCTTTAATTCTCTGCAGAGAGCGTTGCAAAAGACAGACAAGTGGGATGCTGACGCTAATGATGGCGTCATCACCACTCACCATCTTGGTTGACTCCTCAAAGTTTGTCAGGATGGTATATATGTCAGACATCCAGGTCCACTCCTGAGGTCTTATGTGTGGAGTCTGACCTGAATATCGACGGCCTTGTTGCAGCTGGTACTCCACAGCTGCTCTCTTCTGCTCACAAATCCTTAGCAACATGTGGAGGGTAGAGTTCCAATGTGTGGGGACATCACACACAAGTTGGTGTGCCGGAAGCTGCAAACGCTGCTGCAACACAGCAAGGGCGGTGGAAGCTGTAGCCGACTTCCAAAAATGAGCTGACAGGCGGAATACTTTGACGAGCAGATCTGGCAACTTGGGGTACAATTTAAGAAATCGCTGAACCACGAGGTTAAGCACATGAGCCAGGAATGGTACGTGTGTGATCTCACCTCGCCTCAGAGCCGCCACCAGGTTACGGCCATTATCACACACGACCATACCTGGATGTAGGTTCAGCAGTCGCAGCCACAGATCTGCCTGCTCTTTCACAGCTGTCCACAACTCCCAAGCAGTGTGAGGTTTATCACCTAAGCTTATGAGTTTCAGCACAGCCTGTTGCCGCTTGGCTGAGGCAGTACTGCAGTGCTTCCAGCTTGTAACTGATGTGGTGATATCTGAGATGGAGGCTGAACATGAGGAGGAGGAGGAGGATGATGCACAGGAGCTGTACACTGTGGGGGCAACTCTGACTGATATAGGGCCCGCAATCCTCGGTGTGGGGAGGATGTGTTCCGTCCCAAGGTCCGACTGGGTCCCGACTTCCACTATGTTTACCCAGTGTGCTGTCAGGGAGATGTACCGTCCCTGGCCACAAGCACTTGTCCACGTGTCCATTGTCAGGTGGACTCTCCCAGTAACTGCGTTGTTGAGGGCACGGAAGATGCTTTGGGACACGTGCTTGTGTAGAGCGGGGATGGCACACCGGGCAAAATAGTGTCGGCTGGGGACCGAATACCGAGGGACAGCCACCGCCATAAGGTTGCGGAAGGATTCCGTCTTCACCAGCCTAAAAGGCAGCATCTCCAACGAAAGCAGTCGTGAAATGTGCGAATTTAGGACTGTGGCTTGTGAGGCATTGGCTGCGAATTTGCACTTTCGTTCAAAGGTCCGGGATATGGACAATTGAACGCTGCGGTGGGACGTGGAAGTGGACGTTGATGCTGTTTCTTGAGAAACTGCCATAACAAGTGAAGACTGAGAGGAGGGGGCATCTTTGCATGCAGTATGGACAGGGGATTGCCTTGCACACACAACAGGGGGGTCTCTTACACGCACAACAGCGGAAGAAGCAGTGGTGACACCCGCTGACACTGGTTGTGGACCCTGGGGTTCGCCCCACAAAGTCAGGTGCTTTGCTGACATGTGCCTGATCATGCTGGTGGTGGTCAGGCTGGTAGTTTTGTCACCCCTGCTGATGCTGGCCTGGCAGGTGGTACAAATGGCCTTTTTGGGGTTATCAACAGAGTCTTTAAAAAAATTCCAGACTCTGGAAGACCTACCGCTTGTACAGGCAACGTCCCTCGTGTTGGTGTTACGGGGAACTGTTGCCCGCCTTCTGTCTGCGGTGACCACACTGCTTCTTCCTGCCTATGGGGTACTCTGCCTCCCTCCCCCTGTGTGCTTCTGGCCTCGCTCTGCGTGTCCTCCTGCCACATTGGGTCAGTTACTAGATCATCCACCACCTCCTCCTCTTCCACTTCCACACCACGGTCCTCCTCCTCACTTCGTGGCAATTGTGTCTCGTCATTGTCCACCTCTTGTGACAAATTGCCAGCGTTGCCTTCCTGTGGCCGTGGCTGTTCAAATATTTGGCCATTGCTACATGGGATCTCCTCTTCCACCACTTCAAACGGAGCAGGCGAGGGGCACAAATATTGAAATGGACCAGTGAACAGCTCTTCAGAGTGTCCAACTGTTGGTTCAGTTGCTGTCTGACGACACTCGGCATGGTGGGAGGAAGGAGCATCAGGGTGAGGAGGAGTATGCGGTCGAGACTCACCAGCTGCTAAAACTTGACCGTGTGGAAGACAGACCGGCGTTGGTGGTGCCCAGGTGACTGGAAGTATCTGCTATCCAATTAATAACCTGTTCACACTGATCAGTTCACAATAGTGTAGTGTGCTTCGCTAGTAATTCGGTTTTGAACTGGGAGCGAGAAGATGTGACTGTTGGTTGTGGCACATTTTCTCCTTGGCCACAGCCCCGTCATCTGCACGCACCATCACAAGAACGTCCAGTTCCACGTCCCTTGCCACGCGCCGTGCCAATTGTAAATGAAGTAAAATAGCTTACACTCTCACTATCAATGGCAAAAGGGTAATAAAAAGGAGATTAGAACCGTGGAAGAAGAAAACCACAGTTCTAGTTCTCTGGCCTACACCAGAATCTTTTAAACAGATATATATTTGTGTCTGAACAGTCAGCGAGACACTCAAACTGTTTTTTTTTGTATGGAAAAAAGGCAAAAAAGTGGATAATACAGAGATTTGAACCATGGAAGAGGAAAACCACAGTTCTAGTTATCTGGCCGAAACCAGACTCTTTTAAACAGATATATTTGTGTCTGAACACTCACAGACACACTCAATTTTTTTTGGGGGGGGGAATACCAAAAGGTTAATAAGAAGGGTATTTGTACAGTCTGACTGAGGGAAAAAAAAAAAACAAGATTTAGTTGAAAAAAAAAGGATTTTTCCTGGCCCCTGAGACCTGAGGCTAAGTCTAACAATTTGAGCAGCAGCATCGCACAGGACTGTAATGCAGTGTTTGTTGGTATAACCATTGCGTCTCCTATACAGGCTGCCTGCCTGATATCTGGGATGGATATTAGTCCTCAGAAGGACTGTTTTTTTTATTTTAATGGCTGCGGCATTACAGTGACTGGCTGGCAATCCCTGCATGTTCATTGGCTCTGTAAAGAGCGCCAAACATGCAGGGTGGAGACCCGAGCTCTCTCCCGAGTAACCTGAAAATACTCGGTACTCGCCGAACATCACGAGTAGTGAGATGCTCGGGCGAGTACCGAGCAGTGTCGAGCATGCTCGCTCAACACTAGTCACAAGCCATCAAACAAAGAAGAACTGCTTACAGTTTTGTTCCAGGAAGGGTATAAAGTCACCCAAAAGCAGTGTGAAAGACTGTTGGAAAGCATACCAAGACGCATGAAAGCTGTGATTAAAAATCATGGTTATTCCACCAAATATTGATTTCTGAACTCTTCCTGAGTTAAAACAGGAGTATTGCTGTTTCTAAATGAATAAAAACTTGTTTTCTTTGCATTATTTGAGGTCTGAAAGCACTTTCTTTTTTATTATTTTGACGCTTTATCATTTTCTAGAAATAAATACTAAATTTTTAGCTTTGAATTTCGGAGACATGTTGTCAGTAGTTTATAGAATAAAACAACAATGTACATTTTACTCAAAAACATACCTATAAAGAGACAAATCAGAGAAAATGAAAATTTTTCAGTGGTCTCTTAAGTTTTGCCAGAGCTGTATATGTATGTACAGTACGGACCAAAAGTTTGGACACAGCTTCTCATTTAAAGATTTTCTGTATTTTCATTACTATGAAAATTGTACATTCACACTGAAGGCATCAAAACTATGAATTAACACATGTGGAATTATATACTTAACAAAAAGTGTGAAACAACTGAAAATATGTCTTATATTCTAGGTTCTTCAAAGTAGCCACCTTTTGCTTTTGTAGAACGAGCAAAAAAGCTTGTAAAAGAACTTCAACATGACGTTTCAAGGATGGAGCGAGACTGCCATCTACTGGCCAGAGACAGTCAAGCAGAACCAAAATATACAAAGGAAGTTGCAGGGAGGGCAGATTCAGAGGCTGGACCCAATCAGGTGACTTCCAGAAAGGAGTTCAGAGAGATAAGAGGCCAGCGCGCCAAACCTGAGGGGTCTTTGGCGCCAAGCAGCAGAGAGGAGCAGACGTGCTCCCTGCGTCCTGAGAAACCCCGCGTGACAGGCCAAATCCAGAGGCCTGAGAGGTGCTCCAGCCGGGCACCGGTAAAAGAGCTCCGGATCCCTCACAGTTGTGACTCGAGTGCTGTGCCTGCTGAGGATACTAGGAACCTGATCGCGGTGCTGAGTGAGTTCGCGGAACCCGACATCGGCCGCCGACAGACGAGGCCTGGACCCCCCTATCCAAGGCTCGAGAGACTGCCCCCAACAGCCAAGCAGAGAGGAGCTGCATACGTGAGCAGGGCCGTCACTTCCACTGCTCACTCACGGTACCGGGGACAATTGGGTTTAAGTACTCAGATTGGGAGGGGGACGGTTGGGGCTAAAGCAGCACAATGTGATTTAATTGAATTCATCCGGAAAGAGACTCACGGCCTAGCGGGAATAACCGGTGACCCCCACTAGGGCCAAATTCACGGTTAAAGAACTTTGTGTGGTGTCTCTCATGCTTGAGGGCATCACCTTACTTTAAGAGACTGCGCCTTATTTTAAGAGACTGCGCCTTACTTTGAGAAATGTCGTATTTTTCTGATATTTCAAACCACTGTTCATTACCCTTGTTGCTAATCCCTTGTTTCAGTATACCTGTTGTATAAAACTGTTTACAATCATCTCTGACTGTTCTCGCCTTGTGTCTCTGTGCGTTGCATTCCGGTACCTTCATTACATTTGGCGTAGTCGGCAGGATGCAACATTCAGACGCAGAGATGGCGGATCAGTCTGTGGCTGGGACCGGCCGGAGCCATATACCCCTGGGGGCTATGCTCAGCCATCTTCCCAAGTTTACAGGGGATGGCATGTCACTTTGGGACTGGGCAGAAAGACTGAAAAGTATGCTACGTATGTATCCCCTTGACCCTCTAGCCCAGGCAGAGCTGGCCCTCCTAACCCTTGATGGAGTGGCCCGACAGACTGTGATGTACCGCCCACCTGGGGACCGTGACACCGTGGATAAAGTGATAAAAATTCTAGAGGACATGCACAGTGACACTACAGATTTGGGACACTTGCACTTACGGTTGTTTCAGCGGGTCCAAGGGGAAAATGAGACAGTAAATCAGTATGTTAATGCATTACAGGAAGTGACGGCCCATATCACTAAGAAAACTCGAGATGGGAACCGAGGACTGGGACCATTGGATGAGGTGTTGCGTGACCAACTGATTGCTGGCTTGAAAGACCCTTCCCTGAGGCAGATCCTGAAGGAGCGGCTGCGATTGAGCCCTGATATGGGCTTCCTGGAGGTAGGGGCTGAAGCTAGAGTCCTGGAGAGAGAAGTTCCTGTTCTCAAAGCCACAGTTAGAAGTCATGAGGCAATTGCTCCTGGATTCACCAACCAAGAGCCTGATTGGGTACGGGAAATACGTCAGGAAATTCGAGACATTCGGGGTGAGCTGAATTCTATTAGGAAGACTCCTACTGCCCCCTTGCCGACGGACCGTACTGCTCAACGCGGACGGAGACCAGAACGAGAAAGACGTTCCTATCCGGCCCCAGCACGACATGTACCCGACCTATCGGCAGAACGAGGACCGGAGTGCTGGACCTGCGGAGGTAGGGGGCATATCTCCAAAGACTGTCCCAACCGAGAAAGGAGGAGGAGGGGACAGCCTTTAAACTAAAATGCCCCACGGTTGTGGAGCATACTGTGGGGTCTCGAGCTTCAGAGAGTAGAAGAGGGAGCTCTGAAGACATTGTCTCCGAGAGGCCCATTATCTGGGCAGAATTCAATGGGCAGCGGATCCGCTGTTTGATGGACACCGGGTCTCAAGTGACCACTATGCCTGAGACGTACTTCCAAAGTCACTTTCCTGAAGTCGCTCGTTCCTGCCGGGAACCCACTGTCAAATTGGTGGCGGCTAATCAACTATCTATCCCAGTAGCGGGAGTAGTATGGATGTCCGTGCAGGCATGTGGAAAGGACCTCGGTCGAAAAGGGATTGTACTGACCACCGGGCCTGGAGGCGATGGGCCCATTGTAACCCTGGGCATGAATGTGCTGAAAGAAGTCGGACAGTTCCTGGCTGAGGGCTGTAGCAAAAACAACTGGACCTGCGCCACTCGAGACCCAGCTAACAAGAGAGTGTTCCAGCACCTCGTGCGGGTCAGTCAGATTCAAAAGTTGCCCACTACCTCCCAGTACCTTGGTAAGGTATCGATACCGCCCTAAGCCACAATGACACTGCCGGTGGGACAGACTGTACTCACTTTGCCCGTGCTGGCACATGTGTCCTTAGAGGGCGTGGACATTCAAGTTGAACCAATGGAGGGAGAAGAAGCGCCCTCTAGACTCCTGATTGCTAGAACTCTGGCCACCGTGCAGCACGGTCGAGTACCCGTGCGCTGCATCAATTTAAGTGGCACCAGTTTACAGTTGTTGCCTCGACAAGAGGTGGCGCGAGTGTGCGTAATGCCGGAGGCCCTTACTAGAGCTGACGCTATAGGGCTGGCACCTGTGGAAGGAAAACCATGGACCCTAGAGGTGTCCCTCAATAGCCAGGAACATGGAAGAGAACCATTGGCTGGACGCCATCTCCTGGAAGAAATGGAAGCTAACCTGACTGAGTTTTCTGCTGGACAAGTAAGGCAGATCGAACAACTTCTACAGCGATATCAGGGAGTGTTTGCACAGCATGAAGATGATTTCGGGTGCACTCGGGACATTCAGCACGAAATACCCACCAGAAATACTGCTCCCATCCGAGAGAGATATCGGCAGATCCCGCCTCAAATGTACCAGGAGGTGAAAGAGAGGTTGGCCCACATGTTGCGGAACGGTGTGATCCGTGAAAGCCAGAGCCCCTGGGCGGCTCCGATCGTGCTGGTCCGAAAGAAGGACGGTACCCTGAGATTCTGCGTAGACTATCGGAAGCTGAATGCCTGTACAGTACGGGACTCCTATCCACTCCCCCGAATCGAAGAGTCTCTATCTGCACTAGGGAGCACCAAATTCTTCTCCTCCCTCGACCTGGCCAGTGGCTATTGGCAGGTCCCAGTAGCTGAGAAGGATCGTCCGAAGACAGCTTTTGTTCTCCCTATGGGCCTGTTTGAGTTCAGTCGAATGCCGTTCGGACTAACAAATGCGCCAAGAACCTTCCAACGGCTGATGGAGAGATGCTTGGGGGACCTCAACTTTGAAGCCACTTTAATATATCTGGACAATATAATTATCTATTCCGCAACGTTTGAGGATCATCTCCGCCGATTGGAACAAGTGTTAGAACGGCTACAAAGGCACGGTCTGAAAATTAAGCCTCGTAAGTGTCATCTCTTTAAACGAGAAATTGAATATCTGGGGCACACTGTGTCCAGTGCAGGGGTGCACCCCACTGCGGAGAAAGTAGCTGCCGTGCAGAAGTGGCCCACGCCCGCCAATCTAAGGGAATTAAGGGCATTCCTGGGGCTCGCTGGATACTACCGCAGATTCATTAAAGACTTCGCTAAGATTGCGAACCCGCTCAATGAATTGCTGAGAGGAACAGCCGGGGGAGCCAAGCGGCAGCCCATTCAGTGGGGCCCACGACAAGAAGAGGCATTCCGAGCATTGAAAATGGCGCTAACAGATGCCCCGATTCTGGCCTACGCTGACTTTTCGCAGCCGTTCATGTTGTACACTGATGGAAGCTTGCATGGGCTGGGAGCAGTGCTGGCTCAAGTACAAGGAGGGAAAGAGCGAGTGATCGCGTATGCCAGCAGGTCACTCTGAGATACGGAGAAGAATCCGGACAACTACAGTTCTTTTAAGCTGGAGCTACTGGCACTGGTGTGGGCCATGACCGAGAAGTTTGCTGAGTACCTGTCAGGGTCAGAAGTGCAAGTGCGGACAGATAACAACCCTTTGGCCCACTTGGAGAACGCCAAACTGGGCGCGTTAGAACAGCGGTGGGTCGCAAGGATGTCCAAATTCCAGTATAAAATCGCCTATCGGTCCAAGGGCCTGAACACACATGCAGATGCCCTGTCCCGGGTCACTTAGTCGGGGCCGAAGAAGGACAGAGATGAGGAGCTCGAAGGCGACGAGATCCCGGATTTCAGCCAGTTCGCCGCTGCTGTGGTCGACGCCCAAGAGACTAGAGGGGAGCCGAGGCCCACTCAGATTCTGGGCCGTTCAAGAGACGAATGGATACATCTGAAGCAATCCGACCCGGAGCTAGCAAAGTTGAGAGAATGGGTCGCCCCTTAATCAGAGACCCGACCAGGAAACTAGAACCGCTTCACTTCCAACTACCCTACAAATCCTAGGCCAGTGGGAGAGGCTCCTCCTGAAGGACGGCTTGCTATGCCGAAGAATCCAGCTGCCTCGAGAGTTTGATGCTACCTGGCAAGTGGTAGTTCCAGGAGCGCTAGTAACACAGCTAGCCCAAGAAGCTCATAGAAGAGGTGCTCACTTCGGAGTAGAAAAGACCTTCCGGTGGTTGCAACGGCTGGTGTATTGGCCTCAACTGCGACAAGAAGTCGAGGGGGTCTGCCGAACATGTCGCCAGTGTGAGTTGAACAAGCCCCCGGAGCAAAGAGCTCCCATTCAGACCATCCGAACTTCTGCCCCCTTGGAAGTCTTGATGATTGACTACTTGATGGTAGGAACTTCATACAACGGTTATGGACACTGTTTAGTCATGACTGATCACTTCACCAAGTTTGCAGTAGTGACGCCCACTAAAGATCAGACGGCAGAAGCCGCAGCCAAGGCCATCTGTCAAGATTTCATCCGGATTTATGGGTGCCCGAAGTGAATACATTCTGACCAGGGGGCCTGCTTCCAAGGACCAGTGATGGATGAGCTATACCGCATCTATGGGATCGACCGTTCCCGGACCACACCCTACCACCCGCAAGGGAACGGTGCATGCGAGCGCTTTAACCGAACCCTGTTGCAAATGTTGCGAACACTGGAAGCGGACAAAAAGATGAAGTGGCCCGAATTCGTGTCCGAGCTGGTGTGGGTGTATAATAATCGAGTTCATGCAACCACCGGCTACACCCCCTACATGTTGCTGTTTGGAAGAAGTGGCCGAGAAATCACCGAACTGGAGCAAGACTCAGAAGACCCCGGTCTGGGCAGTAGCCCAAGTACCTGGATTCGAGAACACCAGCGTCGACTCCATACCGTGAGAAGACTGGTCGCTCAGAAGTTTCAGGAGGTAGAGCATGCAGTTCGGCCCCCGACCACAGGTGGATCGCTTCAGCCAGGAGACCGAGTGCTGGTGAGGGCTAAACGATTTGGGAGTAAGCTGGACCATCGTTGGGAAGCAATACCATATCGGGTGGTGAAGAAGGTTCACCCAGACAACCCCGTCTACGAGGTTAGGCCCGAAGGGGATGACGCCGCGACATCCAGGGTGTTGCACCGTGATATGTTGCGACCTTCCTCCTCTGAAGCAGAAGTCTGTAACAGGGCTGGGCCCTCAGACGTGTTGGCTGAAGTGCCACATACAGGAACCTTGGGGGATGAAGAAGGGTGGGCCACAATGCAGTTGGGCCCGTCAGAACCGTTGGTGCCACTCCCGAGTGGAAGTCAGAATGAGTCAGGAAATAATTTGCAATCCCCAGTAGTTGATTCCTCGGATCTCCCGGAGTCTCCTCCACAAGAAGAGCTCCGCAGAACTGAGCGGGCTAATGCCGGAATTCCTCCTAACCGGTATGCTCCGGAAGAGTTTATCTGGTCTCGAATCCAACAGAAAACGCAGGAGTGTGCCCAACTCCTGTCTGAGCTTGCACTGCCTGGAAGGAGACATCAATTCTGCGAGGAGTCCACTCGCCCGAGGACTGGCGAGCAAAAAGGAGGGAGGAATGTAGAACGAGCAAAAAAGCTTGTAAAAGAACTTCAACATGACGTTTCAAGGATGGAGCGAGACTGCCATCTACTGGCCAGAGACAGTCAAGCGGAACCAAAATATACAAAGGAAGTTGCAGGGAGGGCAGATTCAGAGGCTGGACCCAATCAGGTGACTTCCAGGAAGGAGTTCAGAGAGATAAGAGGCCAGCGCGCCAAACCTGATGGGTCTTTGGCGCCAAGCAGCAGAGAGGAGCAGACGTGCTCCCTGCGTCCTGAGAAACCCCGTGTGACAGGCCAAATCCAGAGGCCTGAGAGGTGCTCCAGCCGGGCACCGGTAAAAGAGGTCCGGATCCCTCACAGTTGTGACTCGAGTGCTGTGCCTGCTGAGGATACTAGGAACCTGATCGCGGTGCTGAGTGAGTTCGCGGAACCCAACGTCGGCCGCCGACAGACGAGGCCTGGACCCCCCTATCCAAGGCTCGAGAGACTGCCCCCAACAGCCAAGCAGAGAGGAGCTGCATACGTGAGCAGGGCCGTCACTTCCACTGCTCACCCACGTTACCGGGGACAATTGGGTTTAAGTACTCAGATTGGGAGGGGGACGGTTGGGGCTAAAGTAGCACAACGTGATTTAATTGAATTCATCCGGAAAGAGACTCACGGCCTAGCGGGAATAACCGGTGACCCCCGCTAGGGCCAAATTCACGGTTAAAGAACTTGTGTGGTGTCTGTCATGCTTGAGGGTATCACCTTACTTTAAGAGACTGCGCCTTATTTTAAGAGACTGCGCCTTACTTTGAGAAATGTCGTATTTTTCTGATATTTCAAACCACTGTTCATTACCCTTGTTGCTAATCCCTTGTTTCAGTATACCTGTTGTATAAAACTGTTTACAAACATCTCTGACTGTTCTCGCCTTGTGTCTCTGTGCGTTGCATTCCGGTACCTGCATTACACTTTGATGACTGCTTTGCACACTCTTGGCATTCATATCTATAATATAACGGCAGATGCGTGTCTCTGTCCGAAGCCTCGATAGACTGCGCATGCGTGACGCGCAGTCTGGCTCCAGACAGAAGACCCGCATCCAGCCGTTACAGGTAAGACAGCCACTGCTATGGGTAAAGGATTGCAAAGAGCAAGCAGATAATACACATTCTAATTTATGTACAATGTTAATACTCCTAACCATCCACATCATGGATAATGTGTGCCTGCTGACTAGATTGGATTGACCAATCGGACCAAAATCGAAAAAAACCTATAAATAAACATCCGACAGAACGGCCATATGTATTAAATAAAACAGACCTTTATTGGAACAAGTAGGGTATATAGTGACACAGAAAAAAAGAGCATCCACATAATAGAAATTATCATATTAAAATGGCTAATAATGTGCACACAGGGAATCAAAGTGATACTGACACTGCCCTTAGATATAACCAACACTGCTACATCTGACCTGCTGCAATGGCAATATGTCAGTATAATTGGCAATGTAGCTTGTATTATATTAGAGCACCATCCAACATATATGACCAGCGGTTTTCCATGTTTTAATGTCCACTAATTTTTGCTGTGTTATAGTACATATTCAGCAATATAGCCATTTATGAACATTATATGTCCTCATACCTGCTGGTTGGGGTGTCCAGATATAGCGGTGACTGTCCCTGATGTATGTGTGATGCCCACCCCGACGCGCGTTTCGGTGCGTCCTTCCTCAGGGGGTGACGTCAGACTCCAAGTGTGTGATTTAAAAAGAGGCTGTCAGCCAATGGAGATGAGTAAGAAGAGGGTGTGTCGCGCGAATCACTCCCACCGCTAACCAGGGCCCGCACGCGCCCGGCGTCATGCAGCTAAGGAGACCAGGGCACGTGAGGAGTCACATGCTCCGTCTCCCCGGAAACACGGTCACGTGATATCACATGACCGCAGGTCCTGCGCTGCATAAAGAAGCCGGCAACGCCAGACCCCGGAGCGCTGCAATGAACCCGCGCGTCGCTACTCATCTACACTGTGGTGAGAGAATATATGTGTGCCATGATGAATATACAGTGCTGCGGTCCCAACACTATAATAACTTTACAATACACAGTATTTAGTAAGCAACATTCCTACTAAAGTCAATGTGCAATAAGATGTGAAAATATGAAAATACATATATATACACATATACATGGGCCGCCCATATATACATAACCTACGAAAACCCTACAGATACAAGGCGCAAAATAGCAGCAGAAGTAATGCAATAAATATGCAATAAAGTTCAAAAAGCGCCAAAGGATCAATAGGTCTATACATAAATTACATATATATACATTAATATGTAAAAAATCAAGCAGTAACAGTAACTGGATGATAGCAGTAATGATATAAAAATGTGCAAAAGTGTGCAATAAAGTGCTGAAGTAATAAAGTGCAAAGGATCCACATATGCATGCACATACATATATACCTGCATATATGCACCTTCATACATACATGGACAGCATAATCATGCATATATTATCCACAATAGATCAAAAAATGAATCCAATTATCAATACCTATTGCGGGTTCATTGCAGCGCTTCGGGGTCTGGCGTTGCCGGCTTCTTTATGCAGTGCAGGACCTGCGGTCATGTGATATCACGTGACCGTGTTTCCGGGGAGATGGAGCATGTGACTCCTCACGTGCCCTGGTCTCCTTAGCTGCATGACGCCGGGCGCGTGCGGGCCCTGGTTAGCGGTGGGAGTGACTCGCGCGACACACCCTCTTCTTACTCATCTCCATTGGCTGACAGCCTCTTTTTAAATCACACACTTGGAGTCTGACGTCACCCCCTGAGGAAGGACGCACCGAAACGCGCGTCGGGGTGGGCATCACACATACATCAGGGACAGCCACCGCTATATCTGGACACCCCAACCAGCAGGTATGAGGACATATAATGTTCATAAATGGCTATATTGCTGAATATGTACTATAACACAGCAAAAATTAGTGGACATTAAAACATGGAAAACCGCTGGTCATATATGTTGGATGGTGCTCTAATATAATACAAGCTACATTGCCAATTATACTGACATATTGCCATTGCAGCAGGTCAGATGTAGCAGTGTTGGTTATATCTAAGGGCAGTGGCAGTATCACTTTGATTCCCTGTGTGCACATTATTAGCCATTTTAATATGATAATTTCTATTATGTGGATGCTCTTTTTTTCTGTGTCACTATATACCCTACTTGTTCCAATAAAGGTCTGTTTTATTTAATACATATGGCCGTTCTGTCGGATGTTTATTTATAGGTTTTTTTAGCCACTGCTATGGGGCCCGGGCCCGTGGCCAGAGGGGGCCCGTGAGGGCCCCAAGCAGCGTGGGAACGAGGAGGATAGGTGAGTAGGAGGTGGCGGCGGCAGAGGAGCGTGTTGCGGCAGTGGAGGAGCGGAGCACACTACCACGTGTGCCCGCTGCTAAAGGGACATGAATATTCCCTCTGAGGCCACTCCCATGGGCGTGGAGAAGACGGAATATTCATTCTCTTTAGTAGCGGCCACGGAGGAGCGCTGAGCCCCGGCTCCTGCTGTCAGTGGCCGCCGCTAAAGAGAAAGCATATTCACGCTTCTCCACGCCCATAGTCCCCGCATGGAGAAGCGTGAATGTGCCGGCAGCAGCTGCTGCAGACAGGACACAGCGCTGGAGCAGAGGTGAGGAAGGAAGGTGAGTGTAAGTGACGCGCCCCCTGGGACATATTCCGTTTTGAGGGGAATACCCGGCACCGGATCAGATGGGGGGGGGTTGTAGTCTCCGAGCGGCTGTGACCCGGTCCCGTGCCCAGGGCGTCAAGCTCAGGGTTATGTGGCAGTCTTTACTGATGTTATTAAAGTTCGTTGTGTCGACTACGCCACCCGTTGTGATGCGGTCACTGTGGCCGCCGCTGCAGCAGGGTCCGCTGAGGCTGATGGTGGATGCGCAGCTTGGTGGGATAACCCCCAACGGGAGGGGTATAGCCTCAGAGGGGACAGGCGCAGAGGATGGGGGTTGTGGTGGTGCGGTGCAGCCGGTAATGATGACAGACTCGGGTAGTGCAGTTAAGGGTCTTTACTTACTGCAGATGTTCCTGGTCACTCTAGCTCCAAGTGACCTCCCGAGCCGTGCTGCGTCCACCAGGTCCTGGATCCGGCCAACCCCCAAACAAGTCCGGAGCGTGGCCCTGAGCTCTCCCTCTGTCCTTCCTTCAGCCGTCCCCACCAGTGATTCACCTAAATCCAGCTCCCTCGGGCCTTCTGTTGGGCAACCTTTGGCCTCAGGTTCCCTGACCCTCCATGTGGTGTGCCTTCAGGGTGAATGTAGTGGGTGACCGTGACAGACTCTGCCCACGGTCTCCGGTCTCTGGCTGGGGAATGTCTTTACCCCCACCAGCTTGGGTTCCGGTACCCTTCTGCTGACTCCTCACCCGGTGTTCTTATTTGGGTTCTTGGGTCCCTTCTTTGTCCCCCTCTGGGTCTCCTTCTTTACTCCACTCTCTCTCCAGGGCTGTTGTTTCTTTCTGCAGGCTTGTCCTCTGCATCTGACTTACTCTCTGCGTCTGACCCTGATCCTAGTTGGTGCCCTCCTTATATATCCCTCTATGTGTGAGCTCAGGTGACCAGCACCCAATGAGCTCCTACCACTACCCAGACTGCTCCCCCTATCTGCCCCTACACTACATGGGATGTTCCTCCCCCCTCCCACTCCAGCCAGGAACAGGCTCGGTCGCACCTGCACATTTCTAAGTGGGAGTGCCGTCGGCCTGCTCCTCTGGAATGGGATGTATGTAGTGCATGCAGTCTATCTGAGCTCAGTTCCACACTCCATCCTTACCCGGGAGTGGAATATCACACCTCTGGGTTGAGGTGCAATACCCCTGTAGCAGCCGAATCCTCAGGGTGCTACATTCCCCCCTGGTAAATCACAGCACGTCCTCGGGCTGCAAAGACAAAAACACCAAACATACAAATTTTTATAAACATATAAAACATATAAAATATTATATATATATAAACTTTTTCATATAAACATCATCATAACATTCTCGTCGTCTCTTTCTTTCTTCCTCCTCTGGTCACCGTGCAACTCGTGACCAGGTAAAGTGCGACAGTCTTTTGAAAAGCAGTTCCTTATAAAACCAGTAGGGGGCGCCTTAGGAAGCGCAACTATTTACAGGAGAATTTGGCCGTTCTCAGTCCCCGGCCAGGTAAGGGAAAGGGATGGCTGCTCACTGTCCTCAGCCTGGTTTGGGTAAGGGACACACGGGTTAAACTGTTCACTGGTCCCAACGGGGACTAAACGTTAAAGCAGCCACGGTTTCTTGTGTACCCCGACGGGTAACTATATACAGTTTTTCTTTACTACTGTTCTTAATCGTAGTACCTCCTAGCCTTGAACCCGTCCGGGTCTTCTGGCTCTTCCTCCCTACACCGCAACTCCTCCTCTGTCAGGCGATGCACGTGGAGGGCGTAAGGTCCCTTGGCACACTTGTGCCGGGTGAACGTTACCTCGTCACCGACGTAGAGGTCACGGCCTTTGTGACCCTCTGGCAGGTGAGACTCGACATCCCGTCGGGTAACGAAGACGTCACCCATGGTGTTCTGGTCCTTTATGAAGCCCCACCCATGCTGCGCATTAAACTTTATTACCGTCCCGATGGTATGGGGACGATCTGCTGCACGGGGGTCCCTTCTGGTCCGGCTCTTTTGCTCCGCGCTGCGGGTCCGGGCCCATTGCTCTCTGGCCCGCCTCTCCTCCCGCTCTCTCTTGAACTCTGCCAGCTGTTGACGGCAACACTCGGTACGCTCTGCTGCAGCTGCCCGAGTCTCTCCGGTGAACCCCATCAAATCTTCTCCCGTGGGGTCCCACACGAACTGGGCTTCCTCGAGTGGAGGCGAGACCCGAGTCACGGGCTTTGGAGCCGGGATCAGGGGCTCACACAAGGGCCCTAGTCTTTGCTGCCGCTCTAGCTCAGGGTACCCTTCGGGCCAGATGAAGGGCCGCCCGTCCGGCCATGTGAGCTGGCCGAAGAGGTCCTCCCCCAGGTGTGGCACCCTTGGTATTACGGGCGCGGGCGCGGTGGTGATGGCGCCCGGGTTGCCCAGGCCTTGCGGCCAGGCCTGGGGCACCTGGAAGGTGAAGGGCACCGTTAGGACGGCGGCGCCCTGGGTTACCTGGCCTTGCGACCAGGCCGGAGGCTCCGCGGAGGTAGATGGCTCTGCTTTGGATGCGGCGCCCGGAAACGCTAGGCCCTGTGACCAGGCCGGAGGCTCTTCTTCCTGCGCCACGCTCCGGGTCACGACGCGTGACGTCACTGGGGTCGCGACGGCGGCTTCCGGTCGGGGCCTAGTCGGTGGCGGTGTCATGGCGGTCTCGGGTACGGCAGGGGGACTTTCGGGCTCTGCGACGGGGAGCTGGGGCAGGTGGGTGGTCTTCCGGTATGGGGTATAGGCATCCCCCTTACCTGCTGCCATACGTCTCGCTCCCTCTTCTGCGCCGTCTCCGGCCTTGGGTCCTCCCGCGTCATCCGCAGAGGTAGTCGGTGTCTTCTTCCAAGGGAGCGGGTTCCGTGGGCGGATTCCAGCTTGCTGGGCCATCTCCCGGCCCCACTCCGCCAGGATCTCCCTCTGCACTCGGGCCATCCTTCCCGCGAGGCCCTCCAGGGCACTCCGCGCGCACTCCCGATCTCGGGGAAGCTGCGCCAGGATCTCCGCTAAGCCTAGCGGGGTTGTTGACTCTAGCAGGCTCCTGACCATCGGGTCGGTGCTGCTCTGCTCTTCTTCCGGCAGGCTCCTGGCCAGCGGGCCGGTGCTGCTCTGCTGCCGCTCCATTCCCGGGTCTACTCTTTCTCTCCTCGACTCCGGGTGCTCTTGCTCTGGACACCTCGCCTCCGGGTGCGCTCGTTCTAGACTGCTCCAAGCGACACCCATCTTTGCTCTTTTCTTTCGTCTCCTCCCACTTCGAGGGCGGTCCCGGGGCAACTCGGTGACTGTCAGCTCCCGGGGTAGTTCTTTCACGCTGACAGACACCTCCAGCATCACAGTCTCTGTTGGTGGGGGCGGTTTCCACTTTTGGCGCCATTTTCTGTCCCGGCCCACGATGGGAGGTGGCCTCTCGCCCTCCTTTGGCACGCCCATAATGGCGTCCGCTGCTCTTCCAAGGCGGGAAATCTGCGGTTTTGGCGGGAAGCGTCGCCCAGTGGCGGGAAACTCTGCAGATGGCGGGAACAAGCTGGAAATGGCGGACAATCGGCGGGAAACGACTGGTGATGGAGTCCGATGGCGTGGACCCTCCGGAACCGGCAGGAGTCTTCTTTCTGAGGTAAACTTGCACTTTTCTTCAGGCACGCAGTACCCGGGTGTTGCGGGCACGTAATCCTGCCGACTACGCCAAAGTTGACGCGCCCCCTGGGACATATTCCGTTTTGAGGGGAATACCCGGCACCGGATCAGATGGGGGGGGGGTTGTAGTCTCCGAGCGGCTGTGACCCGGTCCCGTGCCCAGGGCGTCAAGCTCAGGGTTATGTGGCAGTCTTTACTGATGTTATTAAAGTTCGTTGTGTCGACTACGCCACCCGTTGTGATGCGGTCACTGTGGCCGCCGCTGCAGCAGGGTCCGCTGAGGCTGATGGTGGATGCGCAGCTTGGTGGGATAACCCCCAACGGGAGGGGTATAGCCTCAGAGGGGACAGGCGCAGAGGATGGGGGTTGTGGTGGTGCGGTGCAGCCGGTAATGATGACAGACTCGGGTAGTGCAGTTAAGGGTCTTTACTTACTGCAGATGTTCCTGGTCACTCTAGCTCCAAGTGACCTCCCGAGCCGTGCTGCGTCCACCAGGTCCTGGATCCGGCCAACCCCCAAACAAGTCCGGAGCGTGGCCCTGAGCTCTCCCTCTGTCCTTCCTTCAGCCGTCCCCACCAGTGATTCACCTAAATCCAGCTCCCTCGGGCCTTCTGTTGGGCAACCTTTGGCCTCAGGTTCCCTGACCCTCCATGTGGTGTGCCTTCAGGGTGAATGTAGTGGGTGACCGTGACAGACTCTGCCCACGGTCTCCGGTCTCTGGCTGGGGAATGTCTTTACCCCCACCAGCTTGGGTTCCGGTACCCTTCTGCTGACTCCTCACCCGGTGTTCTTATTTGGGTTCTTGGGTCCCTTCTTTGTCCCCCTCTGGGTCTCCTTCTTTACTCCACTCTCTCTCCAGGGCTGTTGTTTCTTTCTGCAGGCTTGTCCTCTGCATCTGACTTACTCTCTGCGTCTGACCCTGATCCTAGTTGGTGCCCTCCTTATATATCCCTCTATGTGTGAGCTCAGGTGACCAGCACCCAATGAGCTCCTACCACTACCCAGACTGCTCCCCCTATCTGCCCCTACACTACATGGGATGTTCCTCCCCCCTCCCACTCCAGCCAGGAACAGGCTCGGTCGCACCTGCACATTTCTAAGTGGGAGTGCCGTCGGCCTGCTCCTCTGGAATGGGATGTATGTAGTGCATGCAGTCTATCTGAGCTCAGTTCCACACTCCATCCTTACCCGGGAGTGGAATATCACACCTCTGGGTTGAGGTGCAATACCCCTGTAGCAGCCGAATCCTCAGGGTGCTACATAAGTAACATAGTAACATAGTAGCATAGTTTTTAAGGTTGAAGGAAGACAAAGTCCATCTAGTTCAACCCATAGCCTAACATGTTGATCCAAAGGAAGGCAAAAAAAAAAACCATGTGGCAAACACTAAACTCCACTTTGGGGAAAAAAAATTCCTTCCCGACTCCATACGACAATCAGACTAGTTCCCTGGATCAACGCCCTATCAAGGAATCTAGTATTTATAACCTGTAATATTATACTTTTCAAGAAAGGCATCCAGGCCCTTCTTAAATTTTAACAGTGAATCCCTCATTACAACATCATGCGGCAGAGAGCTCCATAGTCTCACTGCTCTTACAGTAAAGAATCCGCGTCTGTGATTATGATTAAACCTTCTTTCCTCCAGACGTAGAAGATGCCCCCTTGTCCCCGTCTCTGGCCTCAGAGTAAAAAGATCAGTAGAAAGGTTTTTGTACTGTCCCTTCATATACTTGTACATAGTAATACGATCACCCCTAAGCCTTCTTTTTTCCACAGTAAATAACCCCAAGTGTAATAACCTGTCTTGGTATTGCAGACCCCCCAGTCCTCTAATAACCTTGGTCGCTCTTCTCTGCACCCGCTCTAGTTCAGCTATGTCTTTCTTATACACCGGAGACCAGAACTGTACACAGTATTCTAAGTGTGGTCGCACTAGTGACTTGTATAGAGGTAAAATTATGTTCTCCTCATGAGCATCTATGCCTCTTTTAATGCATCCCATTATTTTATTTGCCTTTGCAGCAGCAGCCTGACACTGGCCACTAAACGTGAGCTTGTCGTCCACCAATACACCCAGGTCTTTTTCAGTTACAGTTTTGCCCAGTGTTTTACAATTAAGCATATAACTATACATTTTATTTCCTCTGCCCAAGTGCATTACCTTACATTTATCCCCATTAAAGCTCATTTGCCATTTATCCGACCAAGCTTCTAGTTTACATAGATCCTCCTGTAATATAAAATTGTCCTCCTCTGTATTGATTACCCTGCAGCGTTTAGTGTCTTCTGCAAATATTGAAATATTACTCTGTATGCCCCCTACAAGGTCATTAATAAATATGTTAAAAAGAAGGGGGCCCAATACTGACCCCTGTGGTACCCCACTGTTAACTGAGACCCAGTTTGAGTGTTTTCCATTAATAACCACCCTTTGTTTCCTATCACTGAGCCAATTCTTAACCCACATACATTTATTTTCCCCTATCCCCATTGTTCTCATTTTATGTATCAACCTTTTGTGTGGAACCGTATCAAAAGCTTTTGAAAAGTCCATATACACAACATCCACTGCATTTCCTTGGTCCAGTCCAGAACTTGCCTCGTCATAAAAACTGATCAAATTAGTTTGACAGGAACGGTCCCTCGTAAACCCATGTTGGTATTGGGTCATGAGGTTGTTCTTCTTCAGATACTCTATCATAGCATCTCTTAGGAAACCCTCCAGGATTTTACCCACAGTAGAGGTTAAGCTTACCGGCCTATAATTTCCAAGTTCAGTTTTTGTCCCCTTTTTGAATATTGGCACCACATTTGCTATACGCCAGTCCTGTGGTACAGACCCTGTTATTATGGAATCTTTAAAGATTAAAAATAATGGTCTATCTATGACATTACTTAATTCCTGCAGTACTCGCGGGTGTATCCCATCCGGGCCCGGGGATTTGTCAACTTTAGTGATTTTTAGACGCCGCCGTACTTCCTGCTGGGTTAAGCAAGTGACATTTACTAGAGAATTTTTGTTATCACTAATCATGTTTTCTGTCATGCGATTTTCTTGTGTAAATACGGTTGAAAAAAAAGCATTTAGCATATTGTCTTTTTCCTCATCCTCATCCACCATTTCACCCAGACTATTTTTAAGGGGGCCAACACTATCATTTTTTAGTTTTTTACTATTTATGTAGTTAAAGAAAATTTTGGGGTTATTTTTACTTTCTCTGGCAATGATTCTCTCTGCCTCAATCTTTGCTGCCTTGATTTGTTTTTTTACATAATTTATTTAATTTTCTATATTTATTTAATGCCTCATCACTACCTACTTGCTTTAGTTCTCTAAATGCTTTCTTTTTGTCACTTATTGCGCCCCTTACAGCTCTATTTAGCCATAGTGGTTTCCTCCTATTTCTAGCATGTTTATTCCCATAGGGTATATATTGTACACAGGTCTTATTCAGGATGTTAATAAATGTCTCCCATTTGCTTTGTGTAGCTTTATGTCTCAGGATATCGTCCCAGTTTATTGCACTAAGATCATCTCTTAACCGTTGGAAATTTGCCTTCCTGAAGTTTAGTGTCCTTGTAACCCCTCTACTACACATAGAATCATAGAATCATAGAATGGTAGAGTTGGAAGGGACCTCCTGGGTCATCTGGTCCAACCCCCTGCTCAAAGCAGGATTCACTAAATCATCTCAGACAGATGTCTGTCCAGCCTCTGTTTGAAGACGTCCATTGAAGGGGAACTCACCACCTCTCGTGGCAGCCTGTTCCACTCATTAATCACCCTAACTGTCAAAAAGTTTTTTCTAATATCTAATCTGTGTCTCCTCCCATTTAGTTTCATCCCATTGCTTCTAGTCTTTCCTTGTGCAAATGAGAATAAAGATGATCCTTCTACAATGTGACAGCCCTTGACATATTTGTAGACAGCTATTAAGTCTCCTCTCAGTCTTCTTTTTTGCAAGCTAAACATTCCCAAATCCTGCAACCGTTCCTCATAGGACATGGTTTGCAGACCAGTCACCATTCTGGTCGCTCTTCTCTGAACTTGCTCCAGTTTGTCTATGTCTTTTTTAAAATGTGGTGCCCAAAACTGTACACAGTATTCCAGATGAGGTCTGACCAAAGAGGAGTAAAGACCAATAATGACTTCACGTGATCTAGACTGTATGCTTCTGTTAATACTTCCCAGAATTGTATTTGCCTTTTTTGCTGCTGCATCACACTGTTGACTCATGTTCAGTCTATGATCTATTAGTATACCTAAGTCTTTTTCACATGTACTGTTGCTTAGCTCTATTCCTCCCATTCTGTATATGCTTTTTTCATTTTTATTGCCCAGATGTAGTACTTTGCATTTTTCCCTGTTAAAAACCATTCTGTTGGTTGCTGCCCACTGCTCCAGTTTATTTAGGTCTTTTTGAATCCTCTCTCTCTCTTCTCTAGTATTAGCTATTCCTCCTAGCTTTGTGTCATCGGCAAATTTAATCAGTTTACCCTCAATTCCTTCATCTAAATCATTGATAAAGATGTTGAACAATACAGGTCCCAGGACGGAGCCCTGTGGTACCCCACTTGAGACATTCATCCAGCTGGATGTGAAGCCATTTACAATCACCCTTTGAGTCCGATCACTAAGCCAGTTATGAATCCACCTAACAGTTGCCTGGTCCATTGCATACTTGGTCATTTTTTCAATAAGGATGGTGTGAGATACTTTGTCAAATGCTTTGCTGAAGTCAAGATATACTATATCTACAGAATTTCCCTGATCCACCCAGTCAGTGATTCTGTCATAGAAGGAAATTAAGTTAGTCTGACATGACTTGTTAGTTATAAACCCATGCTGACTCTGGTTAATCACTTCATTCTTATCCAGGTACTTACATACATGTTGTTTAATAATTTGTTCAAAGATCTTTCCTGGTATAGAAGTCAGACTCACCGGCCTATAGTTCCCTGGGTCCACCTTCTTCCCCTTTTTGAAGATAGGAACAACATTTGCTCTTCTCCAGTCTTCTGGGACTTCTCCTGTTCTCCAAGAATTTTCAAAGATTATGGAGAGTGGTTCTAAAATTTCTTCTACGATCTCCTTCAGTACTCTGGGGTGTAATTCATCTGGACCTGGAGACTTGAACTCATTTATGTTAGCTAAATATTCCCTCACAATCTTTCTGTTTACAGATAACTTGGATTCTTCTATTCCTTTAAAAGGACAGTGAAGATCAGTTGATGTTACATTTTCTTTCTGAGAGAAAACAGATGCAAAATAGGAATTAAAAAGTTTGGCCTTCTCAACATCCTCTCTTACCATTTCTCCATTTTCATCCTGTAAAAATCCTATAGCATCTTTGACTTTTCTTTTACTTTTGACATACCCCCAAAATCCTTTTTTATTGCTTTTGACATCTCTTGCAAGCCTTAATTCATTGTCAGCTTTAGCTAACCTGATACATGCCCTGCAGGATCTGCAGACTGCATTATAATCTTCTTTAGATATGCCTCCCTCTTTCCATTTAATAAACATTTCTTCCTTTCTTTTTAGCATGTGTTTAAGTTCTGTGTTCATCCATCCTGGTTTCCTTAAATGCTTCCCATTCTTCCTACTTTTCGGGATTGTTAACGATTGTGCTTTGAGAATCTCATTTTTAAAAATTTCCCATCCTTCCTGGACATTTTTGTCCTTAAGGACATCCAGCCATTGGATCCCTCCTATTCTCTTTCTGAGTCTCTTAAAATCTGCCTTTCTAAAATCTAACCTTGAAGTTTGAGTCTTCACATGTCTTCCTCCTCTAGTTATCCAAAATTCTATAATAGCATGATCGCTGCCTCCTAGGGTCCCAGCCACTTTTACCTCCTCAACCATTTCCTCCTTGTTTATAAGGATTAGATCCAAAGTAGCAGATCCCCTTGTTTTCTCCCCTACCTTTTGGAAGATAAAGTTGTCAGCAAGAGAGGATAAGAATTTGCTTGACCTGTTAGTTTTACTTGAGAGAGATTCCCAACAAATGTCTGGATAGTTGAAATCTCCCATGACCACTACGTCATATTTTTTTGAGAACTTGGTCATTTGATACATAAAGAGTTCATCCATATCTTCAGCTTGCCCAGGTGGCCTGTAGTAAATGCCTACAATGGTGTCCTTTCCGTTGTTCTCTCCTTGTATTCTTACCCAAACAGTTTCCACAGAACTCCCAGTCTCTGAAGCTTCCATCTCTGTGCAGATATACGCTTTTCTAACATACAATGCGACACCTCCTCCTCGTTTATCAAGTCTGTTTCTTGCAAATAAGTTGTATCCTTTTAGCCTTTTATTCCAATCATGTGTATCGTCCCACCAAGTTTCAGTGATTCCAATGACATCATATTTCTTTTCCTGCGTT
This sequence comes from Phyllobates terribilis, assembly GCF_046119375.1. NCBI lineage: Eukaryota > Metazoa > Chordata > Amphibia > Anura > Dendrobatidae > Phyllobates > Phyllobates terribilis. Next base: position 751,997,707 of record NW_027362764.1, on the reverse strand, counting down.
AGTAGTTCTAATTCTCCATCTTATTAAAGGCTACATGAAAACTTATTATTTTGTGATCACTATTACCCAAGTGACCCCCAACTCGTATATTTGATATGCGGTCTGGCCTATTGGTTAATATTAGGTCTAGCAGTGCCCCCCTTCTTGTTGGGTCCTGAACCAGTTGTGAAAGGTAATTGTCTCTCATAGTAGTCAAAAACCTATTTCCTTTGCTTGAACTACATGTTTCTGTCCCCCAATGTATTTCAGGGTAGTTGAAGTCTCCAATAATAATGACTTCTCCTTGAGTCGCTGCTTCATCTATTTGCTTTACGAGGATATTCTCCGCTACTTCCATTATTTTTGGAGACTTATAACAAACCCCTATCAGTAATTTATTATTTTTTCCCCCTCCCCTTATCTCCACCCACAGGGACTCTACATTTTCATTAGATTCACATATATCCTCCCGCAAGACAGGTTTTAAGGATGATTTTACATATAAACACCCTCCCCCCCTCGCTTGTTTGTACGGTCATTTCTGAACAGACTATAGCCCTGTAAATTAACTGCCCAGTCATGGGTCTCGTCCAGCCACGTCTCAGATATCCCTACCATGTCATAATTATTTTCCAACAAAATTAATTCTAATTCCTCCATTTTGTTGGTGAGGCTTCTGGCATTAGTGTACATGCATTTTATGTATCTCTCTGTACCTCTACTCCTTCTTACTTTATTGACTGTTCTAACCCCACCCCCAATTTCTTTATTTGTGCCCAGGTCACTATCTGCACTATCTTCCCCACCTATAAAATGAATACCCTCCCCCCCAATCCCTAGTTTAAACACTCCTCCAACCTTCTAGCCATTTTCTCCCCCAGCACAGCTGCACCCTCCCCATTAAGATGCAGCCGGTCCCTAGCGTAGAGTCTGTAGCCAACTGAGAAGTCGGCCCAGTTCTCCAGGAACCCAAATCCCTCCTTCCTACACCAGTTCTTGAGCCACTTATTTATCTCCCTAATCTCCCAGTGCCTCTCTAGCGTGGCACGTGGTACCGGTAGTATTTCAGAGAATACCACCTTGGAGGTCCTTGCTTTCAGCTTGCACCCTAATTCCCTGAAATCATCTTTAAGGACCTTCCACCTACCTCTAACTTTGTCATTTGTGCCAATGTGCACCATGACCGCTGGGTCCTCACCAGCCCCTCCCAGTAATCTGTCAACCCGTTCAGCGATGTGCCGGACTCGAGCGCCAGGTAGGCAGCACACTGTTCGACGATCCCTGTCTTTGTGACAGATTGCCCTATCTGTTCCCCTAATAATTGAGTCCCCCACTACCAGCACCTGCCTGGCCTGCCCTACTCTCCTATTTCCCTCTTTACTGAAGCTGACACTCCTCCGGCTTTCAGGGGACATGCCTTGCTGCAGTAGTGCTACCCCTGTACCGTCACTCCCCTCATCTGCCAACTTTGCAAACTTATTGGGGTGTGCCAGATGAAGACTAGCCTCCCTGGCACTCTTCCCTCTACCACCCCTTCTAACTGTAACCCAACTAGCGACCTCACTGTCCTGCAGCTCCTGACTACCACCCTCCCCCACATCTACCCCAGTGAGCTGCTGCTCAGTGAGCAGCAGACTCCTTTCCATGTTGTCAATGGATCTCAGTGTTGCCAGCTGCTCATTTAGATCCAGTATCTGGGCTTCCAAATGCACAACGTGCACACATCTCGCACAGCAGTAAGCAACCCCGACCGACTGTTCAAGGAATACATACAGTGTTTATTGTTTTATGTGTGCAGTGATTGGGGGGATGAGGAAGCCACACATACCAGGAATGGGGGATTGAAGAGGCCACACATACCAGGGATGAGGGATTGAGGAGGCCACACATACCAGGGATTAGGGGATTGAGGGGGCCACACATACCAGGGATTGTGGGATTGAGGGGGTCACACATACCAGGAATGGGGGATTGAGGAGGCCACACATACCAGGGATGGGGGATTGAGGCGGCCACACATACCAGGAATGGGGGATTGAGGAGGCCACACATACCAGGAATGGGGGATTGAGGAGGCCACACATACCAGGGATGGGGGATTGAGGCGGCCACACATACCAGGGATGGGGGATTGAGGAGGCCACACATACCAGGAATGGGGGATTGAGGCAGCCACACATACCAGGAATGGGGGATTGAGGCAGCCACACATACCAGGAATGGGGGATTGAGGAGGCCACACATACCAGGAATGGGGGATTGAGGAGGCCACACATACCAGGGATGGGGGATTGAGGAAGCCACACATACCAGGAATGGGGGATGAGGAAGTCACACATACCAGGGATTAGGGGATTTAGAGGGCCACACATACCAGGGATGGGGGATTGAGGAGGCAACACATACCAGGGATTAGGGGATTGAGGAGGCCACACATACCAGGGATGAGGGATTGAGTAGGCCACACATACTAGGGATGGGGGATTGAGGAGGCCACACATACCAGGGATTAGGGGATTGAGGAGGCCACACATACCAGGATACTTGGATTGAGGAGGCCACACATACCAGGAATGGGGGATTGTGGAGGCCACACATACCAGGAATGGGGGATTGAGGAGGCAACACATACCAGGAATGGGGGATTGAGGAGGCCACACATACCAGGATTGGGGGGTGGGGGGTGCCATGCATACCAGGATTTGGGGGGTGAGGGGTGCCACGCATACCGGGATTGGGAGTGAGGGATAGGGTGCCATGCATACCAGGATGAGGGATACCATACACACCAGGATAGGGATGAGGGGTGCCACGTATACCAGGATTGGGGATGAGGGGAGCCACGCATACCGGAAATGGGGATGAGGGGAGCCACGCATACCGGAAATGGGGATGAGGTGAGCCACGCATACCGGAAATGGGGATGAAGGGAGCCACGCATACCGGAAATGGAGATGAGGGGAGCCACGCATACTGGAAATGGGGATGAGGGGAGCCACGCATACCGGAAATGGGGATGAGGGAGCCACGCATACCGGAAATGGGGATGAGGGGAGCCACGCATAACGGGATCGGGGATGAGGGGAGCCACGCATACCGGGATCGAGGATGAGGGGAGCCACGCATACCGGGATCGGGGATGAGGGGAGCCACGCATACTGGGATTGGATGGTGGGGACAGGATGGGGGAAGCACATACCAGCATGGGAGACCATATACCAATAAAAATGCTCGCCACCCGGGCATAGAACGGGTTCAATAGCTAGTACATATATATATATATATATATATATACACAGGGCCGGCTCCAGGTTTTTCTGGGCCCCGGGCGAAAGAGTCTCAGTGGGCCCCTTTAACACATACCACGATTCATGATGCAGAGATACGGCGGAGAAATTATATATATATATATATATATATATATATATATATATATATATATATATATATATATATATATATATATATATATATATATATATATTAGTACAATGCAAAGATTTCACTTCTTACATTACATGAGTGATATCTATTGTAAATTCCACAATAGCTCAGAAACCGGTGAATCGCTCCATACGGAATACTGGCCCCCATATAAGGCTCCATACGGAATACTGGCCCCCATATAACGCTTCATACGGAATACTGGCCCCCATATAAGGCCCCATACGGAATACTGGCTCCCATATAAGGCCCCATAAGGAATACTGGCCCCCATATAAGGCCCCATATGGAATACTGGCCCCCATATAAGGCTCCATACGGAATACTGGCCCCCATATAAGGCTCCATACGGAATACTGGCCCCCATATAAGGCTCCATACGGAATACTGGCCCCCATATAAGGCTCCATACGGAATACTGGCCCCCATATAACGCTCCATACAGGATACTGGTCCCCTTATAAAGCTCCATACAGGATACTGACCCCCATATAACGCTCCATACAGGATACTGGTCCCCTTATAAAACTCCATACAGGATACTGGCCCCCATATAATGCTGCATGCAGGCTGTTACCCCCCACATAATGCCCCATACAGGCTGCCCCCCCTTATAATGCTCCATGCAGGCTGTTACCCCCCACATAATGCCCCATACAGGCTGTCCCCCCCTTTTAATGCTCCATGCAGGCTGTTACCCCCCACATAATGCCCCATACAGGCTACCCCCCCCTTATAATGCTCCATGCAGGCTGTTCCCCCCACATAATGCACTATGCAGGCTGTCCCCCCCCTTATAATGCCCCATGCAGGATGTCACCCCCTCTCTCTATAATGCCCCATGCAGGATGTCACCCCCTCTCTCTATAATGCCCCATGCAGGATGTCACCCCCTCTCTTTATACTGCCCCATGCAGGATGTCACCTCCTCTCTTTATAATGCCCCGTGCAGGATGTCACCCCCTCTTTATAATGCCCCATGAAGGATGTCACCCCCTCTCTTTATAATGCTCCATGCAGGCTGTTCCCCACCTTATAATGCCCCATGCAGGATGTCACCCCCTCTCTTTATAATGCCCCGTGCAGGATGTCACACCCCCGTTTATAATGCCCCATGCAGGATGTCACCCCACATAATGCACTATGCAGGCTGTCCCCCCCTTTATAATGCCCCATGCAGGCTGTTCCCCACCTTATAATGCCTCATGCAGGATGTCACCCCCTCTCTTTATACTGCCCCATGCAGGATGCCACCCCCCTCTTTATAATGCCCCATGCAGGATGCCACCCCCCCTCTTTATAATGCCCCATGCAGGATGTCACCCCCCCCTCTTTATAATGCCCCATGCAGGATGCCACCCCCCCTCTTTATAATGCCCCATGCAGGATGTCACCCCCTCTCTTTATACTGCCCCATGCAGGATGTCACCCCCTCTCTTTATAATGCCCCGTGCAGGATGTCACCCCCCCTTTATAATGCCCCATGCAGGATGTCACCCCCTCTCTTTATAATGCTCCATGCAGGCTGTTCCCCCCACATAATGCACTATGCAGGCTGCCCCCCCCCCTTTGTAATGCCCCATGCAGGCTGTTCCCCACCTTATAATGCCCCAAGCAGGATGTCACCCCCTCTCTTTATAATGCCCCATGCAGGATGCCACCCCCCCTTTATAATGCCCCATGCAGGATGCCACCCCCCCCTCTTTATAATGCCCCATGCAGGATGTCACCCCCCTCTTTATAATGCCCCATGCAGGATGCCACCCCCCCTCTTTATAATGTCCCATGCAGGATGCCACCCCCCCTCTTTATAATGCCCCATGCAGGATGTCACCCCCCCCTCTTTATAATGCCCCATGCAGGATGTCACCCCCCCCTCTTTATAATGCCCCATGCAGGATGCCACACCCCCCCCTCTTTATAATGCCCCATGCCTCCATACATAAAAAAAAAAAAATCAAATACTCACCTCCCTCCTCCTCACCTGCTACCTGCTCCCCGCTGCTCGGGTCCGGACTCCAGCGTTGTCGGCGTCTTCCCGCTCAGCGCTCCCTGTGACGGCTCAGGGGAGGGCGCGGTGTAAAGACGTCACCGCACCCTCTGACCTGAGACGTCACAGGGAGCGCGCACCAGGAAGACAGCGGATCTGCGGAGGCACGGGGAGAGGTAAGTATCCGGCTGCCGGGGCCCTGAGCAAGCGGGGGGAAGGGCGGGCGCTGACACCGCTCTCCTCCACCCATAGCCCAGCGGGGTGCGCGGCCGCCAGTGGGCCCCTCTGCCTGCTCAGGGCCCCGGCACTTGCCCGGGTGCGCCGGGTGCTGACGCCGGCCCTGTATATATATATATACACTCTCCAGTCGTTCAAAAGTTTGGGGTCACCCAGACAATTTTGTGTTTTCCATGAAAACTCATACTTTTATTTATCAAATGAGTTGCAAAATGAATAGAAAATCTAGTCCAGACATTGACAAGGTTAGAAATAATGATTTTTATTTGAAAGAATAATTTTCTCCTTCAAACTTTGCTTTCGTCGAAGAATGCTCCCTTTGCAGCAATTCCAGCATTGCAGACCTTTGGCATTCTAGCTGTTAATTTGCTGAGGTAATCTTGAGAAATTTCCCCCCATGCTTCCTGAAATTGGATTGGCTTGATGGGCACTTTTTGCGTACCATACGGTCAAGCTGCTCCCACAACAGCTCAATGGAGTTGAGATCTGGTGACTGTGCTGGCTACTCCATTACAGATAGAATACCAGCTGCCTGCTTCTTCCCTAAATAGTTCATGCATAATTTGGAGGTGTGCTTTGGGTCATTGTCCTGTTGTAGGGTGAAATTGGCTCCAATCAAGCGCTGTCCACAGGGTATGGCATGGCATTGCAAAATGGAGTGATAGCCTTCCTTATTTACCTTGCACAAATCTCCCACTTTACCAGCTCCAAAGCAACCCCAGAGCATCACATTACCTCCACCATGCTTGACAGATGGCGTCAGGCACTCTTCCAGCATCTTTTCAGTTGTTCTGCGTTTCACAAATGTTCTTCTGTGTGATCCACACACCTCAAACTTTGATTCGTCTGTCCATAAAACTTTTTTCCAATCTTCCTCTGTCCAATGTCTGTGTTCTTTTGCCCATATTAATATTTTCCTTTTATTAGCCAGTCTCAGATATGGCTTTTTCTATACCACTTTGCCCTGAAGGCCAGCATCCCGGAGTCGCCCCTTCACTGTAGACGTTGACATTGGCATTTTGCGTGTACTATTTAATGAAGCTGCCAGTTGAGGAGCTGTGAGGCGTCAATTTCTCAAACTAGAGACTCTAATGTACTTGTCTTGTTGCTCAGTTGTGCAGCGGGGTCTCCCACTTCTCTTTCTACTCTGGTTAGAGCCTGTTTGTGCTCTCCTCTGAAGGGAGCAATACACACCATTGTAGGAAATCTTCAGTTTCTTGGCAACTTCCCGCATAGAATAGCCTTCATTTCTAAGAACAAGAATAGACTGGAGTTTCACATGAAAGTTCTCTTTTTCTGCCCATTTTGAGAGTTTCATAGAACAAACAAATGTAATGCTCCAGATTCTCAACTAGCTCAAAGGAAGGTCAATTTTATAGCTTCTCAATTCAGCCAAACCTTTTTCAGCTGGGCTAACATACTTGTGCAAGGGTTTTCTAGGGTTTTCTAAACATCCATTAGCCTTCTTACACAGTTAGCAAACACAATGTACCATTAAAACACTGGAGTGGTGGTTGTTGGAAATGGGCCTCTATATACCTATGTAGATATTGCAATTAAAAACAAGACGTTTGCAGCTAGAATACTCATTTACCACATTAACAATGTATAGAGTGTATTTCTGATTCATTTAATGTTAGTTTCATTGAATAAAATGTACCTTTCTTTCAAAAATAATGAAATTTCTAAATGAACCCAAACTTTTGAACGGTAGTGTGTTTATATATATATATATATATATATATATATATATATATATATATATCCATCTGAACTAACAGTCCTTCTGAGGACTAATCCAGCTACATATAATGAGTGCTAGGCAGGAGATAGGCAGGCAGTGTATGTGGCAGACTGCAGTGTATTATACAGCACAAGCGGGTCCATTGAACGTCCTGTCTGCCGCTGCTGTAATAATTACAGATATTCGTAGACATAGCCCCAGATATCAGGGGCCAGGGCAAATTTTTTTTTTTATTTTAATCCTGGTTATTTGCTTAAAAAGCAATCCAGAGTACACCATTTTTCTGCCACATTTGCTTGTTAGCACTGTAGAATACAGCCAGATCTGTTCCATATTTCAGCAATAAAAATCCAGAAATTTGAACTGAACGTGGAAAATATTGGCCTCCTTTTCCATTCTGCTGCAGTGTCGGTCAAGCTATTCACACTAGGTGTCTGTGTAGAATAGTATTAGTAAATTACAGGCCTGCTATTTAAAACTAGTGTTGAGCGAATTTGTTTGGCATTTCAATTTCGTGTTCAGGGTTCCGACTTGTTCGCGACAAAAAATGACATCTGCGTGACAGCATGGCAAATCAGGGATGTTCATGGGCGGACCCGATTTTTTGGCACAAACAAGTCGGAACCCCGAACACGAACACGTATTTGAAATGCCGAACAAATACGCTCAACACTATTTAAAACTGTGGTTCTCTGTCAGACAAATTACCTATAATAGTGTTCCAAAATCAGCCATTTCTGCCTTCCATTTCGTTGCAGTGTGTCAGTCAAACTATTCACACTAGGTCTCGGTGTAGAATAATACTGGTAAATTACAGGCCTGCTATTTAAAACCGTGGTTCTCTGTCAGACGTATCACATAACTGTGTTCTGAAATCAGCCATTTCTCGTGAACGTGGAAAATATTGTCCCCCATTTAAAATGGGTAAGGTGCGTGGCAAGGGATGGGGAAGTGGACGTGATAGTGATGATGCATGCAGAGGCCGAGGACGTGGCCGTGGGCAAGCTGAAATTGTGCCACAACAAACACCCACATCTTGTCGCTCAACCTTCCTGTCCCAATTACTAGGGGACTGCAGTACACCACTATTAAACCCAAAGCACTGTCAAACGGTTGTTGGTTGGATAGCAGATAATGTTTCCAGTCACTTTGCCACCACCACCACCCTGTCTTCCACATGGTCAATTCTCAGTAGCCGTGAGTCTGGACCGCATATTCCTCACCCTGATCTTTCTACCTCCCACCATGCCGAGTGCCCGGAGACAACTGATCCCACACTTGGACACTCAGAAGAGCTGTTTCATTTTTCCATTTGTAGATTGGGACCTCTCGCCCAGCCAGCTTCAAGCAAGTCAAGAGGAGAACACATACAGCGATGCCCAAATATTGGAGCAGCCACGGTCACACGAAGGCGACGGTGGGAAAGTGTCACAAGAGGTGCACGATGATGAGACACGATTGCCAGAAAGTCAGGAGGAGGACCAGGGTGCGGAAGTGGAAGACGAGGTGGTGGATGATATAGTAACTGACCCAACCTGGCAGGGAGACATATAGAGCGGGGACAGCAGCACACAGTGGGAGGGAGGCGTAGCACCAGACAGGCAGGAAGAAGCAATGTGGTGGCCTCAGGCACAAGGCGGGAAACCATTCCTCGTAATGCCAACACGACGGAAGTTGCCAGTACAACTGTTAGGTCTTCCCGAGGCCCTTGTTGCGGAAAAATAAAAAATTCCCATCTGAAAACAGAGGTCATAGTTCGTTGGACAACCAAGGAGTACAGGCGAGAGACACACAATGCAATCCAGCAGAGGCAGGGGAACAATGTCAAAGTTCTGGGCCAGTTTTCTCTGACCCTCCAATCACACAGGACCTGAGGCGCGGGGTACTTTCCCAAGGAGGGAAAAGTTTCGGAAGATAGTGAGGGAGTACCTTGCCGACCGTACCAATGTCCTCCATGATTCCTCTGCGCCTTATAATTATTGGGTATTCAAGCTGGACAGGTGGCATAAACTGTCTCTCTACGCCTTGGAGGTCCTGGCCTGCCCTGCCGCTTGCGTTTTGTCAGAATGGGTTTTTAATGCCGCCGGTGGAATTATAACCGATAGGCGCATCCGCTTATCAACTGAAAATGCTGACAGGCTGACTCTTATAAAAATTAACAAGGGCTGGATTGGGCTAGGCTTCTCAACACCACCGAATGATAGCAGCGTATTATAAACTCAAATACAGTGTCTTTTTTTTTTGAGAGTCCTAACTCTATTCTCATGCACCTCTGCCTTTACACCCAGACATGGGTATACGCTTCCTGATTTTATGTATTTGCTCTTGTCCTCCTCCTCCATCCTCATCCTCCACATCCTCCTACATATCTACCATATCACCATATCTACATCTCTTGCAAGGGACATTGGAGTTCCTCCAAATTTTTGGCAGCTGTTGCTTCACTGCATAGGCAAACAGTATGGGAGACCCACTTTCTAATAATGGGAACATTGTTTTCAGGAGGCCCTCCAACCTCTATGTCTCTTGCAAGGGGCATTGGAGTTCCTCCAAATTTTTGGCAGCCATTGTATTCACTGCATAGGCAAACAGTATGGGAGACCCACTTCCTACTAATGGGAACATTGTTTTCAGGAGGCCCTCCGACCTCTACGTCTCTTGCAAGGGGCATTGGAGTTCCTCCAAACTTTTGGCTGCCATTGCATTCACTCCATAAGCAAACAGTATGGGAGACCCATTCCTTTTTAATGGGAACATGTCTTACTCGTTACTGTATGTGACATGCAGAAGTAGTGCTGTTGCTTCCAAAGCATCCAGCAACTGTTACAAATTACACAAGCACAGGAGACAGGAAGTTTTGTGCTTCAGTAGCATCCAGCAACCAGAGGGGTTAACACAGTCACAGGAGACAGGGAGTGTTTTAGCAGAGTCGCAGGGGGATTGTGGGGAACTTGGTATTGAAGTCTGGCTGAAGCCGAAGAGAAACATGGTGTGTTATATGGATCTGACAGAAGGTAACTGAACAGGATTCAGATCAGGAGAAAAACTAAATACAGGTCAGATAAACTCCCTGAACTAAGAGTGCTGAGTATTATTGGGCAGGAAGATAAGGACTGGAAGGAATTGTGTCACAGGGATCATCTCCCTCATTAAATCCTCCCCCCCTCCATCTCCATGCAGGATAAAGAATGCTGTGTACTATTGTGTCCTTGTGAAGGAAAAGCCTGTGGTTGTGTATGCATAGAAGTGTGCTGCTAAGAGATCTAATCTATGCTGAATTATGCTACTGAAGAGACTGTAATACTGAGCCTTGTGAATAAACCACTGTATTGTTACTGGAGACGGTTGCTCAAGAAACTCAGACTGTACTGTAATGAAGATTGTTGCTGTAATATCCCTGTATTGCACTGGCCGTGCTTCAGATTAAATTCCACTGTTAAACTGTTGAAAAAGACTCTTGTCAGATGTGTCTGGTCAGCAATTGAATCTATCGTGTGCTGAGATCAGCTGCAGCCTATGGTTGCCCTGAGTAACGGTTCCCCCAGGATTCCAAAGAATTAATGAAACCCGTCTCGCCCTATCTGAACCTAGCGGCGTGCGTGTAACATTTAGCCAAGCTCTATGTGTCTTTAAATTGTAAGTGGGTTTTTTCCTAAACTTTGGCAGCCACTGGACTCACTGCATACTCTATAACTGTATAGTAGACCCTCTCCTTTCTAATAGGAACATATCGTTACTGTGACCCTGCTCTATGTGTGTTTAAATTGTTAGTGGGGTTTTTCCTAAATTTTGGTAGCTGTTGGACTCACAGCATACCCTATAACTGTATAGCAGACCCTCTCCTTTCTAATGGGAACATGTCGTTACTGTGGCCCAGCTCTATGTGTCTTTAAATTGTTACTGGGATTTTTACCAAATTTTGGCAGCCCTTGCAGTCACAGCATGGGCATTACCACTATAGGAGACCCACTCCTTTATAATGGGAACATGTTTTTTTTTACTGAGACCCTCCTCTATGTCTCTTCAAAGGGGTATTGGGGTGCGTTCAAATTTTTGGCAGCCCTTGCAGTCATTGCATACACAATAACAGTATAGGAGACCCACTCTTTAATAATAGGAACAATAAAGCATAGCCGACTGCTGGCCCTTTAAGAATAGTAAGGCTTTGTGACTTTCACAATCCCTCCTTCATAAATGAAACAGGATGTCTCTGATGATGTGTCACACACCACATGGCCAGATAAGGTTGTAAAATGTTAAAATTACATTTCCCGGTGAATGCATTAGTGAAGGGCAAAAACGCATCAAAAACACTACGTGTGAATATAGCCCAAGGTTTGGAGGAGCATTTTTGGTTTTGGTTATTTATTTTGCCTTATATAAAAGTCATTACCCTGAAAAGGATGTTCCTTAACATTTTTCCCAGGAAAACCCATTTTGGTTTCGTTTTTGTATGTTTTATTGTGAGTCTGTAAAAGTGGCATAATACCTCTGACAACGTTGTTGACAGAAGTGACCTTGGAGTCAGAGATGCTTCCAGGGGTCTTCCCCATGCTGTTCCCATGTCATTTGAGCACTGTTCCCATCGATTTGGGCAATTTTTAGGCCCTCTGCAGACCGCCGGGAGGAGCTGCCTGAAAAATGCTTGAGTTTCCCATAGACTTACATTGGGCTCGTTGCTCGGGTCGAGCACCCGATTATTCCAATGTGCTCAACCCGAGCATCGAGCACCCGAGCATTTTAGTGCTCGCTCATCACTAGATCTGACCTTACATGATCTTCAGGAATGACGGTAGTGAATTTGATCATATTTATGATGTAACATATAAAACCTCAGGACTCCCGACGTCTGATTGTATTTGGTAAATAGATTTGCAGCTTATATTTATTGTGTCATTAATGTGGCCCAAACTCATAACAGCGGCTATATGAAACATCGCCAATAAATGAGCAGATCCAAAAAACAATCCTAATGTAATACAAGTTCAAAATGGCTTTAGTGAAAATACTAAATGCGTCTTTACTGTGGTCGGGGCTGCAAACCTTCTGAATAGCTATAGAAATAAACTCTTACATAGGTCTGTGATCGCCTTTCCATTTTTGACAGGGGCATAACTCTGCAGTCAAGACAGAGCCCAGCTACTGGAGACAGTGACTATTCCAGCTGGATGTGAGTCAGGGAAAGTGTATTGTGGTGCACAGACCCCCGGCTCCCTGCATTGCAACATACGCCGTCACCCAATCAGAGGCCAGTGGCTGGCATCGGTGTGGCAGTCAAGTCACAGGCGACGCGTAGCAGTGACATCATGCATCGCCCATAGCAGACATGCCGAAGTCAGTTACCAGCCTCTGTTCCGGCTATAGAAGAGGACATGTGTTAGAGAAAAGGAGCAGAACTGAGAGCATTATTTCAGTATAGACCCAGGAGCCGGGATATCATACCAGGAAGTAGCCCAGGATGGGGGACATATATTACTGAAAGGGGACCAGGATGGAGACATTACACTAGGATGGGGGATATTATTACTGTAAGGGACCCAGCATTGGAAGGGACTCAGGATAGAGGATAATATAGCAAGATGACAGACATTATACCAGGAAGTGGGCAAGAATGAGGGACATTATATCAAAAAGGGGCCCAAGATGGGTGAAATTATTACAGAATGGCAGACATTATTACATTGTGGAGGAGTTACATGTGTGCTTATGGGATTTAAAATGCTCCAAGATCTAATACATCTGACCAACATGTAGGTGGGGGCTCATTGGACTCTAGTTATGCCACCCGTTTCTGAGATATGACCCCCTCTTCCCTGTGTATGTATGTATGTATCTATCTATGTATGTATATATGTATATATCTATATATTTATATAGATATACAACCCCTGGCAAAAATTATGGAATCACCGGGCTCGGAGGATGATCATTCAGTTGTTTAATGTTGTTGAAAAAAGGAAAGATCACAGACATGGCACAAAACTAAAGTCATTACAAATGGCAACTTTAGGGCTTTAAGAAACACTAAAAGAAATCAAGATTAAAAAAGTTGTAGTCAGTAAGGGTAATTTTTTTCAGATCTGCTCATTAGTCTGCATCTAAAAAGGAGTGATCACACTTTGGAGAGCTGTTGCACCAAGTGGACTGACATGAATCATGGCTCCAACATGAGAGATGTCAATTGAAACAAAGGAGAGGATTATCAAACTCTTAAAAGAAGGTAAATCATCACGCAATGTTGCAAAAGATGTTGGTTGTTCACAGTCAGCTGTGTCTAAAATTTGGACCAAATACAAACAACATGGGAAGGTTGTTAAAGGCAAACATACTGGTAGACCAAGGAAGACATCAAAGCGTCAAGACCGGAAACTTAAAGCAATATGTCTCCAAAACAGGAAATGCACAACAAAACAAATGAGGAACGAATAGGAGGAAACTGGAGTCAATGTCTGTTACCAAACTGTAAGAAACTGCCTAAAGGAAATGGGATTTACATACAGAAAAGCTAAACATAAGCCATCAGTAACACCTAAACAGAAAATAACAAGGTTACAATGGGCTAAGGAAAAGCAACCGTGGACTGTGGATGACTGGATGAAAGTCATATTCAGTGATGAATCGCGAATCTGTATTGGGCAAGGTGAACATTCTGGAACTTTTGTTTGGTGCCGTTCCAATGAGATTTATAAAGATGACTGCATGAAGAGAACATGCAAATTTCCACAGTCATTGATGATATGGGGCTGCATGTCAGGTAAAGGCACTGGGGAGATGGCTGTTATTACATCTTCAATGACTCTGTTACAAGTAAGAGGAGTGTATGGCACCGGAGATCGCGGTATGCGTAGACACTATCCGGTGCCATTTTACTGAAGACATATTTGCAGTGTGTCTTCAGTAAAATGGTGCCGGACAGCGCGGTGCTCTGGTGCCGCACTCCTCCCCCGGTCTCCGACAGAACAGGACGCTGCAGCGTTGGAGTACAAAGAAGAAAGGTGAGTATAAGCGTTTATTTTATTGTATGTGTGTACAGCGTGAAAGGGATGAGGGGGCCACACATACCAGTATTAGTAGGTGAGGGGGCCACATATACCAGGATTGGGGGGTGAGGGGTGCCATGCATACCGGGATTGGGGGTGAGGGGTCCCATGCATACCAGGATGAGGGGTACCAGGATAAGGATGAGGGGTGCCATGCATGCCGGGATTGGGGGTGAGTGGTGCTATGCATACCGGGATTGGGGGGTGAGGGGTGCCATGCATTCTGGGATTGGGGGGTGAGGGGTGCCATGCATACCGGGATTGGGGGGTGAGGGGTGCCACGCATACCGGGATTGGAGGTGAGGGGCGCCACGCATACCGTTCCGGGATTGGGGGTGAGGGGTGCCACGCATACCGGGATTGGGGGTGAGGGGTGCCACCCTTACCAGGATAGGGATGAGGGGTGCCACGCATACCAGGATTGGGGGTGAGGGGTGCCACGCATACCAGGATAAGGATGAGGGGTGCCACGCATACCAGGATTGGGGATGAGGGGTGCCACTTATTAAACCTGACAGGGCACACCTGTGAAGTGAAAACCATTTCCGGTGACTACCTCTTGAAGCTCATCAAGAGAATGCCAAGAGTGTGCAAAGCAGTCATCAAAGCAAAAGGTGGCTACTTTGAAGAACCTAGAATATAAGACATATTTTCAGTTGTTTCACACTTTTTTGTTAAGTATATAATTCCACATGTGTTAATTCATAGTTTTGATGCCTTCAGTGTGAATGTACAATTTTCATAGTCATGAAAATATAGAAAAATCTTTAAATGAGAAGGTGTGTCCAAACTTTTGGTCTGTACTTAGGTTGATGTGAAGTGGCAAGCTGACTTATTGGCCAACTCTCACAGGAGTCTGGGAAAGATCTACTTTTTTTGGAAGCCACCTTGATGTTCCGGTAGAGTTGGAAAGTGGCAGTGTTTTAATCATTTTTCAGCAGATGTGGTAGACAAGATTCAGATTACCATATGCCATATAATGATGCACAACTACCTGAACCTTGTACTAATGGATGATATATTACTATATTGAGAATTTTCAGTACATGGCTTATGGTTGTCTTGTAGAAGTAGACTCAGATTGTTGGCTAGACCTCCGTTACGATTATGCTCCATATTACGGTAATTAACCTCATATACAGAGCTAATGTATTTCTTTATGCCACGTGTATCTCTGAATATGAGTCCTTAGCCGGTGTAACACATAATGTCAGCTATAATGAAGGTAATTATATGAGATGAAAGAAGACGGATTAAAGCGCTTTGTTTCTGCAGAACATTGACGTTTGCGTACACTCTCGAATATCACTGTGGTGAAAGATAAAGGCGCTCAGGACTCCTCGTCAGATGATACCTGTGCATTACTGTACTCATGGAAATTTATACCAGCCATGAAACTGAAGAGAAGCATCTACTGTACATAAATATACGTCTCATTTTTTAGTCATGTCAAGAAATATTGTTTATTGAGGAGATTCTAAAGGAGTCATGTCTTACATGAATCGTCCTAGACCTCAAAGACACTGGTGGGACATCTAAAGATAGAAAACTGCTTCAGAACTTCTTTATTAACATTTAAGGTGTTTGAAAGAGGTTGTCCAGTGCAAACACAAGTTATTGATTATTGGGACACACACAGGGATTTTTTTTTTTCTTCGATGCTGGAACATTTATTCCAATTAAAATGAAGGAGCAGGTCAAATGCTTGACCACCGCTCCATCAATTCCACGAGGCAAACATAACAAGTTGAACACAGCTCTATAGGGAATGAATGGAGTGGCGGACTAGCATGAACACTACCAGATAAAAGCCAATCGGTACGAGTCCCAGCGGACCAATCTCCACTGATCAATAAGATATCACCTATCTTGTGGATAGGTAATAATTTGTTTTTACCGGACAACCCATTTAAGCCCTACTTAATTACTGATCACAAGTTCCCTTTTCTCTTTAGGCCCCCATACACATTAAATATAAGTCGACGGGACTAGATGACCATCTAATGTGTATAAGGGCCTCCTGACTCTCAGATGGTGATGGGTAGATGAAGGTCGGGCTGTTGGAATCGCCTGATTCTTTAGTGCTGCAGGCTGATAAGAGGAATCTAGAAAGCGACTTATTCCCCTCTCCCCATAGAGAACACATACACATTCAGTTGTCTGGAGATTTGGTCGTCGGTTGAAGAAGGCGTTCAGGCGACAGTCATCCAAAGCGTGGAGGGGATTTTAGGCATACTTGCCAATTTTTTACAAAGAGCGCTCCAAGAGGTTGTAATAAAAAATAACCCCCAACTATGCCCCCTTCCATAAGTCCATTTCTCTCTTTTAAACTCCTTCGAGTCCTGTCTCTGACTAACGATAATGAAGAATCTCAGCATTATAGGGAAGCACTGCTTTTCAGGAAGTTTTCTATGTTCCATGGAGATTTTGCAACTCTTTCAGATGTTTCTGGAGACCTGCCAAGTATATTCTCAAGAAAATCCCTGTTTGGATTGAAGTTGACCCATCAATCAGACTCATTGACGAGAAACCACCAACTCCAGTGGCCAACCATACCAATGTATGGCAGATCATGCAACACGTGGATGGCAGAGAGCATAAGAGCACTGGAAGACATACCACCCAAGGAGCCTGCTTAATTATGCGGGGTCCACATCAAAAGGCATTATTGCTTGAAGTCACTTCTCTCCATGCTTTAATATCTCCAACCGATGGTGAAGTTGCTTAGCCCATGGCTTATATTTTTAATTACAGGTTAGAACATAAGTAAAAAAAAAAAATTAACCCGGAGAGGTATCTGTATGGACTTTGTGAAGCATCTATGACTTTTAAATGTGAATTTGAAGAGCTCCTATAATAAAAAAAGAGGGTATAAGTGAACGTAAATGTTCTTGATCATTTAGAGGGCCATGACCGACATTCACAGCAATGACCGTCTGTATGATAAAAGCTTTTTCTCCATTTGTAATATTGAAGTTGCCGGATCAGCTCATATAACTAATTATGATTTAAGGCTTTAAGAGCGTCCCGTGATCACATAAGCTCTCATCTGCCTTTGTATATTATACCACACGTCTGACAGCAGATAAATGCATTATAAGCCTCTCAGTGACTATGGAGAAATAATCCTACTGAGCTAATTAATGGCTCTACCTATTAAGCAGGGAGGGGGTCTCAAAAAGTAAATTGTTGAGTCAACTGTCCAAAATGGTCGTCCCATGAGAACAATTCCTATCTGCATGTCTTATTTGAGTATATAGATGTCATGGCCGCTTCCATGTTCCCTGCCAGTGGAAAATTCTTGATCTTGATCTGGCAGATTCTATCTCATCTGAATGACCGTCATGCAATACTACATTTCGCCTGCAGTGGCCGCTGTTGCAGAAATGAAGAGCTGGTAGAATCTTCTCCTGGCACGATCACTGATGATCGATTTAAAGGAGTTGTCTGTAACGAGACCCCGATCTAGACTGTTGTTTAATATGAACTCCTTCTTTCATCAATCATTGGTCTGAGTAGTAGCAAACCAAAAAAGTAAACCTAGAAAGAATTAAGAAAGAATTAGAGGATGTTAAATCTGGGACACCTCAAATTTTACTCCTTTCCTCTCCTAAGGATTTACAGTATATTGTCATAAGCAGTATATGGCCAAGTGTTATCATGCAAATGAGGCCGGGGATGAAAATAATTAAAGGGATTGTCTTGCTTAGGTAGTCCATTATATTCTTTAATTAGTTAGAGCAGATATAAACAGGATCTCTCTCTTTGGAAAAATTGAAAAACAGCCCAATGATTTAATAGGGAACATGTAAAGCTTCCATTGGCCTGTGGGAGGATTGAAGGGGAATAATACCTGCTGCAAAGTTCCAAAAACAGCTCTGATCAGCTACAGTAATTGCTTGGGGCACTTTTTACAAAAAAAAATACTGTCCAAAGTGGAAAACCCCTTTAAATTGCTAGACCGGCTTTCCCTCGAAAAATAATTTCCCACAAAACTAAAAAGATATGTGATGCAAAGTATGGTGAAGCCTATGTAATATCCTGTTTTAAATCAATGTGGGACTGGGATATCTTGGTCCTTCATAGGAGATGGCGGAAATTGCACCAGTGGCTCAAATATGGCAGAACAGAAATGTACAATACCAATCATATGGAAAAACCCATTCACACGTAGCAGAAAAAATCTTAAAGATGCAGATTCTTACCTCTAATTTCAGTATTCGAGTGGGTTCACATTGCCTCTTTTTCTTACTCTTTTAGAGCAGAAAGTGCCACAAAAAATGTTAAAAAAAAAACAATCAAAGTAATGAACAACTTTTTCTATGTGAAAACCACTTGCTGATCGTATTATACAATTTGTTAAGTATTTTGAGCTTCTTTTATGGTTTAAAAAGACGCCAAGCGTTTAAGAAAGTGACTTGTCTAATCTCCAGGCTTTTACCATCAGGAAAACACTCAATGGGAAGGTTAAAAAGACGCCAGAAGACCCTTTTTTTCTGCACTTTTTTTCAGTGTTTCCGCTGAAAGCAAAAAATGTTCGAGTTTTCATTATTTCTTTATGGAGATCAAAAAATGGATGAAAAAAAAGCCAAAATAAATAAATAAAAAACACCATAAAAAACTCTTAGGATATGGCCATAAAATCGCTTCTAAAATACTCTTCCAAGTTTACAAAACTCTGGAGAAAAGGAGAGTTTCCTTTAGCACATTTTGCTTGAATAAAGGTTGTTTTAAAAAATAACGCGGTGTGAACACTCCCTTCTTATATAATGGCTCGTGCACACGACCGTAAATATCGGACGAGTGCTATCCGTCATTTTGACGCATAGTAATGCTATTCTACACATGTCCGAGTTGGTTTGAAGAAAACATGCACGATTTGCCTCTGAGAATCTGATGGCACTCGCCCATGGGTGCGTAAAAAAAAAAAAAATCAGACCTCACTCGGATGACATCTGTGTACCTTGTACTGTCCGATTTTCACGGACGGACATTATAGAAAAAGTGGAAAAACTTTTTTTATTCTTCTCCACCTCTATGTAAAGTGCACGTTCACACTAAGCTTTTTTGCACAGATTCTCAGTGTCAAAATCTAGGCTTCAAAATTTAACTCATTATTTTCAATGGAAAAACAACATTTCTGCTCGTTTAGCTGAATTATGTTTCAGTCTCAGTGCAAAGTGCAAGGTTCTGTCTGGGATTTCTACCCCGGAGCAAATACACATGAAATTCTGCCTTGCCTTCACCTAGCGTAACCCTATGCTAATAGCGTCTTATCCTTTCCCTACTGACGCGCGCTCGCTCCAGCCGGCTCTGATCTAGTGCATGGCCGTCATAGGGATGACTCACTAATAATGATTCTATAAAATTACACTAAATATTTACCATATAAATGATGTCCATCATCTGTGATGAATATAAACCTTGTCGTCATCAGCGGAGCAGAATTAATGTTTTCAGGGCCACAGAGCTGCAGTCATAATGACCTGGGAAGATTTCTGGCTGCAACTTGTGGCAGAAAGCAAATTGTCATCTAAAGCATAAAGTAACCAAATGTCCTCACATTATTAAAGGGATGTGTAAGATTATTGTAACTGCAGACACTTGTCCCTTTTATTGCTTGTCATGCACAGCGCCGTATATGTTACAGTGGCTGTGCCTGGTACTGCAGCTCTCATCAGCTCAGTCCCATTCAAGTAAATAGGATGGAACTGCGATATAGGTCCCGGCAAACAAAGAATAGGGACACAACACTGTGCATCCTTTGGGGTCAGCTGAACAAGACAAGTTCCAGGAGTCACTCACTGAGCTAGTAATGGATTGAGCAAAAATCCCCAAAAATCTCACTTCAAGGGGTGGTGTAGGAGTAGAAAACCTGCTTGGAAAGAATGCTTTCTTCCAAAACAGCACCATCCCGTTCCACATTTTCTGAGTGATATTGTAGCTTGGCTGCATTCACTTCAATGGAGCTGAAGTGCAATCCCAGTTACAGCCTATGGACAGAAGTGGCGCTGTTCTTGGAAGGGAGCAGCCTTCTAAGGAGGCTTTGTTCTTTCAGCCTTATAGCTACAACAGCTACAAAAATAAAGCAAAATTGCTTTGCCAAGTTCCCAAACCTCCGTCATATCAATGAAGCAGTAGAATACATGCTATCAGCCATTAGCAGCCACGGCTTTTGTGTCGGAAGCATGAGGAATTATTCTTACCATCAAAATGACAAGCACCTTATAAGGATCCAATGGGATTTGTTGGACACTGCTTCTACCGTATCAGTACAGCTTCTATGCTGCACCTATTTACTCATTATTTGCTTTCCTCCCTGGCTATAGACTGTTTTCTCTGCCCTCCCTGAGATACTTTCTCCCCTCTCCACTGCAGATCCATGCATTTCTTCCCCCACTCCTTATTGTTATTTCTAAGGTATAGAGAAGGGAGTAGGAGGGCAGAGAAAGTCGTCAGATCCAGAAGTAGAAGCTCTGGCGGATTTGTAACACTTTTACAAATGTACTCAGCCAGATAAAAGACCGACATATTTGACACCTGCATAATGGTAGGAGATTTGTAAGGAAGAAAAGTTACAAAGTTTATTAACTGTTATTCGCTGACTCAATGTTGGGTGAAGGTGGAGTCCCTCTTCCATGGACCTTTCTAAATAAGTTTCACTCTTTACTTTCGGGCGTTGTAGAATCTCTTTATTTCTAAACACACAAAGAAATTAAACAAAGGAGAAAGCTCTGAACAGGCAGAGGTCTCCACTGAGGTTCTCAGGAGGCCACTCATCCGTGGGAATTAATTTTTTTTGTCATTTATCTGTCACACGGAGGTGACCTTCTCATTCTAAAACAGAAAACATAGCATTGGACTAGTACAGCAAATATTATTTTTCCAAACTTGTGCCCTAACTCTCTTCATTATCAGATTCCCGTCTTCTTCTGCCCTAGAACATCCGGGATAAAAAAAATTACATAACACCCACTCTCTTAGGAAAATGTGTGTTTAAAGCGAATCTGTCACCAGCTTTCTCAATACAAATTGCATAGATTGATAGATTGCTTTGTTAGACCTGATGAGATTGGTGTACTTACTATAAAAATTCATGTCAGAGTGGCGGTATAATCCCTTTGACTGATATTATGAGGTTTGACTCATTCAATAATAACATTATTTAGACAGTAATGACATTCTGATATGAAGTTTCCAAATAAGTACACCAGCTTCATCAGGTCTAGGAGATCTTTTCAATTCCTTCATGACCAGGTGATTTATTTTTTTTTTTGTTATTTTTCTGTGACTTCATTCTTTACTCCCCTTTGTCCAAGAGCCATAATATTGTTATATTCCTGGCATCATAGCTGTAGTAAAGGTGAAACGTGAACAGTAAAAAAATGTAAAGTGTCAGCTCTGTGCGCATGCGTCAGAGCCAAGTATGAAATTTGGGTGTATTTTTGGAATGTTATTCTTATGGACATTGATAATTTGGATGGGAGAGTGTTTCTAGAACAAACATAAAAGTGAACACCTTTATAACACTACCATAATCTATACTTAGAAAGTAACAAACCACCCAATCCAATGGTCCATTCTCAGCTCTAACCGAAAACATTGGCATCAAAGATGTTTCCATGGATTGTAAGAACATAAAAACAGAAACAGATTCAAATATATTCAGCGCACACAATAAAGATCAAGAGGAAGTGACGGGACAATTACCACTTCTTTGACTTATAACTAACACATAATAATGACCGATTGCGTCATCACACAGCAGAAGACCTGATTGGAATGTTCATGTGTTCATGAGTTCTGTCTGCGTTCTACCGTCAATTCTGCCAGATATACCGGTTTTACATAGGAGCAGTATTATAGTAGTTATATTCTTGTACATAGGGGGCAGTATTATAGTAGTTATATTCTTGTACATAGTGGCAGTATTATAGTAGTTATATTCTTGTACATAGGAGCAGTATTATAGTAGTTATATTCTTGTACATAGGAACAGTATTATAGTAGTTATATTCTTGTACATAGGACCAGTATTATAGTAGTTATATTCTTGTACATAGGAGCAGTATTATAGTAGTTATATTCTTGTATATAGAGGCAGTATTATAGTAGTTATATTCTTGTACATAGGGGGCAGTATTATAGTAGTTATATTCTTGTACATAGGGGGCAGTATTATAGTAGTTATATTCTTGTACATAGGGGGCAGTATTATAGTAGTTATATTCTTGTATATAGGGGGCAGTATTATAGTAGTTATATTCTTGTACATAGGGGGCAGTATTATAGTAGTTATATTCTTGTACATAGGAGCAGTATTATAGTAGTTATATTCTTGTACATAGGAGCAGTATTATAGTAGTTATATTCTTGTACATAGGAGCAGTATTATAGTAGTTATATTCTTGTATATAGAGGCAGTATTATAGTAGTTATATTCTTGTACATTGCGGCAGTATTATAGGAGTTATATTCTTGTACATAGGAGCAGTATTATAGTAGTTATATTCTTGTACATAGGAGCAGTATTATAGTAGTTATATTCTTGCACATAGGAGCAGTATTATAGTAGTTATATTCTTGTACATTAGAGCAGTATTATAGTAGTTATATTCTTGTACATAGGGGGCAGTATTATAGTAGTTATATTCTTGTACATAGGAGCAGTATTATAGTAGTTATATTCTTGTATATAGGAGCAGTATTATAGTAGTTATATTCTTGTACATAGGGGTAGTATTATAGTAGTTATATTCTTGTACATAGGAGGCAGTATTATAGTAGTTATATTCTTGTATATAGGGGGCAGTATTATAGTAGTTATATTCTTGTATATAGGAGCAGTATTATAGTAGTTATATTCTTGTATATAGGAGCAGTATTATAGTAGTTATATTCTTGTATATAGGAGCAGTATTATAGTAGTTATATTCTTGTACATAGGGGGCAGTATTATAGTAGTTATATTCTTGTATATTGGAGCAGTATTATAGTAGTTATATTCTTGTATATTGGAGCAGTATTATAGTAGTTATATTCTTGTATATAGGAGCAGTATTATAGTAGTTATATTCTTGTACATAGGGGACAGTATTATAGTAGTTATATTCTTGTACATAGGGGGCAGTATTATAGTAGTTATATTCTTGTACATAGGGGGCAGTATTATAGTAGTTATATTCTTGCATATAGGGGGCAGTATTATAGTAGTTATATTCTTGTATATAGGAGCAGTATTATAGTAGTTATATTCTTGTATATAGGAGCAGTATTATAGTAGTTATATTCTTGTATATAGGAGCAGTATTATAGTAGTTATATTCTTGTATATAGGAGCAGTATTATAGTAGTTATATTCTTGTACATAGGGGTAGTATTATAGTAGTTATATTCTTGTACATAGGAGGCAGTATTATAGTAGTTATATTCTTGTATATAGTGGGCAGTATTATAGTACTTATATTCTTGTACATAGGGGCAGTATTATAGTAGCTATATTCTTGTACATTAGAGCAGTATTATAGTAGTTATATTCTTGTACATAGGGGGCAGTATTATAGTAGTTATATTCTTGTACATAGGAGCAGTATTATAGTAGTTATATTCTTGTATATAGGAGCAGTATTATAGTAGTTATATTCTTGTACAAAGAGGCACTATTATAGTAGTTATATTCTTGTACATAGGGGGCAGTATTATAGTAGTTGCATTCTTGTACATAGGGGCAGTATTATAGTAGTTGCATTCTTGTACATAGGGGGCAGTATTATAGTAGTTATATTCTTGTGCATAGGGGCAGTATTATAGTAGTTGCATTCTTGTACATAGGGGCAGTATTATAGTAGTTATATTCTTGTACATAGGGGGCAGTATTATAGTAGTTGCATTCTTGTACATAGGGGCAGTATTATTGTAGTTATATTCTTGTACATAGGGGGCAGTATTATAGTAGTTATATTCTTGTACATAGGGGGCACTATTATAGTAGTTATATTCTTGTACATAGGGGCAGTATTATAGTAGTTATATTCTTGTACATAGGGGCAGTATTATAGTAGTTATATTCTTGTACATAGGGGCAGTATTATAGTAGTTATATTCTTGTACATAGGGGCAGTATTATAGTAGTTATATTCTTGTACATAGGGGGCAGTATTATAGTAGTTGCATTCTTGTACATAGGGGCAGTATTATAGTAGTTATATTCTTGTACATAGGGGGCAGTATTATAGTAGTTGCATTCTTGTACATAGGGGCAGTATTATAGTAGTTATATTCTTGTACATAGGGGGCAGTATTATAGTAGTTATATTCTTGTACATAGGAGCAGTATTATAGTAGTTATATTCTTGTATATAGAGGCAGTATTATAGTAGTTATATTCTTATACATTGCGGCAGTATTATAGGAGTTATATTCTTGTACATAGGAGCAGTATTATAGTAGTTATATTCTTGTACATAGGAGCAGTATTATAGTAGTTATATTCTTGCACATAGGAGCAGTATTATAGTAGTTATATTCTTGTACATTAGAGCAGTATTATAGTAGTTATATTCTTGTACATAGGGGGCAGTATTATAGTAGTTATATTCTTGTACATAGGAGCAGTATTATAGTAGTTATATTCTTGTATATAGGAGCAGTATTATAGTAGTTATATTCTTGTACATAGGGGTAGTATTATAGTAGTTATATTCTTGTACATAGGGGGCAGTATTATAGTAGTTATATTCTTGTACATAGGAGCAGTATTATAGTAGTTATATTCTTGTATATAGGAGCAGTATTATAGTAGTTATATTCTTGTATATAGGAGCAGTATTATAGCAGTTATATTCTTGTACATAGGGGGCAGTATTATAGTAGTTATATTCTTGTACATAGGGGGCAGTATTATAGTAGTTATATTCTTGTACATAGGAGCAGTATTATAGCAGTTATATTCTTGTACATAGGAGCAGTATTATAGTAGTTATATTCTTGTACATAGGAGGCAGTATTATAGTAGTTATATTCTTGTATATAGGGGGCAGTATTATAGTAGTTATATTCTTGTATATAGGAGCAGTATTATAGTAGTTATATTCTTGTATATAGGAGCAGTATTATAGTAGTTATATTCTTGTATATAGGAGCAGTATTATAGTAGTTATATTCTTGTACATAGGGGGCAGTATTATAGTAGTTATATTCTTGTATATTGGAGCAGTATTATAGTAGTTATATTCTTGTATATTGGAGCAGTATTATAGTAGTTATATTCTTGTATATAGGAGCAGTATTATAGTAGTTATATTCTTGTACATAGGGGACAGTATTATAGTAGTTATATTCTTGTACATAGGGGGCAGTATTATAGTAGTTATATTCTTGTACATAGGGGGCAGTATTATAGTAGTTATATTCTTGCATATAGGGGGCAGTATTATAGTAGTTATATTCTTGTATATAGGAGCAGTATTATAGTAGTTATATTCTTGTATATAGGAGCAGTATTATAGTAGTTATATTCTTGTATATAGGAGCAGTATTATAGTAGTTATATTCTTGTATATAGGAGCAGTATTATAGTAGTTATATTCTTGTACATAGGGGTAGTATTATAGTAGTTATATTCTTGTACATAGGAGGCAGTATTATAGTAGTTATATTCTTGTATATAGGGGGCAGTATTATAGTAGTTATATTCTTGTACATAGGGGCAGTATTATAGTAGCTATATTCTTGTACATTAGAGCAGTATTATAGTAGTTATATTCTTGTACATAGGGGGCAGTATTATAGTAGTTATATTCTTGTACATAGGAGCAGTATTATAGTAGTTATATTCTTGTATATAGGAGCAGTATTATAGTAGTTATATTCTTGTACAAAGAGGCACTATTATAGTAGTTATATTCTTGTACATAGGGGGCAGTATTATAGTAGTTGCATTCTTGTACATAGGGGCAGTATTATAGTAGTTATATTCTTGTACATAGGGGGCAGTATTATAGTAGTTATATTCTTGTGCATAGGGGCAGTATTATAGTAGTTGCATTCTTGTACATAGGGGCAGTATTATAGTAGTTATATTCTTGTACATAGGGGGCAGTATTATAGTAGTTGCATTCTTGTACATAGGGGCAGTATTATAGTAGTTATATTCTTGTACATAGGGGGCAGTATTATAGTAGTTATATTCTTGTACATAGGGGGCACTATTATAGTAGTTATATTCTTGTACATAGGGGCAGTATTATAGTAGTTATATTCTTGTACATAGGGGCAGTATTATAGTAGTTATATTCTTGTACATAGGGGCAGTATTATAGTAGTTATATTCTTGTACATAGGGGCAGTATTATAGTAGTTATATTCTTGTACATAGGGGGCAGTATTATAGTAGTTGCATTCTTGTACATAGGGGCAGTATTATAGTAGTTATATTCTTGTACATAGGGGGCAGTATTATAGTAGTTGCATTCTTGTACATAGGGGCAGTATTATAGTAGTTATATTCTTGTACATAGGGGGCAGTATTATAGTAGTTATATTCTTGTACATAGGGGGCACTATTATAGTAGTTATATTCTTGTACATAGGGGGCAGTATTATAGTAGTTGCATTCTTGTACATAGGGGCAGTATTATAGTAGTTATATTCTTGTACATAGGGGGCAGTATTATAGTAGTTATATTCTTCTACATAGGGGGCAGTATTACAGTAGTTGCATTCTTGTACATAGGGGCAGTATTATAGCAGTTATATTCTTGCACATAGGGGCAGTATTATAGTAGATATATTCTTGTACATATGAGCTGTATTATAGTAGTTATATTCTTGAGCATGGGGCAGTATTATAGTATTCCTTGTATATAGATTTTATTCACATATTTTTGCAGCTTTTGCATTACACAATACAAGGTTAGAACGAGCACAGAAGAAATGCTAATAGAAATCTGAGAGGACTGTATCTGTATAATAAATGTGTTTATGACAAGTGCCACTTGATGACAACTTCTATACTTGAATGTTTAGTGGAATTGCATTAGATGTAATAGTCATGTGCTTCGTAATGGATCAAAGTACAAGTGTTCGCAGGCACAAGCAGCTATCAGCGGCCGCTCTATCTCCTCACACCTACAGATAATCATGGCCGCCCCTGCAGACATTACACTGAGCCGTTGGGCAGGAGTTGGAGGCTCTACGTGATTGAGGTGTGTTACGGAAAGCGTCGCCAGAACACGGTCTGCTGTATAAATATTAGAGAACAGATTTTCTTCTACTAATGGAATGACTAACATCCTGTTCAGAGGTGACTAACGTCAGGCGGAGCTGCCACTAAACTCAGATAATTTTTCCTAGTCTGTCCAAACCGATAGACCTGGGATTAGTTTCCTTCTGTTCTTATCTGTAGACGCTGCAGATGCTTCATTCTTACCTCGGCTGTCCTGCTTGTGGGGGCTTAAAGACCCCTCTGCCACTGTGTTTACTAGCTAATCTATTTGCCAAATAATACTGATGTCCCTTTAACAGAAACAGGTGAATCAGTGCTCTGTCCGCGGCTGTTAACCAGTTAAATCTCGCTGTCAATCACTGACAGCATAATTGAATATGCTTCGGCTGGAAGCGCGTCGTTCATGCCGCCCATCACCTGAACGAGGGGTATCCTTGGGTTGTCATGACAGCTGGGGGTCTGCTGATGACCCCCATGCCTGTCATTTCGATCCTTCTGTAATAGCCTGCCCATGGCCGGCATTCATACAATAGGAGATAGTGATTTTTGCTATACAAAGCAGGGCTGAAGCACTGCTATGTATAGCACAAGCCATAGGAGGATCACAGCTTCAAGTCCCCTAAGGGAACCATTAAAGCCAGTAAAAAGTTAAAAAAAAAAAAAAATATGACAAATTTAAAAAAGCACATAGATTCAAAAACTTCAAAATTCCTTTTGCACCACTGAAAATAAAATAATTAAAAAAAATATGAAAAATACACATATTTTGTATCGCTGTGTTCAGAAATTTCCGATCTACCAAAATATAAAATAAATTAATTAGATTAGTAAACAACGTAATGAAAAAAAAATTTTAAACTCCAGAATTTGTTTTTTTTTGGCCACCACAACATTGCAATAAAATACAATAAGAGGGGATCAAAACATTGTTTCTACCCCCCAAAGTGGTATCAATAAACACATTGGCTTAGGGTGCAAAAAATAAGCCCGCGCCCGGCCCCAGATCCTGAAAAATGGAAACGTTACATGTCTCAGAAAATGGCAACAGAAGCAAAAATTTTTTTTCTTACAAATTTCCGATTTTTTTTCACCACATAAAAAAACCCCAAAACCTATCCATGTTTGGTATCTGTGTACTCGTACTGACCTGTAGAATCATATTGCTCAGTCAGTTTTACCATATAGTGAACATGGTAAATAAAAAACTCTAAAAACAATTGTGGAATTGCATTTTTTTTTTGCGATTTCAGCGCACATTTTTTCCCCGCATCACATTATTAAATAAACTTTATCATCCAAAAGTATAACTCCTTCTGAAAAAAAAAAAGCCTTCATACGGCTATGGGGACAGAAGAATAAAAAAGTTAAGGCTCTTGGAATAAGGGGGAGGAAAAAACGACAGCACAAAAAAGAAAAATCACGTCAATAGTCTTTTTATATGGGTCAAAGGGATTTTTTAAAAAAAAAAAAGAGCCGTTCTTCCAGAATGTTTTTTTTGTGTGTGGAGTCAGAAACGGAGCAAAGAAGGGCTGTGGATTAGCTGTGAGAAGGGCGACCCTTTCAAGCTAATTGAGGTCAGAATGGAGAATCCTAATTATCGGGTCACAGTCCGGATTACTATAAGACCCTCCAGTAATCCACACACTTCTAATTATACTTTCTGAATAATCCCGTACAAAGTCCCTGAACATCACACAGACGTCCCCTCGCTTCTCCCGCTGCAGAATAATGGAATACAAGAGACGCAGCAGTTTTTTTTTTTTCTTTTCTTCTTTTTTTAGAAAAATCTTTATTGCTGCAAAGTACTAATCACATTAATTCTTTGTTCCAGCGAGTCGGGTAAATGAGCGGAGTTGTTTTTCATCATGCTTTATTGTAATCATTTTTCATGTTTACAGCCTTCCGTCGAGATGTTGACAAACGGAGAAGTCGTGATGAATTATTTAGGAGGACTTGTCTCTCCCGGTGTTTTATGATCCTGTAATGTTTATGCTCCTGATGTACAGTAACCTAGTGATGGCTGTCAAGTCTTGCAAAGCTTCTAAGAGCTCCAATAACTTGCTGTGCCGCCATAACAGTATATCTGAGTTAGCGAAATGCACTCGCTATTATTGTTGACTCCTCGGAGAAGGACGGCGCGCCGTTTGGTTATGCTCTGCAGTGGGGGTAAAGCAGGAGCTACACCTCGGAGCCTGTCGCGGGTTGGTGCAGGCACACTTGCTTGTTTTTAGGAAAAGGCAAACTTTTCAAGAAGCAGGAATTTTTATTTCTGTAGACTCTGCCCTCAACTTCGAGCGACACATGCCCACATAATCTAACCCAAAGTACCCCATTACCGATGCCATGGGTGTGACCCCATAAACAGTGTAATCTGAGTACAATTATAGACAGAGGCAGAAGACTTCACCTCTTATATAATAGTGCCAGCAAAGCTGAACAGTTGACAGTGCCGGCGTAAAATAAAAAAACCCTTAAACTACAGTGCATGCAAAGCTCCCCGAATGGAAAGTGCCACCAGAGTGCTCAACATCAACAGAAGTCCCACTCACTGGCATAACTAAAGTCCAATGGGCCCCGGTGCAAAAGTTGGACCTTGCCCCCCCCCATATGTTGATCAGATGTATGGGCCCTTGTAGTGTTCTAAATTCTATAAGGACATACAAGTTGCCCCTTCTCCCCCATTATGTAGTAATGTCCCCCATCCTGGGCTTAGGGCTTCTTTTTGGTATATATGTCCTCCATCCTGGGCCCATCCTATAATATATGTCTCCCATCCTGGTATATATGTTCCTCATCCTGGCCCCATCCTGGTATATATATGTCCTTCATCCTGATATGGGCCCCATCCTGGTATATATGTTCCCCATTCTGGTATATATGTCCCTTATCCTGGTCCTCATCCTGGTATATATGTCCCTTATATTGGTCCCCATCCTGGTATATATGTTCCCCATCCTAATATATATTTGCCCCATCCTGGGCCCCATCCTGGTATATATATCCCCCATCCTAGTATATATGTCCCTTATCCTGGTCCCCATCCTGGTATATATGTTCCCCATCCTAATATATATTTTCCCCATCCTGGGCCCCATCCTGGTATATATATCCCCCATCCTGGTATATATGTCCCTTATCCTGGTCCCCATCCTGGTATATTTGTTCCCCATCCTAATATATATTTTCCCCATCCTGGGCCCCATCCTGGCATATATATCCCCCATCCTGATATATATCTCCCTTATCCTGGGCCCCATGCAGCTACATATATCCCGATCCTGTTATATATGTCTCTTGTCTTGGGCCCCATCCTGGTATATATATTCCTCATCCTGATATATATGTTCCCC
This sequence comes from Phyllobates terribilis, assembly GCF_046119375.1. Classification (NCBI taxonomy): domain Eukaryota; kingdom Metazoa; phylum Chordata; class Amphibia; order Anura; family Dendrobatidae; genus Phyllobates; species Phyllobates terribilis. The sequence goes on along the minus strand of NW_027362764.1, from coordinate 751,966,698 downwards.
ATCCTGGACTCGTCATTTTGCCTTTCTACCCAGCTAATTCTTCTCTTTTCCATTAGGTCTATGACATCACGTGATTAAAAACTGACTAGCTGAATCCTTCTAAGCTCTATATAGAAACAAGAGGTCAATTTTCTCTGCACAAGTAATGAGTGACTGCAAAAGTCCCTGACAGTGGGAGGAGAGAGCATCTGGGTGTTATGATCTGCTACAAGCACTAAGGAAAGACAGGAGATCTGTCCCTACAATCGAACTAAACTGGATCCCTACGATGTAACGGGGAACCTGATCCTGCGATCAGACCCGCTAAAGTCCTCGGCTAGTCTGTACGAAGACCTATAGATGCAAGGGAGGAATCCCTACAAGAACTAGGGACTAGGATAAAGTTGGACACCTCCTAGCAGAAATTGTAGCAGTCAAAGACAAACACACAACAAAGAACATAGAGGTCCGAAGACCTAGCAAAACTAACAGAGAACGGTAACAGAGCACCAAGCTAGCTCAAGAGTAGTAAATACAATGAAGTCCAGCAAGGCCAGAAGGGCGGAGCCGGATTAAATAGGCAAAAATGGTCATGTGACCAGCAAACTAGAAAAAACCTAACAGGAGAGTTCTAACAGTACCCCCTCTTCTAAGAGGATCCTCCGGATCCCCTAGGACCGGGCTTATCAGGAAACCTCCTGTGAAATACTCTGACAAGTTTGGAAGCAGAAACATCATCCGCCCTCACCCATGAGTTATCCTCGGGTCCGAAACCCTTCCAAGCGACGAGATACTGCAAACTCCCTCTATACCGTCTAGAATTTAGGATGCGGGAAATTTCATATTCCCCGTCCTCCACCACCGGAGGAACAGTGGCAGAGGCGTCACCAACCGACACATCAGCTTTTTTCAACAGAGAAACATGAAACACCGGATTAATCTTCCAGGAGGTAGGAACCTCCAACCTAACAGCAGATTGGTTAACTATCTGAAGCACCTGAAAGGGCCCTACAAACTTGGGACCCAATTTTTTCGAAGGAATCCTCAATCGCAGATTTTTAGAGGACAACCAAACCATGTCACCAATAGCAAACGAAACCTCTTGCCGTTTCCTATCAAAGTACCTCTTAGATTTTTTGTTAGCCTCCTGAAGATTATCACGCACATCCGTCCAAATTCTCTCCAAATCACCGCAAAAACTCTCCTCCTCCGGCACAGCCGATACCAATTTGGAGAATGACCCAAAAGACGGATGTCTCCCAGTACAACAAAAAAAAGGCGAACACCCAGCAGAAGAGGATGTATGGTTGTTAAGAGCAAATTCAGCAAGTGGCAGAAACTCAGACCACCCCTCTTGATTGTCTGCCACAAAGCAACGCAAGAACTGCTCAACATCCTGGTTCTTTCTTTCTGTCTGGCCATTAGACTCAGGATGATATCCGGATGAAAACGACAAATGAACTCCCAACCTGTCACAAAAGGCACGCCAAAAACGAGCCACGAACTGAGGTCCCCTATCAGAAACAATGTCAGTAGGAACGTCATGTAGTCTGACAATTTCCTTGACAAAGGCCTTAGCGAGTGTCTTAGCGCAAGGCAGTTTGATGAAGGGAACCAAGTGACACATCTTGCTAAAACGGTTCACGACCACCCAGATGACCGTGAAACCTTCAGAGGGGGGAAGGTCAGTAATAAAGTTCATAGCCAGATGTGTCCAAGGTGCACTAGGAACCTCCAGAGGGCAAAGCAACCCCGCAGCAGGAGCATGCGAAGACTTAAATCTAGCACACACAGTACATTGACGCACCCACTTAATGACTTCCTTCTGCCATCCAGGCCACCAAAAACTGCGACCCACAAGTCTCTTGGTCTCAGAAATTCCTGGATGACCTGCCAACCGAGACTCATGACACTCAACAAACAAATCTCTCCTAAAGGTCCTAGGCACAAACAACCTCCCATGGGGAGTGTTAGATGGGGCATTCTCCTGAGCTTTAAAAATCTCATCCTCCAAAAAGGAGTCCAATGTAGCAATCACAACACCTTCTTGTAAAATGCTCCCCTCCTCCTCAGCACCGACCATGGGAGAAAAGCTGCGAGACAACGCATCAGCTTTAACATTCTTGGTACCCGGGATGTAAGTAACGGAAAAATTGAACCGCGAGAAAAAAAGTGCCCACCTAGCCTGACGGGCATTCAAGCGCTTGGCAGCATCAAGATAGATCAGATTTTTATGATCAGTGAAAACCTGAATGGGAAATTCAGCACCTTCCAAGAGATGACGCCAGTGTTCAAATGCGAGTTTAATAGCCAGCAATTCCCGATTACCAATATCGTAATTAAGTTCAGTCTCAGAAAATTTTTTTGAAAAAAAGGCACAGGGATGTACTCCATCCTTGCTTTCCTGAGACAACACCGCACCGACCCCCACAGAAGAAGCATCAACCTCAACTAAAAACGGCTTAGTCACATCAGGCTGCATAAGGATGGGAGCAGAGGTGAACCTCTCCTTTAGAAACACAAACGCTTCAATGGCCTCAGAAGTCCACTGAACCGCATTACCACCTTTCCTGGTGAGATCGGTCAGTGGTTTGACAATAATAGAAAAATTTTTTATGAATTTTCTGTAATAATTGGCGAAACCCAAAAACCTCTGTATCGATTTCAAACCAATAGGCCTAGGCCATTCCTGCACAGCTTGAACTTTAACCGGGTCCATCTCAAAACCTTCACTGGAGATAATGTAACCCAAAAAACTAATTCTCTGTACAGCGAACTCACATTTCTCCAGCTTAGCAAAAAGCGAATTGTCCATTAATAACTGTAAAACCTCACGTACGCTCCGCCAATGAGACTCCAGATCAGGCGAATAAATCAGAATGTCATCCAAATACACAACCACATTTTTGCCGATCAAAGGTCTAAGGATATCATTAATAAGATTCTGAAAAAATGCTGGAGCATTGGTAAGACCAAAAGGCATAACCAGATTCTCAAAATGACCCACAGGAGTGTTAAAAGCAGTCTTCCATTCATCACCCTCCTTCATGCGCAACAAATTGTATGCCCCCCGGAGATCAATTTTAGAGAACCACTTGGCCCCCACTAACTGGTTAAACAAATCAGGAATCAATGGCAGTGGGTAAGGATTGCGTACAGTAATTTTATTAATCTCACGAAAGTCCAGACAAGGACGTAAACCGCCATCTTTTTTTTTAACAAAGAAAAATCCAACAGCCACAGGAGACTTGGAAGGCCTAATGTGACCGGCGGCCAAGCTTGTCTGTATGTATTCCTCCAAAGCCTTTCTCTCAGGAATAGTAAGATTAAATAAACGACTTTTAGGAAGAGTCGCTCCAGGGACAAATTCAATGGTACAATCATAGTCTCTATGGGGAGGCAAAACTTGTGACTCCTCCTCAGAAAAAACTCTCCAAAAATCCTGAATAGGTACAGGCAATTCCCCTTTATCCACAGCAGCAATGCGCCCGTTACAACACTTGTCATAACACTTAGGGCTCCAGGACTTAATTTCATTGGTAGACCAATCCAGTACAGGATTGTGCAATTTTAACCAGGGTAACCCCAATATTACTGGAGAAGGCAAATTATCCAATACCACCAAATCCAAATTCTCTTGATGAATACCATTAATAGTGAGGGGAAATTCACAGACCTTATGAGTAACACTCTTCAAGGGAGAGCCATCAACAGAAACCACAGCAATAGGGGATGACAAAGTTTTAGGTTCTAATCTAAGTTTTTCCAAGAATCCCCCATCAATCACATTCAGAGTAGAACCACAATCCACAAATACCCGAAATTCAATTAATTCATCCTGAGCAGCGGTAGTAGCAGATAGGAATACTCCCTTAGAATTTAAACAGGCAATACGTGCATGACTGACCATTTTTTTTCCTTTCTTCATACGATGCACACAGTTCTTAATAAAATGACCAGAATTTCCGCAATAGAAGCACAAACCTTCAGAAAGCCTGCGGTCTTTTTCCTGAGAGCGGGGTGTCAGCTCCCCAATCTCCATCGGCTCTCCTTTGTCAGCACAGACCCTCTCAAGACTCGGAGCTGACATAGCAGAGGATTTGCTCTCATTAACCCTTGCACGCAGTCTCCTGTCCACCCGTATAGCTAATTGAATAGCCTCCTGCAAGTTTCCGGGTGTGGGATAAGCAATCAGCAAATCTTTAACCCTTTCACCTAGCCCCGCCAGAAACAAACTTTTCAAAGCTGAATCGTTCCACCCCACCTGGGCAGACCACTGACGGAAGTGAGAACAATACTTTTCCACATTACCTGATCCCTGCCTCAAACGTCTCAATTCAGACTCAGCAGATGAGACACGATCAGGATCATCGTACAACAAACCCAAAGCAGAAAAAAAACTATCCACTGATCTAAAGCACGGATCACTAGGTTGGAGAGAAAAAGCCCATCCCTGAGGATCCTTGCGCAAAAGTGACATTATGAACCCTATGCGCTGTGATTCATCACCAGAGGATCCGGGTCTTAAACGAAAATACAATAAACAAGCATTTTTAAAAGAAAAAAAATCTTGTTGTTCACCAAAAAATAGATCAGGCAGACGTACCTTTGGCTCTACCAAATGTGCTCCAGAACAGCTACTCACGTGTTGTTGGAGCTCGGCCACCTCCAGAGAGAGTCCCTGCAAGTGACGCGCCCCTGGGCCTACTTGGTGTAGCGTTGCGCACGCGGGGACTACCCGGAGCCGGGCCTGTTGGGGGTAGTAGTCTCGTGGCGGTGACCCGGTCCGTGCCCAGGGAGTCAAACTGAGTGGCTGAGTATTAGCAGTAGATGTTGGACGACTACGCCACCCGTTGAAGGCAGCTATGGAGCTGCTGCTGCAGGGCAGACCGCTGAGGCCGGTGGTACGATTGTGCAGCGTAGATGGTATAACCCCCAACGGGAGGGGTATGGCCTCAGGGCAGCCGACGTGGATGATGGGGGTAGCAGGAACCACTCAGAGACGATGCGGTGTAGTTCAGGGTCTTTACTGGTGATAAAGATAGACCCTCCCGGAGTACTGGCTAGCGATCGGGGCCTGGTCAGTCTTTGAGCAGATGGGATTTCCCCTGGCCAGGTGGAGTTGTAGGCCTCCCCAACTAATTGTACTCTTCTGGCTACCTTGCTAGAGGCGGGTAAAAGTAGCCCACGTCCCTGAGTGTACCGTGTGGTGCTCACCCGTATGGCCGGTGACTCGGGGCCTTCTAGTGGCTTCTGCTCCACGACGGCGGTGCTGGTCCCACGCGTGTGACCGTGCCTTCGGGTTTCTTGGCCAGAGGACCTGACATCCCCTGCCGGTCGGTTTCTGCTGCTGGGTAAGGATTAGTCCCCACAGCCTCGGACTCCGGGTCCGGTGGTAACTCTTCAATCAGGGCGAGCTCTACAGCTGCCAGCCCCTGATTCCTTTTAGCACGACTTCCCCAGAGCTCCTGATCTTTCTTTCCTATAGCTGCTTCTCCTCTTCTTAACTCTACTCTTTCTCTCTAACCCTGCCTCAGCCCCAGTTTTATATAGGGGAAGTTCTTCCCCTCCCAGGACTGGGCAGGAGGTGTGGCATGCATAGGATTCCTGACCAAGAGACCTCCCACCTTCCCCTATATAAACCCGGGGCTGAAGCAGGGTTAGTCAGTCAAGGAGAGTAGAGACAAGAAACAGTCACAGGAAGAAACAGCAGAAGCTCAGTGGGAGCAATACTACTACAAGTCAGGGGCTGGCAGCTGCAGAGCTCGCCCTGACTGAGAAGCTTTCTTACCGGACCCGGCGTCCGAGGCTGTGGGGACTAACTCTTACCCAGCAGCAGAAGCCGACCGGCAGGGGATTTCAGGTCCTCAGGCCCAGAAACCCGAAGGCACGGTCACACGCGTGGGACCAGCACCGACATCGTGGAGCGGAAGCCATTAGAAGGCCCCGAGTCACCGGCCATACGGGTGAGCACCACACGGTACACTCAGGGACGTGGGCTACTTATATCCGCTTCTAGCAAGGTAGCCAGAAGAGTACAGTCAGTTTGGGAGGCCTACAACTCCGCCTGGCCAGGGGAGATCCCATCTGCTCAAGGACTGACCAGGCCCCGTTCACTAGCAAGTACTCCGGGAGGGTCTATCGTTGTTACCAGTAAAGACCCTGAATTACACCGCACCGTCTCTGCGTGGTTCCTGCTACCCCCATCATCCACATCTGCTGCCCTGAGGCCATACCCCTCCCGTTGGGGGTTATACCATCTACGCTGCACCATCCATCCACCGGCCTCAGCGGACTGTCTTGCAGCGGCAGCTCCATAGCTGCATTCAACGGGTGGCGTAGTCGTCCTACATCTACCGCTGTTACATCGCCGCTCAGTTTGACTCCCTGGGCACGGACCGGGTCACCGCCACGAGACTACAACCCTCAAGAGATCCGGCTCCGGGTAAGCTCCCGCGTGCGCAACGCAGCGCGACACAGGCCCAGGGGCGCGTCAGTAACATAACAAATTACAAACAGAAACAACGTAATAAAGGAAAAACATTAGGATGGTCACGGCGTGTCCGCAACCGGGTGCAGTTTTTCAAGAAAACAAGGGTGTCCATTTCACCAAAAACAGGGAGACGTAACCAGGTAGGGGTCTGTCCTGCCCCGAGTCCTTAACAGTCTTTAGTCCGTCCTGGGTTACGCTCCAACTATATGCACAAAGGATTCCCGGTAAATCCACCAAAGACTCCTACAAATAACTAGAAACACATAATTATACACAAGCAACAATAAACAGGTAAACATTAATAAAATAGCTTGAATATTTAGATCCTCCACCGTATGGGCAACTGGCCTCTAGTGACCCTAGTGGACCTACGGAGCTGGCTGACTGGTCCTGAGCTACAGGGTATAGGAGCTGTCAAGGGTAAACTGGGCAGCCGTCTACGGACTCTTTGGCTCACTAAGGGTATGGCAGGCTCACTATAAGCAGAGGGTTGATTCTCCTGGTCTGCTTGTGTGGGGTCTTCTGCCTCCTGGACCGGCTGTTCTTCCAGCTCTACCTGTGTCTCCGTAGGCACTTGGGATGCTGGTTGGAGGAACGTGAGGACGGGTACCACAACAGCACCATTGACTTGAGTCCAAGACCAAGGGAAGTCTCCGAGCACAGTACTAACCATATCTTCCCTTTCCTCTACGGGTCGAGGGTCTTCTTGTTCCTCTTCAGGGTTCCGTAGCTGTTCAGGACACTTCTTCAGGTGATCCCGGGATACAATGGCTGTGGTTTCCCCTCCGTCTTTACTGATTGTACAGATCTTTGGGTTGTCGTGGCTTGAGGGCAGTACGGTGTACGGGTCCTTCTCCCACTGGTCGTCCAACTTGTGGAGCCGTCTTTTCCTCTTCAAGACCTGCTCTCCGGGCACCAGGGGAACAGCGGGAGCATACTGGTTGTAAGTTTTCTCTTGTCTTTCCCTAGCTTGACAGAGACTTCGCTCCACGCTCTCCTGTACTTTCCGGTACTGCTGCTGCCTCTCTGTGTCCCAGTCTGCTTCTGGTGAAGTGTCCTCGGGTGTCAGGACTCCCATCTCCAGATCAACAGGAAGCTTACCAGGTCTTGCCCTCATTAGGTAAGCCGGGGTACAGTTGGTGGAACCTACAGGGATGTGGTTGTATAGGTCCACCAGGTCGGGCAGCTTTTCAGGCCACAGACTATGTTCTTCCAGGGGCAATGTTTTCAGAAGATCTATCACCACCTGGTTCATTTTCTCACAAAGTCCATTAGTTTGCGGGTGATAGGGTGTTGTTCTAATCTTCCGGCAGCCATACAGGGTGCAGAACTCCTGGAAGACTTCCGCTTCAAAGGCAGGCCCCTGGTCCGTCAGCACCTGCTCCGGGTATCCGTGCGGACGGCAGAAGTGCTGCTGGAAGGCTCTAGCTGCTGTTTGAGCCGTTAAGTCCTTGACGGGGACGACAACCAAGAACCGGGAGTAGTGATCCACGATGGTTAACGCGTAGACGTAGCCACTTCTGCTTGGGGTCAGTTTTACATGATCCAAGGCTACCAGTTCCAACGGCTGTCTGGTGATGATGGACTGCAGGGGAGTCTTCTGGCTGGCACGGTCCCTCCTTCTTAGGTTGCATGGGCCACAGTCTCTGCACCACCTCTCGATGGTTCCTCTCATGCCTACCCAATGGAACCGCCCGCGCAGCAGGAACTCCAGCTTCTTCCATCCGAAGTGCCCAGCTCCGTCGTGGTATGCCTCCATCACCATAGCTGCTTCTCTTCTTGGCACCACTACTTGCCAGATTAGTTCATGCGTCCGGGAGTTAACCATTCTGCGGCACAACTTCCCCTTGTAAAGGAACAGTCGACTCTTCTCAGCCCACAGTTGCTTGGCTTCCTCCGGAGCGTCAGGGTCAAGGCGTGCATCTGGCCGAGTCAGCATCTCCTTTACCAGTCGGACGGCAGGGTCACTGTCTTGCGTCTCCGCCCAGTTGTAATGAGGTAATGGGTTGAACGTAGCGGATTGCTTACTCCTTACACGGTGGGAATACTGGATAGTCCCATGACGGTGGAACGCGGGGAGTTCAACTTCTTCCAGTTCCTCTGAATCTTCCCCTACGTCCGGTAGGTTCGGCATCCTGGACAGGGCGTCCGCGTTGGTATTGGAGCGTCCTGCCCGGTATTTGATTGTAAACTCATAGTTGGACAAGCGGGCCATCCATCTCTGCTCTAGGGCACCGAGTCTTGCAGTGTCCAGGTGTGTCAACGGGTTGTTATCCGTGTACACGGTGAACCGGGAAGCAGCGAGGTAGTGCTTAAAGCGTTCGGTGACTGCCCACACCACTGCCAGGAACTCTAGCTTAAATGAGCTGTAATTCTCAGGGTTTCTTTCGGTGGGTCGCAGTTTCCGGCTGGCTTAAGCAATTACCCGTTCCCTCCCCTGCTGGATCTGGGACAGTACGGCTCCTAGCCCGATGTTACTGGCGTCGGTGTAGAGGATAAAGGGCTGGCTATAATCAGGGTACGCCAGGATTTCATCCCCCGTGAGGGCCATCTTCAGCTGGCGGAAGGACTCTTCTTCCAGCTTCTCCCATCTGAAGGGTGGCTTCTGGTTCTTGGCCTTCCTGGACTGGCCTATCAGGAGGTCCTGCATAGGAGCTGCCTTTTTGGTAAAACCGGGAATGAACCTTCGGTAGTAGCCTACCAACCCGAGGAACTGCCTCACTTCCTTTACGCTGGAGGGGCTTGGCCATTCCTTAATTGCGGTGATCTTATCAGGGTCGGGAGCCACTCCGTCAGCACTCACCACGTGTCCCAGGTACTGCACCTTTGGCTTCAGGAGGTGACACTTGGAGGGTTTCACCTTTAGGCCGTAACTTGCCAGAGCTTCGAACACTTCCGCCAGGTGTTTCAGGTGGTCCTCGTAGGTCTTGGAATAGACGATGACATCGTCCAGGTATAACAGGACCGTCTCAAAGTTTCGGTGTCCCAGACAGCATTCCATCAATCGCTGGAAGGTTCCTGGTGCGTTGCAGAGTCCGAACGGCATGCAGGTAAACTCGCTAAGTCCCATCGGGGTGGTGAATGCGGTCTTCTCCCGGTCCGCCTCTGCTACAGGAACCTGCCAGTACCCGCTAGTGAGATCCAAGGTGGAGAAGAAGTTAGCAGATTTTAAAGCAGCCAAAGACTCCTCTATTCTTGGTAAGGGGTACGCATCTTTGTGTGTGATACGGTTAATTTTCCGGTAATCTACACACATTCTCATGGTGTTGTCTTTCTTTTTGACCAAGACTAGTGGAGCTGCCCAGGGGCTACAGCTATCCCTGATTACCCCAGCCTCCTTCATGTCTCTAAGCATCCCCTTGGCGTGTTGGTAGTGTGCAGGGGGTACGGGTCGATACCTCTCTTTTATGGGAGGATGGTCTCCCGTGGGGATGTGGTGTTCTACCCCCTTGACTCGCCCGAAGTCTAACGGGTGTTTACTAAACACTCTCTCGTACTCTCGAACCACCCGGTAGACTCCCTGTTTCTGGTGGGAGGGAGTGGAGTCAGTACCCAAATGTAGTTGCTGACACCAATCCTCCATTATTTTCATAGAGCCGTTACCTTCCTCCGGGTGAGATGGAGGCAAGGGTTCCACAGACTGTATAGAATTTTGGTTGATAGTATATAATTTGGCTAGCGTAGCATAGCGGGGCAGGTATACTTCCCTTTTCCCGATATTTATTATACGAACGGGCACCCTCCCATGGCGTACATCAACTACCCCCCGTGCTGTCAAAATGGTGGGCCTACTGTCTGAGTAGACTGGTTCTACCATGGCCTGGTAATCTCTCCCTCTCAGACCAATAGCTGCCCGGCACCAAATCATCATTTCACTTTTCGGGGGCATGGCAATAGGGAAAGGGTCACACATTCTTACGCTACCAATCTCACCACCGGAGAGTTCCACCTGTTGCCATCGCATCAGTGCCCGGATCTCTTTCTGGAGCACTCGCTGCTGGCCGGAGCTGGCGTTCTTGGCAACCTGCTGTAAAATGAAAATCACCTCTGCAAGACAATTTTCAATCACATTAGTTCCTAGAGTTATCTTTGGGTGACTCTCGCGCTTGTCAATGTCTACAATGATCAGTTCCTGTGCTGCCAGTTCGACTCTACCGATTTTAATGGTCATTTCTTTAAATCCGATCTGTGGCACGGGCTGACCATTACTGGCGATGATACTCAAGTCGTCATCTGAATAGCGGGTTATATCCGAGTCATTCCAGTAATGCTTGAAGAGCACGTACGGGATGGTGGTGACCTGTGACCCGGTGTCCAGTAGGGCACTCATAGGGATGCCATCCAGTACCACAGGCAAGACTGGATGTCCTCCCACATATTTGATGGGCCTGGTGATCTTTTTCCTGGGGGTTGGCCCTCTACCCCAGGTTGTGCCAGTTTAAAGGACTGTACCTTGCCATATGTCCGGGTTGATTGCAGCGGCGGCAGATGGGTTGTCCGTCCTCGTTGTATCGGTCGCTGGGTCTTCCTCTGGCCGGTGGGGTCCTCCTTGGTCGACGCCACGGGATGTCCTCCGGTCCGGATGCCAGCTGGATCTTCCCTGGAGTGGAAACCTGTAAAGACTGCACAGTTCGGGTTAGCGCAGCAACGCTTTTAGCTAGCTCTTGGACCTGATGGTGCAGGTCCGGAGCCGGGTCATTGTTCAAAGCCTGCGCATCAGCCCCCACAGGCCCTGCCGACAAGGGCGCCGCCTCCTGGTGGTAAGTGATAGCTGGGCGCCTGTGGGTCACAACGCCACCCGGTGCCGGTTCTCGGAGCACCCGGATGGCTCTGTCCTTGAACTGTGCAAAGTCCAGATGAGGATCCTGTAAGGCTATGGCCCGCAACTGGGTTCGGTGGACATTGCAATATAGTCCCTCTATAAATTGCTCGGTCAACAGCCTGTCCTCGTTTCCCACGCTGTCAGGGTCGGTCTGCTTAATGGCTCTCAGGGCCTCTTGTAGGTTTAGTGCATAGTCCCTTATACTCTCATGTGCTCGCTGCTTGCACCCATAGAATCTAAGCTTAATCTCGGCTGAGGTGCGGGTATCAAAGGTGTCCCTCAGCCGGGTTAGTATCCCTGCGACAGTCCTCCTCCCAGGTGGCCAGGACTTTACCTCCCTTTGGGCTGCCCCGGTTAGTTGGGCCACCAGGATGCTCACTTTTTGCTCCTCTGTGAGGGGGTACACCTGGAAGAGGCTATCCAGCTTTTCTTTAAAGTCATTCAGGGTATGTGACTCCCCTGAGTACTGGGGTAGCCAGGCTGCTCCCGGGATATAGGGCATGGTGAAAGGCATGACTGCAGCAGCGGTGGCGCTGGCGGGGGTTGAGGCAGTGAAGCTCTCCTCCGTATCCGACATCTTTCTCCCCCCCCTAGTGGACCGTGGCCTACCTTGCGATGATCCTCTTCCGTAGGCCGCGGCTCCGCAGTGGATCGTCAGGGTTGAGGACCTTCCGTCGCGCTCCTGTGACGTCGGCGTCTGCTGGGCTCCTTCCAGGACCTTACGCAACGTCCTGACGTGAGGCGGGGCTTCAGTTCTCGCGCGCTTTCAGAGTCCACGCCCCTCTTCTTCCCGCGCGGCGTCCTCAAGATGGCGTCCAACGGCGGGAAAACTCCACGGATGGCGGGAAGAAGGCAGAAGATGGCGCCGGATGGCGGGAAAACTTCGCGGATGGCGGGAAGAAGGTAGAAGATGGCGCCGGATGGCGGGAATCTTCACCACTGGTAAGTTTGAACAGTCTTTTTCAGGCACGCAGTACCCGGTGGTTGCGGGCACGAGATCCTGCCGACTACGCCAAAAGTTGACGCGCCCCTGGGCCTACTTGGTGTAGCGTTGCGCACGCGGGGACTACCCGGAGCCGGGCCTGTTGGGGGTAGTAGTCTCGTGGCGGTGACCCGGTCCGTGCCCAGGGAGTCAAACTGAGTGGCTGAGTATTAGCAGTAGATGTTGGACGACTACGCCACCCGTTGAAGGCAGCTATGGAGCTGCCGCTGCAGGGCAGACCGCTGAGGCCTGTGGTATGATTGTGCAGCATAGATGTATAACCCCCAACGGGAGGGGTATGGCCTCAGGGCAGCCGACGTGGATGATGGGGGTAGCAGGAACCACTCAGAGACGATGCGGTGTAGTTCATGGTCTTTACTGGTGATAAAGATAGACCCTCCCGGAGTACTGGCTAGCGATCGGGGCCTGGTCAGTCTTTGAGCAGATGGGATTTCCCCTGGCCAGGCGGAGTTGTAGGCCTCCCCAACTAATTGTACTCTTCTGGCTACCTTGCTAGAGGCGGGTAAAAGTAGCCCACGTCCCTGAGTGTACCGTGTGGTGCTCACCCGTATGGCCGGTGACTCGGGGCCTTCTAGTGGCTTCCGCTCCACAACGGCGGTGCTGGTCCCACGCGTGTGACCGTGCCTTCGGGTTTCTTGGCCAGAGGACCTGACATCCCCTGCCGGTCGGTTTCTGCTGCTGGGTAAGGATTAGTCCCCACAGCCTCGGACTCCGGGTCCGGTGGTAACTCTTCAATCAGGGCGAGCTCTACAGCTGCCAGCCCCTGATTCCTTTTAGCACGACTTCCCCAGAGCTCCTGATCTTTCTTTCCTATAGCTGCTTCTCCTCTTCTTAACTCTACTCTTTCTCTCTAACCCTGCCTCAGCCCCAGTTTTATATAGGGGAAGTTCTTCCCCTCCCAGGACTGGGCAGGAGGTGTGGCATGCATAGGATTCCTGACCAAGAGACCTCCCACCTGCTCTCAGACGTAATATCTCTATTACTGTGGCAACCAGACCCCTGGGGTGTCACACAAGCGTTGAGCCAAATCTTGAACCGAGACCATCATGGAAACTGAAGGTCTTTCCTTAGAGAAATTTCTTTTTTTTTTTTTTTTGGGCTGGACTTACTGTTATGATCTGCTACAAGCACTAAGGAAAGACAGGAGATCTGTCCCTACAATCGAACTAAACTGGATCCCTACGATGTAACGGGGAACCTGATCCTGCGATCAGACCTGCTAAAGTCCTCGGCTAGTCTGTACGAAGACCTATAGATGCAAGGGAGGAATCCCTACAAGAACTAGGGACTGGGATAAAGTTGGACACCTCCTAGCAGAAATTGTAGCAGTCAAAGACAAACACACAACAAAGAACATTGAGGTCCGAAGACCTAGCAAAACTAACAGAGAACGGTAACAGAGCACCAAGCTAGCTCAAGAGTAGTAAATACAATGAAGTCCAGCAAGGCCAGAAGGGCGGAGCCGGATTAAATAGGCAAAAATGGTCATGTGACCAGCAAACTAGAAAAAACCTAACAGGAGAGTTCTAACACTGGGTCAGGAGTTGAAAAAAGGGAATTATAAATGCAAGGACAAGAGACTTCCTCTTTCTATATAGAGCAGAGAAAAGAGAATAATTAACTGGGTAGAAAGGTAAAATGAGCAATTGTAAGTACACAGTGCTATAAAATATGATGAGTGCAATATATTAAGAGGATAAAAACTGTGATGGGAGGAGTGCTTCTTTATGTGGTTGTCCCATTGATAGTGATGACCTATCATGAGTAGCTGTTCTGCAGTACCTGGCAGCAGCGCTGAACTTTCAATGCAGTTCTGTTCTATGAGTTTACATCCGACCTGGTAACAGCCAATGACCTGCACTGATCTGATATTTATGACCTATTCTAAAGATAAGTCATCAATATCACTTGACTGGACAATCCCTTAAAGTTTTGCCCTTCAGTCCCTGTACTGTCATAAGTCAAAGGGCAAATCTACCAATGCCCTCCCGACTGATAGTAATTTAATTGGAAAGAAAAGTATTTGTTGCCTGTAAATAAAATGTCATCGTTGTTATAATTAGTTTGTGTTACTGCTCAATTTTCTCAGTGGATAAATCCCTCAACATTTTCGAGATCTCTGTTTGCTGTCAGTGAACAGGCAAAAAGGCTTAACTTCCTATAGTGGCACCCCTTGGGGATATCTACATCCAGCAGCAGAAACCACTGGATTTCAGGGGATTTCAGGGGATTTCAGGTCCTCTGGCCATAGAAAGCCCAGAGGCTCAGTCACACGTAAGGGACCAGCACCGCCATCGAGGAGCGGAAGGCACCAAAGGCCCCAAGTCACCAGCCATACGGGTGAGCACCACATGATACACTCAGGGACGTGGGCTACTACACAACTACAGCAGGGTAGCCAGGAAGAGTGCAGTCAGACGGGAAGGCCTATATCTCCACCTGGCCAGGGGAACTCTTGTTCGCTCACAGACTGACCAGGCCTCTAATGTTAGCCAGTACTCCCGGCAGGGCCTTCTTCATTACCAACAGTAAAGACTTTGAACTGCACTGCACGGACTCTGAGTCATTTCTGCTGCGCCCACGCACCACAACCCTCACCATCTATAGACACTGCCCTGAGGCTATACTCCTCCCGTGGGGAGATATACTACCCTCTGCTGCGCACACAATATCAGCCTCAGCGGTCTGCCCTGCAGCGGCGGTTCTCAGTGACCGCAATCCACGGGTGGCGTAGTTGGACATTTAAACATTACAAAACCAAAGAAACAGATCCGCCACCGGTTTGACCACCCTGAGCCACGGGACCGGGTCGCCGTCACGGAGACTACAACCCCTGACATTACACAGAGACCCGGCTCCGGGTATTCCCCTACACACACGGCCCAGGGGGCGCGTCACTTTCACAAGAGAAAAGGATGTTATCTGGCTGTTAGACCCTGCAGTGGTCAGCTGTTATAACCAGGCAAGGCTGCCCTGAATGGCCGATCATGTAATGAATAGATGTGCCAGAGTCCAATGTCTCCTAGACTGGGCTCTCCCCCATATGATGTCTTTAATGAGACACCCCTTTAATAAGTCAGTGTATGGACCAGACATGATTAAGGCAGTGTCACGGGTGTGTCAGATGTGACAGACAGTCGCCCTGCAGTTGGTTGCAGGAGATCTCTTTGTTTGGCATTACAGACACCTTCTTAGAAGCTGTCTCACTCTAGGACCCATCAGCCACCTCCCTCCTGCTCTAATTAACAAGCTGGCCTGTGTGTTTAATTACTTTCAGTCTGCTTTAGGGTGGCGGTGGTGATATTCACATGTTTCCTTGTGAAGGCTTGGAGCAAGTGCAGTTCTTACTTCCTCTCTGGTGCTAAGAGGACAGGGGTGCTATCTCTCTGAAGTCAGCTCAAGCTAAGTTACTTTCCCCTGTGTCTGTCTACCTTGATGTCTTTAGTTGTTAGTGGGGACTGACTAGCGCTCATCCCCACCTTCCCTAGCCAGGGCTTAGCTCTAGGGAAATACAGGGTTTTAGGTTCCTGTGCGGCGATTGGTGAGGATTCCAGGAACCAATATAGGGACTATAGGGGAGACAGGATGATATCAGATCAGCCTAGGAGGTCTCCACTTCCCCTTTCCCTAGTGTATGGGCTCCCTTCCCCTCATCCCTTCATGTTGCACTAAGTCTTTCCCACACCTTGCATGACAGGCAGGTGTCCAAACCCTGCATTTAAACAGTAAATATTCACTTACCGCAAGCAAAGATCTCGAAAATGATAAAGAATTGATGCAGAAAGTCTATTTAAACATTTCTTGATACTTTACAATCATACAACGATCTGATCATATACTTTCTGCATCAGGCATTTGCAAAATCTTGGCTCGCTGCTAATTGGGATCAAAGACTAATGCCTGTCCTGATGATGTCCAACAGAATAACTCTAACGCGACTAGAAATCATGGCTTATTTCATCCCAAAACAGCGCCACAACTGTCTATGTGCGGTATTGCAGCTCAATCCCATTCACATCAATGATGCTGACCTGCAATACCAGAAGCAACCTGTGGACAAGCGTGGTGCTGTTTTTTAGAAGAAAGCAGATATGTTCTTGTATTCCTTAAGTTTATTGCCACAGTCTGATGAATTACACATTTTCTGCGCATTATTTTCGCATTCCTGATGCTTCATAACCGGCCAATATCCTTTTCGCATTCCTGCTGGTTACAGATCCACGATCTTCTCAAAAACTTTCGAAACTTTTAAGTCAACCAAATATCCCCGCACATATTTTACTGCCGGTCGTAAAACGGGTTTTAAAGAATTTACGCCATTACTGTCCGTTTCCACTTATATTTTCACGAGAGAAAGACAATGTCTGCAAATATGTATGTTTGGGGGATAAATATTTTATCAACTGCAATATTTTCACCGTCTCTGTTTCCAGACTGCAGTAAAAGACCATCGTTATTATGGGATGCGACAGCCGGCGGAGCCTCTCAAGATGGCAAATGCGTAGATAGAAGGAAGAGGTGTTCTGGCAGGAAAATTAGATTAACCCATTAGAGTCTGGACCAGTCAGTAAAATATTTTTGTTGAACTATTTAATAAATTTGGAAAAACTTTCATGTAAATGAATCGGTCAGCAGTTTTTTTTATGTATAATCTGAGAGCAGCATAATATAGGGACAGAGACCCTGATTCCAGTGATGTGTCACTTACTGGGCTGCTTGCTGTCATTTTGATACAATCACAGTTTTTTCGGCTGCAGATCTAGCAGACCTCGGAATGCTGAGCTGTGTATAACTCCTCCCACACCTCTGATTGGCAGGTTTATGTGTATAACCACACCAACAACTCTGATTGGCATATTTCTGCATATAACCCCACCCATGCCTCTGATTGGCAGGTTTCTGTGTATAATCCGCCCACACCACTGATTGGCAGGTTTCTGTGTATAACCACACCCACAACTCTGATTGGCATATTTCTGTGTATAACCCCGCCCATGTCTCTGATTGGAAGATTTCGGTATATAACCCCACCCACACCTCTGATTGGCAGATTTCTGTGTATAACCCGCCTACACCACAAATTTGGCCGGTTTCTGTGTATAACCACACCCACAATTCTGGCATATTTCTGTGTATAACCGCACCCACACCACTGATTGGCAGTGTTCTGGGTATAACCCCACCCACAACTCTGATTGGCAGATTTCTGTGTACACTGTATATTGACAGAAAGTTGACATACAGTTGGTTACACAGAGCAGGAGGACTAGGAGGCATGAGACATCTAGTCATCTACTGATAATCTCTTGCCAATAAAACACTGATTTTATTGCAACACCAAAACACAGCCCAGTAAGTGATGCATCACTGGAATCAGTCTCTCTGCCCCTATATCATGCTGCTCTTGGATTACATAGCCTGCTGACAGTTTCCCTTTAAAGGGCAACTACACATTTAGTCTGAAGTCAGGTGGGAGACAATCAGGTAATTTTTTGCTGCTCAGCTCTAGATGTGCTCTCAACACAAACTTTTATATTATATAGATCTTTCATAGTGTTGAGCGAGCATGCTCGACACTGCTCGGTACTCGCCCGAGCATCTTACTACTCGTGATGTTCGGCGAGCACCGAGCATTTTCGGGTTACTCGGGCAGGAGCTCGGGTCTCCGCCCTGCATGTTTGGCGCTCTTTACAGAGCCAATGAACATGCAGGGATTGCCAGCCAGTCACTGTAATGCCGCAGACATGTTGGTTGTGGGCATTACAGTGATTGGCTGGCCGCACAGCGTCACCTCGAGTATTTAAAACCGGGCGCCGCCATTTTGGACACAGTCGCTCCGGATCAGACGGTGTAGGGAGAGTGCTGCTGAGCTAGGGAGAGATTTATACTGCGAAATAGGTAGTGTAGGGTCTATAAAGCCTGCCAAGTCAAACAAACAGTCCTTCTCAGGACTAATATCCATCCCAGATATCAGGCAGGCAGGCTGTATAGGAGACGCAGTGGTTATACCAACAAACACTGCATTACAGTCCTGTGTGCTGCTTCTCAAATTGCTAGACTTAGCCCCAGGTCTCAGGGGCCAGGAAAAATCCTTTTTTTTTCATCTAAATCCTCTTTTTTTTTTTTTCCTCAGTCAGACTGTACAAATACCCATCTTATTAAACTTTTGGTATCCCCCCCCCCCAAGAAAAAATTGGTTGTGTCTGTGACTGTTCAGTCACAAATATATCTGTTTAAAAGATTCTGGTATAGGCCAGAGAAATAGAACTGTGGTTTTCCTCTTCCACGGTTCAAATCTGGGTGTTATTAACCTGCTTGCCTTTTTTACATAAAAAAAACAGTTTGAGAGTCTCGCTGACTGTTCAGACACAAATATATCTGTTTAAAAGATTCTGGTGTAGGCCAGAGAAATAGAACTGTGGTTTTCCTCTTCCACGGTTCAAATCTCCTTTTTATTACCCTTTTGCTATTGATAGTGCGAGTGTAAGCTATTTTACTTCATTTACAATGGGCAAGGCACTTGGCAAGGGACCTGGAACTGGACATTCTGGTAATGGTGTGTGTAGAGGACGAGGACATGGCCAAGGTGAAAATGTGCCACAACAAACAGCCACATCTTCTCGCTCCCAGTTCTTGACCGAATTACTAGGGAAGCACACAACAACACCACTATTGCGAACTGATCAGTGTGAACAGGTTATTAATTGGATAGCAGATAATACTTCCAGTCACCTGGGCACCACCACCTCCGGTCTGTCTTCCACATGGTCAAGTGTTAGTAGCCGTGAGTCTCGACCGTATACTCCTCCTCACCCTGATGCTCCTTCCTCCTACCATGCCGAGTGTCGTCAGACAGCAACTGATCCCACAATTGGACACTCTGAAGAGCTGTTCACTGGTCCATTTCCATATTTGTGCCCCTCGCCTGCTCCGCTTGAAGTGGTGGAAGAGGAGATCCCATGTAGCGATGGCCAAATATTTGAACAGCCATGGCCACAGGAAGGCGACGCTGGTGACTCGCCACCTGGGCCGTGGGGCACTCGAGACCGGTCTTCTGTACGATGCTGGGGGTAGTAGTGGCAACCCGATCCCGTGGCTCAGGGTGGTCAGACCAAATTGTGGCAGTCTATCAATCAGTGCTTTAAATGTCCGGCTACGCCACCCGTGGATTGCGGTCAGGGATAACCGCCGCTGCAGGGCAGGCCACTGGGGCTGGTGTTGGTGTGCAGCACAGAGGTAGGATAACTCCCCAAGGGAGGAGTGTAGCCCCAGGGTAGTGTAGGTGGATGTTGGGGGTGATAGTGCAGGCCGCAATAGTAAGAGTTCAGAGTCCGCTTCAAACAGTTCAGGGTCTTTATTGTAGATATTATTAATGACCCAACAGTAGTACCGGTTAGGAATGGACCTGGGTGTCTGAGAGCATTCGGGGAACCCCACTGGTCAGGGTGAGTGTGTAGGCCTACCGTTCTCTCTATGCTCTTTCTGACTATCCCCCTCTTCGTGGTGTAATAGCCCACGTCCCTGAGCTGGCCATGTACTTCTCGCCTGTATGGCTTGCAACTCGGGCCTTGGGTACCTTTTGCTTTCTCCTCGCTGTACTGGTCCCTCTGTGTGGCGGAGCCTCCAGGCTTCTTAGGCCAAGGGATCTGAAATCCCTCGCGGGTTGGTTCTCTGCTGCAGAGCTTATAACCCTGACAGCCTCGGACCCCAATGTCTGGTTGTGTGATTCTCTCAGCCAGGACCGGCTCTCGTCGCCTCTGTCCCTGGCTCACAGTCTCTCCTCTGCCTCACGGACTCCTCAGCTGCTGCTGACCTGTCCCTCTTCTCTGAGAACCCTTCTGGTCACTTCAGAAGTGGGTTCTGGTCTCTCTAACCCTGCCCCAGTTCCAGCTTTTATAGAGCAGCCAGCTCCCCCTACTGGCCTGGGACAGGAGGTGCTGCATGCTAATGGTCCCTAACCAGGGAACCTCCCTCCTGCTCTCAGACATAGATTATTGTTTGTGGCATCGAGGCCTGGGGTGACACATTCCCCCCTAGTAAAATGTAGTACTCCGGACTAAACAGGAAACACAAATACAGGGTATAAATGATAACATAACATATATACAAGTACATTTTGTCCTTAAGGTCACGGCGCTTCCCGTGTCCATGTCACCCAATAAGGTGAAGTTTTGAATGGTGCGGGGACCTGTCTCCATAAACCCCAACAACTAGGAAAAACTGGAAAAACATTATTAATAACCAGGTAACAAACATAAAACATTAACTATATACTTTGCATTCAGATTCTCCTGCGAGCTGGTATTTGACCCCTAGTGCTCCGGGTTGACCTGCGTAACCCACTGTCTGGTGGTGGTCTAACCTGGCTTTCCCCACTAGCATTTAGGGTACAGCTACTAGCTGGGTTTACAGGCAGTGCAGGCAACTGTCTGTGGGTCCTTTGGTTTACCGCAGGCATGGCAGGCTTACTGTCAGCAGAGGGTTGACTCTCCTGGGCTGCTGGCATGGGTTCTTCAGCCTCCGGGGCTGCTTGTTCCTCTTGTTCTTCCTGCTCTCCTGTAGGCTCCTGCTGGGTTGGTTGAAGGAAGTGTAGGACGGGTACCACTATTGCGTTCTTTATCCGTGTCCAGGACCAGGGGAACTCTCTGAGAACGGTGCTGACCATTTCTTCCTTGTCCACTGCGGGCTCAAGGTCATCTTGATCTTCACTTGGACTCTGCAGTTGCTCGGGGCACCGTTTTAAGTAGTCTCTGGAGATGGTGCTAGTGGTTTCTCCTCCATCCTTGGTAATTACACATACCTTCAGGTTGTTGTGGTCGGACTGCAGTACTGTGTACGGGTCGCTCTCCCACTGGTTATCTAGCTTGTGAAGCCTTCTCTTCCGCTTCAGGACCTGCTCACCAGGTTCCAGCAGGGGCGTGTTGGTTGAAGAGCCTCTCTTGCTTTTCTCTCGCTTGAGCCAGACTCCTCTCCACACTCTCCTGTACCTTCTTGTACTGTAGCCGCCGTTCCGTATCCCAGTCCGCATCTGGGGAGGTGTCCTCGGGTGTCAGGACTCCCATCTCCAGGTCTACCGGCAGCTTACCTGGTCTTGCTCGCATCAGGTAAGCCGGGGTGCAATTTGTAGCATTCACCGGGATATGGTTGTATAAGTCTATCAGGTCTGGCAGCTTCTCCGGCCACAGGCAGCGCTCTTCCAGGGGCAACGTCTTGAGGAGATCAATGACGATATTATTCATTTTCTCACACAGCCCCTTGGTTTGCGGGTGGTAAGGCGTTGTCCGAATCTTCTTACAGCCGTAGAGGTTGCAGAACTCCTGGAAGACTTCAGCCTCAAACGTTGGACCTTGATCTGTCAAGACCTGTTCCGGATACCCGTGTGGACGGCAGAAGTGTTGTTGGAAGGCTCTGGCCGCTGTTTGGGCTGTCAAGTCTTTAACAGGAACCACCACCAGGAACCGGGAGTAATGGTCCACAATCGTGAGGGCATAGATGTAGCCGGACCGGCTTGGAGCCAACTTCACATGATCTAGCGCTACCAGCTCCAGAGGCTGCCTGGTAATGATGGGCCTCAATGGAGTCTTCTGGCTGGCACGGTCCTTCCTTCTGAGGTTACATGGGCTGCAATCTCTGCACCATCTTTCTATGGCCCCTCTCATTCCTATCCAGAAGAACCGCTCCCGTAACTGGAACTCCAGTTTCTTCCACCCAAAGTGTCCTGCTCCATCATGGTAGGCCTCCAGGACCATAGCCGCATCTCGCCTGGGAACTACTACTTGCCAGGTTAACTCGTGTGTCCGGTGGTTGACAAGCCTTCTGCACAGTTTACCTTTTTAGAGAAATAGTCTGCTCTTCTCCTTCCACAGCTGCTTAGCCTCCTCAGGGGCATCCGGATCGGGATAGGCATCTGCCTGAGTCAGCATTTCCTTCACCAAGCGAACTGCAGGGTCACTATCCTGCGTTTCAGCCCAACCGTGGTGAGGTAAGGGATTGAACATGACGGTGGTAGAGTCTTTGTCTCTTACACGGTGGGAGTACTGAGTGGCCCCATACCGATGGAATGCAGGGAGCTCTATTTCCTCCAGCTCGTCTGGATCTTCTCCCTCATCGGGCAAGTGGGGCATTCTCGATAGGGCATCTGCATTGGCATTGGTTCGGCCTGCCCAGTACTTGATGGTGAAGTCATAGTTTGCTAGCCGGGCCATCCACCGCTGCTCTAGGGCACCAAGTCTCGCAGTGTCCAGGTGCGTCAACGGATTGTTGTCCGTGTACACAGTGAACTTCACAGAGGCCAGGTAATGCTTGAAACGTTCCGTTATGGCCCACACCACTGCCAAGAACTCCAGCTTAAAGGAGGTGTAATTCTCCGGGTTTCTCTCGGTGGGCCTCAGCTTCCGGCTGGCGTACGCGATCACCCTTTCTCTGCCCTGTTGGTTCTGTGACAGTACGGCTCCCAGCCCCACATTACTGGCGTCCGTGTGGAGGATAAAAGGCTGGCAATAATCGGGGTAGGCCAGGATCTCATCCCCCGTGAGGGTCATCTTCAGCTGGCGGAAGGACTTCTCTTCCGGCTTGTCCCACTTGAAGGGTGGCTTTTGGCTTCTGGTCTTAGATTGTCCTATAAGTAGGTCCTGCATAGGGGCTGCCATCTTGGTGAACCCGGGGATGAACCGTCGGTAGTAGCCTACCAACCCGAGGAACTGCCTCACTTCTTTTATGTTAGAGCGGCTTGACCAGTTCTTTATTGCCGTGATTTTGTCAGGGTCGGGGGCTACTCCTTCTGCACTCACCACGTGTCCCAGGTACTGCACCTTCGGCTTTAACAGATGGCACTTGGAGGGTTTCACTTTCATGGCAAAGCCTGCCAGGGCCTCGAACACCTTGGCCAGGTGCTATAGATGGTCCTCGTAAGTCTTCGAATAGACAATCACGTCGTCCAGGTAAAGTAGGACCGTCTCAAAGTTTCGGTGCCCTAGACAGCAATCCATCAGCCTCTGGAAGGTCCCAGGTGCGTTGCAGAGCCCGAATGGCATACAGTTGAATTCACTTAATCCCATCGGGGTGGGGAAGGCGGTCTTCTCCTTGTCAGCCTCTGCCACAGGAACCTGCCAGTACCCGCTAGTAAGATCCAAAGTAGAGAAGAAGTTAGCTGATTTTAGTGCGGCTAAAGACTCCTCTATCCTAGGTAACAGGTACGCGTCTTTATGGGTGATACGATTGACCTTTCTATAGTCCACGCACATTCTCATGGTACTGTCTTTCTTTTTTACCAAAACTAAGTGAGCTGCCCAGGGGCTACAGCTATCTCTAATGACCCCAGCTTCTTTCATTTCTCTCAGCATGCCCTTTGCGTTCTGATAATGTGCAGGGGGTACAGGTCTGTGTCTCTCTTTTATTGGTGGGTGGCTGCCCGTGGGGATGTGGTGTTCCACTCCCTTTACTCGGCCGAAGTCTAGCGGGTGCTTACTAAAGATTCTCTAGTACTCCTGATCCACCCGGTAGACTCCTTGTTTTTGGTGCAGGGGAGTAGAGTCAGCACCCACATGGAGTTTCTTGCACCAGTCCTCCTTGTGTTTCTGGGAGCCATTATCCTCCACCGGGAGAGATGGAGGCAAGGGCTCCACAACCCTGAGAGCATTGTGTTCAACAGCAAACAATTTGGCTAATGTAGCGTACCGGGGCAAATGTACTTCCCTTTCCCCAATGTTTAACATCCGGACGGGCACCCTTCCATGGCGGACATCAACAACCCCCCGTGCTGTCAAAATGGTGGGCCTGCTGTCTGAGTACACGGGTTCTACCATGGCTTGGTAGTCTCTCCCTCTTAACCCGATTGCAGTCCGACACCAGATCATCATTTCACTTTTGGGAGGCATGGCAATGGGGAACGGGTCGCTCATCCTCACGCTACCGATCACACCACCAGACAGTTCTACCTGTTGCCGTCTCATCAGGGCTCTTATCTCTTTCTGGAGGACCCTCTGTTGGCTGGAGCTAGCATTCATCGCCACCTGCTGCAAAATTACATTTACTTCTGAAAGACAATTTTCAATCACGTTAGTACCCAAGGTTATTTTAGGGTGACTTTCTCGACGGTCAATGTCCACAATAATCACTCCCTGTGCCGGCAGTTCAACCTTACCAATCTTGATGGTCATCTCTCTGAACCCCACCTGCGGCACGGGTTGACCATTGCTGGCGATGATGCTCAAGTCATCGTCTGGATAACGGGTTATATCAGTGTCACTCCAGTACTGCTTGAAAAGTACATAGGGGATGGTAGTCACTTGGGACCCGGTGTCCAGCAGTGCACTCATGGGGATACCATCCAGCACTACGGGTAAAACCTGGCGTCCCCCTACGTACTTATCACGCCAATTAGACGGGCCTGGTGACCTTATGCCTGGGGGTTGGCCCTCTACCCCAGGTCGGACCCGTTTAAAGTACAGTACCTGGCTATGTGTCCCGGCTGGCTGCAGCGGCGGCAAATCGGCTGTCCATCCTCAGTGTAACGATCGGCGGGCCTCCCTCTGAATGATGGAATCCTCCTCTGTCGACGCCACGGGACATCCTCCGGACTGGAAGCCAGCTTGATTGGTCCTGATGGGTCCATCTGTAACGACTGTACGGTCCTGGTCAATGCAGCAACACTCTTTTAGTTCTTGGACCTGATGGTGCAGGTTTGCAGGTGGGGATGGGTTTAGGGCCTGCGCATCAGCCCCCACAAGGTCTGCAGGGTAGGGCGCTGCCTCCTGGTGGTAAGTGATGGCAGGGCGTCGGGAAACTACAGCACCACCTGGTGCGGGTTCTCGGAGCACCCGGATGGCCCTATCTTTGAACTGTGCAAAAGTCAAATCGGGGTTCTGTAGGGCCATGAGGCGCAGCTGAGTTCTGTGGGCGCTGGACAGCAGAGCTTCTATGAACTGGTCAGTCAATAGTTTATCTGTATCCTGCACGCTGCCAGGGTCAGCTTGGTTGATTGCTCCCAAGGCTTCCTGTAAATTTAGGGCATAATCTCTGATGCTGTCCTGTGTCCGCTGCTTACATCCGTAGAACCGCATTTTAATTTCAGCGGAGGTACGGGTATCAAAGGTGTCCCGTAGACGGGTCAGAACCCCCCTTACAGTCCTTTTCTCTTCAGCTATCCAAGACTTTACCTCCTGCTGGGCCGCACCAGTTAACTGCCCTATCAGTATGCTTACTTTCTGTTCTTCTGTCAGGGATTAAACTTTGAACAAGCTATACAGCCTTTCTTTAAAGTCGCCCAAGGTATGCGACTCGCAAGCATACTGTGGCAGCCAGGCCGCTCCGGGGATATAGGGCATGGAAAACGGCATCACAGCTGCAGCGGCTACGCTGGTGGTAGAGGGTCCCTCCGCGTCCGACATCTTCTTCCCCCCTAGTTAACCGTGGCCTACCTTCCGGCGATCCTCTTCTGTAGGCCGCGGCTCCGCTCGCGATGCTCTGGGCGAGGAACTTGCGTCGCTCGGTGATGACGTCGGCGTCCACTGGATCTCCTTCCAGGACCTTGCGCAGCGTCTCAGCGTAGGGCGGGGCTTCAGGTCTCGCGCGTTTTTTGACGTCCACGCCCCTCTTCTTCCCGCGCGGCGTCCTGAAGATGGCGCCCGATGGCGGGAAACGGCTCCGATTGGCGGGAAATGGCCCCGAATGGCGGGAAACTTCACTCAGGTATGTATAAAGTCTTTTTCAGGCACGCAATATCCGTTTGTGGCGGGTTGGTCACAATCCTGCCGACTACGCCAAAGCTGACTCGCCCCCTTGGCCGTGGGGCACTCGAGACCGGGCTTCTGTACGATGCTGGGGGTAGTAGTGGCAACCCGATCCCGTGGCTCAGGGTGGTCAGAACAAATTGTGGCAGTCTATCAATCAGTGCTTTAAATGTCTGACTACGCCACCCGTGGATTGCGGTCAGGGAGAACCGCCGCTGCAGGGCAGGCCACTGGGGCTGGTGTTGGTGTGCAGCACAGAGGTAGGATAACTCCCCACAGGAGGAGTGTAGCCCCAGGGTAGTGTAGGTGGATGTTGGGGGAGATAGTGCAGGCCGCAATATTAAGAGTTCAGAGTCCGCTTCAAACAGTTTAGGATCTTTATTGTAGATATTATTAATGACCCAACAGTAGTACCGGTTAGGAATGGGCCTGGGTGTCTGAGAGCATTTGGGGAACCCCACTGGTCAGGGTGAGTGTGTAGGCCTACCGTTCTCTCTATGCTCTTTCTGACTATCCCCCTCTTCGTGGTGTAATAGCCCACGTCCCGGAGCTGGCCATGTACTTCTCGCCAGTATGGCTTGCGACTCGGGCCTTGGGTACCTTTTGCTTTCTCCTCGCTGTACTGGTCCCTCTGTGTGGCGGAGCCTCCAGGCTTCTTAGGCCAAGGGACCTGAAATCCCTCGGGGCTTGGTTCTCTGCTGCTGGGCTAATAACCCTGACAGCCTCGGACCCCAATGTCCGGTTGTGTGATTCTCTCAGCCAGGACCGGCTCTTGTCGCCTCTGTCCCTGGCTCGCAGTCTCTCCTCTGCCTCACGGACTCCTCAGCTGCTGCTGACCTGTCCCTCTTCTCTGAGAACCTTTCTGGTCACTTCAGAAGTGGGTTCTGGTCTCTCTAACCCTGCCCCAGTTCCAGCTTTTATAGGGCAGCCAGCTCCCCCTACTGGCCTGGGACAGGAGGCGCTGCATGCTAATGGTCCCTTACCAGGGAACCTCCCTCCTGCTCTCAGACACAGATTATTGTTTGTGGCATCCAGGCCTGGGTTGACACACTGGCAATTTGTCACAAGAGGTGGACGATGACAAGACACAATTGCCACGAAGTGAGGAGGAGGACTGTGGTGTGGAAGTGGAAGAGGAGGAGGTGGTGGATGATCTAGTAACTGACCCAACGTGGCAGGAGGACACGCAGAGCGAGGCTAGAAGCACACAGGGAGAGGGAGGCAGAGTACCCCAGCAGGCAGGAAGAAGCAGTGTGGTGGCCGCAGACAGAAGGCGGACAACCGTTCCCCGTAACACCATCACGAGGGACGTTGCCAGTACAACCGGTAGGTCTTCCAGAGTCTGGAATTTTTTTAAAGACTCTGCTGATAACCCCAAAAAGGCCATTTGTACCACCTGCCAGGCCAGCATCAGCAGGGGTGACAAAACTACCAGCCTGACCACCACCAGCATGATCAGGCACATGTCAGCAAAGCACTCGACTATGTGGGGCGAACCCCAGGGTCCACGACCAGTGTCAGCGGGTGTCACCACTGCTTCTTCCGCTGTTGTGCATGTAAGAGAACCCCCTTTTGTGCGTGCAAGGCAATCCCCTGTCCATACTGCATGCAAAGATGCCCCCTCCTCTCAGTCTTCACTTGTTATGGCAGTTTCTCAAGAAACAGCATCAACGCCCACGTCCACGTCCCACCGCAGCGTTCAATTGTCCATATATCAGACCTTTGAATGAAAGCGCAAATTCGCAGCCAACGCCCCACAGGCCACAGTCCTAAATTCGCACATTTCACGACTGCTTGCGTTGGAAATTCTGCCTTTTAGGCTGGTGGAGATGGAATCCTTCCGCAACCTTATGGCGGTGGCCGTCCCTCGGTACTCGGTCCCCAGCCGACACTATTTTGCCCGGTGTGCCATCCCCGCACTACACAAGCACATGTCCCAAAACATCTGCCGTGCCCTCAACAACGCAGTTACTTGGAGAGTCCACCTGACAACGGACACGTGGACAAGTGCTTGTGGCCAGGGATGGTACATCTCCCTGACGGCACACTGGGTAAACATAGTGGAAGCCGGGACCCAGTTGGACCTTGGGACGGAACACATCCTCCCCACACCGAGGATTGTGGGCCCTATGTCAGTCAGAGTTGCCCCCACAGTGTACAGGTCCTGCGCATCATCCTCCTCCTCCTCCTTCTCATGTTCAGCCTCCATCTCAGATATCACCACATCAGTTACAAGCTGGAAGCACTGCAGTACTGCCTCAGCCAAGTGGCAACAGGCTGTGCTGAAACTCATAAGCTTAGGTGATAAACCTCACACTGCTTGTGAGTTGTGGACAGCTGTGAAAGAGCAGGCAGATCTGTGGCTGAGACCGCTGAACCTACATCCAGGCATGGTCGTGTGTGACAATGGCCATAACCTGGTGTCGGCTCTGAGGCGAGGCGAGATCACACATGTACCATGCCTGGCTCATGTGCTTAACCTCGTGGTTCAGCGGTTTCTTAAATCGTACCCCGAGTTGCCAGATCTGCTCGTCAAAGTACGCTGCCTGTCAGCTCATTTTCGGAAGTCGGCTACAGCTTCCGCCGCACTTGCTGTGTTGCAGCAGCGTTTGCTGCTTCTGGCACACCGACCGGTGTGTGATGTCCCCACACGTTGGAACTCTACCCTCCACATGTTGCAAAGGATTTGTGAGCAGAAGAGAGCAGTTGTGGAGTACTAGCTGCAACAAAGCCTTCGATATTCAGGTCAGACTCCACACATAAGACCTCAGGAGTGGACTTGGATGTCTGACAAGATCGTGAGTGGCAATGACGCCATCATTAGCGTTAGCATCCCACATGTCTGTCTTTTGCAATGCTCTGTGCAGAGAATTAAAGAGGAGGCATTGCAGCCAGAGTATGATGAGATGGACCAAGAAGCCATAGCGGGCGATTACACACAGCCCAGCCTCATCTCATCCCAATGTGCATTGGGGGACAATGAGGGAGAGGAGGAGGAGGAAGAACAGGAGCTGGTATCATGCGCTGTAGACGGTAGTACCTGTACAACTGTCATACCGTCGGTTCTGCGTGGGTGGCCTAGGACAGGGGGGAGGAGGAGGAGGAGAGCATGGTCAGTCATCATTTTGATGAGGACACGGAAGTCTTGCCCGTTACCAGTCTGGCACGCATGGCTGACTTTATGTTACGCTGCCTTAACCGTGACCTTCGCGTCAAAATGTTGGGTGACAGTCATTACTGGTTGGTGACACTTTTAGACCCCGCTACAAGGAGAACTTTCACTCTCTTATTCCTGAGGTGGAGAGGTCTACAAAAATGGGGCAGTACCAGAAGGCCCTTGCTGCAGAACTGTTAAAAAAATTCCCATTTGAACACGCTAGGCGCAGAGGTCACAGTTCGTTGCCCAACAACCAAGGTGTACAGGCGAGAGAGACGCAACTCCAATCCAGCAGAGGCATGGGATCACTGTCAACGTTCTGGGACAGTTTTCTGAGACCCGCCCAGCTTACAGGCCCTGAGGCGCAGGGTACTCTCACAAGGAGTGGAAAGTTTCAAAAGATGGTGAGGGAGTACCTTGCCGACCGTACCAGCGTCCTCCGTGATTCCTCTGTGCCTTTTAATTATTGGGTATCCAAGCTGGACACTTGGAATGAACACTCTCTGTATGCCTTGGAGGTCCTGGCCTGTCCTGCCGCTAGCGTGTTATCGGAGCGTGTTTTTAGTGCCGCTGCGGTAATTATGACTGATAAGCGCACTCGCCTGTCAACTGGCAATGCTGACAAGCTGACCCTTATCAAAATGAACAAGGGCTGGATTGGGCCAGACTTCTCATCACCACGAAATGACAACAGAGTAACCTAAAGTCAAATCCACTGTGTTTTTCGAGAGGTGTATTCCCATGCACCGTTTCACACCCACACATGGGTATACTCTTCCTCATTTCGGCTGTTTTTTGCTCTTCTCCTTATCCTCAGCCTCCACCACCACTATACCACCAGGGTGACCGTGGTCCGTGTTGCCAGCATTGCAAGTTCCTCCGTCCTAATTTTTGGCAGCTTTTGCTTGGAAGGCATAGGCAAAGACTATGGGAGACCCATTCCCCAATAATGGGAATAATGTTTTTAATATGCTGTACTGCATGGCTCTTGTAAGGGGCATTGCAAGTACCTCCGCCCTAATGTTTGGCAGCTTTTGCTTGGAAGGCATAGGCAAAGACTATGGGAGACCCACCCCCCAATAATGGGAATAATGTTTTTAATATGCTGTACTGCATGGCTCTTGTAAGGGGCATTGCAAGTTCCTCCGTCCTAATTTTTGACAGCTTTTGCTTGGAAGGCATAGGCAAAGACTATGGGAGACCCACTCCCCAATAATGGGAATAATGTTTTTAATATGCTGTACTGCATGGCTCTTGTAAGGGGCATTAAAATCATCTTGTTAAGCTACTGTGACCTCCACGTCTCTTCCAAGGGTCATTGATATTGTCTTTTTATTCCACTGCGACCTCCACCACTCTTCCAAGGGACATTGATATTGTCTTTTAATTCCACTGTGACCTCCACCACTCTTCCAAGGGACATTGATGTTGTCTTTTTATTCCACTGGGACCTCCACGTCTCTTCCAAGGGGCATTAAAACCGTCTTGTTAGGCTATGTGCCCACGTTGCAGAAATAAAGCAGAAATTTTCTGCTTCATTTCTGCATGTCCTCTGCCGGATAAACGCATGCGGAATTCCGCATACGTTTATCGTGCGCTTATTCCGCGATTTCCACATGCGAAATTGCCTTGTATCTTTTATTGCACTGGAAAGGCAATTCCGCTTGCGGAAACGCAAAATTAATGAACATGCTGCGGATTTTCCCCTTGGGGACCATGGGGGCCGGATTACATAGCGTTTAACAAGCGTATACGCTGCGGAAATTCCGTCGCATATCCGCTTGAAATTCGCTACGTGGGCACATAGCCATAAACCACTCTGAACTCCACGTCTCTTCCAAGGGTCATTGATATTCTCTTTTTATTCCACTGTAACCTCCACCACTCTTCCAAGGGGCATTGATATTGTCTTTTTATTCTATTGCGACCTCCACCACTCTTCCAAGGGGCATTGATATTGTCTTTTTATTCCACTGCGACCTCCACCACTCTTCCAAGGGGCATTGATATTGTCTTTTTATTCCACTGCGACCTCCACCACTCTTCCAAGGGGCATTGATATTGTCTTTTTATTCCACTGGAACCTCCACGTCTCTTCCAAGGGGCATTAAAACCATCTTGTTAAACCACTCTGAACGCCACGTCTCTTCTAAGGGGCATTAAAACCGTCTTGTTAAACCTCTCTGAACTCCACGTCTCTTCCGAGGGGCATTAAAACCGTCTTGTTAAACCACTCTGAACTCCAAGTCTCTTCCAAGGGGCATTAAAACCGTCTTGTTAAGCTACTGTGACCTCCATGTCTCTTCCAAGGGGCATTAAAACCATCTTGTTAAACCACTCTGAACTCCACGTCTCTTCCAAGAGGCATTAAAACCGGCTTGTTAAGCTACTGTGACCTCCACGTCTCTTCCAAGGGGCATTAAAACCGTCTTGTTAAACCACTCTGAAGTCCACGTCTCTTCCAAGGGGCATTAAAACCGTATTGTTAAACCACTCTGAACTCTACGTCTCTTCCAAGGGGCATTAAAACCGTCTTGTTAAGCTACTGTGACCTCCACGTCTCTTCCAAGGGGCATTAAAACCGTCTTGTTTAACCACTCTGAACTCCACAGCTCTTCCAAGGGGCATTGAAATGTTGTTTTTAATTACCTCTAACCTCCACGACTCTTTCAACGGGCATTGCATTTCCTCATAATTTTTGTCAGCTTTTGCTTTTCAATGCATAGGTGAACACTAAGGGAGACCCACTCCCCAATAATGGGTAGAAGGTTTTTAGTATGCTGTAATCCATGTCTGTTTCAAGGGGCATTGCAGTTCCTCATAGTTTTTGGAAATCCTTCCATTCACTGCTTAGGCCAACAGTGTACAGGAGACCCAGTTGCTATAAATGGAAAAAACGGTTTAGTTAAGGCCCTCTGATCTCCATGTCACTTCCAAGGGGTATTGGAGTGCCTCGAAATTTTTGGTAGGCATTGTACTCACTGTATGCCCTATAACTGTGTAGCCGAACCGCTCCTTTTGGTACAGAAACATATCCTACAAGACATGTGTGGTTGACTGGCCTGATATTGATGTGAATGGTCCCTGTTCCTCCTGCTCTTTCTCCTTTGCCACCACCTCATCCATCATTCATCACCTGAAGCTTTGTTTTAACGGGAGCCTCCACCTCAGCCTCCACCACCACTATACCACCAGGGTGACCGTGGTCCGTGTTGCCAGCATTGCAAGTTCCTCCGTCCTAATTTTTGGCAGCTTTTGCTTGGAAGGCATAGGCAAAGACTATGGGAGACCCACTCCCCAATAATGGGAATAATGTTTTTAATATGCTGTACTGCACGGCTCTTGTAAGGGGCATTGCAAGTTCCTCCGTCCTAATTTTTGGAAGCTTTTGCTTGGAAGGCATAGGCAAAGACTATGGGAGACCCACTCCCCAATAATGGGAATAATGTTTTTAATATGCTGTACTGCATGGCTCTTGTAAGGGGCATTGCAAGTTCCTCCGTCCTAATTTTTGGCAGCTTTTGATTGGAAGGCATAGGCAAAGACTATGGGAGACCCACTCCCCAATAATGGGAATAATGTTTTTAATATGATGTACTGCATGGGTCTTGTAAGGGGCATTCCAAGTTCCTCCGTCCTAATTTTTGGCAGCTTTTGCTTGGAAGGCATAGGCAAAGACTATGGGAGACCCACTCCCCAATAATGGGAATAATGTTTTTAATATGCTGTACTGCATGGCTCTTGTAAGGGGCATTAAAATCGTCTTGTTAAGCTACTGTGACCTCCACGTCTCTTCCAATGGTCATTGATATTGTCTTTTTATTCCACTGGGACCTCCACCACTCTTCCAATGCGCATTGATATTGTCTTTTTATTCCACTGGGACCTCCACCACTCTTCCAAGGGGCATTGATATTGTCTTTTTATTCCAATGTGACCTCCACCACTCTTCCAAGGGGCATTGATATTGTCTTTTTATTCCATTGGGACCTCCACGTCTCTTCCAAGGGGCATTAAAACCGTCTTGTTAAACCACTCTGGACTCCACGTATCTTCCAAGGGGCATTAAAATCGTCTTGTTAAGCTACTGTGACATCCACGTCTCTTCCAAGGGGCATTAAAACCGTCTTGTTAAACCACTCTGAACTCCACATCTCTTCCTTCCAAGGGGCATTAAAACCGTCTTGTTTAACCACTCTGAACTCCACGTCTCTTCCAAGGGGCATTAAAACCGTCTTGTTAAGCAACTGTGACCTCCACGTCTCTTCCACGGGGCATTAAAACTGTCTTGTTAAACCACTCTGAACTCCACAGCTCTTCCAAGGGGCATTGAAATGTTGTTTTTAATTACCTCTAACCTCCACGACTCTTCCATCGGGTATTGCATTTCTTCCTAATTTTAGTCAGCTTTTGCTTTTCAATGCATTGGCGAACACTAAGGGAGACCCTCTCCCCAATAATGGGTAGAAGGTTTTTAGTACGCTGTAATCCACATCTGTTTCAAGGGGCATTGCTGTTCCTGATAATTTTTGGAAAGCTTTCCATTCACTGCTTAGGCCAACAGTGTTCAGGAGACCCAGTTGCTATAAATGGAAAAAACGGTTTAGTTAAGGTCCTCTGACCTCCATGTCACTTCCAAGTGGCATTGGAGTGCCTTGAAATTTTTGGTAGGCATTGCACTCACTGTATGCCCTATAACTGTGTAACCAAACCGCTCCTTTTGGTACAGAAACATATCCTACAAGACATGTGTGGTTGACTGGCCTGATATTGATGTGAATGGTCCCTGTTCCTCCTGCTCTTTCTCCTTTGCCACCACCTCATCCATCATTCATCACCTGAAGCTTTGTTTTCACGGGAGTCATAGAACTGGGATAGTAGCAGGAAAACATCCAGCAATCCTCGGAGGAGGTAGGATATGCGCCAAAATGCTGACCACCTCAGGCCTAGCCGCTACTACATACGTGCGCTTGCATTCCAAGGAACAGAAAGCTAAGGAGATGGATGGCCTCATGATCATGAATAATTTACTCGTTGTGTAGGAGGCCGACCACTGCTGCTGTCTACCTTCTGAACTTTGTGTTGAAGCCTGATTGACCCAAGACCTGCAATCCTCTATGTCTGGAGGACGTGTTGCATCCCAGTGTCCAACTGTGCCCCCTCTTCCACAATATTAACCCAGTGTGAAGGCGTCAGTGAGATGGACCATCCCTGGCCACATTCTCTTGTCCACGTGTTTGTGGTTAGGCTGTCCTTCCCACTAAATGCACTGGGGAGGGCACAGGTAATGTTTTGGTATGCGCGCTTGTGTATAAGGCGCACCGGGACAAATAGGGGCGGCTGGGGACCGTTTATGGACACCCGGCCGCCACCAGGCGGCTGGGTACCGTGTGTGGGCACCCGGCCGCGGGACGACTAAGGACTGAGTATGAGCACCCAGCCGTCCCCTGGTGGCTGGGGACCGAGTGTGGACACCCGGCCGCTGGGCGGCTGGGGACTGAGTATGGATACCAGGCCGCCGACGCAGCCATGACGTGGTGGCCAGATTCCGCCTCCACATGCCTAAAAAGGCCCAATTTTAAGTGCAAGGAAGCAGTATGGTATTGCAGCCTGGGGGTGGGTGGGTATCATATTTGCGCTTGCATTGCTAGGAATGGGGGAGGTACAATTGAACACTGCCCTGGGACAAGGACTTGCACAGGGATAGTTGCAAGTCTGCATCTTCTGATGCGGCAAGGATCACTTCTGATGGGCACACTTTTAGGCAGTGACCTGGGTGTCAGAGATGCTTCCAGGGGTCTTCCCCATGCTGTCCCCATGTCTTTTCAGCACTGTATGCATGTGTCACACAGCACATGGCCAGATAAGGTTGTAAAATGTTAAAATGACATTTCCCGGTGAATGCATTTGTCACGGTTGAAAGAAATACAAAAGTGCAAAAACGCCTAAAAAATGCTACTTGGGAACATAGCCCAAGGTGTGGAGGAGTATTTTTGTTTTTGGTTATTTGTTTTACCTTATACACAAGTCTTTACCCTGGAAAGGAAGTTCCTTAACATATTTCACAGGAAAGCAGTTTCAGTTTAGTTTTTGAACGTTTTCTTGTGAGCCTGTAAAAGTGGCTTAATACCTCTGACCACGTTGTTGACAGCAGTGACCTGGGGGTCAGAAATGCTTCCTGGGGTGATCCCCATGCTGTCCCCTTGTCATTTGAGCACTGTCACTATCGTTTAAGGCTTTCTACAGACTGCCAGGGGTGCCGCCGCAAAAATGCTCGGGTCTCCCATAGACTAACATTGGGCTCGTTGCTCGGGTCGAGCACCCGAGTATCACGGTGAGCTCGGCCCGAGCTTCAAGCACCCGAGTATTTTAGTGCTCGCTCAACACTAATCTTTCAGTATTTTGCTGGATGATTTGCAAAACTCACAGAGACAATTGCTCCGCCATTTAAAGGGTTTTTGCTTTTGCAGAAAACATCTTTCCACCTTCGCAGTTTTTTTTTTTTAAATAATGCGCTTTGCACATCCTCCCCAGACCCTGCGTTGAATCTTGTGAAGTTACTGACGTCACACCAACAGTGCTGCAGCCAAATATTGAGCCAAGTTGCTCGTGCCATCAACTTGGGCAGAGACCATAAGCAAAGGTATTGGGTGCAGTGATGCTCATGTAACATCAGCGCTGCAGACAGTAACAGAAACTGGTAGCAGTGGTGGAGTCTCAGCGCAGGACCCGGGGAGAGTGAGTAAAGCTGATCAGCTGTCATGTGCCGCTAACAGCCGCGGGTGGGATCGTGATCCACCCGCGTCTGTTAACATGTTAAATGCCACTGTCAATCTCTTACAGGAAGCGCGTCACTAACGCCGCCCATCGGCACCCGTGTCACATGACCGCGGGTCGCCGATGGGTTTGTATGATAACCCGGGGTCTGCAGGAGACCCCTGCGGTTGTCATTGCCAGGATGCTATGAGCGCCGCCCAGCGATCGCCGCTCATAGCCAGTGAGCATTTCTGCTACACACAGGCGATCAGATGATTGCAGTTCCTAGTCTCCCATGGAGACTATTG
Source organism: Phyllobates terribilis (assembly GCF_046119375.1). NCBI lineage: Eukaryota > Metazoa > Chordata > Amphibia > Anura > Dendrobatidae > Phyllobates > Phyllobates terribilis. The sequence goes on along the minus strand of NW_027362764.1, from coordinate 751,930,450 downwards.
AAGCCAGTGTACAGTAAAAAAAATGCTTTTAAAAATGTTAAAACAATAAAAATAAAATAAAGGTTTAAATCACCCTCTTTTCGCCCCATTCAAAATAAAACAATAAAAAAAAAATAAAATATAAGCACATTTAGTATCGCCGCATTTAGAATCGCCCGATCTATCAATATAAAAAAAGAATTAATCCGATCGGTAAACGGCGTAACGAGAAAAAAATTCTAAACACCAGAATTATGTTTTTTTTGGTCGTCGCAACATTGCAATAACGGCCTGTCAAAATATCGTATCTACCCCAAAGTGATATTATTAAAAATGTCAGCTCGGTGCGCAAAAAATAAGTTCTCACCCAGCCCCAGATCCCGAAAAAAGGAGACTCTATGGGTCTCGGAAAACGGCACAATTTTTTATTTATTTTTATAACAAACTTCACCACTAAGGCTGAGTTCACACGATGCGTTTTTAATGCGTTTCCACAGCGTTTTTGCAGTTGCGTAAACGCCGCAGAAACGCATTAAAAACGCATGGTAGAAGGGCAGCAATGTTCCCCAATTGAAATCCGCATGTGCTGTGCCCATGATGCCGATTTTTCCACAGCGTAAACGCTGCGCTCAAAAGTCCGCAGCATGTCAATTAATTTTGCGTAAACGCGGTGTTTTCGCCGCCATTGACTTGCATTAGAATGCGCCAATTCCGCAAGACTGCATTTGTACTTGCATTATTGGCGCGTTCTAATGTGCGGATGGTACCCGGGTGTGGAGGAGAGGAGAGTCTCATCCACACCCAGGTACCATTAAAAAAGCTGTAAAACAAGAATAAAATAAAAAATAAATGTATACTTACCTTCTGTCGGCCCGCACACCGCTCCTGCTTGGTTCCCGGCACTTTGCAGTGAAGGACCTGCGCTGACGTCAGAGTCATGTGACGGGTCACGTGACGCTGACGTCGGCAGGTCTTTCAATTCAAAGTTGCCGGTGAGGGAGAACGGAGTGAGCAGGACACCGGGGGCCATCGGAGGGTGAAGTATACATTTATTTTTTCTTTTTACCACTCTCGCGGGTCACACTATATAAATCCATTCCGGTTGCATGGATTTATATAGTGTAACCTAGTTGTCAAGCACTTTCCATGTGATGCTAAAATCGCCTGGAAAGCGCTTGTCAATCCACATGCGGAAACGCATGTGAATCTGCATGTATTCCGCAGGAAAAACGCATGCACAATCTGCATGCGTTTTTTCTGCCAGGGAGATGCAGAAATGATGCAGAAATTTTCTGCTTCATTTCTGCATCGTGTGCACATACCCTTAAATAAAAACGAACCTATACATGTTTGGTATCTGTAGAATCATAATAGCAGGTCAATTTTACCATTTAGTGAACATGGTAAAAAAAAAAAAAAACCTATGGCATTGCACTTTTTTTTGCAATTTCACCGCCCTTGGAATTTTTTTTCTTCCTGTTTTCCAGTACACGATATGGTAAAACCAATGGTGTCGTTAAAAAGTACACGTTGTCCCGCAAAAAATAAGTCCTCACATGGCCATATTGACGAAAAAATAAAAAAAGATATGGCTCTGGGTAGAAGGGGAGCAAAAAACGAAAAACAGAAAAATTGAAAACGGCCCGGTCATGAAGGAGTTAAAGCAAACTGCAACAGAATGCAAGGGATTTCCAAATCCAGAAAACCCCTTTAAGGACATCTACTTCTCCAACATAAATACAAGAAGCAACCTGCTTGATATTGTGGTGCCATCCTGTAGAGCACATCATTTTGGTATTGTTACATGTTCACTATATGGTGCCATTACTGTATTTAGAGACTTTAAGTGGTGTAGTCATCACCGAAGGGCGCTGAAGAGCCCAGAAGAGTTACTGGAGCTGAAGGGAACTACGGGGTGAGACAGGGAACAGCTCGGGAAAGATGAGTATTACAAAAAAATATATATTTTCCCACGTCCCGGCCCTAAAACAACCCATCATGTTGCTGGATCCAATCTCAAAAAAATTTAATTTCGGCAATGTGCCACAAGAAGAAAAGAATCCACGTACCGCACCAGACACAATAACACTTTTAGTATTCTCAGAGCAGTAGGTTCCTTGGGGAAATTAGGTTTTCAATTGTCATAATGTTCCTCAAGTCAAATCTAGATTGGACTAGAATTTTTGTCATGGGGACAAAAAAAGACCTCTAGTCTGAGATATTCTCCGCACACCGGCTCTACTGTTGTGTGGACCATTTCCCATAATAGGATTTATTAAGTCTAGAAAACTAGAGAAAGAAGGTAATTCGGCCGAGGTTCTCACCCAGCGCTTGTTCATTACGGCACTTTATTGGAAATAAATGCAGTTACTGAAAAGGAACAAAACGAGACGAAAAAAGTAAAGACTCTGTAAGCAGTTGGCAACTTCTCTCCTGAATGGAGAAAATCTACTTACGCTAAAAAAGTTATAAATATCTACGTCCTGGAACCTTAGACAACCCTGAGACACACGGATCACAAGGCATCAAACATAATCAGTCTCACAAATATTCAGCATCTCAGTCCCAGTCACTTCAATGAAGCTAACCTGCAATACCAGAAGCAACCTGTGGACAGAAGTGGTGCTGTTTTTGGAGAAAAAACAGCCATGTTTTGTAATCTAGAAGCCTACAATAATGAATAAACTTTTTTTTTTATTTTATTTTTATAGTCTTGTCCAAGGGAGTGTGGCAAATAGGATTACACAGGGTGTGTCATAATTACCCTGTAAGCCCCACTCCCTCAGTAAAGACCATAAAAATGAAAAAAAAACAAAAAAAAACATAAAAAGTGCAGATTTGAAAAGAGAAAAAAATATATCAAGGGAAGAACTTTTGAGCTTTTGGGTAAACTCCGCTCAAAAGTGGGTATTCTAGGGGTGTCCCCGCAACGCGTGGGGTCTTACACAGGTGTGCAAGGTTGGAGCTGGGACTTAAGGAGTCATCAGGTCCTCTTTAAGTCCAAGCTCCAACCTTGGTTTCCTATGAAAGAACTCATGCCTCCCAGGAATGCCCCTAGAATATCCATTTTGAGCAGAGTTTACAAAAAGTTTGGGTATTTGGGCTAGGCTCACACAAAACGTTTTACACAAACTCCAACCTTTTCAGAATTTCTTGGGAACTATGAGTATATCCTGAAAATTCAAATATAGTTACAGTAAATGCTGAAGTAATGGCAGGCTTATAATTAATTAGTTTGCTCCTAGATGCCCAGTGCTAGCAATAGTGCTGCACCTGACTTCCGTGTGCAGTGTAGCATTATGCCCTCCCTTGTTTGCCATTATTATGCCCTCCCTTATTACGTGTTTGCCACTATTATGCCCTCCTTTTTAAGTGTTTGCCACTATTACGCTCTCCCTTATCAAGTGTTTGCCACTATTATGCCCTCTCTTATTGTTTGCCACTATTATGCCCTCTCTTATTGTTTGCCACTATTATGCCCTCTCTTATTAAGTGTTTGCCACTATTATGCCCTCTCTTATTAAGTGTTTGCCACTATTATGCCCTCCCTTATTAAGTGTTTTCCATTCAGCCCATGATATAATTACTTTATCAACTATTCAACTTTTTTAAAAATATAAAAGTTTAAAAAAAAGTCTAACTTTTCTTGCTTTTTCTTTGTTATCTTTCCCTTATATCGACAGTACACATTTCATCTATTCTAAAGCCTGACAACAAGAAAAGACTCTAAAGCCTTTGGATGGGTGAGCAGGATGGGATATAATTACTGTACATTATACATACCATACAGCACATACCAGTATTCCTGATGCACACACCTGCTGTATATTATCTCTTTTTTTCCATTTTTTTTTCTGCGAAACTTCCGTAACAATCAAGGTTTGTGTTAATCTGCAGCATGGAAATATAACATTTTCTTACACGGTAAATAAAAAAACAACAAATGTTCATGACTGCTAGTGATGAGCGAGCATGCTCGCTACTGATCGGTGCACGTCCAAGCATCTCACTGCTCGAGATGCTCGGAGCTCGCCAAGTATTTCCGGTGTTGCTCGGCGGGAGCTCGGGTCCCCTCACTGCATGTTTGGTGCTCTTTACAGAGCCAATGAACATGCAGGGATTGTCTGCCCCTCACTGTAATGCCACAGCCATGTTGGTTGTGGGCATTACAGTGATTGGCTGGCCGCACAGCGTCATCAGGTCTATATCAGACCTGGCGCCACCATGCTCATCACAGTCAATCCGGAATCAGACAGTGTAGGGAGAGCTGCTGCTAAGCTAGGGAGAGATTTGCTTGTTTCTAGTTAGTGTAGGTGTACCAAACTATATTAGAGACACATATCCATCTCAACAAACAGTCCTTCTGAGGACTAATCCATCCGCAGAGATATCAGGCAGACAGTGTATATAGGCTGGCAGGTAGGCACAGTATATAGCTGACTGCAGTGCATATAGCACAAGAGGCTCCATTCCAATTTTGTCTGCTGCTGCTGTTAGATATGGGACATGATGGTGATGGTGCATGCAGAGGCCAAGGCCATGGGCAAGCTGAAATTGTGCCACAACAAAACACCCACATCTTCTCGCTCGACCTTCCTGTCCCAATTAATAGGAGACCACAGAACACCACTATTGAACACAGCAGTGTGAAAAGGTTATTGGTTGAATAGCAGATAATGCTTCCAGTCATTTAGCCACCACCACCACCACCCTGTCTTCCACACGGTCAAGTCTCAGTAGCCATGAGTCTGGACCGCATATTCCTCACCCTGATCCTCCTTCCTTCCACCATGCCGAGTACCCAGAGACAACTGATCCCACACTTGGACACTCTGAAGAGCTGTTCACTTTTCCATTTATAGATTCGGGCCTCTCGCCCGATCCACTTGAAGCGGGGCAAGAGGAGATTGCATGTAGCGATGACCAAATATTTGAGCAGCCACGGTCGCACAAAGGCGACGGTGGGAAAGTGGCACAAGAGATGGACGATGATGAGACACAATTGCCAGAAAGTCAGGAGGACCAGGGTGCGGAAGTGGAAGACGAGGTGGTGGATGATATAGTACCTGACCCAACCTGCCAGGAGGACATGCAGAGCGAGGAGAGCAGCACACAGGGGGGGGGGCAGAGCACCCCAACAGGCAGTAAGAAGCAGTGTGGTGGCCAGAGACAGAAGGCAGGCAACTGTTCCCCGTAACACCAACACAAAGGAATTTGCCAGTACAACTGTTAGGTCTTCCCGAGTCTGGTTGTTTTTTAAAGATTCTGCCGATAACCCCAAAAAGGCCATTTGCACCACCTGCCAGGCCAGCATCAGCAGGGGCGGCAAAACTACCAGGCTGACCACCACCAGCATGATAAGGTGACGCGCCCCCTGGGACATATTCCTTTTTGAGGGGAATACCCGGCACCGGATCAGATGGGGGGGGGTTGTAGTCTCCGAGCGGCTGTGACCCGGCCCCGTGCCCAGGGCGTCAAGCTCAGTGTTATGTGGCAGTCCTACAGATGTTATTAAGAGTTCTTTTGTGTCGACTACGCCACCCGTTGTGATGCGGTCACTGTGGCCGCCGCTGCAGCAGGGTCCGCTGAGGCTGATGGTGGGTGCGCAGCTTGGTGGGATAACCCCCAACGGGAGGGGTATAGCCTCAGGGAGGACAGGTGCAGAGGATGGGGGTTGTGGTGGTGCAGTGCAGACGGCAATGAAGACAGAGTCGGGTTGTGCAGTTAAGGGTGTTTACTTACTGCAGATGTTGTACTGGTCACTCCAGCTCCGAGTGACCACCCGAGCCGTGCTGCGTCCACCAGGTCCTGGATCCAGCCAACCCCCAAACAAGTCCGGAGCGTGGCCCTGAGCTCTCCTTCTGTCCCGTTCTCTGGCCGTCCCCACCAGTGATCCACCTAGGTCCAGCTCCCTCGGGCCTTCTGTTGGGACACCCTTGGCCTTGGGTTCCCTGACCCTTCATGTGGTGTGCCTTCGGGGTGGATGTGATGGGTGGCCGTGGCAGATGCTGCCCACGGCCTCCGGTCTCTGGCTAGGGTGTGTTTTCTGCCCCCACCAGCTTGGGTTCCGGTACCCTGTGCCGACTCCTCACCCGGTGCTTTAATTTGGGTTCTTGGGTCCTCTCTGTTCTCCCCTCTGGGTACTCCTTCTCTGCTCCTCTCTCACTCAGGGTCTCTCTTCTCCCTTGCTGCAGGCTGACTTCCTCTCTGCTTGCTGTCTGCTCCTCTGCAGCTGTCTTGCTGTCTCCAACTGACTTGTTCTCTGCATCTGACCCTGTTCTTAGTTGGTGCCCACCTTATATACACCCTCTATGTGTGAGCTCAGGTGACCAGCACCCAATGAGCTCCTAACTTTACCCAGGCTGCTCCCCCTATCTGCCCCTACACTACTTGGGATGTACCACCCCCCTCCCACTCCAGCCAGGAACAGACTCGGTCGTACCTGCACATTTCTAAGTGGGAGTACCGTCGGTCTGCTCCTCGGAAATGGGATGTGTGTAGTGCATGCAGCCTACCGAGCTCAGTTCCACACTCCATCCTTACCCGGGAGTGGAATATCACACCTCTGTGTGAGGTGCAATACTCCTGTAGCAGCCGAATCCTCAGGGTGCTACATTTACCCCTGGTAAATCACAGCACGTCCTCGGGCTGTAAGACATAAATAACACCAAAACATACAAAATTTTTTTTTTTTTTTTTTTCATATAAAACATATATAAATAACATATCTTAGCAGATAAAACTTTCTCGTCGTCTCTTGTTTCAGGTTCCTCCTCCGGACACTGTGCAACGTGTGTCCGGGAAAAGTGCGACAGTCTCTTAGAAAAACTGGTTTTCCTATAAAACCGGTAGGGGGCGCTTTAGGAAGCGCAACTATATACAGGGGAAGTTGGCCGCTCTCAGTCCTCGGCCAGGTAGAGGGAAGGGAGTGGCTGCTCACAGTCCTCAGCCTGTGGGATTAAGGGGTTAACGGGTAAACAGTTCACTCAGCTGGTTCCAACGGGGACTATATATATATATCAACAGTTTCTTTGGTACCCGGTCGGGTAACTATTTACATCACTTGCTCTGCCGCACTCAACGGCGTCTTCCTCCTGCTCTTTGCTTACAGCTGGTTGTTACTTCAGACCCGTCCGGGTCCTCTTGCTCCTCCTCCTCGCACCGCAACTCCTCCTCCGTCAGGCGGTGTACGTGGAGGGCGTAAGGTCCTTTGGCACACTTGTGCCGGGTGAAGGTGACCTCGTCTCCGATGTAGAGGTCACGACCTCTGTGCCCCTCCGGCAGATGGGACTCCACGTCTCTGCGCGTGACAAAGACGTCGCCGGGGGTGTTGTTGTCTCGAATGAAGCCCCACCCGTGCTGCTGGTTAAACTTGATTACAGTCCCGGTGGTACGGGGACTGTGCGCTGCACGGGGGTCCCTCCTGGTCCGGCTCTTTTGCTCGGCGCTCCTTATTTGGGCCTGTTGTTCCCGGACCCGCCTCTCTCTCCGCTCCCTCGCAAACTCCTCGAGCTGTTGGCGGCAGCACTCCGCACGCTCTGCTGCAGCTGCCCTAGTTTCCTGAGTGAACCCCATTAGATCTTCTCCGGTGGGGTCCCACTCAAACTGTGCTTCCGCTAGCGGGGGCGAGATCCTTATTACGGGCTTCGGAGCCGGAATCAGGGGTGCACACATGGCCCCAACCCTCCTCTGGTGCTCCAGTTCGTAATACTTCTGGGGCCAGATGAAAGGCTGCCCGTCCGGCCACGTGTGCTGGGCAAACAAGTCCTCTCCCAGACGCGGCACCCTTGGTTTTACGGGTGCGGGCGCGGTGGTGGTGGCGCCCGGGTTGCCCAGGCCTTGCGGCCAGGCCTGGGGCACCTGGAAGGTGAAGGGCACCGTTAGGACGGCGGCGCCCTGGGCTACCTGGCCTTGCGGCCAGGCCGGAGGCTCCGCGGAGGTAGGGGGCGCTGTTGGTGATTCGGCGCCCGGGGGTACTAGGCCTTGCGACCAGGCTGGTGGTATCTCCTGCTTTGTCACGCCCCGGGTCGAGGCGCGTGACGTCACAGGGGTCGCGGCGGCGGCTTCCGGTTGGGGCCTAGTCTGCGTCGGTGACATGGCGTTTTCGGGCACAGCAGGGGGACTTTCGGGCTCTGCGACGGGGAGCTGGGGCAGGTAAGCGGTGTCACGGCTTGGGGTATAGGCGTCCCCTTTACCTGCCTCCATGCGTTCGGCTCCCTCCTCGGCGCCGTCTCCGGCCTTGGGTCCTCCCGCGCCATCCTCAGAGGCGGTCTCCTTCCTCTTTTCGGCTGGCGTGCTCCGGGTCTTGGTTTCAGCTTGCGTCTTGGTTTCAGCTTGCTGGGCCATCTCCCGGCTCCATTCCGCCAATATCTCGCGCTGTACCCGGGCCATCCTCCGTGCGAGGCCCTCCAGGGCAGTCTGCGCACACTCCCGGTCTCGGGGGAGCTGTGCAAGGACCTCCACTAGGCCTAGTGGGGTCGTGGTGTCCAGCAGGCTCCTGACCAACGGGTCGGTGCTGCTCTGCTCTTCTTCCAGCAGGCTCCTGGCCAGCGGGCCGGTGCTGCTCTGCTCTCTGGACATCTCCGGGTGAGCTTTTCTGCTGCTCCTCTCCAGGCTTCCTGCCTCCGGGTGCGCTCGCTCCAGACTGCTCCAGGCGGCACCCATCTTTGCTCTTTTCTTTCGTCTCCTCCCACTTCGAGGGCGGTCCCGGGGCAACTCGGTGACTGTCAGCTCCAGGGGTAGTTCTTTCACGCTGACAGACACCTCCAGCATCACAGTCTCTGTTGGTGGGGGCGGTTTCCACTTTTGGCGCCATTTTCTGTCCCGGCCCACGATGGGAGGTGGCCTCTTGCCCTCCTTTGGCACGCCCATAATGGCGTCCGCTGCTCTTCCAAGGCGGGAAATCTGCGGTTTTGGCGGGAAGCGTCGCCCAGTGGCGGGAAACTCTGCAGATGGCGGGAACAAGTTGGAAATGGCGGACAATCGGCGGGAAACGACTTGTGATGGGGTCCGATGGCGTGGACCCTCCAGAACCGGCGGGAGACTTCTTTCTGAGGTAAACTTGCACTTTTCTTCAGGCACGCAGTACCCGGGTGTTGCGGGCACGTAATCCTGCCGACTACGCCAAAGTTGACGCGCCCCCTGGGACATATTCCTTTTTGAGGGGAATACCCGGCACCGGATCAGATGGGGGGGGGTTGTAGTCTCCGAGCGGCTGTGACCCGGCCCCGTGCCCAGGGCGTCAAGCTCAGTGTTATGTGGCAGTCCTACAGATGTTATTAAGAGTTCTTTTGTGTCGACTACGCCACCCGTTGTGATGCGGTCACTGTGGCCGCCGCTGCAGCAGGGTCCGCTGAGGCTGATGGTGGGTGCGCAGCTTGGTGGGATAACCCCCAACGGGAGGGGTATAGCCTCAGGGAGGACAGGTGCAGAGGATGGGGGTTGTGGTGGTGCAGTGCAGACGGCAATGAAGACAGAGTCGGGTTGTGCAGTTAAGGGTGTTTACTTACTGCAGATGTTGTACTGGTCACTCCAGCTCCGAGTGACCACCCGAGCCGTGCTGCGTCCACCAGGTCCTGGATCCAGCCAACCCCCAAACAAGTCCGGAGCGTGGCCCTGAGCTCTCCTTCTGTCCCGTTCTCTGGCCGTCCCCACCAGTGATCCACCTAGGTCCAGCTCCCTCGGGCCTTCTGTTGGGACACCCTTGGCCTTGGGTTCCCTGACCCTTCATGTGGTGTGCCTTCGGGGTGGATGTGATGGGTGGCCGTGGCAGATGCTGCCCACGGCCTCCGGTCTCTGGCTAGGGTGTGTTTTCTGCCCCCACCAGCTTGGGTTCCGGTACCCTGTGCCGACTCCTCACCCGGTGCTTTAATTTGGGTTCTTGGGTCCTCTCTGTTCTCCCCTCTGGGTACTCCTTCTCTGCTCCTCTCTCACTCAGGGTCTCTCTTCTCCCTTGCTGCAGGCTGACTTCCTCTCTGCTTGCTGTCTGCTCCTCTGCAGCTGTCTTGCTGTCTCCAACTGACTTGTTCTCTGCATCTGACCCTGTTCTTAGTTGGTGCCCACCTTATATACACCCTCTATGTGTGAGCTCAGGTGACCAGCACCCAATGAGCTCCTAACTTTACCCAGGCTGCTCCCCCTATCTGCCCCTACACTACTTGGGATGTACCACCCCCCTCCCACTCCAGCCAGGAACAGACTCGGTCGTACCTGCACATTTCTAAGTGGGAGTACCGTCGGTCTGCTCCTCGGAAATGGGATGTGTGTAGTGCATGCAGCCTACCGAGCTCAGTTCCACACTCCATCCTTACCCGGGAGTGGAATATCACACCTCTGTGTGAGGTGCAATACTCCTGTAGCAGCCGAATCCTCAGGGTGCTACAAAGGCACATGGCAGCAAAGAACCCGACTTTGTGGGCCGAACCCCAGGGTCCAGGAACAGTGTCTGCGGGTGGCACCACTGCTTATTCCCCTGTTGTGCATGGACGCCAATCCCCTATCCATGGTACATGCGAAGATGCCTCCTGCTCTGCACCTGTCATTGCACACTCTCAAGTAGCAGCATCAGGAAGCACGTCCACGTCCTTGTCCCAGTGCAGCGTTCAGTTGTCCATACCCCAGTCCTTGGAATGCAAGCGTAAATACGCAGCCAACGCCCCACAGGCCACACTACTAAATTCCCACATTTCGCGACTGCTTGCGCTCGAAATGTTGCCTTTTAGACTCGTGGAGATGGAAGCATTCCGCAACCTGATGGTGGCGGCTGTACCTCAGTACTTGGTCCCCAGCTGCAAATATTTCTCCCGGTGTGCCATCCCCGCATTACACAAACATTAGCCGTGCCCTCAACAACGCAGTTACCGGGAAAGTCCACCTAACCACGGACACGTGGACAAGTGCTTGTGGGCTGGGACGGTACATCTCGCTGACGGCACACTGTGTTAACATAGTGGAAGCTGGGACCCAGTCAGACTTTGGGATGGAACACATCCTCTCGACGCCAAGGATTGCAGGCCCTAGGTCTATCAGGGTTGCCCCCACAGTCTACAGCTCATGCACCTCATCTACCTCAGCCTCCTCCTCCTCTTCAGCCTCCATCTCCAAAATGACCACATCGGTCACAAGCTGGAAGCACTGCAGCACTGCCTCGGCCAAGCGGCAACAGGCTGTGCTGAAGCTAATATGCTTAGGTGACAAACCGCACAATGCTGAAGAATTGTGGACAGTTCTGAAACAGCAGGCTGATCTGTGCTTGATACCGCTGAACCTACAACCAGACATGGTCATGTGTGACAATGGCCGGAACCTGGTGGCGGCTCTGAGGCGAGGCGAGCTCACACACGTACCATGCCTAGCCCATGGGCTTAACCTCGTGGTTCAGTGGTTTATCAAATCCTACCCGGAGCTGCCGGATCTGCTTGTTAACGTACGCCGCCTGTGTGCCCATTTTAGAAAGTCAGCTACAGCTTCAGCCGCCCTTGCCGTGTTTCAGCAGCATTTGCAGCTTCCGGCTCACATACTGGTGTGTGATGTCCCCACGCATTGGAACTCTACACTGCAGATGTTGGGAAGGATTTGTGAGCAGAGGAGGGCAGTAAGTTGAGTACCAGCATCAACAAGGCCATCGGTATTTAGTTCAGACTCCACACGTAAGACCTCAGGAGTGGACATGGATGTCAGACATATGTACCATCCTGCAAAATATTGAGGACTCCACCAAGATGGTGTGCGGTGATGACACCATAATTAGAGTCACCATCCCGCTTCTCTGTCTTCTGAAACGCTCTCTGCTCACAATCAAAGAGGGTGCATTGCAGGCGGAGCACGATGATATGGAGCAAGGAACCATACAGGGTTATTACACACAGCCCAGCCTCATCTCATCCCAACGTGGATTGGGTGACAATGAGGAAGAGGAGGAGGAGGAGGAAGAAAAGGAGCTAGTTTCATGCTCTATAGGCGGTACTACCTGCACAACTGTCATACTTTCTGTTCAGCGTGGATGGCCTGAGGACAGAGAGGAGGAGGAGGAGAGCATGGTCAGTCGTCCTCTTGGTGAGGACAAGGAAGTCTTGATGGTTAGCAGTCAGGCACGCATGGCTGAGTTTATGTTACGCTGCCTTTCCCATGACTCTCACGTTTTCCAAATTTTGGGTGACAGTCATTACTGGTTGATGACACTTCTAGACCCAAGGTACAAGAAGAACTTTTTATCTCTTATTCCTGAGGCGGACAGGTCTACAAAAATGGGGCAGTACCAGAAGGCCCTTGTTGCAGAACTATTAAAAAAATTCCCATCTGAAAACGCTGGCTGCAGAGGTCATAGTTTGTTGGACAACCAAGGACTACAGGTGAGAGAGACACAACTCCAATCCAGCAGAGGCTGGGGAACACTGTCAAAGTTCTGGGAGAGTTTTCTCAGCCCCTCCCATCGCACAGGCCCTGAGGCGCGGGGTACTCTCACAAGGAGTGCAAAGTTTGGGAAGATGCTGAGGGAGTACCTTGCCGACCGTATCAACGTCCTCCGTGATTCCTCTGTGCCTTATAATTATTGGGTATCCAAGATGGATACGTGGAATGAACAGGCTCTCTATGCCTTGGAGGTCCTGGCCTGCCCTGCCGCCAGCATTTTATCAGAGCGGGTTTTTAGTGCCGCTGGTGGAATTATAACTGATAAGCGCATCCGCCTGTCAACTGAAAATGCTGACAGGCTGACTCTTATAAAAATGAACAAGGGCTGGATTGGGTAAGACTTCTCAACACCACCGAATGATAGCAGCGTAACATAAACTCAAATCCAGAGTCTTTTTTTGGGAGGTGTATTCCCATGCACCTTTTCACACCCACACATGGGTATACGCTTCGTGATTTTGGCTATTTGCTCTTGTCCTCCTCCTCATCCTCGTCCTCCACCACCATATCACCAGGGTGACCGTGGTCCGTGATGCAACACCCACATAATTTTTTTAAAGGGTGTTTAATAATGAGAACATTGTTTTTAGGAGGCTCTCCGACCTCTATGTCTCTTGCAAGGGGCATTGGAGTTCCTCCAAATATTTGGCATCCGTTGCTTCACTGCATGGGCAAACAGTATGGGAGACCCTCTCCTTTCTAATGGGAACTTGTCATTACTGTGGCCCTGCTCTATGTCTCTTTAAATTGTTAGTGGGGTTTTTCCTAAATTTTGTCAGCCGTTCAACTCACTGCATACCCTATAACTGTATAGCACACCCGCTCCTTTGAAATGGAAACATGCCATTACTGTGGCCCTGCTCTATGTGTCTCTAAATTGTTAGTGGGGTTTTTCCCAAATTTTGGCAGCCCTTGCAGTCACAGCATGGGCATTACCACTATAGGAGACCCGCTCCTTTATAATGGGAACATTTTTTTTACTGAGATCCTCCTCTATGTCTCTTCAAAGGGGTATTGGGTTGCGTCTGAATTTTGGGCAGCCCTTGCAATCATTGCATACGCAATAACAGTATAGGAGACCCACTCGTTAATAATGGGAACAACAAAGCATAGCCGGCTGATGGCTCTCTGACAATAGCAAGGGCCAACTGCTGGCCCTATAAAGATAGGGTTTGAGACTTTCAGAGTCCTTCTATCATAAATGAAACAGGATGTGTCTGATGATGTTTCACACACCACATGGCCAGATAAGGTTGTAAAATGTTAAAATGACACTTCCCGGTGAATGCATTTGTCTTAAAAATAACGTAAAAAAACCCTAAAACAGTAGGATCTTTTTTTAGTATAAAAAACAGAGTCGCCAATGTAACCTCAATGTAATCACATTGTTCAGCTTCTGCACTTCCTCCTCCATCTCCGAAATGACCACATCAGTCACAAGCTGAAAGCACTGCAGCACTGCCTTGGCCAAGCGGCAACAGGCTGTGCTGAAGATAACATGTTCAATGATTATGTGACAAACCGCCCAGTGCTGCACAGTTGTTGAAAGCTGTAACACAGCAGCCTGATCTGTAGCTCTCACCGCTGAACATACAGCTAGGCATGGTCGTGTGTGTCAATGGGCGGAACCTGGTGACGGAGAAATGACAGCTGGAGTAGATACAGTTTCCCTCTATGCCAGTCCTTTCACCGTGCTAAAGAATATGGCTGTGGTGAAATACAACTCCCATTGAGAAGCTTTTTCAGATTGAAAAACATTGGATCCACCAGAGGATTTGATTCTGAGGGCTCACCTTTCTCCCCCGCTCAAGAGCCCCATGCAGCTGCAAAGTTTGCGCTATCATGAACTCTCCTGATGTAGAATTCAGGGGACACCAGAGGATTCTCTGGGTGGGACCGTCCAACCCTGCCGAGAAGCAGTCCTGGCTAAGAAAAGTGTTTGGGAAGGTTCTCAGACACTCTATGGCTGCTTTTTTACTGAGGTGGAAACCCACGCAATCACGGGGAGAACATACAAAATCCTTGAAAATTTTGTCCTTGCTGGGATCTGAACCCAGGATCTCAGCACTGCAAGGCTTCAGTGCTAACCACTGATCCAATGTGCTGCCGTTCACCCTCTGATATCTAACAGGCTGGAGAAACTTGCACCTACTGCCACTCTATCTTCAGCTCCTTTGTGAGAAACTAATGTATTTGGGCAGCCACTCAGTCTACCAAATAAAATTCCTGAGAAGGAAATTGGGGATGGCTTCGCTACTGGTACTGGGGGCAGTGCTAATACCATGGCGTTGTACCATAGTTTACTGGAAATATTCCAGGCTGGTGGGAGGCAAGCAGATTCCCACAGAAAAGTGCCGGCAGTAGTGTTCAGGGACCTGCACTTGTAGAAGGCGGAGACCATATCAGGAGAAATAGTGGCCGCTTTGACCGAGTATGGACACCCGGCTGCCTCCGGCATGAGGTTGTGAAAAGCTTCCACCTCCACGAGCCAAAAAGGCCACATTTCAAGTGCAAGCAACTGCCCAGAAATCTGGCAGTTTAGTTTTGCGGCCTGTGTGTGGGTGGCTGGCTACATACTTGTGCTTGCATTCCAAGTAACAGAAAACTAAGCAGATGGTGGCCTCTATCATCATCATGGCCTGACCTCAGCACTATGAACTTTCCTTAAGAAGAAGCCAGGGCCCACTGGAGGAGTCTCCGGTTCTCTGATGGGCCTGTCCAACCCTGCCGAGAAGTAGCCCTGGCTAAGAAAAGTGTGTGGGAAGATTCCCGGACACTCTATGGCTGCTTTTTTATTGTGGATTGGACGTGCTTATGCATGTTATTTCTCAACCGCATTGCAGATCAGGCCATTGCCCAACTCTGTAGTCATGAAATTAAAGGCGCAAAGAAAGATGTTTGTGTGTCGAAGCACCACCGTCAAGTGAGAGCTGATGTTGGACGGGCTGCCATTGCTTCTGCAACAAGCTGCATTAGAAGACTTCCTGGGAGAAATGACACCCAGAGTAGATACAGTTTCCCTCTATGCCAGTCTTTTCACCAAGCTAAAGAATATAGCTGTGGTAAAATACAAATCCCACTGAGAAGAAGTGTCAGACTGAAAAACATTGGGCCCACCAGAGGATTTGATTCTGGGGGCCCACGCTACCGGACACTCTATGGCTGCATTTTTAATGTGGACTGGCTCCATACCATCCCTGGCCACATTCACTTGACCACGTGTTTGTCGTTAAGGGTCCTTCCCAGTAAGTGCACTGTGGAGGGCACGGGTAATGTTGTAGGATCCGTGCTTGTGGAAAGCGGAGATGACACCGAGACAAATAGTGGCGGCTGGGGACCGACTTTGGACACCCATCCGCCGCTTTCATGAGGTTGTAAAAAGCTTCCACCTCCAAGAGCCTAAAAGGCCACATTTCAAGTGCAAGTGTAGCACCCTGAGGATTCGGCTGCTACAGGGGTATTGCACCTCAACCCAGAGGTGTGATATTCCACTCCCGGGTAAGGATGGAGTGTGGAGCTGAGCTCAGAAGGCTGCATGCACTACACACATCCCATTTCCGGAGGGCAGACCAACGGTACTCCCACTTAGAAATGTGCAGGTACGACCGAGTCTGTCCTTGGCTGGAGTGGGAGGGGGGTGGTACATCCCAGTAGTGTAGGGGCAGATAGGGGGAGCAGCCTGGGTAAAGTTAGGAGCTCATTGGGTGCTGGTCACCTGAGCTCACACATAGAGGGAGTATTTAAGGTGGGCACCATCTAAGATCAGGGTCAGTCAGTAAGTCTTTGCAGAGGAGTCTTTTCCAGAAGGCTGGTCAGTCTGTCAGTCTTTTGCAGAGCAGTGGAGGAAAGCAGAGGAGCAGAGCAGCCCTAAGGCCCAGAGAGAGAGAGGAGAGAATGAAAGACCCAGAGGGGGAGAAAGAAGGAACTCTGAGAGCCCAAATATAAATCAAAGGGTGAAGAGTTGGCAACAGGGTACCGGATCCCAAACTGGTGGGGGCTACAGCATACCTCAGCCAGAGACCGGAGGCCGTGGGCAGCATCTGCCACGGCCACCCACCAAATCCACCCGGAAGGCAGACCACGCATAGGGTCAGGGAACCCAGAGGCAAGGGTTCGCCAACAAGAGGCCCGAGGGAGCCGGACATAGGTGGATCCCTGGTTCGGAAGGCCAGAGACGAGGACAGGACAGAAAGGGAGCTCAGAACCACGCTCCAGAACTACTTGGGGGTTGGCCGAGTCCAGGACCTGGTGGACGCAGCACGGCTCGGGTGGTCACTCAAGGCCGGAGTGACCGGTACAAGAACAGCAGTAAGTAAAGAACCCTGAACTGCACAACCCGACTCTGACTCTCATTACCATCTTCCCTGCACTTCCACAACCACCATCCTCTGCACCTGACCCCCTGAGGCTATACCCCTCCCGTTGGGGGTTATACTACCTAAGCTGCACAAACACTATCAGCCTCAGCGGACCCTCCTGCAGCGGCGGCCGTAGTGACCGCAATTCAACGGGTGGCGTAGTCGACATAAAGAACTTTAGTAACATCAGTAAGGACTGCCACACACTGAGCTTGACACCCTAGGCACGGACCGGGTCACAGCCACTCGGAGACTACAACCCCCATCTGATCCGGCTCCGGGTATCCCTAACAACACTGGCCCAGGGGGCACGTCAACTTTGGCGTAGTCGGCAGGATAACGTGCCCGCAACAACCGGGTACTGCGTGCCTGAAGAAAAGTACACCGTTACCTTAAAAAGAAGTCTCCTGCCGGTTCCGGAGGGTCCCCGCCATCGGACCCCATCACAGGTCGTTTCCCGCCGGTTGTCCGCCATTTGCAGCTTTTTCCCGCCATCCATGGAGTTTCCCGCCACTGGGAGGCGATTCCCGCCATTTCCAAAGATTTCCCGCCTTGGAAGAGCGGACGCCATTATGGGCGTGCCAGAGGGTGGCAAAAGGCCACCTCCCATCGTGGGCCAGGTCGAAGAATGGCGCCAAAAGCGGAAACCACGCCCACCAACAGAGACTGTGATGCTGGAAGTGTCCATCAGCGTAAGAGAACTGCCCCTGGAACTGAAGTTGCCCCGGGACCACCCTCGATGTGGGCGGAGACAGAAGAAGAGAACAAAGATGGGTGTCGCCTGGAGCAGTCTGGAGAGAGCGCACCCGGAGACAAGACGTCTGGAAGAGAGTCCAGAGAGAGCCTACCCGGAGATGGAGGAAGAGCCAGGCAGCACCGACCCAGAGGTCAGGAGCCTGATGCGGGCCGCCACTCCAGGCAGCACCGACCCAGTGGTCAGGAGCCTGTTGCCGGTCGCCATTCCAGAAGGCCGGCTGGAGACAACGGGAGGAGAGCAGAGCAGCACCGACCCGTTGGTCAGGAGCCTGCTAGAAGCAACGACTCCACTAGGCTTAGTGGAGGTCTTGGCACAGCTCCCCAGAGACCGGGAGTGTGCACAGACCGCGCTGGAGGGCCTCGCACGGAGGATGGCCCGGGTGCAGCGAGAGACGTTGGCGGAGTGGAGCCGAGAGATGGCCCAGCAGACCGAGACTCGTCAGCGGAGCACGCCACCCGAGACGAGGAGACAGACCGCCTCTGAGGATGGCGCAGGAGGAATGAAGGCCGGAGACGGCGCCGAGAAGGGAGCCGAACGAATGGAGGCAGGTAAAGGGGACGTCACTACCCTGAGCCGGGAAACCGCGTGCCTGCCCCAGCTCCCCGTCGCAGAGCCCGAAGTACCCCCTGCCGTGCCCGTCGCTGCAACGTCACCGCCGCAGACTAGGCCTCAAACGGAAGCCGCGACCCCTGTGACGTCACACGCCTCGACCCCGAGCGTGGCCAAGCAGGAAGTACCATCGGCCTGGTCGCAAGGCCTAGTACCCCCAGGCGACGCAATACCAACAGCGCCCCCTACCTCCGCGGAGCCCCCGGCCTGGTCGCAGGGCCAAGTAACACAGGGCGCCGCCGTTCTTACGGTGCCCTTTACTTTCAAGGTGCCCCAGGCCTGGTCGCAAGGCCTGGTTAACCCGGGCGCCGCTACCACCACGGCGCCCATAACACCTAAAGTACCGCACCTGGGTGAGGACCTGTTCGCCCAGCATACGTGCCCGGATGGGCAGCCCTTCGTATGGCCCCAGGAATACATCCAGCTGGAGCTGCAAAAAGCAAGGGCCATGTGCGAACCCCTGATCCCGGCTCCAAAGCCCATAAAGAGGATCTCGCCCCCGCTAGAAGAGACCCAGTTTGAGTGGGATCCCACCGGAGAAGACCTCATGGGGTTCACTCAGGAGACTCGGGCGGCCGCAGCGGAACGTGCAGAGTGCTGCCGGCAGCAGCTCGAGGTCTTTGAGAGGGAGCGGAGAGAGAGGCGGGTCCGGGAACAACAAGCCTAAATAAGGAGCGCGGAGCAGAAGAGCCGGACCAGGAGAAACCCCCGTGCAGCGCATGGTCCCCGTACCATCGGGACTGTGATAAAGTTCAATCTGCAGCATGGGTGGGGTTTCATCAGGGATCACCGCACCCCAGGCGACGTCTTCGTGACCAGGAGAGACGTTGAGTCCCACCTACCGGAGGGACACAGAGGTCGTGACCTGTATTTAGGGGACGAGGTCACCTTCACCCGGCACAAGTGTGCCAAAGGACCCTACGCCCTCCATGTGCATCGCCTGACGGAGGAGGAGCTGCGGTGTGAGGAGGAGCAAGAGGACCCGGACGGGTCTGAAACTGAAACTGTCCACAAAGAAAGAGCAGGAGGACGCCGTCGTTGAGTACGGTAGTGAAGAGACTGTATAAAGTTACCCGTCAGGGTATAAGAACTGTTACTGCTGCTAGTTAAAATATAGTCCCCGTTGGGACCAGCCAAGACTGAACTGTTAACCCGTGTGTCCCTATTCCCACTGACCGAGGACTGAGAACGGTCAATCCTCCCTAATACCTGGCCGAGGACTGAGAGCGGCCATATCCCCTTGTATATAGTTGCGCTTCCTAAAGCGCCCCCTACCGGTTTTATAGGGAAAACCATTTTTCTTCAAGAGACTGTCGCACTTTACCCGGTCACAAGTTGCACCGTGACCGGACGTACCAGAAGACAAGAATGTTTTTATGAAAAGTTTAATATGAAAAGTTTTATGATGCTGCTAATATATGTTGTTTTATATGTTTTATTATGTTGTTTATGCAAAAAAATTGTATGTTTTGGTGTTTTTTATATCTTACAGCCCGAGGACGTGCTGTGATTTACCAGGGGGGAATGTAGCACCCTGAGGATTCGGCTGCTACAGGGGTATTGCACCTCAACCCAGAGGTGTGATATTCCACTCCCGGGTAAGGATGGAGTGTGGAGCTGAGCTCAGAAGGCTGCATGCACTACACACATCCCATTTCCGGAGGGCAGACCAACGGTACTCCCACTTAGAAATGTGCAGGTACAACCGAGTCTGTCCTTGGCTGGAGTGGGAGGGGGGTGGTACATCCCAGTAGTGTAGGGGCAGATAGGGGGAGCAGCCTGGGTAAAGTTAGGAGCTCATTGGGTGCTGGTCACCTGAGCTCACACATAGAGGGAGTATTTAAGGTGGGCACCATCTAAGATCAGGGTCAGTCAGTAAGTCTTTGCAGAGGAGTCTTTTCCAGAAGGCTGGTCAGTCTGTCAGTCTTTTGCAGAGCAGTGGAGGAAAGCAGAGGAGCAGAGCAGCCCCAAGGCCCAGAGAGAGAGAGGAGAGAACGAAAGACCCAGAGGGGGAGAAAGAAGGAACTCTGAGAGCCCAAATATAAATCAAAGGGTGAAGAGTTGGCAACAGGGTACCGGATCCCAAACTGGTGGGGGCTACAGCATACCTCAGCCAGAGACCGGAGGCCGTGGGCAGCATCTGCCACGGCCACCCACCAAATCCACCCGGAAGGCAGACCACGCATAGGGTCAGGGAACCCAGAGGCAAGGGTTCGCCAACAAGAGGCCCGAGAGAGCCGGACATAGGTGGATCCCTGGTGGGGAAGGCCAGAGACGAGGACAGGACAGAAAGGGAGCTCAGAACCACGCTCCAGAACTACTTGGGGGTTGGCCGAGTCCAGGACCTGGTGGACGCAGCACGGCTCGGGTGGACACTCAAGGCCGGAGTGACCGGTACAAGAACAGCAGTAAGTAAAGAACCCTGAACTGCACAACCCGACTCTGACTCTCATTACCATCTTCCCTGCACTTCCACAACCACCATCCTCTGCACCTGACCCCCTGAGGCTATACCCCTCCCGTTGGGGGTTATACTACCTAAGCTGCACAAACACTATCAGCCTCAGCGGACCCTGCTGCAGCGGCGGCCGTAGTGACCGCAATTCAACGGGTGGCGTAGTCGACATAAAGAACTTTAGTAACATCAGTAAGGACTGCCACACACTGAGCTTGACACCCTAGGCACGGACCGGGTCACAGCCACTCGGAGACTACAACCCCCATCTGATCCGGCTCCGGGTATCCCTAACAACACTGGCCCAGGGGGCGCGTCACAAGCAGCTTTAGAGGACTTCCTGGGAGAAATGATGACTCGCCCCCTGGGCCGTGGGGTACCCGGAACCGGGCCTTCTGGTGTACGGTGCTGCTGGGGGTAGTAGTGGCAACCAGGTCCCGTGGCTCAGGGCGGTCAGACCAATGTTGTGGCAGTCTATTAATAGATTTGTGAATATTCGGCTACGCCACCCGTGGATTGCGGTCAGGGATAACCGCCGCTGCGAGGCAGACCGCTGAGGCTGGTGTTGGTGTGCAGCACAGGGGTAGGATAACTCCCCACGGGAAGAGTGTAGCCTCAGGGCAGTGTAGGTGGATGCTGGGGGTGATAGTGCCGGTCACAATAGTGAAAGTTCAGAGCCCGTTTCAAAACAGTTCTGGGTCTTTATTGTTGATGTTATTAATGACTCAACAGTAGTTCCGGTTAGGAATGGGCCTGGGTGTCTGAGAGCATTCGGGCGAGCCTCACTGGTCAGGGTGAGTGTGTAGGCCTACCGTTCTCTCTATGCTCTTTCTGACTATCCCCCTCTTCGTGGTGTAATAGCCCACGTCCCTGAGCTGGCCCCGCACTTCTCGCCTGTATGGCTTGCGACTCGGGCCTTGGGTACCTTTTGCTTTCTCCTCACTGTACTGTACTGGTCCCTCTGTGTGGCGGAGTCTCCAGGCTTCTTAGGCCAAGGGACCTGAAATCCCTCGCGGTTTGGTTCTTTGCTGCTGGGAATGATAACCCGGACAGCCTCGGACCCCAATGTCCGGTTAGACTGGTTCTCTGCCAGGACCGGCTCTCGTCGCCTCTGTCCCTGGCTTGCAGTTTCTCCTCTGCCTCACGGACTCCTCAGCTGCTGCTGACCTCTCCCTCTTCTCTGAGAACCCTTCTGGTCACTTCAGAAGTGGGTTCTGGTCTCCCTAACCCTGCCCCAGTTCCAGCTTTTATAGGGCAGCCATATCCCCCTACTGGCCTGGGACAGGAGGTGCTGCATGCTAATTGTCCCTAACCAGGGAACCTCCCTCCTGCTCTCAGACACAGATTATTGTTTGTGGCATCCAGGCCTGGGGTGACACATTCCTCCCTAGTAAAATTTAGTACTCCGGACTAAACACATTTTTTTAGGAAACACAAAAACAGGGTATAAACAATAACATAACATATATACAAGTATATTTTGTCCTTAAGGTCACGGCGCTTCCGTGACCGGGTGTCCATATCACCCAATAAGGTGAAGTTTTGAACGGTGCGGGGACCTGTCTCCATAAACCCCAAGATCCTGGCCTTGGGCGTGGCGACAAGGCTGAGCTACCTACTTTGGGCCACAAGGGGGCCACGCCGGACAGGTTTTTCTTCTGTGGCCATCTTCGCAAGAGGGCACCAATTGCAACTATCTACAAGACAGTTCCGGCCATTCAATGTCCATGACCTGTCAATCCATTGTACTAGGAAAAACTGGAAAAACATTATTAATAACCAGGTAAAAAACATAAAACATTTGCAATATACAGGTAAATATATACTTTGCATTTAGATCTTCCAGCGAGCTGGTACTTGACCCCTAGTAATCTGGGTTGACCTGCGTAAACCCACTGTCTGGTGGTGGTCTAACCTGGCTTTCCCCACTAGCATTTAGGGTACAGCTACTAGCTGGGTTTACAGGCAGTGCAGGCAGCTGTCTGCGGGTCCTTTGGTTTACTGCAGGCATGGCAGGCTCACTGTCAGCAGAGGGTTGACTCTCCTGGGCTGCTGGCATGGGTTCTTCTGCCTCCGGGGCTGCTTGTTCCTCTTGTTCTTCCTGCTCTCCTGTAGGTTCCTGCTGGGTTGGTTGAAGGAAGTGTAGGACGGGTACCACTATTGCGTCGTTTATCCGAGTCCAGGACCGGGGAAACTCTCCAAGAACTGTGCTGATCATTTCTTACTTGTCCTCTGCGGGTTCAAGGTCATCTTGATCTTCTCCTGCACTCTGTAGTTGCTAGGGGCACCTTTTTAGGTGGTCTCTGGAGACGGTGCTAGTGGTTTCTCCTCCATCCTTGGTAATTACACATATCTTCGGGTTGTTGTGGTCGGACTGCAGTACTGTGTATGGGTCGCTCTCCCACCGGTCATCTAGCTTGTGAAGCCTTCTCTTCCGCTTCAGGACCTGCTCACCAGGTTTCAGGGGACCAGCAGGGGCGTGTTGGTTGAAGAGCCTCTCTTGCTTTTCTCTCGCTTGAGCCAGACTCCTCTCCACACTCTCCTGTACCTTCTTGTACTGTAGCCGCCGTTCCGTATCACAGTCTGCGTCTGGGGAGGTGTCCTCGGGTGTCAGGACTCCCATCTCCAGGTCCATAGGCAGCTTACCTGGTCTTGCTCGCATCAGGTAATCCGGGGTGCAATTTGTAGCATTCACCGGGATATGGTTGTATAAGTCTATCAGGTCTGGCAGCTTCTCCGGCCACAGGCTGAGTTCTTCCAGGGGCAACGTCTTGAGGAGATCAATGATGATATTATTCATTTTCTCACACAGCCCGTTGGTTTGCGGGTGGTAAGGCGTTGTCCGAATCTTCTTACAGCCGTAGAGGTTGCAGAACTCCTGGAAGACTTCAGCCTCAAACGCTGGACCTTGATCTGTCAAGACCTGTTCCAGATACCCGTGTGGACGGCAGAAGTGTTGTTGGAAGGCTCTGGCTGCTGTTTGGGCTGTCAAGTCTTTAACAGGAACCACCACCAGGAACCGGGAGTAATGGTCCACAATCGTGAGGGCATAGATGTAGCCGGACCGGCTTGGAGCCAACTTCACATGGTCTAGCGCTACCAGCTCCAGAGGCTGCCTGGTAATGATGGGACTCAATGGAGTCTTCTGGCTGGCACGGTCCTTCCTTCTGAGGTTACATGGGCCGCAATCTCTGCACCATCTTTCTATGGCCCCTCTCATTCCTATCCAGAAGAACCGCTCCCATAACAGGAACTACAGCTTCTTCTACCCAAAGTGTCCTGCTCCGTCATGGTAGGCCTCCAGGACCATAGCCGCATCTCGCTTGGGAACTACTACTTGCCAGGTTAACTCGTGTGTCCGGTGGTTGACAAGCCTTCTGGACAGTTTACCTTCGTAGAGGAATAGTCTGCTCTTCTCCTTCCACAGCTGCTTAGCTTCCTCAGGGGCATCCGGATCAGGGTAGGCATCTGCCTGAGTCAGCATTTCCTTCACCAAGCGAATTGCAGGGTCACTATCCTGCATTTCAGCCCAGCTGTGGTGAGGTAAGGGATTGAACATGACGGTGGTGGAGTCTTTGTCTCTTACACGGTGGGAGTACTGAGTGGCCCCATACCGGTGGAATGCGGGGAGTTCTATTTCCTCCAGCTCGTCTGGATCTTCTCCCTCATCGGGCAAGTGGGGCATTCTCGATAGGGCATCTGCATTGGCATTGGATCGACCTGCCCGGTACTTGATTGTGAAGTCATAGTTTGATAGCCGGGCCATCCACCACTGCTCTAGGGCACCAAGTCTCGCAGTGTCCAGGTGCATTAACGGATTGTTGTCCGTGTACACAGTGAACTTCGCAGAGGCCAGGTAATGCTTGAAACGTTCCATTACGGCCCACACCACTGCCAAGAACTCCAGCTTAAAGGAGCTGTAATTCTCCGGGTTTCTCTCGGTGGGCCTCAGCTTCCGACTGGCGTACGCGATCACCCTTTCTCTGCCCTGTTGGTTCTGTGACAGTATGGCTCCCAGCCCCACATTACTGGCGTCTGTGTGGAGGATAAAAGGCTGGCCATAATCGGGGTAGGCCAGGATCTCATCCCCCGTGAGGGCCATCTTCAGCTGGCGGAAGGACTCCTCTTCTGGCTTGTCCCACTTGAAGGGTGGCTTTTGGTCTTAGATTGTCCTATCAGGAGGTCCTGCATAGGGGCTGCCATCTTGGTGAACCCGGGGATGAACCTTCGGTAGTAGCCTATCATCCCGAGGAACTGCCTCATTTCTTTTATGTTAGAGGGGCTTGGCCATTTCTTTATTGCCGTGATTTTGTCAGGGTCGGGGGCTACTCCTTGTGCACTCACTACGTGTCCCAGGAACTGTACCTTCGGCTTTAACAGATGGCACTTGGAGGGTTTCACTTTCATGCCAAAGCCAGCCATGGCATCGAACACCTCGGCCAGGTGCTTTAGATGGTCCTCGTAAGTCTTCGAATAGACAATAACATCGTCCAGGTAGAGTAGGACTGTTTCAAAATTCCTATGTCCTAGGCAGCATTCCATCAGCCTCTGGAAGGTCTCTGGTGCATTGCAGAGCCCGAACGGCATACAGTTGAATTCACTGAGTCCCATCGGGGTGGTGAAGGCGGTCTTCTCCTTGTCAGCCTCTGCCACAGGAACCTGCCAGTACCCGCTAGTAAGATCCAAAGTAGAGAAGAAGTTATCTGATTTTAGTGCGGCTAAAGACTCCTCTATCCTAGGTAACGGGTACGCGTCTTCATGGGTGATACGACTGACCTTTCTATAGTCCACGCACATTCTCATGGTACCGTCTTTCTTTTTTACCAAAACTAAGGGAGCTGCCCAGGGGCTACAGCTATCTCTAATGACCCCAGCTTCTTTCATTTCTCTCAGCATGCCCTTTGCGTTCTGATAATGTGCAGGGGGTACAGGTCTGTGTCTCTCTTTTATTGGTGGGTGGCTCCCCGTGGGGATGTGGTGTTCTACTCCCTTTACTCGGCCGAAGTCTAGCGGATGCTTACTAAAGACTAGATGGTGGCCCGATTCTAAAACATCGGGTATTCTAGCATATGTCTCCCGACCCTCCTTTATAATGCCCCAGGCAGGAAGTCACATCCCCCGTATATAATACCCCATGCATATAATACCCCATGCAGGATGTCACATCCCCCGTATATAATACCCCATGCAGGATGTCACATCCCCCCTATATAATGCCCCATGCAGGAAGTCACATCCCTCTATAGTGCCCCATGCAGGATGTCACATCCCCCCTATATAATACCCCATGCAGGATGTCACCTCTCCCCATATAATGCCCCATGTAGGATGTCACCTCTCCCCCCATATAATGGCCCATGCAGGATGTCACCTCTCCCCCATATAATGCCCCATGTAGGAGGTCACCTCTCCCCCCATATAATGCCCCATGCAGGATGTCACCTCTCCCCCCATATAATGCCCCATGTAGAATGTCACCTCTCCCCCCATATAATGCCCCATGCAGGATGTCACCTCTCCCCCCATATAATGCCCCATGCAGGCTGTGACATCCCCCCTATATAATACCCCATGCAGGATGTCACCTCTCCCCCCATATAATGCCCCATGTAGGATGTCACCTCTCCCCCATATAATGCCCCATGTAGGATGTCACCTCTCCCCCCATATAATGCCCCATGTAGGATGTCACCTCTCCCCCCATATAATGCCCCATGTAGGATGTCACCTCACCCCCTATATAATGGCCCATGCAGGATGTCACCTCTCCCCCATATAATGCGCCATGTAGGATGTCACCTCTCCCCCCATATAATGGCCCATGAAGGATGTCACCTCTCCCCCATATAATGCCCCATGTAGGATGTCACCTCTCCCCCCATATAATGGCCCATGCGGGATGTCACCTCTCCCCCCATATAATGCCCCATGTAGGATGTCACCTCTCCCCCATATAATGCCCCATGTAGGATGTCACCTCTCCCCCCATATAATGGCCCATGCAGGATGTCACCTCTCCCCCCATATAATGCCCCATGCAGGCTGTCACATCCCCCCTATATAATACCCCATGCAGGATGTCCCATTCCCCCATAGTGCCCCATGCAGGTCCCCTATGGCCCCATACAAAAAGAAAAAAAATCCAATTCTCACCTCACTTCTCAGCTGCTGCTCCGGACTCCAGCGTAGCCAGCATCTTCACGCTGTGCGCTGTGATCGGTCAGGTGAAAGCGCGGTGTAAAGATGTCACCGCGTCCTCTGACCTGAGACGTCACAGAGCATCAGTGGAAGACACAGGAGCTGCTGCGCAGGCACGGGGAGGGGTAAGTATGACGCCAGGTGCCGGGGTCCTGATCGAGCGGGGGGAGGGGTGGGAGGAGAGGAGAGGGGAGGGGAGGGGAGGGGAGAGGAGGGGAGGGGTAAGTATGACCCCGGGGTCCTGATCGAGCGGGGGGAGGGACGGGAGGAGAGGGGAGGGGAGAGGAGGGGAGGGGTAAGTATGACGCCGGGGTCCTGATCGAGCAGGGGGAGGGACAGGAGGAGAGGAGAGGGGAGGGGAGAGGAGGGGAGGAGAGGGGAGAGGAGGGGAGGGGAGGGGTAAGTATGACGCCGGGGTCCTGATCGAGCAGGGGGAGGGACGGGAGGAGAGGGGAGGGGAGAGGAGGGGAGGGGAGGGGTAAGTATGACGCCGGGGTCCTGATCCAGCGGGGGGAGGGACGGGAGGAGAGGAGAGGGGAGGGGAGAGGAGGGGAAAGGAGGGGAGGGGAGAGGAGGGGAGGGGCATCACACTTGTCCTCGGGAGATAAGCGGCTGTAGCCGCTGATCTTCCGTTGATAGCCGCATGTAGGTCAGCGGCGCCTGCGGTCGGGGGACTTATGCTGCGAGCAGCCGGCTGCATCACCGCTGACCTCCGTGCCTCACATGAGCAGCTAATGGCCGCCATGTTTTTCTGAAATACCGCGTCGCTGATTGGCCGCGGCCGGACCAATCAGCAACCCGGGATTTCCAGGACAGACAGACAGACAGAAAGAAAGACAGACAGACAGACAGACGGGATAAGACAATTATATAGATAGATTCTCTCGTACTCCTGAACCACCCGGTAGACTCCTTGTTTTTGGTGCAGGGGAGTGGAGTCAGCACCCACATGGAGTTTCTGACACCAGTCCTCCTTGTGTTTCTGGGAGCCATTATCCTCCACCGGTGGAGATGGAGGCAAGGGTTCCACGACCCTGACTGCATTGTGTTCAACAGCAAACAATTTGGCTAATGTAGCGTACCGGGGCAAGTGTACTTCCCTTTCCCCAATGTTTAGAATGCGGACGGGCACCCTCCCATGGCGGACATCAACCACCCCCCGGGCTGTCAAAATGGTGGGCCTGCTGTCCGAGTACACGGGTTCTACCATGGCTTGGTAGTCTCTTCCTCTTAACCCGATTGCAGTCCGACACCAGATCATCATTTCGCTTTTGGGAGGCATGGCGATGGGGAACGGGTCGCTCATCCTTACGCTACCGATCTCACCACCAGACAGTTCTACCTGTTGCCGTCTCATCAGGGCTCTTATCTCTTTCTGGAGGACCCTCTGTTGGCTGGAGCTAGCATTCATCGCCACCTGCTGTAAAATTACAATTATCTCAGAAAGACAATTTTCAATCACGTTAGTACCCAAAGTTATTTTAGGGTGACTTTCACGACGGTCAATGTCCAGAATAATCATCCCCTGTGCCGGCAGTTCAACTTTACCAATCTTGATGGTCACCTCTTTGAACCCCACCTGCGGCACGGGCTGGCCATTGCTGGCGATGATGCTCAAGTCATTGTCTGGATAGCGGGTTATGTCAGTGTCACTCCAATACTGCTTAAAAAGTACATAGGGGATGGTAGTTACTTGTGACCCGGTATCCAGCAGTGCACTCATGGGGATACCGTCCAGCACTACGGGTAAAACTGGGCGTCCCCCCACGTACTTATCACGCCAATTAGACGGGCCTGGTGACCTTATGCCTGGGGGTTGGCCACCTGCCCCAGGTCAGACCCGTTTAAAGTACAGTACCTGGCTATATGTCCAGGCTGGTTGCAACGGCGGCAAATCGGCTGTCCATCCTCAGCATAGCGGTCTGTGGGCCTCCCTCTGAACGACGGGATCCTCCTCTGTCGACGCCACGGGACATCCTCCGGACTGGAAGCCTGCTTGATTGGTCCTGACGATTCCATCTGTAACGACTGTACGGTCCTGGTCAATGCAGCAACACTCTTGGTTAGTTCTTGGACCTGATGGTGCAGGTTTGCAGGCAGGGATGGGTTTAAGGCCTGCGCATCAGCCCCCACAAGGTCCGTAGGGTAGGGCGCCACCTCCTGGTGGTAAGTGATGGCAGGGCGTCGGGAAGCTACAGCGCCACCTGGTGCGGGTTCTCGGAGCACCCGGATGGCCCTATCTTTAAACTGCGCAAAAGTCAAATCGGGGTTCTGTAGGGCCATGAGGCGCAGCTGGGTTCTGTGGGCGCTGGACAGCAGACCTTCTATGAACTGTTCAGTCAATAGTTTATCTGTATCCTGCACGCTGCCAGGGTCAGCTTGTTTGATCGCTCTTAAGGCTTCTTGCAAGTTTAAGGCATAGTCCCTGACACTATCTTGAGTTCGCTGCTTACATCCATAGAACCGCATTTTGATTTCTGCTGAGGTACGGGTATCAAAGGTGTCAGAACCCCCCTTACAGTCCTTTTCTCCTCAGCTGTCCAAGACTTTACCTCCCGCTGGGCCGCACCAGTTAACTGCCCTATCAGTATGCTTACTTTCTGTTGCTCTGTCAGGGAGTAAACTTTGAACAAGCTATACAGCCTTTCTTTAAAGTCGCCCAAGGTATGCGATTCGCTGGCATACTGTGGCAGCCAGGCCGCTCCGGGGATATAGGGCATGGAAAACGGCATCACAGCTGCAGCGGCTACGCTGGTGGTGGAGGGTCCCTTCGCATCCGACATCTTCCTCCCCTCTAGTTAACCGTGGCCTACCTTCCGGCGATCCTCTTCTGTAGGCCGCGGCTCCGCTCGCGATGCTCTGGGCGAGGACCTTGCGTCGCTCGGTGATGACGTCGGCGTCCGCTGGATCTCCTTCCAGGATCTTGCGCAGCGTCTCAGCGTATACCCGTTTGCGGCGGGTTGGTCACAATCCTGCCGACTACGCCAAAGCTGACTCGCCCCCTGGGCCGTGGGGTACTCGGAACCGGGCCTTCTGGTGTACAGTGCTGCTGGGGGTAGTAGTGGCAGCCCGGTCCCGTGGCTCAGGGCGGTCAGACCAATGTTGTGGCAGTCTATTTATAGATTTGTGAATATCCGACTATGCCACCCGTGGATTGCGGTCAGGGATAACCGCCGCTGCTAGGCAGACCGCTGAGGCTGGTGTTGGTGTGCAGCACAGGGGTAGGATAACTCCCCACGGGAAGAGTGTAGCCTCAGGGCAGTGTAGGTGGATGCTGGGGGTGATAGTGCCGGCCGCAATAGTGAAAGTTCAGAGTCCGTTTCAAAACAGTTCTGGGTCTTTATTGTTGATGTTATTAATGACCCAACAGTAGTACCGGTTAGGAATGGGTGTCTGAGAGCATTCGGGCGAGCCCCACTGGTCAGGGTGAGTGTGTAGGCCTACCGTTCTCTCTATACTCTTTCTGACTATCCCCCTCTTCGTGGTGTAATAGCCCACGTCCCTGAGCTGGCCGTGCACTTCTCGCCTGTATGGCTTGCGACTCGGGCCTTGGGTACCTTTTGCTTTCTCCTCGCTGTACTGGTCCCTCTGTGTGGCGGAGCCTCCAGGCTTCTTAGGCCAAGGGACCTGAAATCCCTCGCGGTTTGGTTCTTTGCTGCTGGGAATGATAACCCGGATAGCCTCGGACCCCAATGTCCGGTTAGACTGGTTCTCTGCCAGGATCGGCTCTCATCACCTCTGTCCCTGGCTTGCAGTTTCTCCCCTGCCTCACGGACTCCTCAGCTACTGCTGACCTGTCCCTCTTCTCTGAGAACCCTTCTGGTCACTTCAGAAGTGGGTTTTGGTCTCCCTAACCCTGCCCCAGTTCCAGCTTTTATAGGGCAGCCAGCTCCACCTACTGGCCTGGGACAGGAGGTGCTGCTTGATAATTGTCCCTAACCAGGGAACCTCCCTCCTGCTCTCAGACACAGATTATTGTTTGTGGCATCCAGGCCTGGGGTGACATAAATGACAGCTGGAATAGATATGGTTTCCCAAAAGTCAGTCCTTTCACCGAGCTAAAAAATATGGCTGTAGTGAAATACAACTCACCAGCAAGCTGTGGACTGGCTCCGTACCGTCCCTGGCCACATTCACTTGACCACATGTTTGTGGGTAAGCGATCCTTCCCATTAAGTTCACTGGGGAGGGCACGGGTAATGTTGTGGGACCCGTGCTTGTGGAAGGCGGAGACGACACCGGGACAAATAGTGGCGGCTGGGGACTGAGTATGGATACCCAGTCGCTGCTGCCATAAGTTTGTGGACAGCTTCCGCCTCCACAAGCCTAAAAGGCCACAATTCAAGTGCAAGCAGCTGTCAAAAATTTGGCAGTATAGTATTGCAGCCTGTGGGTTGGTGGGTGGCTGGCTGCATACTTGCGCTTGCATTCCAAGGAATGGGGTAGGGACAACTGAGCGCTGCACTGAGACAAGGACGTGGACGGTGATTGTTGCAAGTCTGCAATGACAGGTGCATGGCGGGAGGCATCTTCGCATGCGCCGAGGATCACTTATGATGGGCACACGTTTAGGCAGGGACCTGGGAGTCAGAGATGCTTCCAGAGGTCTTCCCCATGCTGTTCCCATGTCTTTTCAGCACTGTACGCAGTGTCTGATGATGTGTCACACACCACATGGCCAGATAAGGTTGTAAAATGTTAAAATTACATTTCCCAGTGAATGCATTTGTCTTGGTTGAAAGCAATGCAAAAGTGCAAAAACGCATCAAAAACGTTACGTGTGAACATAGCCCAAGGTGTGGAGGAGTATTTTTGTTTTTGGTTATTTATTTTGCTTTATATACATTGTACATGTCATGGAAAGGATGTTCCTTAACATATTTCCCAGGAAAATCCATTTTGGTTTCGTTTTGGTATGTTTTATTGTGAGTCCGTAAAAGTGGCGTAATACCTCTGACAACGTTGTTGACAGAAGTGAACTGGGAGTCAGAAATGCTTCCAGGGGTCTTCCCCATGCTGTCCCCATGTCATTTGAGCACTGTTCCCATAGATTTGGGCAATTTTTAGGCCCTCTGCGGACCGCTGGGGGGAGCCACCTGAAAAATGCTTGAGTTTCCCATAGACTTACATTGGGCTGATTGCTCTGGTTGAGCACCCGAGTATTCCCATGTGCTCAACCCGAGCAACTAGCACCCGAGCCCAATGTAAGTCTATGGGAAACTTGAGCATTTTAGTGCTCGCCCATCACTAATGACTTCTCCTAATATGTCACATCATGTAGGTATTGTTAGTTTTTTTTTTCATTCCGAGGAACCTTCAGCATGAAGAAGGAAGAGATTTCCCAAAAACCTGTGGAATGTACGGACCCTGGAGCTCTCTCCTACGGATTATGGATTTCTGTATAGCTTACAGGACAATAGTTTGGAATAAAAAATGGGCTATCGACACCTTAAGGAATATTCAATAAATTAAAATGTCTGTTAATTAAAATGTTTTTCATAAAGGAGATGGTGTCTGCAAACATGTGTATTGCCTCCACATTTTCTGTACCTGGTACTGCAAGTTGCCCTGAGAAGCCGGTACTAGTTTGTCCACCCTCCGGTCAGACCTGACATGACAGTTAGTGTCTGCTATCATAGTGTCATATGCCACATTCTATTGATAAGAAGCTTTATCATCTACTTAAAGGGATTACCTCTTTAATCCATTTTGTAAAATATTCCTTGTGTTACACACCTGTCCCAGATCTGGGCTTTGCTTCTATTGAACTCTGTTGTGCTCCATGTTGTGCTTTGCAGATGGCTCGGCATGATCTAATGTGATCATTGTGCCCAGGACCTATATGAGGCACAGCTGTGTCTTGTTATTAAGACTTCTAAGTACTCTGAAGTCCTGTCTGCCTCTGCTACCTGTCTGCGGTCTCCAGGGCCTCTGCTACCTGATTTCCAGTCTCCTATCTTCCTGTGATTTTCAGGACCTCTGCTACTTTCTCTATGGTCTCCTATCCATCTGCGATCTCCAGGAACTCTGCTACTTGTTCTTGGTCTCCTGTCCTACTGCAGTCTCCAAGGCCTGGGCTACCTGTCCGCAGTCTCCATGACCTCTGCTACCTGCTTTCCAGTCTCCTATTTGCCTGCGGTCTCCAGGATCTCTGCTACCTGCTCTACGGTCTCCTATCCATCTGCGGTCTCCAGGACCTCTATTAGCTGTTTGTGGTCTCCAGGACCTCTACCTGCTTTCCAGTCTCCTATCTGCCTGCGGTCTCCAGGACCTCTGCAACCTATTTTTGGTCTTCATGATCTCTGCTACCTGATTCTCAGTTTCCTATCCACGTACGTTCTTCATGTGACGCCCAGCTGCGCTTGGTATCACAGATCCTAGAAGGGTGTGTTGAAGGATTCCTCCACAAGAGGCCACCATAACCATTCACACATCTCCACCTTCCACCTCAGACCACCAGAGGGAGCCCGTAAGGGATAGATAAATAGGGAAGGTGGAGCCAGGCAGTTCAGTTCCTCTGGAGAGTTCTGCGAGTACAAACCTGAATGCAGAGTCGAGCTCAGTCAGTCTAGACTGGAGTTGACAGAAAGCAAACCTGCAGTGCAAAAGCCTGAGAGAGGTCAGTCTGCAGTGGAGCGCGTTCTAGACTCAGTTGTAGCTCAGAGCAGTGAGCTTTAGGTGTGCCGGCGCCATAAGATCGGTGAAGCGCGGCAAACTGCCGTTAGTGTGAGTAGCCTAGTGAGGGCCCAAGTAGGCCGAAGGTGAGTAGAGAGTTAGTTCATAGGGGGCAGAGGAGCCTAACTGGCTCACCCCAAAGAAGAATATACCGGACACCGGGTCCGAAGCTTACCGGGATCTCCATGACCTAGTAAGATAAACCGGAATCCCTGGAGAACTACTAGTCCCAGGATTGCTAAAGTGATGATACGTATCAGAGCCAGGAGACACATAGGCCCGCAGCTAAGGTGCGTGTACTCCAAGAGAAGGCCCTACCACAAGGTCAGCCAGCGCAGGACAGAGACAAAGTTAGGCCTAGCTCCAGGCAGGTCAGAAACTTACTACGCAGAGGAAAGAAACAGGAGGCCTAAAACCCGCTCATTGGGGAGGATCCTGATATGCACCCTTCACCCTACAGTGCTCTGGGACGTGCCTGAATTTCCATCAGTAAAAGGTACTGAAGTGACTATCGTGTCTGTCCCTGTTCTTGCTCTGACCCGGCTGGGTCTCGTCTGTCCTGCAGTCCCTCTTCATATACTGCCCTGAGGCCTAGCTCCACCTGTGGGGAGCTATATCATCTAGCTGCCTTATCATCGGCCTCAGTGGACTGCGCAGCGCTGGTGATCCTCACCAGAAGCCACAGGTGGCGTCACGAACTCTTTCATAAACGTAACAAATTATCCACCCTTTTTAAGGAGCGACCCCAGGGTACGGGCCCGGGAGCCGACCACCGCGACATCCCTAAAAGGCCAGGCTAAAGGCCCGGGTACCGAGTCATCCCCATTCCCCTGGGCGAGTCATCTCCAACTTGGCGTCACGAACAGGATAGCGTGCCCGCTGCAACGACGCCGTGTTTTGCCCGTTGCCACCGGGTACTGTGCGCCTTTATTCTGAACTGTGTACGTAAAGTTGTGGTGAAGGTTGCCGCCATTGTTGGGCCGTTGAGCGAGAAGAAGAGCGTAACCGCAAAAGAGCGTGACGTAGGACGCAAGCGACGCAAGGTCCTGAAGACGACCGTCACCTGCAGAGCTGCGGCCTATCGGAAGAGAAACCAGAAGGTAGGCCACGGTTAACTAGGGGGGCGCCAAGATGTCCGACGAGCAACAGCAGAACGCCGACCTGCCGGCTAACGTCCCTGAAGTTCAGGCCGCGCCCGATGATGAGCAGGCCGAAGCGGCTGCCGCTCCGCCAGCAGCCGCCGTTGTATTAGGACAACTGACCGGTGCTGCGGAACGGGAAGTGGAAACATGGTCGGCCGCAGACCAGTAGTCAGTGTCCGCAATATTTCAAAAACTACAGACTGTCTTTGAGGACCTTACTGAGGCGGATCTCAGGATGAGGTTCTACAGCTGCTCCCAACAACCAGAGGACAATGTTCGGGACTACGCCTGGCGTCCACAGGGGGCCCTGCGGGCTCTGAACCAGGTTAGTCCAACCAGCGTTGAAAATGAGAACAAGATGCTGAAGGAACAGTTTGTCCGGGG
This sequence comes from Phyllobates terribilis, assembly GCF_046119375.1. NCBI lineage: Eukaryota > Metazoa > Chordata > Amphibia > Anura > Dendrobatidae > Phyllobates > Phyllobates terribilis. The sequence goes on along the minus strand of NW_027362764.1, from coordinate 751,895,482 downwards.
ACTGAGGTCTCCAGAGGAGAGCAGGACTGTGCGTTGGTCGTCCCTGGATCATACTGATGCCACCTTTGATAATCTTAAGGACATGGCTATAAAAGGACTGCAGCCCCTGGAAACAAATGCCATCCAACGTTACCAGGGTGGGGCTACCCCAGAGCCTGCAACACCCACCTTTTCCCCAGTGACTGCTGAAGCTAAGGTTCCAGCAACGTCCCCTAAAGTGCTGGACAGTTTGTGCTCTGAGGTGCGTTAGTTGAGCAAAACCCTGACCACTGTGCTGAGTGCTCTGCAGCTGCGGACGGAGCCCGAGGAAGGAGGGAAGATCCTGCTAGTCGATAGCCCTGAGGATGTCCCCTGGATGAGGAGGAGGAGGAGGCCAACACCACCCTCGCCGAGGACCAGTGACCAGCACCGTCCACAAAAGGACCCTGCCTGCTACCGCTGCCGCAACACCGGACACATCGCCCAGAATTGTCCTTTAAACGAGAAAACCCTGGGTCAGAGGGCCGACACCCAGGAGTAAACTCACCTGGCCCATCAGACTGGTACAACAGGTTCATCGGAGGAAGACCTTTCCTGTCCATTGTGTTGGACGAGATCCCGACGCATGCCCTGCTGGACACAGGATCTCAGGTAACCATCATGCCTGAAGTCCTCTACAAGAGGTTCTGGTCCATGGACGACCTAAGTCCGCCAGCTCCAAATCTTTCTGTATATGCTTCAAATGGACACCCCCTTAACCTACTCGGGGTTAAGAACGTGACTGTAAAGGTGGGGAGAGTGGAGCTGAAGGACCAGGGACTAATTGTAGTGGAGACTAACCCTGATGACAGCAACCCGTATATGGTATTAGGCACTAACGTTGTTGGTAACTGTTTGGAAGAGGTTGTGTTCTTGCTCCAACAGATTGCCAACACTGCCAGACTGAGACAGAGAAGGGCACTTCAGAGGGAGATCCGCGTCCTGATGTATCAACAGCAAGTAAGGTTAACAGACGGTGAAATCGGTAACGTGCGAGTAACAGACCACATACCCATTGTTATCCCTCCAATGAGTGAGATACTCATCTGGTGTAGAGCTACCATAGGTCTGAGAGGACAGAGCTACCAGGCAGTAGTAGAAACCCTTTGCTCCGAGCACAGACCCACGCTCTTAACCGCCAGGGGAGTGGTAGACGTACGCAATGGGAGGGTGCCTGTCCGTCTTCTCAACTTAGGGGAGGATGAGGTTAAACTGCCACGTTATGCCACTGTTGCCAAGTTACATGCTGTCAATAACAACTGCATTCACGAGGCGGAGTCCTTAACTTCACCAGACGAAGTGGAGGATAATGACCCTGCAACCCAGGTGGAGGATTGGTGTCAACAGCTCCATATTGGGACAGACACCACTCCTGCCCACCAAAAAGAGGGTGTACACCGGGTGGTTCAAGAGTACTCGCAGGTGTTCAGTAAACATCCACTAAACTTCGGGAGGGTTAAGGGGGTTCAACATCATATCCCCACAGATAATCATTCCCCAATCAAAGAACGTTATAGGCCTATACCCCCAGCTCACTACCAGTAGGCAAAAGAAATGCTGCACGACATGAGGAAGGCGGGAGTGATAAGGGATAGCTGTAGTCCCTGGGCAGCTCCCCTAGTGCTGGTTAGGAAGAAGGACGGGAGCATGAGAATGTGTGTAGATTACCGTCAAGTAAATCGCATTACACATAAAGATGCATACCCTTTGCCACGCATAGAGGAGTCCCTAGCTGCCTTAAAGTCTGCAAATTACTTTTCCACCCTTGACCTCACTAGTGGATACTGGCTAGTAGCTGTGGCTGAGGAGGATGGGGAGAAGACGGCCTTCACCACCCCAATGGTACTCTGCGTGTTCAACAGTATGCCGTTTGGACTCTGCAATGCCCCCGGAACGTTCCAGAGATTGATGGAGTGCTGCGAAAAAGGAGAACAAAGAGAGCAATATGGCAAAACAGACAGCAATTTTATTCAAAAATACATTAACAAAGTGTTAAAAGTCATGTAGAGATAACACAGCAATGAGGTAAAAAGAGGTGCCAGAGCTAAGGCATCTCCTGGAGATCATACAGTGGAACATCCGACCCTGGCAGGTACATCTAAAAAGAGGACAAGGAGTCCAGAAATGGGTGCATAGATAGATCAGTCAAAAAACCCTCCATTGAGAGGGAAACAGCCCCCTTGAGGGGCAGAAAGTCCAATACAGTCAATAAAACAGTATATCAAGTCTAGTACAATAATTAGTGACTGACAAGGACTTAAAGCAATGAAAAATGCACCCATCTCAGGCACCAATATATAGTAGATTACAGTGTCCAGGATGCACCCAGAGTCTAGTACATGGCACTCACCCAAGCAAGCAGAAGGGGAGAGACCTGAGTATAGAGCAGTCGGCCAGATCCCAGGCGCCTCTTGAGAAAGAAGAAGCGAAACACGCGTCGGGGCGCGTCCCTCACTACCTGCACTTTCTGTGGCTCCCCTGGGATCTGGCCGACTGCTCTATACTCAGGACTCTCCCCTTCTGCTTGCTTGGGTGAGTGCCATGTACTAGACTCTGGGTGCATACTGGACACTGTAATCTACTATATATTGGTGCCTGAGATGGGTGCATTTTTCATTGCTTTAAGTCCTTGTCAGTCACTAATTATTGTACTAGACTTGATATCCTGTTTTATTGACTGTATTGGACTTTCTGCCCCACAAGGGGGCTGTTTCCCTCTCAATGGTGGGTTTTTTGACTGATCTATCTATGCACCCATTTCTGGACTCCTTGTCCTCTTTTTAGATGTACCTGCCAGGGTCGGATGTTCCACTGTATGATCTCCAGGAGATGCCTTAGCTCTGGCACCTCTTTTTACCTCATTGCTGTGTTATCTCTACATGACTTTTAACACTTTGTTAATGTATTTTTGAATAAAATTGCTGTCTGTTTTGCCATATTGCTCTCTTTGTTCTCCTTTTTCGCATTTGATCTACGAGTAGGCAATACGAACCAGGTGTCTGATTCATTGTTTTCAGCTCCGGGGTTCGTCTTATACTATGCATTTGGCCAGTTTGTTTCTCATTGATGGAGTGCTGCCTGGGACACCGCAACTTTGAGACTGTGTTACTTTACCTGGTCGACGTGATAGTGTACTCCAGAATGTACGAGGACCACTTGAAACACCTGGCAGAGGTATTTGAGTCACTGTCCCAGTATGGGATGAAGCTGAAGCCCTCAAAGTGCCACCTGCTCAAGAGAATTGTACAGTACCTGGGGCACATTGTCAGTCCGGAAGGGGTAGCACCAGACTCAGAGAAAGTCACAGCCATCCAGAAGTGGCCAGAGCCGAAAAACCTCAAGGAGGTGCGTCAGTTCTTGGGACTAGTAGGATACTACCGGAGGTTCGTAAAGGACTACACTAAGAAAGCAGCTCCTCTGCAAGACCTCCTGGTAGGGCGGTCCCCCAAAGGCAAAAACCCCCCATTCCATTGGGGTAAGGAGCAAGCTGAGTCGCTTCAGGAGATGAAGGAGATCCTGACAGGTGATGAGATCCTAGCCTACCCTGACTACAGCCAACCGTTCCTGCTGTATACAGATGCCAGCAACGAAGGGCTGGGCGCTGTTCTAAGTCAGAACCAGAATGGCCAAGAGAAAGTGATCGCATACGCAAGCAGGAAGCTCCGCCCGACTGAGAGGAACCCGGAGAACTATAGCAGCTTCAAGTTGGAGTTCCTGGCCTTCGTCTGGGCCATCACTGATAGGTTTAAACACTACCTGGCCTCCAGCAAGTTCACTGCCTTTACTGATAACAACCCCTTGACCCATCTTGAAACAGCTAAGCTAGGGGCACTGGATCAACGATGGATGGCCCAGCTGTCAAACTATCAATTTACAATCAAATACCGGGCGGGCCGCAAGAACGCCAACGCTGATGCCCTGTCTAGGATGCCTCACCAGTCAGACACAAAAGAAGTGGGTGACCTGGAAGAGATTGAGCTACCTGCCTTTCACCGGAATGGGATGATCCATGAGCAAAGAGCCTCCAGGAGGCCGCGTGGAAATACGTTAAACCCCCTGCCTCACCACAGCTGGAAAGAGACCCAGGACAGTGACCCGGTTGTCAGCCGTATCAAGGAGCTGATAACCCAAGAAGGTGCCCCTGGAGAAGGATGCGTCTCTCCAAGCAAAGCAGCTGTGGAACGAGAGAAGCCGGCTGTTTATCTACCGTGAGAAGCTGTGCCGGAGGTACGTCAATCCAAAAACTCATGAGATGGTATGGCAGATAGTGGTCCCGAAGACAGACATCAAGATGGTATTAGAAGCTTACCACGATCAGGCGGGGCACTTTGGCTGGAAAAAGCTAGAGACCCTGCTGAAATGTCAATTCTACTGGGTAGGAATGCGCAGCTCCATTGAGAGGTGGTGCCGGGACTGTGGACCCTGTGGCCTAAGAAGAAAAGACTTCAGCAGCCAGAAGGCACCCCTGCAACCCATCAAGACGACTCGGCCCCTGGAGATCGTGGCCCTGGACCATGTCAAGCTGTCCCCCAGCAGGTCAGGGTACTCCTATGCTCTGACTATGGTGGATCACCACTCGCGTTTCCTGGTGGTCGCCCCCCGTTAAAGACCTGACTGCAGAGACAGCAGCAAAGACTTTCCAAGTGTATTTCTGTAGACCCCATGGTTATCCTGAGCAGGTGCTGACGGACCAAGGCCCGGCCTTTGAGGCTGAGTTGTTCAAGGAGTTCTGCCATTTGTACGGTTGTAAAAAGATAAGAACTACACCTTACCACCCACAAACCAACGGTCTCTGTGAAAAGATGAACAACATCATTATCGATCTGCTAAAGACCATACCACTTGAGGAGAGAAACCAGTGGCCAGACCTACTACCTGACCTAGTGGATCTGTACAATCATATACCAGTGAGTTCCACCAATTGCACTCCGGCATATCTCATGCGGGCAAGGCCAGGAACGCTGCCCATGGATTTGGAGCATGGTGTTGTTGAGCCTGAAGCTGATATGACCACTGAGGACTGGGACAAGACCAGACAAGAGCAGTACAGAAGGGTACAAGCCTGTGTCGAGGACAGTCTTACTCGGGTGAGAGAAAAGCAGGAAGTTCAATACAACAAAAACGCACCCGCAGAACCTTTCACACCTGGTGAAACAGTACTAAAAAGAAAAAGACGCAACCACAAACTTGATGACCAGTGGGAAAAAGACCCCTACACTGTGTTACCGTCAAGTTTTGACAACAAAAAGACATGCATAATCAGTCGCGATAGAGGAAGAACATCTGCTACAGTGTCCAGGGACCACCTAAAGTTGTGTCCAGACTTACTGAAACCCCAAGAAAGAGTGCCTCTCACAACCCAGGAAGAACCTAAGGAAAAAGTGATACACACTGACCTAGGAGATTTCCCAGCGGATTGGCCTCAAATAGGAGGTGCAGTAATCATTCCAGTACTTCAATTCTATGAACAGCCAGAAAACCCTCCACAGCAAGTTGTACCTGTAAGTGCTTCAGAAGAGCCAGCTCAAGAAGTACCCCCGGATGAAGGATCCCCGGAAGGAGCAGAGCAAGAGGGCCCAGCCAATGGTAGATTTGCCAGTCCAAGAGAGAGGTTAAGGCAGTTTTACAACATGGTTACACGTAGAACTGGTAGAGTAACTGAGAATACAGACACTGACACCCCACCAACCACCGCACTACGCAGATCAATACATAACACGAGAGGTAAACCCCCTGCTAGGTACACTGAGTAAAGTAGCAAATTTTCAGAAAGTGTAGATAGTTACCCCTGGGGTATTGTATATTAAATTGAGATGTATTGAATTAATTGTGTATTTTCATGCATGTTTATCAATTTGTGCTTTACCTCATTAATTCTTTTATGCATAACTAAAGAACTGCGTGGCTGAGGACTCTGTGCAGCCCAAAAACTCTTATTGTATTTAATTGCGCTCCCTGGAGTGCCCTTTAGGTGACCTCAGAAGAAAAACCTGTCTGGAGTGGCTCTTTTGGAGGTCCAACACGGGATCTTCATGACGCGCCCCTGGGCCTGAGTCGCGCAGCGTTGCGCACGCGGGAGCCTACCCGGAGCCGGATCTGATAGGGGTAGTAGTCTCGTGGCGGTGACCCGGTCCGTGCCCAGGGAGTCAAGCTGAGTGGCAGTCTTTAGCAGAGATGTTAGAATGTTCGACTACGCCACCCGTTGAATGCGGTCATGAGACCGCCGCTGCAGGGCAGACCGCTGAGGCCGGTGATACGGTTGTGCAGCGGGGATGGTATAACCCCCAATGGGAGGGGTATGGCCTCAGGGCAGCGGACGTGGATGATGAAACACTCAGAGACGGTGCGGTGTAATTCAGGGTCTTTACTGGTGGCAAAGGTAGACCCTCCCGGAGTACTGGCTAGCGATCGGGGCCTGGTCAGTCCGTGAGCAGATGGAATCTCCCCTGGCCAGGCGGAGTTGTAGGCCTCCCCAACTAATCGTACTCATCTGGCTACCTTGCTAGAGGCTGGTAAAAGTAGCCCACGTCCCTGAGTGTACCGTGTGGTGCTCACCCGTATGGCCGGTGACTCGGGGCCTTTTGGTAGCTTCCGCTCCACGTCGCGGTGCTGGTCCCTTGCGTGTGACCGTGCCTTCGGGTTTCTTGGCCAGAGGACCTGAAATCCCCTGCCGGGCGGTTTCTGCTGCGGGGTAAGGATTAGTCCCCACAGCCTCGGACTCCGGGTCCGGTAAGAATTCTTCAATCAGGGCGAGCTCTACAGCTTCCAGCCCTGACCTCTTTTAGCACAGCTCCCACTGAGCTCCTGATCTTTCTTGTTCCTAAGCTGCTCCACTACAGACCAGACTGTGTCTCTGTCTGTGTTCTCTGCTCTTTCTCTACTCACTAACCCTGCCTCAGCCCCAGCTTTATATAGGGGAAGTTCTTCCCCTCCCAGGACTGAGCAGGAGGTGTGGCATGTATAGGATGTCTGACCAGGAAACCTCCCACCTGCTCACAGACGTAACATTGCTATTACTGTGGGAACCAGACCCCTGGGGTGCCACATTCCCCCCTAGTGAAATTTAGTACTCCGGGACTAAACATATTTTTGTAAAACATAACAAGTAAAAACAGAAACAGTATAACAAAGAAAAACACATTATGATGGTCACGGCGTGTCCGCAACCGGGTGCAGTCTTTGAAGAAAACAAAGGTGTCCATTTCACCAAGAGACAGGGAGCCGTAACCAGGTAGGGGTCTGTCCTACCCCGAGTCCTTAACAGTCTTTAGTCCATTCCTGGTTACGCTCCAACATATGTACAAAGGATTCCGGATAATCCACAAACGACACCTATAGAATAACTAAAAATACACAATTATTTACAGGTAACAGAAAACAGGTATATACAAATAAAACAGTTTGAGCACTTTAAATCCTCCAACGTACGGGTAACTGGCCTCTAGTGGCTCTAGTGGACCTACGGAGCTGACTGACTGGTCCTGAGCTACCAGGTGTAGGAGCTGTCAAAGGTAAACTGGGCAGCTGTCTATGGGCTCTTTGGCTCACTAGGGGTACGGCAGGCTCACTATAAGCAGAGGGTTGATCCTCCTGGTCTGCTTGTGTGGGGTCTTCTGCCTCCTGGACCGGCTGCTCTTCCAGCTCTACCTGTTTCTCCGTAGGTACTTGAGATGCTGGTTGGAGGAAGGTGAGGACGGGTACCACAACTGCGCCATTGACTTGAGTCCAAGACCGAGGGAAGTCTCCGAGCACAGTACTAACCATATCTTCCCTTTCCTCTGCGGGTCGAGGGTCTTCTTTTTCTTCTTCAGGGCTTCGTAGCTGTTCGGGACACTTCTTCAGGTGATCTCGGGATACAATGGCTCTGGTTTCTCCTCCATCCTTACTGATTATGCAGACTTTCGGGTTCTCATGGCTTGAGGGCAGTATGGTGTACGGGTCCTTCTCCCACTGGTCGTCCAACTTGTGGAGGCGTCTCTTCCTCTTCAAGACCTGCTCTCCAGGTACCAGGGGAACAGCGGGAGCATACTGGTTGTAAGTCTTCTCCTGTCTTTCTCTAGCTTGACAGAGACTTCGCTCCACGCTCTCCTGTACTTTCCGGTACTGCTGCTGCCTTTCTGTGTCCCAGTCTGCTTCTGGTGAAGTGTCCTCGGGTGTCAGGACTCCCATCTCCAGATCAACAGGGAGCTTACCAGGTCTTGCTCTCATTAGGTAAGCCGGGGTACAGTTGGTAGAACCTACCGGGATGTGGTTGTATAGGTCCACCAGATCAGGCAGTTTCTCAGGCCACAGACTGAGTTCCTCCAGGGGCAATGTTTTCAGAAGATCAATCACCACCTGGTTCATTTTCTCGCAGAGCCCATTGGTTTGCGGATGATAGGGTGTTGTTCTTATCTTCCGGCAGCCATACAGAGTACAGAACTCCTGGAAGACTTCCGCTTCAAAGGCAGGTCCCTGGTCCGTCAGCACCTGCTCCGGGTATCCGTGTGGACGGCAGAAGTGCTGCTGGAAGGCTCTAGCTGCTGTTTGAGCCGTTAAGTCCTTGACCGGGACCACCACCAGGAACCGGGAGTAATGATCTACGATTGTGAGGGCGTAGACATACCCAGATCTGCTTGGAGCCAGTTTCACATGGTCCAGGGCTACCAGTTCCAGTGGCTGTCGGGTGATGATGGGCTGCAAGGGAGTCTTCTGGCTGGCACGGTCCTTCCTTCTTAGGTGGCACGGTCCACAGTCTCTGCACCACCTCTCGATGGTTCCCCTCATGCCTACCCAGTGGAACCGCCCACGCAGCAGGAACTCCAGCTTCTTCCACCCGAAGTGCCCAGCTCCGTCGTGGTATGCCTCCAGTACCATAGCCGTGTCTCTTCTTGGCACCACTACTTGCCAGATCAGTTCATGCGTCCGGGAGTTAACCATTCTGCGGCACAACTTCCCCTTGTAAAGGAACAGTCGACTCTTCTCAGCCCACAGTTGCTTGGTCTCCTCTGGAGCGTCTGGGTCAAGGCGGGCATCTGGCTGAGTCAGCATCTCCTTCACCAGTCGGACGGCGGGGTCACTGTCTTGCGTTTCCGCCCAGTTGTAATGAGGTAAGGGGTTGAACGTAGCGGATTGCTTACCCCTTACACGGTGGGAATACTGGATAGTCCCATGACGGTGGAACGCGGGGAGTTCAACTTCTTCCAATTCCTCTGGATCTTCCCCTACGTCCGGTAGGTTTGGCATTCTGGACAAGGCATCCGCGTTGGTATTGGAGCGTCCTGCCCGGTATTTAATCGTGAACTCAAAGTTGGACAGGCGGGCCATCCATCTCTGCTCCAGGGCACCGAGTCTTGCTGTGTCCAGGTGTGTCAACGGGTTGTTATCCGTGTACACGGTGAACCGGGAAGAGGCGAGGTAGTGCTTAAAGCGTTCTGTGACTGCCCACACCACTGCCAGGAATTCTAACTTGAATGAGCTGTAATTCTCAGGGTTTCTTTCGGTGGGTCGCAGTTTTCGGCTGGCGTAAGCAATTACTCGTTCTTTCCCCTGCTGGATCTGGGACAGTACGGCTCCTAGCCCGATGTTACTTGCGTCGGTGTAGAGGATAAAGGGCTGGCTGTAATCCGGGTACGCCAGGATTTCATCCCCCGTGAGGGCCATCTTCAGCTGGCGGAAGGACTCTTCTTCCAGCTTCTCCCATCTGAAGGGCGGCTTCTGGTTCTTGGCCTTCCTGGACTGGCCTATCAGGAGGTCCTGCATAGGAGCTGCCTTTTTGGTGAAACCGGGAATGAATCTTCGGTAGTAGCCTACCAACCCGAGGAACTGCCGCACTTCCTTTACGCTGGAGGGGCTTGGCCATTCCTTAATTGCGGTGATCTTATCAGGGTCGGGAGCCACTCCGTCAGCACTCACCACGTGTCCCAGGTACTGCACCTTTGGTTTCAGGAGGTGACACTTGGAGGGTTTCACCTTTAGGCCGTAGTTTGCAGGGCTTCGAACACTTCTGCCAGGTGTTTCAGGTGGTCCTCGTAGGTCTTGGAGTAGACGATGACATCGTCCAGGTATAACAGGACCGTCTCGAAGTTTCGGTGTCCCAGACAGCATTCCATCAACCGTTGGAAGGTTCCTGGTGCGTTGCAGAGTCCGAACGGCATGCAGGTAAACTCGCTAATAGTGTTGAGCCACCCCCGTAGTGTTCGGGTTCGGTTCGGTTCGTCGAACACCGGGATGTTCGAGGAACTGTTCGTCGAACTGTTCGTCGAACACCTTAGAACACCGTCGAACACCGTTAAAACCAATGGCAGGCAAACAAAAACACATAGAAACACATAGAAAACACCTGCAAAGGTGTCCAAAAGCTGACAAACTGCTCAGAAGACACTCTCTTTAAAAAAGCCGGCCGGCAAATTCAGCAGCGGCATACACCGGTACCCGACAATTTAGACAAGAAGGAATAGAGCATCACACATAGATTAGATAGATAGAAACATGTCAGTCACACATATAAGAAGCACAGTGACAGTGTTGGTTACTGCACTTGTCATTTAGTGTAAAGGATTTATTAAAAAAAATATTAGTGTTTTCATGCACCGTCTCTTTAAAAAAGCCGGCCGGCAATTCAGCATCTGTACCCGACAATTTAGAACAGAAAGAATAGAGCTTCACACATAGATTAGATAGATAGAAACATGTCAGTCACATATATAATAAGTACAGTGATAGTGTTGCTTACTGTACTTGTCATTTAGTGTAAAGGATTTATTTAAAAAAATAATAGTGTTTTCATGCACTGTCTCTTTAAAAAAGCCGGCCGGCAATTCAGCAGCGGTACCCGACAATTTAGAACAGAAAGATAGAGCATCACACATAGATTAGATAGATAGAAACATGTCAGTCACATATATATGAAGTACAGTGAAGTGTTGATTACTGTACTTGTCATTTAGTATTAAAATAAAGGATTTATTATTAAAAAAATTGGCGTGGGTTTCCCCTTAATTTTAGGCTCTAGCGGAGGTTAAGCAGACGGCTGGGGCAGATGTTTGAAGCCTGGGAAGGGGGTAATACCCACAGAGCTTCCCAGGCTACTAATATCAGCCCCCAGCTGAATACATAGCCTTTACTAGCTATTAAAATGGGGGACCCCCCCAAAAAAATGACGTGGGGTCCCCCCTAATTTAATAGCTAGCAAAGGCTAGGCAGACAGCTGGGGGCTGATATTAATAGCCCAGGAAGGGAGCCATGAATATTGGCCCCCTCCCAGGCTAGAAACACCAGCCGTCAGCCGCCCCAGAAATGGCGCATTCATAGGATGCGCCAATTCTGGCACTTAGCCTCGCTCTTCCACGCTGCCCTGGTGCGGTGGCAGGGGGTAATATGGTTGGGGTTGATGTCAGCTTATAATGCCAGCTGACATCAAGCCCAGGTTAGTAATGGAGAGGCGTCTATAAGACACCCCCATTACTAACCCCATAGTCAAAGTTAAAAAAAACACAAACACCCAGAATAAAGTCCTTTAATTGAAATAAAGACACAGTCCTTTATTGTTCTAAATTAAACCATACTTACCATCACGCCCATTCCAGCTGAAGCCAACGATCTCCTGCAATAAAAGAAAAATAATAAAGCAACCTCATCCTTACCTTTCCATGGTTCCCACGACAGCTTCAGCTCTGCTACATCGAGATGACAGGCTGGACCGCAGCAGAACGCTGCCATCCAGCCTGTCATCCCGCAGACACTGAGAAGCGCAGGCTTGCTTGCGCTGCTCAGCGTCTCTCTGTGACGACATCCAGAGGAGCCGAGTTCATGTCCAATGAACTCGGCTCACCTCATGCACGTCACTGACAGCGTGGGAAAATTCTCACGCTGAAGCGCTGATTGCAGGAGAATTTTCCCACGCTGTCAGTGACGTGCAGGAGGTGAGCTGAGTTCATTGGACATGAGCTCACCTCATGCACATCACTGACAGCGTGGGAGAATTCTCCTGCACTCAGCACTTCAGCGTGAGAATTTTCCCACGCTGTCAGTGACGTGCATGAGGTGAGCCGAGTTCATTGGACATGACCTCGGCTCATCTGGATGCCGTCACAGCGAGACAGTGAGGAGCGCAAGCATGCCTGCGCTTCTCAGTGTCTGCAGGATGACAGACTGGATGGCAGCGTTCTGCTGCGGTCCAGCCAGTCATCTCGATGTAGCAGAGCTGAAGCTGTCGTGGGAACCATGGAAAGGTAAGGATGAGGTTGGTTTATTATTTTTCTTTTATTGCAGGAGATCGTTGGCTTCAGCTGGAATGGGTGTGATGGTAAGTATGGTTTAATTTAGAACAATAAAGAATTGTGTCTTTATTTCAATTAAAGGACTTTATTCTGGGTGTTGTGTTTTTTTTAAATACTTTACTAGAAATTCATGGCGGTCATGTCTAATACTGGCGTGACCCCATGAATTTTGGGCTTGGAGCCAGCTGATAATACCAAGCTGGCCCTAACCCCTTTATTACCCAGTGAGCCACCGCACCAGGGCCCTGGATGAGTTGGGTACAGCGCCAGAAGATGGCGCTTCTATGAACGCGCCATTTTCCGGGGTGGCTGCGGACTGCAATTTGTAGCGGGGGGGCCCCAGAAAGCTTGGGCCTCCCTGCGCTGCAGATTCCAGCCCCCAGCTGCCTAGTTGTACCTGGCTGGACACAAAAATAGGGCGAAGCCCCACGTACTTTTTTTTTAATTATTTCATGAAATTCATGGAATAATTAAGAAAAAAAGGGCTTCCCTATATTGTTGTGTCCAACCAGGTACAAATAGGCAGCTGGTGGTTGGGGGCAGCTCGTTCCTGCCTGCTGTACCTGGCTGGACACAAATATAGTGCGAAGCCCCACTTCAATTTGTTTTTAATTATTTCATGAAATTCATGAAATAATTAAGAAAAAAAGGGCTTCCCTATATTGTTGTGTCCGGCCAGGTACAAATAGGCAGCTGGTGGATGGGGGCAGCCCGTTCCTGCCTGCTGTACCTGGCTGGACACAAATATAGTGCGAAGCCCCACGTCAATTTTTTTTAAATTATTTCATGAATTTCCTGAAATAATTTAAAAAAATTGAAGTGGGGCTTCGCACTATATTTGTGTCCAGCCAGGTACAGCAGGCAGGAACGGGCTGCCCCCAACCACCAGCTGCCTATTTGTACCTGGCCGGACACAACAATATAGGGAAGCCCTTTTTTTCTTAATTATTTCATGAAATAATTTAAAGAAAATTGACGTGGGGCTTCGCCCTGTTTTTGTGTCCAGCCAGGTACAACTAGGCAACTGGGGGCTGGAATCCGCAGCGCAGGGAGGCCCAAGCTTTCTGGGCCACCCCCGCTGCAAATTGCAGTCCGCAGCCACCCCGGAAAATGGCGCGTTCATAGAAGCGCCATCTTCTGGCGCTGTACCCAACTTATCCAGGGCCCTGATGCGGTGGCTCACTGGGTAATAAAGGGGTTAGGGCCAGCTTGGCATTATCAGCTGGCCCTAAGCCCGAAATTCATGGGGTCACGCCAATATTAGACATGACCACCATGAATTTCTAGTAAAGTATTTAAAAAAAACACAACACCCAGAAAAAAGTCCTTTAATTGAAATAAACACACAATTCTTTATTGTTCTAAATTAAACCATACTTACCATCACGCCCATTCCAGCTGAAGCCAACGATCTCCTGAAATAAAAGAAAAATAATAAAGCAACATCATCCTTACCTTTCCATGGTTCCCACGACAGCTTCAGCTCTGCTACATCGAGATGACAGGCTGGACCGCAGCAGAACGCTGCCATCCAGCCTGTCATCCCGCAGACACTGAGAAGCGCAGGCTTGCTTGCGCTCCACAGTATCTCTCTGTGAGGGCATCCAGATGAGCCGAGTTAATGTCCAATGAACTCGGCTCACCTCATGCACGTCACTGACAGCGTGGGAAAATTCTCCTGCACTCAGCGCTTCAGCGTGGGAGAATTCTCACACTGAAGCGCTGAGTGCAGGAGAATTCTCCCACGCTGTCAGTGACGTGCAGGAGGTGAGCTGAGTTCATTGGACATGAGCTCACCTTATGCACGTCACTGACAGCGTGGGAAAATTCTCCTGCACTCAGCGCTTCAGCGTGGGAGAATTCTCACGCTGAAGCGCTGAGTGCAGGAGAATTCTCCCACGCTGTCAGTGACGTGCATGAGGTGAGCCGAGTTCATTGGACATGAACTCGGCTCATCTGGATGTCGTCACAGAGAGACGCTGAGCAGCGCAAGCAAGCCTGCGCTTCTCAGTGTCTGCGGGATGAGAGGCTGGATGGCAGCGTTCTGCTGCGGTCCAGCCTGTCATCTCGATGTAGCAGAGCTGAAGCTGTCGTGGGAACCATGGAAAGGTAAGGATGAGGTTGCTTTATTATTTTTCTTTTATTGCAGGAGATCGTTGGCTTCAGCTGGAATGGGCGTGACGGTAAGTATGGTTTGATTTAGAACAATAAAGGATTGTGTCTTTATTTCAATTAAAGGACTTTATTCTGGGTGTTTGTGTTTTTTTTAACTTTGACTATGGGGTTAGTAATGGGGGTGTCTTATAGACGCCTCTCCATTACTAACCTGGGCTTGATGTCAGCTGGCATTATAAGCTGACATCAACCCCAACCCTATTACCCCCTGCCACCGCACCAGGGCAGCGTGGAAGAGCGAGGCTAAGTGCCAGAATTGGCGCATCCTATGAATGCGCCATTTCTGGGGCGGCTGACGGCTGGTGTTTCTAGCCTGGGAGGGGGCCAATATTCATGGCTCCCTTCCTGGGCTATTAATATCAGCCCCCAGCTGTCTGCCTAGCCTTTGCTAGCTATTAAATTAGGGGGGACCCCACGTCATTTTTTTGGGGGGGTCCCCCATTTTAATAGCTAGTAAAGGCTATGTATTCAGCTGGGGGCTGATATTAGTAGCCTGGGAAGCTCCGTGGGTATTACCCCCTTCCCAGGCTTCAAACATCTGCCCCAGCTGTCTGCTTAACCTCCGCTAGAGCCTAAAATTAAGGGGAACCCCACGCCAATTTTTTTAATAATAAATCCTTTATTTTAATACTAAATGACAAGTACAGTAACCAACACTATCACTGTACTTCATATATATGTGACTGACATGTTTCTATCTATCTAATCTATGTGTGAAGCTCTATTCTGTCTGTTATAAATTGTCGGGTACCGCTGCTGAATTGCCGGCCGGCTTTTTTAAAGAGACGGTGCATGAAAACACTAATATTTTTTTTGATAAATCCTTTACGCTAAATGACAAGTACAGTAAGCAGCACTTTCACTGTACTTCGTATATATGTGGCTGACATGTTTATATATATCTAATCTATGTGTGAAGCTCTATTCTTTCGGTTCTAAATTGTCGGGTACAGGTGTATGCCGCTGCTGAATTGCCGGCTTTTCATGTTTCACTGTTGGCACTGTTCCCATCGATTTGGGCAATCACTGTAATGCCACAACCACCATGGCTGTGGCATTACAGTGAGTGGCAGACAATCCCTGCATGATTGGTGCTCTAAATAGCGCCAGACATGCAGGACACGCTTTTGGTGCACGAACAGTTATCGAACATAACCTCGAACAGCCGAATTTTTTGCAAATCGTTCGGGTTCGTCGAACAACTCGAACACCGCCCAAAACAGCTCGAATTTGAGATTGGCGAACAGTTCTAGTCGAACACCGCTCATCTCTACTAGAGATGAGCGTTGTTCTACTCGAACTGTTCGCCAATCTCAAATTCGAGCTGTTTTGGGCGGTGTTCGAGCCGGTCGGCGAACACGAACAATTTGAGAAAAATTCGGCTGTTCGAGGTTATGTTCGATAACTGTTCGTGCACCAAAATCATAACTGGATTTTTTCTCAGTAATGATGAAAATTAATGTTAATACGCAGTTTGAGTGTACAGCGGGGCGGGGGGAGGGGCAGGGGATGGATCTCTGCAGGAACAATGAAGATCTCCATTTTTTTTTCTCTTTCCCGCATTTGCAGTGGGGAGGTGCAATCTGTCAGCCTATCAGCAGCGCACACACGGAGCGAAGTGCTTTTTTTCACACAAGCAAGGGCATGTGTGATTGGCAGTGTATGTCACATGTCCTTGCCCTATAAGACCAAGCCATTTTCCCCGTCGCCACCATTTTCTCACTGCTGCAGCTGCGTGTTAGACGGCACCGCTGTTGCTGTGTGCGCTATACCTTGTTAATTTCAAGCCAATTTTCGCACAAATATACAGATAGCTTGGGAGTAGGGAATAGTTGTGATTGCAGTCCTTTTAAGGACTAGGTTACAGCATTTCCTACGACTTTTATCAGGCAGGTCTGTGCTCTTAAATAGATAGATTGTGGGAGTAAAGACTAATTGTAATTGGAGTCCTTTTCAGGACTAGGTTACATCAGTTCCTATCAGTTTTTGCCAGGCAGGTCTGTGCCAGTGCTGTGCAAGTTTTTTTCACAGCATTTGGCTGAATCTAGCAAGGCTAATCCTTTTTGGCCTATTGCAGAGTGTGTTAGTCAGTGGAGTAGCCTATCTGTGTTGCAAGATATACCACCTGTGTATAGAATACCAATTTTTTTACTGCAACTAGTGAAGTAAAATCTTTTGGGCATAGCATCATTCTATTAGTCCATCTATACTGACCTCCATCAGGTTGCAAACTGAATATAATTTTTTTCTGCATCTAGCTCTGAAAAAATATTTGGGCTTCTAGCAGTGTGTGGGACTTGGTCTATTAGTCCATCTATACTGACCTCCATCAGGTTGCAAATTAAAAATAATTTTTTTCTTCATTTATCTCTGAAAAAATATTTGGGCTTCTAGCAGCGTGTGGGACTTGGTCTATTAGTCCATCTATACTGACCTCCATCAGGTTGCAAATTAAAAATAATTTTTTTCTGCATCTAGCTCTGAAAAAATATTTGGGCTTCTAGCAGTGTGTGGGACTTGGTCTATTAGTCCATCTATACTGACCTCCATCAGGTTGCAAATTAAAAATAATTTTTTTCTGCATCTAGCTCTGAAAAAATATTTGGGCTTCTAGCAGTGTGTGGGACTTGGTCTATTAGTCCATCTATACTGACCTCCATCAGGTTGCAAATTAAAAATAATTTTTTTCTGCATCTAGCTCTGAAAAAATATTTGGGCTTCTAGCAGTGTGTGGGACTTGGTCTATTAGTCCATCTATACTGACCTCCATCAGGTTGCAAATTAAAAATAATTTTTTTCTGCATCTAGCTCTGAAAAAATATTTGGGCTTCTAGCAGTGTGTGGGACTCGGTCTATTAGTCCATCTATACTGACCTCCATCAGGTTGCAAATTGAATAAAAAAATTTTCTGCATCTAGCTCTGAAAAAATATTTGGGCTTCTAGCGGTGTGTGGGACTTGGTCTATTAGTCCATCTATACTGACCTCCATCAGGTTGCAAATTAAAAATATTTTTTTTCTTCATTTATCTCTGAAAAAATATTTGGGCTTCTAGCAGCGTGTGGGACTTGTTCTATTAGTCCATCTATACTGACCTCCATCAGGTTGCAAATTAAAAATAATTTTTTTCTGCATCTAGCTCTGAAAAAATATTTGGGCTTCTAGCAGTGTGTGGGACTTGGTCTATTAGTCCATCTATACTGACCTCCATCAGGTTGCAAATTAAAAATAATTTTTTTCTGCATCTAGCTCTGAAAAAATATTTGGGCTTCTAGCAGTGTGTGGGACTTGGTCTATTAGTCCATCTATACTGACCTCCATCAGGTTGCAAATTGAATAAAAAAATTTTCTGCATCTAGCTCTGAAAAAATATTTGGGCTTCTAGCGGTGTGTGGGACTTGGTCTATTAGTCCATCTATACTGACCTCCATCAGGTTGCAAATTAAAAATAATTTTTTTCTGCATCTAGCTCTGAAAAAATATTTGGGCTTCTAGCAGTGTGTGGGACTTGGTCTATTAGTCCATCTATACTGACCTCCATCAGGTTGCAAATTAAAAATAATTTTTTTCTGCATCTAGCTCTGAAAAAATATTTGGGCTTCTAGCAGTGTGTGGGACTTGGTCTATTAGTCCATCTATACTGACCTCCATCAGGTTGCAAATTAAAAATAATTTTTTTCTGCATCTAGCTCTGAAAAAATATTTGGGCTTCTAGCAGTGTGTGGGACTTGGTCTATTAGTCCATCTATACTGACCTCCATCAGGTTGCAAATTGAATAAAAAAATTTTCTGCATCTAGCTCTGAAAAAATATTTGGGCTTCTAGCGGTGTGTGGGACTTGGTCTATTAGTCCATCTATACTGACCTCCATCAGGTTGCAAATTAAAAATAATTTTTTTCTGCATCTAACCCAGCCAATAGTTTTGGCCTAATACCACAGTTTGGCCACTCAGCTCTGCTCGGTTACCATCCATTGTTTTTTTGTGCAAACAACTCCAGAGTTGTGAATTAGTTAACCACCAAAATGAGTGGAAAAAGGCCTGCTGCTGGTGGAAAGGGGAATAGGCGTGTTGGGAAGGGGAAAAAAGGTTGTGTCCGTGGGGTAGGTGCAGAAGAAAGACCATCTTCCAGCCAAACTAAAATGTCTACTTCTTTTAGCGGACAATGTGATAAGATCCCTTTCTTACGGCCACGCCAATCGCTACAAATTCCAGATGAGGCACAAAAACAGCAGGTGCTTCAACGGATATCAAGTGCTCCTTTAAGTGGGCTCTCCTCCACATCAACTTCAACATCACAAATACTCCAGTCCTCAAAGGTGTCACCCAAATCGCACTTGCTTCCTCACAGCTCCCAAATCTCCAGCTGCCCGTCTGAGTATGAGGTAGAACAGATGGTTGAGTCTGCAGAGCTGTTTACTCATACTATAGCCTGGGAATCAGAGGTCGACTCCAGCGCTTCTGTGAATCCAGACGAGGAAATGATCTGCACTGATGCCCAGAATCTTTATGAGTCGGATCCAGGACCAGACTCAGAAGGTTCTGACCATAATGTAGACCCTCATTCCCAAACTGTAACTCCTGTTGGTGGAGACAATGAGGAAGACGATGATAAGACTCAAATACCTGATTGGAGCGACAACTTTAGTTTTTTGTCAGGGCAGGAACAGGTTGGCTCTGAGGACGACGGGTGTGATAACGCACAGGGTGATGATGATGAGGTCGGAGATCCCACTTACTGTCAACCCACAGTCAGCCAAGAGATGAGGTCAGCAGAGGAGGTGGAGGAAGATGCTAGTGACGACGAGGTCAGGTTGCGCCTTCCTGGACAGAGACGTAGTACTGGAAGCACGTCAACAACTGCATCCTCAAACACAACTCTGCCTCTCACCACAAGTCGTGGTGGCTCTTCAGGTCGCATGGGTGCTAAGCCTTGCATAGCCTGGGCATTTTTTCAGATCGATAAAGATGACCCAACTCGTGTTATCTGTAACATTTGTCAGCAAAAGCTAAGTAGAGGCCAAAAAATACATAGTTTGAGTACTTCATGCATGAACCGGCACATGGACATGAAGCATAAGTTGCAGTGGGAAGCTCAGTGTGCTACAATGCGGTCTAGCCGGCCGGGCCAACCACCGTCTGCCATATCTTGTGCATCCGCGGCCTCTTCATCCTCTGTGACTGGGGGGACAGCAGTCACACCTGTTTTGGGGCGCAGACCTGCCACCTCTTTACCCGCAACAGCCAGCGTGATTGGCAGGTCATCATTTTCTTTGGAGGTGGTAACACCAGCTGGTGTTGAGCGCTGTCCGACATCGATAGCACCACCTTTGGATCAAGGAACCTAACATGTCCGCCTGCATCTTCCTCACAGACCGGCAGTTTGCCGGGGACACCCTTATCAACCCCGTCTAAGCACAATAGCCAGCCCTCGGTCCCTCAGATGTGGACAAGTAAAAGACCATTTCCTCCTAGCCATGAGAAAGCTAAGAGGTTGAATTTCACCATCTGCAAGCTCTTGGCTACAGAAATGCTGCCTTTCCGCCTGGTGGACACAGAGGATTTTCGAGACCTTATGTCCGTCGCAGTGCCCCAGTACCAGATGCCCAGTCGGCACTACTTCTCAAAGAAAGGTGTGCCTGCGCTCCACCAGCATGTCGCACACAACATCACCGCTTCTTTGAGAAACTCTGTGTGTGACAGGGTGCATTTCACCACAGACACTTGGACGAGTAGGCATGGACAGGGGCGTTACATGTCGCTGACTGGGCACTGGGTAACTATGGTGACAGCAGGACAAGGGGCTGCTGTCCAAGTCTTGCCGTCCCCACGAGTTGTGCGTCAATCCTCTTTATGTCATTTTTCCTCCACTGCTTCTGCCTCCTCAACCTCCTCTCGGTCTTCCACCTGCACCCAAAGCCTGTCTGGTCATGCCACAAGCTTTCTAACTGCGCAGAAGGGATCCTGCACACCTCCTTACTATGCTGGCAGTAGGGCTCAACGTCATCAGGCGGTTTTTACATTGAAATGTCTGGGAAATGTGAGTCACACAGCTGAGGAGTTGTGGTCAGCTCTGGAGAACCAATTTCATGAATGGTTGTCTCCACTGGACCTGAAACCAGGGAAGGCCGTGTGCGACAATGCTGCAAACCTGGGTGCGGCCCTTCGCCGGGGCAATGTCACACACGTGCCTTGTATGGCTCACGTGTTGAACCTGGTTGTCCAGCAATTTTTAGCCCACTATCCCAGACTAGATGGCCTTCTGCAGAGGGCACGGTCGCTGTGTGCTCACTTCCGCCGTTCGCATCCTCTACAGAAGTCGTTGGGCCTGCCACTTCACCGGCTAAAATGCGATGTGCCTACCCGGTGGAATTCAACTCTGCACATGTTGCAGCGACTGTGGCAGCACCGACAAGCCCTGGTGCAATACGTTCTGACGTATAGCCTGGGCCAACGAGATTCAGAGGTGGGGCAAATCACACTGGAGGAGTGGTCTCAGATCAGGGACCTATGCACCCTTCTGCACAGTTTTGAAATGGCGACGAAGATGTTTAGTGCTGACGATGCCATTATCAGCATGACTATTCCGGTGATTTACATGCTGGAGCACATGTTAAACAGAATTCGGAGTCAGGTGGTGGCACAAGAGGAGGTGGAGGAAGTAGAGGAGGAGGAGTTGTATGCGGAAGGGCTAACATCTGCAAGGTCCAGACGGTCGGCAGCACCAAGGCGGCAGGCATGTGAGGGTGGGGGAGATGGTTTAACCAGGGCGCATGGTAGCAGCCAAACTAGTGAGGAAGGTGCAGGAGCCCAGGAAGAAGTGGAGGACGAACTGATGGAAGACTCATCAGATGAGGGAGACCTTGATCACATTTCTGTTGTGCGAGGTTGGGGGGAGAGGACAGAGGAAGGAAGCATGATTGTTACCTCGCCACCAACACAACAGGGACTTGGTGCTCCTGGATGCGCAACACACATGAGTGCCTTCTTGCTGCACTACCTGCAACATGACCCTCGAATTGTGAGAATTAGAAATAATCCTGACTACTGGGTTGCCACACTGTTAGATCCCCGGTACAAAAGTAAATTTGCAGAAATTATTCCTGCCATAGAAAGGGATGCACGCATGCAGGAGTATCAGCAGAGACTGTTGCAGAATCTTACATGTGCTTTTCCACAAAATACCAGTGGTGCACGTAGTGAATCTCACAGTTCCAACTTGCCAACCGTGGGACCGTCAAGTGTTCAGCACTCAAACCGTAACAGAACCACAGTATCTGCTGGTAACATCAATTTTGCGGAATCATTTCACCACTTTTTTAGCCCATCCTTTGCAAGGCCACAGGAGACAAGAAGTCTGACACATAGTCAACGCCTAGAGACGATGGTACAGGAGTATCTCCAAGTAAACATTGAAGCCACGACTGTGTCACTGGACCCTTGCTCTTTTTGGGCTTCCAATCTGGATAAATGGCCGGAGCTAGCCACTTACGCCTTGGAGATCTTGTCATGCCCCGCAGCCAGCGTTCTGTCTGAACGTGTGTTCAGCGCTGCTGGTGGTGTGCTGACAGATAAGCGCACGCGGCTCTCCACTGATAATGTAGACAGACTCACGTTCATAAAGATGAACAAATCATGGATCCGAAACGACTTTTCTACCCCTGTGTCATCCTGGGGAGAGTAAAAGCTTGATGATTGGTTAAAATCACCCTACCAACCGTTTTAAGCTTTCAAATTACTAATCATGTTTATCTGTATCTTGACTGGAAAATAATTTGGGCTTTGTAGCAGTGTGCAGCACTGATCCTATTAGGCCATCTATAATAAGCTTCACCAGATTTAAAATTAAAAATAATTTTTAGCTGCATCTAGCCCGGAAAATAATTTTGGGGCTCCGAGATGCGCAAGACACATAAGTGCCTTCTTGCTGCACTACCTGCAGCATGACCCTCATATTGTCAGAATTCGAAGTAATCATGACTACTGGGTTGCCACACTCTTAGATCCCCCAAACTTTTCGATCAACCTTTTCATTTTAATAAAGACCAAAAAAATGGTCATTTTTGAAATTATAAGCATTAGCAGGTTGTTAGAAACTGAAATCAAACAGTTTTCAACTCAAAACTTTATTCTAGGTGATGTTACATTTTCACATAGGACCCCTTGTTCGAAAGGAGCTTCTGAACTCTCTCGTCCATTGAATTTGTCAGGTTTTGGATGGTTTCTGCTTCAATTGTTTTGCATGAGGACAGAATACCCTCCCAGAGCTGTTGCTTAGATGTGAACTGCCTCCCGCCATCATAGACACTCCTTTTAATGATGCTCCAAAGGTTCTGAATGGGGTAGAGGTCAGGGGAGCATGGGGGTCACACCATAAGTTTGTCCCCTTTTATGCCCATATCAGCCAGAGATGCAGATGTTTTATGTGCAGCATGAGATGGTGCATTATCATGCAGAAAAATGATCTTGCTGTGAAATACACGGTTCTTCTTCTTGAACCATGGCAGGAAGTGCTGTTTGAGAAAATCCACATACATTATGGAGTTCATCTTTAGCGCCTTCAGGGATCCTAAAGGGGCCGACAATCTCTCTCCCCATGATTCCAGCCCAAAACATTACTCCACCTCCTCCTTGTTGGCGCTGTAGCCGTGTTTGCGTGGGGTGTCCATCAACCAGCCATCCTCCACTCCATTCATCTGGACCATCGAGCGCTGCACGGCACTCATCCGTGAACAAAACAGTTTTGAAATCAGTCTTCATGTAATGTTTGGCCCACTGGAGCCGTTTCTGCTTGTGTGAAGTGGATAGAGGAGGTCGACAGGATGGCGTATGCACAGCTGCAAACCTCTGAAGGACCCTGCATCTTGTTGTTCGGGGGACGTTGGAGGCACTAGCAGCTTCAAAAACTTGTCTGCTGCTATGACAAGGCTTTTTTGCCGCTGCTCTTTCAACCTGACGTAATTGCCTGTAGGAAAGAGTCCTCAATTTGCCCTTATCAGCACGCACACGTGTGTACTGTGAATCAGCTACATACTTCTTGATTGCCAAGACACTTCATCCTGATCATCGCACAATGTTGATTGTAGTCATGCCTTGACCTAAACACTCCACAATTTGTTGCTTCTCAGCAGCCGACACATCCTTTTTCTTTCCCATTTTGGCAGAAAATGTAGGCTGCTTAATAATGTGAGAGAGCCTTCTTAAGTAGTCTTGCCTTTCATTGGACACACCTGCCAAACTAATTAGCACAGGTGTCTGCAATTGCTTACAGTGATATAAAGAGCCCTGACACACATCACCATCAATGAGTTTAACTGACAAACAAACAAATTCTTCCCTTATCACTCCTAAACACTTTTTGCATAATAATTTGGAACGCGGTGTACATGTGCTTTTCCACAAAACACCAGTGGTTCACGTAGTGAATCTTACAGTTCTAACTTGCCAACCGTAGTCTGTATGGAATTGTTCAATAAAGGGCCCAAAATTAAGATAACATAGATGGGAGAGGTCTCTATGAATAGGAATTCCTAAGTATTTGATACCCTGTGAGGGCCAGGCAAAGGGAAAGTTGGACTGGATGGAATCCTATATGGATTTAGGGAGGGAGACATCGAGGGCCTCAGACTTCGCTGCATTGATTTTAAAATTTTACCATGTAACAAAGTGATCTATTTCAGCCATAACAGCAGGGATGGATATATGTGATTGAGTGATATATACTAGGACATCATCAGCAAATAGAGAGCACTTGTACTCGGTGCCTCCCACCTCAATCCACCTAATATTGGGGTTATGGCGAATTGATGAGAGCAGGTGCTCCGTCACTAGGATGTATAAGAGAGGGGACAGAGGACATCCCTGCCTTGTCCCATTGGTGATTGTGAAAGGTGATGAAAATGTTCTGACGCACCCCCTGGGCCTTGGGACACCCGGAGCCGGACCCTTTTTGGTGGATGCTGGTGGTTGTAGTCTTCGTGGCGGCGATCCGGTTCCGTGGCTCAGGGCGGTCAAACCAGTGGCGGAACTATTTATGTGGTTTTGATGTTTAAATGTCCGACTACGCCACCCGTGGATTGCGGTCAGAGTGAACCGCCGCTACAGGGCAGACCGCTAAGGCTGGTGTTGTGGGTGCAGCAGAGCGTAGCATAACTCCCCACGGGAGGAGTATAGCCTCAGGGCAGTGTATGCGGAGGATGGGGGTGATGGTGCAGGGCAGCAGCAGTAACGACACGGAGTCAGTGATGCAGTTCAGGGCCTTTACTCACAGTTCTTATTATCCAGACCACGTCTGCAGGTAACGGCTGCCCACGTCGTACTGTGCTCACCAGGTGAGGGGCTCAGACAACTCCCAGATAACTTTGGAGCGCTTCACAGGACCCCCTTTGTGTGTCCTTTGTCTGGCCTTTCTTACCAACACTTCTGTCCGGCTGCCTCGGGCCTCCTCTTGGTAAACTTGGCGCCAGTTTCCCTGACCCTATGTGGTGCCTTCCTAGCGGGTGGAGCAAGGGGCTGCGCCACATAAAATGTCAGAGCCTCCGGTTTCTAGCTGAGGGTCGTTTCCTGCCTCCACTAGTTCGGGGACCGGTCTCCCCCTTTGGCCTGACCCCTCCACGCAGGTGGATTCGGGCGTGCGGTGGCGACTCGCCCGTCCGCACCCCTGGGATCCCTTCATTCCTCATTCCTGGAGCCTTCTCCGCTCCTCTTCCTTCCTTCTCCCTCTTGCAGGCCTGGGCCTCTGTTACTAGGCCCGCCTCCGGAGCAGAGCTCATGCAGAGCCCCTGCTCCCTGCCACTTCTGCTCAGACTTCTCTGCACTGAACTAAGATGGTGCCCACCTTTTATACTCCCTTCTCAATGCACCCAGGAACTGCTTCCTCCCTGCTCCTGCACTGCAGGGTTCCCCTTCCTCAGTGTTCCCTCCCCCCACTCCAGCCAGGGACAGGGACTGTCGTGCCCATCTCAGGGGCATATTGGTCGCCCTGCCCCACGGCAATGTGGTGTAATGCATGCAGGTGTCGGGTCCTGATCCACACTCCATCCTTATCTGAGAGTGAGATATCACACCTCTGGGTGAGGTGCAATACGTCTGTAGCAACCGAGCCCTCGGTGCTACAGTTCCATTTATCTTCAGCCTAGGTGACGTATTGTGATACAGGGCCGTGATTTTGGCTATAAAAGGGTCCCCTAGACCCCTACCCCAAGCTTTTTAAGAGAATCATATATGGCGTGCCAGGAGACTCTATGGAATGCTTTCTCAGCATCCAACGAGAGTATCTACTTACAAATTTTTAACTGCATCTAGCCCAGGAAATACTTTGTGCCTAGTAGCAGTGTCTGCTAGTCAGCGGATTATCCCGGCTGTTAAGCAAGCTACACCACCTGTAGTTTGGACACTTAATTTTTTCAAAGGAAATGCTTCGGGACCAAGGGATACTTAGTGAAGAGCATCAGGAGGCACCCCAAGGCATAGGGGCTGGGACTGGCACTAGGATGCCTTGCGGTGGACAGCCGAGCTCGATCCTTATAAAAGCTTTTTAACTGCAGCAGCTTTAGTGGACGCTACTGGAGCTGGAATTACGCGGCTGCTGGCATGAGACTTGCCCTCCAATAGATCCTTGTAAATGGATTTAAAGTGTATTCATTCAAATTAGAGGGACAATTTAAATTAAAAAGCTTAGAGCTGCCTCCACCACAGGGGGGCTCTCTCGACCCACCAGCGGACAGGCACCAGTATTGGGAGAGGGGGGCTGGCCGTCAGGGTTCACCGCGGCTCTGGCACAAACCCGGCGACACGGAGGTGGCACGGGCAGGAGCGGACTGGCCGTCTCGGCTTCTCACTTTTTGGATTTTAGAAGGGCATGACATGCCTATATCTGTGTCTCCCCCTCCTTTTACTCCTCCACCTCTTTTCTTTTCGCATGACTATATGTACTTGTCACTTTTCCATGTGTTAGTTGTGTCTTCTGAGCAGTTTGTCAGCTTTTGGACACCTTTGAAGGTGTTTTCTATGTGTTTCTATGTGTTTTTGTTTGCCTGCCATTGGTTTTAACGGTGTTCGAAGGTGTTCGACGAACAGTTCGACGAACAGTTCGGCGAACACACGGGTGTTCGACGAACCGAACCGAACTCGAACACTACGGGGGTGGCTCAACACTAATCTCTACTCGCTAAGTCCCATCGGGGTGGTGAATGCGGTCTTCTCCCGGTCCGCCTCTGCTACAGGAACCTGCCAGTACCCGCTAGTGAGATCCAAAGTAGAGAAGAAGTTAGCAGATTTTAAAGCAGCCAAAGACTCCTCTATCCTTGGTAAGGGGTACGCATCTTTGTGTGTGATACGGTTGATTTTCCGGTAATCTACACACATTCTCATAGTGTTGTCTTTCTTTTTAACCAAGACTAGTGGAGCTGCCCAGGGGCTACAGCTATCCCTGATTACCCCAGCCTCCTTCATGTCTCTAAGCATCCCCTTGGCGTGTTGGTAGTGTGCAGGGGGTACGGGTCGGTATCTCTCCTTTATGGGAGGATGGTCTCCCGTGGGGATGTGGTG
Organism: Phyllobates terribilis; assembly: GCF_046119375.1. Classification (NCBI taxonomy): domain Eukaryota; kingdom Metazoa; phylum Chordata; class Amphibia; order Anura; family Dendrobatidae; genus Phyllobates; species Phyllobates terribilis. The sequence goes on along the minus strand of NW_027362764.1, from coordinate 751,868,482 downwards.
TTCTACCCCCTTTACTCGCCCGAAGTCTAACGGGTGTTTACTAAACACTCTCTCGTACTCTTGAACCACCCGATAGACTCCTTGTTTCTGGTGTGAGGGAGTGGAGTCAGTACCCAGATGTAGTTGCTGACACCAGTCCTCCATTGGTTTCTTAGAGCCGTTACCTTCCTCTGGTTGAGATGGAGGCAAGGGTTCCACGGCCTGTACAGAATTCTGATTGATGGTATACAATTTGGCTAGTGTAGCATACCGGGGCAGGTATACTTCCCTCTTCCCGATATTTATTATGCGAACGGGCACCCTCCCATGGCGTACATCAACCACCCCCCGTGCTGTCAAAATGGTGGGCCTACTGTCTGAGTAGACGGGTTCTACCATTGCTTGGTAGTCTCTACCTCTTAGACCAATAGCTGCCCGGCACCAAATCATCATTTCACTTTTTGGGGGCATGGCAATAGGGAAAGGGTCACACATTCTCACGCTTCCAATCTCACCACCGGAGAGTTCCACCTGTTGCCGTCGCATCAGTGCCCGGATTTCTTTTTGGAGCACTCGCTGCTGGCCGGAGCTGGCGTTCTTGGCAACCTGCTGTAAAATGAAAATCACCTCTGCAAGACAATTTTCAATCACATTAGTTCCTAGCGTTATCTTTGGGTGACTCTCGCGCTTGTCAATGTCTACAATGATCAGTCCCTGTGCTGCCAGTTCGACTCTACCGATTTTAATGGTCACCTCTTTGAATCCGATCTGTGGCACGGGTTGACCATTGCTGGCGATGATACTCAAGTCGTCGTCAGGGTAGCGGGTTATATCCGAGTCATTCCAGTACTGCTTAAAGAGCACGTACGGGATGGTGGCGACCTGTGACCCGGTGTCAAGTAGGGCACTCATAGGAATGCCATCCAGTACCACAGGCAAGACTGGACGTCCTCCCACATATTTGTCACGCCAGTTCGATGGGCCTGGTGATCTTATTCCTGGGGGTTGGCCCTCTACCCCAGGTTGTGCAGTTTAAAGGACAGTACCTTGCCATATGTCCGGGTTGATTACAGCGGCGGCAGATGGGTTGTCCGTCCTCGTTGTATCGGTCGCTGGGTCTTCCTCTGGCCGGTGGGGTCCTCCTTGGTCGACGCCACGGGATGTCCCCCGGTCCGGATGCCAGCTGGATCTTCCCTGGAGCAGAAACCTGTAACGACTGCACAGTTCGGGTTAGCGCAGCTACGCTTTTAGCTAGCTCTTGGACCTGATGGTGCAGGTCTGGAGCCGGGTCATTGTTCAAAGCCTGCGCATCAGCCCCACAGGCCCTGCCGACAAGGGCGCCGCCTCCTGGTGGTAAGCGGTAGTAGGGCGCCTGTGGGTCACAACGCCACCCGGTGCCGGTTCTCGGAGCACCCGGATGGCTCTGTCCTTGAACTGTGCAAAGTCCAGATGAGGATCCTGTAAGGCCATTGCCCGCAACTGGGTTTGGAGGGCATTGCAATATAGTCCCTCTATAAATTGTTCGGTCAACAGCCTGTCCTCGTTTCCCACGCCGTCAGGGTCGGTCTGCTTAATGGCTCTCAGGGCCTCTTGTAGGTTTAGTGCATAGTCCCTTATATTCTCATATGCTCGCTGTTTGCACCCGTAGAAACTAAGCTTTATCTCAGCTGAGGTGCGGGTATCAAAGGTGTCCTTCAGCCGGGTTAATATCCCTGCTACAGTCCTCCTCCCAGGTGGCCAGGACTTTACCTCCCTTTGGGCTGCCCCGGTTAGTTGGGCCACCAGGATGCTCACTTTTTGCTCTTCTGTGAGGGGGTACACCTGGAAGAGGCTATCCAGCTTTTCTCTAAAGTCATTCAGGGTATGTGACTCCCCTGAGTACTGGGGTAGCCAGGCTGCCCCCGGGATATAGGGCATAGTGAAAGGCATGACCGCAGCAGCGGTGGCGCTGGCGGTGGCTGCGGCAGTGAAGCTCTCCTCCGTAACCGACATCCTCCTCCCCCCTAGTGGACCGTGGCCTACCTTGCGATGATCCTCTTCCGTAGGCCGCGGCTCCGCAGTGGATCGTCAGGGTCGAGGACCTTCCGTCGCGCTCCTATGACGTCGGCGTCTGCTGGGCTCCTTCCAGGACCTTACGCAACGTCCGGACGTGAGGCGGGGCTTCAGTTCTCGCGGGCTTTTCGGAGTCCACGCCCCTCTTCTTCCCGCGCGGCGTCTTCAAGATGGCGTCCAACAGCGGGAAAACTCCACGGATGGCGGGAAGAAGGCAGAAGATGGCGTCCAACGGCGGGAAAACGCCACGGATGGCGGGAAGAAGGTAGAAGATGGCGTTGGATGGCGGGAATCTTCACCACAGGTAAGTTGAAAAGTCTCTTTTTCAGGCACGCAGTACCCGGTGGTTGCGGGCACGAAATCCTGCCGACTACGCCAAAGTTGACGCGCCCCTGGGCCTGAGTCGCGCAGCGTTGCGCATGCGGGAGCCTACCCGGAGCCGGATCTGATAGGGGTAGTAGTCTCGTGGCGGTGACCCGGTCCGTGCCCAGGGAGTCAAGCTGAGTGGCAGTCTTTAGCAGAGATGTTAGAATGTTCGACTACGCCACCCGTTGAATGCGGTCATGAGACCGCCGCTGCAGGGCAGACTGCTGAGGCCGGTGATACGGTTGTGCAGCGGGGATGGTATAACCCCCAACGGGAGGGGTATGGCCTCAGGGCAGCGGACGTGGATGATGAAACACTCAGAGACGGTGCGGTGTAGTTCAGGGTCTTTACTGGTGGCAAAGGTAGACCCTCCCGGAGTACTGGCTAGCGATCGGGGCCTGGTCAGTCCGTGAGCAGATGGAATCTCCCCTGGCCAGGCGGAGTTGTAGGCCTCCCCAACTAATCGTACTCATCTGGCTACCTTGCTAGAGGCTGGTAAAAGTAGCCCACGTCCCTGAGTGTACCGTGTGGTGCTCAACCGTATGGCCGGTGACTCGGGGCCTTTTGGTAGCTTCCGCTCCACGTCGCGGTGCTGGTCCCTTGCGTGTGACCGTGCCTTCGGGTTTCTTGGCCAGAGGACCTGAAATCCCCTGCCGGGCGGTTTCTGCTGCGGGGTAAGGATTAGTCCCCACAGCCTCGGACTCCGGGTCCGGTAAGAATTCTTCAATCAGGGCGAGCTCTACAGCTTCCAGCCCTGACCTCTTTTAGCACAGCTCCCACTGAGCTCCTGATCTTTCTTGTTCCTAAGCTGCTCCACTACAGACCAGACTGTGTCTCTGTCTGTGTTCTCTGCTCTTTCTCTACTCACTTACCCTGCCTCAGCCCCAGCTTTATATAGGGGAAGTTCTTCCCCTCCCAGGACTGGGCAGGAGGTGTGGCATGCATAGGATGTCTGACCAGGAAACCTCCCACCTGCTCACAGACGTAATATTGCTATTACTGTGGGAACCAGACCCCTGGGGTGCCACATTCATGCCCTGCAGCCACCCCAGGGCCTACTCAGAGGGTTTAGGACAGGTCCCTCAAAATCACCAAGTACTCTACCCTGTGAGATGGACATCCTTGCTAGGAACCTCACCATAGGAGACTTGGATTCTGAGGACACTCTGTATTTGTTATACTGTTATGTATCGTTTAAGATTCGTGCCTCCCATAAAGGGAAGATTGTTTTTGAATTGCTTATGTTTACTATTGTTATTGTTTTATAAAAATGTACTTCAGCCCGGGAGTGCTGAGTTTAACTAGGGGGGAATGTGACGCCCAGCTGCGCTTGGTATCACAGATCCTAGAAGGGTGTGTTGAAGGATTCCTCCACAAGAGGCCCCCATAACCATTCACACATCTCCACCTTCCACCTCAGACCACCAGAGGGAGCCCGTAAGGGATAGATAAATAGGGAAGGTGGAGCCAGGCAGTTCAGTTCCTCTGGAGAGTTCAGCGAGTACAAACCTGAATGCAGAGTCGAGCTCAGTCAGTCTTGACTGGAGTTGACAGAAAGCAAACCTGTTGAGAGAGTTCCCGCAGTGCAAAAGCCTGAGAGAGGTCAGTCTGCAGTGGAGCGCGTTCTAGACTCAGTTGTAGCTCAGAGCAGTGAGCTTTAGGTGTGCCGGCGCCATAAGATCGGTGAAGCGCGGCAAGCTGCCGTTAGTGTGAGTAGCCTAGTGAGGGCCCGAGTAGGCCGAAGGCGAGTAGAGAGTTAGTTCATAGGGGGCAGAGGAGCCTAACTGGCTCACCCCGAAGAAGAATATACCGGACACCGGGTCCGAAGCTTACCGGGATCTCCATGACCTAGTAAGATAAACCGGAATCCCTGGAGAACTACTAGTCCCAGGATCGCTAAAGTGCTGATACGTATCAGAGCCAGGAGACACATAGGCCCGCAGCTAAGGTGCGTGTACTCCAAGAGAAGGCCCTACCACAAGGTCAGCCAGCGCAGGACAGAGACAAAGTTAGGCCTAGCTCCAGGCAGGTCAGAAACTTACTACGCAGAGGCACGAAACAGGAGGCCCAAAACCCGCTCATTGGGGAGGATCCTGATATGCACCCTTCACCCTACAGTGCTCTGGGACGTGCCTGAATTTCCATCAGTAAAAGGTACTGAAGTGACTATCGTGTCTGTCCCTGTTCTTGCTCTGACCCGGCTGGGTCTCGTCTGTCCTGCAGTCCCTCTTCATATACTGCCCTGAGGCCTAGCTACACCTGTGGGGAGCTATATCATCTAGCTGCCTTATCATCGGCCTCAGTGGACTGCGCAGCGCTGGTGATCCTCACCAGAAGCCACAAGTGGCGTCACAAACTCTTTTATAAACTGAACAAATTATCCACCCTTTTTAAGGAGCGACCCCAGGGTACGGGCCCGGGAGCCGACCACTGCGACATCCCTAAAAGGCCAGGCTAAAGGCCCGGGTACCGAGTCATCCCCATTCCCCTGGGCGAGTCATTCAGTACTTCTGCTACCTTTTTCCAGCATGCTTCACCTGCCTGCTGCACTGATGGCCATGGCCTGTGTGCCCACCTAGACCTTTAGCTTTGAGGATCCACCTCACCAGGTGAGCCTAACACATTGTGGCTGTATTAAAAATAATAAAATCAGCTGGTACTTTGTGTCCCAGCCCCTTTGTTGGAATACAGGTTCTATTGGTGGAGTTTGAATCTACGACATATTTATGACATATTCTGTGGCTAACAATAAATGTATGGTGGGAACATCCCTTTAAAGGAGACTTGTCAAAATGAACGAGTTTTTGCTTTTATTTTACCACAGCTGCTCCGATGACTATTCCGGTCTTTGTTATTTTAAAAAACGCCATTTGCTTCCGGAGATGTGGAACTTTTTCACAGAGTAATTATGCGGAGCAGCCTAAATTCCCGCCCCCAAGGAACCGTTTGAGCCACACCTCCTTGGTAAAGACCAGAAAGTTAGCACTAACTAAAAAGGTCTATATCTCAGGATCCGTATGGCGGATTATAAAAATAGAAAAAACAGAATACTCAGGAAAACATTGTAAATAAATTAAGACCAAAAACTGGACACTTTTGACCTGATGATGGGTCCCCTTTGTGGCAGGGCCTTTTTAAGGCCCCCCCCTGGGCGATGCGGGTCACTCAGAGCCGGGTCAGATGTAGAAGGGGGGATGCAGTCGCGGCCTAGACCCGTTCCGTGCCCAGGGCTGCCTCATGAAAATAGCGGGCTTTGTTTTTAGATTGAGTGGTATCTCGACTACGCCACCTGTGGTTTCTGGTGATTACCAGTGTAGCACCCTGAGGATTCGGCTGCTACAGGGGTATTACACCTCAAGCCAGAGGTGTGGTATTCCACTCCCGGGTAAGGATGGAGTGTGGAACTGAGCTCAGTAGGCTGCATGCACTACACACATCCCATTTCCGGGGGACAGACCAATGGTACTCCCACTAGAGAAATGTGCAGGTACGACAGTGTCTGTCCCTGGCTGGAGTGGAAGGGGGGTGGAACATCCCAGTAGTGTAGGGGCAGATAGGGGGAGCAGTCTGAGTAATGCTAGGAGCTCATTGGGTGCTGGTCACCTGAGCTCACACATAGAGGGAGTATATAAGGTGGGAACCATCTTAGAACAGGGTCTTTTGTAGAGGTTTGGTCAGTCAGTCTGTCAGTCTTTTGTAGAGTGAGTCAGAGGAAGAGAGCAGAGGAGAAGAGCAGCTCCAAGGCCCAGAGAGAGAGAGAGGAGAAAGAAGGACCCAGAGGGGGAGAAGAGAGAACTCCAAGAACCCAAGATTAGATCAGAGGGTGAAGAGTTGGCACAAGGGTACCGGATCCCAAGCTGGTGGAGGGCATTAATCCTTAGCCAGAGACCGGAGGTCGTGGGCAGGATCTGCCACGACCACCCACTAAATCCACCCGGAAGGCAAACCAAGAATAGGGTCAGGGAACCCAGAGACAAGGGTTTACCAACAAGAGGCCCGAGGGAGCCGGACTTAGGTGGATCCCTGGTGGGGAAGGCCAGAGAGAAGGAACGTCAGAAAGGGAGCTCAGGATCACGCTCCAGAATTACTTGGGAGTTGGCCGAGTCCAGGACCTGGTGGACGCAGCACGGCTCGGGCGGTCACTCAAGGCCGGAGTGACCAGCATAACAGCAGTAAGTAAAGACCCTGAACTGCACAGCCCGACTCTGAGTCTCATTACCATCCTCACTGCACCTCCACAACCACCATCCTCTACACCTGACCCCCTGAGGCTATACCCCTCCCGTTGGGGGTTATACTACCTGAGCTGCACACACATCACCAGCCTCAGCGGACCCTGCTGCAGCGGCGGCCGTATTGACCGCAATTCAACGGGTGGCGTAGTCGACACTAAAGAACATCCAGTAACATCTGTAGGACTGCCACACACTGAGCTTGACACCCTGGGCACGGACCGGGTCACCGCCACTCGGAGACTACAACCCCCATCTGATCCGGCTCCGGGTATCCCCCAAACAACACTGGCCCAGGGGGCGCGTCAACTTTGGCGTAGTCGGCAGGATAACGTGCCCGCAACAACCGGGTACTGCGTGCCTGAAGAAAAGTTCATCGTTACCTCAAAAAGAAGTCTCCCGCCGGTTCCGGAGGGTCCCCGCCAACGGACCCCATCACAGGTCGTTTCCCGCCGGTTGTCCGCCATTTGCAGCTTTTTCCCGCCACTGGGAGACGATTCCCGCCATTTCCAAAGATTTCCCGCCTTGGAAGAGCGGACGCCATTATGGGCGTGCCAGAGGGTGGCAAGAGGCCACCTCCCATCGTGGGCCAGGTCGAAGAATGGCGCCAAAAGCGGAAACCGCCCCCACCAACAGAGACTGTGATGCTGGAGATGTCCATTAGCGTGAGAGAACTACCCCTGGAACTGACAATCACAAAGTTGCCCCGGGACCACCTTCAATGTGGGCGGAGACAGAACAAGAGAGCAAAGATGGGTGTCGCCTGGAGGAGTCTGGAGAGAGCGCACCCGGAGACAAGAAGTCTGGAGAGGAGTCCAGAGAAAGCCTACCCGGAGATGGAGGGAGAGTCAGGCAGCACCGACCCAGTGGTCAGGAGCCTGCTGCAAGCAACGACCCCACTAGGCTTAGTGGAGATCCTAGCACAGCTCCCCCGAGACCGGGAGTGTGCACAGACTGCGCTGGAGAGCCTCGCACGGAGGATGGCCCGGGTACAGCGAGAGACGTTGGCGGAGTGGAGCCGAGAGATGGCCCAGCAGACCGAAACCCGACAGCGGAGCACGCCACCCGAGACGAGGAGACAGAACGCCTCTGAGGATGGTGCAGGAGGACTGAAGGCCGGAGACAGCGCCGAGAAGGGAGCTGAACGGACGGAGGCAGGTAAAGGGGACGTCTCTACCCCGAGCCGAGAAACCGCGTGCCTGCCCCAGCTCCCCGTCGCAGAGCCCGAAATTCCCCCTGCCGTGCCCGTCGCTGCATCGTCACCGCTCCAGACAAGGCCTCAAGCAGAAGCCGCGGCCGCGACCCCTGTGACGTCACGCGCCTCAACCCTAAGCGCGGCAAAGCAGGAAACACCACCGGCCTGGTCGCAAGGTCTAGTACACCCGGGCGCCGCCATTCCAACAGCGCCCCCTACCTCCGCGGAGCCACCAGCCTGGTCGCAGGGCCGAGTAACCCAGGGCGCCGCCGTTCTTACGGTGCCCTTTGCCTTTAGGGTGCCCCAAGCCTGGTCGCAAGGCCTGGTCAACCCGGGCGCCGCTACCATCAACGCGCCCTCAACATCTAGAGTGCCGCAACTGGGTGAAAATCTATTTGCCCAGCATACGTGCCCGGATGGGCAGCCCTTTGTATGGCCCCAGGAGTACATTCAGCTGGAACTCCAGAGAGCAAGGCCCATGTGCGAGCCCCTGATTCCGGCTCCGAAGCCTGTAAAGAGGACCTCACGCCCTCTAGAGGAGGCACAGTTTGAGTGGGACCCCACCGGAGGAGACCTCATGGGGTTCACTCAGGAGACTCGGGCGGCCGCAGCGGAGCGTGCAGAGTGCTGCCGGCAGGAGCTCGAAGTCTTCGAGAGGGAGCGGAGAGAGAGGCGGGTCCGGGAACAGCAAGCACAGATAAGGAGCGCGGAGCAGAAGAGCCGGACCAGGAGGAATCCCCGTGCAGCTCATGGTCCCCCTTCCACCGGGACTGTGATAAAATTCAACATGCAGCATGGGTGGGGCTTCATTAGAGACCATCATACCCCCGGCGACGTCTTTGTGACCCGCAGAGACATAGAAAGCCATCTGCCGGAGGGACACAGAGGTCGTGACCTGTATGTAGGGGACGAGGTCACCTTCACCCGGCACAAGTGTGCCAAAGGGCCCTACGCCCTCCATGTGCATCGCCTGACGGAGGAGGAGCTGCGGTGTGAGGAGGAGCAAGAGGACCCGGACGGGTCTGAAACTGAAACCAACCAACAAGAAAGAGCAGGAGGACGCTGTCGTTGAAGTACGGTAGAGAGAGACTGTATAAAGTTGCCCGTCGGGGTACCAAGAACTGTTACTTATTTAAAATATGTTCCCCGTTGGGACAAAGAGTGAACTGATGCCCGTGTGTCCCTAGTTCCTAATACCTGGCCGAGGACTGAGAGCGGCCATATCCCCTTTGTATATAGTTGCGCTTCCTAAAGCACCCCCTACTGGTTTTATGGGAAAACCATTTTTCTTCAAGAGACTGTCGCACTTTACCCGGTCACAAGTTGCACCGTGACCGGAGGAACCAGAGACAGGAATGTTTACAAGAATGTTATTTATGAAAACGTTTTATTGCTGATATATATATGATGTTTTATATGTTTATATGTTGATGTTTATGAAAAATAATTGTATGTTTTGGATGTTTTTATCTTTAACAGCCCGAGGACGTGCTGTGGTTTACCAGGGGGGAATGTAGCACCCTGAGGATTCGGCTGCTACAGGGGTATTACACCTCAAGCCAGAGGTGTGGTATTCCACTCCCGGGTAAGGATGGAGTGTGGAACTGAGCTCAGTAGGCTGCATGCACTACACACATCCCATTTCTGGGGGACAGACCAATGGTACTCCCACTAGAGAAATGTGCAGGTACGACAGTGTCTGTCCCTGGCTGGAGTGGAAGGGGGGTGGAACATCCCAGTAGTGTAGGGGCAGATAGGGGGAGCAGTCTGGGTAATGCTAGGAGCTCATTGGGTGCTGGTCACCTGAGCTCACACATAGAGGGAGTATATAAGGTGGGAACCATCTTAGAACAGGATCTTTTGTAGAGGTTTGGTCAGTCAGTCTGTCAGTCTTTTGTAGAGTGAGTCAGAGGAAGAGAGCAGAGGAGAAGAGCAGCTCCAAGGCCCAGAGAGAGAGAGAGGAGAAAGAAGGACCCAGAGGGGGAGAAGAGAGAACTCCAAGAACCCAAGATTAGATCAGAGGGTGAAGAGTTGGCACAAGGGTACCGGATCCCAAGCTGGTGGAGGGCATTAATCCTTAGCCAGAGACCGGAGGTCGTGGGCAGGATCTGCCACGACCACCCACTAAATCCACCCGGAAGGCAAACCAAGAATAGGGTCAGGGAACCCAGAGACAAGGGTTTACCAACAAGAGGCCCGAGGGAGCCAGACTTAGGTGGATCCCTGGTGGGGAAGGCCAGAGAGAAGGAACGTCAGAAAGGGAGCTCAGGATCACGCTCCAGAATTACTTGGGAGTTGGCCGAGTCCAGGACCTGGTGGACGCAGCACGGCTCGGGCGGTCACTCAAGGCCGGAGTGACCAGCATAACAGCAGTAAGTAAAGACCCTGAACTGCACAGCCCGACTCTGAGTCTCATTACCATCCTCACTGCACCTCCACAACCACCATCCTCTACACCTGACCCCCTGAGGCTATACCCCTCCCGTTGGGGGTTATACTACCTGAGCTGCACACACATCACCAGCCTCAGCGGACCCTGCTGCAGCGGTGGCCGTATTGACCGCAATTCAACGGGTGGCGTAGTCGACACTAAAGAACATCCAGTAACATCTGTAGGACTGCCACACACTGAGCTTGACACCCTGGGCACGGACCGGGTCACCGCCACTCGGAGACTACAACCCCCATCTGATCCGGCTCCGGGTATCCCCCAAACAACACTGGCCCAGGGGGCGCGTCACCAGCAGCGCTGCGGCAGTCCACTGAGGCTGATGTTGGGGGCAGCCAGGTTGGTACTACTCCCCACAGGCGGAGCAGGCCTCAGGGCAGTGAGAGAGGGAGTAAAGTTCTGGAGGTTTGAGGTGTGTGCAGGGCCGCGCAGGAAAGAATAACAAAGGCCAGGGGTGAAGTCATCCAAGCTTTACTCACGTTAGTGTAGTAGCAGATGCAAAGCTTCCCTCTGCTTCTCACAGCGCGCTGCGGCCACCAGGAAGGGGTTCAGCACACTCTGGGTAGTTCAGGTGCACTTGACAGGACCCCTGCACCAGAGTGTTCCTCTCTCTCTCTAATTGAACTAGAACCACCTTGTGTCCCCCACTAAGTCCCATACGGGTACTGCGATGTCCTATAAAGGTAGCTTGTAGCTCCTGGACCGACTGGGTCCCTTATTGGTGACTGTAGTGTGCACTTGGCGCTAGGCCGGGTCGCTCTGGATAAAGATTAAGAGATACAGGTGGCGTACGCCGCTCCGTCCATATCCCTCTGGGATCCACTTCAGCCTCCGGACTTCTCTGACAGGGACTTGAAGTAACAAAGTCAGATATCAGGGGCCGGTTACCCCTCTTGCAGCAGGAATCCCTCTGACTAGGCCAGAATCAAGAGTACAGGTGGTGTATGCCGCTCCGTCCGTATCTCCCTGGGATCCTTTTGCCTGTGGAGCTTTTCTCCTCTGCTCCCATCCTAGGCCTTCTGGAATGGACTAAGATTTAGAACAGAGCTGGCTATAACTCAACTCTGCCCCAATCCCCAGTCTCGAGGCCTGAGACCGGGAATCACAGAATCCTAGAACAGCTGCAGCATGTCTGACTAACCACTCCAGGGAACTGCGACCAAAGACTCGGCTATTAAAATGGCCTCCATATTTATATGAATCAATTATGTGCTTAGTAAAGTGCTTCCTCCACCCTCACTCACTATGAGGTTCCCCCTTTCTTTGGTTCCCCCCCTACTTCTCCATTCAGGACCGGGGCAGCACATTGTGCTTTAAACGCCCTTCAGAACCGGAGTAGTGTGGTGTTGGATGTGTAGTGGGGTCCTGTGTGGTGCTCCATCCTTACCTCGGAGAGGAAATACCACACCTCGGATTGAGGTGCAGTACCCCTGTGGCGACTGAACCCTCAGGGGCGCCACATTTTCATGGCAGGAGAAAAAATGTGTGTAAAGAAAGATTAAATTAATATTTCTAGGATATGAGATAATTTTCTGGCTACACATGTGTCCTGGGGAAACTGAGCTGAAAAATATTAAAGTTGGTGCAATTTGGCACAGGACACCATCTTAAGGCAGGTCCTGGTTCTAGTGTCCACATGGGATGGAAATGTTGCAAAGAGGGGCTCTGGCAGCAGAGAATCACCCGATAGGAGATCTACAGCAGGATATGCACAATTGTATGGTGATCAGGCATTGTGGAAGGTGTCCTCATCAATTTTGCAAAAAATCAGGATCCCAGCTGCGGACAGACTCCCAGATTCTCCAGGACTTGTCTCCTTATCGGCAGTTGTTTACCAGCAGGGAACTATAATAATATTTGCAAAGCTTCATGTTCTAAACCTGCACAAATGTCAAACGCAATAAAATAATAACCTATGGCCATGAATTTTGCTGAAACGCTGCCAGAATCATTTATCAAAGTCCAAGCAGACTGCAAAGTACTGTAGGAAAAATCAAAGTAGCAGCACACAGTAAAGCCATCCTGGGCCGTGCCTGATAAATCCTGGTAAAAAATCCCTCAAAGTGGATCATTTTGCCCAAGGGCACAACAACTTTGTCTTTTTTTTTTTTTTTTTTAAATTGACATTTTTACAAATTTTTTTTTTTAAAACTATTAGTAGTGTTGAGCGAACATGCTCGACACTGCTCGGTACTCGCCCGAGCATCACGCTACTCGGGATGTTCGGCGAGCACCGAGCATTTCCGGGTTACTCGGGTGGGAGCTCGGGTCTCCGCCCTGCATGTTTGGCGCTCTTTACAGAGCCAATGAACATGCAGGGATTGCCAGCCAGTCACTGTAATGCTGCAGCCATGTTGGTTGTGGGCATTACATTGATTGGCTGGCCGCACAGCGTCACCTCGAGTATTTAAAACGGGGCGCCGCCATCTTGGACACAGTCGCTCCGGATTAGACAGTGTAGGGACAGCGCTGCTGATTTAGGGAGAGATATAAACTGCGAAATAGTTAGTGTAGGGTCTGTAAAGGCAGCCAGAACAAACAAACAGTCCTTTTCAGGACTAATATCCATCCCAGATACCTGGCAGTCAGGCTGTATAGGAGACACAGTGGTTATACCAGCAAACGCTGCATTACAGTTCTGTGTGCTCCTGTTGCTGAAATTGCTGGACTTAGCACCAGGTGTCGGGGGCCAGGAAAAATCCTTTTTTTTCATCTAAATCCTCCTTTTTTTTTCCTCCTTCACACTGTACAAATACCCGTCTTATTAACCTTTTGGTGTGTGTCCCCCCCCCCCAAAAAAAAAGCGTGTCTCTGATTTTTCAGACACAAATATAACTGTTGAAAATAGTCTGGTGTAGGCTAGAGAAACAGAAGTGTTGTTTTGCACTTCCACGGTTCAAACCTCTGTATTATCCATTTTGGGCCATTTGTATCTAAAAAAAAAAAACAGTTTGAGTGTGTCGCTCACTGTTCAGCCGCAAATATCTCTATTTAAAAAAGTGTGGTATACCCCAGTAAACAATAACTGTGGTTTTGCCATCCCACGGTAAAAAATCTCTATTATTCAGCTTTTGGTAGTTTTTTCCGTAAAGAAAAACAGTAGTGTCTCCTGACTGTTGTGACACAAAAATATATCTGTTGAAAATAGTCTTGTGTAGGCCCGACATCCCAGTGTGGTTTCGCAGTTCCACGGGTCAAATCGCTGTACTATCCAGTTTTGGGCCTTTGGTATCTAAAAAAAAAGCAGTTTGAGTGTGTCGCTCACTGTTCAGCCGCAAATATCTCTATTTAAAAAAGTGTGGCATACCCCAGTAAACAATAACTGTGGTTTTCCTCTTCCACAGTTCTAATCTACTCTTTATTACCTTTTTTCCATTGATAGTGCAAGTGTAAGCTATTTTACTTCATTTACAATGGGCAAGGCGCGTGGCAAGGGACGTGGAAGTGGACGTTCTGGTGATGGTTCGGGCAGAGGACGGGGCCGTGGCCAAGGTGAAAATGTGCCACAACCAACAGCCACATCTTCTCGCTCCCACTTCTTGACCGAATTACTAGGGAAGCACAGAACAACACCAGTATTGAGAACTGATCAGTGTGAGCAGGTTATTAATTGGATAGCAGACAATACTTCCAGTTACCTGGGCACCACCACCTCCGGTCTGTCTTCCACACGGTCAACTCTTAGTAGCCGTGAGTCTCGACCGCATACTCCTCCTCACCCTGATGCTCCTTCCTCCCACCATGCCGAGTGTCGTCAGACAGCAAGTGATCCCACACTTGGACACTCTGAAGAGCTGTTCACTGGTCCATTTCCATATTTGGGCCCCTCGCCTGATACGCTTGAAGTGGTGGAAGAGGAGATCCCATGTTGCGATGCCCAAATATTTGAACAGCCACGGCCACAGGAAGTCGACGTTGGCAATCTGTCACAAGAGGTGGACGATGACAAGACACAATTGCCAGGAAGTGAGGAGGAGGATCGTGGTGCGCAAGTGGAAGAGGAGGAGGTGGTGGATGATCTAGTAACTGACCCAACGTGGAAGGAGGACATGCAGAGTGAGGCCAGCAGCACACAGGGGGAGGGAGGCAGAGTACCCCAACAGGCAGGAAGAAGCAGTGTGGTGGCCGCAGACAGAAGGCAGGCAACCGTTCCCCGTAACACCAACACGAGGGACGTTGCCAGTACAAGCGGTAGGTCTTCCAGAGTCTGGAATTTTTTTAAAGACTCTGCTGATAACCCCAAAAAGGCCATATGTTCCACCTGCCATGCCAGCATCAGCAGGGGTGACAAAACTACCAGCCTGACCACCACCAGCATGATCAGGCACATGGCAGCAAAGCACCCGACTTTGTGGGGCGAAACCCAGGGTCCACGACCAGTGTCAGCGGGTGTCACCACTGCTTCTTCCACTGTTGTGCGTGCAATAGAACCCCCTGTTGTGTGTGCAAGGCAATCCCCTGTCCATACTGCATGTAAAGATGCCCCCTCCTCTCAGTCTTCACTTGTTATGGCAGTTTCTCAAGAAACAGCATAAACGTCCACGTCCACGTCCCACCGCAGTGTTCAATTGTCCATATCCCAGACCTTTGAACGAAAGCGGAAATTCGCAGCTAACGCCCCACAGGCCACAGTCCTAAATTCGCACATTTCACGACTGCTTGCATTGGAAATGCTGCCTTTTAGGCTGGTGGAGACGGAATCCTTCCGCAATCTTTTGGCGGTGGCCGTCCCTCGGTACTCGGTCCCCAGCCGACACTATTTTGCCCGGTGTGCCATCCCCGCACTACACAAGCACGTGTCCCAAAGCATCTGCCGTGCCCTCAACAACGCAGTTACTGGGAGAGTCCACCTGACAACGGACACGTGGACAAGTGCTTGTGGCCAGGGACGGTACATCTCTCTGACGGCACACTGGGTAAACATAGTGGAAGCCAGGACCCAGTCGGACCTTGGGACGGAACACATCCTCTCCACACCGAGGATTGCGGGCCCTATGTCAGTCAGAGTTGCCCCCACAGTGTACAGCTCCTGCGCATCCTCCTCCTCCTCCTCCTCCTCATGTTCAGCCTCCATCTCAGATATCACCACATCAGTTACAAGCTGGAAGCATTGCAGTACTGCCTCCGCCAAGCGGCAACAGGCTGTGCTGAAACTCATAAGCTTAGGTGATAAACCTCACACTGCTTGTGAGTTGTGGACAGCTGTGAAAGAGCAGGCAGATCTGTGGCTGAGACCGCTGAACCTACATCCCGGCATGGTCGTGTGTGACAATGGCCGTAACCTGGTGGCGGCTCTGAGGCGAGGTGAGATCACACACGTACCATGCCAGGCTCATGTGCTTAACCTCGTGGTTCAGTGGTTTCTTAAATCGTACCCCGAGTTGCCAGATCTGCTCGTGAAAGTACGCCGCCGGTCAGCTCATTTTCGCAAGTCGGCTACAGCTTCCGCCGCCCTTGCTGTGTTGCAGCAGCGTTTGCAGCTTCCGACACACCGACTGGTGTGTGATGTCCCCACACGTTGGAACTCTACCTGTTAGAACCTTGCTGTTAGGTTTTTTTTCCTTTGCTGGTCACATGACCTTGTTGGCCTATTTAATCCTGCTCCGCCCTTCTGGCTTTGCTGGACTTCATTGTATATCTACTTTCTAGCTAGCCTGTGCTCTGTATCTAACTCTGTTAGTTTGCTTGGTCTACGGACCTCTATGTTCTATCTATTTTGTTTGTTCGTCTGTCTGCTACTATTTCTGTTAGGAGGTGTCCCATATTCCTCCCAGTCCTTAGTACTTGTAGGGATTCCCTCCCCACATCTATAGGTCTCCGTACAGACTAGATTAGGACTTTAGCAGGTCTGATCGCAGGATCAGGTTCCCTGTTACATCGTAGGGATTCAGCTGAGTCTTATAGTAGGGACAGATCTCCTCTCTTTCCTTAGCTTTGGTAGCAGAACATAACAGTAAGTCCAGCCTGCAAATTCTCTAAGGAAAGATTTTTTTTTTTTTTTTTTTTGTTCCATCATGGTGTCGGTTCAGGATTTGGCTAAACACCTGCAGGGACTCTCTCTGGAAGTGGCCGAGCTCCGTCAGCACGTGAGTAACTGTCCTGGAGCATATTTCTTGGAGCCTAAGGTATGTTTGCCGGATTTATTTTTTGGTGAACATCGAGAATTTTTTTCATTTAAAAATGCTTGCTTATTGTATTTTCGTTTGAGACCCAAGTCCTCTGGGGATGAATCCCAGCGCGTAGGGTTCATAATGTCACTTTTGCGCAAAGAGCCTCAGGAGTGGGCCTTTTCTTTGCAACCTAGTGATACATGCTTCAGATCAGTGGATAGTTTTTTTTCTGCTTTAGGACTATTATATGATGATCCTGACCGTGTGGCATCAGCTGAGACTGAGTTGAGACGTTTAAAACAAGGATCAGGTAATGTCGAAAAATATTGTACTCATTTTCGTCGTTGGTCCACTCAAACAGGGTGGAACGATTCTGCTCTGAAAAGTCTATTTCTTGCTGGGCTCAGTGAAAGGGTTAAAGACCTGCTAATTGCTTATCCTACACCTGAGGATTTGCAACAGGCTATGCAATTAGCTATACGGGTGGATAGAAGACTGCGTGCTAGGGTTAATGAGAGCAAATCCTCTGCTATGTCAGTTTCTGGTTATGATAATGTGTGTACTAACAGTGGTGAACCGATGGAGATTGGATCGGTGGCACCTCGCTCTCAAGAAAAAGACCGTCGTTTTTCGGAAGGCTTGTGTTTCTATTGCGGAAAATCTGGTCATTTGATTAAAGGCTGTGAGCTTCGTATGAAGAAAAAAAAAAAAAATGGTCAGTCACGCCCGTATTGCCTGTTTAAATTCCAAGGGTATATTTTTAGCTGCTTCCACGATTGCTCAGGAAAAATTAATGGAATTTCGGGTGTTTGTTGATTGCGGGTCTACACTGAATGTAATTGATGGGGGATTCGTGGAAAAACTCAATTTAAAACCTGAACCTTTATCATCCCCCATTGCTGTGGTTTCTGTGGATGGCTCCCCTTTGAAGAATATTACTCTCAAGGTCAGTGAATTTCCTCTCACTATTAATGGTGTTCACCATGAGAAATTGGATTTGGTAGTGTTGAATAACTTGCCTTCTCCAGTAATATTGGGTTTGCCCTGGTTAAAATTTCACAATCCTGTACTGGATTGGTCTACCAGTGAAATTAAATCCTGGAGCCATAAATGTTATGACAAGTGTTGTAACGGGCGTATTGCAGCTTTGGATAAGGGAGAATTGCCTGTTCCTATTCAGGATTTTTGGAGAGTTTTTTCTGAGAAGGAATCGCAGGTTTTGCCTCCCCATAGAGACTATGATTGTTCTATTGAATTTGTCCCTGGAGCGACTCTTCCTAAAAGTCGTTTATTTAACCTTACTATTCCTGAGAGGAAGGCTTTGGAGGAATACATACAGACAAGTTTGGCCGCTGGTCACATTAGGCCCTCTAAGTCTCCTGTGGCGGTTGGATTTTTTTTTGTAAAAAAAAAGGACGGCGGTTTACGTCCTTGTCTGGATTTTCGTGAGATTAACAAAATTACGGTACGCAATCCTTACCCACTGCCATTGATTCCTGATCTGTTTAACCAGTTATTGGGGGCCAAGTGGTTCTCTAAAATTGACCTTAAGGGGGCATACAATCTGTTGCGCATGAAGGAGGGTGATGAATGGAAGACTGCTTTTAACACTCCTGTGGGTCATTTTGAGAACCTGGTTATGCCTTTTGGTCTTACTAATGCTCCTGCATTTTTTCAGAATCTGATTAATGACATCCTTAGACCTTTGATCGGTAAAAATGTGGTTGTGTATTTGGATGACATTTTGATTTATTCGCCAGATCTGGAGTCTCATTGGCGGAGCGTGCGTGAGGTATTACAGTTATTAATGGACAATTCGCTTTTTGCTAAGCTGGAGAAATGTGAGTTCGCTGTACAGAGAATTAGTTTTTTGGGCTACATTATCTCCAGCAAAGGTTTTGAGATGGATCCGGTTAAGGTTCAGGCTGTGCAGGAATGGCCTAGGCCTATTGGTTTGAAATCGATACAGAGGTTTTTGGGTTTCGCCAATTACTACAGAAAATTCATAAAAAATTTTTCTAGTATTGTCAAACCTCTGACTGATCTCACCAGGAAAGGTGCTGATGCGGTTCAGTGGTCTTCTGAGGCCATTGAAGCTTTTGTGTATCTCAAGGAGAGGTTCACCTCTGCTCCCATCCTTATGCAGCCTGATGTTACTAGGCCGTTTTTGGTTGAGGTTGATGCTTCCTCTGTGGGGGTTGGCGCAGTATTGTCTCAGGATAACGGGGATGGATTACATCCCTGTGCCTTTTTTTCAAAAAAATTTTCGGAGACTGAACTGAATTACGATATTGGTAATCGGGAATTATTGGCTATTAAACTCGCATTTGAACACTGGCGCCACTTCTTGGAAGGTGCGGAATTTCCCGTTCAGGTTCTTACGGATCATAAAAATCTAATATATCTTGATGCTGCCAAGCGCCTGAATGCCCGTCAGGCTAGGTGGGCACTGTTTTTCTCGCGGTTTAATTTCTCCGTTACTTACATCCCTGGTACTAAGAATGTTAAGGCGGATGCCTTGTCTCGCAGTTTTTCTCCCATAGTCGGTGCTGAGAAAGAGGAAAACATTTTACAAGAAGGTGTTGTGATAGCTGCTTTAGACTCCGTTTTGGAAGATGAGATTCTTAAAGCTCAGGAGAATGCCCCATCTAACACTCCTCATGGGAGGTTGTTTGTGCCTGGGACCTTTAGGAGAGATTTGTTTGTTGAGTGTCACGAATCTCGGTTGGCAGGTCATCCCGGAATCTCTGAGACCAAGAGACTGGTGGGTCGCAGTTTTTGGTGGCCTGGATGGCAGAAGGAAGTCATTAAGTGGGTGCGCCAATGTACTATATGTGCTAGATCTAAGTCCTCACATACTCCTGCTGCGGGGTTGCTTTGTCCTTTGGAGGTCCCCAGTGCTCCTTGGACACATTTGGCTATGGACTTTATAACTGACCTTCCCCCCTCTGAGGGTTTTACTGTCATCTGGGTGGTCGTGGACCGTTTTAGCAAGATGTGTCACTTGGTTCCCTTCATCAAACTGCCCTGCGCTAAAACTCTCGCTAAGGCCTTTGTCAAGGAAATTGTCAGACTTCATGGCGTTCCTACTGACATTGTTTCTGATAGGGGTCCTCAGTTCGTGGCTCGTTTTTGGCGTGCCTTTTGTGACAGGTTGGGAATTCATTTGTCGTTTTCGTCCGGATATCATCCTGAATCTAATGGCCAGACAGAAAGGAAAAACCAGGATGTTGAGCAGTTCTTGCGTTGTTTTGTGGCAGACAATCAAGAGGGGTGGTCTGAGTTTCTGCCACTTGCCGAATTTGCTCTGAACAATCATACATCTTCTTCTGCTGGTTGTTCGCCTGTTTTTTGTTGTTCTGGGAGACATCCGTCGTTTGGGTCGTTCTCCAAGTTGGGATCTGCCGTGCCTGAGGAGGAGAATTTTTCCGGTGATTTGGAAAGAGTTTGGACGGATGTGCGTGGTAATCTTCAGGAGGCCAACAGAAAATCTAAAGACTACTTTGATAGGAAACGACAGGAGGTTTTGTTCGCTGTTGGTGACATGGTTTGGTTGTCCTCTAGGAATCTGCGGTTGAGGATTCCTTCTAAGAAATTGGGTCCCAAGTTTGTAGGGCCCTTTAAGGTGCTTCAGGTTGTCAACCAATCTGCTGTTAGGTTGGAGGTTCCTACCTCCTGGAGAATTAATCCGGTCTTTCATGTCTCTCTGTTAAAAAAAGCTGTTGTGTCGGATGGTGACGCCTCTGCCTCTGTTCCTCCGGTGGTGGAGGACGGGGAATATGAAATTTCTCGCATCCTTGACTCTAGACGGTATAGAGGTAGTTTGCAGTATCTTGTGGCCTGGAAAGGTTTCGGACCCGAGGATAACTCTTGGGTGAGGTCAGATGATGTTTCCGCGTCCAGACTTATCAGAGCGTTTCACAGGAGATTTCCTGATAAGCCTGGTCCTAGGGGATCCGGAGGATCCTCTTAGAAGGGGGGGTACTGTTAGAACCTTGCTGTTAGTTTTTTTTTCCTTTGCTGGTCACATGACCTTGTTGGCCTATTTAATCCTGCTCCGCCCTTCTGGCTTTGCTGGACTTCATTGTATATCTACTTTCTAGCTAGCCTGTGCTCTGTATCTAACTCTGTTAGTTTGCTTGGTCTACGGACCTCTATGTTCTATCTATTTTGTTTGTTCGTCTGTCTGCTACTATTTCTGTTAGGAGGTGTCCCATATTCCTCCCAGTCCTTAGTACTTGTAGGGATTCCCTCCCCACATCTATAGGTCTCCGTACAGACTAGATTAGGACTTTAGCAGGTCTGATCGCAGGATCAGGTTCCCTGTTACATCGTAGGGATTCAGCTGAGTCTTATAGTAGGGACAGATCTCCTCTCTTTCCTTAGCTTTGGTAGCAGAACATAACACTACCCTCCACATGTTGCCAAGTATTTGTGAGCAGAAGAGAGCAGTTGTGGAGTACCAGCTGCAACAAGGCCGTCGATATTCAGGTCAGACTCCACACATAAGACCTCAGGAGTGGACCTGGATGTCTGACATATGTATCATCCTGACAAACTTTGAGGAGGCCACCAAGATGGTGAGTGGCGATGACGCCATCATTAGTGTCAGCATCCCACTTGTCTGTCTTTTGCAACGCTCTCTGCAGAGAATTAAAGAGGAGGCATTGCAGCCAGAGTATGATGAGATGGATCAAGAAGCCGTAGCGGGCGATTACACACAGCCCAGCCTCATCTCATCCCAACGTGCATTGGGGGACAATGAGGGAGAGGAGGAGGAGGAGGAGGAGGAGGAATAACAGGAGCTGCTATCATGCGTTGTAGACGGTAGTACCTGTACAAGTGTCATACCGTCGGTTCAGCGTGGGTGGCCTGACGACGGGGGGGAGGAGGAAGAGGAGGAGGAGGAGGAGAGCATGGTCAGTCGTCATCTTGGTGAGGACACGGAAATCTTCCCCTTTACCAGTCTGGCACGCATGGCTGACTTTATGTTACGCTGCCTTAACCGTGACCCTCGCGTTGTCAAAATGTTGGGTGACAGTCATTACTGGTTGGTGACACTTGTAGACCCCCGCTACAAGGAGAACTTTCACTCTCTTATTCCTGAGGTGGAGAGGTCTACAAAAATGGGGCAATACCAGAAGGCCCTTGCTGCAGAACTCTTAAAAAAATTCCCATCTGAACACGCTAGCGGCAGAGGTGACAGTTCGTTGCCCAACCAAGACGTACAGGCGAGAGAGATGCAACTCCAATCCAGCAGAGGCAGGGGAACACGGTCAACGTTCTGGGACAGTTTTCTGACACCCGCCCAGCTTACAGGCCCTGAGGCGCGGGGTACTCTCACAAGGAGTGGAAAGTTTCAAAAGATGGTGAGGGAGTACCTTGCCGATTGTACCAGAGTCCTCCGTGATTCCTCTGTGCCTTTTAATTATTGGGTATCCAAGCTGGACACTAGGAATGAACTCGCTCTGTACGCCTTGGAGGTCCTGGCCTGCCCTGCCGCTAGCGTGTTATCGGAGCGTGTTTTTAGTGCCGCTGGGGGAATTATAGCTGATAAGCGCACTCGCCTGTCAACTGACAATGCTGACAAGCTGACCCTTATCAAAATGAACAAGGGCTGGATTGGGCCAGACTTCTCATCACCACCAAATGACAGCAGAGTAACATAAAGTCAAATCCACTGTGTTATTTCGGGAGGTGTATTCACATGCACCGCTTCACACCCACACATGGGTATACGCTTCCTCGTTTCGGCTGTTTAATCTTCTTCTCCTTATCCTCAGCCTCCACCACCACTATACCACCAGGGTGCCAGCATTGCAAGTTCCTCCGTCCTTATTTTTGGCAGCTTTTGCTGGGAAAGCATAAGCAAATACTATGGGACACCCACTCCCCAATAATGGGACTTATGTTTGTTATATGCTGTACTGCATGGCTCTTGTAAGGGGCATTGCAAGTTGCTCCGTCCCAATTTTTGGCAGCTTTTGCTGGGAAAGCATAAGCAAATACTATGGGACACCCACTCCCCAATAATGGGACTTATGTTTGTAATATGCTGTACTGCATGGCTCTTGTAAGGGGCATTGCAAGTTGCTCCGTCCTAATTTTTCGCAGCTTTTGCTGGGAAAGCATAAGCAAATACTATGGGACACCCACTCCCCAATAATGGGACTTATGTTTGTAATATGCTGTACTGCATGGCTCTTGTAAGGGGCATTGCAAGTTGCTCCGTCCTAATTTTTGGCAGCTATTGCTGGGAAAGCATAAGCAAATACTATGGGACACCCACTCCCCAATAATGGGACTTATGTTTGTAATATGCTGTACTGCATGGCTCTTGTAAGGGGCATTGCAAGTTGCTCCGTCCTAATTTTTGGCAGCTTTTGCTGGGAAAGCATAAGCAAATACTATGGGACACCCACTCCCCAATAGTGGGACTTATGTTTGTAATATGCTGTACTGCATGGCTCTTGTAAGGGGCATTGCAAGTTGCTCCTTCCTAATTTTTGGCAGCTTTTGCTTGGAAAGCATAAGCAAATACCATGGGACACCCACTCCCCAATAATGGGACTTATGTTTGTTATATGCTGTACTGCATGTGACGCGCCCCCTGGGCCGTGTGTACACGTGTGTGGGATACCCGGTGCCGGGTCTCTGGAGTCTGTAGTCTCCGTGGCGGTGACCCGGTCCCGTGGCTCAGGCTGGTCAAACCAGTGGCAGTCTTTCTTAGGTTTTGAGGTTAATTGTCCGACTGCGCCACCCATGGAATGCGGTCAGGGAGTACCACCGCTGCGAGGCAGACCGCTGCGGCTGGTGTTGTGTGCACAGCATAGAATGGGATAACTCCCCTCAGGAGGAGTATAGCCTCAGGGCAGTGAGTGTGGATGATGGGGGTGATGGTGCACGAGCGCAGCAGGTATGACTCAGAGTCTTTGCAGTGCAGTTCAGGGTCTTTACTGATGATTATAAGGTAGACCCTCCCGGAAGTACTGGCTAGCATAAGAGGCCTGGTCAGTCTGTGAGCAAGCAGGAGTTCCCCTGGCCAGGTGGAGTTGTAGGCCTCCCCGTCTGTCTGCACTCTTCCTGGCTACCTTGCTGTAAGCGGGTAGAAGTAGCCCACGTCCCTGAGTGTACCGTGTAGTGCTCACCCGTATGGCTGGTGACTTGGGGCCTTCTGTTAGCCTCCGCTCCATGACGGCGGTGCTGGTCCCTTGCTTGTGACTGAGCCTCCGGGCTTCTATGGCCAGAGGACCTGAAATCCCCTGCCGGCTGGTTTCTGCTGCTGGATATATAAGTCCTCACAGCTTCGGACTCCTGTGTCCGGTTCTTATTGTCTTCTGCCAGGGCGAGCTCTGCTCAGCTTCCAGCCCCTGGTCTTTAGCTCCTAGCTCCTACAGAGCTCCTTGCTGTTACTTTCCCTTGCTCTCACTCTGACTCTGACTGTTCTCTGACTCACTCAACCCCGCCCCAGATCCAGTTTATAAGGGCAGAATTCTCCCCTCCCAGGATTGGGGCAGGAGGATGTTGCGTGTTTAAGGGATCCTGACCAGGAAACCTCCCACTTGCTCTCTGACGTAATATCTCTATTACTGTGGTGACCAGACCCCTGAGGTGCCACACATGGCTCTTGTAAGGGGCATTGTAGTTCCTCATAATTTTTGGAAAGCCTTCCATTCACTGCTTAGGCTAGCAGTGCACGGGAGACCCAGTTGCTATAAATGGAAAAAAAGGTTTAGTTAACGCCCTCTGACCTCCATGTCATTTCCAAGGGGCATTGGAGTGGCTTGAAATTTTTGGTAGGCATTGCACTCACTGTATGCCCTATAACTGTGTAGCCGAACCGCTCCTTTTGTTACAGAAACATATCCTACAAGGCATATCTGGTTGACTGGCCTGATATTGATGTGAATGGTCCCTGTTCCTCCTGCTCTTTCTCCTTTGCCACTACCTCATCCATCATTTATCACCTGAAGCTTTGTTTTAACGGGAGTCATAGAACTTGGATAGTAGCAGGAAAACATCCAGCAATCCTCGGAGGAGGTAGGATATGCGACAAAACGCTGACCTCCTCAGGCCTAGCCGCTACTACATACATGCGCTTGCATTACAACAAAACAAAGCAGATGCTAACTTCTATCATCATCATCATGCTCCTCACCTTGGCACTCTCAACTCCCCTGATGGAGAAGCCAGGGCCCACCGGAGGAGTCTGATAGTCCGGTGGGCTCGGCCAATGCTGCCCTAAAGCAGGCCAGGCTAAGAAAAGTGTGGGAAAGGTTACCGGGACAAATAGGGGTGGCTGGGGACCGAGTATGGACACCCGGCCACCCCCTGGAGACTGGGGAGCAAGCGGGGACACCCGGCCACCAGGCGGCTGGGGACTGAGTATGGATACCAGGCCGCCGATACAGCCATGGCGTGGTGGCCAGATTCCGCCTCCACATGCCTAAAAGGCCCAATTTAAAGTGCAAGCAAGCAAGCAGTATGGTATTGCAGCCTGGCGGTGGGTGGGTGGCAGGCTGCATACTTGCGCTTGCATTGCAAGGAATGGGAGAGGTACAATTGAACACTGCCCTGGGACAAGGACTTGAATGGGGATAGTTGCAAGTCTGCAACGACAGGTGCAAGGTGGGAGGCATCTTCGCATGTACCATGAACAGGGGTTTGGCATGCACACACTACAGCGGAATAGGCTCTCCTTCCCACTAAATGCACTGGGGAGGGCACAGGTAATGTTTTGGTATACGCGGTTAATCCTATGTATAAGGCACACCAGGACAAATATGGACGGCTGGGGACTGAGTATGGATACCTCGCTGCCGAAGCAGCCATGAGGTAGTGGCCAGCTTCGGCCTCCTCCAAACTAAAAGGCCCCATTTCAAGTGCAAGCTAGCAGTATGAAATTGCAGTCTGGGGGTGGGTGGGTGGCAGGCTGCACACTTACACTTGCATTAAAAGAAAACATAGCAGATGCTAACTTCTGTCATCATCATCATGCTCCTCACCTTGGCACTCTCAACTCCACCGATGGAGAAGTCAGGGCCCACCGGAGGAGTCTGATTCTCTGGTGGGCTCGTCCAATGCTGCCTAAAGCAGGCCGGGCTAAGAAAAGTGTGTGGGGGGATGTTCCAAGGAGAAATAGGGGCGGCTGGGGACCGTTTATGGACACCCGGCTGCCCCCAGGCGGCTGGGGAGCGTGTGTGGACACCCGCCCGCGGGTCGGCTGGGGATCGAGTATGGACACCCGGCCGCCGGGCGGCTGGGGACTGAGTATGGATTCCAGGCCGCCAACACAGCCATGACGTGGTGGCCAGATTCCGCCTCCACATGCCTAAAAGGCCCAATTTCAAGTTCAAGCAATCAAGCAGTATGGTATTGCAGCCTGGGGGTGGGTGGGTGGCAGGCTGCATACTTGGGCTTGTATTTCAAGGAATGGGGGAGGTACAATTGAACACTGCCCTGGGACTAGAACTTGCATGGGGATAGTTGCAAGTCTGCATCTTCTGATGCGGTAAGGATCACTTATGATGGGCACACTTTTAGACAGTTTCCTGGGAGTCAGAGGTGCTTCCAGGGGTCTTCCCCATGCTGTTCCCTTGTCTTTTAAGCACTTTATGCATGTGTCACACAGCACATGGCCAGATAAGGTTGTAAAATGTTAAAATGACATTTCACGGTGAATGAATTTGTCATAGTTGAAAGCAATACAAAAGTGCAAAAACGCATAAAAAATGCTACTTGGGAACATAGCCGAAGATGTGGAGGAGTATTTTTGTTTTTGGTCATTTATTTTAACTTATACACAAGTCTTTACCCTGGAAAGGATGTTCCTTAACATATTTCACAGGAAAAAAGTTTCACTTTCGTTTTTGAACGTTTTATTGTGAGCCTGTAAAAGTGGCTTAATACCTCTGACCACGTTGTTGACAGCAGTGACCTGGGGGTCAGAAATGCTTCCTGGGGCGATCCCCATGCTGTCCCCATGTAATTTGAGCACTGTCACTATCGTTTTGGGCACTTGTTAGGCTTTTAAAAGACTGCCGGGGGTGCCACCGCAAAAATGCTCGAGTCTCCCATAGACTAACATTGGGCTCGTTGCTCGGGTCGAGCACCCGAGTATCACAGCGAGCTCGGCCCGAGCTTCGAGCACCCGAGCATTTTAGTGCTCGCTCAACACTATTAGTAAGTAATTAATATGCCATCCCCGTTTCTAGGATCATGGTCAGCAGTGATGTGCAGGATTACAAGGAATGTCCAAGTCAAGATAAGTGTAAGAGACCATTCACACATCTGTCTGCTGTGTGCGGGTGCTATCCATGTTTCTCACAGATAGCGGATCTCACTCATATCTATAAAAGTGAATGGGGTCATTCACATGACCCCAATTTTTCATAGTCCAATAGGTCTACGTAAGATTGCGGAGAAATGTCTGATTCTGTAAAAAAAAAAAAAAGAACAACACTTGGATGTCGTTCAGTAGGAAACCCAGGATGCCCCATTCACATTAGATGATGTCACAGCTCACCTCCTCCCCCTCCTGTACAATGACTAATAAAACCTCTATATACAGCAGATAACACAGGATCCACTATTCACAATAGGTGATGTCACAGCTCACCTCCTCCCCCTCCTGTACAATGACTGGTAAAATCTCTATATACAGCAGATAACACCAGATCCATCACTCACAATAGGGGATATCACAGCTCACCTCCTCCTCCTGTAAAATGACTGATTACACCTCTATATACAGTAGATAACAGAGGATACACCATTTACAATAGGTGATGTCACAGCTCACCTCCTCCTCCTCCTGTACAATGACTGATAACACCTCTATATACAGTAGATAACACATGATCCACCATTCACAATAGGTGATGTCACAGCTCACCTCCTCCTCCTGTATAATGACTGATAACATCTCTATATACAGTAGATAACACAGGAACCACCATTTACTATAGATGATGGCACAGCTCTCCTCCTCCTCCAACTTCAGTAATGCCTGCCCTAACCAGAACATTCTCTTTATGTATTTGAATACTAATAAGGGTCTGAGTCTATTGCTGTTCATGTCCATTTGGATTTCCTGAAAGAAAGGGAAGAGCTTAGTGTAAAGTCTACTGGTGGGTGTGAAAATTAATTCTTTTTTTTATATACAGATCAGGATATACCAAATTAAAAGTAAATACATTTTGCATAAAATCTTGATCTTAACAAAAGGTCATTTTCTGAAGATTTCCCTTTAAGAAAGTCCAGTTTTGATAACTGTAGTTTTGAATACAATGTTTTTCTATTGATGTCTTGAATTTGGGACTTTTAATAAACAGAAGCGGAGAGTGGCGTATGTAGAGTCTGTCTCTTCCAAGGACCCAATCTGTCCATGCACCACACATCATGCACATGAATCACGTTGCTATGCTCAATCTCGCCTGTGGGGGTGCTGCAGGGGAATTAAACATTTCCTGGCAGCAGATAACGGCTGCTCTTTGCTGTAGCTCTGTCAGTAGTTAACCTTCTGCTTCATAATTTTAGAAATACAGATGATAAGGCAAAACTATAGGGCACTTTGGGTATAATGTTCCCACTGGGCAGAGTATTCTCTTGGGTCTGATCCAGTCCAAGGTTTCCTAAGTCTCGTTTGCTGCTTTTCATACTACTTTTCATTTCAGACTATTTCCATATTCCGTGTTTTCTTTGTAAGCTTTGATCCTAGTGACCCTTTAGGATCACCTGTCCTTAACACACAGAAATTTCCATCTTCCATTAGAAGAGTCGTACAGTAAATGTACATGAAATGCAACAGACGAGAGAGGAGAAACATATAGAAATCATCAACCTGATAGAAGGCAGCGCGGAGTTAGGGCTCGAGCACACGACTGATTTTCTCAGACGAGTGCCATCTATGGAGAAATAAGTCATGGGAACCTTCCCTTAAAAGCAGCTTGTCAGCACAAAATGATGGTTCAAACCAAGCACCGGTGCTCAGGGCCACCATCATGGCATTACTTCCCTTACTGGTGAATGGGGCCCGGTGAGGAGAGGGATCGGGACCTGGCCCCCTTCCTCTTCTGCTCACCGGGCCCAGTGGGCTTCTTCTGGCGGTTCAGTTACTGAACGTACGTCCTTGGACGCGCAATAGTTAACAGCTGTCAGCCAATCAGAGGCCGGCAGCTGACGTCAGCACGCTCGTCGCTGGCGTTTGACGTCACTGTCATGCGCCGGCGACCGTACCTTGGATGATGGTCTGCGGCAAGGTGAGGAGAAACTTTTTTTTTTTTTACTTTTTTTGTAAAGCCGCACTATGGGGGCAGAATGGAATGGAGAGACATGAAATCACTGGTTTAAAAA
This sequence comes from Phyllobates terribilis, assembly GCF_046119375.1. Classification (NCBI taxonomy): domain Eukaryota; kingdom Metazoa; phylum Chordata; class Amphibia; order Anura; family Dendrobatidae; genus Phyllobates; species Phyllobates terribilis. The sequence goes on along the minus strand of NW_027362764.1, from coordinate 751,839,745 downwards.
ATACCATTCTTGGCAGCGCATCTTCCAGTGTAAACAGGAATGTGCTGCCGAGAACAACGACAGCCTATACCAACAGAACGATCCCTTACTGACCGCATCGAAAGCCTGTCTTAGCAGACACGTAGCTGATCGGTAGCTGTTGAATGACGCGGATCGTGTGGTGTGAATGAGCCCTTAGACCAGCGACACTATTAATTGTCTCGTGCTCGTTTACTTATTTCTCAATGAGGAAAATTAAATGTTTCCGTTACTAACTTCATGTTTATGTTACAGAACAGTGAAGGCTATCAAAAATATTCAGATTGTTTTGCTCAGTAGGAAACCAGGAGAATAAAGGGATATTGTTTCCCTCATTGTGTTGTGTAATGTATTGGAGATTGTTACTGATCCATCTGCAGTCGTCTCATGTAACAACAACAACTTCTATGGATTTCCTTTGATACGTCAAGGACGACATATTGTTAAGTGATCGTCTTTGAGAAACATTTTTATTTTGGCTAAATAATATATAAAAGGTAATAAGTGACTTATATGTGTCTTTGTGGAGCTGCGGACGCCATCAGCGGCTGGAAACAGTCACAGAACAACGTTCCCAGAACCTTGGTGGAGATTGTGGATGACGACAGGACAATGCTACAATGTTTCAAGATTAAAGTCAAAAAGAAGAAGAACAAAACAAATCCTTGTCCTCACTTCACGTGATTTTCTTCCTTCTCGTCTGTTGTCTTCTTCTTAAAGGGAATGTGTCAACACATTATTGTTTTTATTTATCGTTTTGTTGTTTTAATTTTCCATATCATAATCTATGGCAAATAAAAAGAATAACAAATCGGAAACCTTTCACACTAAGCCTAATAGATTCATAGGCCTTGATTCATCAAGAGGTTTTCTGTAGAGTTCTTGAAATTTTGCAAAATGTTTTAAAGTTTTACTCTGCCCAATTTTAGAAAAGTGATCAAAGCTGCGGTGGGACATGGTGTGGTGAAGCCCACCGGACAAATTCAGCAGAATTTATGCCACAAAAGTAGAATTAACGGCAGAGATGTACAGGAGGCCCTGACTGCAGGAACATTTCTGTTGGAGGCGCAAACGTCATAATGAATGTGGCCAGGGGTGGATTAAGAGTAGCAAGGGCCCCGGGCAGTTTAGAAGGCGCAGCCCCCCCCCACCACCTGATTTATCACGCGACATGTCACATGATCCCCTGTGATAGATCATGTGATAGTTCACGGGAAATTAATTTGGCACAATATTAATTGTGCTGCCTCATCTGAGAGCAGCACAATATTGGGGCAGATACCCTGATTCCAGCGATGTGTCACTTTTTCAGCTGCTTGTTGTCATTTTGAGAAAATCACCGTTTTATCTGCTGCAGATCTAGCAGCTCTCTGAATGCTGCGCTCTGTATAGCCCCACCCACACCACTGATTGGCAGGTTTCTGCCCATGCTCAGTGTACACAGAAATCTACTGATCAGTGATGGGGGTGGGGTCCTACAGAACTTACTAGTCATCTAGTGATAATTACCTTCCGACAAATCAATGATTTTATCAAAACAACACTAAGCAGCCCAGTAAGTGACACATTACTGGAATCAGTGCCTCTAACCCTACATTATGCTGCTCTCAGATTAGGTGGCAAAAACCTGATGACAGATTCCCTTTAAATGAGCTGTAAAGACAAAAAAGTTTGTATTAAAAAAAAATACAAGCCATTTGTTAAATTAACTTTTTTTCATTGTTAATTCACATTAGACTGTATCTTCAACACTTTTGTCAGCAGGTCTTATTACAGACTCTGAATAGGGCAGCTCTCTCCCTCTCCCTCAGCAGAAAGTCACAGCATGGTTAAAAAACGGGATCTTTTATGATTTTCTCATAATAAATAAAAAAGGACATGCAAGTCCTCCAAACTATTTTCCGTTTCTCTATAGGGGAGGTCCTAAATCTTTCTTGTTCTTTAGTTGATCACATGTCAAAAAGGCAAAGCATTTACTATGAACTCGCCTAAAAAAATATACACTTGGAGAGTAATATCATCATCTGCATGTAAATATTCCTTGACTCTAAGGGCTCGCTCACACTGTCGTATAACACGGCCGAATGCTATGTGATGTTTTATCGGATAGGACTCGGCCCTATGTTATACTATGGGACAGTGCAGATCTGCGATTATTGGCATGAGAAAATAATCTCATTCGATATTCGGACCATGTGCACCCATACAAGTCTATGGGTGCACGTAAAACATTAGACTGCACTCGGATGTCATCCAAGTGCAGTCCGATGAACACTCACAGAGACTATGGAGAAGATGGAGAAAGTAAGTTCTCCATCTTCTCCATATCTGTGCTGCGAGAGAATCGGATCACACTCAGTTGAAGCTCTGACAGAGTTTGAGCCGAGTGTCATTAGCATAATTGGCTCTATTCTCTTGCATGAGAGAATATATGGCTTAGTGAGTGGACCCTAAAACTGAATAGTAGTGACGGACAGGCACCTCACAAGCGGAATCCATGTAGCTCTCAGATGTCATGTAGGTAGGGCTTCATTCCATGGGGTAGGGCTTAATTTCAAGGTATATAAAAAAAATGGACTTCAAATAAAAATTAAATGAACACAAAAGCACTAAATGAATTATTTTTTTCGTATTTATGTTTGCAACCCCTAGTATGTCCCATAGTTTTAAACTGGAAAAAAATTTGATTGAATAAAATTTAAGGTCCTCGAAGGTTTAAGTAGGTCATAAATTCATATGAATACTTGCTCATACAATTGCACATGCCAAAAGATGAAGAAGAACAGAATCAAAAATATGACATTAAGTGCAGCACTTACAGGTATTCAAGGTGAAAGAGACCAGCAAAGTCATCGTCTCGAATGACAGTAAATGAGTTAGAATTCAGCAAGCTGAAAATGAAGACTGCAGGTTAGAAGCGAACCAGACTTTATGGTGCTCAGAATTAGTCAAGCAGAATTTATTGACTGCTCTTGCAAAGCACTGAGACTCCCGCTGTGTATAGATGGCGCCGTGCGGCCTCCCGCTGTGTATAGATGGCTACGTGCGGCCTCCCGCTGTGTATAGATGGCACCGTATAGATGGCTACGTGCGGCCTCCTGCTAAGTATACGTGTATAGATGGCTACGTGCGGCCTCCTGCTGAGTATAGATGCCGCACAGCGCCCCCCCCCAGAGACAGCAGGAGGCCGCACAGCGCCATCTATACTCAGCGGGAGGCTGCACGTAGCCATCTATACACAGCGGGAGGCCGCATGGCGCCTCCCCCAGAGACAGCAGGAGGCCGCACAGCACCATCTATACTCAGCGGGAGGCCGCACGTAGCCATCTATACACAGCGAGAGGCCGCACGGCGCCCCCCCAGAGACAGCAGGAGGCCGCACAGCACCATCTATACTCAGCGGGAGGCCGCACGTAGCCATCTATACACAGCGAGAGGCCGCACGGCGCCCCCCCAGAGACAGCAGGAGGCCGCACAGCGCCATCTATACTCAGCGGGAGGCCGCACATAGCCATCTATACACAACGGGAGGCCGCATGGTGCCCCCCCCCAGAGACAGCAGGAGGCCGCACAGCGCCATCTATACTCAGCGGGAGGCCGCATGTAGCCATCTATACACAGCGGGGAGCTGCACGGCGCCATCTCTACACAGCAGGGGCCGCACGGCACCATCAATACACGGCGGGGGGCCGCACGGCGCCATCTATACATAGCGGGGGGCCGCACGTAGCCATCTATACACAGCGGGGGGCCGCACGTAGCCATCTATACACAGCGGGGGGGCGCACGTAGCCATCTATACATAGTGGGGGGCCACACGGCGCCCCCCCCAGATACAGCAGGAGGCCGCATGGCGCCAACTATACTCAGCAGGAGGCCGCACGCAGTCACGCACACACACAAACATATACAGACATATACATACACGCATAAACACATTTGAAACACAAAAATACATATAAACAGACATGACACAATGATATCTGCCCACACACACACACATACAAACAGACATCACACAATGACATCTGCCCACACACACACAAACAGACATCACACAATGACATCTGCCTACACACACACACACACACATACACACACAAACAGACATCACACAATGACATCTGCCTACACACACACACACACAAACAGACATCACACAATGACATCTGCCTACACACACACACACACAAACAGACTTCACACAATGATATCTGCCCATACACACACACACAAACAGACGTCACAAAATGACATCTGCCCACACACACACACACACACACACACACATACAAACAGACATCACACAATGACATCTGCCCCCCCCACACACACACACATACAAACAGACATCACACAATGACATCTGCCCCCACACACACACACACACACACACACATACAAACAGACATCACACAATGACATCTGCCCACACACACACACACACACACATACAAACAGACATCACACAATGACATCTGCCCACACACACACACAGACATCACACAATGACATCTGCCCACACACACACACACACAAAGAGACATCACACAATGACATCTGCCCACACACACACACACACAAACAGACATCACACAATGACATCTGCCCACACACACATACAAACAGACATCACACAATCACACAATGACATCTGCCCACACACACACACACACAGACATCACACAATGACATCTGCCCACACACACACACACACAAAGAGACATCACACAATGACATCTGCCCACATACACACACAAACAGACATCACACAATGACATCTGCCCACACACACACACAAACAGACATCACACAATGACATCTGCCCACACACACACACACAAACAGACATCACACAATGACATCTGCCCCCACACACACACACACACACACAAACAGACATCACACAATGACATCTGCCCACACACACACACACACACATACAAACAGACATCACACAATGACATCTGCCCACACACACACACACACACAAACAGACATCACACAATGACATCTGCCCACACACACACACACACACAAACAGACATCACACAATGACATCTGCCCACACACACACACACACACACACACACAAACAGACATCACACAATGACATCTGCCCACACACACACACACAAACAGACATCACACAATGACATCTGCCCACACACACACACACACACACATACAAACAGACATCACACAATGACATCTGCCCACACACACACACACACACACACACAAACAGACATCACACAATGACATCTGCCCACACACACACACACACACATACAAACAGACATCACACAATGACATCTGCCCACACACACACACACACACACAAACAGACATCACACAATGACATCTGCCCACACACACACACACACAAAGAGACATCACACAATGACATCTGCCCACATACACACACAAACAGACATCACACAATGACATCTGCCCACACACACAAACAGACATCACACAATGACATCTGCCCACACACACACACACAAACAGACATCACACAATGACATCTGCCCACACACACACACAAACAGACATCACACAATGACATCTGCCCACACACACACACAAACAGACATCACACAATGACATCTGCCCACACACACACACAAACAGACATCACACAATGACATCTGCCCACACACACACACAAACAGACATCACACAATGACATCTGCCCACACACACACACACAGACATACACACACAAACAGACATCACACAATGACATCTGCCCACACACACACACATACATACACACACATACACACATACATACATACATACACACACACACACACACACACACACACATACACACTCGCCATCCCCCGGCTCGGCTCCAGTCCTCAGGCTCTTCGGTGCAGCACTGCAGGCCGGGTGCGCACTGCGTGACGTCACAGCTAGGAGACACGGCCGCGCACAGGGCCGTGTCTCCTAGCAGTGACGCGGCCGGGCCAGCACAGGGAAGTTAACTGCTGCAGTGCTGGCCCGGCCGATGAAGAAGTAGCGGTGGCCGCTGCTGGGGGAGCGGTACGGGGCCCCCCCTCCCGGGCCCCCCCTCCCGCCACTGCTACCGGTATGTGACGCGGCGGCCCGCACATATAATGAGGGCAATCCGGCATTAGACACCCCGTCCGGAGCCGCGGGCCTTCTGCAGGCTCGGGGCCCCGGGCGGTCGCCCGGATTGCCCTCATTATAATCCGCCTATGAATGTGGCACATCCAACTGTGACATCACCTATTGTGAATGGTGGATCCTGTGTTATCTACTGTATATAGAGGTGTTATCAGTCATTGTAAGAGGTCGTAAAGTCATGTCTAAAACCCAGACTAAGGGAAGATATAGGAGAGGGAGAAGAGGGGGTCGAGTCCATGTGGGTAGAGATAGAGGGGGCAAAAAATAATAATAAAATATTACTGGGGGTCTGCTATAAGCCACCAAATATAACAGAGGAGAATGAGAATCTGCTATTAGGACAAATAGACAAAGTAGCAAAACATAATGAAGTGATTGTAATGGGGGATTTCAACTACCCGGATATTGACTGGGAAACAGAAACCTGTAGATCGCAGAAAGGAAAAAGGTTCTTGACAAATATTAAGGATAATTATCTCTCCCAACTAGTGCAGGAACCAACGAGAGGGAAGGCCGTGTTGGACTTAATATTGACTAATAGGCCTGATAGAATAACTGAGGTACAGATAGGGGGGCACCTAGGTAATAGCGATCATAATATTATCGACTTCAAAATGCCCTTCAGTAGGGTTATCAATAAGGGAACAACAAAAACATTAAACTTTAGGAGGGCAAAGTTTGATCAGCTGAAAGAAAACCTTCAACTTATTGACTGGGACAAAGTTCTTAATCAAAGGAATACGAATAGTAAATGGGAAACCTTCAAAAGAATTCTGAATATTCAGTGCGAGAGGTATATACCGTATGGGAATAAAAGGGCCAGAAATAAGAGGAAACCAATATGGTTGAACAAGAACGTAAAAGGGGCGTTAAATAGCAAAAAAGAGGCATTCAAGAGATTAAAACAGGAAAACAGTAAGGAGGCACTAATGTGTTACAAGGAAAAAACGAGAACCTGTAAAAAACAAATAAAAATAGCGAAGGAGGAAACAGAGAGAGACGTATTGCTAGGGAAAGTAGATCAAATCCCAAACTGTTCTTTACGTATATAAATAGTAAAAGGATTAAATCGGATAATATTGGACCGATAAAAAGTGAGGAAGGCAAAATCATAGAGAAAGATGAGGATAAAGCTAATCTATTAAATAATTTTTTTTCGACAACTTTCACCAAGGAAAGAGAACTAACAGGAGAAATGAGAAGTGACAAACTTAATCCTCCACTAAGTATGACAAATCTAACCCAAGCTGGGGTACAGAAACGCCTCAGTAACATTAAAATAAACAAATCACCAGGACCTGATGGCATACACCCACGGGTACTAAGGGAACTAAGTAATGTGATAGACAGACCGTTATATCTTATATTTAAGGACTCTGTTGAGACTGGGTCTGTGCCACTTGATTGGCGACAGGCGAATGTAGTGCCAATATTCAAAAAGGGAGCGAAAAGTGACGCCGGAAACTATCGGCCGGTGAGTCTGACGTCTGTTGTGGGCAAAATTTTTGAAAGCTTCATTAAAGAGGCAATTACGGAGCATCTTGATGCTAATAATCTTTTAATCCCGAACCAACATGGATTCATGAGGAATCGCTCCTGCCAAACAAACCTGATTGACTTCTACGAGGAGGTTAGCTCTCGAGTAGATCAGGGGGAACCAGTGGATGTCGTGTATCTCGACTTCTCAAAAGCGTTCGATAGCGTGCCACATAATAGGTTGGTATACAAAATGAGAATGATGGGGCTGGGGGAAAATGTCTGCAAGTGGGTAGCTAACTGGCTAAAGGATAGAAGGCAGAGGGTGGTTATAAATGGAATATTCTCAGATTGGGTAAGCGTCACTAGTGGGGTACCACAGGGGTCTGTACTAGGCCCAATGTTATTTAATGTCTTTATTAACGACATAGTCAACGGGATAAATAGTAAAATATCAATATTTGCAGATGACACAAAGTTATGTAAAACAATTAATACAAAAGAGGACAGTGCAGACCTACAGAGGGATTTGGATAAGCTGGGTAGGTGGAGCATTAAATGGCAAATGAGGTTTAACGAGGAGAAATGTAAGGTCATACATATGGGAAGGAAAAATGGAAGTCACCAGTACTCACTGAATGGGAAATCATTGGGGAATTCAGAGATGGAGAAGGACTTGGGCATCTTGATTGATAGCAAACTAAATTGGAGTGCCCAAAGTCAGGCCGCTGCTGTAAGGGCAAACAGGGTAATGGGATGTATCAGAAGAGGTATAGCTGCAAAGGATGAGAACATTGTTCTTCCACTGCACAAAGCACTGGTCAGACCACACTTGGAATACTGTGCTCAGTTATGGGCCCCAATATATAGAAAGGATATAAATGAGCTTGAAAAGGTACAAAGGAGGGCAACAAAATTAATAAAGGGAATGGAGGGACTGCAATACCCAGAGAGGTTGGCAAAACTAGGACTATTCAGCCTGGAAAAGAGAAGGTTGAGGGGGGACATAATAAATGTGTACAAATATGTTAGGGGACAGTATAGAGACCTTGCCCGGGATTTGTTCAAAAGGAGGGATATTATGGTAACAAGAGGGCACTCACTAAGACTGGAAGAGAAAAGGTTTCAGCACCAGCATAGGAAGGGGTTCTTTACGGTAAGAGCAGTGAGAATATGGAATTCACTGAGTGAGGAGACGGTAATGTCGGATTCACTACACCAGTTCAAGCGGGGACTGGATGCTTTTCTAGATACCAGGCAGATTTCAGCGTATACTTAAAAATAAAATAAAATAGTAGGTTGATACAGGGATTTATTCTGACTGCTGGTTTCAGAGTCGGGAGGGAATTTTTCCTCAGGTGAAGATTGGCCAAATCATTTGGGGTTTTTGCCCTCCTCTGGATCAACTTTAGCAATTACAGAACTAACAGGTCGAACTTGATGGACGCAAGTCTTTATTCGGCTTTACAAACTATGTTACTATGTTACTATATTGTACAGGAGGAGGAGGTGAGCTGTGGCATCACCTATTGTGAATGGTGGATCCTGTGTTATCTACTGTATATAGAGGTGTTATCAGTCACTGTACAGGAGGAGGAGGTGAGCTGTGATATCACCTATTGTGAATGGTGGATCCTATGTTATCTACTGTATATAGAGGTGTTATCAGTCACTGTACAGGAGGGGGAGGTGAGCTGTGACATCACCTATTGTGAATGGTGGATCCTGTGTTATCTACTGTATATAGAGGTGTTATCAGTCATTGTACAGGAGGAGGTGAGCTGTGGCATCACCTATTGTGAATGGTGGATCCTGTGTTATCTACTGTATATAGAGGTGTTATCAGTCATTGTACAGGAGGAGGAGATGAGCTGTGACCTCCTCTATTGTGAATGGTGGACCCTGTGTTGTGTACAGTATATAGAGGTGTTATTAGTGATTATACAGGAGGAGGAGGTTAGCTGTGACATGATCTATTATGAATGGTGGTTTCTGTGTTATCTACTGTATATAGAGGTGTTATCAGTCATTGTACAGGAGGAGGAGGAGGTGAGCTGTGACCTCCTCTATTGTGAATGGTGAACCCTGTGTTCTGTACAGTATATAGAGGTGTTATCAGTCATTGTACAGGAGGAGGAGGTGAGCTGTGACCTCCTCTATTGTGAATGGTGGACCCTGCGTTGTGTACAATATATAGAGGTGTTATCGGTGATTATACAGGAGGAGGAGGTGAGCTGTGACATCATCTATTATGAATGGTGGATCCTGTGTTATCTACTGTATATAGAGGTGTTATCAGTCATTGTAAAGGAGGAGGAGGTGAGCTGTGACATCACCTATTGTGAATGGTGGATCTTGTGTTATCTACTGTATATAGAGGTGTTATCAGTCATTGTACAGGAGGAGGAGGTGAGCTGTGACCTGATCTATTATGAATGGTGGTTTCTGTGTTATCTACTGTATATAGAGGTGTTATCAGTCATTGTACAGGAGGAGGAGGTGAGCTGTGACATCACCTATTGTGAATGGTGGATATCATGTTATCTATTGTATATAGATAGGTTATCAGTCAGTGTACAGTGTACTGCCTCGTTATTGAATAACATTGGTCCAAGTGCTGTCCGTTTTTTAGATGGATGGCACTCAGACCGAAAATAACATTGTGTGAATGAACGCTTAGAAAAATCGTCTGAATTTCTTCCAAAAAACGTATCATCCGTGTGTCTGTTTTTTGTGTCTGTGCGACATCAGGGCCACATTGATGTTTTCATACATCGACATTCAGAAATGTATATGATCTAATAAAGTTTCCTAATAATGGCAATGTATCCATAAGTATCGGATACAATATGGATGATCCATATGAGATCCAATTTTTGGACTTGAATAGGCGAATCTCATCCAAGCCTCAGAAGAGAATAGTACATGCTTCTTATAATTTCACGCCGACATTGGGTCCATGTGGACATAACGTAATCTGAACTGTTCAATTCAGTTACATTGATCAGTGCGCCATCCAAGCACACGTCCGTATTAATGCAGCAAGCAGGAAGAGAAGTGGGCAGCGAACAGTTTCACAATCAGGGATCTCAAGAGCAGCAGGTGGGATGCAATGGACCCCAGCAAGGATGGAAGAAAGTAAAGCCTGGTATGCACAGATGGTGGAGCACACCAAACATAGAGGTTTAGAGTCTCAATCCCAAGACACAGCTGTGTGTCAATGGGCCCTAAATAGGTTTAGGGAGATGATGTCATTAATCCACTCTGGGCAACCTGCAAAACCCGTCGTGTAACACAACAGAGGTCAGCAGATCCAGAGGAAGGGAGCGAAGCTTGAGATACCAAGGACAGTTGTGTAACACAAGCCCACAGTCATGGATGATGTAATTGATCCACACAAGGCAACATGCAAAACCCGACGTGAAGCACAGCAGAGGACAGCAGATCCAGGGGAAGGGAGCGAAGCCCGAGATACCCAGGACAGATGAAAAACACCAGCCCGGAGTCCTGACCTCAGGAGGCTAAAAATTATCACATAAAACACAATATTTTACTATTCACTTAAAGCTAAAATATGAACTAAAAAAATGTAAAAAAAAAACATAAAATAAAAACATTAAGATAAAATAAGCATTTTGCATTGTTTTTTTTCAATGGCACACACGTTCACCACCAAATTCTTGCAGCTGCCATAAACTCCAAGCAGGTGCGCTCTATATAATTTTACCACTGGCAATTAATTCCACATTAGTTCAGATCACTTTGCTTTTATCGTCTCTTCCATCTCATATAAACATTTGGAATTATTTGTTCTGATGTTTGTTACATTAATTCCACCATCAACAGTTTTATTTGCTTTCATAAAATGCATCGACGTCAATTCCTGAAGGTTTTCCCCTCTCTCCGCCTCCTTCTATTTAATTGTAATTGTTAACTGGAAATCATGGCAGTGTACGCAGCGCTATCTCTGAACATGAAGATTTGCCTCCGCTCCGGCAGCAATCTTATTAAGTGTCTAATCTAAAAATGTTAAAATGTCATTAAAAAGTTCCTATTCTATCATAACTCTCCGTAATGCTGCAAATTTTCAGGATTGCTATACAGTCCTGAAATTACATTTTCAAAGGATCCCGTGCGCCCCGTCTTCAGTGACCTCATTACCATATGTATTGCCCAATTCTGTTTTCTAATCCCTTGTGAATTTGTCAGATGTGTTTATGTTCATCTCGCTCTGATGCAAGAAGGATGAGCTGTGCATTAATTACGGAGAAGATCCGGGCAGGCTAAGACATGAACTTCAATGTCTGACGCTTGGTATCTGCTTCGGATATATACCTCGGTTCTCGTAGCTGGACGACTCTACGTCTTTACCCCGTAAATAAAAACTTGTTTCCAGTTATTAAATTTCCTTTATATCTTTTCTATAAAACTTTCTCTTGGGGGGAGGGGGTGAACTCCATTGAAATGCTTGGAAAGTTTTAGACAAGGTGTTGGAGGGCAATGGAAAAGATTCAGCATAGCATAGACTAAACGGGGTGACCATGAATTTGGGGACCATGTATTCGCTTCACCGATCTGGACCAGAAACTGCCAGCTTGCCCTTAATTCTATTCTCTTACTCTGGTGTTTATAAAAAACTGTTGTTTTTTTTTCAGGTTGTATAATAAATGGGTTTAGAGGGGTAAGGAATATTTGGAGCATAGGGTCAGGGATTGAAGGGGGTCATGGTAATTTATAGTCTCATAGTTTTAAGGTTGAAGGTAGACATTAGTGATGAGTGGACGCGCTCACCACTGCTTTGCACTCGTCCGAGCATTACTGTGCTCAGCGCTCGGCGAGTATTTCCGGAGTTGCTCGGGCGAGAACTCGAGTCCCCTCCCTGCATGTTTAGCGCTCTTTAGAGAGCCAATGAACATGCAGGGATTGCCTGCCACACACTGTAATGCCGCAGCCATGTTGGTTGTGGCATTACAGTGATTGGCTGGCCGCACAGCGTCATCAGGTCTATATAAGACCTGGCGCCGCCATGCTCGTCACAGTCTATCCCGGAATCAGGCAGAGTAGTGAAAGGTGCTGCTGCGTCAGGGAGAGATTTGGTGGTTTATAGTTAGTAACAGTATTCCACAGCATATCTATATATCCATCTGAACCAACAGTCCTTCTGAGGACTAATCCAGCTGCATATAATCAGTGGTGATAGCAGGAGTTAGGCAGGCAGGCAGTGAATGTGGCAGACTGCAGTGCATATAGCGCAAGAGGGTCCATAGCACATTCCTGCTGCTGCTGTTCTTACATTTCTTACATATATTTGTAGATATAGCCCCAGGTATCAGGGGCCAGGGCAAATTTTTTTGGGGTATTAATCCTGGTTATTTGCTTAAAAAGCAATCCAGAGTACACCATTTTTCTGCTCCATTTGCTTGTTAGCACTGCAGAATACAGCCAGGTCCTTTCCATATTTCATCGGTAAAAATCCAGAAATTCGAACTGAACATGGAAAATATTGGCCTCCTTTTCCATTCTGTTGCAGTGTGTTGGTCAAGCTATTCATACTAGGTCTCTGTGAAGAATAGTATTAGTAAATTACAGGCCTGCTATTTAAAACCATGGTTCTCTGTCAGACATATCACATATAACAGCGTCCAAAATCAGCCATTTCTGGCTTCTATTTTGTTGCAGTGTGTTGGTCAAGCTATTCACACTAGGTCTCTGTGAAGAATAGTATTAGTAAATTACAGGCCTGCTATTTAAAACCGTGGTTCTCTGTCAGACATATCACATATAACAGAGTTCCAAAATTAGCCATTTCTGGCTTCTATTTTGTTGCAGTGTGTTGGTCAAGCTATTCACACTAGGTCTCTGTGAAGAATAGTATTAGTAAATTACAGGCCTACAATTAAAAATCGTGGTTTTCTGTCAGACGTATCACATATAACTGCGGCTCTAATCCAGCCTTTTGTAGTGAACGTGGAAAATATTGTCCTCCATTTATAGATTGTAGCAGTGTGTCAGTGTACACCATTTTACTTCTCCATTTGCTTTTTCGCAGACTACAGACTGATTTCTTTAGTTTTATTCATGTTATTGTATTGGGAAAGCAGAGGAACTTTTTTAATGATCAGACGCACGAGATCCATATGACTGCTGTAATAATACAGACATTTTGTGAAGAGTGCCAAATATTCTACTCCTTTTAAAGTCAGCCACCTGTGTTTTGTTGAACCAATTGACACTTGGTCGCTTACAAATACCATACTATTAGGCGACTGCCTGAAACCATGGGCATCAGACGTTATCCCATATGACTGCCCTAATAATCCAGGAATTATTGTGAGCGTGTCAAATATTACACTCCATTTAAAGTATTGCAGTTGAGGGTTCAAACCTATTTACAGTTGGCCGCTGACAAATAGCATATATGTGAACAATGTTATCAGAGTATTACGCCGCTTTTGTGGACTGACAAAAAAAAAGCAGACAAAAAACAAGCTAAAATGGAAAAAATGTTAAGAAACATTCTTTCCAGGGTAATGACTTGTATATAAGGCCAAAGAAATAAAGAAAAGTAAAGTTATGTACTGTGGAAGACAGCACCTGTCCCTATTGTAAATTCATCTAACAGCGTTATCGATAGGGAATAGAATAGATTTTAAATTTGTTTGGGCACAAACACCAAGCAGTATAAGGCAATAATACCTGGCTGGATCGATGTAATACGCTATACATACTGCGATACCTCACCCGTAAAAGATTTTCAGATAAGACAGTTAATATTCTAGAATATATAATCTATTTGAATTATCCTTCCCATTATTAAGGAGTGTGTCTCCTATACTGTTATTGCATATGCAGCAATTTCAAGGGCTGCCAAAAATTAGGACGCACTCCAATACACATTTGAAGAGACATAAAAAAAAAATAAAAACACAGTAGGATCTTTGTTTAGTATAAAAACCAGACTCGCCAATATAACCTCAATGTAATCACATTGTTCAGTTCCTGCACCTCCTCCTCCTCTAGTTTGGCCTCCATCTCCGAAATGACCGCATCAGTCATAAGCTGAAGCTGGAAGCACTGCAGCACTGCCTTGGCCAAGCGACAACAGGCTGTGCTGAAGATAATTTGCTTAATGCGTAGGTGACAAACCGTCCACCGCTGCAGAGTTGTTGAAAGCTGTAACACAGCAGTGTGATCTGTGGCTCTCACCACTGAACATACAGCCAGGCATGGTTGTGTGTGACAACGGGCGGAACCTGGTGGCGAAGAAATGACAGCCTGAGTAGATACGGTTTCCCTCTATGCCAGTCCTTTTACCGAGCTAAAGAATATGACTGTGGTGGAAGATTGTGGAAAGCTTTCGCCTCCACCAGCCTAAAAGGCAACATTTCAAGTGCAAGCAGTCTAGAAATGTGGCAATTAAGTATTGCGGCCTATGGGTGTGTGGGTGGTTGGCTGCATACTTGCGCTTGCATTCCAAGTAACAGAAAACTAAAGAAATGGTGGCCTCATTATCATCACAACCTGCAAAGTTTGCGCTATGAGCTCTCCTGAAGGAGAAGCCAGGGCCCACCGGAGGAGTCTACGATTCTCTGGTGGGCCCGTCCAACCCTGCCGAGAAGCAGCCCTTGCTAAGAAAAGTGTGTGGGAAGGTTCCTGGACACTTTATGGCTGTTTTTTTTCACTGTGGACTGGCTCCGTAACGTTCCTGGCCACATTCACCTGTCCACGTGTTTGTGGTTAGGCGGTCCTTTCCAGTAAGTGCACTGGGAAGGGCACGGTTAATGTTCTGGGACCCGTGCATGTGGAAGGCAGAGACGATACTGGGAGAAATAGTGACAACTGGGGACCGAGTATGGACACCTGGCCGCTGCCATGAGGCTGTGGAAAGCTTCCGCCTCCATGAGCCTAAAAGGCAACTTTTCAAGTGCAAGCAGTCCAGAAATGTGGCAGTTTAGTATTGCTGCCTTTGGGTGGGTAGCTGGCTGCATACTCGCGCTTGCATTCCAGGGACTGTGGTAGGGACAACTGAATGCAGCAAAGGGACAAGGACGTGGACGGTGATGGTTGAAAATCTGCAACGACAGGTGCAGGGCGGGAGGCATCTTCGCATGCGCCATGGACAGGGGATTGGCGTGCACGCACAACAGCAGAAGAGGCAGTGGTGTCACCCACAGACACTGTTTCTGGACCTTGGTGTTCAACCGGGTGCTTTACTGTCGTGTGCCTGAGCATGCTGGTGGTGGTCAGGCTGGTAGTAACTGTGCTCTTGCTGATGCTGGCCTGGCAGATGTTGCAAATGGCCTTCATGGGGTTATCTAAACAGTCTTTAAAAAACAACCAGACTCGGGAAAACCTAACAGTTGTACTGGCAACTTTCGTTGTGTTGGTGCTCTAGGGAGCAGTTGCCGTCTTGTGTCTGTGGCAACCATACTGCTTTTTCCTGCCTGTTGTGGTGCTACTCCTCCCTCCCCCTGTGTGCTGCTTTCCTTGCTCAACATGTCCCCTTGCCAGGTTGGGTTAGTGACTTCATCGTCCACCGCTTCGTTTTCCACTTCCGCACCATGTTCCTCCTCCTGACTTTCTATCCATTGTGTCTCATCATTATCCACCTCTTGCGACAGTAATTGTACTTTCCCACCATCACCTTCGGGTGACCATGGCAGCTCAAATTGCTACATGCGATCTTCTGTTGCCCTGCTCGAAGCTGGCTGGTCGAGAGGCCCGAATTTATCGATGGAAAAGTGAACAGCTCTTGGGGTAACCCTGGACTCTCCTTCAAACCACATATCCAAGCTCTTTCCACTTCCGAGTGGACCGAGCGAGAGGCCAGAATCTATAAATGGAAAGATAAACAAAACAGCTCTTCAGCGTGTCAAAGTGTGGGATCAGTTATCTCCTTCCTCTCGGAATGGTGAGAGGAAGGAGGATCAGGGTGAGAAAGATGCCGACTCCAAGTAAAAAAAATCTCCCGGATCAGCACATTCCTCAACCATGAATCTTCAAAAACACTAGTGCACGCCCTCATCTTCTCCCTTGCTGACGACTGCAACCTCCTGCTCTGTGGCCTCCCTTCTAACACTCTCGCATTCCTCCAATCTATCCTAAACTCTGTTGCCCAACTAATCCACCTGTCCCTTCTCTATTCCCCGGCCTCTCCTCTCTGTCAATCCCTTCACTGGCTCCCCATTGCCCAGAGACTCCAGTTCAAAAACCCTAACTTTGGCATGCAAAGCCATCCACAACCTGTCTCCTTCATATATCTGTGACCTAGTCTCCTGGTACTTACCTGCACGCAACCTCCGATCCTCACAAGACCTCCTTCTCTACTCCCCTCTTATCTCCTCCTCCCACAATCGCATACAAGATTTCTCCAGTGCATCCCCCCTTCTCTGGAACTCTCTACCCCACCATTTCTGACTTTCACCTACTGTTGAAACCTTCAAAAAGCACCTGAAGACCCACCTCTGGCGACATGCATACAACCTGCAGTAACCCTCGCTCCACCATACCGCTGCATGACCAGCTCTATCCTCACCTACTGTATCCTCACCCATCCCTTGTAGATTGTGAGCCCTAGCGGGCAGGGTCCTCTCCTCTCCTGTACCAGTTGCTGTCACATTT
The DNA here is from genome assembly GCF_046119375.1 of Phyllobates terribilis. Classification (NCBI taxonomy): domain Eukaryota; kingdom Metazoa; phylum Chordata; class Amphibia; order Anura; family Dendrobatidae; genus Phyllobates; species Phyllobates terribilis. The sequence goes on along the minus strand of NW_027362764.1, from coordinate 751,822,471 downwards.
TTGTTCAAGATTATTGTAATTGTTTTTGCTATGTATACCCCTTTTTCACATGTAAAGCGCCATAGATTAAATGATGATAAAATAATAATATGATCCAGACTCACATCTACTGAAACTGGACCGTGTGGAACACAGGGTGGTGGTGGTGGCAAACTGACTGGAAGCTTTATCTACTATCCAACCAACAACCTTTTCACACTGCTCTGACTTCAATAGTGGTGTTCTGCGGCCCCCAAGAAGTTGGGACAGGAAGTTTGACATGACGTGGGTGTTTGTTGTGCTCCCTCAGCAGGCACAGTTTCATCTTGCCCACGGCCTCTGCGTGCACTATCATCACCACCATAACGTCCACTTCCCCGTCCCTTGACACACACCTTGCCCATTTTAAATGGAGTTTAAGATTTGTCACGTTGCCAAAAATGTCTGTATTATTACCGCCGTAATATAGGTATCACGTCTGATGAGATAACCACAGTTTTAGACAGTGCCTTGGGAGTCCCCATGATGTTCCTATGTCACACACCACATGGCCAGATAAGGTTGTAAAATGTTAAAATTACATTTCATGGTGAATGCATTTTTCATGGTTGAAAGCAATGTAAAAGTGCAAAACGCATCAAAAATGCTACGTGTGAACATAGCCCAAGGTGTGGAGGAGTATTTTTGTTTTTGTATATTTATTTTGCTTTTTATACAAGTCATTACCCTGGAAAGGATGTTCCTTAACATATTTCCCAGAAAAATCCATTTTGTTTTTGTTTTTGTATGTTTTATTGTGAGTCCGTAAAAGTAGCGTAATACTCTGACAACGTTGTTGACAACAGTGACCTGGGAGTCAGAAATGCTTCCAGGGGTCTTCCCCATGCTGTTCCCATGTCATTTGAGCACTGTTCCCATCAATTTGGGCAATTTTTAGGCCCTCTGCAGTCAGCCGAGGGGGCCACCAGAAAAATGCTTGAGTTTCCCATAGACTTACATTGGGCTCGTTGCTCGGGTCGAGCACCCGAGTATTCCAATGTGCTCGGCCCGAGCAACGAGTACCCGAGCATTTTAGTGCTCGCTCATCACTACCCATAACCTGTGATATATTTATCCAAAAATACATCCAGACCCTTCTAGAACTTGTTAAGCGAAGGTGCCATTACAACATCTTGTAGCAGAGAGTTTCAGAATTTCACTGCTTGCACAGTAAAGAATCTATAGTCTTATTGCTCACACAGTAAAGGATCCATAGTCTCACTGCTTGTCAAGTAAAAAAAATCCAGTCTCACTCTCACTGCTCACACAGTAAAGAATTCATAGCCTTATTCTCACACTTGTAAAGGATCCATAGTCTCACTACTCATCCAGTAATAAATAATCTTGTACAGTAAAGAATACAATCAATTGTCTCATTGCTCACACAGTAAAAAATCCACTATCTTACTGCATGTACAGTAAAGACCACATAGTCTCATTGCTCGCACAGTTAAAAATATATAGTCTCAATGTTCAGACAGTAAATAATTTCTACCTGTGATGATGATTAAACCTTCTTTCCTAGACGTAGAGGATGCCCATTTGTCATTATTGCAGACCTAGGTGTAAAAAAATGTATAGAAAGATCCATGTACTGTCCTATAAATTGATGAGAATAAGATCAAGATAGTGGATGTGAGGGAGATCAGGTGGAGCAGGAGCAATAAAGGAGGAGTAGGAGGAGGGGTAAGATGTATCCAAGAAGGAGGCAATGCTTCATTTCCGCCAAGACCTGAAACAGCGTGCAATTTTTCATGTTCCCTTTGGCTGGTGTGTGAAGTGGAGCAGGGCAGTAGCCATGGGCGAGGTACTCATCTCTTGCGCCCTGAAACATTACATGAAAATGGAGGTCCTGGCTGGATGTGTGGACTTGTGCTGTAAGGGCTTTATGCCCGTGCAGGCCTCATGCAACCAATGTTGCTGGTTGGCCAGGACCAGATGTTTGACAGTTCAATGAGGGAAACCACCAGTTCTTTGAAAATGTAGTTTTACTGAACAACAGTCTAAAGACAACTATATACATGAAGTAGCAGGCACATTTCTACTCATACGTTTCAATATCACACAGCATCTCTATATATTCTCTTCACTTCCTTCACTTCTTTGGTTCCAGTCTCCACTAGTCTCACTTGTTTCTGCACTTCCCAGCCTAGTACTATGTTACACATTCCATGAAAGTCATCTTTTCCTCTTGCGGTTCTATGTCTTTTCCCTTTTAAAGTGATAATGCCAATATGGCCGAAACTAGCTTGTGGTTTGTTGACAAAGAATCCCACCCGAGACACTGACTTCGCTCTGGTCCGTACAATTCCAGGACCCGTCTCACTCATTCTCCTAGTCTTCTTGTCAGTTCACTGACCCATCTCACCTTGATCACTCTGTAACTCGGTCAAGTCTCTCTCTCTCTCGGTATTCAGAATCTCATTATCCTCTGCTTTGATCTCCTCTCTCAGCTTAGGGACACCCACGAACTGCGACACTGCACACACTGGATCTTAGGTCCATCTCTGCCACTCTCTGGGCCTTAACTGACTTTCTAACAGGAAATTGTGTCTGTCCCTTGCACTATCCCCTCTCACTATGGGCTAGTCCCAACACTTAACTCTATCTTACCTTACTCACTGTCTGTTGCTAGGCAGGACACTACAATGCATCACAACACAATTCACATTACATATCACCCTGACAATAACGCATGACATTATACACATTACACTTTACATTGAACACAGCACTGATGTCTTCAAGGGGGGACAGGGCAATATATCCATATCCTTACAGGTGCATACTATAATACTGTTTTCTCCAAGGGAGTGACTGCCATTGACATGACTAGAACTAGGAGAGAAGGGACAGGTGGAGTATAGTGTAAGCCCAGAAATAATAATGACTGTAGGTACTGGGCTAAGCGGAAGATGTTGGGAAATAAGTTAAAGCAAACTGCAGGCGGAGTAGAATAATTGGTGACTTCTGCCCTGAGGACCAGATGATCTCTTACCAAAAGTTGTGGGACTGTAGAATTAACACTACGGTGGCTCCTTGTTGACTGAATGCAGTCTCTAGCAATGTCAGGTGTCTCATCTTTGTCTGTCGGTTGCCTTCCCTGTGCCCCACCAACTGGAGTGAGGTTATTGGTTGATGGCGATTTGTCACATTGCAGTCCCTGTAGGAGGAATAGAGCTAAGCAACAGTACATGTGAAAAAGACTTAGGTATACTAATAGATCATAGACTGAACATGAGTCAACAGTGTGATGCAGCAGCAAAAAAGCAAATACAATTCTGGAATGTATTAACAGAAGCATACAGTCTAGATCACGTGAAGTCATTATCGGATTTTACTCCTCTTTGGTCAGACCTCATCTGGAATACTGCGTCCAGTTTTGGGCACCACATTTTAAAAAAGACATCGACAAACTGGAGCAAGTTCAGAGAAGAGCGACCAGAATGGTGACCGGTCTGCAAACCATGTCCTATGAGGAACGGTTACAGGATTTGGGAATGTTTAGCTTGCAAAAAAGAAGACTGAGAGGAGACTTAATAGCTGTCTACAAATATCTCAAGGGCTGTCACATTGTAGAAGGATCATCTTTATTCTCATTTGCACAAGGAAAGACTAGAAGCAATGGGATGAAACTGAATGGGAGGAGACACAGATTAGATATTAGCAGACACTTTTTGACAGTTAGGGTGATCAATGAGTGGAACAGGCAGCCACGAGAGGTGGTGAGTTCCCCTTCAATGGAAGTCTTCAAATAGAGGCTGGACAGATATCTGTCTGAGATGATTTAGTGAATCCTGCTTTGAGCAGGGGGTTGGACCAGATGACCCAGGAGGTCCCTTCCAACTCTACCATTCTATGATTCTATGATTAGCTCCCAGCCTGCCACAGTTTCTCTCTTTGGTCAGTCTGGTGGCCTCTGATGAACGGTTTCTTACTATTGACCCTACAAGTGACAGTTGTGGTGTAGCAGTGGCATGTGCGGTGTGCATGTACCTGGCGAAGCTACGCAGAATAGGAATAACATTAAGAAACTGGGCTCTGCAAAAGAACTGTGAGCGCAGACAGGGAGATCCCTGGATACCTCTATGATGCAGAGGCGCAAGGCCACCCAAGTGATGGTCACCACAATGGCAGCAGGCGCAGCTGCAGCAGGAGCAGATGTCGTGTGGGAGGAGCGGGATTCTCCAACCCTGAAGGTGTTACCTCCAAGGTTCCTGTCCAGCACTGGAGGCCGATGCTGACAGGGAAGACACACGGCCCTAATCATATGCATATGTGGCACCCCAGGGGTCTGGTTGCCACAGTAATCGAAATATTATGTCTGAGAGCAAGTGGGAGGTTTCTCTGGTCAGGAGCCCTAAGCATGCAACACTGCCCGCCCAGACCTGGGAGGGGAGGAATCTGCCCTTATAAACTGGGTCTGGGGCGGTATTAGGGAGTGAAGTCCCAGACAGAGACAGAGCCTGCAGAACAAGCAGAGCAAACAGAGTCTGAGAGTCAGAGCCTGGAGAGGGAAAGTGACAACAGGAGCTCTGTAGGAGCAGGAGCGAGTGCCAGAGGCTGGAAGCTAGAAAGCTCGCCTTGGCTGAAGACAGTAAACCCGGACACGGAGTCCGAGGCTGTGGGGACATCCAGGTCCAGCAGCAGAATCCAACCGGCAGGGGATTCCATGTCCTCTGGCCATAGAAGCCCGGAGGCACGATCACAAGCAAGGGACCAGCACCGCCATCGTGAAGTAGAGGCTAACGGAAGGCCCCAAGTCACCGGCCATACGGGTGAGCACCACACGGTATACTCAGGGACGTGGGCTACTTCTACCCGCATAGAGCAAGGTAGCCAGGAAAGAGTGCAGATAGTCGGGGAGGCCTACAACTCCACCTGGCCAGGTGAGATCCTACTTGCTTACAGACTAACCAGGCCCCTACTGCTAACCAGTACTCCCGGGAGGGTCTGCGTTATTCCATCAGTAAAGACCCTGAACTGCACCACACGTCTCTGTGTTTCGTCGCCGCACCAGCAGCATCAGTACTGGGACTCTCACACCATCACTCCCATCATCCACACTAGCTGCCCTGAGGCAATACTTCTCCCGTGGGGAGTTATCCCATACTTGGCTGCGCATACAACATCAGCCTCAGCGGTCTGCAGCGCAGCGGCGGTCCCCACTGACCGCAATCCACGGGTGGCGTAGTCGGACATTTGTTATCACACTCAGACTGCCACTGGTTTGACCGCCCTGGGCACGGACCGGGTCACAGCCACGGAGGACTACAACCCCCAGCGATCCGGCTCCGGGTATCCCCTGCACAGCACAGGCCCAGGGGGCGAGTCACATACAGCATTTTATACTGCCCCACAGTTGTGGGTGACCAACTTTTATTTTTGCATTTCTTCTTCCAATTGTCATCGCTTTTTTATTTTCCCCTCAGCATAGCCGCTGCTTTTTGCGGGACAAGTGGCACCTTTGAATGATATGATTTATCTGTGAAATAATAGTGAAAAAAATAAATTCTGAAATAGTTTTTTGGGTTTTGTTTTTACGGCGTTCGGTAACAATAACCTGGCAAAATAATTCTCCAGGTCATTAAGATTACAGTGATAAAAAATTTAGAAGTAAAAAAAAAAAAAAAATTGGTCTGTGGGCACGTGAACCTGCAATCATTTGATTACTTGTCCTTCAATATTTCAGTAAATAGTGAATTTAATGAGGTGATGACTTATTTTCACAGGACAACCCTTTTAAAGAGCAAATAGCAGTGATCGAAGCTAGCTCCAATCTCTGCTGATAGCACAGAGCTATCTCCATACACCTACACCTGATATGTATGGAGGATGTCGGGAACAAATTAATGGCTATTGTATCGTATGCGCTGATTCGCTCCCAGATCCCACAACAGCTTGAATCTGTGAAAGGTGGAAGTCTGGGCCTGGAGCACAGATTTCGTCAGATTCAGTGTGGTTGTAGTTCAAGGATTGAGGTGTGGATCCCTCTTTCTATTCTGATGCTGACGGTTTATGTTGACCAAGTTATATCTGACATGGCTGATGAGCGCAAGTTCTCATTACTCGAGTTTGCAGAGGGTGCTCGGGTATGCAGCAAGTATCATAAATGCTCGAGTGATGTGTTCGAATCACCGCGGCCACATGTTTTGCAGCTGTTAGACAGCAACAAAATATTTGGGGATTGCCTGACAAACACAGGTAATCTCTGCATGTTTTGTGGCTGTCTTACAGCCGCAAAACATACAGCCGCTGCGCGAATTCAAACACGTCACTCGAGCACCCGCGATACTTGGTGCATACTCAAGAACTCTCGGCAAACTCAAGTAATGAGAACTTGCGCTCATCAGCCATGTCAGATATAACTTGGTACACTCGGTGCACGCCCAAGCACCCTAGGAAACTGGTGTAACGAGCACTTGCGCTCATCGCTACTTGTAACGTTAACGCTATGTGCCCCCTTATGGATTGATCAATTATGTATAAATTGTGTATGCTGCAAAGTTTAATCTTGCCTCCACCAAACACCTATTTCTTGCCTATCCCGTCACCTGCCCCGACTCTCCTGCCTGCTACACCTTTAGACTGTCAGTAACAAAAAGAAAAGTCTATTCCTGCAGCCAATTTCACCCCCAGATAGGAAACATTATATGTAATGCTAGTCTGACTTGTAACCACCCTCGTCGGCCACGCCAAATAATGCACAAAATATTTATGGAAAATATGGATGTCTGTGCACCGGCATCACGCAGATGGGCTGTTTATCCTCATTATGTCGGGTATTGGAGCACGTCACCGATAAAGAACAAGTATATTTACTGGCAACATCTGCTGCTATAAACTGTAATTATGCTAAAGCCGAAGAATCATTGTACAACATAATTCAATAAAAGTGGAAATGAAACAGCAGAGCTGACACGCAGCGCTCACACATCTGGATATCGCGTCCCCTGAGGAATACTATGGTCGCAGGAAACCTCAAGAGCCGGGGTCAGATGGTTCGTAATATACTTAATCATTTATAGTATGCAGCCACGTTCTGCATATCTATCGGCTACTGAAAAACTGGAAACGTCATGATTATCAATCACTTATTGATTAATTAGCAAGAAAGTGAGGAGAGTGGCAGCGCCATAGCCAGACCAGCAATGCCCATTGGACCAGAATGCGACATATGGGGGGTTTATAAAAGGTATTTTTTATGGATTATGCAGAAGGGGTTGGGATCAAGAAACATTAGAGGTGGTGGCCGTAGTTTACCTGGTGACGGGTTCCCTCTAACTAAATTCATGGAAAGTTAAGGGTAGACACATCTGTAGCTTACACTAGGGATATTTTTGGGGGGTGCCAAACTAGGCAATTGCCAAAGGATCCATTTACTACTGGGTCTCCCCAAGGACAAACCCTGAAGCAGACTAAAACCGGTATTAAATAGATGTGAGGAGTATCACGATGTGCCACCTCAGATGCCCAATAAACTATGGCCATCATGGATTTTGACCTTTAGTCTGCACTTCTATTCCAGAGAAATTTACTGAATGAGGCAGCTATTCGAGTAGCCTAGGGGCCATGTTTTTTTAAAACTGGCAGTGGCTCTCACTAATAGAGGAGAGAAGTCCTGACCATCAAGAGAAGAGAACCAGGAAGAAGAGACCTACAAGGTGGAGAACGAGCAGGTAAATGGGTATTCCAGTCTACAAAAACAGGATTGGTGTGGGCCCTACCAATGAAATCACCATCGATAACAAGAAGCTAGACCATGACCAGGAAGAGTTGAATGGAGAGACTGGTCCCATAAGTATTCCATCATTGATTCCTATTTTTATAGCTTCTTAATGGAATGGCAGGGCATATGAGTCCCCCGCTCCATTGAACTCAAACATTGCCACTCCCATCCACAGGTTGTGTGTGATATTTACTAGGATGGAGCCCAGCCATAATACCATACATAACCCATAGCACTGTTACTGGGGGGAAAAAAAGTTGCCATGTTTTCCTGTTGACGAGGATTAGGCATGCGGGTTGTGGTGCCACATAGGTAAGGGGTGAGTTCTGCTTAATGTTTTTTTTTGTATTACTTTTTACTCCTTCTTAGCTCTTAAAAGCATCATACCAAATGGTAGTCAGTCAAATTTGGGGTCCGGTGAATCTGAGTTTTTTGTAAAAATCTAAGCAAGTTTGATTTGCCTCTAATATAATTGATCATTTTTAAGACCCCTTTCAGAAGCTTTTGAGGTCCTCAAAATACAAAAAAAAGCCTCCTAGATCTCATCCTCAGACTTGACCCACCTGTTGCGGAAGTCTATATTGATAACATAAATATTCCAATTGTCTCCTGCTTCGTAACCAACGACAGAAAAGACTGACGTCTCGTTACTTTATTGCGACCTGAAATTTGCCCCATGATCTATGCTTCACTTCATTCATTGATTGCTTTTTAATCACAGCAATTCTTAAACCCACAGCAAATCCCTGCCGACTCCTTAGAAGAACCAATACGAGGATTTAATATGTCTGCGTGCTACGCGGATGGCGTGCTGCCGTTTTATTCATGTTTTATCTATGTCCTTTTGTTGGGAAATTTACCTACTGACTTCCCTTATGGTAATGAACCTATTATTTATGGTTGTAATGATATTTGCAGTAGAATTGCCAAAGGAGAGAGGAACTTGAAAGTTGATTGAAATGATTCTCACGTACATGTTCATCTCCAGAGTATGGAATGGTTTATTTAGCGATCCAAGGGTCTCTCCACCACTTAAAGCAGTAATGTCCTACTGGTGGCCCAAGGGTAAATGTGGTCCTTATTTGCCTTATTTTAAGGCCCCCAGAGGAAGGCAAATTTATGTGACAGTTTTACTAATGGTGAATGTATTTTCTCATCTGTAGTATTGTCATATCGCTGTTGGATGATTCCTTGTGCAGTACAACCAAAAGGAGAAACCACAAGAGTAGGAGACCGGCTTCCAAGGGGATTGTAGAGAATTTATTCCCAGCTTTCAGCACTGGAGCTGGAACAGAGATGAGTGTGGCCCCAGTAACCGAGAGAAGACTGAAGCGGATGAGAGGTCACACGTTAGTATTTTCCATGTACGGGAAAAACGGTCAGGAGTTTGATCAATTTTTCTCGTATGTGGAGAGAAAAAAAAAAAAGTTTCTCCAACTTTTCCCCTCTGAAAGTCTGTGAAACTCGGACCGCAAGTCATCCGAGTGCAGTACAATTTTTCCATGGATCCGTAGACTTACAATCCAACTCTTGGATCAAAATCAAACATGTCTCCAGTGTCGTACTGAGGTGCCAAGGCCCACTAGTAACAGTGACTCTGTCAAGGTATGTAAATACTTCCTTACCCTCATTCACAAATTTGCCTTTGCTTCTATACAATGATAAACTGGGCAGAATATTAAATGAATGTTGAGATATCATTATCTGTACATAGTAAATAAAGTGAATTGTGTCAACTATTGTTTTTATACAGAGTTGTGGGAGCCTACTCCTGCAAAGTGGCCTACCGGGCCATTTACCTGTTCTTCTGTGGGCCAGTCCGAGCCTGCATGGTTACAATATTTTTTTGTAGACCACTCGGTCCGAGGAAAAAATTGAACATGTGAACGAGCCCTTAGAGTAGGACCAGTGTAACGGGTCTGGGAGGCGGAACCTCTGGGCTACAATACAAGGGGGCGGTCCTTGTAAGGGAGCGGGTGGCGACCAGGCAGGTAGTCACAGGAGGTGACCAGGACAGTCTCTGGGTGTACGGGCAGGAGGACACGGCAAGTGATCGGGGCAGTCTCTGGGTAAAGGGTAGGTATGACCTGTGATGGCTGAACCTCCAGGTAGGCTAGCAAGGCAGATGGAGAATGTGTGCTCCCAGGTGAGCAAGCGAGAGTCTCTGGAATAGCAGGTGGTCACAGCACGTGACGGCGGAGCCTCCAGGTAGGCAAGCAGGCAGGTAACGGAGAAGCGCTCCCAGGTGAGCGGGCAAGAGTCTCAGGAATAGCTGGTGGTCACAGCACGTGACAGCGGAGCCTCCGGACAGGCAAGCAGGCAGGTAGCGGAGAAGCGCTCCCAGGTGAGCGGGCAAGAGTCTGGAGTAGCTGGTGGTCACAGCACGTGACAGCGGAGCCTCCGGGCAGGCAAGCAGGCAGGTAGCGGAGAAGCGCTCCCAGGTGAGCGGGCAAGAGTCTGGAGTAGCTGGTGGTCACAGCACGTGACAGCGGAGCCTCCGGGCTGGCAAGCAGGCAGGTAACGGAGAAGCGCTCCCAGGTGAGCGGGCAAGCTGGTCCATAGACAGACTGACCGGAGTTGTAAGGCAGACCGTCGGACCTCAGGCAAGCAGGCAGGTAGCTGAGGTACGCTCCCAGGTGAGCGGGCAGGCTGGTCCTTAGACAGACTGACAGGAGTAGTAAGGCAGACCGTCGGACCTCAGACTAGCAGACAGGTAGCAAGTAATCAGGCAGGAATCTGACAGGTAACTGGCAGGTAACTGGCAACGGGACCTGAGGGCTGAAGCACAGGTGAGACACAGGTGCAAACAACATTGCTCGGGCACCTCCATTTTGGAGGAGGTGCCTTATATATGATGAAGTCCTCCGGCCATTGGCCGGGGACTCCTTAGGACGGCGCGCGCGGCCCCTTTAAGAGGAGGGGAGCGCGCGCGCGCGCGCCCTAAGCACAGGGGCCGGGAAGGAGCGCGCGCTGAGAGCAGAGCGGGAGGAGGACGCCGGGAAGGAGCGCGCGCTGACAGCAGAGCGGGAGAGGGACGCCGGGCACGGGGCAGAGCGGTGAGGGGAGCAGCGTCCCTGCCTAACAGAGGGCAGGGACGCCGGCACTACAGTACCCCCCCCTTTAGGCCCCCCCTTTTTTAGGCCAGACAGAAATTTAGCTAGGATGAGAGGGGCATGGATGTTCTCCCGGGGCTCCCACGTTCTCTCCTCAGGACCAAACCCCTTCCAATCTACCAGAAAAAAGGTCTTTCCTCTTACCCTTTTGGTGGCAAGAATGTTCTCTACCTCAAACTCGTCCTCAGCAGAAACCGGAGCAGGAGGCGTACCTGTAGACTTGGAAAAAGAGTTAAGTATCACAGGTTTGAGGAGAGATACATGGAAGGAGTTAGGGATCCGTAAGTTGGCCGGGAGTTTCAATTTATAGGCCACCGGGTTGATCTGACTGGTGACCTCCAGAGGTCCGATGAACCGAGGCCCTAACTTGTACGAGGGTATCTTGAGTCGAACATATTTAGATGAGAGCCAGACCTTATCTCCTGGACGAAATTGAGGAGGATCCAGGCGTTTTTTGTCAGCGTGTCTTTTCATCCGCTCGGACGACTGAAGGAGTGCGGATCGGGTACTCTCCCAAATGGAGGAAAATTTGCTAACGAGAGATTCCGCAGCCGGGTTGTCCACCAAGGTGGAGACAGGAAAAGGAATCCGAGGATGCTGACCAAAGACTACAAAAAACGGGGATTTGGAGGAGGATTCGCTCTCGTGATTATTGTAAGAGAACTCGGCCCATGGTAGGAGATCCACCCAGTCAGAATGGTGGGCATTAACGAAGTGCCGGAGGTAACTGGTCAGGTTCTGATTGATCCGCTCCACTTGACCATTGGACTGTGGGTGGTAAGCGGAAGAGAAGTCCAGGGTGACGTCTAGTAGTTTACAAGTGGCTCTCCAGAAGCGTGAGGTGAACTGTACCCCACGATCCGACACGATGTGGAGGGGCAGGCCATGAAGACGGAAGATGTGACGAATAAAGTCTCTAGCTAGCTCGGGTGCAGACGGGAGGCCTGGCAGGGGAACGAAATGAGCCATCTTGGAGAAGCGGTCAGCGACCACCCAAATGACCGTACAACCGGCAGAGAGTGGGAGGTCAGTTATGAAGTCCATTGCAATATGCTGCCAGGGGGCAGCAGGTACTGGGAGCGGAAGGAGGCGACCGGCTGGCAGATGTCTCGGAACCTTGTTGCGGGCGCAGGACACACAGGCAGAAACAAAGTCTATTACATCCTTGTGCAGGGTAGGCCACCAGTAGTGCCGGGAAATAAGCTGGAGGGTCTTCTTCTGACCAGCGTGGCCAGCCAGTTTAGACGAGTGACCCCAGTGAAGGATCTTCTCCCGATCAGGTACTGATACGAACGTCTTTCCGGGAGGGAGACGATTTAGACTCACGGGAGCCACCTGCATTACTCTGGCGGGATCGATGATGTGTTTCGGATCTTCCTCGAGATCAGATACCAGAAAGGATCGAGACAAGGCGTCCGCCTTGACGTTTTTGTCAGCCGGGCGAAAATGAAGGACAAAATCAAAACGAGCAAAAAACAAGGACCACCGGGCTTGGCGCGGGTTAAGTCTCTGGGCATGCTGGAGGTAAGCCAAGTTCTTGTGGTCAGTGTAAATTATTACCGGGTGAAGAGCCCCCTCAAGCAGGTAACGCCACTCCTCCAATGCCAGTTTGATGGCCAATAACTCTCGATCTCCTATGGAATAATTGCGCTCAGAGGAGGAGAAGAGTTTAGAGAAGAAGCCGCAAGTTACCATCCTCCCGGAAGAAGATTTTTGAGTAAGTACCGCTCCAGCTCCAGAGGAGGAGGCGTCCACTTCCAGGAAAAACTGCTTGTTGCCGTCCGGGCGATGCAGCACCGGGGCGGAAGAGAAGGCCTGTTTTAAGGAAAGAAAGGCTTCTTCTGCTTCGGGCGGCCACTCTTTGGGATTAGTACCCTTACGGGTGAGCGCGGAAATTGGGGCAGTCCGGGAAGAGAAGTGTGGTATGAAGAGGCGGTAGTAGTTGGCGAAGCCCAGGAACCGCTGAATGGCCTTCAACCCCTCCGGTCGGGGCCATTTCTCGATGGCAGACAGTTTCTCTGGATCCATTCGTAGGCCGGTCTGAGAAATAATGTAGCCCAAAAACGGAAGCGAGGTCTGCTCAAAGAGGCACTTCTCGTATTTAGCGAAGAGGTGATTCTGCCTGAGCCTGAGCAGGACCTGACGAACATCCCTCCGGTGAGTCTGGAGATCCGGAGAGAAGACCAAGATGTCGTCCAGGTACACCACTACGCAGGAGTAGAGAAGGTCCCGGAAAATGTCATTGACCAACTCTTGAAAGACGGCAGGAGCGTTACAGAGACCAAAGGGCATTACCAGGTATTCATAGTGGCCGTCCCGGGTGTTGAATGCCGTCTTCCATTCATCCCCTTGACGTATACGAACCAGGTTGTACGCCCCACGGAGGTCTAGTTTGGTGAAGATTCTAGCCCCCCTCAGACGATCAAATAATTCTGGAATGAGCGGAAGGGGGTACTTATTCTTCACCGTGATCTGGTTTAGGCCTCTATAGTCTATACAGGGACGGAGAGAGCCGTCCTTCTTTTTGACGAAAAAGAAGCCTGCTCCCGCCGGGGAGGTAGATTTCCGGATGAATCCCCTGGCCAGATTCTCCTCAATATATTCGGACATCGACCGGGTCTCAGCAGCGGATAAAGGATAAATACGCCCACGGGGAGGAGTAGTACCGGGTAACAGGTCGATGGGACAGTCGTATGGTCTATGAGGGGGTAATGTCTCTGCCTCCTTTTTATTAAAGACATCAGCATAAGACCAATAAGGAATTGGAAGTCCAGGTAGATTAGCTGGGGTAGGAGAGGGACGGACGGGATGGACGGGAACCAGGCAGGTCTTATGACAGTCTTGTCCCCAGCGAAGGACTTCTCCGGTTTGCCAGTTAAGCACGGGTGCATGTTTCTGGAGCCAAGGCAGACCTAGCAAGAGGGCGTGAGAGAGTCCAGGCAGAACATGAAAGGAGATACTTTCAGAATGCAGCATTCCCACCTGCAGAGTAATGGATTCGGTGATGAGTTGGATGGGGTGTGGTAAGAGCCCCCCATCCACGGCCGCCACAGACAAGGGTACAGCCAGAGGTTTGGTGGGGATGCGGTATTTCTCTACCAGGGACTGTGAAATAAGATTCCCGGCTGCTCCAGAGTCCAGTTGGGCTAGTTCGAAATAACGGTTCTCCCCGTAGACGATTGAAACTGACAACAGCAGGGATGGAGAGGATTTATTCTTGTCTAGGTGGACCTCTCTGAGCGAACCTAGACACAGGCGTTTCCCGACCTCTCCGGGCAGGCATGAATCCGGTGCTCCTTACTGCCACAGTAGAAGCAGGTCCCCTCGGCACGGCGTAAGTCCTGACGGGTCTTGACCATCTTGGTCTGGTCGACCTGCATAGGCTCAGGAGGGTGTACCTGGTTAGAGACAGAAGGAGTGACAGGTTTCTGAAAAGTAGGAGCTAGATGTGGTAACCTCCTCTCACGGGTGACCTCTCTGGCACGCTCCTGGAACCGTAGGTCAATCCGGGTGGCAAGAGTTATTAAGTCATCGAGAGTGGTAGGAATGTCCCGACCGGCAAGTTCATCTTTAATACGGCCGGACAGACCCTCCCAGAAGACGGAAACCAGAGCGTCGTTATCCCAGGCCAGCTCCGAGGCAAGGGTACGGAACCGTATGGCATATTGGCCCACGGTGAGACTCTCCTGACGGAGGCGTAGCAACGATGATGCAGATGAGGTCTTCCGTCCGGGTTCGTCGAAGACTTTCCGGAAAGCCGTGAGAAAAGCAGGCAAGTTGGACACCAGGGGGTCTCCTCTCTCCCATAGAGGATTTAGCCAGGCCAGGGCCTCCCCGGTGGGATGGGACATGATGAAGGCAATTTTGGCCCGGTCGGAGTTAAACTGGTGGGACAAAAGTTCAAAGTGCAGGGTGCACTGATTTAAGAAGCCCCGAGCCTGGACGGAGTCGCCTCCGAAGCGAGGAGGTGCAGAAAGCCGGGGTCCGGGGTAGGATACCATGGTATTAGTGGGCAGCGGAGCTGCCGGATTGCAAGATATGGCACTGGCGGAGGTTGTTGGTGGATCAGACAGAGTGTTCAGGCGAGTATTGACATTCCGCAGGTGACCCATGATGGACTCCTGTTGGGACCTCTGACGGGACAGTTCAAGACAGAGGTCCGAGAGCGAGGGAGCTTGGGTGCCACCGGGTTCCATGGCCCGAGCAAACTGTAACGGGTCTGGGAGGCGGAACCTCTGGGCTACAATACAAGGGGGCGGTCCTTGTAAGGGAGCGGGTGGCGACCAGGCAGGTAGTCACAGGAGGTGACCAGGACAGTCTCTGGGTGTACGGGCAGGAGGACACGGCAAGTGATCGGGGCAGTCTCTGGGTAAAGGGTAGGTACGACCTGTGATGGCTGAACCTCCAGGTAGGCTAGCAAGGCAGATGGAGAATGTGTGCTCCCAGGTGAGCAAGCGAGAGTCTCTGGAATAGCAGGTGGTCACAGCACGTGACGGCGGAGCCTCCAGGTAGGCAAGCAGGCAGGTAACGGAGAAGCGCTCCCAGGTGAGCGGGCAAGAGTCTCAGGAATAGCTGGTGGTCACAGCACGTGACAGCGGAGCCTCCGGGCAGGCAAGCAGGCAGGTAGCGGAGAAGCGCTCCCAGGTGAGCGGGCAAGAGTCTGGAGTAGCTGGTGGTCACAGCACGTGACAGCGGAGCCTCCGGGCAGGCAAGCAGGCAGGTAGCGGAGAAGCGCTCCCAGGTGAGCGGGCAAGAGTCTGGAGTAGCTGGTGGTCACAGCACGTGACAGCGGAGCCTCCGGGCTGGCAAGCAGGCAGGTAACGGAGAAGCGCTCCCAGGTGAGCGGGCAAGCTGGTCCATAGACAGACTGACCGGAGTTGTAAGGCAGACCGTCGGACCTCAGGCAAGCAGGCAGGTAGCTGAGGTACGCTCCCAGGTGAGCGGGCAGGCTGGTCCTTAGACAGACTGACAGGAGTAGTAAGGCAGACCGTCGGACCTCAGACTAGCAGACAGGTAGCAAGTAATCAGGCAGGAATCTGACAGGTAACTGGCAGGTAACTGGCAACGGGACCTGAGGGCTGAAGCACAGGTGAGACACAGGTGCAAACAACATTGCTCGGGCACCTCCATTTTGGAGGAGGTGCCTTATATATGATGAAGTCCTCCGGCCATTGGCCGGGGACTCCTTAGGACGGCGCGCGCGGCCCCTTTAAGAGGAGGGGAGCGCGCGCGCGCGCGCCCTAAGCACAGGGGCCGGGAAGGAGCGCGCGCTGAGAGCAGAGCGGGAGGAGGACGCCGGGAAGGAGCGCGCGCTGACAGCAGAGCGGGAGAGGGACGCCGGGCACGGGGCAGAGCGGTGAGGGGAGCAGCGTCCCTGCCTAGCAGAGGGCAGGGACGCCGGCACTACAACCAGTAGAAGAGCAGAGTCAAACTCCTTGTCCTCCTGGCTGTACTCAAAAGTACCAAATCCAGAATATTGGCAGCAAGCCAAAATTTCTTGTATGGATCCCTAATACTTTTCCAAGATCAGATGCTGACAGATGGTGAGAGGAAAGGGTCAGCAGAGCAATCGGGCATTCAGAAGGCACCTGGTTTACCAATCCCCGAATTAGAACAAGATTATTAAAGAGATAAATGAATTTTTTGCAATTCAAAGTTGCCAGCTTCCCCAAATTTATCCAAATAATTTAATTGGAACAAATCAATTCACAGTAAATCGCAAGTACTGCAGTTGCCCGTGTGTAACACTCTGAGGCCTCCTAAAACTGCACCAAACCTCTTTTAAGCTATTTCAAACAAACACAGTCTAATTAATGTTAAAATAACCTCAACATATATGGCTATGGGTAAACAGATGGTAACCGACCTTCATTGGTCTTCAGCAGGAGAGGCTGGTGCACCCTATGTGACCACACAGGTCACATACCCATAAGCTTGGTTCTTTGGTTTGGTTCTTTGACCAAACATCATCACACAAACATTTGGAGGGGTACAGAGGACACTGGCAGAGGAAGAACAGAGAAGTCTCTAAGTATATTCCCCACATTATAAGACACTATGACTCAGGAGGGATCCTCCACTAAATTTTGACCCAGACCTATATCAAGGAGGGCACCATGGACACTTATTCTGGCGACTGCACCACATTAAGGACCTTGGAGGCGTCCACCTGCCAACAACAGCTTCCTAGGTCAGTTCTTCTCAACTGGGTGCTCAAATTGGTTGTTCAGTGGATGCAACGGAAGGTTTGTAGGTTCCTGGTTAATTCATGTGGCTTACAGACCAAATAGTTACTGTTTATAATGGCAGTATATACATTACTCACATTAGAGAAAAGAAAATTGGTGGTCACTTGCACGTGACTCTTCATTGTAGGCTAATGGGAGTAGCTGGCTCGGCTTTCTCTTTAACCCTTGTAAGTCTCAGTGGAAAGAGCCACACACTTCTATTTGTGCTCCAAAAGCCTCAGCCAACATTAATTCTGTCCTGCTTATAACTACAGTGACAAATCTTAGAATTAGCATTTGCTCTTGCGATTTTCTTTTTAGGAGGAGAAGATGCTCCCTGTTTCCATACTGACCTGTAATCTTGTTGCTTTCTATGGTGTAAAATCCACAGAAAGAAAATCTGATGCTGCTGTTGTTGTATTCCTTGGCCATGAGGGAATATTTCTTCTGAAACCTTATGGATGATGTAACCAGTCTCATTGGAGAATGATCTACAGTCCCGTCGGTGCAATGTATTAATAGGATGCCTATATAATTGCTGTTCGGAGTGCGCCTGGAGTCTACAGGAGATAAATTCTTATTTCTGGATCTCACTGTTCATAATATGACCAGGTGCAAAAATCAGTATCAAAAGGCAAAGCATCTACTTAGAAAAGGAATAGAAGAAGGGTCCATGAGGACTAGACTTCAGCACCAACCCTTATTCATAGCTGAATTGAGGTTGTTAATCCAAAACGCCCAACATTTCTTTTTTCGCACCATGTTTTTTAATTGCACATTAAAAGTTACGTTTTAACATTTTCCCATTTGTGCTGGAGCCCAGTCCTTATGGACCTTTCTTCCATTTCTGTTCTGGATACTAACTTGGTGTGTTCCTACACTCCTTGCTCCCCACCCCGACCAAACCAGGTCAACCAGGCTTCCCAAGTGAATACAAGTGGTTTTCACACTGAATGGTCCTCCCTAGAAGGTAAGCTGATGATTACCATTTTTTCTCCTTCCCTATCTACTTGGAGAAAACTAATTTTTGACTTTATGAACTTTCTTCAACTCTCCTGACTATACAAAGAAAAATGTGAAGAAAATCTCTAAGAGCTATTCATGTAACTATAAAGTATTGTTGAAGTATTTGTTTCCCTGCTTCTATTAGAGAAAATCAATATAATATGGCATCCAAAGAAGAAAGAACATATTCGCAGGAACCAAGTCCGGCGGCCAGATGAGTACTTCATGGCTGCCAGACAGCAGACCTGGGAACCACCATCTACCTGCTGGCATCTCCATCTTCTCTTTTGGTTAGCCGTCCCTGGGCAACATCATTGTTGCTTGATGCACACACTTATGTAGCTCAAGGGCAGCTAAGCAAGAGAGGAGCTGGGGATGCCAACAGGGGGTTTACGGGGCTCCATGGACTATTGACCTGACCATTGGTCGAGCGGTTTGTGAATCAATTTGCTAGTACATTAAGAAATTGGAAAAATTGGAGACATATTGTACAAATGTAAAGGAAAAATCTCTTCTGTGAACTTCTACAATCTAAAAAAACTTACCTCAACCTGCTCCAGTGTTATTTTGATCTGCCGACCACCGCTGCAGTAAGGCCCTGCTTGTGCCCAATGCATTCTTAATATTTGGCACATTTTTAACCAAATTTTACTCTGCACTAAAAATTTTACATTTTCTTAACTTCTAAAGGATCCGATGTTTCACTCACAATCGAAGATCAAATTTCTGCTGATTTTCTCTCAGCTCTCGGTTTTCAGAACTTTTTATTTTACTCCTCCTGGCTCAGTTTCTTTTTCAAATTTATCATCTGCTTTTTTTTTAAAGTTAATTTTCATTTTTGTCTGTGTTGCAGCTTTTTCCACCAAATTTTTCAAAATGGTACAAGCGAGTTCATAAATTGTGCAGAAAATAAGAAATGCTGTTTATTTTTGTTTTACTTTCTTGCAATATCTTAGCATGAAAAGTCACATGATCCTTTAAAATGTTGCACGCAACTCTGACATTTGCGCATAATGTATGATTGTACTAAGAAATAACTCACTCCAGGAGGAAGGGTGGAGGGAACTCGAATACAAAAAGGTAGCAATTTAATAAGAATGGAAGAATCGGCCACATAATATACAGTTGTGCTCAAAAGTTTACATACCCCGGCAGAATTTTTCCTTACTTGGCCTATTTTCAGAGAATATGAATGATAGCAAAAAAACTTTTTCTCCACTCATGGTTAGTGGTTGGGTGAAGACATTTATTGGGTTTTCTCTTTTAAATCTTAATGACAACCAAAAACATCCAAATGACCCTGATCAAAAGTTCACATACCCCGGTGATTTTGGCCTGATAACATGCACAGAATTTGACATAAATGGGTTTGAAAGGCTACTAAAGGTAACATCCTAAAAAAAAAACAAAGACAAGAAAAATACCCAAATAACTGGAAGTAAATGGGTAGATCGCACAGTGCAAAAATGATAATAAATAATAAAGGGTATTTAGTTAACATAATTTTGATCAAAATAATGTAAAAGCTATCCCGCGACGTCACGGCAACCCTTATGGGACAGTCCTAACTCTAATATTAAAAACCTTACCATTTGTCAAGTGACATACATATGGACAAGGGCAGAGAGACTGGATCCCTAGTATAAGCATAGACCTGAGGCAGAATGAGCGTCTCAGTTCAGACAAAGGGTGGCCACACCCTTTTATATGCACTAAATGTAACATCCTCACCTGTGACCTGTTTGCTTGTAATCAGTGTGTGTGCATAAAAGCTGAGTGAGTTTCTGGGATCCAGACAGACTCTTGCATGTTTCATCCAGTCACTGACGTTTCTGGATTGTGAGTCATGGGGAAAGCAAAAGAATTGTCAACGGATCTACGGGAAAAGGTAGTTGAACTGTATAACACAGGAAAGGGATACAAAAAAATATCCAAGGAATTGATAATGCCAGTCAGCAGTGTAATTAACAAATGGAAAATCAGGGGCTCTGTAAAAACCAAACCACGGTCAGGTAGACCAACAAAAATTTCGGCCACAACTGCCAGGAAAATTGTTTGAGATGCAAAGAAAAACCCACAAATAACATCAGCTGAAATTCAGGACTCTCTGAAAACTAGCGGTGTGGCTGTTTCAAGATGCACAATAAGGAGGCACTTGAAGAAAAATGGGCTGATTGGTCGAGTCGCCAGAAGAAAGCCATTACTGCGCAAATGCCACAAAGTATCTCACTACAAAACGCCAAACAGCACAGAGACAAGCCTCAAAACGTCTGGAACAAGGTCATTTGGAGTGATGAGACCAAAATTGAACTTTTTGGCCACAGCCATAAACTTTACATTTGGAGAGAGGTCAACAAAGCCTATGATGAAAGGAACACCATTCCTACAGTAAAGCACAGAGGTGGATCGCTGATGTTTTGGGGATGTGTGAGCTACAAAGGCACAAGAGACTTGGTAAAAGATGAATGCAGCACGTTATCAGCAAATACTGGAGGCAAATTTGCACTCATCAGCCCGGAAACTGCGCATGGGACGTACTTGGACATTCCAACATGACAACGATCCAAAACACAAGGCCAAGTCGACCTGTCATTGGCTACAGCAGAAAAAATTGAAGGTTCTGGAGTGGCCATCTCAGTCTCCTGACCTCAATATCATTGAGCCACTCTGGGGAGATCTCAAGCACGCAGTTCATGCTAGACAGCCCAGGCATTTACAGGAACTGGAGGCTTTTTGCCAAGAAGAATGGGCAGCTTTACCATCTGAGAAATTAAAGAACCTCATTGACAACTACCACAAAAGACTTCAAGATGTCATTGATGTTAGAGGGGGCAATACACGGTATTAAGAACTGGGGTATGTGAACTTTTGATCAGGGTCTTTTGGGTGTTTTTGGTTGTCATTAAGACTTAAAAAGAGAAAACACAGTAGTTTGACAATAAATGGCTTCACCCAACCAATAACCATGAGTGGAGAAAAAGGTTTTTTGTTATCATTCATATTATCTGAAACAAGGCCAAGAAAGGAAAAATTCTGCCGGGGTATGTAAACTTTTGAGCACAACTGTATCTGGAAAGCAAAAACTACATTCACAATGGTAAACATAAAAAAAACAATCAAGCTCATATAAATATAGACTTTAAAAAAGGAGCAAATGAAAAGATTAATCAAAAATAGGCTTAAAGGGAACCTGTCAGCAGGTTTTTGTTATGCTGAGAGCAGCATGATGTAGGGGCAGAGATCCTGATTCCAGCAATGTGATATTTACTGGGCTGTGTGTTGCTGTTTCAATAAAATCAGCAGGAAATTATTACTACAGGACTAGGTGTCTGGTGCCTCCTAGTCCTCCTGCTGTGTGCAACCCCGCCCCCAGCACTGATTAGCAGCTCTCTGTCAATAAACTGTGTACACAGGAAGTAGCCAATCAGTGGTGTGGGCGGGGTTATAAACAGCTCAGCATTCTGAGCACTGCTAGATCTGCAGCAGAGAAAACTGTGACTGCTGCACCTAGTAAGCTAAGTGACACATCACTAGAATCAGGGTCTCTGCCCCTACTTCGTGCTGCTCTCAGATTACATAACAAGAACCTGCTGACAGATTCCTTTTAACACAAAAAATAAACTACTGGCCTGAAGAATCATGTTACCTAGTCATTTTACTGCTCAACAACTGCTGTAAAAACAAATCCCAGATATAATGGTGGAATTGCAAATTTTTTTTTTTTCACTTTTTACTGCACATATTTTTTTCCCATTTTTCAGTAAAATTATTGCAGTCATTCAAAACTAAAATTTGCAAAAAAAAACAAACAAACAAGCCTTTGTATGACTATGTTGATGTAAAAATAAAGAAAAGTTACTGTATGGCTTTTGTAAGAAGTGGAGGAAAAAACGAAAGCGCAATAAAAGGAAAATCCCCTAATCATGAAGGGGTTAAAAAAGCAAAACAGCTATATTATTTTTTTATATTCCTGGACACGAATTGCAGCGGGTGCTGCGACCCCCTGATATGTGTAATATGTGGATTCTACAGATAAGTCTCTGGTAATTTGCTGTATACGGCGCCGTCCATTCAACTACAGTCAGCTTGTTACATTTGTTTGATACCCTTGTAATAAAATAAGAGTTCTCTGGGGACCCCTGATTAAACAGCGGCTTGGAATCGAAAAATATTCTCTTCAATCTGCTCTTTTCATCCATTAAAATGAATATTCTTAATCAGCGAAACGGATGAAACATTCTAATAAGATGATACAAATCCCCGCTGCGAATTACCGTGCATAACTATTATTCTACAGCATCAAATCAATCCAGTACTTTCTATTCATCCACCTATACGACTTTACAGTTACAATCAAAATTTATTGTTTTTTTTTTTTAGGAAAATTTAAAAAACTTTCTGCTGCTTGCAATAAAATAATAAAACAAGAACAACGTAATAAAGCAAGAGGTTTCTCCAAATTCACTACAAAATGCCACTTTTACTGACTACTGCAGTCTCAGAATTATTCACCCCTTCGTGACAAGCATATTAAGTACTTAGAAGAGTTCTTCTGGCTGTTATAACCTGCTGTAAATGTGATCTATATACAGTTACCAATTTATTAATACATGTCCAGGGGAGATAATGAGAATAATAGAATGCAGAGCTCTAAAGATAAATGATTCAATGATTTTTTTATTGTGATTACTACTAGTAGAGAAAGGAGAATAGATTTGCCAGACCCTCGTCCAGCAGCCAGGTCAGTATTCAGTAGAGCCCTAAGAAGAGACCATTCACAGTGCTACTGTCCAGCGGTCAAAAATGACTGACCTGGCCGATGGAAAAGGGACCTGAGAAATTATTCTGCCCCCCTATAATCACTTGTATTTACAAAAACACTGATGTCAGAAGAGTTGACAGATATTCTGACAGTGCCAGGCTAACGTTATTTGTGCCCACCGGTGGAAATATTCTGATGGCAAATTATCCATCTATATAGAAATTGAGTCAACTCAAGAAATAATCCAAAGTCTCCTACAAATGGTGGTGTCTTCTGCTAGACCATTGTGGACTAGTATTACAACAGGGCTTGGGTCTGCTTGGGATTCCTTTCTGAATGTCCGATACTGAAAAATAGCAAAAATGATAACCATTTCCAGTGCCAGAGTAACAGCTCACTTAGGGCTATCATTATTACAGACCACAGACCTCATGACTCAAAATATCATACAGTGGGGAAAATAAGTATTTGATACGCTGCCGATTTTGCAAGTTTTCCCACCTACAAAGAATGGAGAGGTCTGTAATTTTTATCGTAGGTCACTTCACCTGTGACAGACAGAAACTTAAAAAAAATCCAGAAAATCCCATTGTATGATTTTTACATAATTTATTTGCATTTTATTGCATTAAATAAGTATTTGATACAATAGAAAAACAGAACTTAGTACAGTATTTGCTATAGAAACCTTTGTTTGCAATTACAGAGGTCAGACATTTCCTGTAGTTCTTGACCAGGTTTGCACACATTGCAGAAGGGATTTTGCCCCCCTCCTCCATACAGATCTTCTCCAGATCTTTCAGGCTTCGGGGATGTCGCTGGGCAACATTGCGTTTCAGCTCCCTCCAAAGATTTTCTATTGGGTTCAGGTCTGGAGGCTGGCTAGACCACTCCAGGACATTGAAATGCTTCTTATGGAGCCACTCCTTAGTTGCCCTGTCTGTGTGTTTTGGATCATTTTCATGCTGGAAGACCCAATCACGACCAATCTTCAATACTCTTATTGAGGGAAAGAGGTAGTTTGCCAAAATCTTGCGATACCTGACCCCATCCATCCTCCCTTCAATACAGTGCAGACGTCTTGTCCACTTTGCAGAAAAGCACCCTCAAAGTATGATGTTTCCCCCACCATGCTTCATGGTTGGGATGGTGTTCTTGGGGTTGTAATCATCCTTTTTCTTCCTCCAAACACGGCAAGTAGAGCTGATACCCAAAAGTTCTATTTTGGTCTTATCTGACCACATGACCTTCTGCCATGCCTCCTCTGGATCATCAAGATGGTGATTGGAGAACTTCAAACAGGCCTGGACATGTGCTGGCATGAGCAAGGGGACCTTGCGTGCTTTGCAAGATTTCAATCCATGAAGGCATAGTGTGTTACTAATGGTAATGTTTGAGACTGTGGTCCCAGCTCTCTTCAGGTCATTGGCCAGGTCCTCCCATGTAGTTCTGGGCTGATTCCTGACATTTCTCAGAATCATGCTTGCTCCACGAGGCGAGATCTTGCATGGAGCCCCAGACTGAGGAAGATTGACAGTCATCTTGTGTTTCTTCCATTTTCAAATAATTGTGCCAACAGTAGTTGCCTTTTCATCAAGCTGCTTGCCTATTGTCCTGTAGCCCATCCCAGCATTCTACAGGTCTACAATTTTGTCCCTGGTGTCCTTAGACAGCTCTTTGGTCTTGGCCATGGTGGAGAGGTCAGAGTGTGATTGATTGTGTGGACAGGTATCTTTTACACCGGTAATGAGTTCAAACAGGTGAAATTAATACAAATAATGAGTGCAGAGTAGGGGGGCTTCTTAAAGAAAAACTAACAGGTCTGTGAGGGCCAGAATTATTGCTGGTTGGTAGGTGATCAAATACTTATTCCATTCAATAAAATGCAACTTAATTATTCAAAAATCATACAATATGATTGTTTGTTTTTATTGTCAGATTCTGTCTCTCACAGGTGAAGTGTACGTACGATAAAAATTACAGACCTCTTCATTCTTTGTAGGTGGGAAAACTTGCAAAATCTGCAGTGTATCAAATACTTATTTTCCCCACAGTATATCTATGATGCTTTAAGTCCAGACAATGAGATCCATGGCTGGGCCAGGAATTGATTGCCATAATATGAACACCTGCATCTCAAAAACATTTTTAAACTCCATCCTGTTCTTACTTTTGAAACTATAAAATATCTTATTGTCACTCTTGTTCATTCTCATCTGGATCGCTTGAACTCTCTACTAATCAGTCTCCCTCTTACTAACCTTTCCTATATCCAATCCATCCTGAATGCAGCAGCAAGGGTCATATTTCTGTCCAGCTGCTACACCATTGGCTCCACCCTGTGCCAGTAATTGCACTGGTTACCCATCCACTATAGGATAAAATATAAACCTATCACACTCACCCACAAAGCTCTCCAAAGTTCTGCACTGCCCTACATCTCCTCCCTCATCTGTCTACCATCCCACTTGCGCACTCCACAGTGCTGTACTAACCTACAGCTCCTCCCTCATCTCTGTCTACCGCACCACCTATGCTCTCCCCGATACTGCACCACCTTTCATTTCCTCCTCATCTTTGTCTACCACTCTCCCCATTCTCTTAACAGTGCTGCACCACACTACATCTCCTTCCTCATCTCTTTCTTTCACCCTACTCATCATCTCCACAATGCTGCACTGTTCTACATTTGCTCCCTCATCTCTGCCTCTTTGCAGTGCTGCACCGCTCTACATCTCCCTTCTATCTCACTACCCATGCTCTTCTACTAATCATCTAAGACTATCATCCTCCATAATCCGAACGTCTCACTCCTGTCTCCAAGACTTCTCTCGTGCTGCACCAGTTCTCTGAAATTCACTACCCTGGGCAATCTGGTTAATTCCCACTATCCACAGTTTTAAGCGTGTCCTAAAAGCACTTTTCTTTAGATTGGTCTATCACCTCGCTAAATATTCCCTGTTTTCTCATCCTAAATATTCATGACAATCACTTTTCACCTTTTGTTCCACCCCTATTTCCTTATATATTGTAAGCTCTTGCAAGCAGGACAACTACTCCTCTTGTTTAATTTGTAGAATTTTGTGTTGCTCTGTAATGTCTGATATTTTCTCTATATGTACCCTTTGTAAAGTGTTGTGAAGTATGTTCGTGCTATATAAATAAAACTATTGTTAGGAACCTACACATACAAATATTGTTTCCCCTAGTTTGGGCTAGTCCTTGCTCCCCTCTTAGTAATCCTAGATATCTCATACCCATGTCAAATTTCCTTCCAGGATATAGTCGTCATTTACTGATTATCAAAATTTCTCCCTTTAATCAAAGTAAGTAAATGTTGTTGGTCTGAGTTCAGTCTAATCTATAAAACAACCAATAAAAAAAGAGAGAAGTATGAAGCAAAATCGGGAAGAGAAAACGCTAAAGTCTGAAAAACCTAAAATGGCCTTTAACGTCATGCATGGCGCAGAAACACAAAAACAACGTCTTAATTCCAATTAACTTAATGAACCAAACTGCAAATTGCTTTGTATGCATGAATATGTTTCCCTGGTGGAGGCACGGGGATAATAAGGCAGCTATTTGAAGTGCTATTGATTGGGATTCAGCTGGTTAAGCAGTCACAGATCACTTAACTGCCCTAGTTTGCATAAATCAGGTTAGAACGGAGAAAGGTTTATTCTTCGTTTAAGAAGTCAACTAAAAAACTTCAACTGAAGGTCGGAGAATGAGAATATGAAGGGAATGCATCTCAAGAAACTACTTCTTTAAATGATAGGAGTGTCACACACCTTAATGGGATATTTTTTAAAAAATTATTGACAACATTTAATGAAACTCCCTTTAAAGAGGATGTATCACCCCTTAAAAATAATTTTAAAAAAAAATTGAAATTAATGTTATTCTATATATTTAACATACGTTATGGAAACCTCCTGGAGGCTGACATTTCTGAAGATGTATTATTTTTTTTTAATTTGCAGTACCACTTTACACCACTGTTGATGACAAGTACTTTGTATAGACATTAATGAAATAGCGCCCCCAGTTCTATCCTAGCTATCAAATGAATATCTGTTCTTACTAAGCAGCAGATTTAGATTAAATTAAGTACTAACCTCAAATGCTTTCTCATAAAAGTAGTTCACATAATCGTACTTGGTTAATTAGTAAATCGAAATGTCATGTGATGGGATGTATGTTATAGCTCCAAAAATGGGCTACAATGGCTACTATTTTTTTTTTGTTTAATAGGACTTCTTATAGACTTCTTATAGATGTCCAAATGTAAAGGCAGGGCTGGGTGCATGTGATACTTATCTACCTCATGCTGGACTTGGAATGCAATGATTGTATCAATTATTCAGATTGTCATGGGCCAACCAAGCCTAATGGCCCCTGCAGTCTGCCCTGGTTTGTCTTGTGTTGACCCCATCCAGCTATTGATGTAGATCTCTATGGCAGAGCCTACGTAACTCAATTGGAAGACGAATATCCTAATCTGGATTGGTAATTCTTTTTCAGAGAGATCAAGCCACTAGGTCAGAGAGGGTCTATACCCTAGGAAATGTTTCAATCAACATAAGTGTTCATGAGTCAACTTAAGGTCCTCATACAAGTTAGAGAAAAGTCAGCCAAACCCGTTGTTTCCGAGCATCTAAATTGTAAGGGCTCCTCTCGATTCTTCCTCGATAGATGATGTTGTGGTAAAGAAAATCTGGGCTTGTTGAATTTCAATGTTCTCCCGTAAGATAAGTCACCAACAGTGGTGTCCATGGCTTATTCTCCACTTCCCATTGAAAACACATTATTCCTCGGTCAAGAAGAGCATTCATGTGTCTGGGGAAATTGTGAGAGATAGCTAATTGCCAAAGAACATACATAGGGTGCGTAAGCATTTTTTACTGGCTTGTTTTGTGACTCTGAAAGACCAGAAAAATACAATAAAATATATGGGCACACACACAGAAGCTGGCTAGCTCCAGAAAACTCGGGAGATCAGCTGTTATGATTGTACGAAGCTTTTCATCGGCCAAACCTTTTCTCTGCAGATATGTTGCTGACCATGTAAGATATACATGGGATAGGTTCACCAGAATGAAGGAATAGAAGAGGGGAGAACTGAGCAATGGATCCCCTCAGTATACGCAGGCTCAGACTGGCCGACAGGAGAACCGGTGAATCCCCAAGTGGGCCACTGTGCAGGAGTGCACATTCCATATGAACAATGCTTAGCACAGTGAACCTGATGAACTATATGCAGGCAATTACACTGTATAGCATTGTATTTATTTAACAAACTACCCATTTTATTGTTTTATGGAAGCATTGTCTGAAATTACTTAAAAGAACAGTAGAAATTTACTAAGTGACCTTGAATCCCAGCCTATAATACTTGTTTATAGCTGAAGAGTGTGCCCCCAGAAGCAATGTTACTGGTGGGCCCTTGGTAACAAAGTCTGACTGTCACGCACAGTGTGGGAAAGACTAAGAGCAACAAGAAGGGATGAGGGGAAGGAAGCCCAGACACTAGGGATAGGAGGAGTGGAGAGCCCTAGGCAGATCTAATAACACCCTGCCTACACTACCATCCCTATATTGGTGCCACACCAATCTCCAAGCAGGAAACTTAAGCCCTGTATATCCCCAGAGCTAGGATCTAGATAGGGAGGAGGGGTGAGCACTGGTCAGTCCCCACTATAAACTAAAGACAACAAGGGAGAAAAACAAAGAGGGGAAAACTTAGCTTGAGCAGACACCAGAGAGATAACACCAAACGTCCTCCAAGGGCACCAGAGAGAAAGCTAACCTACTGCTATAGCTCCAAGCCTTCACAAGCAAAAATGAGAATATCACCGGCGACTCCCTGAAGCAGTCTGAGAGTTTATAAACACCCAGACCAGGGTGTGTCAATCAAAACAGGAGGGAGATTGCCGCTGGGTCCAAAAGTCAGAAGGATTAAGAAGGCATCTGCAATGCCAAGCGCAGAGACCTTCTGCAGCCATAAGCAGAGCAACTGTACATCACCGGTGACACTGACATGGGATTCTTATATGGAAAGGATTTAGTTCATGAAAAAAATCTAGAAAACTCTATGTACTAAGACACATGAGACACATGAGACACATGAGACACATGAGAGTCCAATTGGGGTCTGTTTGATCCATTCATCTACTCCACAGACCATGTGCACATACCCTATCTCTGTTTTGCCTTCTAATTATTTTCTTCTTCCACCATTACATCTATCAGTGAGATTGTTATTCAGTTTTCTTACATTCTTAAAGGGGTTGTCCAGGAGTACAATAGAATTTCTGCTTTTTTTCCTCCTAAAATTGAACTATTCATGTCTACAAGTTGACCCATGACCCATGGAGAAGAGTTATTCTAATCTTATTCAACCACTTAAAATTTGTTTTTATAAAAGACATAGTACCCCTTTTATATTACTTAACTACTTGATATTTAGCATTCAAAATATTAGGAAGGTTGAGTCTAAGAACTTTAGTATCAGTAAATTAGTGGCATTGTTAGTCTTTAACCAGCTCTAAACTAAAAAGAAAAGAGGTGAATTATGTATTGATGTTTTTTATTATATTTTTTTATTTATGTTTTCTTTATTATATTTTTTGATATTTTATGTTATTTTTATTTTATAGGGAAAGATTTTCCCAAGTTATCCATAGTGACTTGCTACCTAAATTGTAGAGTCAGTGTCTTATTTCTAAAGGAGAATACATGAGCCTGACAAACAAAGTCATTACTTTTTTATGTGAAGTTGGTCTAAGCACTAATGGGAGCCTTGTAGAATAATTTTAATTAAAATTTTATTAAACTTTCCATATATGTTGTCATGCCGAGGCCCCAGAACATAATGTGCTGCATGCCAATAAGTCAACCCATTCCCCTGTGGGTAAGTGTTTAAATATGGAATGAAACCGCAGTCATCACAAAGCAGAATCTGAGAAAAAAAAATAATGATAAGACTGAAGGCCAAAAAGAAATCCGAGCTTGGCAAAGAAGGCCACAGACATGAAAATATATTGCAATATTTTTGTGGTAGTTCCATTATTGAATTTTTTTTCAACATTTTTGTCATTTTTTTATCTATTAAACAAATATACAAGTGCTTCTCACAAAATTAGAATATCATCAAAAAGTTAATTTATTTCACTTCTTCAATACAAAAAGTGAAACTCCTATATTATATAGAGTCATTACAGAGTGATCTATTTCACGTCTCGGGCTGACTGTATGGACAGATTTCAGGATCTTGTTGAAACAGAACTCAAAATTCTCTGTGATTCCAAAAAATCATGAATTATCTGGACCTAATTTGACATCAGCAGTGAAAAACGCATTATATGAATTGAGCCAAATGCATAATGATATTATAAAAATGGTGGATAAGGGGGGATGTTCATTGTAGTTATGGATTCTGCTATGTGCAAGTCTCAGTTTTTTCTAAGCTCTAGAAATATCTGAAAAATAGCTAAAAAAATAACTCAAAGACCATTTCTATTCATTTCTATTGTAAAACCACTTTTGAGTGTTTTTCTTTCCCGCTTCAGGTTTTGGTGGAAATAAAAAGAAAATGGATGTTATTTCTTTGAAGTAGATCCTGATGGAATCTGCTCCAGACTAGGCACTGTCCAATCCAAAGACTGGAAAAATACAGTAAAGAAAACTCATCCAAAACATTTCAAAAACTCTTCAAAACCACTTCAGGAAATGAAAAACTCCTGTGAAAATTCCACAAAGAAGGAGCAGTTCCCGAAGTGTTACCCCCACAAACAGAAGTATGCCCCAACACACAGTATAATGGTTCCCACACAGTATGATGACCTACTGCCCCCCCCACACACAGTATCATGGCCCACACAGTATGATGGACCACAGCCCCCAACTCCAAGTATGATGGCCTACACGATATGATAAGCTCCTAACACCCCCACACAATTAGATTGTTCCCCACAGTTCCCCCACATACAGTCGATGTCTCTGAAAGCTCCCCACAGTTTATTGTGGCCCCCAAAGCAGTCCCCAGAAATCATGATGGCCCCCAGTATATCCCCACACACTGAAAGACAGCACCATAAAAGTACATATTGATAAAGTAAAAAAAAAGAAAACTACTTACCACTCCCCCATTTCTCTCCAAAGTCCCAAAGTGGGGTCTGAAGCTCTGCACAGTGGGTGTAATGTAGTGACATCATCGCACCTGCTCCGCTGAGTCTCAGTCTCAGACGCACATGAGAATGATGGAAGGGAGAGCTGACATCTCCCTGTTCCATGGTTTTGAAACCTTACCTCCTTTTCCCCTGACTCTCATGCCCCATAGCAGTCACATGATCTGCTGCTTATACCAGTACACCAGGGATGAGAATAGCCCAATTGAATAACATTGGCCCAAGTGCTTTCAGTTTTTTTTTCATGGACAACATTGGAACCAAATATATGATCGTGTGCAGGTAGCCTAAATGTGAGCTCTGAAATTCTGAAATTAATTGGCTTAATCCCTAACATGCAATCTAATAGCAGGAAACTGCTTTAATGGTGGAAATTGCCCCCCAAACCTTCTGGATCCCTGGGCAGCTGCATAATATAATATAACTGCTTGAGATGAGCAAATCTGCCAAAATTTGAATTCAATAGATTCATTCAAATTCATCCAGGAAAATTAAATTTGCATGTAATTTACTTGTTCCAAATTGAATAGAGTTAAAAAAAAAGGAAATGTAGGGTTAAAACATATAGATAATACTCATTATTCCCCAGCCCTCACCTTTCCTGCCTCGCAGATCCTTCTGGTCACTCTTCAGCGTTATTCCATGTCCAGTGAAGATATGAGCCATACTCAGTGGCGAAGGGCCTTGAAGATTGATCAGAGCTGGTGGGATCTGCACAGTGAAACTGGGGAGGGCTTGAGAAAGGTGAGTATTTTATTTTTATTTTTTTACCCCTTAGGGGCCCTGAAACAAATAGAGTAAAATGGCGACCTGATGAAGAAATTGAGCAAATCTAATTCCAAAAATTCGAATTTTTGAAAGTCCAATTTTTTTTCTAAATTTGTAGTGAACTTGATTTGCTGTGAATGGATTCTCTCATCTCTAATATCCACTCCTCATATAAAAGGTACAAGTACTCATATGTGTGGCGCCCCTGAGGGTTCAGTCGCCACAGAGGAACTGCACCTCACACAGAGGTGTGGTGTCTCCTTCTCTCAGGTAAGGAGGGAGTACTGCCCGGAACCCCAACACCTGCATCCAATACTACACTGCTCCAGGCCAGCTGGAAGGGCAACATGCAATGTGTTTCCTGCTGAGCCCTGTCCCTGGCTGGAGTGGGGGGAACCCAAAGGTAGGGGGAACCAGTAGTGGGTGTGGGTGGAGGAAGCAGTTTAGGGGAGCACCATAGAAGAAGGAGGTATATAAAGGGAAGCCATCTTAGGGTGGCAGGTCAGTTGAGTAGAACAGTGAGGACAGTCAGTCAGGGAGCAGAGTCTCGTTAGGAGCTCTGCTCCACAAGTGCGACCTAGTAACAGAGGCCCAGGAGGGGAGCAGAGGAGGAAGGCTCCATTCTATTGAAGGGATTCTAGGGGCTACAGCGAGTGCAGGACGGCACCTGTACGCCCCGAATCTGTCAGAAGACAGAGGGATCAGGCCGCAAGAAGGGGACCGGCCCCTGGACCAGTCGTGTCACTTCAGGTCTCGGCTGGAAAAAACGAAGGCTTCTGGCTTTTATAGTTCAGTTGCCAAAGTCTCATTCTAATCACCTTGAGGGTCAAGTAGGTCCGGGAACTCCAGTTTGACAGGAGGGACTTCAGAGCACCCGAGTGGGACTGTGAGTGGGGAAGCGCAAGGCAGGAGGGAGAAGACCCAGCGTGAAGTCAGTCTAGAGAGGAACATAAGAAAGCGGGGTTCTGTAAGGTGCTCCTAACCTACCTGAGGAAGAGCTGAACCCCTGTTCTGGTGACCGCAGCGCGACGTGGGAGGCTGGCACCCGCGCAGTGTATCAGTGGAACGTACATGAGAACTGTGAGTAAAGACTCGGATGACTGCACCACACTGCCTCCGTCCATTATTTCAGCTGCGTCATCTTTCCCCCTGCACTACAACGCCCAGCACAACCAACAATATCTACACTGTCCTGGAGCTAGCTCTTCCTGTGGAGAGCCATACCATCCCTGCTGCAGTAACATCAGCTTCAGCGGACTGCTCCGCAGCGGCGGCTCCCTTTTGCCGCATTCCACAGGTGGCATCACAAACTTTCTAAATCCCTTATAAATAGAAAACTCCCCTTTTTTTTATTGACCGCCCTGGGTCACGGACCGGGCCAGGCACCGTGATATCCTCCATCAGCGTCCATAGGCCCGGCTACCGAGTACACCCCATTGCCCAGGGGGTGCGTCATATGGAAACCCGCGACCACACTCAGCTCCGACCTTTACCTGACCCTATGTCAGGTGCCACTCCACCTTGACCGCTGGGCAGGACTCTTCTTTCATTTGACACCACAGTGTTGGATCACACCACCTCTCCAATATGAATCTGATGAGGAGGAGACCCTACTATGGCAAAATAAGGGTTTGTGATCATATTGACCAGGGTCCTAAACACTAGATCTTGTAATCTAAAGATGAAACTGACACATGATGGATGCTAACGTTCACGTGACCAGGAATAAGTCTGATATTAAACACTGACTGAACTCAATATGGAACGTGGAGAGATTCTAGAGCAAGATACTGACATGTGAGCAGATGGCCCCTTGTGATCAAAGACCGCCAAGACATTTTCATGCTTCACGACTCGAGTCCCAGGAGATCTAAGCTTCACCAGTCACTGTTTGATTTTCAGAATCTAACTAAACGGTTGTTTCTTTTTTTCCCTCAAAATAAAGAAATAATGTTTAATGGAGAGATGAAGCTGTATCTGCCGAGTGCATTCCGGCTTCTATGCGACTGACTTATCCTTACCTTGGTAATATAAGATGTCTTCACAGAGTGGATTTTGTGTTTTAAAAAGTCCTGGGCCCATGTTCTATCTATTGTGGTAAAGTGATGAGTTTGGCTGTGAGCAGAGGTAGACACAGGACACTGTCTCTTTAAATTTAGGGTTAGTTTATTAAGCGTCACAAACTACCTGGTAGTCCATAAAGGAAGAACACTGCCCATTCGGCTAAAGTGGCAAAACAAAATACAAAACTTGCAGCACAGTGCGTATATCGGCCAAGGTCTGGCCACTCAAGATTCAGCTCCCACGGTTCAGCACAACACGTGTGAGCTCCTCTCTGGAGCAGGTTTTCCCCAGGTACTGAACACACCTGAGTGTCTTGGCTGGCTATTTAAAGGCCAGAGCACTCCCTGGATTGGAGATAGGGTAGATGACGTCCCGCCCTGCGCTTCGTTATCCACGAAAAACATTCCCTTGTAAACCTGGGCCGTTAACTCTCTCTACACTTAATGTGTAGGAGAAACTTCCATGTTTTCACATTACTGAGGCTAACGGCCTCAGTGACACATATCTCCCTTCCAACACCCTGCCAGTGACTTTGTCACACTATCTATCTATCTATCTATCTATCTATCTATCTATCTATCTATCTATCTATCTATCTATCTATCTGACGCACCCCTGGGCCTGTGTCGCGCAGCGTTGCGCACGCGGGAGCTTACCCGGAGCCGGATCTGTTGAGGGTTGTAGTCTCGTGGCCGTGACCCGGTCCGTGCCCAGGGAGTCAGACTAAGTGGCGCTGTATTAGTGGTAGATGTTGTACGACTACGCCACCCGTTGAATGCAGCGAAGGAGCTGCCGCTGCAGGGCAGGCCGCTGAGGCCGGTGGTAGGATTGTGCAGCGTGATAGTATCACCCCCAACGGGAGGGGTATGGCCTCAGGGCAGCCGACGTGGATGATGGGGGTAGCAGGAACCACTCGGAGACGGTACGGTGTAGTTCAGGGTCTTTACTGGTGACAAAGATAGACCCTCCCGGAGTACTGGCTAGCGATTGGGGCCTGGTCAGTCCTTGAGCAGATGGGATCTCCCCTGGCCAGGCGGAGTTGTAGGCCTCCCAAACTAACTGTACTCTTCTGGCTACCTTGCTAGAGGCGGGTATAAGTAGCCCACGTCCCTGAGTGTACCGTGTGGTGCTCACCCGTATGGCCGGTGACTCGGGGCCTTCTAGTAGCTTCCGCTCCACGACGGCGGTGCTGGTCCCACGCGTGTGACCGTGCCTTCGGGTTTCTTGGCCAGAGGACCTGAAATCCCCTGCCGGTCGGTTTCTGCTGCTGGATAGGAGTTAGTCCCCACAGCCTCGGACTCCGGGTCCGGTGATAGCTTCTCAGTCAGGGCGAGCTCTGCAGCTGCCAGCCCCTGACTCTTTGTAGTACTGCTCCCACAGAGCTCCTGTTGTTTCTTCCTATGCTGCTTCTCTTCTCTGTCTCTACTTCTTCTCTACTCACTAACCCTGCCTCAGCCCTAGGTTTATATAGGGGAAGTTCTTCCCCTCCCAGGACTGGGCAGGAGGTGTGGCATGCACAGGATCCCTGACCAAGAGACCTCCCACCTGCTCTCAGACATAACATTGCCGTTACTGTGGAAACCAGACCCCTGGGGTGCCACATTCCCCCCTAGTGAAATTTAGTACTCCGGGACTAAACATATTTTTAGAAAAACATAACAAGGTATAAACAATAATAATACAATAAGAAAAACACATAAAGATGGTTACGGCGTGTCCGCAACCGGGTGCAGTCTTTGAAGAAAAGCAAGGTGTCCATTTCACCAAAACAGGGAGACGTAACCAGGTAGGGGTCTGTCCTGCCCCGAGTCCTTAACAGTCTTTAGTCCATTCCTAGGTTACGCTCCAACCATGTACAAGGATTCCCGGTAAATCCACCAAGGACTCCTATAAATAACTAGAAACACATAATTATACACAAGCAACAAGAAAAACAGGTAACCACAAATAAAACAATTTATACACTTCAAATCCTCCAACGTGCGGGTAACTGGCCTCTAGTGGCCCTAGTGGACCTACGGAGCTGACTGTCTAGCCCTGAACTACAGGGTGTAGGAGCTGTCAAGGGTAAACTGGGCAGCTGTCTACCGGCTCTTTGGCTCACTAGGGGTACGGCAGGCTCACTATAAGCAGAGGGTTGATCCTCCTGTTCTGGTTGTGTGGAGTCTTCTGCCTCCTGGACCGGCTGCTCTTCCAGCTCTACCTGTTGCTCCGTAGGCACTTGGGATGCTGGTTGGAGGAAAGTGAGGACGGGTACCACAACTGCACCATTGACTTGAGTCCAGGACCGAGGGAAGTCTCCAAGCACAGTACTAACCATATCTTCCCTTTCCTCTACGGGTCGATGGTCTTCTTGTTCCTCTTCAGGGTTCCGTAGCTGTTCAGGACACTTCTTCAGGTGATCCCGGGATACAATGGCTATGGTCTCCCCTCCGTCTTTACTGATGGTACAGACTTTCGGGTTCTCGTGGCTTGAGGGCAGTACGGTGTACGGGTCCTTCTCCCACTGGTCGTCCAACTTGTGGAGCCGTCTTTTCCTCTTCAAGACCTGCTCTCCGGGTACCAGGGGAACAGCGGGAGCATACTGGTTGTAAGTTTTCTCTTGTCTTTCCCTAGCCTGACAGAGACTTCGCTCCACGCTCTCCTGTACTTTCCGGTACTGCTGCTGCCTCTCTGTGTCCCAGTCTGCTTCTGGTGAAGTGTCCTCGGGTGTCAGGACTCCCATTTCCAGGTCAACAGGTAACTTACCAGGTCTCGCCCTCATTAGGTAAGCCGGGGTACAGTTGGTGGAACCTACCGGGATGTGGTTGTATAGGTCCACTAGATCGGGCAGCTTCTCAGGCCACAGACTGCGTTCTTCCAGGGGCAACGTTTTCAGGAGATCCATTACCACCTGGTTCATTTTCTCACAAAGTCCATTAGTTTGCGGATGATAGGGTGTCGTCCTTATCTTCCGGCAGCCATACAGATTGCAGAATTCCTGGAAGACCTCCGCTTCAAAGGCAGGTCCCTGGTCCGTCAGCACTTGGTCCGGGTACCCGTGTGGACGGCAGAAGTGCTGCTGGAAGGCTCTAGCTGCTGTTTGAGCCGTTAAGTCCTTAACGGGGACGACAACCAAGAACCGGGAGTAATGATCCACAATGGTTAACGCGTAGACGTAGCCACTTCTGCTTGGGGTCAGTTTTACATGATCCAAGGCTACCAGTTCCAACGGCTGCCGGGTGACGATGGACTGCAGGGGAGTCTTCTGGCTGGCACGGTCCTTCCTTCTTAGGTTGCACGGGCCACAGTCTCTGCACCACCTCTCGATGGTTCCCCTCATGCCTACCCAGTGGAACCGCCCACGCAGCAGGAACTCCAGCTTCTTCCATCCGAAGTGTCCAGCCCCGTCGTGGTATGCCTCCATCACCATGGCTGCGTCTCTCCATGGCACCACTACTTGCCAGATTAGTTCATGCGTCCGGGAGTTAACCATTCTGCGGCACAACTTCCCCTTGTAAAGGAACAGTCGACTCTTCTCAGCCCACAGTTGCTTGGCTTCCTCCGGAGCGTCTGGGTCAAGGCGAGCCTCTGGCTGAGTCAGCATCTCTTTTACCAGCCGGACGGCAGGGTCACTGTCTTGCGTTTCCTCCCAGTTGTAGTGAGGCAAGGGGTTAAACATAGCGGCTTGCTTACTCCTTGCCCGATGGGAATACTGGATAGTCCCATGACGGTGGAACGCGGGGAGTTCGACTTCTTCCAGTCCCTCTGGATCTTCTCCTACATCCGGTAGGTTTGGCATCCTGGACAGGGCGTCTGCGTTGGTATTGGAGCGTCCTGCCCGGTATTTGATTGTGTACTCGTAGTTGGACAGACGGGCCATCCATCTAAGCTCTAGGGCACCGAGTCTTGCCGTGTCCAGGTGTGTCAACGGGTTGTTATCCGTGTACACGGTGAACCGGGAAGAAGCGAGGTAGTGCTTAAAGCGTTCGGTGACTGCCCACACCACTGCCAGGAACTCTAGCTTAAATGAGCTGTAATTCTCAGGGTTTCTTTCGGTGGGTCGCAGTTTTCGGCTAGCGTAAGCGATTACTCGTTCTTTCCCCTGCTGGATCTGGGACAGTACGGCTCCTAGCCCGATGTTACTTGCGTCGGTGTAGAGGATAAAGGGCTGGCTGTAATCAGGGTACGCCAGGATTTCATCCCCCGTGAGGGCCATCTTCAGCTGGCGGAAGGACTCTTCTTCTAACTTCTCCCATTTGAAGGGCGGCTTCTGGTTCTTGGCCTTCCGGGACTGGCCTATCAGGAGGTCCTGCATAGGAGCTGCCTTTTTGGTGAAACCGGGGATGAATCTGCGGTAATAGCCTACCAACCCGAGGAACTGCCGCACTTCCTTTACACTGGAGGGACTTGGCCATTCCTTAATTGCGGTGATCTTATCAGGGTCGGGAGCCACTCCGTCAGCGCTCACCACGTGTCCCAGGTACTGCACCTTTGGTTTCAAGAGGTGACACTTGGAGGGTTTTACCTTTAAGCCGTAGCTTGCCAGAGCTTCGAACACTTCCGCCAGGTGTTTCAGGTGGTCCTCATAAGTCTTGGAATATACGATGACATCGTCCAGGTACAACAGGACCGTCTCGAAGTTTCTGTGGCCCAGACAGCACTCCATTAATCGTTGGAAGGTTCCCGGTGCGTTGCAGAGTCCGAACGGCATACAGGTAAACTCGCTAAGTCCCATCGGGGTGGTGAATGCGGTCTTCTCCCGGTCCGCCTCTGCTACAGGAACCTGCCAGTACCCGCTAGTGAGATCCAAG
Source organism: Phyllobates terribilis (assembly GCF_046119375.1). NCBI lineage: Eukaryota > Metazoa > Chordata > Amphibia > Anura > Dendrobatidae > Phyllobates > Phyllobates terribilis. Next base: position 751,783,803 of record NW_027362764.1, on the reverse strand, counting down.
GTAGAGAAGAAGTTAGCAGATCTTAAAGCAGCCAAAGACTCCTCTATCCTTGGTAAGGGGTACGCATCCTTGTGTGTGATACGGTTAATTTTCCGGTAATCTACACACATCCTCATGGTGTTGTCTTTCTTTTTGACTAAGACTAGTGGAGCTGCCCAGGGGCTACAGCTATCCCTGATCACCCCAGCCTCCTTCATGTCCCTAAGCATCCCCTTGGCGTGTTGGTAGTGTGCAGGGGGTACGGGTCGATACCTCTCTTTTATGGGAAGATGGTCTCCCGTGGGGATGTGGTGTTCTACCCCTTTGACTCGCCCGAAGTCTAACGGGTGTTTACTAAACACTCTCTCGTACTCTTGAACCACCCGATAGACTCCTTGTTTCTGGTGTGAGGGAGTGGAGTCAGTACCCAAATGTAGTTGCTGACACCAGTCCTCCATTGTTTCTTTAGAGCCGTTACCTTCCTCCGGGGAAGATGGAGGCAAGGGTTCTACGGACTGTATGGAATTTTGATTGATGGTATACAATTTGGCTAGCGTGGCATACCGGGGCAGGTACACTTCCCTCTTCCCGATATTATGCGAACGGGCACCCTCCCATGGCGTACATTGACCACCCCCCGTGCTGTCAAAATGGTGGGCCTACTGTCTGAGTAAACTGGTTCTACCATTGCCTGGTAATCTCTACCTCTCAGACCAATAGCTGCCCGGCACCAAATCATCATTTCACTTTTTGGGGGCATGGCAATAGGGAAAGGGTCACACATTCTTACGCTACCAATCTCACCACCGGAGAGTTCTATCTGTTGCCGTCGCATCAGTGCCCGGATCTCTTTTTGGAGCACTCGCTGCTGGCCGGAGCTGGCGTTCTTGGCAACCTGTTGTAAAAGGAAAATCACCTCTGCAAGACAATTTTCAATTACATTAGTTCCTAGAGTTATCTTTGGGTGACTCTCGTGTTTATCAATGTCTACAATGATCAGTCCCTGTGCTGCCAGTTCGACTCTACCGATTTTGATGGTCACCTCTTTAAATCCAATCTGTGGCACGGGCTGACCATTGCTGGCGATGATACTCAAGTCGTCGTCAGGGTAGCGGGTGATATCCGAGTCATTCCAGTACTGCTTGAAGAGCACGTACGGGATAGTGGTGACCTGTGACCCGGTGTCCAATAGGGCACTCATAGGGATGCCATCCAGTACCACAGGCAAGACTGGACGTCCTCCCACATATCTGTCGCGCCAGTTCGATGGGCCTGATGATCTTTTTCCTGGGGGTTGGCCCTCTACCCCAGGTTGTGCCAGTTTAAAGGACAGTACCTTGCCATATGTCCGGGTTGATTGCAACGGCGGCAGATGGGTTGTCCGTCCTCGTTGTATCGGTCGCTGGGTCTTCCTCTGGCCGGTGGGGTCCTCCTTGGTCGACGCCACGGGATGTCCTCCGGTCCGGATGCCAGCTGGATCTTCCCTGGAGTGGAAACCTGTAAAGACTGCACAGTTCGGGTTAGCACGGCAACGCTTTTAGCTAGCTCTTGGACCTGATGATGCAGGTCTGGAGCCGGGTCATTGTTCAAAGCCTGCGCATCAGCTCCCACAGGCCCTGCCGACAAGGGTGCCGCCTCCTGGTGGTAAGTGGTAGTGGGGCATCTGTGGGTCACAACGCCACCTGGTGCCGGTTCTCGGAGCACCCGGATGGCTCTGTCCTTGAACTGTGCAAATCCCAGATGAGGGTCCTGTAAGGCCATTGCCCGCAACTGGGTTCGGTGGGCATTGCAATATAAACCCTCTATAAATTGTTCAGTCAACAGCCTGTCCTCGTCTCCCACGCCGTCAGGGTCGGTCTGCTTAATGGCTCTCAGGGCCTCTTGTAGGTTCAGGGCATAGTCCCTTATACACTCATGTGCCCGCTGTTTGCACCCGTAGAATCTAAGCTTGATCTCGGCTGAGGTGCGGGTATCAAAGGTGTCCCTCAGCCGGGTTAGTATCTCTGCGACAGTCCTCCTCCCAGGTGGCCAGGACTTTACCTCCTTTTGGGCTGCCCCGGTTAATTGGGCCACCAGGATGCTCACTTTTTGCTCCTCTGTGAGGGGATACACCTGGAAGAGGCTATCCAGCTTTTCTCTAAAGTCATGCAGGGTATGTGACTCCCCTGAGTACTGGGGTAGCCAGGCTGCCCCCGGGATATAGGGCATGGTGAAAGGCATGACCGCAACAGCGGTGGCGCTGGCGGGGGTTGAAGCGGTGAAGCTCTCCTCCGTATCCGACATCCTTCTCCCCCTTAGTGGACCGTGGCCTACCTTGCGATGATCCTCTTCCGTAGGCCGCGGCTCCGCAGTGGATCGTCAGGGTTGAGGACCTTCCGTCGCGCTCCTGTGACGTCGGCGTCTGCTGGGCTCCTTCCAGGAACTTACGCAACGTCCGGACGTGAGGCGGGGCTTCAGTTCTCGCGCGCTTTCGGAGTCCACGCCCCTCTTCTTCCCGCGCGGCGTCTTCAAGATGGCGTCCAACGGCGGGAAAACTCCACGGATGGCGGGAAGAAGGCAGAAGATGGCGCCGGATGGCGGGAAACCTCCACGGATGGCGGGAATCTTCACCACTGGTAAGTTTGAACAGTCTTTTTCAGGCATGCAGTACCCGGTGGTTGCGGGCACGAAATCCTGCCGACTACGCCAAAAGTTGACGCACCCCTGGGCCTGTGTCGCGCAGCGTTGCGCACGCGGGAGCTTACCCGGAGCCGGATCTGTTGAGGGTTGTAGTCTCGTGGCGGTGACCCGGTCCGTGCCCAGGGAGTCAGACTAAGTGGCGCTGTATTAGTGGTAGATGTTGTACGACTACGCCACCCGTTGAATGCAGCGAAGGAGCTGCCGCTGCAGGGCAGACCGCTGAGGCCGGTGGTAGGATTGTGCAGCGTGATATTATCACCCCCAACGGGAGGGGTATGGCCTCAGGGCAGCCGACGTGGATGATGGGGGTAGCAGGAACCACTCGGAGACGGTACGGTGTAGTTCAGGGTCTTTACTGGTGACAAAGATAGACCCTCCCGGAGTACTGGCTAGCGATTGGGGCCTGGTCAGTCCTTGAGCAGATGGGATCTCCCCTGGCCAGGTGGAGTTGTAGGCCTCCCAAACTAACTGTACTCTTCTGGCTACCTTGCTAGAGGCGGGTATAAGTAGCCCACGTCCCTGAGTGTACCGTGTGGTGCTCACCCGTATGGCCGGTGACTCGGGGCCTTCTAGTAGCTTCCGCTCCACGACGGCGGTGCTGGTCCCACGCGTGTGACCGTGCCTTCGGGTTTCTTGGCCAGAGGACCTGAAATCCCCTGCCGGTCGGTTTCTGCTGCTGGATAGGAGTTAGTCCCCACAGCCTCGGACTCCGGGTCCGGTGATAGCTTCTCAGTCAGGGCGAGCTCTGCAGCTGCCAGCCCCTGACTCTTTGTAGTACTGCTCCCACAGAGCTCCTGTTGTTTCTTCCTATGCTGCTTCTCTTCTCTGTCTCTACTTCTTCTCTACTCACTAACCCTGCCTCAGCCCTAGGTTTATACAGGGGAAGTTCTTCCCCTCCCAGGACTGGGCAGGAGGTGTGGCATGCACAGGATCCCTGACCAAGAGACCTCCCACCTGCTCTCAGACATAACATTGCCGTTACTGTGGAAACCAGACCCCTGGGGTGCCACATATCTATCTATCTATCTACCGAAATTCATGCCTATCTATTCATCTCATATCATCTATTTAACTATGTGCTATCTATCTATCTATCTATCTATCTATCTATCTATCTATTCATCTCATATCATCTATTTAACTATCTTTTATCTATCTATCTATCTATCTATCTACCGAAATTCATGCCCATCTATTCATCTCATATCATCTATTTAACTATGTGCTATCTATCTATCTATCTATCTATCTATCTATTCATCTCATATCATCTATTTAACTATCTTTTATCTATCTATCTATCTATCTATCTATTATCTATCTATTAACTATCCCGTGGGGTACCGGTATATCGGTAATAGTGGCAAACCACACATCTGGCATCAAATTTTCAATCGTATCTACATCCTGGATGCAGATACAGTTGAACTCTATCATGGAACAGGGAGTCATCAGTTCCCTCCTTCATCATTCTCCCTGCATGTCTGAGCTCTGAGTCTCAGCACAGTGGGCACGATGACATCACTACATTGCGCCTGCTGTGCGTAGCTTTAGACCACAAGCTGCAGAGATTGGAACAGCAAGGGAATGGGGCAAAGCAATTAGTTTCATTTTTTCATTTTATCAATGCATACTTGCATGGGGCAGAGTGTGGTGATAAATGGGGGGTGGGGGCTATTAAACTGTTTGTAGGGAGATGTGAGGGCAATCATAAAGTGTGGGGAGCTTTCAGGACCATCAAATGTGTGTGGGGGGGAACTGTGGGGATACTGTGTAGACGCTGGGTAGGCAATCATACTGTGTGTGGGGATTCAGTGGCTGGGATCATACTGTGTGGGGATGCAGTCAGTCTAATAATGTGTGGGATCCATCATACTGTGTAAAGGAGCTGTGGTGACATAATACTGTAGGGGCATCATACTGTGTTGGGGACTGGGGCCATCATACTGTGCAGAGGACTGGGGGATATCTTACTGTGTAGGAGGGATTGTGATGACTTCTTACTGTGTTTTCAGGGCTCTGAGGAAAGGTCATCATACTGTGTGGAGTTGCAGGGGCTGTCATATTGTATAAATGGAGCTGTGGGGGCCAACAATATTATGTCAGGGGACTGTTGGGGCCATTATACTGTATATAGGGGACTGTAGGCGCTATCATACTGTGGGGAGGGACTGTGGGGGCATCATACTGTGTGGGATATTGTAGGGCAATCATACTGTGTTGGTGGCTGTGTGGCGAATCATGCTGTGTGTGAAGCTTTGGGAGAATCATACTCCATTGAGGTCACTTGGGGCCTCATATTGTAGGAGTAGGAACATTATAGTGTGTAAGGGGCAACTGGGGTCTCTTAAAGTATGCCAGGAATTTGTGTAGGGGGCAACATATCTTGCTTGGGTACTAAAGGGTCACTATACTGGACACGTGGAGAGTACAGTGTAGGAATTCACTATGGGGGGGGGGCTAGACTATACTGTGCTTGGGGGACATTAATTGATGACATACGGTAATTATTTTTTGGAGCCAAGAAAGGGGTGTATTAATATGTGAGAACACTAAGGGCCTTCATACGGGACAAAATTACTTTGTAAGGCAATATATTTGCTTTGCATTGTCTTTAAAAGTTGGAAGATATGCTTTATTGTGGCCGTGTCTACTCCGACAAATTTTTATTTGAAGAGATAGTGGGGACAGAGATATTTAGGCCTTTTGCTGTGGAGCTCCATGATTTCTATGCACTCCCCTGTGTATATCGATTTCATACGAGTAATTTCTTTCTTCCTATCTATCTTCTATCTGCCTATGTATCTATCTCTCTTTTTGTCCGTCTATTTTTTTAATAGATATTTTTTCAGACAGCGCTCTGTGTTCCTCTCAGCTTCCTTATTTCAATAGACTGAACAGTAGTGAACTCGACACCACTAAATCCTGAACACTTTCCCATCGCTGTTGTTTTGTATATTTGAATTTCAAATAAAGTTTCTGAATTTCACATCGTATAATCGGAACAGTAAATTTAGTTTGAGCAGTAGCTATTCTGCTGTGGAAATGTCATAAAAATAGATATTGTCAACAGCTACTGCACCTGGACATGTCGGCCTCTGGAAAATAAATGACCTGTACCTGATATTTAGTATTTTCAGAAAGAACTATTTATTAACAAAGTCTCAACAAAAGGCAACCTTCTTGTCACCCAAATAGACCTTAACTTACTAAATATTGCAAACTACTTCTTATGTACAAAAATAAAATTATTACAAAACTGCCCTATTTACAGGAATATAAACATCATAATACTGCCCCTATGTACAAGAATGAACCTAATATAATGCTGTCCATAAATACAGGAATATGTCAACTATAACATTGCCACTATATACAATAATATTGCTACTATAATACTACCTCCTATGTACAAGAATATAACTACTATAATACTGCCCCTATGTACAAGAATATAACTGCTATAATACTGCCCCTATCTATAAGAATATAACTACTATAATACTGCTCCCTATGTACAAGAATATAACTACTATAATACTGCCCCTATGTACAAGAATATAACTGCTATAATACTGCCCCTATCTATAAGAATATAACTACTATAATACTGCCCCCTATGTACAAGAATATAACTACTATAATACTGCTCCTATGTACAAGAATATAACTACTATAATACTGCTCCTATGTACAAGAATATAACTACTATAATACTTCCCCCTATGTACAAGAATATAACTACTATAGTACTGCTCCCTATATACAAGAATATAACTACTATAATACTGCCCCTATGTACAAGAATATAACTACTATAATACTGCACCCTATGTACAAGAATATCACTACTATAATACTGCTCCTATGTACAAGAATATAGCTACTATAATACTGTCCCTATGTACAAGAATATAACTGCTATAATACTGCACCCTATGTACAAGAATATCACTACTATAATACTGCTCCTATGTACAAGAATATAGCTACTATAATACTGCCACTATATACAATAATATTGCTACTATAATACTACCTCCTATGTACAAGAATATAACTACTATAATACTGCCCCTATGTACAAGAATATAACTGCTATAATCCTGCCCCTATGTACAAGAATATAACTACTATAATACTGCTCCCTATGTACAAGAATATAACTACTATAATACTGCCCCTATGTACAAGAATATAACTACTATAATACTGCTCCTATGTACAAGAATATAACTACTATAATACTGCCCCTATGTACAAGAATATAACTACTGTTATGTTCTGCTACCAGAGCTAAGGAAAGAGAGGAGATCTGTCCCTACGATAGAACTCAGCTTGATCCCTACGATGTAACAGGGGACCTGATCCTGCGATCAGACCTGCTAAAGTCCTAAGCTAGTCTGTACGGAGACCTATAGATGTGGGGAAGGAATCCCTACAAGTACTAAGGACTGGGAGGAAAATGGGACACCTCCTAACAGAAATAGTAGCAGACAGACGAACAAACAAAATATAAAGAACACAGAGGTCCGTAGACCAAGCAAACTAACAGAGTAGATACAGAGCACAGGCTAGCTAGAAAGTAGTTATACAATGAAGTCCAGCAAAGCCAGAAGGGCGGAGCAGGATTAAATAGGCCAACAAGGTCATGTGACCAGCAAAGGAAAAAACCTAAGAGCAAGGTTCTAACAGTACCCCCCCTTCTAAGAGGATCCTCCGGATCCCCTAGGACCAGGCTTATCAGGAAATCTCCTGTGAAACGCTCTGATAAGTCTGGACGCGGAAACATCATCCGACCTCACCCAAGAGTTATCCTCGGGTCCGAAACCTTTCCAGGCCACAAGATACTGCAAACTACCTCTATACCGTCTAGAGTTAAGGATGCGAGAAATTTCATATTCCCCGTCCTCCACCACCGGAGGAACAGAGGCAGAGGCGTCACAATCCGATACAACCGCTTTTTTCAACAGAGAGACATGAAATACCGGATTAATTCTCCAGGAGGTAGGAACCTCCAACCTAACAGCAGATTGGTTGACAACCTGAAGCACCTTAAAGGGCCCTACAAACTTGGGACCCAATTTCTTAGAAGGAATCCTCAACCGCAGATTCCTAGAGGACAACCAAACCATGTCACCAACAGCGAACAAAACCTCCTGTCGTTTCCTATCAAAGTAGTCTTTAGATTTTCTGTTGGCCTCCTGAAGATTACAACGCACATCCGTCCAAACTCTCTCTAAATCACCGTAAAAATTCTCCTCCTCAGGCACGGCAGATCCCAACTTGGAGAACGACCCAAACGACGGATGTCTCCCAGAACAACAAAAAAAAGGCGAACAACCAGCAGAAGAAGATGTATGGTTGTTAAGAGCAAATTCAGCAAGTGGCAGAAACTCAGACCACCCCTCTTGATTGTCTGCCACAAAACAACGCAAGAACTGCTCAACATCCTGGTTTTTCCTTTCTGTCTGGCCATTAGATTCAGGATGATATCCGGACGAGAACGACAAATGAACTCCCAACCTGTCACAAAAGGCACGCCAAAAACGAGCCACGAACTGAGGATCCCTATCAGAAACAATGTCAGTAGGAACGCCATGAAGTCTGACAATTTCCTTGACAAAGGCCTTAGCGAGAGTTTTAGCGCAGGGCAGTTTGACGAAGGGAACCAAGTGACACATCTTGCTAAAAAGGTCCACGACCACCCAGATGACAGTAAAACCCTCAGAGGGGGGAAGGTCAGTTATAAAGTCCATAGCCAAATGTGTCCAAGGAGCACTGGGAACCTCCAAAGGACAAAGCAACCCCGCAGCAGGAGTATGTGAGGACTTAGATCTAGCACATATAGTACATTGACGCACCCACTTAATGACTTCCTTCTGCCATCCAGGCCACCAAAAACTGCGACCCACCAGTCTCTTGGTCTCAGAGATTCCGGGATGACCTGCCAACTGAGATTCGTGACACTCAACAAACAAATCTCTCCTAAAGGTCCCAGGCACAAACAACCTCCCATGAGGAGTGTTAGATGGGGCATTCTCCTGTGCTTTAAGAATCTCATCTTCCAAAACGGAGTCCAAAGCAGCTATCACAACACCTTCTTGTAAAATGTTCTCCTCTTTCTCAGCACCGACTATGGGAGAAAAACTGCGAGACAAGGCATCCGCCTTAACATTCTTAGTACCAGGGATGTAAGTAACGGAGAAATTAAACTGCGAGAAAAACAGTGCCCACCTAGCCTGACGGGCATTCAGGCGCTTGGCAGCATCAAGATATATCAGATTTTTATGATCCGTAAGAACCTGAACGGGAAATTCCGCACCTTCCAAGAAGTGGCGCCAGTGTTCAAATGCGAGTTTAATAGCCAATAATTCCCGATTACCAATATCGTAATTCAGTTCAGTCTCCGAAAATTTTTTTGCAAAAAAGGCACAGGGATGTAATCCATCCCCGTTATCCTGAGACAATACTGCGCCAACCCCCACAGAGGAAGCATCAACCTCAACCAAAAACGGCTTAGTCACATCAGGCTGCATAAGGATGGGAGCAGAGGTGAACCTCTCCTTGAGATACACAAAAGCTTCAATGGCCTCAGAAAACCACTGAACCGCATCAGCACCTTTCCTGGTGAGATCGGTCAGAGGTTTGACAATAATAGAAAAATTTTTTATGAATTTTCTGTAATAATTGGCGAAACCTAAAAACCTCTGTATCGATTTCAAACCAATAGGCCTAGGCCATTCCTGTACAGCTTGAACTTTAACCGGGTCCATCTCAAAACCTTCGCTGGAGATAATGTAACCCAAAAAACTAATTCTCTGTACAGCGAACTCACATTTCTCCAGCTTAGCAAAAAGCGAATTGTCCATTAATAACTGTAATACCTCACGTACGCTCCGCCAATGAGACTCCAGATCCGGCGAATAAATCAAAATGTCATCCAAATACACAACCACATTTTTGCCGATCAAAGGTCTAAGGATGTCATTAATAAGATTCTGAAAAAATGCAGGAGCATTAGTAAGACCAAAAGGCATAACCAGATTCTCAAAATGACCCACAGGAGTGTTAAAAGCAGTCTTCCATTCGTCACCCTCCTTCATGCGCAACAGATTGTATGCCCCCTTAAGGTCAATTTTAGAGAACCACTTGGCCCCCATTAACTGGTTAAATAGATCAGGAATCAATGGCAGTGGGTAAGGATTGCGTACAGTAATTTTATTAATCTCACGAAAATCCAGACAAGGACGTAAACCGCCATCCTTTTTTTTTACAAAAAAAATCCAACCGCCACAGGAGACTTAGAGGGCCTAATGTGACCGGCGGCCAAACTTGTCTGTATCTATTCCTCCAAAGCCTTCCTCTCAGGAATAGTAAGGTTAAATAAACGACTTTTAGGAAGAGTCGCTCCAGGGACAAATTCAATAGAACAATCATAGTCTCTATGGGGAGGCAAAACCTGCGATTCCTTCTCAGAAAAAACTCTCCAAAAATCCTGAATAGGAACAGGCAATTCTCCCCTATCCAAAGCTGCAATACGCCCGTTACAACACTTGTCATAACATTTATGGCTCCAGGATTTAATTTCACTGGTAGACCAATCCAGTACAGGATTGTGAAATTTTAACCAGGGCAATCCCAATATTACTGGAGAAGGCAAGTTATTCAAAACTACCAAATCCAATTTCTCATGGTGAACACCATTAATAGTGAGAGGAAATTCACAGACCTTGAGAGTAATATTCTTCAAAGGGGAACCATCCACAGAAACCACAGCAATGGGGGATGATAAAGGTTCGGGTTTTAAATTGAGTCTTTCCAAGAATCCCCCATCAATTACATTCAGAGTAGACCCACAATCAACAAACACCCGAAATTCCATTAATTTTTCCTGAGCAATCATGGAAGCAGCTAAAAATACACCCTTGGAATTTAAACAGGCAATACGGGCATGACTGACCATTTTTTTTTCTTTCTTCATACGAAGCTCACAGCCTTTAATCAAATGACCAGATTTTCCGCAATAGAAACACAAGCCTTCAGAAAATCGACGGTCTTTTTCTTGAGAGCGAGGTGCCACCGATCCAATCTCCATCGGTTCACCACTGTTAGTACACACATTCTCATAACCAGAAACTGACATAGCAGAGGATTTGCTCTCATTAACCCTTGCACGCAGTCTCCTATCCACCCGTATAGCTAATTGCATAGCCTGTTGCAAATCTTCAGGTGTAGGATAAGCAATTAGCAGGTCTTTAACCCTTTCATTGAGCCCAGCAAGAAATAGACTTTTCAGAGCAGAATCGTTCCACCCTGTTTGAGTAGACCAACGACGGAAATGAGTACAATATTTTTCCACATTACCTGATCCCTGTCTCAAACGTCTCAACTCAGTCTCAGCTGATGCGACACGGTCAGGATCATCATATAATAGCCCCAAAGCAGAAAAAAAAACTATCCACTGATCTGAAGCATGTATCACTAGGTTGCAAAGAAAAGGCCCACTCCTGAGGCTCTTTGCGCAAAAGTGACATTATGAACCCTATGCGCTGGGATTCATCCCCAGAGGACTTGGGTCTCAAACGAAAATACAATAAGCAAGCATTTTTAAATGAAAAAAATTCTCGGTGTTCACCAAAAAATAAATCCGGCAAACATACCTTAGGCTCCAAGAAATGTGCTCCAGGACAGTTACTCACGTGCTGATGGAGCTCGGCCACCTCCAGAGAGAGTCCCTGCAGGCGATGAGCCAAATCCTGAACCGACACCATGATGGAACAGAAAAATCTTTCCTTAGAGAATTTGCAGGCTGGACTTACTGTTATGTTCTGCTACCAGAGCTAAGGAAAGAGAGGAGATCTGTCCCTACGATAGAACTCAGCTTGATCCCTACGATGTAACAGGGGACCTGATCCTGCGATCAGACCTGCTAAAGTCCTAAGCTAGTCTGTACGGAGACCTATAGATGTGGGGAAGGAATCCCTACAAGTACTAAGGACTGGGAGGAAAATGGGACACCTCCTAACAGAAATAGTAGCAGACAGACGAACAAACAAAATATATAGAACATAGAGGTCCGTAGACCAAGCAAACTAACAGAGTAGATACAGAGCACAGGCTAGCTAGAAAGTAGTTATACAATGAAGTCCAGCAAAGCCAGAAGGGCGGAGCAGGGTTAAATAGGCCAACAAGGTCATGTGACCAGCAAAGGAAAAAACCTAAGAGCAAGGTTCTAACAACTACTATAATACTGCACCTATGTACAAGAATATAACTACTATAATACTGCCCCTATGTACAAGAATATAGCTACTATAATACTGCCCCTATGTACAAGAATATAACTACTATAATACTGCTGCTATGTACAAGAATATAACTACTATAATACTGCCCCTATATACAAGAATATAACTACTATAATACTGCCCCTATGTACAAGAATATAACTACTATAATACTGCACCTATGTACAAGAATATAACTACTATAATACTGCTCATATGTACAAGAATATAACTACTATAATACTGCCCCTATGTACAAGAATATAACTACTATAATACTGCTCCCTATATACAAGAATATAACTACTATAATACTGCTGCTATGTACAAGAATATAACTACTATAATACTGCCCCTATATACAAGAATATAACTACTATAATACTGCCCCTATGTACAAGAATATAACTACTATAATACTGCTGCTATGTACAAGAATATAACTACTATAATACTGCCTCTATGTACAAGAATATAACTACTATAATACTGCTCCCTATATACAAGAATATAACTACTATAATACTGCTGCTATGTACAAGAATATAACTACTATAATACTGCCCCTATATACAAGAATATAACTACTATAATACTTAGAAAAAAAACAAAAAAAAATTCCAGCGCATAAGCTTCCAGGAAATACCTTTATTGGATCATGGTGAGTAGAGCAGGATAAAAAACATATAGATAGTCGCAGCTATCTGAGGTAAATCTTTAAAAAACGTCTTCAGACACATTTCTGTGACTAAGGCTACTTGTTAGCAGAAACGCGTCTGAAGACGTTTTTAATGATTTACCTCAGATAGCTGCGACTATCTATATATTTTTTATCCTGCTCTACTCACCGTGATCCAATAAAGGTATTTCCTGGAAGCTTATGCGCTGGAATTTTTTTTTGTTTTTTTACTTGGATTTCTCCAGTGCACTTGGAGATCCGTGCGCTGCTTCATCCAAGTGAGCTAAATTTATTCTGTTTCATTGTTACTATAATACTTCTCCTTTGTACAAGAATATAATTACTATAATACTGCCTGCTATATACAAGAATATAACTACTATAATACTGTCCCCTATGTACAAGAATATAACTACTATAATACTGCCCCTATGTACAAGAATATAACTACTATAATACTGCTCCCTATGTACAAGAATATAACTACTATAATACAGCCCCCTATGTACAAGAATATAACTACTATAATACTGCTCCTATGTACAAGAATATAACTACTATAATACTGCCCCAATGTACAAGAATATAACTACTATAATACTGCTCCTATGTACAAGAATATAACTACTATCATACTGCTCCCTATGTACAAGAATATAACTACTATAATACTGCCCCTATGTACAAGAATACAGCTTCCATAATAATGCTCCTATTTACAATATCTATAACTGCTATAATACTGCCCCCTATTTACAAGAATAGAACTATTATATTACTGCATCTACAGTACAGACCAAAAGTTTGGACACACCTCATTTAAAGATTTTTCTGTATTTTCATGACTATGAAAATTGTACATTCACACTGAAGGCATCAAAACTATGAATTAACACATGTGGAATTATATACTTAACAAAAAAGTGTGAAACAACTGAAAATATGTCTTATATTCTAGGTTCTTCAAAGTACTGTATATAGCGCATAAAGAAAGCTAAAATTATGTAGAAAAACATAATTGTCATTTTGTCTCCAGAGGGGAGAATGGGCAGGGAAACCACAGAGACAAGTTGGGCAGAGTCCTGGGAAGCTGCGGTACCGGGCGAGACATCCCTTGGGCAGGAAGTGCCATTAGAGTGAGCGATAACGCAGGAGAATGAAACCATAAATGCCTTATATTACAAAATGATGCAGAAAGACATAAAGACATTTTTGTGTTTCTACATCAACTAAGGAATATGCTCCTCAGACCTGTGGGGGAATCATAACCATGGACCAGACCTCAATCACAGGAGTATAAAACTTTCACACTCCTTATCTATGAACTGCTCCAATATTTACAGCTACAACTTTCTCCCACCCTCCCATACTAATAGTTCTGTTTTACATCACTTGTCTCATCTATTGCATTATTTCTGTGTCCTAATGAGTATAAATATGTGACTCTTCAGATTTCGTGTTATACTATGCCTGATGAAGAGACCTCAGTAGTCTCGAAAGCTTGCAACTTGTTACCATCTTTTCAGTTAAAAGGCATCAACCACTGAGGACTCTCAAATTGAAATATGTTTCTTTTGTACATTCCACCTTCCAAAAAGTGTAATAAAAAGTGTAATAAAAAGTCGTATGTAGCACTAAGTGGTACCACTGAAAATGACACATTGTCATGCAAATAATAAACCCTCTCATGGCTCCTTTGATGGATAACTGTAAGTCTTATAAGAGTGTATGTAAATAAAAAAAAATAAAACTACAAAAAGTTGGTAAAATTTAAAATGACAAAAAAAAACCTGCAGAATTGCTGTTTTTTATTTTTCTTTCTTCCCATAAAGAGTTAATAAAAGTTTGGTAATAAGTTACATATAGCCCAAAATGATGCCACTGACAAATATAGCTCCTCAAGCAAAAAAAACAACTACGTTTGACAAAAAAATAAAAATACAACGACTCTGGAAATGCGACGATAAAAAAAAATGCTTTGTCCTAAATGCTCAAAATGGACTAGACCATAATGGGTTTACCATAATAATAACAACAAGCATACAAATAATAATAATACAAAACATAATTATATCTCCAATAGCATGGAATATAATTAAAAAATCAATAATATTAATATAAAAATAATAGGCATGATACGTTTCTGTTCTCGTTGGGCCTTGGTTCTGTTCCATAGGGAATCCTGTCAATGGTGCAATTCTCGGGCCATAATGCAAAGATCTGTGACAAGAACTATAAAAAAAAAAGTATAAAAATGATATAATAATAATGTACATGATACAATATAATACGAACAGTTAAGCTAAACACTGCCAAATCATTGTTTCCTACAGCTGCACATGTCACTTCATACTATAGGTCTTACATATCCTTGTAACCCACTCGAGTGGTTCATTACCTAAGGTTTATTGCACTTCTAGATAAATTACCCGGAGCAAATCATTTTCCCAGCAATGTGTATTTCCGAACTCCGTGATCTTGGATGGAGAAGTTAATGCAGGATGGATGGACGGCTTTAATGTAAGATAACCTGCTCACAAGTCGCACAATGGATGTATAAGCAATAAGTAATTTATGTCCTGACCCGAGGAAATTACCACATTGTCACCGAGTAGTAACAAGTACAAGTTCATCGAAAGACTGGAAATTATACAGGATACAACTGTGCCTAATACAATGAAGAAAGTCAATGTGATATATAGACACAGCCGGGAAACTGAATATAACAACAACACCTCATTTTATCACCAAGACAAATCCGCAGAGCTCTAAATATGATAGCAGTAAATACATTCCTGTACATAGGGGCAGTATTATAGTAGTAATATTCCTGTATATAGGGGCAGTATTATAGCAGTTATATTCTTGTACATAGAGGCAGTATTATAGTAGTTATATTCTTGTACATAGGGGCAGTATTATAGCAGTTATATTCTTGTACATAGGAGCAGTATTATAGTAGTTATATTCTTGTACTTAGGTGCAGTATTATAGTAGTTATATTCTTGTACATAGGGGGCAGTATTATAGTAGTTATATTCTTGTACATAGGGGCAGTATTATAGTAGTAATATTCCTGTACATAGGGGCAGTATTATAGCAGTTATATTCTTGTACATAGAGGCAGTATTATAGTAGTTATATTCTTGTACATAGGGGCAGTATTATAGTAGTTATATTCTTGTACATAGGGGCAGTATTATAGTAGTAATATTCCTGTACATAGGGGCAGTATTATAGCAGTTATATTCTTGTACATAGAGGCAGTATTATAGTAGTTATATTCTTGTACATAGGGGCAGTATTATAGCAGTTATATTCTTGTACATAGGGGCAGTATTATAGTAGTAATATTCCTGTACATAGGGGCAGTATTATAGCAGTTATATTCTTGTACATAGAGGCAGTATTATAGTAGTTATATTCTTGTACATAGGGGCAGTATTATAGCAGTTATATTCTTGTACATAGGAGCAGTATTATAGTAGTTATATTCTTGTACTTAGGTGCAGTATTATAGTAGTTATATTCTTGTACATAGGAGCAGTATTATAGTAGTTATATTCTTGTACATAGGGGGCAGTATTATAGTAGTTAAATTCTTGTACATAGGAGCAGTATTATAGTAGTTATATTCTTGTACATAGGGGGCAGTATTATAGTAGTTATATTCTTGTACATAGGGGGCAGTATTATAGTAGTTATATTCTTGTACATAGGGGGCAGTATTATAGTAGTTATATTCTTGTACATAGGGGGCAGTACTATAGTAGTTATATTCTTGTACATAGGAGTCAGTATTATAGTAGTTATATTCTTGTACATAGGGGGCAGTGTTATAGTAATTATATTCTTCTACATAGGAGCAGTATTATAGTAGTTATATTCTTGTACATAGGTGCAGTATTATAGTAGTTATATTCTTGTACATAGGGGCAGTATTATAGTAGTTATATTCTTGTACATAGGGGGCAGTATTATAGTAGTTATATTCTTGTACATAGGGGGCAGTATTATAGTAGCTATATTCTTATACATAGGAGCAGTATTATAGTAGTTACATTCTTGTACATAGGGGACAGTATTATAGTAGTTATATTCTTGTACATAGGAGGCAGTATTATAGTAGTTATATTCTTGTACATAGGAGCAGTATTATAGTAGTTATATTCTTGTACATAGGGGGCAGTATTATAGTAGTTATATTCTTGTACATAGGGGGCAGTATTATAGTAGTTATATTCTTGTACATAGGGGGCAGTATTATAGTAGTTATATTCTTGTACATAGGGGCAGTATTATAGTAGTTATATTCTTGTACATAGGGGCAGTATTATAGTACTTATACTCTTGTAAATAGGAGCAATATTATAGTAGTTCTATTCATGAACGTAGGGGGCAGGAATATAGTAGTTATATTCTTGTACATAGGAGCAGTATTATAGTAGTTATATTCTTGTACATAGGGGCAGGATTATAGTAGTTATATTCTTGTACATAGGGGCAGCATTATAGTAGTTATATTCTTGAACATAGGGGGCAGGATTATAGTAGTTATATTCTTGTACATGGGAGCAAAAAAGAAGCAAGACAAAAATATATCTCATACCCTACCATAATTATATATAAATGTAAAGCAAAATTGCATAATAAATATAGGGTACTTAGTGAACTATTTTTGATCAAAAAAAGTATACAAGCCGTCCCACCAGCGGCAAGGTGACCCTAAATTGGGACGGTACCTATACTGCCTATATTAAAAACCTTACTGTATATCAAAGTTGAAGTAATGCATATAAAAGGGTAGACAAATAGGACCGGGTCCCAACTCCAGACCACCTAGGCCCGTGGTAAGCTACATATATACCAATCAGCTCAACAAAGGGCATGCCACACCCTTAAATTGCACAGAATGCAAACAAGTCAAAAAACCAGACAATGTGAACTGAGGTCTAAGATGGCAGACATACAAGAAACAGAGGCATGTTCACACTAGCAAAAAAGAAGCAAGACAAAAATATATCTCATACCCTACCATAATTATATATAAATGTAAAGCAAAATTGCATAATAAATATAGGGTACTTAGTGAACTATTTTTGATCAAAAAAAGTATACAAGCCGTCCCACCAGCGGCAAGGTGACCCTAAATTGGGACGGTACCTATACTGCCTATATTAAAAACCTTACTGTATATCAAAGTTGAAGTAATGCATATAAAAGGGTAGACAAATAGGACCGGGTCCCAACTCCAGACCACCTAGGCCCGTGGTAAGCTACATATATACCAATCAGCTCAACAAAGGGCATGCCACACCCTTAAATTGCACAGAATGCAAACAAGTCAAAAAACCAGACAATGTGAACTGAGGTCTAAGATGGCAGACATACAAGAAACAGAGGCATTTTCACACTAGCAAAAAAGAAGCAAGACAAAAATATATCTCATACCCTACCATAATTATATATAAATGTAAAGCAAAATTGCATAATAAATATAGGGTACTTAGTGAACTATTTTTGATCAAAAAAAGTATACAAGCCGTCCCACCAGCGGCAAGGTGACCCTAAATTGGGACGGTACCTATACTGCCTATATTAAAAACCTTACTGTATATCAAAGTTGAAGTAATGCATATAAAAGGGTAGACAAATAGGACCGGGTCCCAACTCCAGACCACCTAGGCCCGTGGTAAGCTACATATATACCAATCAGCTCAACAAAGGGCATGCCACACCCTTAAATTGCACAGAATGCAAACAAGTCAAAAAACCAGACAATGTGAACTGAGGTCTAAGATGGCAGACATACAAGAAACAGAGGCATGTTCACACTAGCAAAAAAGAAGCAAGACAAAAATATATCTCATACCCTACCATAATTATATATAAATGTAAAGCAAAATTGCATAATAAATATAGGGTACTTAGTGAACTATTTTTGATCAAAAAAAGTATACAAGCCGTCCCACCAGCGGCAAGGTGACCCTAAATTGGGACGGTACCTATACTGCCTATATTAAAAACCTTACTGTATATCAAAGTTGAAGTAATGCATATAAAAGGGTAGACAAATAGGACCGGGTCCCAACTCCAGACCACCTAGGCCCGTGGTAAGCTACATATATACCAATCAGCTCAACAAAGGGCATGCCACACCCTTAAATTGCACAGAATGCAAACAAGTCAAAAAACCAGACAATGTGAACTGAGGTCTAAGATGGCAGACATACAAGAAACAGAGGCATGTTCACACTAGCAAAAAAGAAGCAAGACAAAAATATATCTCATACCCTACCATAATTATATATAAATGTAAAGCAAAATTGCATAATAAATATAGGGTACTTAGTGAACTATTTTTGATCAAAAAAAGTATACAAGCCGTCCCACCAGCGGCAAGGTGACCCTAAATTGGGACGGTACCTATACTGCCTATATTAAAAACCTTACTGTATATCAAAGTTGAAGTAATGCATATAAAAGGGTAGACAAATAGGACCGGGTCCCAACTCCAGACCACCTAGGCCCGTGGTAAGCTACATATATACCAATCAGCTCAACAAAGGGCATGCCACACCCTTAAATTGCACAGAATGCAAACAAGTCAAAAAACCAGACAATGTGAACTGAGGTCTAAGATGGCAGACATACAAGAAACAGAGGCATGTTCACACTAGCAAAAAAGAAGCAAGACAAAAATATATCTCATACCCTACCATAATTATATATAAATGTAAAGCAAAATTGCATAATAAATATAGGGTACTTAGTGAACTATTTTTGATCAAAAAAAGTATACAAGCCGTCCCACCAGCGGCAAGGTGACCCTAAATTGGGACGGTACCTATACTGCCTATATTAAAAACCTTACTGTATATCAAAGTTGAAGTAATGCATATAAAAGGGTAGACAAATAGGACCGGGTCCCAACTCCAGACCACCTAGGCCCGTGGTAAGCTACATATATACCAATCAGCTCAACAAAGGGCATGCCACACCCTTAAATTGCACAGAATGCAAACAAGTCAAAAAACCAGACAATGTGAACTGAGGTCTAAGATGGCAGACATACAAGAAACAGAGGCATGTTCACACTAGCAAAAAAGAAGCAAGACAAAAATATATCTCATACCCTACCATAATTATATATAAATGTAAAGCAAAATTGCATAATAAATATAGGATACTTAGTGAACTATTTTTGATCAAAAAAAGTATACAAGCCGTCCCACCAGCGGCAAGGTGACCCTAAATTGGGACGGTACCTATACTGCCTATATTAAAAACCTTACTGTATATCAAAGTTGAAGTAATGCATATAAAAGGGTAGACAAATAGGACCGGGTCCCAACTCCAGACCACCTAGGCCCGTGGTAAGCTACATATATACCAATCAGCTCAACAAAGGGCATGCCACACCCTTAAATTGCACAGAATGCAAACAAGTCAAAAAACCAGACAATGTGAACTGAGGTCTAAGATGGCAGACATACAAGAAACAGAGGCATGTTCACACTAGCAAAAAAGAAGCAAGACAAAAATATATCTCATACCCTACCATAATTATATATAAATGTAAAGCAAAATTGCATAATAAATATAGGGTACTTAGTGAACTATTTTTGATCAAAAAAAGTATACAAGCCGTCCCACCAGCGGCAAGGTGACCCTAAATTGGGACGGTACCTATACTGCCTATATTAAAAACCTTACTGTATATCAAAGTTGAAGTAATGCATATAAAAGGGTAGACAAATAGGACCGGGTCCCAACTCCAGACCACCTAGGCCCGTGGTAAGCCAAATATATACCAATCAGCTCAACAAAGGGCATGCCACACCCTTAAATTGCACAGAATGCAAACAAGTCAAAAAACCAGACAATGTGAACTGAGGTCTAAGATGGCAGACATACAAGAAACAGAGGCATGTTCACACTAGCAAAAAAGAAGCAAGACAAAAATATATCTCATACCCTACCATAATTATATATAAATGTAAAGCAAAATTGCATAATAAATATAGGGTACTTAGTGAACTATTTTTGATCAAAAAAAGTATACAAGCCGTCCCACCAGCGGCAAGGTGACCCTAAATTGGGACGGTACCTATACTGCCTATATTAAAAACCTTACTGTATATCAAAGTTGAAGTAATGCATATAAAAGGGTAGACAAATAGGACCGGGTCCCAACTCCAGACCACCTAGGCCCGTGGTAAGCTACATATATACCAATCAGCTCAACAAAGGGCATGCCACACCCTTAAATTGCACAGAATGCAAACAAGTCAAAAAACCAGACAATGTGAACTGAGGTCTAAGATGGCAGACATACAAGAAACAGAGGCATGTTCACACTAGCAAAAAAGAAGCAAGACAAAAATATATCTCATACCCTACCATAATTATATATAAATGTAAAGCAAAATTGCATAATAAATATAGGATACTTAGTGAACTATTTTTGATCAAAAAAAGTATACAAGCCGTCCCACCAGCGGCAAGGTGACCCTAAATTGGGACGGTACCTATACTGCCTATATTAAAAACCTTACTGTATATCAAAGTTGAAGTAATGCATATAAAAGGGTAGACAAATAGGACCGGGTCCCAACTCCAGACCACCTAGGCCCGTGGTAAGCTACATATATACCAATCAGCTCAACAAAGGGCATGCCACACCCTTAAATTGCACAGAATGCAAACAAGTCAAAAAACCAGACAATGTGAACTGAGGTCTAAGATGGCAGACATACAAGAAACAGAGGCATGTTCACACTAGCAAAAAAGAAGCAAGACAAAAATATATCTCATACCCTACCATAATTATATATAAATGTAAAGCAAAATTGCATAATAAATATAGGGTACTTAGTGAACTATTTTTGATCAAAAAAAGTATACAAGCCGTCCCACCAGCGGCAAGGTGACCCTAAATTGGGACGGTACCTATACTGCCTATATTAAAAACCTTACTGTATATCAAAGTTGAAGTAATGCATATAAAAGGGTAGACAAATAGGACCGGGTCCCAACTCCAGACCACCTAGGCCCGTGGTAAGCCAAATATATACCAATCAGCTCAACAAAGGGCATGCCACACCCTTAAATTGCACAGAATGCAAACAAGTCAAAAAACCAGACAATGTGAACTGAGGTCTAAGATGGCAGACATACAAGAAACAGAGGCATGTTC
Organism: Phyllobates terribilis; assembly: GCF_046119375.1. Classification (NCBI taxonomy): domain Eukaryota; kingdom Metazoa; phylum Chordata; class Amphibia; order Anura; family Dendrobatidae; genus Phyllobates; species Phyllobates terribilis. Next base: position 751,761,977 of record NW_027362764.1, on the reverse strand, counting down.
ACACTAGCAAAAAAGAAGCAAGACAAAAATATATCTCATACCCTACCATAATTATATATAAATGTAAAGCAAAATTGCATAATAAATATAGGGTACTTAGTGAACTATTTTTGATCAAAAAAAGTATACAAGCCGTCCCACCAGCGGCAAGGTGACCCTAAATTGGGACGGTACCTATACTGCCTATATTAAAAACCTTACTGTATATCAAAGTTGAAGTAATGCATATAAAAGGGTAGACAAATAGGACCGGGTCCCAACTCCAGACCACCTAGGCCCGTGGTAAGCTACATATATACCAATCAGCTCAACAAAGGGCATGCCACACCCTTAAATTGCACAGAATGCAAACAAGTCAGTAGGGAGCAGTATTATAGTAGTTATATTCTTGTACATGGGAGCAGTATTATAGTAGTTATATTCTTGTACATAGGGGCAGTATTATAGTAGTTATATTCTTGTACATAGGAGCAGTATTATAGTAGTTATATTCTTGTACATAGGGGCAGTATTATAGTAGTTATATTCTTGTACATAGGGAGCAGTATTATAGTAGTTATATTCTTGTACATAGGGGCAGGATTATAGTAGTTATATTCTTGTACATAGGGGACAGTATTATAGTAGTTATATTCTTGTACATAGGGAGCAGTATTATAGTAGTTATATTCTTGTACATAGGGAGCAGTATTATAGTAGTTATATTCTTGTACATAGGGGCAGGATTATAGTAGTTATATTCTTGGACATAGGGGACAGTAATAATATAATAATAATAATAATAGTTTATTTTTATAGCGCCAACATATTCCGCAGCACTTTACAAATTTTAGGGGGGACTTATACAGACAATACAGAATAAGCATATTTCATATCGAACGGAGTGAGGGCCCTGCTCGCGAGCTTACAGTCTATGAGGAAATGGGGGAGACACAAAAGGTAAAAAGTACATATATTGTATAATGCAGCCTTGATATACTGAATAGGATAAATAATAATACATGGACTGGTCGCCAGCCAGTATGTGTGCAGTCCTGACAGAGGCTTTTATGTGAATGGTTGGTTTGAACCCGAAGTTGAAGAAGATTTTAATATGGGGGAAAGCTGGGATGGACAGAGTGTGTTTAGGTGATACGCCAGTCTAAAGAAATGTGTTTTTAGGGTTCGCTTGAAACTGTGGGTATTGGGAATTAATCGAACTGTCCTGGGTAGTACATTCCAGAGAATTGGCGCAGCACGCGAGAAATCTTGGAGACGGGAGTGGGAAGTTCGGATTATGGAGGATTTTAGTTTCAAGTCATTTGCAGAACGGAGGGCACGTGTAGGGTGGTAGACTGAGACAAGGGAGGAGATGTAGGGGGGTACTGAAGCATGGAGCGCTTTGTGGGTAAGCGTGATAAGTTTAAAACGAACTCTATATTGGATGGGCAACCAATGCAATGACTGGCACAGGGAAGAGGCATCTGAGTAGCGGTTGGCGAGGAATATGATCCTGGCTGCTGCGTTCAGGACGGATTGGAGAGGGGAGAGTTTAGTAAGAGGGAGACCGATTAGTAGAGCGTTGCAATAGTCAAGACGAGAATGAATAAGAGCGACAGTAAGAGTTTTTGCCGAGTCAAAGGTGAGAAAAGTCCTGATTCTTGAGATGTTTTTGAGGTGTAGATGACATGAACGAGCGAGTGATTTGATGTGAGGAGTGAAAGAAAGATCTGAATCAAAAATGACCCCAAGACAGCGGGCTTGTAGCTGGGGAGTAATGGTTGAGCCACAAACGGAGATGGCAATATCGGGCACAGGTAGATTAATGGAGGGAGGAAAGACGAGTTGTTCAGTTTTTGACAGATTCAGTTTTAGGTAGAGGGAGGACATAATGTTAGACACAGCAGAAAGACAATCACTGGTCTTTTGTAGTAATGCAGGGGTGATGTCCGGAGCAGAGGTGTATAATTGGGTGTCATCAGCATAGAGATGGTACTGAAAACCGAATCTACTGATTGTTTGTCCAATAGGAGCGGTGTATAAGGAGAAAAGAAGGGGGCCGAGGACTGATCCTTGAGGAACCCCGACAGTAAGAGGAAGTAGGGAGGAGGAGGAGCCGGCAAAAGACACAGAGAAGGAGCGGTCAGAGAGATAAGAGGAGAACCAGGAGAGAACCGTGTCCTTGAGGCCAATAGTGCGGAGCATAGTGAGGAGGAGCTGATGATCCACAGTGTCGAATGCTGCAGAGAGATCCAGGAGAATCAGCAGGGAGTAGTGACCATTAGATTTAGCTGTTAGTAGATCATTAGAGACTTTAGTGAGGGCAGTTTCAGTAGAATGTAAAGAGCGGAAACCAGATTGTAAAGGGTCAAGAAGAGAGTTGTCTGAGAGATAGCGGATTAGACGGGAGTGGACCAGGCGTTCCAGGAGTTTAGAGATAAAGGGAAGATTGGAAACAGGTCTGTAGTTGGCCGTGCAGTTCTGGTCGAGGGATGGTTTTTTAAGTAATGGTTGTATGCTGGCGTGTTTAAAAGAAGAGGGAAAGATACCAGATGAGAGGGAAAGGTTGAAAATTTTAGTTAGGTGAGAGGTGACAGCTGGAGCAAGGGACTGAAGGAGATGTGAGGGAATAGGGTCGCTGGTGCAGGTGGTAGGGCGAGAAGATGCAAGGAGCCTGATCACTTCATCTTCCGTGACTGGTTCGAAGTCAGAAAATGAGCAAGATACAATGTGGCGGGGGGGAGCATGCATAACATTTGGGGATTGGGAGAAAATTTCCTGTCGGATATGGTCAATTTTTTCTTTGAAATAGTTAGCCAGATCGTCAGTGCTGAGGTCGGTGGTCGGGGCCTGTGCTGTTTGATTGAGGAGAGAATGAAACGTGTCAAAGAGTCGTTTAGGATTATTGGAAAGTGAGATGATGAGGTTGTTAAAGTAGGTTTGTTTGGAGAGGTGAAGGGCAGAGTTATATGTTTTCAGCATAAATTTATAGTGGAGGAAATCTTCGGGCAGATTTGATTTTCTCCACAGCCGTTCAGCGCACCTGGAGTACCTCTGGAGAAGACGTGTTTGAGGCGTGTGCCAGGGTTGTCGCCGTCTATGCCGAATTGTTCTTTGTGTAGGAGGTGTGGCTTCATCCAGGGCGCATAGCATTATTTTGTTATAATGCTTCAATGCAGATTCGGGACATGAGAGGGAGGAGATTGGGGCCAATGATGATTGCAACTTTTTTATAAATTTCTGGGTGTTAATGGCGCGTAAATTTCTATAAGTGTGGACGGTGGGAGTGTCTTGAGTAGAGTCACAGTTCTTGACAGAGAATGAAAGAAGATTATGGTCAGAGAGTGGAAGGGGAGAGTTAGTAAAGTCATGTACTGAGCAAAGCCGGGAGAAGATCAGGTCCAATGTGTTCCCGTCCTCATGTGTAGGAGAATTAGCAAGCTGTGAAAGGCCGAAGGAGGAGGTTAATGATAAAAGATGCGTGGCAGATGGGGAAAGAGGATCGCCAATTGGGATGTTAAAGTCTCCCATGATTATCGTGGGGATGTCGCAGGATAGAAAATTTGTAAGCCAGGCAGCAAAGTGATCCAGGAATTGACGGAGGGGACCTGGGGGGCGATAGACAACCGCCACTCGCAGTTTATAGTATTATAGTAGTTATATTCTTGTACATAGGGGGCAGTATTATAGTAGTTATATTCTTGTACATAGGAGCAGTATTACAGTAGTTATATTCTTGTACATAGGAGCAGTAATACTGTAGTTATATTCTTGTACATAGGAGCAGTAATACTGTAGTTATATTCTTGTACATAGGTGCAGTATTATAGTAGTTATATTTTTGTACATAGGGGGCAGTATTATAGTAGTTATATTCTTGTACATAGGGGGCAGTATTATAGTAGTTATATTCTTGTACATAGGAGCAGTATTATAGCAGTTATATTCTTGTACATAGGTGCAGTATTATAGTAGTTATATTCTTGTACATAGGGGGCAGTATTACAGTAGTTATATTCTTGTACATAGGTGCAGTATTATAGTAGTTATATTCTTGTACATAGGGGGCAGTATTATAGTAGTTATATTCTTGTGCATAGGGAGCAGTATTATAGTAGTTATATTCTTGTACATAGGGGCAGTATTATAGTAGTTATATTCTTGTACATAGGGGGCAGTATTATAGTAGTTATATTCTTGTATATAGGAGCAGTATTATAGTAGTTATATTCTTGTACATAGAGAGTAGTATTGTAGTAGTTATATACTTGTACATAGGGGCAGTATTATAGTAGTTATATTCTTGTACATAGGAGCAGTATTATAGTAGTTATATTCTTGTATATAGGAACAGTATTATAGCAGTTATATTCTTGTACATAGGGGGCAGTATTATAGTAGTATTATTGTTTAACATGTATTTTTATCACGTTTTTGAAACTGTGGTTTTATCTCTTTTTTTTCATGCTTTAACTCCTTAGTGACGGAGCCAATTATGTCCTTAATAACCAAGCCAAATTTTACAATTCTGTCAAGTGTCACTTTATGAGGTAATAACTCTGGAATGCTTCAACGAATCCCACTTATTCTGAGACATATTTTTTTTTTTAGAGACATATTGTACTTCATGGCAGTGGTAAAATTTCTTCGATATCACTTGCGTTTATTTGTGAAAAAAAACTGAAATTTGGCAAAAAAATAGAAAATTTTGCAATTTTCAAATTTTGAATTCTTATGCCCTTAAATCAAAGAGATAAGTCACACAAAATAGATCATAAATAACATTTCCCACATGTCTACTTTATTTCAGCACATATTTTGCAACTCATTTTTTTGCAAGGAAGTTATAAGTCTTAAAACCACATTCAGGATGTTCATTAAGTCTTCACATGCTTTACTGGAACTGATGCACTGTGGAAAGAAAAAATTAACATTTAACATTTTTGACAAAAATTTTACTTCAGACCCCAATTTTTTATTTTCACAAGTGTAAGAAAAGGAAATGGACCACAAAATTTGTTGTGCAACTTCTCCTGAGCATGCCTATACACAATATGTGGGGGAAAATTACTGTTTGGGTGCATGGCAGGGCTCGGAAGGAAGGAGTACCATTTGACTTTTTGAATGCAAAATTGGCTGGAATCTAGAGCGGACGCCACGTTTGGAGAGCCCCTGATGTGCCTAAACAGTGGAAACCCCCCACAAGTGACCATATTTTGGAAACTAGACCCCTCAAGGATTTTATCAAGGTGTATAGTGAGCATTTGAACCCAGAGGTATGAAAGAATTTGATAATATTAGGTCGCCATATTGAATATATTGTCATTAGTGTTGAACGCAAGTGCTCACTACTTGAATTTGCATTGGTTGCTTGGGTATGCACAGAGTATTGCGGGTGTTTGAGTGAGATGCTCGAGCCCCCGCCCCGCATGTTCGCGGCTGTTAGACACCCAAAAAAAAACATGCAGGTGTAGCACCCCGAGGGCTCGGCTGCTACAGGTGTATTGCACCTCAAACCAGAGGTGTGATATTCCACTCCCGGGTAAGGATGGAGTGTGGACCAGGACTCGTTTAGCTGCATGCACCACACACACCCCATTTCGGAGGGACAGGTCAACGGTGCTCCCACTAGACAGAAGTGCAGGCACGACAGCATCTGTCCCTGGCTGGAGTGGGGCGGGGAGTGGAATACCCAGCGGTGTAGGAGCAGATAGGGGTGGGTTTCTGGGCATAGGTAGGAGCCCATTGGTTGCTAGTCACCTGGGCTCGGGTGTTAGAGGGAGGTATATAAGGTGGGCACCATCTTAGGACAGTCAGTCAGTCAGTAGTGAAGAGTCAGAGGAGAAGACAGGAAGCAGAGCCTCTGCATGGGCTCTGCTCCGCAGGCAGGCCTTGTCAGAAGGCTGGAGCCTGAGAGAGAGAGAAAGGAGAAGGAACAGAAAGGACAGTAAGAAAGGAAGCAAGGAACAGGAACACAGAGAAAGGCCCAGAGACATGAGGACAGAAGGAACCCCATATGCCCAGAAGATACAGGGTGAAGGGTTGGCAGAGCAGGGTACCGGAACCCAAATTGGTGGAGGCGACTAATCCTCAGCCAAAACCGGAGGTTGTGACCACATCTTGGTGCGACCCCTCACTACATCCACCAGGAAAGCATACCGCATAGGGTCAGGGAAACCCGAGATAGGTTTCGCCAACAGAAGGCCCGAGGGAGCTGGACAAAGGTGGGTCACTGGTGGGGACGGCCAGAGAAAGGAAAGGAAGGGAGTCCTGTGCCACGCTCTGGAATTGCCTGGGAGTTGGTCGAGCCCCTTGCCTGGTGAACGCAGCACGGCTCAGGCGGTCCTTCAAGTGACCAGAATAACAACTGTGAGTAAAGCATTGGAAACTGCAATTACAAGTCTCTGTGTTTCTAACTAATAGTGATCACCAAAATGATCAAGAAATAAATAAATAGATAGTGATCAATAGCAATATCAATCTATGAAAATATGTCAATTTATTAAATACAAATGTTTCCTGACACATATACATGTAGTAACAAACTAACAAACATATAAAACACCATAAAATAGTGGAAAAACACCACTGTCTAAGGAGCCAGCTGATACATTATAATAGATAGATATGCCCCTGATGAAGCCACCGTGAGTGGCGACACGCGTTGGGCTCCGCGGCGCCAGCTGTTCTTATTATATTTTTTTCAGCACAGGCTCTCACTTTCTGGTATCATCCCCTTATTTAGTGCTTTAGGTTCCGCTGTGGTCATTAGCTTATGTTAGCTGTAGGGACCTATTTGGTTATCCATTAGGATCGTACTTTTATCCTTGTGGGGGCACCATTCAGTGTGGGGAAACAGGTACTGCTTTTTGCCATACTCTGCTTTTTCAGCCTTTTATGTGCTTCACTTGCCTTTACACATTTACCCTGTTATTTAACTAGTGCATTGCAGGGTCTAGGCATCATTGACCATCACAGATATTGCACTGAGCCTGTGCGCTCTGTATTTCTTCATTCATTGAATTATCATATATAGTATTTGTTGTATCATTATATACGTGATTCTATTATAATGTATCAGCTGGCTCCTTAGACAGTGGTGTTTTTCCACTATTTTATGGTGTTTTATATGTTTATTAGTTTGTTACTACATGTATATGTGTCAGGAAACATTTGTATTTAATAAATTGACATATTTTCATAGATTGATATTGCTATTGATCACTATCTATTTATTTATTTCTTGATCATTTTGGTGATCACTATTAGTTAGCATCTCCTCTTTCCCAAAAATAATTTTTCACTTGTTAGTTCATGAGATGCTGCAGGTAGATCCCGTTTATTAGATGGTGCCCTCCTCATTTATGGTGGTTAAGTCTCTGTGTTTCATCGCCGCACCAGCACCATTAGGACTGGGACACTCACACCATCACTCCCACAATAATCCACATTAGCTGCCCTGAGGCAATACTTCTCCCGTGGGGAGTTATTCCATACTCGGCTGGGCAAATTACATCAGCCTCAGCGGTCTGCAGCGCAGCGGTGGTCCCCACTGACCGCAATCCACGGGTGGCGTAGTCGGACATTTGTTATCACACTCAGACTGCCACTGGTTTGACCGCCCTGGGCACAGACCGGGTCACCGCCATGGAGGACTGCAACCCCCAGCGATCCGGCTCCGGGTATCCCCCTGCACAGCACAGGCCCAGGTGGCGCGTCACAGGGATTGCATGATAGGGTCTATCACAGTGATCAAAACAAACCAATAGGAAAAATTCCCTATTGTTTCTGGGTACCGACAGGAAGATCTCAGCGGGCACACTGCGCATGCACCTGCCATTTTTTTTTTTACAGGAAGATGATGGAGGGCCGGGGGACGGATCAAGAGATACCGGTTGGGCTCGGGGGGCATCATTTTTCTCTCCTCTGACATGCATATAATGTCTGAGTAAAGAGAAATCATTGAAACTGCAGGCACACTTTTTTTTGTGATCACCGTTATTCACTGAATAATGGCGATCATGTGATAGGGAACCGGAAAAACCGGCCCGGATCATGTTCTCCAGAATTTTTTACTTTGGGGGGCTCTACAGCCTTTTTCTCGATTGCTGTTTTAAAGCAATGACGGAATAAGGCCCCTTATAGTCTGCAGTTTTTATGTGTGAAGGGGTTAAATAAATCTGCTTTGTTTTACACCTTCCTGGTGTTTGGCTTTGACAAAACTTTGACACACTTAGGTGCGGATTACCTGTGTGACGCCTCTACTCGAAAAGCCCTTTGTTTACCCTGGGTGTTGGGGGACTCGGAGTCGGGTCCTGTGATGGAGAGATGGGATGCAGCCGTGGCCCGGACCCGACCCGTGCCCAGGGCCGTCACATTAAAAGGATGGTGTGGGCTTATCCGGGTTGAGTGGCTGATTTACGACTACGCCACCTGTGGCACCGGGTGAAGGCCACCAGCGCCGCTGCAGTCCGCTGAGGCATGGTGGTATGGCGGCTAAAGTTATTACTACTCCCCACAGGCGGAGCAATGCCTCAGGGAAGAAGGGCAGGATGGAGGGGGTAGTAGTAGAGGAATATGGGTGTCCCGTCGCGCGGTGTAGCGCAGAATAAAGAGTCCGGAGGCCATAGGGGTGAACTTCCAAGGCTTTACTCACATAGTTGGCAAAAGGAAGGCGACTCCTTGCTCCCCGCGGAGTCCTGCGGTCACCAGGGACGGGGGTCCGACAACCTCCGAGTAAGTCCAGCGCTCAATCGGGACCCTACACCAGAGTGTTCCTGAACTACAGACCGAATCCTTTCCTGTCCGTGTGTGTGCGAATAGGCCGGGTCTCCCTCTGAACTCCTCTCAGAACAAGGGCACGGGTGGCAGCTCCGCTCCATCCGATACCCGGTGGGATCCTCAGGGCCTACCGGGCTTTCCCGACCAGGACATGGAGTAGCAAGGTCGGGTGTCGGGGGCCGGTACCCCTCTTGCAGCCGAACTCCCTCTGAATATATCAGCTGGTGAGGACAGGTGGCGTACACCGCTCCGTCTGCATCCTCCCCGGGATCCGTTTGCTATGGAGCCACACGCTTAAGCTCCCGGCCTTCTTGGTCCTGGTCCTCGACCGGGTCGAGACATTCCTTGTCTACAACCTACCCCTCGTCCCAAGGCCAGGGCACGAGGGCTGTGTCTCCATCCGATGCGGGCCCACACAGGATCCGCGTTGGGGTGTGAGATTACAGTACACTCCGCAATTGACAGCATAAAGACAGTCAATCAACGATCAAAGAAAGAACAGTCAAAAACCCTGATCCAAGATCGCTTTTTATTAAATATGAAATTTAAAGTGTAACTAACTTGTAAGTCCTCCACCCTTACCCACTAACTGGTTCCCCTAACTCTTGGTTCCCCAGTCTCCCTGTAACCAGGAGGGCAGCACCTAGTGCATACTAGCCCCCTCTGGTGGAGAAATGTGGTGTTGGATGCAAGGTTGGGTCATGACTATCACACTGTTCTTACCTCAGAGGAGGAACACTACACTCCATTAAAGAAGTGCAGCATCCCTGTGGCGGTCGAACCCTCAGGGGCGCCACACATGCGTTTTTGATGCGTTTCCACAGTGGAAATTCACTAAGAATGCATGTGCATTTTTTACCTGCGGATTTTCTACATCTAATACACGTTTATGGGGAAAATCCTCACAGAATCCTCAGCGCACCCCCAAGAGAAAATGACATCCTGCAGATTTGAAACATGCGCCGCAGGTCAGTTTACACTAAGTAAAAAAGAAGCACAGTGGGCAGGAGATTTCTATAAATCCCATCTACTTTGCTGGAACTGGAGTCAAGACTCTAGAGAAGAAGGCAAGAGAGAGGGAGCTAGCGGAGGACTGAACCGGGTGGTGAGCGTCGGTGGTGGGACAGATCAGGAGTAAGGTGAGTATAAGGTGTCTTTTTTTTAAAAAAAAACTTTTTAACTTCTCTGATTATTGTGTTCTGAGACTTCAGAGCAAAAGTAAAGTCTTTTATCGGCAATCAAATCGTCTGAATTAAATTGACAGATTCGCTTATCTGTAAATAGAAGTTTACTTTAAATTTTTTTTATGTAATTCATTTTATATTTTCATTACTTTACATTACAATTTTTATAATGATGTTTTATTACTATTTTTATGTTATTTTTTTAATGTACCGATGTATTTAATTTTCTTCTAATAAAACCATAATTATATGTCATTTATTTCCATTCATATAATTATGTGTTATATAGTTAATTATTATTATTTATTAAGCTAAAATATAAGTATGATCATTATTATTCTATTTAATTACTGCACTATTAATTACAGGATAAAGGAGGCTGCACGATGACATCTATATTTTCATACATTGTAGTTTGGAGAGCCTCAAGTTAAAGACCGTGGCTGCTATAAAGTATGATACCAAATACCTTTACCCTCTTCACCACCTCGGGTAAAGGTTTCCAGTTTTGCATTTTCGTTTTTTACGCCTCTTCTTCCCAGAGCCATAACTTTTTTATTTTTCTGTCAATATGGCCATGTGAGGGCTTGATTTTTTGCGGGACAAGTTGTACTTTTGAACGACACCATTGGTTTTACAATATTGTGTACTGGAAAATGGGAAGAAAATTCCAAGTGAGGCAAAATTGCAAAAAAAGTGCAATTCCACAATTGTTTTTTTTTACTTACAATGTTCACTAAATGCTAAAATGTACCTGTCAATATGATTCTCAGGTCATTTCGAGTCAGCAGATACCAAACATGTACAGGTTCTTTTTTATTTATGTGATGAAAAAAAAATCCAAAGTTTGTAAGAAAAAGAAAAATGGCGCCATTTTCCGAGAGCAGTAGCGTCTCCATTTTTCGGGATCTGGGGCTGGGTGAGGGATTTTTTTTTGCGCGCCGAGCTGACGTTTTTATTGATACCATTTTGGGGGGAGATACAATGTTTTGATCGCCTGTTATTGCATTTTATTGCAATGTTGCGGCGGCCAAAAAAACGTAATTCTGTTGGTTCTATTTTCTTTCTTGCTTACCGATCTGATTAATTCTTTTTATATTTTGATTGGACATTATGTATATATGTGTATTTTTTAAATAGTTTTACTTTGAATGGGGCAAAAGAGGGGTGATTTCAACTTTTATGTTTTTTTAATTTTTTAAAGTATTTTTTACAACTTTTTTTTAACTTTTTACTAGCTTCAATAGGGAGACTTAAAGCTCCGATCATCTGATTGCTTGTGCTACACATAGCAGGGCTCTATCCCTGCTATGTGTAGCATAAAACATGATTTCCTGTGAACGCTGTCCACGGGCCTTCATTCATAGGAGATTTACAATAACAGGCATAGGGGTCTTCTGCAGACCCCCGGCTGTCATGATAACCCATCGACACCCTCCGATCATATGACAGGAGCTGATGGGTGAGTCTTGTGACAAACTTCCTCCCAGCGCATGTTAAATGCTGCTGTCAGTGATTGACAGCAGCATTTAACTTCTTAACACCCATGGCTGTTAGAGGTATATGACAGGTGATCAGATCAGCTGTCATGTGCAGGGAAAGTTGCGGTCTCAGCGCCGGAGCCCGCATCAAATAAAGGGACACGACATTGGACATACCTATACAGCCAAGGGATTTTAAAGTGGCTGTTCTAGAAACAGTGCCCCTCCTGTTCGCGTCTGGTATTGCAGCTTGGATACCCAAGGAAGTGAATATGATCCACGGAGGTGCCCATGGATGACTTTGCCTCCGTTTATTATTTTAAATCCATTGATATCTAGAAAAAAAAAAAATTGTCAACTCCTTCAATAGAGAAAACTCCACTTTGGGATCCCCTTCAGAGATGAAAGTTCTTAAAAAGAATCTGCAGGAACCTGTCCTGTCCTTTATCACACAGGTCAACCATTAATTTAAAGGGCCACTTTGCAATACTAAATTTCTCCTGTGGTGGCGTTGTAGCTAAACACTTTTTTCCACGCTTGTTTACAGGTTTCAAACTGAGGACCCGTCAGTGAAATACTTTGTGATCAGCTGATTGTCAATGGACCCTGCTTAGAAGTAGGGATTGTCCAAACTGGAGGACCCCTTTAAGAAACTTGCATTAAGCTCATGTGTGCAATGTATTTTCTTTTTGCTGGAGTGCGGCACTCGCTTTATCACATCTCTTCCCCGCAGATTTCTGTTTTGTTTACTTTGTTAATTAGATCCAAGTTGATTTCACACAAAGCCGTCCACACGGCACCCGCCGCTCGGCAGCACTTTACCCGCCTGTTGCACGGAGCCGAGACGAGCGATTTAAACAAAGCAGGAGGATAATAAGAACATAATAGACGGCTAAACTCTCGACACTGTCACGCTACAGATAAGACAGTCGGCAAACAGCAGATTCCCTTTCTTCCGGTGTATTTCAACAAGGACTTTGAACTGTACAACAACTCACGGATTGTAGTCACAGATATCGCACTGCCACCTGATGATATTCAGGCTTTATTCAATATGCGTATGAAAAAGCAGTAATCTTGTCCAGGATTCTATCTCCAAAGTTCCAAGTGAAAAAAAGAGCTTTATTGATCCATTAAAAAGATACAAAAAAAACACACAGGTTTAAAAAAAAAAACATTCGGAGAAAAATACTACGCGTTTCGAACCTAGAAATATATATGGGGATCCAGCGTCCATGTATTGCAGTCCTTCCTCTTATACTCATAGTTCAATTCATCCTGAGCCTCCTGATTCATGAAAATAAGCATCAGGACTACAGTGAAAACTGATATTTACCAAATATGAATATATGAATATATGTATTAACTCTTAAGGCTCTTTGTCTCTCTGCTCCTGATCTTCTGTTTTTTTTCAGACAGCATACAAACATAACAGATGCACAAGCTTTCAATTCATAACTTGGTCTTTGACTAAGCCATTGGACAATAGCATTAAGTGTGTGTGGGGGGTGAAAGTCCCAGCCTCTATAGTGCTGGAAGAATGCATTGCAGACGAAGAGTAACTGCACAATCAAAAAGAATGTATGGCTGAATTACTGAGCATGAAAATCTCTTTACTTGTTAGTGATGAGGGCAGCAGAACAATGCTTTTCTACAGAGTTTGTTAAAGGATGGGGTCACTTTAAAGGGAATATATCAGCAGGTTTTTGCTATGAAATTTGAGAGCATCATGATGTAGGTGTGGAGACCCTGATTCCATGGGTGTGTCTCTTACTACACTGTGTTTTGCTTTTTCAATAAAATCAGCATTTTATCAGCAGGAGATTATCATTACATGACTAGGTGTCTTGTGCCTCCTGGTCCAACCACACCCCCACCACTGATTAGCAGCTTTCTATTAACATACAATCAGTGGTGTGGGCAGGGTTATACACAGCTCAGTGTTCAGAGCTCTGCTAGATCTTCAGCAGAGAAAACTGTGATTCTGTCACAACTGCTGCTTCCAGTAAACTAAGTGATACATCACTGCAATCAGGGTCTCTACCCCTTCATCATGCTGCTGTCAGATTACATAGCAAAAACCTGCTGACAGATTCCCTTTAAATATTTAAAACTGCAATATTAGAATGCAGTGTCAAATAATGTCTCCAAACAATGCACGATACAAATACATCCAATCAGTGCCTAAATACTGTATTACCAGCAGACAGTGTCCATATAATACTATGATATATAGTCTATATAACACTGCCATATACACTACCATTCAAAAGTTTGGGGTCACTTAAAAATTTCATTATTTTTGAAAGAAAAGCACATTTTTTTCAATGAAGCTAACATTAAATGAATCAGAAATACATTGTTCATGTGGTAAATGACTATTCTAGCTGCAAACGTCTTGTTTTTATTGCAATATCTACATAGTTGTATAGAGACCCATTTCCAATAACCACCACTCCAGTGTTTTAATGGTACATTGTGTTTGCTAACTGTGTAAGAAGCTAATGGATGTTTAGAAAACCCTAGAAAACCCTTGCACAAGTATGTTAGCCCAGCTGAAAATGGTTTGGCTGATTTGAGAAGCTATAAAATTGACCTTCCTTTGAGCTAGTTGAGAATCTGGAGCATTACATTTGTTTGTTCTATGAAACTCTCAAAATAGCCAGAAAAAGAGAACTTTCATGTGAAACTCCAGTCTATTCTTGTTCTTAGAAAAGAAGGCTATTCCATGTGAGAAATTACCAAGAAACTGAAGATTTCCTACAACGGTGTGTACTACTCCCTTCAGAGGAGAGCACAAACAGGCTCTAACCAGAGTAGAAAGAGGAGTGGGAGGCCCCGCTGCACACCTGAGCAACAAGACAAGGACATTAGAGTCTCTAGTTTGATAAATCGACGCCTCACAGCTCCTCAACTGGCAGCGTAATTAAATAGTACACGCAAAACGCCAGTGTCAATGTCTACAGTGAAGAGGCGACTCTGGGATGCTGGCCTTCAGGGCAAAGTGGCAAAGAAAAAGCCATATCTGAGACTGGCTAATAAAAGGAAAAGATTAATATGGGCAAAAGAATACAGACATTGGACAGAGGAAGATTGGAAAAAAGTTTTATGGACAGACGAATCAAAGTTTGAGGTGTTTGGATCACACAGAAGAACATTTGTGAGACGCAGAACAACTGAAAAGATGCTGGAATAGTGCCTGACGCCATCTGTCAAGCATGGTGGAGTTAATGTGATGGTCTGGGGTTGCTTTGGTGCTGGTAAATTGGGAGATTTGTACAAGGTAAATGGGATTTTGAATAAGGAAGGCTATCACTCCATTTTGCAACGCCATGCCATACCCTGTGGACAGCGCTTGATTGGAGCCAATTTCACCCTACAACAGGACAATGACCCAAAGCACACCTCCAAATTATGCATGAACTATTTAGGGAAGAAGCAGGCAGCTGGTATCCTATCTGTAATGTAGTGGCCAGCGCAGTCACCAGATCTCAGCCCCATTGAGCTGTTGTGGGAGCAGCTTGACCGTATGGTGCAAAAAGTGCCCATCAAGCCAATCCAACTTGTGGAGGGGCGTCAGGAAGCATGGGGGGAGATGTCTCAAGATTACCTCAGAAAATTAACAGCTAGAATGCCAAAGGTCTGCAATGCTGGAATTGCTGCAAAGGAGCATTCTGTGACGAAAGCAAAGTTTGAAGGAGAAAATTATTCTTTCTAATAAAAATCATTATTTCTAACCTTGTCAATGTCTGGACTAGATTTTCAATTCATTTTGCAACTCATCTGATAAATAAAAGTATGAGTTTTCATGGAAAACACAAAATTGTCTGGGTGACCCTAAACTGATGGATGTAGAGTGATGCTGAACTCGGCTGTCAGTGGTGGTTGTCATCTTTGCCAATTCATTATCTGCTTCACCAGTATAAACCAGTATTTCCATTTTGGGGATAAATGCTCTTGAAGTGGCACACTTTTCGTGTGATGGTGATGGGACGTATTGGTATTCTCACCATGTCTGATTGGGATGGGCCACAGCCGGCGTGGCAGGGCAGGCGATATAAGCATTCAGAGCATGTATTGTGCTGCTATGAATTCTCTCTACAGCGAGGCTTGAACATTTCAGTCTATTCTGTTTCATTAAAATGTTTCGTTCTGCCATCTGGTCGCTGGCTGTTTGTTTTGGATGATAATGTGTTTCTTGAGAAAGCGCACCTGCTAGACCTACTTATCGGGATCTTAGGTCTAATCACAATTTTAAGCAAATATACATAGGAGCCTTGATTTATTTGGCTACTGTCACTGTTCATCATAATGATTGAGTGTTGCATATATCACGTTTCTGCTTTGTATAGCATAAGATTGGACTAACTCACCAGGGAATGGTCCCCGGGGCCATGTTCTAACACTATGGGGTATTAGCGCAAAGGGGTTCAATGAGTCCAGTAATGAGCAAGGTTATTTGTCACTGTCAATGCAGAGAACCCTACAGATGTGTCTGTCCTTACCTTTTCTGTTGGCTTGAATTAATGATGACTAATGACTAGTGTTGAGCGATACCTTCCGATATCAGGAAATATCGGATCGGATTGGATCGGGCCGATACCCAAAAAGTATCGGATATCGCCGATTCCGATACCGGAAACCAATGCAAGTCAATGGGACACAAATATCGGAATGAAAATAAACCCTTTCTTTCCTTGTAGGTTAATTCTACATGAAGTAAAACAACTAAGAATAATGTAGAATGACATGAAAAGCCGGCAATTCATCAGCGGCATTCACCGTTACCCGACAATTTACAACAGAAAGAATAGAGCTTCACACATAGATTAGATAGATAGAAACATGTCAGTCACATATATATGAAGTACAGTGACAGTGTTGCTTACAGAACTTGTCATTTAGTGTAAAGGATTTATTTAAAAAAATATTAGTGTTTTCGTGCACCGTCTCTTTAAAAAAGCCGGCCGGCAATTCAGCAGCGGTACCCGACAATTTATAACAGACAGAATAGAGCTTCACACATAGATTAGATAGATAGAAACATGTCAGTCACATATATATGAAGTACAGTGAAGTGTTGATTACTGTACTTGTCATTTAGTGTTAAAATAAAGGATTTATTTAAAAAAAAATTGGCGTGGGGTTCCCCTTAATTTTAGGCTCTAGCGGAGGTTAAGCAGACGGCTGGGGCAGATGTTTGAAGCCTGGGAAGGGGGTAATACCCACGGAGCTTCCCAGGCTACTAATATCAGCCCCCAGCTGAATACCTAGCCTTTACTAGCTATTAAAATGGGGGACCCCCTCAAAAAAATGACGTGGGGTCCCCTCTAATTTAATAGCTAGCAAAGGCTAGGCAGACAGCTGGGGGCTGATATTAATAGCCCAGGAAGGGAGCCATGAATATTGGCCCCCTCCCAGGCTAGAAACACCAGCCGTCAGCCGCCCCAGAAATGGCGCATCCATAGGATGCGCCAATTTTGGCACTTAACCTCGCTCTTCCCACTGCCCTGTAGCGGTGGCAGTGGGGTAATAGGGCTGGGGTTGATGTCAGCTTATAATGCCAGCTGACATCAAGCCCAGGTTAGTAATGGAGAGGCGTCTATAAGACACCCCCATTACTAACCCCATAGTCAAAGTTAAAGAAAAACACAAACACCCAGAATAAAGTCCTTTAATTGAAATAAACACACAATTCTTTATTGTTCTAAATTAAACCATACTTACAGTCACGCCCATTCCAGCTGAAGCCAACGATCTCCTGCAATAAAAGAAAAATAATAAAGCAACCTCATCCTTACCTTTCCATGGTTCCCAGGACAGCTTCAGCTCTGCTACATCGAGATGACAGGCTGGACCGCAGCAGAACGCTGCCATCCAGCCTGTCATCCCGCAGACACTGAGAAGCGCAGGCTTGCTTGCGCTCCTCAGTGTCTGGCTGTGACGGCATAAAGATGAGCCGAGGTCATGTCCAATGAACTCAGCTCACCTCATGCACGTCACTGACAGCGTGGGAAAATTCTCACGCTGAAGCGCTGAGTGCAGGAGAATTTTCCTACGCTGTCAGTGACGTGCATGAGGTGAGGTCATGTCCAATGAACTCAGCTCACCTCATGCACGTCACTGACAGCGTGAGAAAATTCTCCTGCACTCAGTGCTTCAGCATGAGAATTCTCCCACGCTGTCAGTGACATACATGAGGTGAGGTCATATCCAATGAACTCAGCTCACCTCATGCACGTCACTGACAGCGTGGGAAAATTCTCACGCTGAAGCGCTGAGTGCAGGAGAATTCTCCCACGCTGTCAGTGACGTGCATGAGGTGAGCTGAGTTCATTGGACATGACCTCACCTCATGTATGTCACTGACAGCGTGGGAGAATTCTCACGCTGAAGCGCTGAGTGCAGGAGAATTTTCCCACGCTGTCAGTGACGTGCATGAGGTGAGCTGAGTTCATTGGACATGACCTCGGCTCATCTTTATGCCGTCACAGCCTGACACTGAGGAGCGCAAGCATGCCTGCGCTTCTCAGTGTCTGCGGGATGACAGGCTGGATGGCAGCGTTCTGCTGCGGCCCAGCCTGTCATCTCGATGTAGCAGAGCTGAAGCTGTCGTGGGAACCATGGAAAGGTAAGGATGAGGTTGCTTTATTATTTTACTTTTATTGCAGGAGATCGTTGGCTTCAGCTGGAATGGGCGTGACTGTAATTATGGTTTAATTTAGAACAATAAAGAATTGTGTCTTTATTTCAATTAAAGGACTTTTTTCTGGGTGTTTGTGTTTTTTTTAAATACTTTACTAGAAATTCATGGCGGTCATGTCTAATATTGGCGTGACCCCATGAATTTCGGGCTTAGGGCCAGCTGATAATGCCAAGCTGGCCTTAACCCCTTTATTACCCAGTGAGCCACCGCACCAGGGCCCTGGATGAGTTGGGTACAGCGCCAGAAGATGGCGCTTCTATGAACGCGCCATTTTCCGGGGCGGCTGTGGACTGCAATTTGCAGCGGGTGGGGCCCAGAAAGCTTGGGCCTCCCTGCGCTGCAGATTCCAGCCCCCAGCTGCCTAGTTGTACCTGGCTGGACACAAAAATAGGGCGAAGCCCCACGTATTTTTTTTTTAAATTATTTCATGAAATTCATGGAATAATTAAGAAAAAAAGGGCTTCCCTATATTGTTGTGTCCGGCTAGGTACAAATAGGCAGCTGGTGGTTGGGGGCAGCCCGTTCCTGCCTGCTGTACCTGGCTGGACACAAATATAGGGCGAAGCCCCACATACATTTTTTTTAATTATTTCATGAATTTCCTGATATAATTAAAAAAAAATTGACGTGGAGCTTCGCACTTTATTTGTGTCCAGCCAGGTACAGCAGGCAGGAACGGGCTGCCCCCAACCACCAGCTGCCTATTTGTACCTGGTTGGACACAACAATATAGGGAAGTCCTTTTTTTCTTAATTATTCCATGAATTTCATGAAATAATTAAAAAAAAAACCAACGTGGAGCTTCTCCCTAATTTTGTGTCCAGCCAGGTACAACTAGGCAGCTGGGGGATGGAATCTGCAGCGCAGGTAGGCCCAAGCTTTCTGCCCCCCCCCCCCGCTGAAAATTGCAGTCCACAGCCGCCCCGGAAAATGGCGCGTTCATAGAAGCTGGATGCTGTACCTGGCTGGCATACAAAAATATGGCGAAGCCCACGTCAAAAGTTTTGGGAAAAATGAATTAAAAAATAAATAATAATTTAGGGACTGCATCTTTATTAACTCCTCAAATGTCATTTAGTGTTAAAATAAAGGATTTATTTAAAAAAAAAATGGCGTGGGATCCCCCATAATATTAGTCTCTAGCGGAGGTTAAGCAGACGGCTGGGGCAGATGTTTGAAGCCTGGGAAGGGGGTAAAACCCACGGAGCTTCCCAGGCTACTAATATCAGCCCCCAGCTGAATACCTAGCCTTTACTAGCTATTAAAATGGGGGACCCCCTCAAAAAAATGACGTGGGGTCCCCCCTATTTTAATAGCTAGCAAAGGCTAGGCAGACAGCTGGGGGCTGATATTAATAGCCCAGGAAGGGTGCCATGAATAATGGCCCCCTCCCAGGCTAGAAACACCAGCCGTCAGCCGCCCCAGAAATGGCGCATCCATATGATGCGCCAATTCTGGCACTTAGCCTCGCTCTTCCACGCTGCCCTGGTGCGGTGGCAGGGGGTAATAGTGGTGGGGTTCATGTCAGCGCCAGCTGCCATGAAGCCCAGGTTAGTAATGATTGGCGTCTATAAGACACCCCCATTACTAACCTACAAAGTGTTAAAAAGAAAAAACACACTACACCCAGAAAAAAATAATTTATTTGAAATAAAACACACCATTTTATTTAATTCTTAGTTTACTAAAAATAATAGTTAGCTGTCCACGTTCCTGCGCTGATCTCCCATGCACAGCTGTCACATCTGGAGATGGTGACAGCTGTGCATGGCTGCTGTAAGCTCACGCTGCCGGGAACACGTCCGCTCCCGGCAGCGGGAGCCACTGACTGAGGTCACCAGAGTGCATTCAGGCAGCGCAGCTCCGGAGACCTCCTTTTTGGCACTGCTGTACCGTGGGAATTTCTCACGATACAGCAGGGCCGTAAAGGAGCTAACCGGAGCAGCGCTGCCTGAACTCCGGTGAACCCTTACGGCCCCGTCATTCTAGCGGCGGCAGCGGTTCAGAGCAGTCACATTCTATGTGGCTGCTCTGAACTGGAGATCTTCGTGGGACACTCGTGGACTACTACGGAGGGGTAAGGATAAGGTTGTGGTTTATTATTTTATATTTTATTACAGGAGATCGATGGCTTCGGGGAATTAGGTGAGTATAGGTGTAGTTTTTTATTTTTTACTTTATTTTAGGTGGCGATCGGCGGGGACAGGTAATGTATGAACTAATTTATTGTAGGTAACCACTGGCCACCAATGAAATGTGTTTAAAATTTATTGGGGCACAGTAGGGCAATTTAAATAGCAGGATCAGGCTGATGGGAACTACTGCTCCCATCGAGATGATCCTGCTGGCACGAGTGGACGGGGGACAGACATAGGCCGATGGGAGTAGTAGTGTCACATCGGCCTATGTCTGCCTGCACGCACAGACACCGCGCACACCCGCACACACCCACAAACATCGCACAGACACCCCGCACACACACGCAGACATCGCACACACACCCCGCACACACACGCACAGACACCCGCACACACACTAATCATGACCGGTCTGATGGTCTGGGAGGTGAGGCTGACCTGTGCGGCCGTGGGAAAGTTCATGTGAGTTCATGAGGTCAAGCATGAACTCACATGAACCCTCTGAGGGCACCGCGGCTACTTCAAATGAACAGCTGATCGGCATCAGATGATGCCTCAGCTGTTCATTTGAAATAACCGGCGGGAAAGCGCAGCACAGAACGGGAAAGCCGGCGGTGAAGTCTTTTCACTGCCGGCTTCCCCGCCCGGGTCCTTCGCTCCCCGCTCCTTGGTGCTGCTAGCTCCCCGCCCGGTCCTAACTTACGATTGGGATTGGAGGTGGCGAGGGGAGCGGAGGATCGGGGTGGGAGGCTGCGGGGAAGCAGTCTGGGGCTGTGTGATTGTTTAAAAGCCTGCGGCTTTTTACCGCGCGCCGGCTTTTACACAATCAGGAGAATTCTCCCCCACTAGGATGGCATTCTGATGACAGGCTGGATCTCAGCTGAGCGCTGCCATCCAGCTTGTCATCCTTCACAGACACTGCAGAGCGCAGGCATTATGGGAACTTCCGATTCCGGTATTCGATATTGTAAAAGTATCGGAATTAAGTATCGGAATTCCGATACCGCGAATATCGGCCGATACCCGATATTTCAGTATCGGAATGCTCAACGCTACTAATGACTACATTAAAAAAGCGTGACTTCACGATACTCTGTCGAGAGATGTTTATGCTATATGTCTCCATATGTGTCCCTATGTGGCTGTGAGGTGAACTGTAGTCTGTTAAGGGTTATTATGACATGCATAAGTAGTGCTGTTGCAGAGTGTGACATGCAGAAGTAGTGCTGTTGCTTTAAAAGCATGCAGCAACTATTAGAAGTAGCACAAGCACATGAAGACAGGAAGTGTTGTGCTCCAGAAGCATCTAGCAACTAGAGGGGTTGGCACAGTCACAGGAGAACGGGAGTGTTTTAGCAGAGCCCCAGGGGGATTGTGGGGAAGTTGTTCACTGTCTGGCTGGAGCCGAAGAGAAAGGTAGTGTGTGTGTTCTGTATCTCACAGAAGCGTCCCTGCAAGTGAAAAGGATTCAAGTCAGGAGTGAAGCTAAGCACAGGTCAGGTAGCGTTCCTGAACTAGCAGTAAACAACCAGAGAAAAAGAAGACGAAAAAGGAGTCCACAATATTATTGAAAAAGTATATCACTATTTATTGGTAATAAAAGATCAGACATATAGAAAAAGTCAGTGCAGCAACACTAATAGGCATTAAAAACCCACAAACCCTCTCTGCATGTAAAACCAATACAAGACCCAAATATATACATACCGCACTATATCACGTCCATTCTGTCACCACACATCACACGAGATATGTAGTTTCAAAAATGGAACGTGTATATATATATATTCATGCGAAATGCCCTCACTGCCCCGTGAGATATATATATATGTTTCATATCACCTGTATCACATCAAACAACATAATGGCTCTCAAGAATTCTTGATATCACCACTACATATATATGCAAGACGGATTTCAGCACAGTGTATACTGAGGACGATCAGAATCATAGAGGTCCATATCAACCTATCAACATACATTGGTATGTGATCAATATTTGCAAAGTGTAGCATATATACAACCCCATATGGATAGATATACTCCCCTCGTCATCTAACTCATGCTGGGCATATGTATCCTATCCCATGTAGCTTATAGGAGTTATATAAAGCAATTTAATATCATTGCCAGATACATACCAGTATATCCAGTTTATGCACACCGTATGCCAAGGGCAGACAGATTTGTCAGGGTCTTAGTAACAGCAGCACACACAGAGTAGGGGCGCCCCGACGCGCGTTTCGGTGGTTCCCTTCGTCAGGCCCCCTGACGAAGGGAACCACCGAAACGCGCGTCGGGGCGCCCCTACTCTGTGTGTGCTGCTGTTACTAAGACCCTGATAAATCTGTCTGCCCTCGGCATACGGTGTGCATAAACTGGATATACTGGTATGTATCTGGCAATTATATTAAATTGCTTTATATAACTCCTATAAGCTACATGGGATAGGATACATATGCCCAGCATGAGTTAGATGACGAGGGGAGTATATCTATCCATATGGGGTTGTATATATGCTACACTTTGCAAATATTGATCAGATACCAATGTATGTTGATAGGTTGATATGGACCTCTATGATTCTGATTGTCCTCAGTATACCGTGTGCTGAAATCCGTCTTGCATATATATGTACTGGTGATATCAAGAATTCTTGAGAGCCATTATGTTGTTTGATGTGATACAGGTGATATGAAACATATATACAGTACAGACCAAAAGTTTGGACACACCTTCTCATTTAAAGATTTTTCTGTATTTTCATGACTTTGAAAATTGTACATTCACACTGAAGGCATCAAAACTATGAATTAACACATGTAGAATTATATACTTAGCAAAAAAGTGTGAAACAACTGAAAATATGTCTTATATTCTAGGTTCTTCAAAGTAGCCACCTTTTGCTTTGATGACTGCTTTGCACACTCTTGGCATTCTCTTGATGAGCTTCAAGAGGTAGTCAACGGAAATGGTCTTCTAACAATCTTGAAGGAGTTCCCACAGATGCTTAGCACTTTTTGGCCCTTTTGCCTTCACTCTGTGGTCCAGCTCACCCAAACCATCTTGATTGGGTTCAGGTCTGATGACTGTGGAGGCCAGGTCATCTGGTGTAGCACCCCATCACTCTCCTTCTTGGTCAAATAGCCCTTACACAGCCTGGAGGTGTGTTTGGGGTCATTGTCCTGTTGAAAAATAAATGATGGTTCAACTAAACGCAAACCGGATGGAATAGCATGCAGCTGCAAGATGCTGTGATAGCCATGCTGGTTCAGTATGCCTTCAATTTTGAATAAATCTCCAACAGTGTCACCAGCAAAGCACCCCCACACCATCACACCTCCTCCTACATGCTTCACGGTGGGAACCAGGCATGTAGAGTCCATCCGTTCACCTTTTCTGTGTCGCACAAAGACACAGTGGTTGGAACCAAAGAACTCAAATTTGAACTCATCAGACCAAAGCACAGATTTCCACTGGTCTAATGTCCATTCCTTGTGTTCTTTAGCCCAAACAAGTCTCTTCTGCTTGTTGCCTGTCCTTAGCAGTGGTTTCCTAGCCGCTATTTTACCATGAAGGCCTGCTGCACAAAGTCTCCTCTTAACAGTTGTTGTAGAGATGTGTCTGCTGCTAGAACTCTGTGTGGCATTGACCTGGTCTCTTATCTGAGCTGCTGTTAACCTGCGATTTCTGAGGCTGGTGACTTGGATAAACTTATCCTCAGAAGCAGAGGTGACTCTTGGTCTTCCTTTCCTGGGGCGGTCCTCATGTGAGCCAGTTTCTTTGTAGCGCTTGATGGTTTTTGCAACTGCACTTGGGGACACTTTCAAAGTTTGCCCAATTTTTCGGACTGACTGACCTTCACTTCTTAAAGTAATGATGGCCACTCGTTTTTCTTTACTTACCTGTTTTTTTCTTGCCATAATACAAATTCTAACAGTCTATTCAGTAGGCCTATCAGCTGTCTATCCACCTGACTTCTGCTCAACACAACTGATGGTCCCAACCCCATTTTTAAGGCAGGAAATCCCACTTATTAAACCTGACAGGGCACACCTGTGAAGTGAAAACCATTTCCAGTGACTATCACTTGAAGCTCATCAAGAGAATGCCAAGAGTGTGCAAAGCAGTCATCAAAGCAAAAGGTGGCTACTTTGAAGAACCTAGAATATAAGACATATTTTCAGTTGTTTCACACTTTTTTGTTAAGTATATAATTCCACATGTGTTAATTCATAGTTTTGATGCCTTCAGTGTGAATTTACAATTTTCAAAGTCATGAAAATACATAAAAATCTTTAAATGAGAAGGTGTGTCCAAACTTTTGGTCTGTACTGTATATATCTCACGGGGCAGTGAGGGCATTTCGCATGAATATATATTTATACACGTTCCATTTTTGAAACTACATATCTCGTGTGATGTGTGGTGACAGAATGGACGTGATATAGTGCGGTATGTATATATTTGGGTCTTGTATTGGTTTTACTTGCAGAGAGGGTTTGTGGGTTTTTAATGCCTATTAGTGTTGCTGCACTGACTTTTTCTATATGTCTGATCTTTTATTACCAATAAATAGTGATATACTTTTTCAATAATATTGTGGACTCCTTTTTCGTCTTCTTTTTCTCTGGTGTTTATGTATATTTTTGGCGATGGAGTCGTATGATGTCCATAATAGGGTAGTAAGAAATTGAATATATATCGAAACTTTGTATTTATATACATATATGGTGATACATACTACCTATTCATGAATGGTGTATATTACTGAACTAGCAGTGCAGAGTATTGTCAGGCAGAAAAATAAGGACTGGAAGAAATGGTGTCACAGGCATCATCTCCCTCAGCAAACCCTCACCCCCTCCATCTCACTGTGCTGTAAAGAATGCTGTGTTCATTAATGTGCCTTTGCATTAGAGCTGTGCTGTCTTGTACTACTGGGAAGACTGTGAACTGCTGTGCTGCTAAGGAAACTGTACTGTTTGTCACTGGAGCCTGTTGCTCATAAGGCTTAACTTGCACTGGCTGTGTGGCTTCTTATTAAATGCTACTGTTCTATCATTTATGAGGACTCTTGTCAAGTGTGTCTGGTCAGCAAGTAAAACAACCTACATGTCTGTGCCTGAGGATCAATACCCCAGTGTGCCTGAGAGAAGCTGCAGCGCATGGTCTATGGTAGCCCTTCGTAACGGTTCCCCCAGGATTCCAAAGACTTCATGTCGCCCCTATCTGAACCTGTCGGCGTGCGTGTAACATTGGTGGCCCGTACGGGGAATCCTGAATTAGCGTGTAGAGTGATAAGAGGAAAAGTGTCTGGAAAAACACAGCACCTCAACTCAACTCTGCTACACCAGTTAATGGGGACCAGCCCTAAAGAAAAACTCACTAACAGCAATGGATGTGGAAATACAAATGGACAGAATTAGTGAGCTGCTTCGTCAGTTAACCTGTGAACAGTAGCAGAACATATAAAGATGTCAGTAGAACAGATTTCCAAAGCACACAACCGCAGGCAACTGTTGCCTGCCATTAATGCAAAAATGGATGAGCTGGGGGAAAAAGAAGCTGAAGACGTCATGGGGACATTCCTCCTGGAACTAACACAGTTTGCAACCAGGTTGAAGTTGGAGGATGGAGGGGCAGCACCAATTACCAAAAGCGGGAATCTCCATCCACAGACTGAACTACATGAATTGAAAGAACAATTCAAAGCCCTAACAACAGCCCTGCAGGAATCGACCAAAACTTCTGAACGGGTGATAGACTCAGGACCTTTTACCGGCTCGGGTTAGATGAATCATGGAGACAGTCCTCTCTAACACCACAAATCACCATAATGAAAGAATTCAAGATCCTGGGACAGATTGGGGAGTGTGAACAGAAAGAGAGACTGTCTTATAGGAACTTGTTGCACCATATTTATGCAGGATTACAGAAAGGCTACCAGCCAGATGAGATCGTTGAGGGGGTGGTGTAAGCAATCAGCCCAGGACTGAACCTCCGTAGTATGCTAGAAATGAAAAGTCAATTGACCTTGCAACAGCTGAAGATGATTTTAAAAGGGCACTATAAAGAAGAGAGTACTTCATAATTGTTCCACCAGCTCATTAACCTCTCACAGAAAAATAATGAATCACCCCAAAATTTCCTGTTCAGAGCAATTGAACTTAAGGATAGACTGTTGTTTGCATCTAGAAATGTAGAAGTGGAAGAGAAGTTTGATGCTGGACTAGTCCAGAAGAAGTTTTTGAGATCATTGGGAACGGGATTAATCAACAAAGATATCAAGTTGCAGTTGAAACAGTACCTAGAAGATACTTGCATTTTTGACGAAGTCCTAATTGAAAAAAATGAATGAAGCAGCTAGTTTGGAGTCAGAGAGCGAACAGAAGTTAAAGAAAGGCTCTGCTCCTAAAATCACCAAAATGAGTCAGCTGAAGTTGGAGACACTCGGTGGCCAGTCCAAAGATCATGATAGAGACCCTCCAGTGCCACCTCCGAGAGGGAACCTTAAATGACCAACAAAAGAGAGGCCGGCCAGCGCTGACTGGGAGGAAGTAATAGAAGAACTGTGAGCCGAGTTGATTGAGGTGAAAAAGTTGATTCGTTCCAGGCCAGAACCTGTATCCCTCAGACCCAGGAGTGAGTTCCAAAACAGAAGATACCTGGCTTGTGAAGCGTCCCATTAATCAAATCAGAGTACGGTGTGTGTCCACTGTCTAAGATGTGGTGAGGAAGGACATTATGCCAAGGAATGCCAATGGTCACAGTTGTTTGGGTTAAAAGACAGTGGTATTGGTGGTGGATGCACACATCGCTCGCCATACCCAACGCCGTGGCGGAAAACGTGATTTATAGAGTAAAGAAAGCACAGAACACAATGGACCTAAAAGAAGTCAAGGTAGGCTTGCGCCAAACCATCATCCCTGCAAACCAAATGGTGGGGGGTGAGGTGTGGAGTTGAGGGTAGAACCGGGAAGAAAAGTCCAGAAAAAACTGTTTGTGCCAAAAGACTCCTCAGAACTTCCGGAAGGCCTAGTTCAAGGTGAGACTGTGCTTATGATTCCTACTGGTGGGTTTGCTCGAGTGACAGTACTGGTGATGAATAGTGTTGAGCGAGCACTAAAATGCTCGGGTGCTCGAAGCTCGGGCCGAGCTCACTGTGATACTCGGGTGCTCAACCCGAGCAACGAGCCCAATGTTAGTCTATGGGAGACCTGAACATTTTTGCGGCGGCTCCCCCGGCAGTCTGTAGAAAGCCTAAAAAGTGCCCAAAACGATAGTGACAGTGCTCAAATGACATGGGGACAGCATGGGGATCACCCCTGGAAGCATTTCTGACTCCCAGGTCACTGCTGTCAACAACATGGTCAGAGGTATTAAGCCACTTTTACAGGCTCACAATAAAACGTTCAAAAACGAAAGTGAAAGTGCTTTCCTGTGAAATATGTTAACCCCTTAACGACCATGGGTCTTTCTGTTTTTGTGTTTTCCTTTTTTGCTCCCCTTCTTCCCAGAGCCAGAACTTTTTTAATTTTCGTTCAATATGGCCATGTGAGGGCTTATTTTTTGCGGGACGAGTTGTACTTTTAAACACCATCACTGGTTTTACCATATCGTGTGCTGGAAAATGGGAAAAAAATTCCAAGTGCAGTGAAACTGCAAAAAAAATGCAATTCCACAGTTGTTTTTTGGGTCCTTTTTTTACCACGTTCACAGATTGCTAAAACTGACCTGCCATCATTATTTTCCAGGTCGTTACGAGTTCATAGACACCAAACATGTATAGGTTCTTTTTTATTTAAGTGGTGAAAAAAAAATCCAAAGCTTGCTAAAAAAAACAAAAAAAATGACGCCATTTTCCGAGACCCTTAGCTTCTCCATTTTTCGGGATCTGGGGCCAGGTGAGGGCTTATTTTTTGCGTGCCGGGCTGACGTTTTTATTGATACCATTTTGGGGTAGATCCGATGTTTTGATCGCCCGTTATTGCATTTTATTGCAAAGTTGTAGCGACCAAAAAAACTTAATTCTGGCGTTTAAATTTTTTTTCTCGTTACGCCGTTTACTGATTGTATTAATTCTTCTTTTATATTGATAGATCGGGCAAATCTGAACGCGGCGATACCAAATATGTGTATGTGTTTTTTTTTTTATATATATATATTTTATTTTGAATGGGGCGAAGGGGGGGTGACTTAAACTTTAATATATTTTTTATTTTTTTAATATTTTTAAAAACTTTTTTTTTACACTTTCTGCTTGCTTCTATAGTCTCCAGAGGAGACTAGAAGCAGCAGTTGTCTGATTGCTTCTACTGCATACAAGTGATGAGCAGATCGCTTGTATGCAGGAGAAATGCTCACTTGCTATGAGCGCTGACCACTAGCTGACATGTGCTCGCTTCAGTGCGGGCTCACCGCCGGAGCCCCCGCTGAACCGGCCTTCCCGACCTGGTGCGTACTATTACTGACCAGGTCGGAAAGGGGTTAAGGAACATCCTTTCCAGGGTAAAGACTTGTGTATAAGGTAAAATAAATAACCAAAACCAAAAATACTCCTCCACACCTTGGGCTATGTTCACAAGTAGCATTTTTTATGCGTTTTTGCACGTTTGTATTGCTTTCAACCGTGACAAATGCATTCACCGGGAAATGTCATTTTAACATTTTACAACCTTATCTGGCCATGTGCTGTGTGACACATGCATACAGTGCTAAAAAGACATGGGAACAGCATGGGGAAGACCCCTGGAAGCATCTCTGACACCCAGGTCACTGCCTAAAAGTGTGCCCATCAGGAGTGATCCTTGCCGCATCAGAAGATGCAGACTTGCAACTATCCCCGTGCAAGTCGCTGTCCCAGGGCAGTGTTCAATTGTACCTCCCCCATAACTTGCAATACAAGCGCAAGTATGCAGCCTGCCACCCACCCACCCCCAGGCTGCAATACCATACTGCTAGCTTGCTTGCTCTTGAAATTGGGCCTTTTAGGCATGTGGAGGTGGAATCTGGCCACCACGTCATGGCTGCGTCGGTAGCCTGGTATTCATACTCAGTCCCCAGCCGCCCCGCGGCCGGGTGCCCACACACAGTCCCCAGCCGTGTGGGTGTGGCCGGGTGTCCATAAACGGTCCCCAGCCGCCCCTATTTGTCCCGGTGCGCCTTATACACAAGCGCGCATACCAAAACATTACCTGTGCCCTCCCCAGTGCATTTAGTGGGAAGGACAACCTAACCACAAACACGTGGACAAGTGAATGTGGCCAGGAATGGTCCATCTCACTGACGCTTTCACACTGGGTTAATATTGTGGAAGCCGGGACACAGTTGGACACTGGGATGCAACACGTGCTCCAGACATAGAGGATTGCGGGTCCTGGGTCAATCAGGCTTCAACACAAAGTTCAGAAGGTAGACATCAGCAGTGGTCGGCCTCCTACACAACGAGTAAATTATTCATGATCATGAGGCCATCCACCTCCTTAGCTTTCTGTTCCTTGGAATGCAAGCGCATGTATGTAGTAGCAGCTAGGCCTGAGGTGGTCAGCGTTTTGGCGCATATCCTACCTCCTTCGAGGATTGCTGGATGTTTTCCTGCTACTATCCCAGTTCTATGACTCCCATTAAAACAAAGCTTCAGGTGATGAATGATGGATGAGGTGGTGGCAAAGGAGAAAGAGCAGGAGGAACAGGGACCATTCACATCAATATCAGGCCAGCCAACCACACATGTCTTGTAGGATATGTTTCTGTACCAAAAGGAGCAGTTCAGCTACACAGTTATAAGGCATACAGTGAATGCAATGCCTACCAAAAATTTCGAGGCACTCCAATGCCCCTTGGAAGTGACATGGAGGTCAGAGGGCCTTAACTAAACCGTTTTTTCCATTTATAGCAACTGGGTCTCCTGTACACTGTTGGCCTAAGCAGTGAATGGAAAGCTTTCCAAAAATTATTAGGCACTGCAATGCCCCTTGAAACAGACGTGGATTACAGCATATTAAAAACCTTCTACCCATTATTGGGGAGTGGGTCTCCGTTAGTGTTCGCCTATGCATTGAAAAGCAAAAGCTGACAAAAATTAGGAGGAAATGCAATGCCCGTTGCAAGAGTCGTGGAGGTTAGAGGTAATTAAAAACAACATGTCAATGCCCCTTGGAAGAGCTGTGGAGTTCAGAGTGGTTTAACAAGACAGTTTTAATGCCCCTTAGAAGAGACGTGGAGTTCAGAGTGGTTTAACAAGACAGTTTTAATGCCCCTTGGAAGAGATGTGGAGCTCACAGTAGCTTAACAAGATGGTTTTAATGCCCCTTGGAAGAGACGTGGAGTTCAGAGTGGTTTAACAAGACAGTTTTAATGCCCCTTGGAAGAGTGGTGGAGGTTACAGTGGAATAAAAAGACAATATCAATGCCCCGTGGAAGAGACGTGGAGGTCACAGTAGCTTAACAAGACGGTTTTAATGCCCCTTGGAAGAGTGGTGGAGGTCGCAGTGGAATAAAAAGACAATATCAATGCCCCTTGGAAGAGTGGTGGAGGTTACAGTGGAATAAAAAGACAATATCAACCCCTGTGGAAGAGACGTGAAGGTCACAGTAGCTTAACAAGACGCTTTTAATGCCCCTTGGAAGAGTGGTGGAGGTTGCAGTGGAATAAAAAGACAATATTAACGACCCTTGGAAGAGACGTGGAGGTCACAGTAGCTTAACAAGACGATTTTAATGCCCCTTACAAGAGCCATGCAGTACAGCATATTAAAAACATTATTCCCATTATTGGGGAGTGGGTCTCCCATAGTCTTTGCCTATGCCTTCCAAGCAAAAGCTGCCAAAAATTAGGAAGGGGGAACTTGCAATGTCCCTTACAAGAGCCATGCAGTACAGCATATTAAAAACATTATTCCCATTATTGGGGAGTGGGTCTCCCATAGTCTTTGCCTATGCCTTCCAAGCAAAAGCTGCCAAAAATTAGGACAGAGGAACTTGCAATGCTGCCAACATGGACCACGGTCACCCTGGTGGTATAGTGGTTGTGGAGGCTGAGGATAAGGAGAAGAGCAAAAAACAGCCGAAATGAGGAAGCGTATACCCATGTGTCAGTGTGAAGCGATGCATGGGAATACACCTCCCGAAATAACACAGTGGATTTGACTTTATGTTACTCTGCTGTCATTTGGTGGTGATGAGAAGTCTGGCCCAATCCAGCCCTTGTTCATTTTGATAAGGGTCAGCTTGTCAGCATTGTCAGTTGACAGGCGAGTGGGCTTATCAGTTATAATTCCCCCAGCGGCACTAAAAACACGCTCCGATAACACGCTAGCGGCAGGGCAGGCCAGGACCTCCAAGGCATACAGAGTGAGTTCATTCCAAGTGTCCAGCTTGGATTCCCAATAATTAAAAGGCACAGAGGAATCACGGAGGACGCTGGTACGATTGGCAAGGTACTCCCTCACCATCTTTTGAAACTTTCCACTCCTTGTGAGAGTACCCCGCGCCTCAGGGCCTGTAAGCTGGGCAGGTGTCAGAAAACTGTCCCAGAACGTTGACAGTGTTCCCCTGCCTCTGCTGGATTGGAGTTGCATCTCTCTCACCTGTACGCCTTGGTTGGGCAACGAACTGTGACCTCTGCCGCTAGCGTGTTCAGATGGGAATTTTTTTAAGATTTCTGCAGCAAGGGCCTTCTGGTATTGCTCCATTTTTGTAGACCTTTCCACCTCAGGAATAAGAGAGTGAAAGTTCTCCTTGTAGTGGGGGTCTACAAGTGTCACCAACCAGTAATGACTGTCACCCAACATTTTGACAAAGCGAGGGTCACGGTTAAGGCAGCTTAACATAAAGTCAGCCATGCGTGCCAGACTGGTAACGGGCAAGATTTCCGTGTCCTCACCAAGATGACGACTGACCATGCTCTCCTCCTCCTCCTCCTCTTCCTCCTCCCCCCTGTCCTCAGGCCACCCACACTGAACCGACGGTATGACACTTGTACAGGTACTACCGTCTGCAACGCATGATAGCAGCTCCTGTTCTTCCTCCTCCTCCTCCTCCTCTCCCTCATTGTCCCCCAATGCACGTTGGGATGAGATGAGGCTGGGCTGTGTGTAATCGCCCGCTACTGCTTCTTGATCCATCTCATCATACTCTGGCTGCAATGCCTCCTCTTTAATTCTCTGCAGAGAGCGTTGCAAAAGACAGACAAGTGGGATGCTGACACTAATGATGGCGTCATCGCCACTCACCATCTTGGTGGCCTCCTCAAAGTTTGTCAGGATGGTACATATGTCAGACATCCAGGTCCACTCCTGAGGTCTTATGTGTGGAGTCTGACCTGAATATCGACGGCCTTGTTGCAGCTGGTACTCCACAACTGCTCTCTTCTGCTCACAAATCCTTTGCAACATGTGGAGCGTAGAGTTCCAACATGTGGGGACATCACACACCAGTCAGTGTGTCGGAAGCTGCAAACGCTGCTGCAACACAGCAAGGGCGGCGGAAGCTGTAGCCGACTTGCGAAAATGAGCTGACAGGCGGCGTACTTTCACGAGCAGATCTGGCAACTCAGGGTACGATTTAAGAAACCGCTGAACCACGAGGTTAAGCACATGAGCCAGGCATGGTACGTGTGTGATCTCACCTCGCCTCAGAGCCGCCACCAGGTTACGGCCATTGTCACACACGACCATGCCGGGATGTAGGTTCAGCGGTCTCAGCCACAGATCTGCCTGCTCTTTCACAGCTGTCCACAACTCACAAGCAGTGTGAGGTTTATCACCTAAGCTTATGAGTTTCAGCACAGCCTGTTGCCGCTTGGCGGAGGCAGTACTGCAATGCTTCCAGCTTGTAACTGATGTGGTGATATCTGATATGGAGGCTGAACATGAGGAGGAGGAGGAGGAGGAGGATGCGTAGGAGCTGTACACTGTGGGGGCAACTCTGACTGACATAGGGCCCGCAATCCTCGGTGTGGGGAGGATGTGTTCCGTCCCAAGGTCCGACTGGGTCCCGGCTTCCACTATGTTTACCCAGTGTGCCGTCAGAGAGATGTACCGTCCCTGGCCACAAGCACTTGTCCACGTGTCCGTTGTCAGGTGGACTCTCCCAGTAACTGCGTTGTTGAGGGCACAGCAGATGCTTTGGGACACGTGCTTGTGTAGTGCGGGGATGGCACACCGGGCAAAATAGTGTCGGCTGGGGACCGAGTACCGAGGGACGGCCACCGCCATAAGATTGCGGAAGGATTCCGTCTCCACCAGCCTAAAAGGCAGCATTTCCAATGCAAGCAGTCGTGAAATGTGCGAAGTTAGGACTGTGGCCTGTGGGGCGTTAGCTGCGAATTTCCGCTTTCGTTCAAAGGTCTGGGATATGGACAATTGAACGCTGCGGTGGGACGTGGACGTGGACGTTGATGCTGCTTCTTGAGAAACTGCCATAACAAGTGAAGACTGAGAGGAGGGGGCATCTTTACATGCAGTATGGACAGAGGATTGCCTTGCAAACACAACAGGGGTTTCTATTGCACGCACAACAGTGGAAGAAGCAGTGGTGACACCCGCTGACACTGGTCGTGGACCCTGGGTTTCGCCCCACAAAGTCGGGTGCTTTGCTGCCATGTGCCTGATCATGCTGGTGGTGGTCAGGCTGGTAGTTTTGTCACCCCTGCTGATGCTGGCATGGCAGGTGGAACATATGGCCTTTTTGGGGTTATCAGCAGAGTCTTTAAAAAAATTCCAGACTCTGGAAGACCTACCGCTTGTACTGGCAACGTCCCTCGTGTTGGTGTTACGGGGAACGGTTGCCTGCCTTCTGTCTGCGGCCACCACACTGCTTCTTCCTGCCTGTTGGGGTACTCTGCCTCCCTCCCCCTGTGTGCTGCTGGCCACACTCTGCATGTCCTCCTTCCACGTTGGGTCAGTTACTAGATCATCCACCACCTCCTCCTCTTCCACTTGCGCACCACGATCCTCCTCCTCACTTCCTGGCAATTGTGTTTCGTCTTCGTCCACCTCTTGTGACAGATTGTCAACGTCGACTTCCTGTGGCCGTGGCTGTTCAAATATTTGGGCATCGCAACATGGGATCTCCTCTTCCACCACTTCAAGCGTATCAGGCGAGGGGCCCAAATATGGAAATGGACCAGTGAACAGCTCTTCAGAGTGTCCAAGTGTGGGATCACTTGCTGTCTGACGACACTCGGCATGGTGGGAGGAAGGAGCATCAGGGTGAGGAGGAGTATGCGGTCGAGACTCACGGCTAGTAAGAGTTGACCGTGTGGAAGACAGACCGGAGGTGGTGGTGCCCAGGTAACTGGAAGTATTGTCTGCTATCCAATTAATAACCTGTTCACACTGATCAGTTCTCAATACTGGTGTTGTTTTGTGCTTCCCTAGTAATTCGGTCAAGAAGTGGGAGCGAGAAGATGTGGCTGTTGGTTGTGGCACATTTTCACCTTGGCCACGGCCCCGTCCTCTGCACGAACCATTACCAGAACGTCCACTTCCACGTCCCTTGCCACGCGCCTTGCCCATTGTAAATGAAGTAAAATAGCTTACACTTGCACTATCAATGGAAAAAGGGTAATAAAAAGTAGATTAGAACCGTGGAAGAGGAAAACCACAGTTATTGTTTACTGGGGTATACCACACTTTTTTAAATAGAGATATTTGCGGCTGAACAGTGTACGACACACTCAAACTGCTTTTTTTTTAGATACCAAAGGCCCAAAACTGGATAGTACAGCGATTTGACCCGTGGAACTGCGAAACCACACTGGGATGTCGGGCCTACACAAGACTATTTGCAACAGATATATTTTTGTGTCACAACAGTCAGGAGACACTACTGTTTTTCTTTACGGAAAAAATTACCAAAAGCTGAATAATAGAGATTTTTTACCGTGGGATGGCAAAACCACAGTTATTGTTTACTGGGGTATACCACACTTTTTTAAATAGAGATATTTGCGGCTGAACAGTGAGCGACACACTCAAACTGTTTTTTTTTTTTAGATACAAATGGCCCAAAATGGATAATACAGAGGTTTGAACCGTGGAAGTGCAAAACAACACTTCTGTTTCTCTGGCCTACACCAGACTATTTTCAACAGTTATATTTGTGTCTGAAAAATCAGAGACACGCTTTTTTTTGGGGGGGGGGGAGGGGGGACACACCAAAAGGTTAATAAGACGGGTATTTGTACAGTGTGAAGGAGGAAAAAAAAGGAGGATTTAGATGGAAAAAAAAGGATTTTTCCTGGCACCCGACACCTGGTGCTAAGTCCAGCAATTTGAGCAACAGGAGCACACAGGACTGTAATGCAGCGTTTGCTGGTATAACCACTGTGTCTCCTATACAGCCTGCCTGCCTGGTATCTGGGATGGATATTAGTCCTGAAAAGGACTGTTTGTTTGTTCTGGCAGCCTTTACAGACCCTACACTAACTATTTCGCAGTTTATATCTCTCCCTAAATCAGCAGCGCTGTCCCTACACTGTCTAATCCGGAGGGAAATGTGTCCAAGATGGCGGCGCCCGGTTTTAAATACTCGAGGTGACGCTGTGCGGCCAGCCAATCACTGTAATGCCCACAACCAACATGGCTGCAGTATTACAGTGACTGGCTGGCAATCCCTGTATGTTCATTGGCTCTGTAAAGAGCGCCAAACATGCAGGGCGGAGACCCGAGCTCCCGCCCGAGTAACCCGGAAATGCTCGGTGCTCGCCGAACATCCCGAGTAGCGTGATGCTCAGGCGAGTACCGAGCAGTGTCGAGCATGTTCGCTCAACACTAGTGATGAATACTACGAAACACGAAATTAGACTGGATCCAAAGACTGTGTTAGGTCACATCGAAACCATTAAAACGGTATATCCAGCCAGTTTGAGCCAAGCCCAGGGATCTACAGTGAATTCAGTCTCCCCACCAAGGAACAGGAGTTGACCAGGGGAGGAAATTGCGCCACCACCTCGGGGTCCTGGGATCCCCCAGTACCCCTGGAACACTTGTGTGCTGAAGATCTAGTGGTAGCAAAACAGATGCTGAGAGAAGAGTGTCATGCGTTCTCCAAAGGTGACTCTGATATAAGCTGTATCCCGTCGTTGCATTTGAAAATCAATTTGAAAGACATGACCCCAGTAACTAGAAGTTACATGTCTGTGTCAAAACCATTAAATCGTGAAGTGAAAGAATATTTACAAGATCTCATCAACAGTGGTGGGGTCCAAAAGTCGAAGTAGTCTTATTCCTCTCCTATTGTCTGTGTTAGGAAGAAGGACGGTACATTGAGACTCTGTTGTGATTACCAGGAACTAAACCGAAAGTCAGTGCCTGATCGACACCCGATACCAAAGATCCAAGATATGCTGGATAGCCTATCAGGAAGCACCTGGTTCTCTGTCCTCGATCAGGGTAAGGCATACCATCAAGGGTTTGTCGAAGAGCCAAGTAGACCCTTAACAGAATTCATCACACCGTGGGGGTTATATGAGTGGATCCGCATACCGTTTGGGCTCAGTTCAGCTCCAGCAGAATTCCAGAGAAGCATGGATACATGTTTAGAAGGATTGAGGGATAATATCTGCCAGCTGTATTTGGATGACAATGTGATACACAGGAAAACCTTCCGGGAGCATGTTGAACACGTGAGGATCGTATTACAACGGTATCAACAACACATAGTTAAGTTGACCCCAAAGAAGTGTGAACTGTTCAAAAAGCAAGTCCGATTTCTAGGGAAAATTGAGTCCGCTGAAGGATATACCATGGACGCAACAGAAATCGCTCCGGTACTGGTCTTAAAATACAAGCGACCCTCTACCGTCGGGGAGTTGAGGCAGATATTAGGATTCCTCTCTTACTATTGTACTTACGTTCGGAACTTCTCCAGGATTGTCACCCCACTATACCTCCTCTTGGGGGCTGACGACAGAGACAGCAACACCCACGGAGAAAAAGAAGAACGCGGGTAGGACTGAGCTTAAAAGAAACAACGCCATTTCATCCCAACAGCCCATTCTCTGGACAGCAGACCACCAGGAGGTATTGGAAGAACTAGTAGACTACCTGGTAAAACCACCCATCTTGGGATATCCTGATTTTAATTTACCATTTGTTCTTCATTGTGATGATTCTCAAGTTGGACTGGGAGCTACCCTGTGTCAGCATCAAGATGGAAAAATGAGAGTCATCGGTTACGGTTCTAGAATGTTTACAGACGCTGAGAAGAATTGCTATCTACATTTCGGAAAATTGGAGTTCCTGGCATTGAAATGGGCTATCTGTGAACGATTTAGAGATTATCTCTACTACAGCAGAGGGTTTGAGGTATACAACAACCCTTTGACCTATGTCCTTACTACAGCCAAACTGAATGCAACGGGTTAGAGATGGGTCGCTGAACTACCTGACTTCAATTTCAGCATCAAGTACAGGCCAGGAAAATGCTATGCGGATGCTGATGGATTGTCAAGAATGCCACTAGAGCCTGAGGAGTTCATGCAAGAATGCTCGGAGGAAGTCAGTCTGAAAGCAATTGAGAGCACTACCCAAGCAGTACAAGCTTATCAGGAGGAAGACACACCATTGTGGTGTCCCTTGACAGTGGAAACCAGCGAGAGAACAAGATCACCCCCGGTCTATTCAACAACTACCAAAAGGGAAAATCCATAGAGCACAACGGGAAGATCAGATAATTGGTAGAATACTACTTTATGTGGACCAAAATTGGTTTCCAAGTAAACGGGAGAGAGACAATGAGTCACCAACAGTGTTTTAATTAAAGAATGGACGATGCTCTACCTCAGTGAAGACGGTATCCTGTATCATAAAGGAGGACAAAACCGGCAGATGGTACTACCCAGAGTATTCCATAGGTTGGTCTTCAAAGAACTCCATTAAAACATGGGACACCTGGGAGTGAAAAGGACAACAAATTTGATCCGTGAACGTTTCTTCTGGCCATACATGAAGAGAGATATTGAGAAGTACGTGACCAGGGAGTGTGGTTGTCTGAAAGATAAACGTCCCGACACATCAACCCAGGCACCTATGGGCAGCATCCAAACTACGTATCCATTTGAGATGGTCTCAATAGACTTTCTACATCTCGAGACGTGCAAGGGTGGTTACGAATACATCTTGGTGGTGATGAATCATTTCACTCAATTTGCTCAAGCATATGCCACCACCAATAAATCGGGTCGAACAGCAGCAGAGAAGATCTTCAATGATTTTGCTTTGAGGTTTGGGTTCCCTACGAGGTTACACCACAACCAATGAAGAGAATTTGAGAACCAGCTCTTTGCCAAGCTAGGAAAGTACTGTAGAATTCAGAATGGCAGGTTGC
This sequence comes from Phyllobates terribilis, assembly GCF_046119375.1. NCBI lineage: Eukaryota > Metazoa > Chordata > Amphibia > Anura > Dendrobatidae > Phyllobates > Phyllobates terribilis. The sequence goes on along the minus strand of NW_027362764.1, from coordinate 751,723,372 downwards.
ACTTTTTTTTCTGTTAGGACCCCACCAGTATATTTCCTTTCTCAGTTTTTGGTCACCAGTGCTCTTAAAGTCATAAGAGTTGGGTGCAATCTGATGGTTCTCCGTAGACTTATTCCCTAATTGGTGGATTAGACCAGAGTGAAAAATCAATAGCTTATAGTTGTGATGGTGGTATCCATTGCTAACAAGATGGTTATTGGTGGAACAAAAAAAATAAAAAGCAAAAATTGAGTGAGCTGCACGCAAGCTCGAAAGGAGAAATGGAATCGGAGTTACAATGGATATTTATTAGAGTTGAGTTAATTTCCCAAAATTTAATTTTGCCAGATTCACTTAATTCGGGGAGAAGGTGGAGATTAAATTTGCATCGAATACATTTATTGTGAATTGATTCTGCTGGAAATGAGTGAAACAAAAATAATCTCTTATATTCACCTCTCCTCAGCCTTCTCTATACTCGTCATCATTAGTATTTAGCGATGTTCAGTCTATGGGGTTTCAGGGGACAAGGAAAAAAGAAGTTAATTACCAGTGTTAGGTCAGAATGGTGAGAGGTATAGTACATGAGCCAAGAGATGGTTAAATAACTAAAGTAATATCAGGGCCACCATCTTTGATTTGGGTTTGGCTGGCGAGATCTTCTAGGCTTATGGAGCAATGCAGGACTATGGACAGGTAAGTTTTCACGACATGGCTTTACCAATCATTTCCGGCTTTCAATGGAGGATTGTAGAAAACTTTTTGTTTCCATATTCCTTCAGTTTGATACCTACTTTGTTGTCTGTTAGGATCATTTATTTCATTCTCTCTAGCGTCTGTTTTCATATCAGATACTCCTCCGCACAACATCAGGCACTCTTGTCAAAACTTCTTCTTCTGCTCCCGACCCGAGTGACCCTGTTAGAGTTGTCAGACTGTGATTCCCACCAGTACAACCTCTCAGACTGGATTTATATGAAATACTCATCTTTCTTGTCACATGTAATAGGCTGAACACAATGACAAGAAATGTTTAGCTTCATTCGAAAACAGCAAATATAATGTCCAGTGGAATGCGTCAGTCCCCGGAGGAACTGCAAGAAATATTCTGAGCTCCAAAGTACAACATTTCACAGGAAAAAACTGTTTTCCAGACAAAACATAAATACTTAAACTATAAGAAACTTTGTAAAAATCATTTATCACTTTTTTCTTAAGTGCGAAGCTTTAGGGGGTACAGAGGTAACTGTTGTACCTGGGCCATGGTATCTGCAGGGGTCAAAAGACCTCTCAATCATATAGCAAATTGATAACTAGCTTATTCTGGTTATAGCTAGTCAAAATTTAATAATTTCATATATTTATTTAAATGTATATATGTAATGATTTATATATCTTATTTATCTTTTATATCTTATTTAATATGTTGTCTTACCCCTGGAAAAAAGTACTGGCCACCAGGTGTCACCTACTGTGCAGCTTGCTGTCCATGGCCTGCAGTAAAGCATAATATAGCAGCAGAGATTTATAGGAAGTGGAGGTCGTTCTTTGCGTCTGTGCAGGAAATTGGGCAGTCTTTGAATTTCTACAAGAAGTGAGGGCTGGTCTTTGTCTCATTGCATGAAGTGTGGGCAGGGCTTTGTCTCTCTTCAGGAAGTGGGGGTGGTCTTTGTGTCCCAACAGGAAGTATCAGCGGAGCTTTGTCTCTACAGGGAGTGGGGACGGTCTTTGTGTCTCGACAGGAAGTATACAGTGCCTACAAGTAGTATTCAACCCCCTGCAGATTTAGCTGGTTGACACATGCGGAATTAACTTGGCATTGTGACATTTGTACTGTAGATCAGCCTGGAAGTGGGAAATGCACTGCAGCAAATTTTTTTGTTTTGTTTTGTTTTTTAAAACGTAAAAAGTTAATTCAGAGTGTCATTTATTATTCAACCCCTCAAACCACAAGAATTCTGTTTCGTCCCCCTAAAGTATTAAGAAGTAGTTCAGGCACCAAGAATAATGAGCTTCACATGTGTGGATTAAAGATCTCTTTTGCCAGCCTTTTCTGACTATTTAAGACCCTCCCCAAACTTGTGAACAGCACTCAGACATGGTCAACATGGGAAAGACAAAGGAGCATTCCAAGGCCATCAGAGACAAGATCGTGGAGGGTCACAAGGCTGGCAAGGGGTACAAAACCCTTTCCAAGGAGTTGGGCCTACCTGTCTCCACTGTTGGGAGCATCATCCGTAAGTGGAAGGCTTATGGAACTACTGTCAGCCTTCCACGGCCAGGACAGCCTTTGAAAGTGTCCTCCCGTGCCGAGGCCAGGCTTGTCCGAAGAGTCAAGGCTAACCCAAGGACAACAAGGAAGGAGCTCCGGGAAGATCTCATGGCAGTGGGGACATTGGTTTCAGTCAATACCATAAGTAACGTACTCCACCGCAATGGTCTCCGTTCCAGACGAGCCCGTAAGGTACCTTTACTTTCAAAGCGTCATGTCAAGGCTCGTCTACAGTTTGCTCATGATCACTTGGAGGACTCTGAGACAGACTGGTTCAAGGTTCTACGGTCTGATGAGACCAAGATCGAGATCTTTGGTGCCAACCACACACGTGACGTTTGGAGACTGGATGGCACTGCATACGACCCCAAGAATACCATCCCTACAGTCAAGCATGGTGGTGGCAGCATCATGCTGTGGGGCTGTTTCTCTGCCAAGGGGCCTGGCCATCTGGTCCGCATCCATGGGAAGATGGATAGCACGGCCTACCTGGAGATTTTGGCCAAGAACCTCCGCTCCTCCATCAAGGATCTTAAGAGGGGTCGCAATTTCATCTTTCAACAAGACAACGACCCAAAGCACACAGCCAAGAAAACCAAGACCTGGTTCAATAGGGAAAAAGTCAAGGTGTTGGAGTGGCCTAGTCAGTCTCCTGACCTTAACCCAATTGAAAACTTGTGGAAGGAGCTCAAGAATAAAGTCCACATGAGACACCCAAAGAACCTAGATAACTTGGAGAAGATCTGCATGGAGGAGTGGACCAAGATAACTCCACAGACCTGTGCCGGCCTGATCAGGTCTTATAAAAGACGATTATTAGCTGTAATTGCAAACAAGGGTTATTCCACAAAATATTAAACATAGGGGTTGTATAATAATTGACCCACACTTTTATGTTTAAAATTTAATAAAATTCAACTGAGCAACATAACATTTTGGTTTGTAAGATTTATGCTTCTGTTCATAAAACCTACTCTCGTTTGCAGTTTGAAGGCTCTAACTTATTTGCATCTTATCAAACCAGCTAAATCTGCAGGGGGGTTGAATACTACTTGTAGGTAGTGTTGAGCCACCCCCGTAGTGTTCGAGTTCGGTTCGGTTCGTCGAACACCCGTGTGTTCGCCGAACTGTTCGTCGAACTGTTCGTCGAACACCTTCGAACACCGTTAAAACCAATGGCAGGCAAACAAAAACACATAGAAAACACCTTCAAAGGTGTCCAAAAGCTGACAAACTGCTCAGAAGACAAGTACATATAGTCATGCGAAAAGAAAAGAGGTGGAGGAGTAAAAGGAGGGGGAGACACAGATATAGGCATGTCATGCCCTTCTAAAATCCAAAAAGTGAGAACCCGAGACGGCCAGTCCGCTCCTGCCCGTGCCACCTCCGTGTCGCCGGGTTTGTGCCAGAGCCGCGGTGAACCCTGACGGCCAGCCCCCCTCTCCCAATACTGGTGCCTGTCCGCTGGTGGGTCGAGAGAGCCCCCCTGTGGTGGAGGCAGCTCTAAGCTTTTTAATTTAAATTGTCCCTCTAATTTGAATGAATACACTTTAAATCCATTTACAAGGATCTATTGGAGGGCAAGTCTCATGCCAGCAGCCGCGTAATTCCAGCTCCAGTAGCGTCCACTAAAGCTGCTGCAGTTAAAAAGCTTTTATAAGGATCGAGCTCGGCTGTCCACCGCAAGGCATCCTAGTGCCAGTCCCAGCCCCTATGCCTTGGGGTGCCTCCTGATGCTCTTCACTAAGTATCCCGTGGTCCCGAAGCATTTCCTTTGAAAAAATTAAGTGTCCAAACTACAGGTGGTGTAGCTTGCTTAACAGCCGGGATAATCCGCTGACTAGCAGACACTGCTACTAGGCACAAAGTATTTCCTGGGCTAGATGCAGTTAAAAATTTGTAAGTAGATACTCTCGTTGGATGCTGAGAAAGCATTCCATAGAGTCTCCTGGCACGCCATATATGATTCTCTTAAAAAGCTTGGGGTAGGGGTCAAGGGGACCCTTTTATAGCCAAAATCACGGCCCTGTATCACAATACGTCACCTAGGCTGAAGATAAATGGAACTGTAGCACCGAGGGCTCGGTTGCTACAGACGTATTGCACCTCACCCAGAGGTGTGATATCTCACTCTCAGATAAGGATGGAGTGTGGATCAGGACCCGACACCTGCATGCATTACACCACATTGCCGTGGGGCAGGGCGACCAATATGCCCCTGAGATGGGCACGACAGTCCCTGTCCCTGGCTGGAGTGGGGGGAGGGAACACTGAGGAAGGGGAACCCTGCAGTGCAGGAGCAGGGAGGAAGCAGTTCCTGGGTGCATTGAGAAGGGAGTATAAAAGGTGGGCACCATCTTAGTTCAGTGCAGAGAAGTCTGAGCAGAAGTGGCAGGGAGCAGGGGCTCTGCATGAGCTCTGCTCCGGAGGCGGGCCTAGTAACAGAGGCCCAGGCCTGCAAGAGGGAGAAGGAAGGAAGAGGAGCGGAGAAGGCTCCAGGAACGAGGAATGAAGGGATCCCAGGGGTGCGGACGGGCGAGTCGCCACCGCACGCCCGAATCCACCTGCGTGGAGGGGTCAGGCCAAAGGGGGAGACCGGTCCCCGAACTAGTGGAGGCAGGAAACGACCCTCAGCTAGAAACCGGAGGCTCTGACATTTTATGTGGCGCAGCCCCTTGCTCCACCCGCTAGGAAGGCACCACATAGGGTCAGGGAAACTGGCGCCAAGTTTACCAAGAGGAGGCCCGAGGCAGCCGGACAGAAGTGTTGGTAAGAAAGGCCAGACAAAGGACACACAAAGGGCGTCCTGTGAAGCGCTCCAAAGTTATCTGGGAGTTGTCTGAGCCCCTCACCTGGTGAGCACAGTACGACGTGGGCAGCCGTTACCTGCAGACGTGGTCTGGATAATAAGAACTGTGAGTAAAGGCCCTGAACTGCATCACTGACTCTGTGTCGTTACTGCTGCTGCCCTGCACCATCACCCCCATCCTCCGCATACACTGCCCTGAGGCTATACTCCTCCCGTGGGGAGTTATGCTACGCTCTGCTGCACCCACAACACCAGCCTTAGCGGTCTGCCCTGTAGCGGCGGTTCACTCTGACCGCAATCCACGGGTGGCGTAGTCGGACATTTAAACATCAAAACCACATAAATAGTTCCGCCACTGGTTTGACCGCCCTGAGCCACGGAACCGGATCGCCGCCACGAAGACTACAACCACCAGCATCCACCAAAAAGGGTCCGGCTCCGGGTGTCCCAAGGCCCAGGGGGTGCGTCAGAACATTTTCATCACCTTTCACAATCACCAATGGGACAAGGCAGGGATGTCCTCTGTCCAGTCTCTTATACATCCTAGTGACGGAGCACCTGCTCTCATCAATTCGCCATAACCCCAATATTAGGTGGATTGAGGTGGGAGGCACCGAGTACAAGTGCTCTCTATTTGCTGATGATGTCCTAGTATATATCACTCAATCACATATATCCATCCCTGCTGTTATGGCTGAAATAGATCACTTTGTTACATGGTAAAATTTTAAAATCAATGCAGCGAAGTCTGAGGCCCTCGATGTCTCCCTCCCTAAATCCATATAGGATTCCATCCAGTCCAACTTTCCCTTTGCCTGGCCCTCACAGGGTATCAAATACTTAGGAATTCCTATTCATAGAGACCTCTCCCATCTATGTTATCTTAATTTTGGGCCCTTTATTGAACAATTCCATACAGACCACGGTTGGCAAGTTAGAACTGTAAGATTCACTACGTGAACCACTGGTGTTTTGTGGAAAAGCACATGTACACCGCGTTCCAAATTATTATGCAAAAAGTGTTTAGGAGTGATAAGGGAAGAATTTGTTTGTTTGTCAGTTAAACTCATTGATGGTGATGTGTGTCAGGGCTCTTTATATCACTGTAAGCAATTGCAGACACCTGTGCTAATTAGTTTGGCAGGTGTGTCCAATGAAAGGCAAGACTACTTAAGAAGGCTCTCTCACATTATTAAGCAGCCTACATTTTCTGCCAAAATGGGAAAGAAAAAGGATGTGTCGGCTGCTGAGAAGCAACAAATTGTGGAGTGTTTAGGTCAAGGCATGACTACAATCAACATTGTGCGATGATCAGGATGAAGTGTCTTGGCAATCAAGAAGTATGTAGCTGATTCACAGTACACACGTGTGCGTGCTGATAAGGGCAAATTGAGGACTCTTTCCTACAGGCAATTACGTCAGGTTGAAAGAGCAGCGGCAAAAAAGCCTTGTCATAGCAGCAGACAAGTTTTTGAAGCTGCTTGTGCCTCCAACGTCCCCCGAACAACAAGATGCAGGGTCCTTCAGAGGTTTGCAGCTGTGCATACGCCATCCTGTCGACCTCCTCTATCCACTTCACACAAGCAGAAACGGCTCCAGTGGGCCAAACATTACATGAAGACTGATTTCAAAACTGTTTTGTTCACGGATGAGTGCCGTGCAGCGCTCGATGGTCCAGATGAATGGAGTGGAGGATGGCTGGTTGATGGACACCCCACGCAAACACGGCTACAGCGCCAACAAGGAGGAGGTGGAGTAATGTTTTGGGCTGGAATCATGGGGAGAGAGATTGTCGGCCCCTTTAGGATCCCTGAAGGCGCTAAAGATGAACTCCATAATGTATGTGGATTTTCTCAAACAGCACTTCCTGCCATGGTTCAAGAAGAACATGGTTCACAGCAAGATCATTTTTCTGCATGATAATGCACCATCTCATGCTGCACATAAAACATCTGCATCTCTGGCTGATATGGGCATAAAAGGGGACAAACTTATGGTGTGACCCCCATGCTCCCCTGACCTCTACCCCATTCAGAACCTTTGGAGCATCATTAAAAGGAGTGTCTATGATGGCGGGAGGCAGTTCACATCTAAGCAACAGCTCTGGGAGGGTATTCTGTCCTCATGCAAAACAATTGAAGCAGAAACCATCCAAAACCTGACAAATTCAATGGACGAGAGAGTTCAGAAGCTCCTTTCGAACAAGGGGTCCTATGTGAAAATGTAACATCACCTAGAATAAAGTTTTGAGTTGAAAACTGTTTGATTTCAGTTTCTAACAACCTGCTAATGCTTATAATTTCAAAAATGACCATTTTTTTGGTCTTTATTAAAATGAAAAGGTTGATCGAAAAGTTTGGGGGATCTAAGAGTGTGGCAACCCAGTAGTCATGATTACTTCGAATTCTGACAATATAAGGGTCATGCTGCAGGTAGTGCAGCAAGAAGGCACTTATGTGTCTTGCGCATCTCGGAGCCCCAAAATTATTTTCCGGGCTAGATGCAGCTAAAAATTATTTTTAATTTTAAATCTGGTGAAGCTTATTATAGATGGCCTAATAGGATCAGTGCTGCACACTGCTACAAAGCCCAAATTATTTTCCAGTCAAGATACAGATAAACATGATTAGTAATTTGAAAGCTTAAAACGGTTGGTAGGGTGATTTTAACCAATCATCAAGCTTTTACTCTCCCCAGGATGACACAGGGGTAGAAAAGTCGTTTCGGATCCATGATTTGTTCATCTTTATGAACGTGAGTCTGTCTACATTATCAGTGGAGAGCCGCGTGCGCTTATCTGTCAGCACACCACCAGCAGCGCTGAACACACGTTCAGACAGAACGCTGGCTGCGGGGCATGACAAGATCTCCAAGGCGTAAGTGGCTAGCTCCGGCCATTTATCCAGATTGGAAGCCCAAAAAGAGCAAGGGTCCAGTGACACAGTCGTGGCTTCAATGTTTACTTGGAGATACTCCTGTACCATCGTCTCTAGGCGTTGACTATGTGTCAGACTTCTTGTCTCCTGTGGCCTTGCAAAGGATGGGCTAAAAAAGTGGTGAAATGATTCCGCAAAATTGATGTTACCAGCAGATACTGTGGTTCTGTTACGGTTTGAGTGCTGAACACTTGACGGTCCCACGGTTGGCAAGTTGGAACTGTGAGATTCACTACGTGCACCACTGGTATTTTGTGGAAAAGCACATGTAAGATTCTGCAACAGTCTCTGCTGATACTCCTGCATGCGTGCATCCCTTTCTATGGCAGGAATAATTTCTGCAAATTTACTTTTGTACCGGGGATCTAACAGTGTGGCAACCCAGTAGTCAGGATTATTTCTAATTCTCACAATTCGAGGGTCATGTTGCAGGTAGTGCAGCAAGAAGGCACTCATGTGTGTTGCGCATCCAGGAGCACCAAGTCCCTGTTGTGTTGGTGGCGAGGTAACAATCATGCTTCCTTCCTCTGTCCTCTCCCCCCAACCTCGCACAACAGAAATGTGATCAAGGTCTCCCTCATCTGATGAGTCTTCCATCAGTTCGTCCTCCACTTCTTCCTGGGCTCCTGCACCTTCCTCACTAGTTTGGCTGCTACCATGCGCCCTGGTTAAACCATCTCCCCCACCCTCACATGCCTGCCGCCTTGGTGCTGCCGACCGTCTGGACCTTGCAGATGTTAGCCCTTCCGCATACAACTCCTCCTCCTCTACTTCCTCCACCTCCTCTTGTGCCACCACCTGACTCCGAATTCTGTTTAACATGTGCTCCAGCATGTAAATCACCGGAATAGTCATGCTGATAATGGCATCGTCAGCACTAAACATCTTCGTCGCCATTTCAAAACTGTGCAGAAGGGTGCATAGGTCCCTGATCTGAGACCACTCCTCCAGCGTGATTTGCCCCACCTCTGAATCTCGTTGGCCCAGGCTATACGTCAGAACGTATTGCACCAGGGCTTGTCGGTGCTGCCACAGTCGCTGCAACATGTGCAGAGTTGAATTCCACCGGGTAGGCACATCGCATTTTAGCCGGTGAAGTGGCAGGCCCAACGACTTCTGTAGAGATGTAAGTCACTGAGCTGCGGGATGCGAACGGCGGAAGTGAGCACACAGCGACCGTGCCCTCTGCAGAAGGCCATCTAGTCTGGGATAGTGGGCTAAAAATTGCTGGACAACCAGGTTCAACACGTGAGCCATACAAGGCACGTGTGTGACATTGCCCCGGCGAAGGGCCGCACCCAGGTTTGCAGCATTGTCGCACACGGCCTTCCCTGGTTTCAGGTCCAGTGGAGACAACCATTCATGAAATTGGTTCTCCAGAGCTGACCACAACTCCTCAGCTGTGTGACTCACATTTCCCAGACATTTCAATGTAAAAACCGCCTGATGACTTTGAGCCCTACTGCCAGCATAGTAAGGAGGTGTGCAGGATCCCTTCTGCGCAGTTAGAAAGCTTGTGGCATGACCAGACAGGCTTTGGGTGCAGGTGGAAGACCGAGAGGAGGTTGAGGAGGCAGAAGCAGTGGAGGAAAAATGACATAAAGAGGATTGACGCACAACTCGTGGGGACGGCAAGACTTGGACAGCAGCCCCTTGTCCTGCTGTCACCATAGTTACCCAGTGCCCAGTCAGCGACATGTAACGCCCCTGTCCATGCCTACTCGTCCAAGTGTCTGTGGTGAAATGCACCCTGTCACACACAGAGTTTCTCAAAGAAGCGGTGATGTTGTGTGCGACATGCTGGTGGAGCGCAGGCACACCTTTCTTTGAGAAGTAGTGCCGACTGGGCATCTGGTACTGGGGCACTGCGACGGACATAAGGTCTCGAAAATCCTCTGTGTCCACCAGGCGGAAAGGCAGCATTTCTGTAGCCAAGAGCTTGCAGATGGTGAAATTCAACCTGTTAGCTTTCTCATGGCTAGGAGGAAATGGTCTTTTACTTGTCCACATCTGAGGGACCGAGGGCTGGCTATTGTGCTTAGACGGGGTTGATAAGGGTGTCCCCGGCAAACTGCCGGTCTGTGAGGAAGATGCAGGCGGACATGTTAGGTTGCCTTGATCCAAAGGTGGTGCTATCGATGTCGGACAGCGCTCAAGACCAGCTGGTGTTACCACCTCCAAAGAAAATGATGACCTGCCAATCACGCTGGCTGTTGCGGGTAAAGAGGTGGCAGGTCTGCGCCCCAAAACAGGTGTGACTGCTGTCCCCCCAGTCACAGAGGATGAAGAGGCCGCGGATGCACAAGATATGGCAGACGGTGGTTGGCCCGGCCGGCTAGACCGCATTGTAGCACACTGAGCTTCCCACTGCAACTTATGCTTCATGTCCATGTGCCGGTTCATGCATGAAGTACTCAAACTATGTATTTTTTGGCCTCTACTTAGCTTTTGCTGACAAATGTTACAGATAACACGAGTTGGGTCATCTTTATCGATCTGAAAAAATGCCCAGGCTATGCAAGGCTTAGCACCCATGCGACCTGAAGAGCCACCACGACTTGTGGTGAGAGGCAGAGTTGTGTTTGAGGATGCAGTTGTTGACGTGCTTCCAGTACTACGTCTCTGTCCAGGAAGGCGCAACCTGACCTCGTCGTCACTAGCATCTTCCTCCACCTCCTCTGCTGACCTCATCTCTTGGCTGACTGTGGGTTGACAGTAAGTGGGATCTCCGACCTCATCATCATCACCCTGTGCGTTATCACACCCGTCGTCCTCAGAGCCAACCTGTTCCTGCCCTGACAAAAAACTAAAGTTGTCGCTCCAATCAGGTATTTGAGTCTTATCATCGTCTTCCTCATTGTCTCCACCAACAGGAGTTACAGTTTGGGAATGAGGGTCTACATTATGGTCAGAACCTTCTGCGTCTGGTCCTGGATCCGACTCATAAAGATTCTGGGCATCAGTGCAGATCATTTCCTCGTCTGGATTCACAGAAGCGCTGGAGTCGACCTCTGATTCCCAGGCTATAGTATGAGTAAACAGCTCTGCAGACTCAACCATCTGTTCTACCTCATACTCAGACGGGCAGCTGGAGATTTGGGAGCTGTGAGGAAGCAAGTGCGATTTGGGTGACACCTTTGAGGACTGGAGTATTTGTGATGTTGAAGTTGATGTGGAGGAGAGCCCACTTAAAGGAGCACTTGATATCCGTTGAAGCACCTGCTGTTTTTGTGCCTCATCTGGAATTTGTAGCGATTGGCGTGGCCGTAAGAAAGGGATCTTATCACATTGTCCGCTAAAAGAAGTAGACATTTTAGTTTGGCTGGAAGATGGTCTTTCTTCTGCACCTACCCCACGGACACAACCTTTTTTCCCCTTCCCAACACGCCTATTCCCCTTTCCACCAGCAGCAGGCCTTTTTCCACTCATTTTGGTGGTTAACTAATTCACAACTCTGGAGTTGTTTGCACAAAAAAACAATGGATGGTAACCGAGCAGAGCTGAGTGGCCAAACTGTGGTATTAGGCCAAAACTATTGGCTGGGTTAGATGCAGAAAAAAATTATTTTTAATTTGCAACCTGATGGAGGTCAGTATAGATGGACTAATAGACCAAGTCCCACACACCGCTAGAAGCCCAAATATTTTTTCAGAGCTAGATGCAGAAATTTTTTTTATTCAATTTGCAACCTAATGGAGGTCAGTATAGATGGACTAATAGACCAAGTCCCACACACTGCTAGAAGCCCAAATATTTTTTCAGAGCTAGATGCAGAAAAAAAATATTTTTAATTTGCAACCTGATGGAGGTCAGTATAGATGGACTAATAGACCAAGTCCCACACACTGCTAGAAGCCCAAATATTTTTTCAGAGCTAGATGCAGAAAAAAATTATTTTTAATTTGCAACCTGATGGAGGTCAGTATAGATGGACTAATAGACCAAGTCCCACACACTGCTAGAAGCCCAAATATTTTTTCAGAGCTAGATGCAGAAAAAAATTATTTTTAATTTGCAACCTGATGGAGGTCAGTATAGATGGACTAATAGACCAAGTCCCACACACCGCTAGAAGCCCAAATATTTTTTCAGAGCTAGATGCAGAAAAAAATTATATTCAATTTGCAACCTGCTGGACGTCAGTATAGAAGGACTAATAGAACAAGTCCCACACACTGCTAGAAGCCCAAATATTTTTTCAGAGCTAAATGAAGAAAAAAATTATTTTTAATTTGCAACCTGATGGAGGTCAGTATAGATGGACTAATAGACCAAGTCCCACACACTGCTAGAAGCCCAAATATTTTTTCAGAGCTAGATGCAGAAAAAAATTATTTTTAATTTGCAACCTGATGGAGGTCAGTATAGATGGACTAATAGACCAAGTCCCACACACCGCTAGAAGCCCAAATATTTTTTCAGAGCTAGATGCAGAAAATTTTTTTATTCAATTTGCAACCTGATGGAGGTCAGTATAGATGGACTAATAGACCAAGTCCCACACACTGCTAGAAGCCCAAATATTTTTTCAGAGCTAGATGCAGAAAAAAATTATTTTTAATTTGCAACCTGATGGAGGTCAGTATAGATGGACTAATAGACCAAGTCCCACACACTGCTAGAAGCCCAAATATTTTTTCAGAGCTAGATGCAGAAAAAAATTATTTTTAATTTGCAACCTGATGGAGGTCAGTATAGATGGACTAATAGAACAAGTCCCACACGCTGCTAGAAGCCCAAATATTTTTTCAGAGATAAATGAAGAAAAAAATTATTTTTAATTTGCAACCTGATGGAGGTCAGTATAGATGGACTAATAGACCAAGTCCCACACACTGCTAGAAGCCCAAATATTTTTTCAGAGCTAGATGCAGAAAAAAATTATTTTTAATTTGCAACCTGATGGAGGTCAGTATAGATGGACTAATAGACCAAGTCCCACACACCGCTAGAAGCCCAAATATTTTTTCAGAGCTAGATGCAGAAAAAAATTATATTCAGTTTGCAACCTGATGGACGTCAGTATAGAAGGACTAATAGAACAAGTCCCACACACTGCTAGAAGCCCAAATATTTTTTCAGAGCTAAATGAAGAAAAAAATTATTTTTAATTTGCAACCTGATGGAGGTCAGTATAGATGGACTAATAGACCAAGTCCCACACACTGCTAGAAGCCCAAATATTTTTTCAGAGCTAGATGCAGAAAAAAATTATTTTTAATTTGCAACCTGATGGAGGTCAGTATAGATGGACTAATAGACCAAGTCCCACACACCGCTAGAAGCCCAAATATTTTTTCAGAGCTAGATGCAGAAAAAAATTATATTCAGTTTGCAACCTGATGGAGGTCAGTATAGATGGACTAATAGAATGATGCTATGCCCAAAAGATTTTACTTCACTAGGTGCAGTAAAAAAATTGGTATTCTATACACAGGTGGTATATCTTGCAACACAGATAGGCTACTCCACTGACTAACACACTCTGCAATAGGCCAAAAAGGATTAGCTTTGCTAGATTCAGCCAAATGCTGTGAAAAAAACTTGCACAGCACTGGCACAGACCTGCCTGGCAAAAACTGATAGGAACTGATGTAACCTAGTCCTGAAAAGGACTCCAATTACAATTAGTCTTTACTCCCACAATCTATCTATTTAAGAGCACAGACCTGCCTGATAAAAGTCGTAGGAAATGCTGTAACCTAGTCCTTAAAAGGACTGCAATCACAACTATTCCCTACTCCCAAGCTATCTGTATATTTGTGCGAAAATTGGCTTGAAATTAACAAGGTATAGCGCACACAGCAACAGCGGTGCCGTCTAACACGCAGCTGCAGCAGTGAGAAAATGGTGGCGACGGGGAAAATGGCTTGGTCTTATAGGGCAAGGACATGTGACATACACTGCCAATCACACATGCCCTTGCTTGTGTGAAAAAAAGCACTTCGCTCCGTGTGTGCGCTGCTGATAGGCTGACAGATTGCACCTCCCCACTGCAAATGCGGGAAAGAGAAAAAAAAATGGAGATCTTCATTGTTCCTGCAGAGATCCATCCCCTGCCCCTCCCCCCGCCCCGCTGTACACTCAAACTGCGTATTAACATTAATTTTCATCATTACTGAGAAAAATCCAGTTATGATTTTGGTGCACGAACAGTTATCGAACATAACCTCGAACAGCCGAATTTTTCTCAAATTGTTCGTGTTCGCCGACCGGCTCGAACACCGCCCAAAACAGCTCGAATTTGAGATTGGCGAACAGTTCGAGTAGAACAACGCTCATCTCTACTTGTAGGCACTGTAGGTGGAGCTTTGTCTCTCTACAGGAAGTGGAGGCAGTCTTTGTGTCTCGACAGAAAATATAGGTGGAGCTATGTCTCTCTACAGGAAGTGTGGGCGGCCTTTTTGTCTTGATAGAAAGTATGGGAGGAGCTTTGTCTCTCTATAAAAACTGGTGTTGTTCTTTCTATCTCGGCAGGAAGTATTGGTGGAGCTTTGTCTCTGTATAAAAAGTGGGGGCCTGTCTCTACAGGAAGTGGGGGTGGTCTTTGTCTCTTCAAAGAAAGTGGGGGCTTTTCTTTGTGTCTCTGCAGCAAGTTTGGGTGGAACTTTACCTATGCAAGAAGTGGGAGCTGGCCTTTGTCTCTCTGCTGGAAGTATGGGCAGGGCTTTGTCTCTCTGCAGGAAGTATGGGTAGGGTTTTGTTTCTCTGCAGGAAGTGGTGGCAGGGCTTTGTATTTTTGTCGAAAGTTCATTTGGGTCTTTGTCTCTTCTCCTGCTCTCCTGTCTATCAAACTGTATACAGACACAACAGAGAGGTGGGGTTTCAGATTAAGGCAGAAAAGACATTAGACAATGACAGAAGCAATTTACACTGTTAAGCTGGGAAGTTCAAGCACCTACAGTGTTGGAAGAATGATGGAAAGAAATGTCCTACTCAAAAAGTACAAAGAGAGAGAGAGCGCAAAGCCCAATAGGGTTACACCTGTAGACATAGGGAATAATAGTAAAATGGTGGTTCTCACCTGGTTGGGTTGTGTGAGGACACAACTACCATAACATATAAAAGGCAGCTGCAGCGGATCTCCAATAGGTGTCCCACAGGACCAGAATAAATCCAAAGGCGGTGAAGGTAGAGATATATCTGTTGGTGCCCTGATGAAGAGGTGTGGAACACCCAGAAACGCGTAGGCATTTACCAATAAACAAGGATTTTATTATATGTTCCTGATTTGAGGATTTTTCAGCGGCGCAGACGTATATCTCTACCTTCACCGCCTTTGGATCTACTCAAAAAGAGCAGATGACAAGTTAAAGAACATAAGAATCAGGACACTCCTTGGACATACTAGCCTAGAAAATGCATAAAAGCAGTTTTTCTATATTTAGGTAGATGAGGGCAGCAAGTTACACTCTACAGGTATACTTTAATTAAGGTTTAATTAAGAGAACAAGGTCACTTTGGTCATTACCCCATACCTAGATTTTAATGTGACATTTAAACATATTTTATACCATCAGAATAATGCGGCGCATTCGTTCCTCATAATAAAGAATAATATTCCCCCAGGTTTCTTCCTTAGGTCATACTTCACTTCCTGTCTTTGTCAGATATGCCGACTTTATCACAAAAGGATGTAAATCTCATATTTTTTCTTTTTTTTCTGGCAAAATTTTGATGTTATAATTTAGTGGTAGAGAAGCAAGTCTATATCTGGGGGAGAAAAGCCAATAGAAAGAAATCTTCTGAAAGGTCCGCTTTCTCATTGCCTTCATAAGCCTGTCAAGCATGACGCCGTAACGGGATCTCTCTGCTCCCAAATAAATATTCAAGGAAATGTGTCAGGGCCGGATAAGAGGGAAAAAAAAATTCTTCTCACAAATGGATAATTTAGATATTATATTTACCATCCTTCATTGTAGTTCATTTAAAAGCAAAGTCGAAAGTAAAAAGGCTTTGAAATTGGTTTTAAACCTAATCTCACCCTTTTCTGCCAGAAATGCCAGTGTATTCAATCTAGCCCCAAGGTGGCGGGTGTCCGCGACCGTTTCAAAATTATATAATTGCCTGTATATGTCTTCAAGAGTAGCCGGCTAGAAATAATTAAAACGAAATGTTAATAATTAGGATTTTGAAAGGGCAATGAGGTCTCAAAAATGGAAAGAAGGTAAAGTATAATCCCATCAATTGTGATTGTTATAGAATAATTTAGCATTTGGAACATTTTTCTTTCCGTTTCTAAATTTGTCTCATATCTACGTAAGAAGTATGGCTCGGATCAATAGTGTACATAGAGCTCAAGGTGCCCCATAGCAAAAGTCCAAATTTGCACCCCCTCCTCCCCTCTCTATATGTCCACCTCCCACCTCCAATCAAAATAAAAAAATATTTGGCGGAATGCGGTAGGTGTTGTTGTTGTTATGTACTGCAACTAAGAAATAAGGAATAGGAGGGAAAAGCTGTCCCTGTACTGAGACTCAGCTTAAACCCTACGCTGGGGTGGGTGCCCTATTCCTTGTGAATAGCCCCACCGACACTCCTGCACTGAACTAAAAAGAAGACTTGAAGGAAGGGGAAAGGGGTCCCTAAAAGATCTAAGGACTGGGAGCAAAAACAGGAGACCTCCTAACAGAAAAGTTAGTTGCAGAAACAAAGATTAAAGGGAACAAAACTGGTGGAACAAGAAGTCCCAGGATATCAATTGTCCTAAGCACAAAGAACTAACAAGGCAACTTAGCCAGAGCACAAGCGTAGCAACACTGATGTCCAGCAAGGAATGGGAGACAGGTGCCGTGTAATAAAGAGTGAGGAGGTCACGTGACCAAGACACCCAGCACCAGAGGAAAAGACTAGAAGCCAGCAAACCACAAAAAGATGGCCGAAAAGTAAAACATCATAGATTTTAACAGTACCTCCCCTTTTACGAGGATCCTCCGGATCCTCTAGGCCGAACCTTACCAGGAAATCTCCTGTGAAAAGCCTTAATTAGCCTTGAGGCCGAGACGTCCTCAGCCTTCACCCAGGAATTATTCTCGGGGTTGAAACCTCTCCAGGACACAAGATACTGTAATCTCCCTCTATGCCACCTGGAATCCAAAATACGAGAAATCTCAAATTCACCGTCCTCATCAACAGGAGGAATAGTAGGCTTCGCCTGCTTATCAGGCGTGTCCGCCTTCTTAAGTAAGGACACATGAAACACAGAATTAATCCTCTTTGGGAATGCCCAACCTCACCACTGCGGAGTTGACAATCTGAACCACTTTGAAAGGACCCACAAATTTAGGCCCCAGTTTTTTAGAAGGAATTTTCAAGCGAAGGTTCCTAGAGGACAACCAAACCATGTCCCCAACAGCAAACAAGGACTCCTTTCTTTTTTTGTCAAAATACCTTTTTGATCTCCTGTTAGCCTCTTTAAGGTTCAGGCGTACACTGGTCCAAACCCTCTCCAAATCACCAGAAAAATTGTCCTCCTCCGGTACAGCAGCCCCAACTTTGGAAAATGGACCAAAAGATGGATACCTGCCAGTACAACAAAAAAAGGAGAACACCCAGCCGAGGAAGAAGTATGATTATTAAGGGCAAACTCTGCAAGTGGTAGAAATTCCGACCACATTTCCTGATTGTCTGCCACAAAACATCTCAAAAACTGCTCGACATCCTGGTTCTTCCTTTGAGTCTGTCCATTGGACTCTGGATGATACCCCGACGAGAATGACAAATGAATTTTCAATCTGTCACAAAAAGCACGCCAAAAGCGAGCCACAAACTGTGGTCCTCTTATCGGAAACGATGTCCGTGGGAACACCATGGAGCCTGACAATCTCCTTCACAAAAGCCTTAGCAAGAGTCTTGGCGCAAGGTAACTTGTTGAATGGAACCAGATGACACATTTTACTAAGCCGGTCCACAACACCCCAGATGACAGAAAAACCCTCCAATACAGGCAGATCAGTGATAAAATCCATGGCAAGGTGCGTCCATGGCGAACTAGGAACTTCCAAGGGGCACACAGCAACCCCGCAGCCGGCGCGTGAGAGGCCTTCCACCTATCGCACACAGAACACTGACGCACCCACTTGATGACTTCCCTTTGCCCCCCTGGCCACCAGAAACTCTGACCAATAAACTTCCTAGTTTCCAAAATCCCTGGGTGACCCGCCAACCGAGACTCATGACATTCAACAAACAATGCTCTCCTCAAGGCTCTAGGCACAAACAATTTACCACACGGAGTGTTAGATGGTGCCGCACTCTGAGCTCCTAGGATGCTATTCTCCAAATCAGAATCCAATGCGGCCACCACCACCCCTCTCTGCAAAATACACTCCTCCCTCTCAGCATTCACCGCTGGAGAGAAACTACGAGACAAAGCGTCAGCCTTAACATTCTTTGTCCCCGGGACAAAGGTTACGGAAAAATTGAACCAGGCAAAAAACAGTGCCCACCTAGCCTGACGGGCATTCAATCATTTAGCTGCGTCCAGATAAATCAAATTCTTATGATCAGTGAAAACCTGTATAGGATGTTGAGCCCCCTCCAAAAAATGTCGCCAATGCTCGAACGCGAGTTTAATAACCAACAACTCATGATTCCCAACATCATAATTGAGCTCTGTCTCAGAAATTTTTTTTGAAAAGAAAGCACAGGGATGCACCCCATCCTCACCCTCCTGGGACAGAACTGCCCCCACGCCTATAGATGAGGCATCCACCTCAACCAAAAATGGCTTGGTCTCATCTGTCTGGATAAGAACAGGAGCAGAGCTGAACCTCTCCTTGAGATACTTAAAAGCTTCAATAGCCTCAGTGGACCATTGGACTGTATTAGCACCCTTCTTGGTGAGATCAGTAATGGGTTTAGCGATGACAGAGAAATTCTTTATGAACTTCCTGTAATATTTAGCAAACCCCAAAAACCTCTGTACAGACTTCAAACCTTCAGGCCTCAGCCACTCCAGCACAGCCTAAACTTTCACCGGGTCCATCACAAGAGACAAAGTAACCGAAAAAACCTAATTTTCTGGACAGCAAACTGACACTTCTCCAATTTAGCAAAGAATGTGTTATCTCTCAGCATCTGAAGAACTTCGCGGACTCTCTGCCAATGAGACTTAAGATCCAATGAATAAATCAAAATATCATCCAGATAAACAATAACACTCCTACTGATCAAGGGTCTCGGAATGTCATTGATGAAATTTTGAAAAAATGCAGGAGCGTTAGTAAGCCCAAAAGGCATCACTCAACACTCAAAATGACGTTCCGGGGTGTTAAAAGCTGTCTTCCATTCATCTCTGTCCTTCACCCGCAGAAAATTATATGCCCCACGAAGGTCAATCTTAGAAAACCATTTAGCTCCGGTCAATTGGTTAAACAAATCCGGAATAAGTGGTAACGGGTAAGGATTGCGCACAGTGATCTTATTAATCTCCCGAAAATCCAGACATGGCCTAAGACCCCCATCCTTCTTTTTGACAAAAAAAGAACTCAACCGCCACAGGAGACTTAGGTGGGTCTTATGTGACCTGCAGCTAAACTAGTCTGAAAGTATTCTTTCAAAGCCTCCCTCTCGGCAATTGTCAGATTAACCAACCGACTCTTTGGGAGCTTAGCATTAGGGACGAACTCAATAGCGCAATCGTAATCTCTATGAGGTGGTAAAGCTTTCGACTCCACCTCTGAAAAAAAACTCCAAAAGTCCTGAATGGGTTCAGGTAACTCCCTCTTCACAACAGCCTCAATGTGAACATTTACCATAACACCCCTGACCCCAGGATCTTATGGAACCAGACGACCAGTCCAGCAAAAGATTATGCACTTTTAACCAGGGCAATCTCAGGACGACCAGGGAAGGCAATTTAGCAAGTACAAATAAGTCAATCTGCTGCTGATGTTCCATATTCATAGCAAGCGGAAACCCCATGACCTTTCGAAGAATGCTCCCATGCTCCAGGGGAGTATTATCAATCGCCACCACAGGAAAAGGAGACAACAAAGGTTCAGAACCGAACTTATACTTTTCAAGAAATTGTTGATCAATCAAATTAAGTGCAGAACAACAATCCACCATTACCTGAAACTCAATCGAACGACCCTGACAGGTGGTATTACCAGGAAAAAACACCCCAGCAGAACGTAAAAAAACAGGAGTGTTATTTCTGCTGACTATTTTTTTTTCTTTCCTTAAGTGAACCTCGCATTGCTTTAAAAAATGATCAGCCTTACCGCGATACAAGCAAAGTCCCTCAGAGAACCTCCTGTCCCTCTCCTTGGAACGGGATGACATTGCCCCCACCTGCATAGGTTCCCCAGTGTCGGCAGGATTATCGTGAGAAACAGAATCCAGCAATACAGTAAACTTCTCCTCATTCTGTCTGGCCCTCAACCTTCTATCCACATGGATAGCTAACTGCATGGCAACTTGCAAAGTATCAGTTGCAGGGAATGCAATGAGCAAATCTTTAACCCTTTCACTCAAGCCTGCCAGAAACTGAAACTTGAGTGCAGGGTCGTTCCACCTGATCTCTGCAGACCATCGTCTGAACAGGGTGCAATAACTTTCAGCATCCAGAGAACCCTGTTTGAGATGACTGAGCTCTGCCTCAGCTGATGTAACCCGATCAGGATCATCATACAGCAAACCCATGGCATCAAAAAATGCCTCCACAGACCTCAGACAATGATCATCAGGAGACAAGGAAAATGCCCAGATTTGAGGTTCTTTATGCAATAGAGACATAATAATTCCTACACGCTGTACTTCACTCCCAGAAGATCTAGGTCTGAGCCGAAAATACAACAAACAAGCATTTTTAAATTTAAAAAAATTCTGTCGTTTCCCCGAGAAACACTCAGGTAATCCTACCTTAGGTTCTTCATAGTGTTCTGCAGGGTATTTACTCACGTACTGCTGAAGAACGGCAGCCTCCAGAGTCAACCCTTTCAAGCGTTGAGCAAGCTCCTGGATGGTACTCATACTGAAAAAACCCAGGAAGAGGAAAAAAAACAAAAAAAAAATGTTTCTTTTTTTTTTTTTAAACGTGGCTGGACATACTGTTATGTACTGCAACTAAGAACTAAGGAATAGGAGGGAAAATCTGTCCCTGCACTGAGTCTCAGCTTAAACCCTATGCTGGGATGGGTGCCCTATTCCTTGTGAATAGCCCCACCGACACCCCTGCACTGAACTTAAAAGAAGACCTGAAGGAAGGGGAAAGGGGTCCCTAAAAGATCTATGGACTGGGAGTAAAAACAGGAGACCTAACAGAAAAGTTAGTTGCAGAAATGAAGATTAAAGGGAACAAAACTGGTGGAACAAGAAGTCCCAGGATATCAATTGTCCTAAGCACAAAGTAATAACAAGGCAGCTTAGCCAGAGCACAAGCGTAACAACACTGATGTCCAGCAAGGAATGGGAGACAGGTGCCGAGTGTTACGCTCGCGCCCGCACTGACTGGCATGAGCGTGATTAGTGATCCCACTGTACCATGAACCGAGGAGTGCCTGGAGGGGCGTAACTAAGTATCAACCCGATCCGACCAAGGTCGCAAGGCCGCTTAGTCGACTCCGTGGACCAAGGAGGAACTGAGCAGAGGGACCAGGTGCGACTCCAGGTTATACCCCGGTCACAGTTGTTGACCCACACCAGGGAATGCAGGAACAGGCAGGTTAGACTGGCATACAGGCAGGTGGGTATTGGCAAGTACGGCTGGTATGCAGACAGGTGGGTGGGCAAGGCAGAGCAGAGCGGAACCGCCGGAGCGGTGGGCAAGGCAGAGCAGAGAGAAGCTGCCGGAGCGGTGGGCAAGTCAGAGCAGAGAGAAACCGCTGGTGCGGTGAGCAAGGCAGAGCAGAGAGAAGCCACCGGAGTGGTGGGTAAGGCAGAGCAGAGGGAAGCCGCTAGAGCGGTGGGCAAGACAGAGCGGAGCGAAATCGCAGGTGCGGTGGACAAGGCAGAGAGGACAGGGCTCTGTTCACATGGAACAGACTGGAAAATACAGGAAGATGGCTAGAACACAGGAGGAAGATACAGAGGAAGGGAAAAGGGACAAGCAGAACCAGATACACACAAGGTGCTTCCTATGAAGTAGCGAGTGGACACAAAACTCACAAACAGAAGTACAGAGACAACGAGTTGGAGTTAGGTGCAGGTTCAGATACTGCAGGAAAAGGGAAGGTACAGACAAACAGGTAACAGGCTAGGATACAGTTCAGACAGGAACAGCTACTGCAATGAGATACAAGAACGAGCCTGGGTATACAGCCCCCAGAGTGGCAGAAACAGACTAGAAGTCACAGGTAACAGGCCTGGGTATACAGCCCCCAGAGTGGCGGAAACAGACTAGAAGTCAGAGATAACAGGTCTGGGTATGCAGCCCCCAGAGAGGTGGAAACAGACTAGAAACAGGACAGGACCTGGCAATTCAGTAGCAAAGACTAAATGAGTGAAGGTGTTGCTCAGGCCCCTCCTTCTGGGTGGAGGGGGTTTAAATATCCAGTGACTCACAGCAATAGGCTGGAGACGCAATAGGGGTGAGCCCACAGCAGCTATAAGAATCAGGAAGTAACCGGGCTGGCGCCCTAAGCAGTCAGTCAGGAGACATGCACACAGCATGAACTGGAGCAAGGTTTGTAGGCTGGACTGACAGGTAAGATTGCGGTCTTGCATAGTGGGAGGTGGTGCACTATGCAAGCACGCCGCCAGGGATGTTACACCGAGTATTAAAGAGTGAGGAGATCACGAGACCCAGACACCCAGCACCAGAGGAAAAAACTAGAAGCCAGCAAACCACAAAAAGATGGCCAAAAAGTAAAACAACATAGATTCTTACAGTTGTACCTCTCAACTTTTAAAACCAGGGAGAGGGACACATATTAAGGCAGGAGCACAGTTACTGGAATACTGGAGCCCTTTAGAGTTGTCACTCACTGCTATATACCTTTCATGACCTTTATAGGGTATAATGCACTAAAAAATGCCCCCCATATTGCATGATACCCCTACATTGAATTCCCAATCCCTACTTACGCACATTATGATGACATCACAGTGCCTCCTGCAAAGTATGATGCTGCCACATAGTATAATTCCTCCCACATCATGATGCCTAAAGTGCCCCCCACACAGTATGATGGTCCCAGAGCTCCCCTATATATAGCATGATGGCCCCATAGCCCCCCATGCAAAATATGATGGTCCCCACCGCCCCCACACACAATATGATGCCTCTCAACAGATCCCACATTCAGTATAATGTCAGTCACAGGCCCTAACAAAGTATGAGGGCCTCCTTACACAATATGATGTCCCATAAAGCACCAACATGCAGTATGAGGGCCCCAACAATCCTCCACATTGTATTATGTCCCCCACAGCCCCAACAAAGTATGAGAGCCCCCACAGCCCCACACACTATGCTGTCCCTTACAGACCCAACCTGCAGTTTGAGGGCCACCATAACCACCATAACCCCCACACTATATGTCCGTATAGAGCCCCAACATACAGTTGGAGGGCCTCCATATAATATCATGGCCCTCAAAGCCCTCCACTCAGTCTAAGGGCTCCTACAGCTCAAAAAACAGTATGGGGACCCCAAAATATAGTTTGATATCCCACCCCCCTTACACACACTCTATGTGTATTGACAATAAAAAAAAATACAAACTGCTCACATTCTGCCCTTCCCCCGATGTCTACTCTGGTCTGTGCCGACTGAGGCTCCATCCGCACAGGAGGCGCAATGTAATGATGTCATGGCTCCTGCTGTGCTGAGTCACTCGGACGCATAGGCAAAGTGTTGTAACAGGGAGCTGACGGCTCCTTCCTACACCAATCTATGGATGAAACTACCATTGAAATTGCAATGACACGTGGAGGTAAATGGGGGGAGCGGTTCCACAAGGTACCGGTCCCCCCAGCTCGCTTCGGTCACTACGGACAGTACACCCCTGGCTCGGATCTTAAAAGATCAAGGGTGTCAATTCCTAAGGTATATTTTTCCAAATATGCTCCTCTCCTGCCCTTATAATTAAAATAAAGTTGGCTTTTACACTTTTTTTGATCAAAAACAATCAAAAACGATGTTTACTAAGTACCCTATGTTATTTATATGCGCTATTGCTTTTACTTATTTACTTACAGCTGGGTATGTGCTCATTTTGTTTCTATCTTAGATTTTGTAGAATTTGGCAAAAAAAAAAAAGTGACTTAAAAAATCAACACAAATGATAAATTGGGCCGAAAGACTAAAAAGACCATTATTATCAATAATAGTACTAAACTAAGAGCGAATAATGACACCACTCCATAGTGAATAAATATAATTTTACTATACTTTTATGGAGCAAAATACACTGTGCAAAATCCAATATTAACACTATACACACTACTACTTCACAACTGAATTGTACCAGCAAACTGTTGCTAACTGTTTAAAAAAGCACTAAAAATACCAGTGCCCATATAATTGGGATATTAGTTCTGCAGTGACTAACGTAACAGTTAAATCCAGTTATTTACAGATTTAAGAGATTTTTTTCTGATTGGAGTCATTCACTTTTCTTCTCCATCTGGCCCAGACCGGCATGACAATTTTTTCAAGCCACGACCATAACTTGTCTGCACAATCTCCCACACTAAACATACTCTCCATCGTGCTATTACCCCTAATTCTGTGCTTGTTGCTCCCCCATTTACCCAGTCACTGCACCTATTGTGTGGCACAGTCACCCCAATACTCAAACAGGAATAGTGGTCCTATTAATGCCGCACATAGTAGTAGCACCGCTTTTATGCTCCTCAAAGTTATAGTGACCCCATATGTGTCTTCAAGACAGTAATTATGACCCTTGTGTGCACAAAGATAGTAATAATGCCCCTATTGTGTTTCCTAAAAAGCAAGAATTTTCCATAAGTGCAATCTAGAAAGTGATAGTGCCCATCACTAAAGTAATACCCCGTTAAAGTAACAATGCCCCCTCACCGCACCCTTACAGCAACAATGCCCTGAGCACACCATTAAAGTAATTAAATCCCTAAGCGACCCCTTAAAAAGTAATAGTGCTTTAAAGTCCCCTTTCAAAAAGTAATAATTCCCCTGACTGTCCCCTTAAAGCAACAATGCCACCAGCAAGAACCCATTAAAGTAAAAATGCCTGAGTGCCCCCTTCTGATGTAATAATGTTCATGACTCTTCTTTTAAAAAGTAATAATGCCCCTGATTCCGCCTTCAAAGAGTAATAATTCCCCTGAGAGCCATCTTAAAAAAATCATGCGCTAATGGACTTAACTCCTTAACAACGTCGCCATTTTTGTCTCCTCCTTTTCTTCCCAAAGCCATAACGTTTTTATTTTTTAGTCACTATAGCTGTACGAGGGCTTGTATTTTTGTGGGATGAGTTGTACTTTTGAATGACACTGTTCAGTTTTACTGAAAAATGGGGGGAAAAAATCCAGGTGGGTTTGCAGAGCTGTGGCTTATGCCCCTTTTACACGGGCTTATCTAGGCTGTTAAGTGACCACTAATCGACAGTAAGGAAGCCAATCGGAGGTCAATTTCGGGCCTGTTTAGACAGGGCAATGAACATGATATGCCTGCAGAATAATCATTTGTCAGGGTTTTGTTGGATTGACCTAACTTATCCATAATAGTTTCTGCTCCCCAGTTCAAATACTGGGACACCAACTACCATGTGCCATTTATAATAATGATGTTTTTTTGATTGACGACTGACTTGGTAGCAATCACTATTCTTCACCTTCTACATTACCTTCTCCAATTTTCTAAAAATTGTTGTCTCAAATTTGACATCTCATATTTCTATACAACTCATATTTTTATGTTCGGTACTGTAGCATTTAGCCTTTCCAAGAACTTAGTGACCCAGATCATGATCAGCGTTTTGCAGACAATATTCTTTCTAAATTCGTCTTTCCAACTGGCACTTTATATTTGGGTAAACTTCACTTGGCGTTTGTAAAATCTAAATTCATCCAACAGACTGGCAGATGGTGAAGAATGATTCGTTTACTACAGGGGATACATTTTCACGTCCAATGGCACCACTCCGGCCAACACTCAAGGTGATCCAAGACTTGTTTGCAGTTGGTTGGCCATGAAAACCTGAAGCACCTTGAAGACAGTTGTGATATTTGAGTCTATTTGAAACTCAGTGGCTAATAGAAGTTCAGACATGGATGAACAGAGGTGGGGGGTGCACCATGAAAAGACTAAAAAGGGTGTACCAATGTAATAGTGAGGAAGGGTGTAACCTTCCCCTGGCACTAAAGTAGTTAAAATAACATGTTCCCATAGTTAGATTTCTCTGAACTGCTGTTAGGTCAAGTTAAGGGGTTAGCTTCAGTGGTACAGTCAATGGAGTAGAGGGGGGAACACAGTGTCTCGGTCAGGCGTGGAGTATATCTGGGGTTTAGTTTGACATATTTCCTTGTGGGGCTGTAGTACTTTTAATCGGCCACAAGATGCCACGGTCGGGCGCAGCTGTTAGTGAGAGCCTGCTGCCAGAATGACAGTGAGGAATTAACTGCCGCAGGGGGCGGGGAATCCTAGGTAACGTCTGGAGAATTTTCCAGAAAGTGTCAGTTGGAGTCCTGTCAGAGATGTAACAGGAAGCCATACGGGCGGACAGCCAGGGAAATTGGCTGCTAGGGTAGACGGGGGCTCCCTACCCTCAGACAGTGAATAAGCAGTGTAAATATCTCCTCATGCAGGAGTCCCATTAGCCAGTCAGAGAAACTCAACAGAGGTATTGAGGACCCCGGGCACTTCTAGTCTGCAGGTAGCAGAGGAAGATAGGACTCCAGGTTAAGCCGTGAGGGAGATATAGGATCTGGACACACTGTCGCTAGTGAGGAAACGTCTCATGGGACAGAGAATAGAATTAGAGAGATACTTCACCTAAAGAGGGCACCAGGGCTGAAGATGTTTCTAGCACCTGTATGGGAGATGAAAACCAGTTAGGCCTTATCCAATGTACCTGACTGTAAATACTAGATATACTCCTCTCCCCCAAGTAAAATCCCAGTTATGGTTAAGAACTTCAAGTCCTCTGAATTTATTGCTACCCTGGTCCCAGAAGAGAAATGCCTTGAGACATCCGCGAATGGATGGTTTGAAGCAAGTGAAGAATGTCACATACCCAGCCACACATCAGAGGGAGGACACAAATTGTCTGTAGGGTGTCAAAGCGAGCAGGGGCTACAACTCGCCCACAACTACCTCGCTGGGGCACCTTACACCATTCCGGTGATAGACAACACCACCATCCCACTAACTATGGTGAATTTAAATATTGTCATGACCTCCTTTTCATGATCCTTCTTCTTTACAATGATGTCTAATAATATTATAAGGTCTGTATAAGGAATCCCATAATTAGGGAACAGAATCAATTTTTAATGTGTGGCCCTAGACCTCCGATATGGTAACCCACTCAGTGATTGCGCAGTGACAAACAGCAGGGTTTAAATAGGTCAGGTAAAACAGAGTAGACGTTATCATCTCCAAGAAAGGGTATAATCTTAGTAGTTACACATTAACTAGAGGAGAACACAGAGCTTGGTGGTTACATGGCAAAAAAATGGTGGTTAGACAATAAGAATATGCACAGGGATTGGAGGTTTCACATCACGATTGAGGCACAGAGCTTAGTCCTCTCCTTTCCCCCTTCCACAGTAGCACACATTTTCTTTGGCCTGTTCACTCCAGGCCTGGAGTTCTGGTATGGCTTAGCCTCTGACAACCAAGCACACCATGTTGGTACTCCTTGACTGGAGTGAAGAGGCTAAAGAGAATATGTGTAACAGGGGAAGAGGCATGGAGGACCAGATGGTTGGCTGCGGAGAGGGCAGGATAGCTGAGCAAAGAAGTGAGTGTTTATTTTTTTTACATTCTACATTTATTATGCTCAGGGGTCTTAAAATTCTACAGGGCATAAAAAGTAACATTTATTTATACATCAAATAGCTTCACTGCAAATCGAATTTAAAAACCACGTGATTTGCTAAAAATTCAAATATCGACTCTCCAGTGTTTATACTTCAGGATTAATTAATAAAACGTAATAGCTACATATCAGGATTGAGATGCAGAACTTGGAACTAACTTACATATCAGTTTTGAGGCACATAGCTTGGTGGTTACACATTAGTATTGAGGCACAGAGCTTGGTTGGTACATATCAGAATTGAGGCACAAAACTTGGTAGTTACACATCAGTATTGATGTACAGAGCTTGGTTGGTACATATCAGGATTGAGGCACAAAACTTGGTAGTTACACATCAAGGTTGAGGCACAGAGATTAGTGGTTACTAAGTGTTGAGCGAACATGCTCGACACTGTTCGGTACTCGCCCGAGCATCACGCTACTCTTGATATTCGGCGAGCACCGAGCATTTCCGGGTTACTCGGGCGGGAGCTCGGGTCTCCGCCCTGCATGTTTGGCGCTCTTTACAGAGCCAATGAGCATGCAGGGATTGCCAACCAGTCACTGTAATGCCGCAGCCATGTTGGTTGTGGGCATTACATTGATTGGCTGGCCGCACAGCGTCACCTCGAGTATTTAAAACCGGGCGCCGCCATCTTGGACACAGACGACTGGGATCAGACAGTGCAGGGACAGCGCTGCTGATTTAGGGAGAGATATATACTGCGAAATAGTTAGTGTAGGGTCTGTAAAGGCTGACAGATCAAACAAACAGTCCTTCTCAGGACTAATATCCATCCCAGATGTCAGGCAGGCAGGCAGGCTGTATAGGAGACGCAGTGGTTATACCAGCAAACGCTGCATTACAGTCCTGTGTGCTCCTGTTGCTGAAATTGCTGGACTTAGCGCCAGGTCTCGGAGGCCAGGAAAAATCCTTTTTTTTCATCTAAATCCTCTTTTTTTTTTCCTCGTTCACACTGTACAAATACCCGTCTTATTAACCTTTTTGTGTCCCCCCCCCCCAAAAAAAAAGTGTGTCTGTGACAGTTCAGACACAAATATATCTGTTGAAAATAGTCTGGTGTAGGCCAGAGAAACAGAAGTGTGGTTTTGCAGTTCCACGGTTCAAACCTCTGTATTATCCACTTTTGGGCCATTTGTATCTAAAAAAAAACAGTTTTAGTGTGTCGCTCACTGTTCAGCCGCAAATATATATATTTAAAAAAGTCTGGTATACACCAGTAAATTATAACTGTGGTTTTGCTGTTCCACGGTAAAAAATCTCTATTATCCTGCTTTTGGCATTTTTTGCCATAAAAAAAACAAACTAATAGTGTCTCCCTGATTTTTCAGACACAAATATATCTGTTGAAAATAGTCTGGTGTAGGCCAGAGAAACAGAAGTGTGGTTTTGCAGTTCCATGGTTCAAACCTCTGTATTATCCACTTTTGGGCCATTTGTATCTAAAAAAAACCCAGTTTGAGTGTGTCGCTCACTGTTCAGCCGCAAATATATATATTTAAAAAAGTCTGGTATACAAAAGTAAATTATAACTGTGGTTTTGTCGTTCCAATACAAAGTCTCTATTATCCTGCTTTTGTTATTTTTTCCGTAAAGAAAAACAGTAATAGTTTCTCCCTGATTGTTCAGATTGTTTAAAAGAGTCGGGTGTAGGCCAGAGAAATAGAACTGTGGTTTTCCTCTTTCACGGTTCTAATCTACTTTTTATTACCCTTTTTCCATTGATAGTGCGAGTGTAAGCTATTTTACTTCCTTTACAATGGGCAAGGCGCGTGGCAAGGGACGTGGAAGTGGACATTCTGGTGATGGTGCGTGCAGAGGACGGGGCCGTGGCCAAGGTGAAAATGTGCCAGAACCAACAGCCACATCTTCTCGCTCCCACTTCTTGACCGTATTACTAGGGAAGCACAGAACAACACCAGTATTGTGAACTGATCAGTGTGAACAGGTTATTAATTGGATAGCAGATAATACTTCAAGTTACCTGGGCACCACCACCTCCGGTCTGTCTTCCACACGGTCAAATCTTAGTAGCCGTGAGTCTCGACCGCAAACTCCTCCTCACCCTGATGCTCCTTCCTTCCACCATGCCGAGTATCATCAGACAGCAACTCATCCCACACTTGGACACTCTGAAGAGCTGTTCACTGGTCCATTTCCAGATTTGTGCCACTCGCCTGCTCTGCTTGAAGTGGTGGAAGAGGAGATCCCATGTAGCAGTTCCCAAATATTTGAACAGCCAAGGCCACAGGAAGTCGACGCTGGCAATTTGTCACAAGAGGTGGACGATGACGAGACACAATTGCCAGGAAGTGAGGAGGAGGATCGTGGTGCTCAAGTGGAAGAGGAGGAGGTGGTGGATGATCTAGTAACTGACCCAACGTGGCAGGAGGACATGCAGAGCGAGGCCAGCAGCACACAGGATGAGGGAGGCAGAGTACCCCAACAGGCAGGAAGAAGCAGCGTGGTGGCCGCACACAGAAGGCAGGCAACAGTTCCCCGTAACACCAACACGAGGGACGTTGCCAGTACAAGCTGTAGGTCTTCCAGAGTCTGGAATTTTTTTAAAGACTCTGCTGATAACCCCAAAAAGGCCATTTGTACCACCTGCCATGCCAGCATCAGCAGGGGTGACAAAACTACCAGCCTGACCACCACCAGCATGATCAGGCACATGTCAGCAAAGCACCCGACTTTGTGGGGCGAACACCAGGGTCCACGACCAGTGTCAGCGGGTGTCACCACTGCTTCTTCAGCTGTTGTGCGTGCAATAGAACCCCCTGTTGTGTGTGCAAGGCAATCCCCTGTCCATACTGCATGCAAAGATGCCCCCTCCTCTCAGTCTTCACTTGTTATGGCAGTTTCTCAAGAAACAGCATCAACATCCACGTCCACGTCCCACCGCAGCGTTCAATTGTCCATATCCCAGACCTTTGAACGAAAGCGGAAATTCGCAGCTAACGCCCCACATGCCACAGTCCTAATTTCACACATTTCACGACTGCTTGCATTGGAAATGCTGCATTTTAGGCTGGTGGAGACGGAATCCTTCTGCAACCTTATGGCGGTGGCCATCCCTCAGTACTCGGTCCCCAGCCGACACTATTTTGCCCGGTGTGCCATCCCCGCACTACACAAGCACGTGTCCCAAAAAATATCTGCCGTGCCCTCAACAACGCAGTTACTGGGAGAGTCCACCTGACAACAGACACGTGGACAAGTGCTTGTGGCCAGGGACGGTACATCTCCCTGACGGCACACTGGGTAAACATAGTGGAAGCCAGGACCCAGTCAGATCTTGGGACGGAACACATCCTCCCCACACCAAGGATTGCGGGCCCTATGTCAGTCAGAGTTGCCCCCACAGTGTACAGCTCCTGTGCATCATCCTCCTCCTCCTCCTCATGTTCAGCCTCCATCTCAGATATCACCACATCAGTTACAAGCTGGAAGCACTGCAATACTACCTCCGCCAAGCTGCAACAAGCTGTGCTGAAACTCATAAGCTTAGGTGAGAAACCTCACACTGCTTGTTAGTTGAGGACAGCTGTGAAAGAGCAGGCAGATCTGTGGCTGAGACCGCTGAACCTACATCCAGGCATGGTCTTGTGTGACAATGGCCGTAACCTGGTGGCGGCTCTGAGGCGAGGCGAGATCACACACGTACCATGCCTGGCTCATGTGCTTAACCTCGTGGTTCAGCGGTTTCTTAAATCGTACCCCAAGTTGCCAGATCTGCTCGTCAAAGTACGCCGCCTGTCAGCTCATTTTCGGAAGTCGGTTACAGCTTCCGCCCCCCTTGCTGTGTTGCAGCAGCATTTGCAGCTTCCGTCACACCGACTGGTGTGTGATGTCCCCACACATTGTAACTCCACCCTCCACATGTTTCTAAGGATTTGTGAGCAGAAGAGAGCAGTTGTGGAGTACCAGCTGCAACAAGGCCGTCGATATTCAGGTCAGACTCCACAAATAAGACCACAGGAGTGGACATGGATGTCTGACATATGTACCATCTTGACAAACTTTGAGGAGTCCACCAAGATGGTGAGTGGCGATGACGCCATCATTAGCGTCAGTATTCCACTTGTCTGTCTTTTGCAACGCTCTCTGCAGAGAATTAAAGAGGAGGCATTGCAGCCAGAGTATGATGAGATGGATCAAGAAGCCATAGCGGTCGATTACACACAGCCCAGCCTCATCTCATCCCAACGTGCATTGGGGGACAATGAGGGAGAGGAGGAGGAGGAGGAGGAGGAAAAACAGGAGCTTGTATCATGCGCTGTAGACGGTAGTATCTGTACAACTGTCATACCGTCGGTTCAGCGTGGCAGGCCTGAGGACAGGGGGGAGGAGGAGGAGGAGAGCATGGTCAGTCGTCATCTTGGTGAGGACATGGAAGTCTTGCCCGTTACCAGTCTGGCACGCATGGCTGACTTTATGTTACGCTGCCTTAACCGTGACTCTTGCATTGTCAAAATGTTGGGTGACATTCATTACTGGTTGGTGACACTTTTAGACCCCCGCTACAAGGAGAACTTTCACTCTCTTATTCCTGAGGTGGAGAGGTCTACAAAAATGGGGCAGTACCAGAAGGCCCTTGCTGCAGAACTGTTAAAAAAATTCCCATCTGAACACGCTGGCGGCAGAGGTCACAGTTCGTTGCCCAACCAAGGCATACATGCGAGAGAGACGCCACTCCAATCCAGCATAGGCAGGGGAACACTGTCAACGTTCTGGGACAGTTTTCTCAGACCCTCCCTTCGGACAGACCCTGAGGCGCGGGGTACTTTCACAAGGAGTGGAAAGTTTCAAAAGATGATGAGGGAGTACTTTGCCGACCGAACCAGCGTCCTCCGTGATTCCTCTGTGCCTTTTAATTATTGAGTATCCAAGCTGGACACTTGGAATGAACTCACTCTGTACGCCTTGGAGGTCCTGGCCTGCCCTGCCGCTAGCGTGTTATCGGAGCGTGTTTTTAGTGCCGCTGGGGGAATTATAACTGATAAGCGCACTCGCCTGTCAACTGACAATGCTGACAAGCTGACCCTTATCAAAATGAACAAGGGCTGGATTGGGCCAGACTTCTCATCACCACCAAATGACAGCAGAGTAACATAAAGTCAAATCCACTGTGTTATTTTGGGAGGTGTATTCACATGCACCACTTCACACCCACACATGGGTATACGCTTCCTCATTTCGGCTGTTTTATGTTCTTCTCCTTATCCTCAGCTTCCACCACCACTATACCACCAGGGTGACCGTAGTCCGTGTTGCCATTATTGAAAGTTCCTCCATCCTTATTTTTGTCAACTTTTGCTTGGAAGGCATAAGCAAAGACTATGGGAGACCCATTCCCCAATAATGGGAATAATGTTTTTAAGATGCTGTACTGTATGGCTCTTGTAAGGGGCATTAAAATCGTCTTGTTAAGCTACTGCGACCTCCACCACTTTTCCAAGGGGCATTAAAACCATCTTGTTAAGCTACTGGGACCTCCACGTCTCTTCCGAGGGGCATTAAAACCGTCTTGTTAAGCTACTGCGACCTCTACCACTTTTCCAAGGGGCATTAAAACCGTCTTGTTAAGCTACTGCAACCTCCACGTCTCTTCCAAGGGGTATTAAACGCGTCTTGTTAAACCACTCTGAACTCCACAGCTCTTCCAAGGGGCATTGAAATGTTGTTTCTAATTAACTCTAACCTCCACGACTCTCCGAACGGGCATTGCATTTCCTCCTAATTTTTGGCAGCTTTTGCTTGGAAGGCATAAGCAAAGACTATGGGAGACCCACTCCCCAATAATGGGAATAATGTTTGCAATATGCAGTACTGCATGGCTCTTGTAAGGGGCATTGCAAGTTCCTCTGTCCTAATTTTTGGCAGCTTTTGCTTGGAAGGCATAATCAAAGACTATGGGAGACCCATTCCCCAATAATGGGAATAATGTTTTTAAGATGCTGTACTGTATGGCTCTTGTAAGGGGCATTAAAACCGTCTTTTTAAGCTACTGGGACCAACACGTCTCTTCCAAGGGGCATTAAAACCATCTTGTTAAGCTACTGGGACCTCCACGTCTCTTCCGAGGGGCATTAAGACCGTCTTGTTAAGCTACTGTGACCTCCACGTCTCTTCCGAGGGGCATAAAAACCGTCTTATTAAGCTACTGTGACCTCCACGTCTTTTTTGAGAGGCATTAAAACCGTCTTGTTAAGCTACTGTGACCTCCACCACTTTTCCAAGGGGCATTAAAACCGTCTTGTTAAGCTACTGTGACCTCCACCACTTTCCCAAGGTGCATTAAAACCGTCTTGTTAAGCTACTGTGACCTCCACGTCTCTTCAAAGGGGCATTAAAAGCGTTTTCTTAAACCATTCTGAACTCCACAGCTCTTCCAAGGGGCATTGAAATGTTGTTTTTAATTACCTCTAACCTACACGACTCTTCCAACGGGCATTGCATTTCCTCCTAATTTTAGTCAGCTTTTGCTTTTCAATGCAAAGGCGAAAACTAAGGGAGACCCACTCCCCAATAATGGGTAGAAGGTTTTTAGTATGCTGTAATCCACGTCTGTTTCAAGGGGCATTGCAGTTCCTCATAATTTTTGGAAAGCCTTCCATTCACTGCTTAGGCCAACAGTGTACAGGAGACCCAGTTGCTATAAATGGAAAAAACGGTTTAGTTAAGGCCCTCTGACCTCCATGTCATTTCCAAGGGGCATTGGAGTGCCTCGAAACTTTTGGTAGGCATTGCACTCACTGAATGCCTTATAACTGTGTAGCCGAACCGCTCCTTTTGTTACAGAAACATATCCTACAAGACATATGAGGAGTCCTGAGGAGATAATTTGCATATTCCCACTGCATTTTGGGGTAAGTGAAGAGTCTCCGCGAGCTCAAAGAACACTGGATTTTGGCTGTTGGAGCTGAAAAGAGGACATCGGTAAACCAGGGGAGGAGTCCTGAGGAGATAATTTGCATATTCCCACTGCATTTTGGGGTAAGTGAAGAGTCTCCGCGAGCTCAAAGAACACTGGATTTTGGCTGTTGGAGCTGAAAAGAGGACATCGGTAAACCAGGAGAGGAGTCCTGAGGAGATAATTTGCATATTCCCACTGCATTTTGGGGTAAGTGAAGAGTCTCCGCGAGCTCAAAGAACACTGGATTTTGGCTGTTGGAGCTGAAAAGAGGACATCGGTAAACCAGGGGAGGAGTCCTGAGGAGATAATTTGCATATTCCCACTGCATTTTGGGGTAAGTGAAGAGTCTCCGCGAGCTCAAAGAACACTGGATTTTGGCTGTTGGAGCTGAAAAGAGGACATCGGTAAACCAGGGGAGGAGTCCTGAGGAGATAATTTGCATATTCCCACTGCATTTTGGGGTAAGTGAAGAGTCTCCGCGAGCTCAAAGAACACTGGATTTTGGCTGTTGGAGCTGAAAAGAGGACATCGGTAAACCAGGGGAGGAGTCCTGAGGAGATAATTTGCATATTCCCACTGCATTTTGGGGTAAGTGAAGAGTCTCCGCGAGCTCAAAGAACACTGGATTTTGGCTGTTGGAGCTGAAAAGAGGACATCAGTAAACCAGGGGAGGAGTCCTGAGGAGATAATTTGCATATTCCCACTGCATTTTGGGGTAAGTGAAGAGTCTCCGCGAGCTCAAAGAACACTGGATTTTGGCTGTTGGAGCTGAAAAGAGGACATCGGTAAACCAGGGGAGGAGTCCTGAGGAGATAATTTGCATATTCCCACTGCATTTTGGGGTAAGTGAAGAGTCTCCGCGAGCTCAAAGAACACTGGATTTTGGCTGTTGGAGCTGAAAAGAGGACATCGGTAAACCAGGGGAGGAGTCCTGAGGAGATAATTTGCATATTCCCACTGCATTTTGGGGTAAGTGAAGAGTCTCCGCGAGCTCAAAGAACACTGGATTTTGGCTGTTGGAGCTGAAAAGAGGACATCGGTAAACCAGGGGAGGAGTCCTGAGGAGATAATTTGCATATTCCCACTGCATTTTGGGGTAAGTGAAGAGTCTCCGCGAGCTCAAAGAACACTGGATTTTGGCTGTTGGAGCTGAAAAGAGGACATCGGTAAACCAGGGGAGGAGTCCTGAGGAGATAATTTGCATATTCCCACTGCATTTTGGGGTAAGTGAAGAGTCTCCGCGAGCTCAAAGAACACTGGATTTTGGCTGTTGGAGCTGAAAAGAGGACATCGGTAAACCAGGGGAGGAGTCCTGAGGAGATAATTTGCATATTCCCACTGCATTTTGGGGTAAGTGAAGAGTCTCCGCGAGCTCAAAGAACACTGGATTTTGGCTGTTGGAGCTGAAAAGAGGACATGGGTAAACCAGGGGAGGAGTCCTGAGGAGATAATTTGCATATTCCCATTGCATTTTGGGGTAAGTGAAGAGTCTCCGCGAGCTCAAAGAACACTGGATTTTGGCTGTTGGAGCTGAAAAGAGGACATCGGTAAACCAGGGGAGGAGTCCTGAGGAGATAATTTGCATATTCCCACTGCATTTTGGGGTAAGTGAAGAGTCTCCGCGAGCTCAAAGAACACTGGATTTTGGCTGTTGGAGCTGAAAAGAGGACATCGGTAAACCAGGGGAGGAGTCCTGAGGAGATAATTTGCATATTCCCACTGCATTTTGGGGTAAGTGAAGAGTCTCCGCGAGCTCAAAGAACACTGGATTTTGGCTGTTGGAGCTGAAAAGAGGACATCGGTAAACCAGGGGAGGAGTCCTGAGGAGATAATTTGCATATTCCCATTGCATTTTGGGGTAAGTGAAGAGTCTCCGCGAGCTCAAAGAACACTGGATTTTGGCTGTTGGAGCTGAAAAGAGGACATCGGTAAACCAGGGGAGGAGTCCTGAGGAGATAATTTGCATATTCCCACTGCATTTTGGGGTAAGTGAAGAGTCTCCGCGAGCTCAAAGAACACTGGATTTTGGCTGTTGGAGCTGAAAAGAGGACATCGGTAAACCAGGGGAGGAGTCCTGAGGAGATAATTTGCATATTCCCATTGCATTTTGGGGTAAGTGAAGAGTCTCCGCGAGCTCAAAGAACACTGGATTTTGGCTGTTGGAGCTGAAAAGAGGACATCGGTAAACCAGGGGAGGAGTCCTGAGGAGATAATTTGCATATTCCCACTGCATTTTGGGGTAAGTGAAGAGTCTCCGCGAGCTCAAAGAACACTGGATTTTGGCTGTTGGAGCTGAAAAGAGGACATCGGTAAACCAGGGGAGGAGTCCTGAGGAGATAATTTGCATATTCCCACTGCATTTTGGGGTAAGTGAAGAGTCTCCGCGAGCTCAAAGAACACTGGATTTTGGCTGTTGGAGCTGAAAAGAGGACATCGGTAAACCAGGGGAGGAGTCCTGAGGAGATAATTTGCATATTCCCATTGCATTTTGGGGTAAGTGAAGAGTCTCCGCGAGCTCAAAGAACACTGGATTTTGGCTGTTGGAGCTGAAAAGAGGACATCGGTAAACCGCGCGCCTACCAGCGCGCGCATTTTGAAGCATTTTTTTAAGCTTTTTTTCACTGTTTTCAGAACATTAACAATAAGAACATGGAAGAGTCCAGAAGCCATTTGGTGAGCTGCATATCCTGCTACATGTTCACAGTCTTGCCAGTGGAAAAGCCAAACTTCACATGCCAGAAATGCAAGCTTGTGTCCCTGTTGGAGGAAAAGTTGCGAAATCTAGAAGAGAGGTTAACTACCTTGAAAATCATTAAGGAAGGTGAAGAGTTCTTAGACAGAGCAGAATTATCTCTTCATGATTCAGAAAGAGAAGAAATTCGAACTGCACCTGACGAAACAGAGGAATGGAAGCATGTGACCCACAGAAGCAGGAGGATCGAGAGGCAGTCAGCACCCATACTGCTCAGGAACCAGTACCAGGCTCTCACGCAGGAGAACCATGAAGAAATACAGCAAAATAAGACTTTGCCAGCAATGAATAACCTTGTAAGCCCTCAGAATCCTCCTGGATGGAGAAAGAAGAATGTTGTGAAGAAAAAACGGAGAGTGGTGGTCATGGGGGATTCCCTGTTAAGAGGAACAGAGGCCGCTATCTGCAGACCAGACATAACCTCAAGAGAAATGTGCTGTCTTCCAGGAGCAAAAATTAAAGATGTGTCTGACAGGATATCAAGACTCTTCAGACCTACAGATCACTACCCATTCCTGCTAATACATGTGGGGACAAATGACACCGCAAGAAAGGACCTGGAAACCATCTGCAGTGACTTTGAAGACTTAGGCAAGAAAGTGAAAGAATTGGGAGCGCAGGTGGTCTTCTCATCCATTCTCCCAGTGGATGGCCATGGAACAATGAGGTGGAATAAGATTCTACAGGTGAACAACTGGCTACGTCGATGGTGCCGTCAACAAGGATTTGGATTTCTGGATCACGGAATGAATTACCTATACGATGGACTACTTGCTAGAGATGGGGTGCACCTTACGAAGACTGGAAAACATGTATTTGGAAGTCGCCTTGCTACACTCATCAGAAGAGCTTTAAACTAGAACAATGTGGGAAGGGAAGCAAAAGGCCAGAAAAAGCCATACAGCTGACAAATACTATTGAGATCTCTGCTACTGGAAGTGGAAAGGAAGAACTAAGACAAAACAATTTAAATAATAAAAATATGGGAGGAAGAGAAACCAATCACAAACTAAAATGTTTTTATACAAATGCACAAAGCATGGGCAACAAACAAGGAGAATTGGAACTACTAATGCAGGAAAAGGAATATGATGTCATTGGAATCACTGAAACTTGGTGGGACGATACACATGATTGGAATAAAAAGCTAAAAGGATACAACTTATTTGCAAGAAACAGACTTGATAAACGAGGAGGAGGTGTTGCATTGTATGTTAGAAAAGCGTATATCTGCACAGAGATTGAAGCTTCAGAGACTGGGAGTTCTGTGGAAACTGTTTGGGTAAGAATACAAGGAGAGAACAACGGAAAGGACACCATTGTAGGCATTTACTACAGGCCACCTGGGCAAGCTGAAGATATGGATGAACTCTTTATGTATCAAATGACCAAGTTCTCCAAAAATATGACGTAGTGGTCATGGGAGATTTCAACTATCCAGACATTTGTTGGGAATCTCTCTCAAGTAAAACTAACAGGTCAAGCAAATTCTTATCCTCTCTTGCTGACAACTTTATCTTCCAAAAGGTAGGGGAGAAAACAAGGGGATCTGCTACTTTGGATCTAATCCTTATAAACAGGGAGGAAATGGTTGAGGAGGTAAAGGTGGCTGGGACCCTAGGAGGCAGCGATCATGCTATTATAGAATTTTGGATAACTAGAGGAGGAAGACATGTGAAGACTCAGACTTCAAGGTTAGATTTTAGAAAGGCAGATTTTAAGAGACTCAGAAAGAGAATAGGAGGGATCCAATGGCTGGATGTCCTTAAGGACAAAAATGTCCAGGAAGGATGGGAAATTTTTAAAAATGAGATTCTCAAAGCACAATCGTTAACAATCCCGAAAAGTAGGAAGAATGGGAAGCATTTAAGGAAACCAGGATGGATGAACACAGAACTTAAACACATGCTAAAAAGAAAGAAAGAAATGTTTATTAAATGGAAAGAGGGAGGCATATCTAAAGAAGATTATAATGCAGTCTGCAGATCCTGCAGGGCACGTATCAGGTTAGCTAAAGCTGACAATGAATTAAGGCTTGCAAGAGATGTCAAAAGCAATAAAAAAGGATTTTGGGGGTATGTAAAAAGTAAAAGAAAAGTCAAAGATGCTATAGGATTTTTACAGGATGAAAATGGAGAAATGGTAAGAGAGGATGTTGAGAAGGCCGAACTTTTTAATTCCTATTTTGCATCTGTTTTCTCTCAGAAAGAAAATGTAACATCAACTGATCTTCACTGTCCATTTAAAGGAATAGAGGAATCCAAGTTATCTGTAAACAGAAAGATTGTGAGGGAATATTTAGCTAACATAAATGAGTTCAAGTCTCCAGGTCCAGATGAATTACACCCCAGAGTACTGAAGGAGATCGTAGAAGAAATTTTAGAACCACTCTCCATAATCTTTGAAAATTCTTGGAGAACAGGAGAAGTCCCAGAAGACTGGAGAAGAGCAAATGTTGTTCCTATCTTCAAAAAGGGGAAGAAGGTGGACCCAGGGAACTATAGGCCGGTGAGTCTGACTTCTATACCAGGAAAGATCTTTGAACAAATTATTAAACAACATGTATGTAAGTACATGGATAAGAATGAAGTGATTAACCAGAGTCAGCATGGGTTTGTAACTAACAAGTCATGTCAGACTAACTTAATTTCCTTCTATGACAGAATCACTGACTGGGTGGATCAGGGAAATGCTGTAGATATAGTATATCTTGACTTCAGCAAAGCATTTGACAAAGTATCTCACACCATCCTTATTGAAAAAATGACCAAGTATGCAATGCACCAGGCAACTGTTAGGTGGATTCATAACTGGCTTAGTGATCGGACTCAAAGGGTGGTTGTAAATGTCTTCACATCCAGCTGGATGAATGTCTCAAGTGATTTAGATGAAGGAATTGAGGGTAAACTGATTAAATTTGCTGATGACACAAAGCTAGGAGGGATAGCTAATACTAGAGAAGAGAGAGAGAGGATTCAAAAAGACCTAAATAAACTGGAGCAGTGGGCAGCAACCAACAGAATGGTTTTTAACAGGGAAAAATGCAAAGTACTACTTCTGGGCAATAAAAATGAAAAACGCATATACAGAATGAGAGGAATAGAGCTAAGCAACAGTACATGTGAAAAAGACTTAGGTATACTAATAGATCATAGACTGAACATGAGTCAACAGTGTGATGCAGCAGCAAAAAAGGCAAATACAATTCTGGGATGTATTAACAGAAGCATACAGTCTAGATCACGTGAAGTCATTATCGGTCTTTACTCCTCTTTGGTCAGACCTCATCTGGAATACTGTGTACAGTTTTGGGCACCACATTTTAAAAAAGACATCGACAAACTGGAGCAAGTT
Source organism: Phyllobates terribilis (assembly GCF_046119375.1). Classification (NCBI taxonomy): domain Eukaryota; kingdom Metazoa; phylum Chordata; class Amphibia; order Anura; family Dendrobatidae; genus Phyllobates; species Phyllobates terribilis. The sequence continues at coordinate 751,682,378 of NW_027362764.1, read as the reverse complement.
CAGAGAAGAGCGACCAGAATGGTGACTGGTCTGCAAACCATGTCCTATGAGGAACGGTTGCAGGATTTGGGAATGTTTAGCTTGCAAAAAAGAAGACTGAGAGGAGACTTAATAGCTGTCTACAAATATGTCAAGGGCTGTCACATTGTAGAAGGATCATCTTTATTCTCATTTGCACAAGGAAAGACTAGAAGCAATGGGATGAAACTAAATGGGAGGAGACACAGATTAGATATTAGAAAAAACTTTTTGACAGTTAGGGTGATTAAGGAGTGGAACAGGCTGCCACGAGAGGTGGTGAGTTCCCCTTCAATGGACGTCTTCAAACAGAGGCTGGACAGACATCTGTCTGAGATGATCTAGTGAATCCTGCTTTGAGCAGGGGGTTGGACCAGATGACCCAGGAGGTCCCTTCCAACTCTACCATTCTATGATTCTATGACTTGCCTGATAATGATGTGAATGGTCCCTGTTCCTCCTGCTCTTTCTCCTTTGCCACCACCTCATCTATCATTTATCACCTGAAGCTTTGTTTTAATGGGAGTCATAGAAATGGGATAGTAGCAGGAAACCATCCAGCAATCCTCGGAGGAGGTAGGATATGCGCCAAAACGCTGACCACCTCAGGCCTAGCCACTACTACATACATGCGCTTGCATTCCAAGAAAACAAAGCAGATGCTAACTTCTATCATCATCATCATGCTCCTCACCTTGGCACTCTCAACTCCTCTGATGGAGAAGCCAGGGCCCACCGGAGGAGTCTGGTTCTCTGGTGGGCTCGTCCAATGCTGCCGTAAAGCAGGCCAGGCTAAGAAAAGTGTGGGGAAGGTTCCCGGGACAAATAGTGGTGGCTGGGGACTGAGTATGGAGACATCGCCGCCGACGCAGCCATGAGGTAGTGGCCAGCTTCGGCCTCCTCCAAACTAAAAGGCCCCATTTCAAGTGCAAGCTAGCAGTATGGTATTGCAGCCTGGGGGTGGGTGGGTGGCAGGCTGCACTCTTACGCTTGTGTAGCACCCCGAGGACTCGGCTGCTACAGGGGTATTGCACCTCGAACCAGAGGTGTGGTATTCCACTCCCGGGTAAGGATGGAGTGTGGGACTGAGCTCAGATAGCTGCATGCACTACACTCACCCCATTTCCGGGGGACAGAACAACGGTACTCCCACCAAATAGTTGTGCAGGTACGACAGCGTCTGTCCCTGGCTGGAGTGGGGGGGGGGGGGACATCCCAGTAGTGTAGGGGCAGATAGGGGAGGGGCTCTGGGCATAGAGGTAGGAGCCCATTGGGTGCTAGTCACCTGGGCTCACACATAGAGGGAGTATATATGGTGGGCACCATCTAGAGACAGGGTCAGTGAGTTCTGAGGGAGAGTTCAGCCAGGAGGGCTGACAGGGAGCTGTGGCTCCGTCTGGGCCCAGCTCCAGGGCCAGGCCTGTAGTGGAGAGAAGGAGGAAGAGAGGCCCAGAGACACAAGACAAGAGGGAACCCTGAGATCCCAGAAGTAAACCAGAAGGGTGAAGGGTTGGCAGAAAAGGGTACCGGATCCAAAACTGGCAGAGACAAAATATCCTTAGCCAGGAACCGGAGGTCGTGGTCAAGTTTTGGGCACGACCCTCACCACATCCACCAGGAAGGCATGCCACGAATAGGGTCAGGAAAGCCAGGAAAGGTTTTGCCACCAAGAGGCCCGAGGGAGCCGGACAAAGGTGGGTCCCTGGTGGGGACGGCCAGTAGGAAGAAAGAGAGAGGGGAGCTCAGGACCACGCTCTGGAACTGCCCGGGAGTTGACCGAGTCCCGCACCTGGTGGACGCAGCACGGCCCGGGTGGTCACCCTTGGCCGAAGTGACCGGAGCAACACCTGTGAGTAAAAACCCTGAAACTGCATCAAACGTCTCTGAGCTTCCTTGCCGCACCATCACTACCACTGTCATCTACATCTGCTGCCCTGAGGCCATACCCCTCCCGTTGGGGGTTATACCATCTACGCTGCACAATCCTATCACCGGCCTCAGCTTTCTGCCCTGCAGCGGCGGCCTCATAGCCGCAATCAACGGGTGGCGTAGTCGTCCAACATCTACCGTTCAAAACACTGCCGTCCAGCTTGACTCCCTGGGCACGGACCGGGTCACCGCCACGAGACTACTACTCCCATCGGATCCGGCTCCGGGTAAGCCCCCGTGCGCGCGATGCCGCGCGACGAAGGCCCAGGGGCGCGTCACTTGCATTCCAAGAAAACAAAGCAGATGCTAACTTCTATCATCATCTTCATGCTCCTCACCTTGGCACTCTCAACTACTCTGATGGAGAAGCCAGGGCCCAACGGAGGAGTCTCTGGTTGTCTGGTGGGCTCGTCCAATGCTGCCCTAAAGCAGGCCAGGCTAAGAAAAGTGTGGGGAAGGTTCCCGGGACAAATAGTGGCGGCTGGGGACTGAGTGTGGAGACCTCGCCGCCGACGCAGCCATGAGGTAGTGGCCAGCTTTGGCCTCCTCCAAACTAAAAGGCCCCATTTCAAGTGCAAGCTAGCAGTATAGTATTGCAGCCTGCAGGTGGGTGGGTGGTTGGCTGCCTATTTGCGCTTGCATTGCAAGGAATGGGGGAGGTACAATTGAACACTGCCCTGGGACAAGGACTTGCACGGGGATAGTTGCAAGTCTGCATCTTCTGATGCGGCAAGGATCACTTCTGATGGGCATACTTTTAGGCAGTGACCTGGGTGTCAGAGATGCTTCCACGGGTCTTCCCCATGCTGTTCCCATGTCTTTTCATCACTATATGCATGTGTCACACAGCACATGGCCAGATAAGGTTGTAAAATGTTAAAATGACATTTCCTGGTGAATGCATTTGTCACAGTTGAAAGCAATACAAAAGTGCAAAAACGCATAAAAAATGCTACTTGTGAACATAGCCCAAGGTGTGGAGGAGTATTTTTTTTGTTATTTATTTTACCTTATACACAAGTCTTTACCCTGGAAATGAACTTCCTTAACATATTTCACAGGAAAACCATTTCAGTTTCGTTTTTGAACGTTTTATTGTGAGCCCTTAAAAGTGGCTTAATACCTCAGACCACGTTGTTGACAGCAGTGACCTGGGGGTCAGAAATGTTTCCTGGGGCGATCCCCATGCTGTCCCCATGTCATTTGAGCACTATCACTATCGTTTTGGGCACTTGTTAGGCTTTTAAAAGACTGCCGGGGGTGCCGCCGCAAAAATGCTCGGGTCTCCCATAGACTAACATTGGGCTCGTTGCTCGGGTCGAGCACCCCAGTATCACGGCGAGCTCGGGCCGAGCTTCACGCACCCGAGCATTTTAGTGCTCGCTCAACACTAGTGGTTACACATCAGGATTGAGGTACAGAGCTTGGTGGATGTGACGCACCCCCTGGGCCGTGTGTGTGTGGGGATACCCGGAACCGGACCTTTTGTGGATGCTGGGGGTTGTAGTCTCCGTGGCGGCGACCCGGTCCATGCCCAGGGCGGTCAAACCAAATGGCAGTCTATATGCTGAATGTCCGACTACGCCACCCGTGGATTGCGGTCAGGGTGAACCGCCGCTGCAGGGCAGACCGCTGAGGCTGGTGTTGTGGGTGCAGCAGAGGATAGTATGACTCCCCACGGGAGGAGTATAGCCTCAGGGCAGCAAGTGTGGATGTTGGAGGTGATGGCGTGCGGGAGCAGCAGTAACGACACAGAGTCCTGTAATGCAGTCCAGGGTATTTACTCACAGTTCTTTATCCACATTACTACAGCTGGTCATAACGTCCCACGTCGCACTGTGCTCACCAGGTGAGGGGCTCGGCCTGCTCCCAGATAACTTTGGAGCGTTTCACAGGACCCCCTTTGTGTGTCCTTTCTCTGGCCTGTCATACCCCGCCAGTGACCTCGCTTCTGTCCGGCTGCCTCGGGCCTTCTCTGGTAAACCTTGGTGCAATTTCCCTGACCCTATGTGGTGCCTTCCTAGCGGGTGTAGCGAGGGACTGCGCCACATAAAATGTCACAGCCTCCGGTTTCTAGCTGAGGGTAGTTCCCTGCCTCCACTAGCTCCCCCTTTGGCCTGACCCCCCTACGCAGGTAGATTCGGGCGTGCGGTGGCGACTCGCCAGTCCACACCCCTGGGGTCCCTTCGTTCCTTGTTCCTGGAGCCTCCTCCGTTCCTCTTCCTTCCTTTTCCTTCCTCCAGGCTCCGGCCGCTCTCTCCGGCCTGCCTGCGGAGCAGAGCTCGGCCTGAGCCTCTGCTCCCTGTCTCCTCCTCTGACTGGACTGAACTCCACTGCACTCTCTGCGCTAAGATGGTGCCCACCTTTTATACCTCCCACTAAGTGCACCCAGGAACTGCCCTCTCCCTCCTATGCACTACAGGGTCCCCCCTTCCTCGGTGTTTCCTCCCCCTACTCCAGCCAGGGACAGGGACTGTCGTGCTCTACTTGGAGCATATCGGTCGCCCTGCCCATTGGAAATGTGGTGTAATGCATGCAGGTGTCAGGGTCCTGATCCACACTCCATCCTTACCTGGAAGTGAGATATCGCACATCTGGTTGAGATGCAATACCTCTGTAGCGACCGAACCCTCGGGGCGCTACAGATGCATATCAGGATTAAGGTGTAGTTACAGTTATACCTGAGCCCTGGTGTCCAAGAGACCTGATGTTCCATTTTCCACATAATAGGACTGTTTTACTATAAATTTTTAATAAAGTCCCTGGAGGTCCATCTATACCCCGGATTATGTCATCTCCATGACAAGAGCATGGATTAAAATTTATATCGAATATCTTGTAGGAATGAATCTATGACCTTTTTCTAAAACTTTGCTGAGAAAGTATTATGCAAATGTATCATGTTTTGTGAAAACGCAAACAATATTGATATCAGAACAACACTCTGACCTTCAGTGATGGAGAGAAGGGACCATTCATCTTCAGGTTGCCCTCATATATTTCTAAGGTTTGTGCTAATTCTTGCCTGCCGTTATTAACCACGCTATAAAATTTATGCTAATGCTTGTGATGAAGTCGGTTAAGAAAGCCGCCTGGACGAGCACCGAGACTGTAATTAATCATAATAATTACTTTCAGTACTTTAGAGGCCACCTCCTTAGGGACATGGAATAGATACGATCAGGAAATGTCAACATGCCCAGTTTACAGCAATCCTGCCGCATAATAGGTGAAAATCTGCAGAAGACACAGTTGTCAAAGAAGTATCACAATGACATTGAACTTCAAAGGGACGCACAGGGAGTTAGTTTGATATCTTTCCTTGGTATATAACCAATTATTGGACATTTGCACTGATGCAATGTTTGTGCCAGTGTAGTCATGTCTGAAAGGTTTGTTTCCACAGCAGAAAGTTCAATCTGAAGAAATTCTGATCTATGGCTCCTTGACAAGAGACGGGACAACCACTCTTTGTCTTAAGGCACGGGTTTCCAAAAAATAGCACCCCACTGAATTAAATGAGCTACTTATAAAGCTTACAGAATATTGTCATGTTGTAAAAGAAGCATGGACTTGTAGGACAGGGACGTAACATTACCACTTTACAAAGTGTTAGCGGAACCTCACCTGGAATATGCAATTCAGTTCTGAGTACCAGTTTATAGGAAGGATGCCCTAAAGATAGAAAAAGTACAAAGAAGAGCCTCAAAACTCACATGGAGGATTTTCATTATGAGTAGAGATTACCAGAGTTACAGTTATTTAGTTTTGAGAAGAGACTTCTAAGGCGAAAAATGATTGTCTTGTATAAATACTTAAATGGCCCATATAAAAAAGTATAGTCAAAAACTGTTTCATTTCACAAATCCTCAAAAGAGAAGACACTCCCTCCATCTGGAGAAATACAGGTTCAATCGCCAGAGGATACAAGGCTTCTTTACCATGAGAACTATTAATCTGTGGAATAGTCAACCTTAGGAGCTGGTCAATGTCACGGGGATCCTGCGATAGAGTGGGGTCAGACGATCTCAGCGTTTGGTGACACATACACCTGATGTAGTTAGAACGGCTTCACCGTCCTATGAGCAGTTCTGGCTTTCTTTGCTCTGGTGCTGCAAGGGTTAAACTGCTTAGTTGGACTACTGGAGTTCTCTGTCTTGGGTTTAATCAGCTGTTCTGAGTTTGTTACTCCCAGCAGGTATAAGAACCCTCCTCGATGCTTCTGACCTTGCCAGTAATAGTTACCACCACCTGGTTTGAAGTTGAAGGAGAGAGTTCAGTGACTCGCCCCCTGGGCCTGTGTTGTGCAGGGGATACCCGGAACCGGGCCTCTGGTGTGATGTAGTCTCCATGGCGCTGACCCGGTCAGTGCCCAGGATGGTCAATTCAGTGGCAGTCTTAGTGTAATAACAAATGTCCGACTACGCCACCCTTGGATTGCGGTCAGTGTGGACCGCCGCTGCGCTGCAGACCGCTGAGGCTGATGTTGTTTGCGCAGCCGAGTATGGGATAACTCCCCACAGGAGAAGTATTGCCTCAGGGCAGCTAGTGTGGATGATGGGAGTGATGGTGTGAGCGTCCCAGTACTGATGGTGCTGGTGCGGCGATGAAACACAGAGACGTGGGGTTGCAGTTTCCAATGCTTTACTCACAGTTGTTATTCGTGTCAATCCTGCAGGCGATGACTGCCCAAGCCGTGCTGCGTCCACCAGGCAGGGGACTCGACCAACTCCCAGGCAATTCCAGAGCGTCTTCTCTACTCTGGCCATCCTCACCAGTGACCCACCTTTGTCCAGCTTCCTCGGGCCTTCTATTGGCAAAACCTATCTCCAGTTTCCCTGACCCTACGTGGTATGCTTTCCTGGTGGATGTAGTGAGGGGTCGCACCAAGATGTGGTCACAACCTCCGGTCTTTGGCTGAGGAATCTGTTGCCTCCACCAATTTGGGTCCCGGTACCCTGCTCTGCCAACCCTTCACCCGCAATCTCCTGGGCCTTTGGGGTTCCTTCTGCCTTCGTGTCTCTGGGCCTTTCTCTGTGTTCCAGTTCCTTGTTTCCTTTCTTACTTCCTTTGCTGTTCCTTCTCCTCTCTCTCTTTTGCTCCGGCCTCCTGACAAGGCCTGCCCGTGGAGCAGAGCCCCTGGAGCAGCTCTGCTCCCTGTCACTTCTCCTCGGACTGCACTGCTCTCTGAACTCACACTGTCCTAAGATGGTGCCCACCTTTTATACCTCCCTCTAGCACCCGAGCCCAGGTGACTAGCAACCAATGGGCTCCTACCTATGTCCAGAAACCGTCCCCTCCTGCTCCTACATCACTGGGTTTTCCTCCCCCCTCCCCACTCCAGCCAGGGACAGAAGCTGTCGTGCCTGCACTTCTGTGGGAGCACCGTTGAGCAGTCCCTCGGAAATGGAGTGTGTGCGGTGCATGCAGCTAAACGAGTCCTGGTCCACACTCCATCCTTACCCGGGAGTGGAATATCACACCTCTGGTCTGAGGTGCAATACCCCTGTAGCAGCCGAGCCCTCAGGGTGCTACATCAGTGTTTGGAGTAGGCCACTGGAGAGTTTTTCAGGAGATTGCTCCTTGGAGTTGGTTTGCATGTTTATCCTTATCCACTCCCATTTGGTTTCTTCCTTCCTATTCCTCCCCTGTTTCCCACTCTGTTGTTTTGAGTGTATTTGTATGATTGTAGTTTTCTTGTATCCCTTTCTGTTTACCCCTGTCTGTCTGGTTACTGCTTGCCTCTACACTTTAGCCTTACACCTCTCTGGGTGGTTGTGGGAACAGATAAGGATATTAGAGCATAGCAAGGTACGAGACCCCAGCATCTCCACCATCCAGGGTAATCCAGGGGACAGGGATAGCCTAGAGTGCCACTAGCTCGAGGAATCGGGGAGGTGCCCACAGGCACAGTCCCTTGTCACATAGTGACAAGCAGGAACCATTGATTGTTGCAAAAAAGGCATATATGTTATTCTAAAAAGGCTTTTATAGAATACAATAACAAAAATAATTATGTAAATGTGTAAAATTCTTGTTCTTAATATTAATCCCGCCAATAAACGCTTGAGATCATGAGGGAATAATTTGCTCTGTTAGGGCAGATTGGTTCATGCATTATGGTTGTGCCTATACCCCTTCCATGTCCTTATCGTTTCCCATCCTTTAGTTGAACTTGATGGACATATGTCTTCTTTCAGCATTACTATGTAAAGTAGAAGTAAATCTCTCAGGTTAAATAGAACATATCACTAGAAATAGCCTGTTTGAAACATTGGTACATTTCTATTATTTGGACTCTACTCCTCTCAGGGCTTCTGACATAGTTCCAGGTAAAACTTCTTGGACCCCTTCAGGTTCAAATGATAACCAATAATTTAGAATCCCCCGCGCAGAGAATGTTATGGAGGAGTCTTAGCAGGAGGTCTGATCCTCTCCGAAATAAGGCTGTCAAACCACAAGCCTGATATGGGTCACTGTCCAACTCATTCTCCTGAAGTTCAGAACTAATGTGGAGGGAACAATCAAGGTCAATCTTTTCAATGATTGAGACCCACTCCCTCAGAATTTTCATAAACTTGGTTCACTAGCCGACCACCGTGAAGTTGGAAAAGATTCACTCAGCATGGAACTGTGTGGGAATCCCTGAGACAAGTGTCATTATTAGGACATCCCTCCTTTCAAGGCTTTTTTCACTGTTCTATGCTGGGTAAAACTTTTAGGACGATGGCACCCTGTCTGAACTTCACGAGGGTTGGTCTGGACACTAGCAAGAGTGCAGAGTTTTGCCGAAGATTCAGATCCGGTGTAGCAATTTTCTTCAAGAGGTCAGGAATTAAGAAGTTTGCAAGCAAACATGGATTTCTGCGTGAGAAGTCTGAGAAAAGTGGCATCAAAATAAGTGCACAGAATCACAATTCCACCCACATGGCAACAAGAAGTGTCAGAATGCAAAATCTCACCTGTTTTCTTTTTGATTGATATTTGCTTTATTAATGCAGTAGAGAAAATTTACATTTTTAGGTCTGGCATTCTGACACTGCATGATGCAATGATAAATTAAAGGAAAATCAAACCCTACTCCCGCCATGAGCCAGGTGATTGTTTACTTAGTGGGAACAGTTTTTTGTTTTTTTACATTTTTCTAATAACTCAAAGCAATTCATTTTTGGGCTAATGATTTTTTAAAGAAAAAAAATAAGCCCCCTTTTTGATATCACAGCTTTGTACACCTAGTAGCCAAAAGCAACAGAAAAATGTTATGTCACTTGGTTGAAAATATAAAGCAGAGGTGGTGGCGAATAGAGATGAGCGAACCTTCGACTAAACCCGAACATCAAAAAAATGTTTGTGTTCGGGCACCCGTGCCCGAACACCAACCCGAGCAGCGGCCCGAACAACTGTAGTTTTCCGCACTGTTATCTGCGTGACAGCGCGGGAAAAAGGACTGTGATCGGCGGTAACATCGTTATCGTGCCAGTCACAGTGCTGAGGGATCATGCTGTCAGATCTCAGCATGATCCCGCAGCTGTGACAGTGACACAAGGTAAAAATCTTACTGCGGATCACAGGCGCTGACTGATGGGACTACTTCTCCCATCATCCGGTGCCTGCTGTCACTATTAACAATGAGCGTAAGCGCTGCTGATGAGAGGAGTAATTCCATCAGCTGTGCTTGTGCAGTGAAAGTAAAAAAGGTTACAATTAATAATTCTTTAAATAAAAATAATACACATTATACTCACCTATACCTTGACCCCAATGTCCTAGTCCCCTGAAAAAAAGAAAAAATAAGAAAACACCATATACTCACCTTAACACCTAATCTTCGATGCCTTCGTTTCCTGTAACAAAGAAAAAATAATAAGCCACCATAGTCCTCACCTGTCCGCCGTAGTCCATGTAATAGCGAGTGTCTCACGTCGATCTCACCAATAGAACAGCCACTTTGTGAAATGTGACCACTCTATTCAGCAGTCGGCGATACACTGACAGGAGCATCATCGCTCTCACAGTGTATCGCAAGGACCTGCTGGCAGAGAGGTCAGACTAGTAATCCACTGATGTGCTCATGTGTCCTCACTTGTGGCGTGAGAAAATGCTCACGGAGCACTGCTACTGTAAGTGAGGTCATGGGAGCTCATCAGCTGATTGAACTCCGATGACCTCTCTTCCGGCAGCTCAGCTCTATACACTGACAGGAGCGATTACACTCCTGTGTCAGTGTATACAGTGCTGTCCTCTAGAACAGACACATCAGTGACTGCTGTAGCGGTTATCCAGATCGCCGGGGGTCACTCTGGATTGTCATCAAGGCAAACAGGTGAGGGACGTTTTTTTTTTACTTTTGGTTTATTACAGGTGACAAGAGCTTCAGCAGATTAGGCATTAAGTAAGTTTTTTTTTGGGGGGGGTAAATTAAGAATTAATAAAAAAATGTGTCGTTATTTCAAATAAAGGATTTGTTTCTGGCTGTGACTTCATTTCTCAAATTTTAAGTTATGGGAGCGTCTTATGGATGCCGCTTCATTACTAAGCTGGGCTTCATGCAAGCTGCAAATACAAGAGTGACATGAACCCCAACCCTATTACCCCTCTTGCCAATGCTACAGGGCAAGTGGGAAGGACAGAGGCTAAGCACAAGATTTGCACCCCATTTCTGGGGCAGTTGAGGGCTGATATTAATTAGCTTCGGAGGGGGCCAGGATTCATGGCCCCTTCCCTGGCTATTAATACCAGTTCACAGCTGTCTGTTTAGCCTTTGCTTGTTAGACTTTATAGGGGGACCCCACATCAATTACTTTCTGGGGTCCCCCTGTAATCTAGCCAGTAAAGACTAAGCAAACAGTTGTGAGCTGTTATTAATAGCCCCTTCACTGGCAAGTAATATTAGCCCCCAGTGGTCAGCTTTCCCTCTGCTGGTTATGAAAATTAAGTGGGAGCCCACTCCATTTTTTTTAATTTAATTCTTCATTTTATTTCATTTAAAAGACATCCCATGCCCACTATGCTTGTTTTTGATGCTGCGTAAACTCACCCGCAACATGTCAATTTCTGTAGCTCCAGAAAGCATTCATTGTGTATAAAAACGCTTCAAACGCGCATTTTTGCGGCGGATTTTGGATGTTTTTTTGCATGCATTTTTTAGAGCATTTTTCAATAAATGCTTTTTGGAGCTAAATAAAGATATTTGAAAAAAGAAATGTGGGACATTGTTTTGTTGGATTACCGTCGGACCTGGGGTGGCTATATTAGTTTAATTTGAATGATTAGGGCTATGTGTGCATGTTGAGTATTTGATTGCAGAAATTTCTACAAGGTTTCTGCATCTCTTGGCAGCAAAAACGCTGCTGGAAAATGCATGCAAAAATGCACCAAAATGCGTTTTTTTCCTCAGCAAAGTGAATGAGAAACCTGAAGTGTCATGCACACATTGAGCATTTTTTGACTTGCACATTTGGTGCAGAAAATAATCTTCAGCATGTCAATTCTCTGTGCGCTTTTGCTGTACTTTTTTCAGTGCATTCAATGGGTGAAAAATGCGGGCAAAATGCACCAAAAACAAAAATAGAAAATAATCTTCAGCATGTCAATTCTCTGTGCGCTTTTGCTGTACTTTTTTCAGTGCATTCAATGGGTGAAAAATGCGGGCAAAATGCACCAAAAACAAAAATAGAAAATAATCTTCAGCATGTCAATTCTCTGTGCGCTTTTGCTTGCCTTTTTCACCAAAAATCGCAGAAAAAACGCAGGCAAACAAAGCGGCAAATCCGCCGATCACAGTCCCTGTCTCCCATGCTGTCACACAGATGACAGCGTGGGAAACCAGGGATGTTCATGTTCGGGCTGACTTTTGCCGATTTTTGCCCAAAAGGCTCGGGAACCCGAACACGAATCCAAATGAGCAGTGTTCATGCCGAATTTAAAAAAAAACGTACGTTTTTCGAACATGTTTGCTCACCTCTAGTGGAGAATGCAGCAGGTAAATAAAGTGTTCTATTATTTTCTGCAATTTTTCTCTCTCTGGCCCAAATTTTGTAAAAATTGCAAAACCCCTTTAAGAACTGAAAATATTGTACAATTTTAAAAGTCGTTACATAACAGGATACTATTTATATATATATATATATATATATATATATTTTAGATTTACCCAGTGCCATCCAAATCCAACTTCACAAAAAGATAACCCAAAACGAAATATTGTTTCCCAGCAGCTGACTTTGACCACCTCGCAGTATGAGAATTTCATATTTATCTCTTACATAACCCGATCTATCTGCCTTTGAATGTCAATTATCTATGGGGCAAAACTGTGTTGCGATCTCCCTGAAGGATGTTTCTGTATTCATACAAAAAACAATGGCGGCCCCGTACCATGAATATTTATGTAGGAAGATAAGCTTATCTGCCGGTGCAGGACTTAAGCCATCAGTGCCTATGACAAGTAAACCACCATTATCATATAAAAAGGAACCTTAATATCCAGAGGGGAAAATACCTCATTCCATATTGTACTTGCATTCAACCAGTCAGGTCCATCATCATCATGAGATGCAAGAAACATTTAAAGGATTTTTCCTGCTGAAGCTTTTATGTTGCATGGTGATTTCTTAGGAGATGTTGTGAATTTTGTGCTTAAAGATACAATTAAAAATGTCAGTATAAGTAAAATGCTAAATATCCTATCATTGACACTTTCAACTACTTGATGGACCTACAGTAGGTTCCTTTTTACAACCGATATAACTATCTATAATCTATCAATGCCAGGGTTAGGGAACCTCTGGCCCGTCGGCCGTTCACGGCCCGCAATGTCCTTTTCTCTCACTCCCAGGTAGACTGTTGGGGACCACAGTGCTCGGGCTGGTAAAATGCAGACCGCCGGCCCTCTAATCACTACTGATGTTGCATGCATGTGCACTCAGTGTTAGCTACTGAAGCTAATATGCAAATTGCCTCTTCAGAAAGGAAGAGGACTAGAACTCTAGTGCCACCTATTGGAAGTAGCAATCCTAAAAGTCAATATCGACCCTTTATTAAGCCTTGCCACATGACTTAGGATAAAAGCCAAACCAGAATCTCAATTTGCAGACATTGTGTTTCAGGGTGCTGCTCCTCATCAGTGCAAAGTGTGAGATCTGGTTGAGAGGTGTCTGACCAGGATCCCAGGGGCAACGTTTCTCCCTGTGGAGAGTGACATGACAAGCCTGGCATGCCATTGTGAGGAGTCTTTTAAGCCTTGCAATGCTGCGACGTGTGTAATAAAGGATTGCATCCTGCGTCAGGACATGCTTTGTGGGCAGAGTCAGCGTGTTCTGTGCTCCACGCTCCAGTCCCACCGATGACAGCAGCAGCGGCAGCACTGGCATCTCCTCTGATGTATGTGCTCCCAGCCCCTACTGTGATGTATATCTGTCTCCAGTTCCTCCTGTAATGTTTATAAGCCCCTAGCCTTTACGGTAATGTACATATGCCCCGGCCCCTCCTGCAATGTATGTGCCACCGGCCCTTACTATAATGTATATATTCCCCCAGAGTCTCATGTGATGTATGTGCCCCTGGCGTCTCAAGTGTGGTATATGCCCCAAGGTTCTCCTGTGATGTAAATGTCCGTGTCTCCTTTGATGTATGTGTCCCCAGCGTCTCATGTGTTGTATGTGCCCCCAATCCCTCCTGTAATGTAGATGCCTCAGCATCTCATATATGTGCTCTGGCGCCTCATGTAATGTATGACCCCAGGTGTCACTTGTGATGTATGTGCCCCCAGCATCTCCTGTGATGTATGTACACCCAGCATCTCCTGTGATGCAAGTGCCCCAGCGTCTCTGGTGATGTATGTGCACCAGTGTATCCTATGTGATGTATATGCTTCAGCCCCAGTGTCTCCTATGTGATGTATATAGAGCAATCTTGATGTCTACCATGTGATGTATATACTGCAGGCTTCCCACTGCTTGAGTTTTATAAATGTAACATGAGCAGTGATTTCCCCCTATGAGGAGACCTGTAATGTAATATACATCTGTGTTCAGAACTTATTAATGCAAGTTCTATTCAAAATTCATCACAAAGTGTTGACTGCGCTCCAGACCAATGCAAATCTGAAAAAGCAACATCATTAATACCAGCTAATATCACCGCCATCAGATTAGGGGTGAGTTAATTAAATTTTGACCAAATATAACAGAGTAAATTTCAAGTTGATAATTTTGAACGGTCCCCGAGTGATGGTCTTAGTATCCAAATGGCCCCTGGCAGAAGAAAAGTTCCCCAACCCTGATCTATGTAATCAGTTTCAAGTAATGGCTTTGGAAGTCACTTTTTATGGGCAATGTATACACTGCTTACTTCGAAAATTTGCAAATCTCAAGAAAATTATTTATATGTACATATGTGGCACCACAGGGGTCTGGTTCCCACAGTAATAGCAATATTACGTCTGTGAGCAGGTGGGATGTTTCCTGGTCAGACATCCTATGCATGCCACACCTCCTGCCCAGTCCTGGGAGGGGAAGAACTTCCCCTATATAAAGCTGGGGCTGAGGCAGGGTTAGGGAGTAGAGAAAGAGCAGAGAACACAGACAGAGACACAGTCTGGTCTGTAGTGGAGCAGCTATAGGGAAAGAAAGATCAGGAGCTCTGTGGGAGCTGTACTAAAAGAGGTCAGGGGCTGGAAGCTGTAGAGCTCGCCTTGATTGAAGAGTTCTTACCGGACCCGGAGTCCGAGGCTGTGGGGACTAATCCTTACCCAGCAGCAGAAACCGCCCGGCAGGGGATTTCAGGTCCTCTGGCCAAGAAACCCGAAGGCACGGTCACACGCAAGGGACCAGCACCGCGACGTGGAGCGGAAGCTACCAAAAGGCCCCGAGTCACCGGCCATACGGGTGAGCACCACACGGTACACTCAGGGACGTGGGCTACTTTTATCAGCCTCTAGCAAGTTAGCCAGAAGAGTACGATTAGTTGGGGAGGCCTACAACTCCGCCTGGCCAGGGGAGATCCCATCAGCTCACGGACTGACCAGGCCCCGATCGCTAGCCAGTACTCCGGGAGGGTCTACTTTGTCACCAGTAAAGACCCAGACCTACACCGCACCGTCTCTGAGTGGTTCCTGCTACCCCCTTCAAACACGTCGGTTGCCCTGAGGCCATACCCCTCCCGTTGGGGGTTCTACCAGCTACGCTGCACGACCTTACCACCGGCCTCAGCGGTCTGCCCTGCAGCGGCGGCTTCATAGCCGCATTCAACGGGTGGCGTAGTCGAACACCGTACCATCTTCTGCTAAAGACTGCCACTCAGCTTGACTCCCTGGGCACGGACCGGGTCACCGCCACGAGACTACTACCCCTATCAGATCCGGCTCCGGGTAGGCTCCCGCGTGCGCAACGCTACTCAGCACAGGCCCAGGGGCGCGTCAACTTTGGCATAGTCGGCAGGATTACGTGCCCGCAACCACCGGGTACTGCGTGCCTGAAAAAGAGACTTTTAAACTTACCTGTGGTGAAGATTCCCGCCATCCGACGCCATCTTCTACCTTCTTCCCGCCATCCGTGGAGTTTTCCCGCCGTTGGACGCCATCTTCTGCCTTCTTCCTGCCATCCGTGGAGTTTTCCCGCCGTTGGACGCCATCTTGAAGACGCCACGCGGGAAGAAGAGGGGCGTGGACTCCGAAAAGCCCGCGAGAACTGAAGCCCCGCCTCACGTCCGGACATTGCGTAAGGTCCTGGAAGGAGCCCAGCAGACGCCGACGTCACAGGAGCGCGACGGAAGGTCCTCGACCCTGACGATCCACTGCGGAGCCGCGGCCTATGGAAGAGGATCATCGCAAGATAGGCCACGGTCCACTAGGGGGGAGGAAGATGTCGGATACGGAGGAGAGCTTCACTGCCGCAGCCACCGCCAGCGCCACCGCTGCTGCGGTCATGCCTTTCACTATGCCCTATATCCCGGGGGCAGCCTGGCTACCCCAGTACTCAGGGGAGTCACATACCCTGAATGACTTTAGAGAAAAGCTGGATAGCCTCTTCCAGGTGTACCCCCTCACAGAAGAGCAAAAAGTGAGCATCCTGGTGGCCCAACTAACCGGGGCAGCCCAAAGGGAGGTAAAGTCCTGGCCACCTGGGAGGAGGACTGTCGCAGGGATATTAACCCGGCTGAAGGACACCTTTGATACCCGCACCTCAGCTGAGATTAAGCTTAGATTCTACGGGTGCAAACAGCGAGCACATGAGAATATAAGGGACTATGCACTAAACCTACAAGAGGCCCTGAGAGCCATTAAGCAGGCCGACCCTGACAGCGTGGGAAACGAGGACAGGCTGTTGACCGAACAATTTATAGAGGGACTATATTGAAATGCCCACCGAACCCAGTTGCGGGCAATGGCCTTACAGGATCCTCATCTGGACTTTGCACAGTTCAAGGACAGAGCCATCCGGGTGCTCCGAGAACCGGCACCGGGTGGCGTTGTGACCCACAGGCGCCCTACTACCGCTTACCACCAGGAGGCGGCGCCCTTGTCGGCAGGGCCTGTGGGGGCTGATGTGCAGGCTTTGAACAATGACCCGGCTCCAGACCTGCACTATCAGGTCCAAGAGCTAGCTAAAAGCGTTGCTGCGCTAACCCGAACTGTGCAGTCGTTACAGGTTTCTGCTCCAGGGAAGATCCAGCTGGCATCCGGACCGGAGGACATCCCGTGGCGTCGACCAAGGAGGACCCCACCGGCCAGAGGAAGACCCAGCGACCGGTACAACGAGGACGGACAACCCATTTGCCGCCGCTGCAATCAACCCGGACATATGGCAAGGTACTGTCCTTTAAACTGGCACAACCTGGGGTAGAGGGCCAACCCCCAGGAATAAGATCACCAGGCCCATCGAACTGGCGTGACAAATATGTGGGAGGACGTCCAGTCTTGCCTGTGGTACTGGATGGCATTCCTATGAGTGCCCTACTTGACACCGGGTCACAGGTCACCACCATCCCGTACGTGCTCTTCAAGCAGTACTGGAATGACTCGGATATAACCCGCTACCCTGACGACGACTTGAGTATCATCGCCAGCAATGGTCAACCCGTGCCACAGATCGGATTCAAAGAGATGACCATTAAAATCGGTAGAGTCGAACTGGCAGCACAGGGACTGATCATTGTAGACATTGACAAGCGCGAGAGTCACCCAAAGATAACGCTAGGAACTAATGTGATTGAAAATTGTCTTGCAGAGGTGATTTTCATTTTACAGCAGGTTGCCAAGAACGCCAGCTCCGGCCAGCAGCGAGTGCTCCAAAAAGAGATCCGGGCACTGATGCGACGGCAACAGGTGGAACTCTCCGGTGGTGAGATTGGAAGCGTGAGAATGTGTGACCCTTTCCCTATTGCCATGCCCCCAAAAAGTGAAATGATGATTTGGTGCCGGGCAGCTATTGGTCTAAAAGGTAGAGACTACCAAGCAATGGTAGAACCCGTCTACTCAGACAGTAGGCCCACCATTTTGACAGCACGGGGGGTGGTTAATGTACGCCATGGGAGGGTGCCCGTTCGCATAATAAACATCGGGAAGAGAGAAGTACACCTGCCCCGGTATGCCACGCTAGCTAAATTGTTCACCATAAACCAGAATTCTGTACAGGCCGTGGAACCCTTGCCTCCATCTCAACCAGAGGAAGGTAACGGCTCTAAGAAAACAATAGAGGACTGGTGTCAGCAACTACATTTGGGTACTGACTCCACTCCCTCACACCAGAAACAGGGAGTCTATCGGGTGGTTCAAGAGTACGAGAGAGTGTTTAGTAAACACCCGTTAGACTTCGGGCGAGTAAAGGGGGTAGAACACCACATCCCCACGGGAGACCATCCTCCCATAAAGGAGAGATACCGACCCGTACCCCCTGCACACTACCAACACGCCAAGGGGATGCTTAGAGACATGAAGGAGGCTGGGGTAATCAGGGATAGCTGTAGCCCCTGGGCAGCTCCACTAGTCTTGGTTAAAAAGAAAGACAACACTATGAGAATGTGTGTAGATTACCGGAAAATCAACCGTATCACACACAAAGATGCGTACCCCTTACCAAGGATAGAGGAGTCTTTGGCTGCTTTAAAATCTGCTAACTTCTTCTCTACTTTGGATCTCACTAGCGGGTACTGGCAGGTTCCTGTAGCAGAGGCGGACCGGGAGAAGACCGCATTCACCACCCCGATGGGACTTAGCGAGTTTACCTGCATGCCGTTCGGACTCTGCAACGCACCAGGAACCTTCCAACGGTTGATGGAATGCTGTCTGGGACACCGAAACTTCGAGACGGTCCTATTATACCTGGACGATGTCATCGTCTACTCCAAGACCTACGAGGACCACCTGAAACACCTGGCAGAAGTGTTCGAAGCCCTGGCAAACTACGGCCTAAAGGTGAAACCCTCCAAGTGTCACCTCCTGAAACCAAAGGTGCAGTACCTGGGACACGTGGTGAGTGCTGACCGAGTAGCTCCCGACCCTGATAAGATCATCGCAATTAAGGAATGGCCAAGCCCCTCCAGCGTAAAGGAAGTGCGGCAGTTCCTCGGGTTGGTAGGCTACTACCGAAGATTCATTCCCGGTTTCACCAAAAAGGCAGCTCCTATGCAGGACCTCCTGATAGGCCAGTCCAGGAAGGCCAAGAACCAGAAGCCGCCCTTCAGATGGGAGAAGCTGGAAGAAGAGTCCTTCCGCCAGCTGAAGATGGCCCTCACGGGGGATGAAATCCTGGCGTACCCGGATTACAGCCAGCCCTTTATCCTCTACACCGACGCAAGTAACATCGGGCTAGGAGCCGTACTGTCCCAGATCCAGCAGGGGAAAGAACGAGTAATTGCTTACGCCAGCCGAAAACTGCGACCCACCGAAAGAAACCCTGAGAATTACAGCTCATTCAAGCTAGAGTTCCTGGCAGTGGTGTGGGCAGTCACCGAACGCTTTAAGCACTACCTCGCCTCTTCCCGGTTCACCGTGTACACGGATAACAACCCGTTGACACACCTGGACACAGCAAGACTCGGTGCCCTGGAGCAGAGATGGATGGCCCGCCTGTCCAACTTTGAGTTCACAATCAAATACCGGGCAGGACGCTCCAATACCAACGCGGATGCCTTGTCCAGAATGCCAAACCTACCGGACATGGGGGAAGATCCAGAGGAACTGGAGGAGGTTGAACTTCCCGCGTTCCACCGGCATGGGACTATCCAGTATTCCCACCGTGTAAGGAGTAAGCAATCCGCTACGTTCAACCCCTTACCTCATTACAACTGGGCGGAAACGCAAGACAGTGACCCCGCCGTCCGACTGGTGAAGGAGATGCTGACTCAGCCAGATGCCCGCCTTGACCCAGACGCTCCGGAGGAGACCAAGCAACTGTGGGCTGAGAAGAGTCGACTGTTCCTTTACAAAGGGAAGTTGTGCCGCAGAATGGTTAACTCCCGGACGCATGAACTGATCTGGCAACTAGTGGTGCCAAGAAGAGACGCGGCTATGGTACTGGAGGCATACCACGACGGAGCTGGGCACTTCGGGTGGAAGAAGCTGGAGTTCCTGCTGCGCGGGCGGTTCCACTGGGTAGGCATGAGGGGAACCATCGAGAGGTGGTGCAGAGACTGTGGACCGTGCCACCTAAGAAGGAAGGACCGTGCCAGCCAGAAGACTCCCTTGCAGCCCATCATCACCCGACAGCCACTGGAACTGGTAGCCCTGGACCATGTGAAACTGGCTCCAAGCAGATCTGGGTATGTCTACGCCCTCACAATCGTAGATCATTACTCCCGGTTCCTGGTGGTGGTCCCGGTCAAGGACTTAACGGCTCAAACAGCAGCTAGAGCCTTCCAGCAGCACTTCTGCCGTCCACACGGATACCCGGAGCAGGTGCTGACGGACCAGGGACCTGCCTTTGAAGCGGAAGTCTTCCAGGAGTTCTGTACTCTGTATGGCTGCCGGAAGATAAGAACAACACCCTATCATCCGCAAACCAATGGGCTCTGCGAGAAAATGAACCAGGTGGTGATTGATCTTCTGAAAACATTGCCCCTGGAGGAACGCAGTCTGTGGCCTGAGAAACTGCCTGATCTGGTGGACCTATACAACCACATCCCGGTAGGTTCTACCAACTGTACCCCGGCTTACCTAATCAGAGCAAGACCTGGTAAGCTCCCTGTTGATCTGGAGATGGGAGTCCTGACACCCGAGGACACTTCACCAGAAGCAGACTGGGACACAGAAAGGCAGCAGCAGTACCGGAAAGTACAGGAGAGCGTGGAGCGAAGTCTCTGTCAAGCTAGAGAAAGACAGGAGAAGACTTACAACCAGTATGCTCCCGCTGTTCCCCTGGTACCTGGAGAGCAGGTCTTGAAGAGGAAGAGACGCCTCCACAAGTTGGACGACCAGTGGGAGAAGGACCCGTACACCGTACTGCCCTCAAGCCATGAGAACCCGAAAGTCTGCATAATCAGTAAGGACGGAGGAGAAACCACAGCCATTGTCTCCCGAGATCACCTGAAGAAGTGTCCCGAACAGCTACGAAGCCCTGAAGAAGATCAAGAAAATCCTCAACCCGTAGAGGAAAGAGAGGAGATGGTTAGTACTGTACTCGGAGACTTCCCTCGGTCTTGGACTCAAGTAAATGGCGCTGTTGTGGTACCCGTCCTCACCTTCCTCCAACCAGCATCTCAAGTACCTACGGAGAAACAGGTAGAGCTGGAAGAGCAGCCGGTCCAGGAGGCAGAAGACCCCACACAAGCAGACCAGGAGGATCGACCCTCTGCTTATAGTGAGCCTGCCGTACCCCTAGTGAGCCAAAGAGCCCGTAGACAGCTGCCCAGTTTATCTTTGACAGCTCCTACACCCCGTAGCTCAGGACCAGTCAGTCAGCGCCGTAGGTCCACTAGAGCCACTAGAGGCCAGTTGCCCGTACGTTGGAGGATCTAAGTGTTTAGACTGTTTATTTGTATTTACCTGTTTTCTGTTACTTGTAAATAATTGTGTATTTCTAGTTAGTTTATAGGTGTCGTTTATGGATTATCCGGAATCCTTTGTACATATGTTTGGAGCGTAACCCGGGAATGGACTAAAGACTGTTAAGGACTCGGGGCAGGACAGACCCCTACCTGGTTACGGCTCCCTGTTCTTGGTGAAATGGACACCTTTGTTTTCTTCAAAGACTGCACCCGGTTGCGGACATGCCGTGACCGTCCTAATGTGTTTTTCTTTATTGTACTGTTTCTGTTTTTACTTGTTATGTTTTACAAAAATATGTTTAGTCCCGGAGTACTAAATTTCACTAGGGGGGAATGTGGAACCCCAGGGGTCTGGTTCCCACAGTAATAGCAATATTACGTCTGTGAGCAGGTGGGATGTTTCCTGGTCAGACATCCTATGCATGCCACACCTCCTGCCCAGTCCTGGGAGGGGAAGAACTTCCCCTATATAAAGCTGGGGCTGAGGCAGGGTTAGGGAGTAGAGAAAGAGCAGAGAACACATACAGAGACACAGTCTGGTCTGTAGTGGAGCAGCTATAGGGAAAGAAAGATCAGGAGCTCTGTGGGAGCTGTACTAAAAGAGGTCAGGGGCTGGAAGCTGTAGAGCTCGCCCTGATTGAAGAGTTCTTACCGGACCCGGAGTCCGAGGCTGTGGGGACTAATCCTTACCCAGCAGCAGAAACAGCCCGGCAGGGGATTTCAGGTCCTCTGGCCAAGAAACCCGAAGGCACGGTCACACGCAAGGGACCAGCACCGCGATGTGGAGCGGAAGCTACCAAAAGGCCCCGAGTCACCGGCCATACGGGTGAGCACCACACGGTACACTCAGGGACGTGGGCTACTTTTATCAGCCTCTAGCAAGGTAGCTAGAAGAGTACGATTAGTTGGGGAGGCCTACAACTCCGCCTGGCCAGGGGAGATCCCATCAGCTCACGGACTGACCAGGCCCCGATCGCTAGCCAGTACTCCGGGAGGGTCTACTTTGTCACCAGTAAAGACCCAGAACTACACCGCACCGTCTCTGAGTGGTTCCTGCTACCCCCTTCAAACACGTCGGTTGCCCTGAGGCCATACCCCTCCCGTTGGGGGTTCTACCAGCTGCGCTGCACGACCTTACCACCGGCCTCAGCGGTCTGCCCTGCAGCGGCGGCTTCATAGCCGCATTCAACGGGTGGCGTAGTCGAACACCGTACCATCTTCTGCTAAAGACTGCCACTCAGCTTGACTCCCTGGGCACGGACCGGGTCACCGCCACGAGACTACTACCCCTATCAGATCCGGCTCCGGGTAGGCTCCCGCGTGCGCAACGCTACTCAGCACAGGCCCAGGGGAGCGTCACATATAGTTCTTTCAGACTCAAGTTCAGCTATACCTTTACATGGCCAGTTCGTTCCTTTGTTACTGAGAAATCAGCGTTTGAATTCATATGTAAATGAGGCTGACAAGTTATTTATAGATCTGAAGCCTCTGTCACTCCAGCTCTATTCACCACCTAATGTTGCCTCCTCCAGCTTAACTGATAGCTTTTATGCTGTATCACTGCAGGCAAAGGAGCCCCAGTTAAGCAAGAGGAGGCGGCTCTGGGTGGGGAATAGAGCTGGAGTGACAGAGGCTTCAGATCTACAAATAGTTCTTCAGCCTCATTTGCATATCAATGTTAACACTGACTTCTTAGTAGTGGAGGAATAGACTGGCCATGTAAAGGTATTGCTGGAGTGAAATCTTGCTGACAGATTCTCTTTAATTCTACTACTTTTCACCGAATTCAAGGTCCTCCTTCTGGGGTGACACCCACTTCACACTCAGTTATAAGTATGACTGCATGAGGCAGTTTATATACTCGGATGGAGACCTGTTATGGGCATTGCCACCATAGTAATATCATCTGTCAATCACGCAAACCATACACATGACATTTATCAGCGTATATCCAGTGTTTTGGACCCCCTAAGATTACAAGCAGGTCCAGAAATCCCCTGTGTAAAAGGATCAGTGGAAGGCTTGGGTGTCTATTGCTTCATTCCCACTTGGAATTTTGAGACTCCATTCTCGTGATTGAAGGGTGTCTCAACAGTCATAACCCTGGTGACCTGATGCTTACCCTTAGGGATGAGCGAATCTTTTGCAACTCAAAATTGTCCCTAAAAAATCAATTTGGTGCAAATAGCAAGTACTCCAATTGCTGTGTGTAACACTCTGAGGTCTCCTAGGACTGAATCCAACCCCTTTCAAGCTTC
Organism: Phyllobates terribilis; assembly: GCF_046119375.1. NCBI lineage: Eukaryota > Metazoa > Chordata > Amphibia > Anura > Dendrobatidae > Phyllobates > Phyllobates terribilis. The sequence goes on along the minus strand of NW_027362764.1, from coordinate 751,659,189 downwards.
CCAAAGTAAACACAGACTTTGTAATGCAAAAAGTGACCTGAACAAATATGGTTATGGGTAAACAGATGGTAAATGTTCTTCATGGCTATTCTATCACACATTATATGTAATATTTTTTCAGTTTTCCGTCACGATATTTATTTCTTGTAGCTTTCCCTCACTGTATGTGCTTCAAATCTGCACCAAAAAAAGCATAGAATAAGGGGGGGGGGGATGCATTTAAAAACTGCATCAGAAATGCAATAATCAGAGATGATTATTATTACGGACACCTGCAGGATACATGTAGATAAAAGCAGTATAACAAATTGCAGAATTTATGCTACATGTGAACACAGCCTAAAACATCCAAACCAAAATTGTCATATCGAGATAAAGAAGTGGTCAGACACGTGTGAGACTCTGTCTTTTGACGTCTAAGGATTCACTGGTTCTGCTGTGTCTATAACTCAACATATACTTTGAGAGGTCCATGTAGATACGTGGTTCTCTACTATTTCTGGCCAACTTGTGGAGAAGGAGACTATGCCCAGATGTCGGGGCTGTTGGTACAAGGTAGTAATATGCGCTTTTGTAGAATTCAGAGATCCTTGAAAGTAAAGTAGTTTCTACACTCAGGGTTGTAAGAACAATGCAGACAAAGACAGGAGTCAGTCAGAATAATTTTAGTCACAAAAGACAATCTTGATGGTTATAAACGTTCTCACGAGAGGTAACAGCTTAATAGAAGTAGGTGATTGGCATAGACATTAACAGTGGGCTTCCAATTACAGCACTCTACACAACCTGCTGGCAGTCTCTTCAGCAGCTCCACCTTCCCTCCGGCACAATCTGTGTGTTATTCTTCATACAACAATTTCTCAGTGCTGGTTTCAACCCCTCTCTCGTTCACCTCTCTTTACATTCAGGGCACGGCTTATATATGGCAATTTTTGTTCCCTCTGGTGGTCTCCTCACACCCCTCTTTATGCGTTCTCTATTTTAACAAACGTCTTCACTTACAAACATCAGTATTCAGATTCACTCTTGTGTGCGGATAATTTTCGCTTTTCTGTTGGATGTATACACTTTTTACTTTCAGGAATAAGCCTCCTTGCTCCGCTTTGCAGTGGCGATCCTCACCCACTCTCTATAATGGCAATATCCTCTGCTTTTACTGCTAAGATTCACCATTTTCCTACCTCTACCAGGCTGCGATTTGCGAGTGTCTGACCTCAACTGGTGGGAAGCAGAAAAATAATTATGGACTGATCACTTAGCCCGGGACCTGGGCTCACGTTCTGATACCAATCACATGCTCCAACTCAGCGCATTAACTCTTTCACCCTTCCTGCATCTACATGTGCATCATACATTATATACGGATGTTTGGAGCAGGCTCAGGAGCTGATCCCGCTCAATACAGCGTGGGCACAGGCTCCAATCGCTGACATTTAACCATTTAAATGTCACTGTCAATCAACGACAGCGGTATTCACTTGGTTCCACACTGCTCTTTTTAAGTGCCAATGTGTAACCATAGCATGGGGGGGGTCTTCTGCAAGTTACAGGTTGGTCTTATCAGGAAATTATTATTTTTACTATATACTTATACTGCAATACTGTTGCAGAATATTTTGGCACTATAGAAATAAAAATGATCATTATTATTATTATAGAGTATAAGTAATTAAATTATTACAGATTCAAGTCTCTTAGACAGACTAAAAAAGTGAAATGTAATAAAATACATTTTTTAAATAATAATAATAATAATAAATACAAAAAAAAATTCAGCTCCTACAATAATAAAAAAAAATTACACAGCCATAAAAGTCCAAACTATGAAAATAAAAAAATATTTAACCCACTTGGTGAAAGAGGTAACAAAAAAGATTCAAAACACAATAATTGTCATTTTTTATGTCACCCATACCTTGCTCAAAAAATTCAATAGAAAGCGATTAAAACGTTATATGGACCCAAAAATGGTGCCTATAAAAACTACATCTTGTTAGTCAAAAAAAAAACCTTACACAGCTCCATCCATAGAAAAATGTAAAAAAAATGTATGGGTCTTAGAAATTTTTTTTTAATCTCACATTTTTTAACCAAAGATCTAAAAAAAAAGCACAGGGTTGATAATAACATAATTATACTGACCTGGAAAAGCGCTGCAAAAATGCTGTAAAATCAAAACCCAAAAAACAATGGCAGAATTTTGTTTTTCACTTGAAATTTTTTTCCTGTTTTTCAGCATATTGTAAATTAAATCGGGTCATTCAAAACTACAATTCATTATCAACAACAAAAAAAAAATCCTCATATGGTGATGGAAAAGTAAAAAGTTATGACTCTTGGAAGAAGGGGAGAAAGAAAAAAGCTGAAAGCACAAAAAAAACTAAAAAGCGGGCAGATCTGTAAGGTGCTAAAGAAGCAGTTTCCTCTTTGTAATAGTCACTTGGATTGTGAACAGTCAGGTGGCATTTTTTTGCTGCAATGTAACAATGACATTTTTTCTTTTTTTTTTTGGATCCTGATTATTGAGGAGTTGGGTGCCGTCTAGAAGCTGCCCCGGGAGCACCATTGTCAAGGACAAGATCAAAGAGGGTTTTTTTTATTGAACAAAAGCGTCTTCAGCAACCTTTACTCTATTAAAAAGTCTCATGTCTCTCATTTTAAAAATATCACAACTTTTCAAAGGAGAACGGTGTCTGACAACTCATTTTCTAGCAGGGTATTTCATCAATGTGATCCATTTTCTAAATCCTTCACTGTTACATATTTTATATAAAAATGAACAGAATGGCTTATTCAGATTTAATATAATCACCAGCTTGTCTAAAATGCTATGCCTTTATTTTTCTTTAATACATCTTTATAATGACCTTAGGATTCCATTTTTCTAACATTGCACTCCAAATCCAATGCATTGATATAATATAAAATTATACACTTCCAACAGCTGGCAGCCACCACTAGAGGGAGCTCAATGCATACACAGTACTCAACTGTACACAGTAAAATTTTGAGCTCCCCCTAGTGGCCGCTGCTGGTTGCCACAAATTAATTATTTACATTTATAGCGGACAGCAGCAGGTTTGGAGCTCTGTATGAAAAATATAGAAGCATGCAAATAAACAGAATATAAAACTTCTAGCGTAGACTATATTTGTAATAAATGTAGTATGAAGCATTTTGCAAAATTTCCCCAGAATTAAGGACATAAATACCAGGATAAGGGAAATATATACCGGAATGGGGTACATATATACCAGGATGAGGAACATATGCACCAGGATAGGGAACATATATACCAGGATGGGGAATATATATACCAGAATAGAGAACATATATCCCAGGATGGGGAACATATATACCAGGATGGAGATTATATACACCATATATACCAGTATAGGGCCTGTCACGCAAGGTGTGGGAAAGACTTAGTGCAACACAGAGGGAAAGGGAGCCCAGACACTAGGGAAAGGGTTGAGTGGAGACTTCCTAGTCGGGTCTAGTGTCACCCTGTCTCAACTATCACCCCTTTATTGGCTCTTAACCAATCGCCGCACGCATGCCTCGCCCTGACTTTCGCTGGTGTTAGACTCAGGCTAGGGAAGGGAGGAGATTAGCACTAGTCGATCTCCACTGAACTCTAAAGGCAAAAAGGAAGGACAAACAGGGGAAATCGCTTAGCTTTTAGATGACTCCAGACAAATGCCCACACGTCTTCAAACACAAGAGAGGAGGAAGTACTTCTCTTGCTGAAGTCTCACAAGGAGTAATGAATATCGCCGGCACCTCCCTCTGTACACAGCAAGTATTTATACACCCAGACCAGGAAGCTAATTAGTCAGAGGAAAGTAGCCGCTAGGTCCTAGAGACAGCCTCTAAGAAGATATCTGTAATGCCAAACGTAGAGATCTCCTGCAACCAACTGCAGGGCGACTGTCTGTCACTTCTGACACACCCGTGACAGCGCCAGGATTGGGGAACATATATACCAGGATGGGGAACATATATACCATGAAGGAGCTCAGGATGGGGGACATTACTACATGCTGGGGTAAAGGGGGAAGGGATTGGCTACTCAAGGGGGAGGGGGAAGGTCCGAATTTTGCACTGGGGTCCATCGGACTCTAGTTGCACCACTGGTCTGGACCCATAGGAGTAAATTATTTATTATACTTGCTTATAAGCCACAGAACTTTACAGAAATTATCATCACTGTCCCTATCAGACTCCCAATCTAAATTCTCTTTTTTTCTGTGTCCATCAGAATTCTGGTGCATTGCCGCTCTATAATTACCTTTGTAGATAATCTGTAAGAAAAGTTAAATTACACAGTAAATAAAAAAGTAAATTAATTTTGTCACCATAGCAATATATAGACTTAAAGCTGCGACAAATGAATGCTTCTTCCCTAACATCTTATTACTGGTGCCTAATTGTTTGAAACTTCCAATTTTAGCATCTGCTCCAGATGGATGCATTTCCGAGGACGTCACGATCCCTGGAATCAAGTTGACAACAGTTTCAAACAGTGTGAAATGTAGCCTTAGACCTACTCCAGAATACACCTATGCATAGAGCGTTCATTTATCAAGCTGCCATGGCTCAAGATGGAGCTGAAGGCCGTTAAATAATAATAATTATATGTATGCATATGGAAAAGGGGGAATTATTACATTATGGCCAATTTAAACCAAATACAGAGCTATAAAGTATACCTAGGATTTCAAGTGACTTTCAGAATAAACTGTCATGTGTAGTGTTTGTGCATAAGGAATATGTTACTCACATGTCCCTGGTATCCCAGGCTCTGCTTCTGACGCGCCCAGGGGATGGGGATTACTCGGCGCCCGGGCCTTGCTGTTAGTTTTGGGGGATGTCGCGGTGGTCGGCTGCCGGGCCCGTACCCTGGGGTCACTCTTAAAAGAAGGGGGAAAGTTATATGGGATAGGGAATGTTCGTGATGCCACCTATGGTGTCTGGTGAGGATCACCAGCGCTGTGACAGTCCTCTGAGGCCGGTGTTCAGGCAGCTTAGTTGGTGCGGCTCCCCACAGGTGGACCGGGGCCTCAGGGCAGCGTAGGAGAAGGGATGCAGGACAGAGGGGACCCTGCCAGGTCAGAGGAAGGATAGAAGAATAGGCACGCACACCGGAGTTCACTTCAGTACCTTTACTGGTGGTGTTTCAGGTACGATCCAGGGCACTGTAGGGTGAAGGGTGCATATCAGGACTCTCCCCAGTGAGCGGGTGTGGGGCCTCCTGTTCCTTGCCTTTCCTTGATAAGTTTATGACCTGCCTGGAGCTAGGCCTAACTTGGTCTCTGTCTTGCAGCGGCTGACCTGGTGGTAGAGCGTTCTGTTGGAGATCACACTCCCCGGTCTCTTGGGCCTCCGTGACTCCTGACCCTGGTATAACAGTCAGCTTTTGGTGTTCCTGGGACATATAGTTCGCCAGGGGTTCCGGTTGTTTCTGCTGAGCGTAAGGGATCCCTGCAGACGCGGACCCGGTGTCCGGTATACGGTTTGGGGGTGAGCGGGTAAAGCTCCTCTGCCCCCTATGTTACTCTCTTTCCACTTGCCTTCGGCCACGCTCGGGGCCCTTGCTAGGCTTCACACGGGCAGTAGGCCTCGCTACTCTTCACCGCTCTTTTGGCATCGGCACGCCTTAGGCTCACTAACTCGAGCTCTCTGAGTCTGGGCTGGACTGACTGAACTCCACTGCAGGCTAGCTTCTGCAGGAGCTCCTTTCAACAGACTAAACTTCTAACAGCCTGACCTTCTCACAGACTGTAGACTCTAGACTGCGACTCCAGACTTAGACTGAACTGCCTAGCTCCACCTTCCCTTTTTATATCCCTAATGGGCTCCCTCTGTTTGTCTGAGGTGGAAGGTGGAGGTGTGTGAATGCTATGAGGGCCTCTTGTGGAGGAATCCGTCCATGCACCCCTCTGGGATCTGTGGCACCAATGCGCAGCAGGGCTCCACATTCCCCCCTAGCAAAGCTCAGTACTCCCGGACTGAAGTAATTTTTATAACAACAATAACTCTTCCCTTTATGGGAGGCACTTTGCTTGAACGTTGCATATAAAACATTAGAGACAATAAATAGATATTTACAATACAATAAGCAACCTCAGAATTCAAGTCTCTTCCGGTGATGTCTCCTAACAGGGTGTCCATCTCACAGGTTAAAGTACTTGATAGCTTGAGGGACCTGTCCAAAGCAAACCCTCCACATAGGCCCTGGGGTGGCTGCAGGGCATGGCGATCCTGAGTTGGACCTCCGGTTGTGCCACACCAGACAGGTTTTTGTTCTGAGGTCACCTAAAGGGGCACTCCAGGGAGTGCAATTATTTACAGCAACAGTTTTTGGGCTGCACACAGTCCTCAGCCACAAAGTTCTTTATGTACCCTTACGGGTAACTAGAGGTAACAGGGGAAGTGTCCATATCACTTAGATTGTCCATTATTAGGCAAAACACAAGGTGATAAATACATATACATGAAAATACACAATATAATACCCCAGGTGCAACTATTTACACTGTCAGAGTTTCCTTCTCTATTCTCTGTATCTGACAGGGGTCTGACCTCATGTGCTATGTGTCGATCTGCGTAGAACGGGAGTGTGGATGGTATCTGTGTCTGCACTGTCTGCTACCCTGTCAGTTCTACGTGTGGGTAGATTGTAAAACTGCCTCAACCTCTCTATGAGACTGGCAAGAGCACCATTGGCTGGGCCTTCTTGCTCTGCTCCAACCGGGGATCCTTCTTCCGGGGATTCTTCTTGAGCAGGCTCTTCTGAAGCACTTACAGGTTCTACTTGCTGTGGAGGGTCTTCTGGCTGTTGAAAGAAGTGGATCACAGGTATTATTACTGCTCCTCCTAGTTGAGGCCAATCTGCCGGGAAATCTCCTAAGTCAGTATGGAGTACTGCTTCTTTAGGCTCCTCCAGTACGGTGAGAGGGACTTCTTCTTGGGGCTTTAGCAGGTCTGGACACAACTTCAGATGGTCTCTAGATACAGTTGCAGTCGTTCTTCCTCCGTCTCTACTAATTAGGCAGGTCTTCCTATTATCGAATCTTGAATTTAACACAGTGTAGGGTTCTCTCTCCCACTGGTCATCAAGTTTGTGGTTTCTCCTTTTCCTCTTTAACACCACTTCTCCTGGTGTGAAGGGTTCTGCGGGCGCACTTTTATTGTAGTGAGCTTCCTGCTCGTCCCTTAACCGAGTGAGACTGTCTTTGACACAGGCTTGTACTCTTCTGTACTGCTCCTGTCTGGTCGTGTCCCAGTCCTCAGTGGACATATCTGCTTCTGGTTCTACTACACCAAGCTCCAGGTCCATGGGCAACTTCCCGGGTCTGGCTCGCATGAGATATGCTGGAGTACAATTGGTGGAACTCACAGGTATGTGGTTGCATAGATCTACCAGGTCAGGTAGTAGGTCTGGCCACTGATTTCTCTCCTCTAGTGGTAAGGTCTTCAGCAGGTCGATGACGATGCTATTCATCTTTTCACAGAGACCGTTGGTTTGGGGGTGGTACTGTGTAGTCCGGATCTTTTTACACCCGTACAGATGGCAGAACTCCTTGAACAGTTCAGCTTCAAAGGCTGGGCCTTGATCCGTCAGCACCTGCTCCGGGTATCCATGGAGCCTGCAGAAGTACGCCTGAAATGTCTTCGCCACAGTTTCTGCCGTCAGATCCTTGACGGGGGCGACTACCAGGAACCGGGAGTAGTGATCCACCATGGTCAGGGCATAAGAATATCCTGACTTGCTGGGTGACAGCTTGACATGATCCAGGGCCACGATCTCCAAAGGTCGAGTTGTCTTGATGGGTTGCAGGGGTGCCTTCTGGCTGCTGTAGTCTTTTCTTCTGAGGCTACAGGGTCCCCAATTCCAGCACCACCTCTTAATGGAACTGCGCATTCCTACCCAATAAAACCGACACTTCAGCAGGGTTTCTAGCTTCTTCCAGCCAAAGTGCCCCGCCTGATCGTGGTAGGCTTCCAATACCATCTGGATGTCTGTCTTGCGCACCACTATCTGCCATACCATCTCATGGGTTTTGGGGTTGACGTACCTCCGGCACAGCTTCTCTCTATAGATGAACAGCCATCTCTTCTCATTCCACAGCTGCTTGGCTTGTAGAGACGCGTCCTTCTCCAGGGAGGAACCTTCCTGGGTTATCAGCTCTTTGATACGGCTGACAACCGGGTCGCTGTCCTTGGTCTCCTTCCAGCTGTGGTGAGGCAGGGGGTTTAACGTCTTACCGCGATGCCTCCTGGAGGCTCGTTGCTCGTGGACCATTACATTCCGATGAAAGGCAGGTAGTTCAATCTCCTCCAGGTCATCCACTTCTTCTTCAGTGTCCGACTGGTGAGGCATCCTGGACAGGGCATCGGCATTGGCGTTCTTGCGGCCTGCCCGGTACTTAATGGTGAATTGGTAGTTTGACAGCCGAGCCATCCATCGCTGTTCCATGGCTCCTAGCTTGGCTGTTTCCAGATGAGTCAAGGGGTTATTATCAGTGAAGGCAGTGAACTTACTGGAGGCTAGGTAGTGCTTGAACCGCTCGATGATGGCCCAGACCAGGGCCAGGAACTCCAACTTGAAGCTGCTATAGTTCTCTGGGTTCCTCTCGGTCGGGCGGAGCTTCCTGCTTGCATAGGCGATCACCTTTTCTCGGCCATTCTGCTTCTGACTCAGTACAGCTCCTAATCCTTTGTTGCTGGCATCAGTGTAGAGCAGGAACGGTTGGCTGTAGTCAGGGTAGGCTAGGATCTCTTCGCCGGTCAGGATCCCCTTCATCACCTCAAAGGATTCAGCTTGCTCCTTACCCCACTGGAACGAGGGGTTTCTGCCTCTCCCGGACTGTCCTACCAGGAGATCTTGCAAAGGCGCCGCTTTCTTGGTATAGTCCTTCACAAACCTCCGGTAATACCCGACTAGTCCCAGGAACTGACGTACCTCCTTGAGGCTCTTCGGCTCCGGCCATTTCTGGATGGCAGTGACCTTCTCCGGGTCTAGTGCTACTCCCTCTGGACTAACGATGTGCCCCAGGTACTGTACCTTTCGCTTGAGCAGGTGGCACTTTGAGGGCTTCAGCTTCATCCCATACTGGGACAGCGACTCAAATACCTCTGCCAGGTGCTTTAAGTGGTCTTCATACGTTTTGGAGTACACTATCACGTCATCCAGGTATAGTAGTACAGTCTCAAAGTTGCGGTGTCCCAGGCAGCACTCCATCAATCTCTGGAACGTTCCGGGGGCGTTGCAGAGTCCAAACGGCATACTATTGAACTCGCAGAGTCCCATCTTGGTGGTGAAACCCGTCTTCTCGTGATCCTCCTCAGCAACAGCTACTTGCCAGTACCCACTAGTGAGGTCAAGAGTGGAGAAGTAATTTGCAGACTTTAAGGCAGCCAGGGATTCCTCTATACGTGGTAAAGGGTATGCATCTTTATGTGTAATAGGCCTGTAATGTTCTTTGATGGGTGGATGGTCACCTGTGGGGATATGGTGTTGAACCCCCTTAATCCTTCCAAAGTCAAGTGGGTGCTTACTGAATACCTGCGCGTATTCCTGATCCACCCGGTGTACACCCTGCTTCTGATGGGCAGGAGTGGTGTCTGTCCCAACATGGAGCTGTTGACACCAATCCTCCACCTGGGTTCCCGGGTCATTATCCTCCACTTCGTCTGGTGAGGTTAAGGACTCCGCCGTGTGTATGGAGTTGTTATTTACTGTGTACAGTTTGGCAACAGTGGCGTAGCGTGGTAATCTAACCTCGTCCTCCCCATAGTTTAGGAGGCGTACGGGCACCCTCCCATTGCGTACATCCACTACCCCGCTGGCAGTCAAGAGTGTAGGTCTATGCTCCGAGCTAAGGGGCTCTACTACCACCTGATAGCTCCATCCTTTGAGACCTATTGCTGCTCTACACCAAATCAGCATCTCACTCATCGGGGGGATCACAATGGGTACCGGGTCTGTCACCTGTACATCACCAATTTCACCGCCTGTTAGCTTTACCTGTTGCTGTTACATAAGGGCTCGGATCTCTTTCTGGAGCACCCTCCTGTGCCCTGGTCTGGCAGTGTCAGCTATCTGTTGGAGCAAGAACACCACTTCTCCCAAACAGTTACTAACAATATTTGTGCCAAGTACCATATACAAGTCTGTATCATCAGGATTAGTCTCTACTACAATTAGTCCCTGGTCCTTCAGTTCCACTCTTCCCACCTTTACTGCCACATCCTTAACCAAGACTAGGTTAAGGGGGCGGCCGTTTGAGGCATACACGGAAAGATTTGGATCTGGTGGGTGAAGTTCGTCTATGGACCAGAACCTTTTGTAGAGGACATCAGGCATGATGGTTACCTGAGATCCTGTGTCCAGCAGAGCAGGTGTCGCGATGCCGTCCAGCACGATGGACAGGAAAGGTCTTCCTCCTACGAACCTGTGGTACCAGTTTGATGGACCTGAGGGGTCTACTCCTAGGTGTCGGCCTTCGGCCCCAGGGTTTGCTCATTTAAAGGACAGCTCTGGACGGCGTGACCTGTCTTGTGGCAGACAGGGTCCCTCGGCGGGCGGCGTTGGTCGCTGGTCCTCCCAGGGGGTGGCGTTGTCCTCCTCCTCCTTCTTATCCAGGGGACATCCTCAAGGCTGTTGGCTAGCAAGATCCTTCCTTCCTCCTCGGGCTCCGTCCGCAGCTGCAGGGCACTCAGTACAGTGGTCAGGGTTTTGCTCAACTGATGCACTTCAGAGCGCAGGCTTTCCAGCTCACTAGGGGACGTTGTTGGAACCTTGGCTTCAGCAGCCACCGGGGAAAAGGTGGACGCTGCAGGCATTGGGGTGGCCCCACCCTGGTAACATTGGATAGCAGTTGTTTCCAGGGGCTGCAGTCCTTTTATAGCCATGTCCTTAAGTGTGTCAAAGGTGGCATCGGGATGATCCAGGGACCACCAGCGCACAGTCCTGCGCTCCTCTTGAGACCTCAGTCCCCGGATAAACTGTTCCTTCAGCATTTTATTTTCATTATTGATGCTGGTTGGACTAACTTGTTTCAGAGCTTGCAGGGCCCCTTGTAAACGCCAGGCATAGTCCCGAACACTGTTCTCCGGTTGCTGAGAGCAGTTGTAGAACCTCATCCGGAGGTCTGTCTCATTACGATTCTCAAAGACAGTCTGTAACTTTTTAAAGATTGCGGACACTGACTCCTGGTCTGCGGCCGACCAGGTTTCTACTTCTCGCTCCACAGTACCAGTCAATTGTCCCAATACAACAGCGGCTCTTTGTTTGCCTGTCATAGAGTACATGTCCAGTATATCACATATTTTCCTTTTGAATCCAGACAGGGTATCTGGTTTGCCTCTGTACTGGGGGAGTCACTTCGCTCGAGGGATGTACAGTAGGGCCATGGGTATGACAGGGGTTACAAGCCCTGCTGGTGGAGCGGCTGCTTCGGCCTGCTCGGTGCCGAGCGCGGGTTGATTATCAGGGTGGTTAACCGGTACTCCGGCGTTGTGCTGTTCTTCGGACATTCTGGTGGCCCCCTAGTGAACATTGGCCTACCTTCTTTTCTTTTCTTCCGGTAGGCCGCAGCTCCGCAGGTGACGGTCTTCCTTCAGGACCTTGCATCGCTTGCGTCCTACGTCACAGCGCTCACCGGAGCTTCTTCCAAGACCTGGCGCTTCCTGGTTTGCCGTCGAGGCGTGGGGCGTGTCCGGGAATTCGCGCCCTTCAGCAGGTACGCCGCTCAGTTTCCCGCCGTTACTCCCTTCTTCCAGCTCGGCGGCACAACAATGGCGGCGATCTTCGCCACAGTTTAATACACAGTTCTGAATAAAGGCGCACAGTACCCAGTGGCAATGGGCACAACACTCCGTCGTTGCAGCGGGCACGGAATCCTGTTCGTGACACCAGGAAGAGATGACGCACCCAGGGGATGGGGATGACTCGGCGCCCGGGCCTTGCTGTTAGTTTTGGGGGATGTCGCGGTGGTCGGCTCCCGGGCCCATACCTTGGGGTCACTCTTAAAAGAAGGGGAAAAGTTATATGGGATAGGGAATGTTCGTGACACCACCTGTGGTGTCTGGTGAGGATCACCAGCGCTGCGACAGTCCTCTGAGGCCGGTGTTCAGGCAGCTTCGTTGGTGCGGCTCCCCACAGGTGGAGCGGGGCCTCAGGGCAGCGTAGGAGAAGGGATGCAGGACAGAGGGGACCCAGCCGGGTCAGAGGAAGGACAGAAGAATAGGCACGCACACCGGAGTTCACTTCAGTACCTTTACTGGTGGTGTTTCAGGCACGATCCAGGGCACTGTAGGGTGAAGGGTGCATATCAGGACTCTCCCCAGTGAGCAGGTGTGGGGCCTCCTGTTCCTTGTCTTTCCTTGATAAGTTTATGACCTGCCTGGAGCTAGGCCTAACTTGGTCTCTGTCTTGCACCGGCTGACCTGGTGGTAGGGCCTTCTGTTGGAGATCACACTCCCCAGTCTCTTGGGCCTCTGTGACTCCTGACCCTGGTTTAACAGTCAGCTTTTGGTGTTCCTGGGACATATAGTTCGCCAGGGGTTCCGGTTGTTTCTGCTGGGCGTAAGGGATCCCTGCAGACGCGGACCCGGTGTCCGGTATACGGTTTTGGGGTGAGCGGGTAAAGCTCCTCTGCCCCCTATGTTACACTTTTTCCACTTGCCTTCGGCCACGCTCGGGGCTCTCGCTAGGCTTCACATGGGCAGTAGGCCTCGCTACTCTTCACCGCTCTTTAGGCGTCGGCACGCCTTAGGCTCACTAACTCGAGCTCTCTGAGTCTGGGCCGAACTGACTGAGCTCCACTGCAGGCTAGCTTCTGCAGGAGCTCCTTTCAACAGACTAAACTTCTAACAGACTGACCTTCTCACAGACTGTACACTCTAGACTGCGACTCCAGACTTAGACTGAACTGCCTAGCTCCACCTTCCCTTTTTATATCCCTAACGGGCTCCCTCTGCTGGTCTAAGGTGGAAGGTGGAGGTGTGTGAATTCCATGAGGGCCTCTTGTGGAGGAATCCGTCCATGCACCCCTCTGGGATCTGTGGCACCAATGCGCAGCAGGGCGCCACATTTCCTTCACCTGGGTCTGCTGCTCTCTGTTGTGCTCCACGTTGGGTTTTGCAAGCTGCCTGGTGTGAATCAATGACATCATCTCTCTAGACCTAGTTAAAGCCCATTTAAACACACACCACCAAGCACATAGGAACTGCAATAAACAGCAAAGGACTGAGCAGGGAGCAGGATTAAATAGCCCATCTAATGATCAGGTGTTGAATACCTCCCAATCATCCCCAGACAGTCACTCCCTGCTAGTATGAACAGTAGAATGGACAACATCCCACCATTGCATAGTGCCAGACACAACAGTGTTTGGCAAGAGGAGAAATCAGTTAGAAACACTGCATCCCTTGTCCACACATATCCTACAACACCAGAATGCGATGTTCCAAAGATTGGGACAGTCTCTATGCACGCATAGTAGCTCCGCCTCCAGGGTCGGGACAATGGTGGCGCCTGCGACCGGATTAGCGTCGCACCGGACCTGCTCCATTCCCAGGTGGGAGTCATGATTCCTAACACTTAGGATTGGGACTCCTAGTCCTTTGTGCTATTTGTGTTTAAGCTTGCATCCATCCCTGCTGGGTTCTGCCACATCCCTCCCTCCTGCTGCTCCTGAGATTCCTGTGTGTGCCAAGTCCTCGCTGCCCACATGTCTTCCTCCTTGCTACATCAACACCTGGGGTCCATGTGCCCACCAGGATCTAAGGCTTAAAGAATCCAACTCTCCTGATGAGCCTAACAGAATTACACGATTTCTGACCATTATATTACTGCATCTTTCTCCAGTTTTCCCCTCTGCAGGCTCTATGTCTAATTTTCTGTTGTCTCTGAGCTGGTGAGTGGAGACTAGCTGCTATGATGTTTCTCATGCACAGCACACACAGATGTAAGGGATTCTTGCTTCTTTTAACGCTTTGTAACACATGCTCAGAATCAAAAGCATGGAGGACATTATAGATGGGTGAGCAGCATAGATGTGAATCCAGCAAGGGTAAGATAAGACACATACTAGAAAGCACAACATGGTCTGTGTGTGTGGCGCCCCTGAGGGTTCGGTCGCCACAGGGGTACTGCATCTCTTTAATGAGGTGTGGTATCTGTTATGATCTGCTACAAGAACTAAGGAAAGAAAGGGAATCTGTCCCTACGATAAGACTAAGCTGATTCCCTATGTTGCAGAGGGCGACCTGTTCCTTGTGAACAGACCCTCCTTCGTCCTCAGCTAGTCTGAACGCAGACCTATAGAATTAAGGGAGGGGTCCCTAAAAGAACTAAGGACTGGGACAAAATTGGACACCTCCTAACAGATGTTGTAGCGGAGCAAAAAGACTAACAGACAAAAAGTACTTAGAGGTCCAAAGGACTAAACGAACTAGAGAGATAGGTACAAAAGCATCTGGCTAGATAGAGAGTCAAATAACACTGAAGTCCAGCAAAACCAGAAGGGCGGAGCTGGAATAAATAGGCAGCAGGTCACGTGACCAAAATAGAAAAAAACTAACAGGAGAGTTCTAACAGTATCTCTCCTTCGAGGTAAGGATGGTGCAGCTGTCAGGACCCCACCTCTGCATCCAACTCTACACCTCTCCCAACTGGGGGCGTGGCTTATATGCACCAGGGTGCTGCCCCAGCCGGGATAAGAGGAGATGGGGGGGAACCAAAGATAGGGGGAATCTAGTAGTGGGTGAGGGTGGAGGATGCACATTGAGGTTACACCACAAAATTCAAATTTAATAAACAGCCATTTTGGGATTATGGTCTTTGATTGTGATCTTCATCACTGAACGTGGCTTTCTGTGTGAACCTGCAATTGATGGGGACACGGTCCTCGTGCTCTGGCCTTGAAGCGAGGAGCGGGCAAGAGTTAACGGTTGTCTCTACCCGGTCAAGGTCCCTACCCAAGAAGGCCTGGAGGGGAGTAGAGGAGACAAGCTCCACAGGCAAAAGGATCCTGTCCTCACAATTCTGGCCTAATTAGAGGGATTCCTGCTGCAAAAGGGGTACCGGCCCCCGATATCTGACTCTGTTACTAAACGTCTTAGTCGGAGAGGCCCGGAGGCTCAGTGGATCCCACCGGGTAACGGACGGAGCGGAGTCGCCACCCGTACCCTTGTTCTGTGCATAGTCCAGAGGGAGACCCAGCTTTGTAACACGCACCACACACGGACAGGAGAGGACCTAGGCGGAAAGTCTAGGAACACTCTGGTGCAGGATACTGACCAAAGCACCTGAACTACTCAGAGGTAGTCGGACCCCCGGTCCTGGTGGCCGCTGCGTGCCGTGAGGAGCAGGGAGAAGCCTTGCAGCTGTGCATTCTACCGTGAGTAAAGCTTGGAAGACTACCCCTATGGCCTCCGGTTTCTTATTGCAACGCAGCACCGCACCACACCGCACCACATCTCCCACTACAATTCCCATCCTCCTGTTCTCTCTGCCTTGAGGCCCTGCTCCGCCTGTGGGGAGTAGTATCATCTCCAGCTGCCACTACATCCCGCCTCAGAGGACTGAACGCAACGCTGGTGGGGAATCACCAGACACCAGAGGTGGCGTAGTCGAAATACCACTCAACCCTGAAAGCCCATTACATCCTTTTATTGTGACTGCCCAGGGCACGGAACGGGTCTGGGCCACGACTGCATACCCTCAACATCTGACCCGGCTCCAAGTAACCCCACTTCCCAGGGTGAGGGCTGTGAGCGTCACAAACTTGGCGTAGTTGGCAGGATTGCGTGCCCGCAGCAACGGAAGAAGATTGCCCATTGCTACCGGGTACTGCGCCTTATACCACAGACTGTCGTTTTTCACTTAAAATGGCGCCCGCCCAAGAAGAACGGACGCCATAATGTGCAAAAAGGACAGCATCCTAGTACCTCCTATCGTGGGCCTGGCTCCCCCATGGCACCAAAAGAGCAGACCGCCCCTTCCATTAGAGACTGTCCGCGGGTAATGTCCATCAAAGCGGATGGGATGTCCCTGGGAGTGCCCGTCAGCCAGCCGCCCTGGAGCCGCCCCGAAAAGAGGAGGGAACGAAGGAAACCACAAGGTGCGGCCATAACAGTCCGAGACTTACCATCCTCAGGAGCAGACATGGACGCTGCTGAGGTAAGTGTATCGGAGCCTTCCGAACCCAGCCCAGGTTTTTCTCCCATCGGCGAGGAGAGTGGCATGATCCTGACCCCGGGAGAAGCGGAATTTCTTCGTAAAGAAACCCCGGACCTTGCCCACAGGGTGGCTGAGGCCCAGTATGCAGCATCCGCTGCGTGGCGGGAAGAAATGCTACAGCGGATCCGGGCCCGCCACCAAGGAGCAGCAACCCGGGAGGAAGAAGTTACAGAGGTCGCAAGCAGCCCAGGAGCGGGTGAGTGTGATACCCCCGTCCCGGCTGCTGAGCCCACAGTGCCCCTCCTGGACCTCATGACTGAGTATCTGCTACCCGGCGCGGTAACCTGGGAGCAGGTCCTTGCCCCGGAGTTAGAGGCTTCCGCCATCGGTGGAGGCCTGCAATGCCTCCCGCCTCCCATCTCGGAGGAACCTGAGTATGCTGGGGAATCCACCGACCCCCAACCCGGACTGGTCCGCACTCCCTGAGGACCTGCAGCAGCCCCTGCTGTCACCGCTGCCCACACCTTCAGTCACCTGGCCGGCGGCTGAGGAGCTGGCCTGGGACAACCAGGGGGGGGACCTGATGGGCTTCCCCCAGGAGACCTGGGCTGAAGCGCGGAGGAGGAGCAAGCTGTGTCGGCAGCAAATCCTCCAGCTCAACCGGGAGCAACGGCAGAGGGAGGTCCGCTGCGAGGGCCTCAAAGTGCGCGCCAAGGCTGCAAAGTCCAGGGCCCGCCAGGAGGAGGCAGCCCGTCAAAGCCCCCGTGAGGAAGGTCAAGTTGTCCGTTTCCACCAGGAGGCGGGATGGGGCTTCATGCAGGGTCCCCAGTTGGAGCGGGACGTCTTCGTCAGCCGGCGGGACGTCGAGCCGAGGCTGAAGAAGGGACACCCTGGCCAGAACCTCTTCCCGGGTGACTTGCTATCGTACACCCGCCACCACGGGGTGCGGGGGTGGTACGCCCTGGATGTTCACAAGGTGTCCAGGAGTGACGCCCCCTCACGCTCGACAGTGGAGGACCGGTCAGCCTCCGTAGGGAGGAATGAGCCTTTCCCCCGGTGGGGACCTATGGATTAAGCGGCCCCGGCGGCAGTAACCTGTTTGCAGTTATTCTGTTATTATGTTGTAGTTAACCATGTTTTCTTCCCGGTTACAGAGACATTTGTCCCTGCGGACTTGCAGTAGACAGACTCTTCTACCTCTTGTATATAGTTTGCATCTATTTAGGTGCTCCCTATTGGTTTTATACAAAACCGCGTATATGTCTACCTCAGACCTCAGAAGAAAAACCTGTCTGGAGTGGCTCTCTTGGAGGTCCAACTCGGGATCTTCATGCCCTGCTGCCACCCCAGGGCCCACGTTGAGGGTTTGGGACAGGTCCCTCAAGCTTCTGAACTGACTCTTTAATCAGTCTATCTATATGCATAATGTCTCTGTGATGTTTTTATACATTTGTATACTTTTTTACTGTTTAAAGTTTGTAACGTTTAAGAAAAAGTGCCTCCCATAATGGAAGATTGTTTTATTGTTATGCAAAAATTTAAAAAGTCTGTACCATGTTTTGCTCTCTTTGCAGCCCGCGGACGTGTTTTGTTTCACCAGGGGGTAATGTGGCGCCCCTGAGGGTTCGGTCGCCACAGGGGTACTGCATCTCTTTAATGAGGTGTGGTATCTCTCCTTTGTGGTAAGGATGGTGCAGCTGTCAGGACCCCACCTCTGCATCCATCACTACACCTCTCCCACCTGAGGGGGGCTTATATGCACCAGGGTGCTGCCCCAGCCGGGATAAGAGGAGATGGGGGGGGGACCAAAGATAGGGGGAACCTAGTAGTGGGTGAGGGTGGAGGACGCACATTTAGGTTACACCACAAAATTCATATTTAATAAACAGCCATTTTGGGCTTATGGTCCTTGATTGTGATCTTCATCACTGAACGTGGCTTTCTGTGTGAACCTGCAGTTGATGGGGACATGGTCCTCGTGCTCTGGCCTTGAGGCGAGGAGCAGGCAACAGTTAACGGTTGTCTCTACCAGGTCAAGGTCCCTACCCAAGAAGGCCTGGAGGGGAGTAGAGGAGACAAGCTCCACAGGCAAAAGGATCCCAGGAGGATGCAGACGGAGCGGCATACGCCACCTGTCCTCACTATTCTGGCCTAGTCAGAGGGATTCCTGCTGCAAAAGGGGTACCAGCCCCCGATATCTGACTCTGTTACTATACGTCTTAGTCGGAGAAGCCCGGAGGCTCAGTGGATCCCACCGGGTAACGGACGGAGCAGAGTCGCCACCCGTACCCTTGTTCTGTGCATAGTCCAGAGGGAGACCCAGCCTTGTAACACGCACCACACACGGACAGGAGAGGACCCAGTGGGAAAGTCTAGGAACACTCTGGTGCAAGGGGTCCTGACCAAAGCACCTGAACTACTCGGAGGTAGTCGGACCCCCGGCCCTGGTGGCCGCAGCGCGCCATGAGGAGCAGGGAGAAGCCTTGCAGCTGTGCATTCTACCGTGAGTAAAGCTTGGAAGACTACCCCTATGGCCTCCGGTTTCTTATTGCAACGCGGCACCGCACCACACCGCACCACATCTCCCACTACAACTCCCATCCTCCTGTTCTCTCTGCCCTCAAGCCCTGCTCCGCCTAAGGGGAGTAGTATCATCTCCGGCTGCCAATACATCCCGCCTCAGAGGACTGAACGCAGCGCTGGTGGGGAATCACCAGACACCACAGGTGGCGTAGTCGAAATACCACTCAACCCTGAAAGCCCATTACATCCTTTTATTGTGACCACCCTGGGCGCGGAACGGGTCTGGGCCACGACTGCATCCCCTCAACATCCGACCCAGCTCCGAGTAACCCCACTTCCCAGGGTGAGGGCTGTGAGCGTCACATGTGCGTCTCTCTGCTTCTTTCTGCTCCTCTTTTTACCTCCTTCTTCACCTCTCCATTCATAAGCAGCTGTAATCTTATACCTCCGTACTTTGGCAGTCTCTCGAGACCAAGACAGATTTTTGCTGTTTTTCCACTGAATGATGAGTTCAGGAGGTGCTGGCGAAGGAAGAATTGGCTCATAAGTGGAGAAAGAATCATATTTCGCTGATAAGATATATTACAAATTTGTGCAAAGTTTTTTGAATTGAAAAATATTTAAGCTTTTGAGCAAAATGCTCAATCAGCACCAGTACCCCTCCTACCATGTGTACCATTCAATAAACTGATGTTCTCTAATGTGACTTGACATCTTTTATGACTCCTCTGAGACACATTTCTCTATTTTAATTCCTAAACTGTCAAACTGGGTGGAAAAAGTAGTGATGAGAGGGTCCAGTTTTATTTAATCTGACAGCAAAATCAGAGCAGGGAGTCAGATTAAACTGCTAAAAGCATTCTCATTACATTTTGCCGTAGAAGCAATAGTAGTATCTAGCATCGCCTTCCCACTGTGCACGCTCTATAGAAAATCTAGTGCAGGTACAGTGGGAAGACGCAATGTGTTTCAATGGAGGATGAATGATATATCTGGTCATATGCTCTCCTTTTATCACCATTTAAAGGGGTTGCTGATGATTGGGGTACAAGTCTGCAGTCACTGTTTGTGACTGCAGACTTGCGAATCCTCACAGCACTGTCAAGATATCCAGTGTCGGCGAAGAGAGTGAGCGGGCGTCTGACTCCAAGCATGCGATTTACATACATTCGGTCACATGCTGACTAGACGTGCACAGCCTCCCTCAGTACAAGTGAATTGAGCGAGGCCAGACACGTTTTGGGTATGACCACCCGCTCCTGGTGCCGGCCTCTGGAAAAACCTGACAGTGTGCACTTTACTTGCTACGAGGATTCACAATTAGGTAGTTACATAGAGTTACTGCAAACTTGTACCCCAAGCCTGGACAACCTCTTTTGGTTGAGAGCACTGGGCAGATGGCACAGAACGTGACTGGTCAAGGACACATGGCCTCGACACAGGAGTATATAAGTAAGAACATTACAGAATTCTTAAAATTAGTCCTAAATAGACCAACCCCTTTAGATAAAGGAATCAATTTCCTACTACCCTGATATATGCCAAAAGAGAACTATTTTGGCAAGTATTGGGCTAATGGGGCACTATAGACATGGATACGTTCAATGCATACACTGGGAAAAACTAGAGCTTGCAAATGTGAGAATTTGTGTTTCCCATTCACATGCACAGTGACTCAGTGGTTAACCCTCAAGTCTGGGGTCCTGGGTTCAAATTGCACTAAGGACAACATCTGCAAAGAGTTTGTATGTTCTCCCCATGTTTTCCCAAATTTCCTCCAGGTTCTCCGGTTTCCTCCCACACTCAAAAGACATACTGATAGGGAATGTAGATTGTGAGCCCCAATGGGGACAGTGATGATGTCTGTACAATGCTGCAGAATATGATGGTGCTATATAAGCAAGTAAAATATATAAATAGATGGTTTCCTGCATGAAGGAAAGCCATCAGATCAAAACCCACACTTCTTCCAAAAACTAAGTTAATTTCAATCGCCTAACAGCTGTTTTCAAGTCATTGAATACAATTTTTGATATGGACAGATTTAGTCACATACAGATAGGGATAGACTGGTTAAGACTGAGACAGTTAGGGAAATGGCCAATGTTTTTGCTGCTAAGGCTCATCACTCAAGGAAACTTGGAGATGCCAACGAAAATGCAGAAAAAAAAATTACCTGTAGAACCAGCCTTAGGCAAGTCAACAGGTAAGGTGTAGGTCTTCCAGTATTTTTGAGGCAATAAAAATGTACCAATTATTCTGATCGGAGTGTGGTCCAAGTGTCATCAGTTTTTCTTGTATGGGGAGAAAAAAAATTCCATGAAAATTGGACTGCACTCTAATGTCATCCGAGTACGGGCCAAATTTTTCACAGACCCATAGACTTGCTTTGCTTATTTTGACCTGACCATCGAATCAAGTTTGGACATGTCTCCCCAGTTTTATACTGATCACTCAATCCGAGAAGAAAAATCCCAGACACGTGAATAGCCTCATAGACTATCAAGATGCGCATGATATCCATGAAAACTATGGATAGCAGGGTGGCTCAGTGGTTAGCACTGCAGCCTTGCAGTGCTGGGGACCTGGGTTCAAATCCCACTAAGGACAACACCTGCAAGGAGTTTGTATGTTCTCCTCGTGTTTGTGTGGGTTTCCTCCGGGTTCTCCAGTTTCCTCCCACACTCCAAAGACATACTGATAGGGAATGTAGAATGTGAGCCCCAATGGGGACAATGCTGATTATGTCTGTAAAGTGCTGTGGAATTAATGGTGCTATATAAGTCAGTAAAATAAATAAAAATAGCACTTATATGCAAAAAAAAGACATCTGAATAGTGATGCAAATATTTTTTTATTATTTTCAATGGAATGGGAAAAACAGTAATTTTTTTTTTTTAAAGCAAAAGTTTTATGATATCTTATGGTATTTGTGTTTGGCCACTGACCACCCTTTGAAATAAAGTATCTAGCAAGATAAGGAGCTGTACTTTTCAAAATAGTAAAAAAAAATCCAGTTACATTCAGTGCACCTTCGAGCCTCGTATGTAAATTGGCTTTTTACAAAAACTTCACATATATTCCGTGTAGGTGCAGTTTTGCACATTTGTACGTTTTTGGTTTCAGTCTAACACACTTTTCAACTTTCTTTGAAGAGTCCTGACATGAGGTGAGCTTCATTACCTATTCACTTTGATGTTCAAAGCTATCTGCCTGCTCGGATCCTTTCCTAATGGCGACACTCTCCACATTGTAACACTATGTGTCTAGAAAGGTTGACTTTCATATCGTCTTTTTCCTTTGTACCGTATTATGGATCAAAGTAAAAATGTTTCCAGGTATGAACCACAATGGAAGATATCACTTAAAATATCTTTTTCAGTCCCAGACAATTTCCTACTAAATAACTGCCAACCTTATTGATCCTGTGCTCCGAAGACCCCGAGGTTGCCCTAAGTGGTCCGTCCAGTAGGACATAAAAGGACCATTGCTACCTGGGATTCCTCTACCAATTCTTCCCTCTGACCTTCTGCTCTAATGATTGTTTGGAACTAATTAGTGTTGAGGGTAAAAACGTATTTCAGTCACATTTTTGAAACAAACAAAAAATGTTACAACCCTGGAGTGACGTCTGATTTGAGTATTTATACACAGGTTGTGGCACTGCGTCATTCTCACATTGGATGCAATATTGATCATAGCTTGGGGTTACACGCAATTCAATTTTATTATTTCCATTATTTGTCCATTATTATTTGTCCGTGCCCCAGGAACAATCATTATTCCTGTTACAAGGTTTTGAATTTATATTGAAGGACAATATAATATCCTTTGAGGGTGCGACCTACCGGCATCTCAGAGGCTGTGCCCCCAGTTATGCAAATCTGTTCATGGACATTACCACCCTCCGCCAATGGGTCACATCTTTTTTTAAAAGATTTATTAACGAATCGATGATTTATTCTTTATTTGGATCGGTACAAAATCTTAAAGAGGTTGTCCACTACTTTTACATTGATGACCTACCCTTAAGATAGGTCATCATTGTCTGATTGGCCGGAGTCCAACACTCGGCACCCTCTGCCGATCAAACGTTATCGGCAGCGGAGGCAGCCGGTCGGAAGTACTCACTTGCGGTGCTTCCCGTCTTCTGATAGTGGCCATCAATATTGATTTGAATAGGAGGCCGATGTGCAGTACCAAGCCTTGGTCACTACCAGAAGATGGAGCAGCTTGGCAAGTGAGCACTTCCGGTCGGCATCCGGCGTCGACACCAATAACAGCTGATCGGCCGAGGTGCCAGGTGTCGGACCTCAGCCGATCAGACATTGATGACCTATACTAGGGGTAGGTCATCAATGGAAAAGTAGTGGACAACCTCTTTAATCACAACGACTAGGGTCTAAACTTTTACCACATTTATTTCGAAACCCAGATTGAATTTTTAGATCTAGTCATATCTCATGACACTGGTGGTTAGATTGTGGATGTGAAAGCTACCTTAGCTTTGAAAGTAAAATTTGAAAAGGCTGCGCGGCAATCCTCTCAGGTGGGTGCGCAAGTAGGATTTCTCTCCAAGAACAATTAAAATTATAATTTTGGCACTCCAATGGTACACGAGAAAGTATTTTTTATTACATACAGGCAATCCACTTGTATAAGCAATTGATGTTTCTGCCAATTATTAGGCCTTCATCAGAACTAGGATATACTAACAAGATAGCACATTTTAAGCTCCAAACTTAGAATCACGTGAGTCACAAAATCATTTACAAATATTACATGGATCAATATAGTAAAAACAGAACACTGGATAGTATGCATAACAAGAAAAGTACTTCATGGGACATAAAAAAATACTTCTTTGGCTACTCCTATTAAAATCACATGTTGTTGCCTGATTAAGAGTGCCAGATTTTTTTTATTAATGATTTTCTACACCAATCATGCATTTTAGAAGAAAGCTTTTTGGATAGGAATATTTTGAAGGATGCCTTTAATTACACTCGACATTTCTCGCAATCGGATTGTCTCCAAAAAGAATTAGCTAAAAAAGTTGCAAAAACTGTGGTGGAAAGTAATGCAAATCCATTTCAATAAAGGTTTGTTACTAAATTTAATAAATCCTACGGGAACATTAAGAATATTTTATTTAACCGCTTCCCGACCGCCCACTGTAGATAAACGTCGGCGCTTGCTGGGCTTTGTGCAGCGCCCACGTTTAAAAACGGTGGGTGGTCTCGCAGCGCTCAGGACCCCCAGGGTCCTGCAAGCGCTGCGATTCCGGTGCAGAGCTTTAGCTCTGACAGGGGACATCATCGGGACCTGATTGGATCAGGTCCCAATGATGTTAACCCTTTGCTGTCTTCTATATGCCGCGATCTATAGTGATCGCGGCATATAGAAGACAGCAGGAGGAGAGGGGGTCGTCCACTTACCTCTCCGACGGCCCCCTTATACCTTCCAGGACCTGACGTTGCTATGGCAGCTGGAGGTCACATGACCGCCTCCAGATCTGCCATATATGGTGTCCTGCCTGGCTCAGCCTGCAGCTGAAGCCTGGCAGGAGACTCTGACTGTGGAACAGTCAGAGAAGATCTCATGTAATGTAATACATGTCTATTACATTACATGAGATCAGTGATCAGAAAAATAAAAATTAATGTCCCATACAGGGACTAAGTAAAAATGTAAAAAAAAGTAAAAAAAAATGTTTTTAAACTGTTAAAAAAAAATCACAAAATAAATAAAAATAAATAAATAAAATATTAAACCAATAAATCCGTATATTTATGCAAAACCAAAAAAAGTACACATATTTGGTATCGCCGCGTCCGAAACAACCCGATCTATAAAACTGTCACACTAATTAACTCCTTCTGTGCACACCGTAATAAAAATAAATAAAAAACGGAGCAAAAAATATGCTTTTTCATCATATCGCCAAACAAAAAGTGGAAAAAAATGCGATCAAAAAGCAGAATGGAAATAAAAATGGTACCGCTGAAAACGTCATCTTGTTCCGCGAAAAAAAAGCCACCATACAGCTCCATCAGCCGAAAAATAAAAAAGTTATAATGCTCAGAATAAAGCAATGCAAAAAAAATATTTTTTCTATAAAATTGTTTTATTGTGTAAAAGCGCCAAAATATAAAAAAAATATACAGTAAGTGTAGTATCGCTGTAAACGTACCGACCCGAAGAATAACGCTACCTGATCACTTTTACCACACGCAGAACGGCATAAAAAAAAACCTCAAAAAACAATTCCTGAATTGTTGGTTTTTGTTAATTTTACCTCCCAAAAAAACGGAAAAGAAAGCGATCAAAAAATGTCACGTACCCACAAATGGTACCAATAAAAATGTCAACTCGTCCCGCAAAAAACAAGCCATCACATGACTCTGTCGGCCGAAATATGGAAAAATTATAGCTCTCAAAATATGGTGATGCAAAAACTAGATTTTGCAAAAAAAAAGCGTCTTTTAGTGTGTGACAGCTGTCAGTCATAAAAACCCGATATAAATCTGGTATCTCTGTAATCGCACCGACCCGAAGAATAAAGTAATCTAATCAGTTATATCACACGAGGAACGGCGTAAAAAATAAATAAAACCAATTCTTCACCTGCTACTGATTTGTTTATTATGTCTCCCAAAGATCGCAGTAAGGCTCTGCTCACATTTATCCTGCGCTCTGCGCTGAGCACTTACACCAGAGTTTCCGTGTAAGTCTCTGAAATACGTGATTCAGCCGGAACCCATGACGGTAGATTCCCTGTAATGAGGCAGATATAGGCCACTGTGGACGCCGTCTGGCCTGTGATCCCACGGTGTCATTTGTTTTAGGCGTGCATGAAAGTGCGGTTGGCCACAGTTTTGTACACTTCAGAAAAAAGGGACACCGCTAAACAGAGGCCAGACGGAGTCCAGAGTAACTCTGCTGTCTCATTATAGTGAATGGATCCCGCAGGGGTTTCATCTGAATTACATCACTTGGAAATTTAGATGGAAGCCCCGATGTAAGTGCTCAGCCTAGAGCGCCGGATAAATGTTACGTAAAATGTTCCCAATAAAAGCATCAATTTGGTCCTCAAAAAAAGCTAGTCCCCACTCAGGTCCATCATCTGTTAAAAATATAAGGGACTTCCAAGTTACTGGTAGCAGAAAGGCTCTGGAAAAGCAAAATGGCCCTTGGCCCCCAAAAGAAATTCAGAAAATTTTGTGCTCCCAAATCCAAATGCCTATTCTACAATAATTTGTTCTCCAATTGTCAAATAGCGCTCCATCCCCCCCAGATCTCGCCGTATGGCTGAGCGGTATGATACAGCCACATATGGGGTATTGACACTTTTAGAAGAAATTGTGTGACACATTTCAGCACCAATTTTACCCATTGCCCTGTGTGAAAATGTAAAATCTGAGGGTAAAACATTTTTTTGTGGTAAAAATATAATTATGCTTTTTTCACTGCCCAATGGTATAAATGTAAAAATTAAAAAATACTCACTACTTCCCTAGATGAATTCATTGAGAGGTGTAGTTTACAAAATGGGGTCACTTGTGGGGGTTTCTGCTGTTTCGGCATGTTAGCGACTCTTCAAATGTGACATGGTGTCTGCAACCTATCCCAGCCAACATAGCACTCCTTTCTCTTCCGAACCCTGCCGTACACCAAAGCAGTGGTTTTCCCACTGGGGTATCGGCGTACTCAGGAGAAATTGCACAACAAATTTCATGGTGCAATTTATCCTGTTACCCTTATGATAATACAAAATTATTATTAAATGATTAAATGAAAAACATTTTTTGTGGGAAAAATGTGAAAATTTTATTTTTACAGCTCATTATTATAAACTTCTGTGAAGCACCTTGGGGTTCAAGGTGCTCACCACACATCTAGATAAGTTCCCTAAGGCAGAGGTCCCCAACCGCCGGTCCGCGGACCAGGACTGGGCCGTTGGGGTTTTTCAGCCGGTCCGCGGCGCCGCTGGCAGCAGAGAACATTATGCAGGACGGGGTGGGGCGTCGGGCGGGTCTTAGTGATGCGGCCCTCCTGCACAGCATGGTGTGTTCCTGACGGGGTGGGGCGTCGGGCGGGTCTTTGTGACGCGGCCCTCCTGCACAGCATGGTGTGTTCCTGACGGGGTGGGGCGTCGGGCGGGTCTTAGTGACGCGGCCCTCCTGCACAGCATGGTGTGTTCCTGACGGGGTGGGGCGGCAGGCTCTCCTCACTGACACGCCCCCGGCAGAACATGTTATGTGGGGCGTGCTGGGGCAGCAGACTGGCTTCAGTGACGCGGCTCCCGGTACCGGTGTTCAGTGTGTAGCGCTGCTAAGCAGCAGCGCTGTATACACTGACGCTCAATGTACAATGCTGCTACTTAGCAGCGCTGTACACCGAAGTCTCGCGAGCATCCTCCCCATACAGCTCCACCCCTCCATAACCACACCCCCATATGACCAAAGCCCCGCCCCCACACCCACCGGGCCGTGGAAAACTGGTCTTGCTTAAAGCCAGTCCCTGGTGCAAAAAAGGTTGGGGACCTCTGCCCTAAGGGGTCTAGTTTCCAAAATGGTGTCACTTGTGGGGGGTTTCCACTGTTTAGGCACATCAGGGGCTCCCCAAATGCAACATGGCTTCCGCTAATTATTCAAACAAATTTTACATTCAAAAAGTCAAATGGCGCTCCTTCCCTTTCAAACCCTGCCGTGCGCCCAAACAGTGGTTTGCCTCCATATATGGGGTATCGGCGTGTTCAGGAGAAATGGCACAACAAATTTAATGGTGCAATTTATCCTATTACCCTTATGATAATGCAAAATTAAGGGATGAAAAACGTTTTTGTGGGAAAAATGTGAAAATTTTATTTTTACAGCTCATTATTATAAACTTCTGTGAAGCACCTTAGGGTTCAAGGTGCTCACCACACATCTAGATAAGTTCCCTGAGGGGTCTAGTTTCCAAAATGGTGTCACTTGTGGGGGGTTTCCGCTGTTTAGGCACATCAGGGGCTCCCAATTTGCAACATGGCGTCCGCTAATTATTCAAACAAATTTTACATTCAAAAAGTCAAATGGCGCTCTTTCCCTTTCAAACCCTGCCGTGCGCCCAAACAGTGGTTTGCCTCCACATATGGGGTATCGGCGTGTTCAGGAGAAATTGCACAACAAATTTCATGGTGCAATTTATCCTATTACCCTTATGATAATGCAAAATTAAGGGATGAAAAACGTTTTTGTGGGAAAAATGTGAAAATTTTATTTTTACAGCTCAATATTATAAACTTCTGTGAAGCACCTTTGGGTTCAAGGTGCTCACCACACATCTAGATAAGTTCCCTAAGGGGTCTAATTTCCAAAATGGTGTCACTTGTGGGGGGTTTCCACTGTTTAGGAACATCAGGGGCTCTCCAACGCAACATGGCGTCTGCTAATTATTCAGACAAATTTTACATTCAAAAAGTCTAATGGCGCTCCTTCCCTTCCGAACCCTGCAGTGCGCCCAAACAGTGGTTTTCCCTCACATATGGGGTATCAGCGCGCTCAAAAGAAATTGCACAAAAAATTTTGCTGTCCATTTTTTCCTGTTACCCCTGTGAAAATAAAAAAAATTGGGTCTAAAGTAACATTTCTGTGAAAAAAGTTAAATGTTAATTTTTTTCTTCCACATTCCAAAAATTCCTGTGAAGCACCTGAAGGGTTAATAAAGTTCTTGAATGTGGTTTTGAGCACCTTGAGGGGTGCAGTTTTTAGAATGGTGTCACTTTTGGGTATTTTCTGTCATAAAGACCCCTCAAAGTGACTTCAAATATGATGTGGTCCCTAAAAAAATGTTTTTGTAAATTTTGTTGGAAAAATGAAAAATCGCTGGTCAACTTTTAACCCTTATAGCTCCCTAACGAAAAAAAAATTTGATTCCAAAATTGTGCTGATGTAAAGTAGACATGTGGGAAATGTTATTTATTAACTATTTTGTGTGACATATCTCTCTGATTTAAGGGCATGAAAATTCAAAGTTTAAAAATTGCAAAATTTCCAAAATTTTCACCAAATTTCCGATTTTTTCACAAATAAACGCATGTGATATCGAAGAAACTTTACCACTATCATGAAGTACAATATGTCACGAAAAAACATTCTCAGAATCAGGGGGATCCGTTGAAGCGTTCCAGAGTAATTACTTCATAAAGTGACAGTGGTCAGAATTGAAAAAATTGGCCCGGTCACGAAGGCAAAAACAGGCTCTGGTGTGAAGTGGTTAAATATTGGTCCATTCTCCATTGGTACCCTGCTTTATTGGGAGTTTCTTTATGATAAACTCAAGATTGTTTATGGACGCAATATAAATTTCAAAAATATTTTAACCCCCCAGTCGGATCAGTCTAATTCACATTCTGATGACAGAATCGGTTGGGTTATCCCTGTTTCCTAGTCTGATTGGTAATTCTAGGTGTTAGAGCTCCAAATACCATTGTTGCTCAATGATGGTTCACAGATGTAATACCTTCACATTAGCCATCACCCAGGAAGTATTTTCGATGAAACAATCTTTAACCCCTTTACCCCCAAGGTGGTTTGCACATTAATGACCAGGCCAATTTTTACAATTTTGACCACTGTCACTTTATGAGGTAATTACTCTGGAAAGCTTCAACGGATCCCCCTGATTCTGAGATTTTTTTTTTTCGTGACATATTGTACTTCATGATTTTGGTAAAATTTCTTCGATATCACTTGGGTTTATTTGTGAAAAAAACAGAAATTTGGTGAAAATTTCGCAATTTTCAAACTTTGAATTTTAATGCCCTTAAATCAGAGAGATATGTCACACAAAATAGTTAATAAATAACATTTCCCACATGTCTACTTTACATCAGCATAATTTTGGAACCAAAATTTTTTTTGTTAGGAAGTTATAAGGGTTAAAAGTTGACCAGCGATTTCTCATTTTTCCAACAAAATTGACAAAACCATTTTTTTAGGGACCACATTTGAAGTGACTTTGAGGGGCCTTTATGACAGAAAATTCCCAAAAGTGACACCATTCTAAAAATCGCATCCCTCAAGGTGCTCAAAACCACATTCAAGAAGTTTATTAACCCTTCAGGTGCTTCACAGGAATTTTGGAATGTGGAAGAAAAAAATGAACATTTAACTTTCTTCACAAAATTGTTACCTTAGACCCCAATTATTTTATTTTCGCAAGGGTAAAAGGAAAAATTGAACCCTAACATTTATTGTGCAATTTCTCCTGAGCACGCTGATACCCCATATGTGGTGGAAAACCACTGTTTGGGCACACAGCAAGGTTCAGAAGGGAAGGAGCGCCATTTGACTTTTTGAATATAAAATTTGCTTGAATAATTAGCAGACACCATGTTGCGTTTGGAAAGCCCCTGATGTGCCTAAACATTAGAAACCCCCCACAAGTGACACCATTTTGGACACTAGACCCCCCAGGGAACTTATCTAGATGTGTGGTGAGCACTCTGAACCCCCAGGTGCTTCACAGAAGTTTATAACATTGAGCCGTAAAAATAAAATTTTCACATTTTTCCAATAAAAATGTTTTTCAGCCCCCAGTTTTGCATTTCATAAGGGTAACAGGAGAAATTGCACCATACCATTGGTTGTGCAATTTCTCCTGAGTAAGCCGATACCCCAATGTGGGAGAAAACCACTGTTTGGGTGCATGGCAGGGTTTGGAAGGGAAGGAGTGCCATTTGACTTTTTGAATGTAAAATTTGCTTGAATAATTAGCAGACGCCATGTTGCATTTGGAGAGCCCCTGATGTGCCTAAACAGTGGAAATCCCCCACAAGTAACACCATTTTGGAAACTAGACCCCTTAGGGAACTTATGTAGATGTATGGTGAGCACCCTGAACCACCCGGTGCTTCACAGAAGTTTATAACATGGAGCCATGAAAATAAAAAAAATCGTACTTTTTCCACAAAAATGGTGTTTTAGCCCCAAATTTTTTATTTTCATAAGGGTATGAGGAGAAAATGGACCCCAAAAACTTTTGTTTAATTTCTCCTGAGTACGCCGATACTTCATATGTGGGAAAATACACTGTTTGGGCGCACGGCATGGTTCAGAAGGGAAAGAGGAATGTGTGACTTTTTGAACGCAAAATTGGATGGAATTGAGAGCGGATGCCATGTCGCATTTGGAGAGCCCCTGATGTGCCTAAACAGTGGAAACCCCCCACAAGTGACCCCATTTTGGAAACTACACCCCTCAAGGATTTTATCAAGGGGTATAGTGAACATTTTGAACCCAGAGGTACGACACAGAATTTGATAACATTAGGTCATCATATTGAATACGTTGTCATTAGTCTTGAGCACAAGTGCTCGCTACTTGAATTTGCATCGGGTACTCGGGTATGCACCAAGTATTGTGGGTGCTCGAGTGACATGCTCGAGTCCCCGCCCCGCATGTTTCGCGGTTATTAGACACCCAAAAAAAAACATGCGAGGATCACTCGTGCATGGTAGGCAATCCATGCAACTTTTTTTGGCCAAGAAGCATATGGGGCGGAGACTCGAGCATGTCACTCGAGCACCCGCAATACTAGGGTGCATACCCGAGCCCCCGATGCAAACTCAAGTAGCAAGCACATGCGCTCAACACTGGTCGCCATATCGTTATCATTTTTTTTTTATTTACTTTTGAAAAAAATCCCAACCCCAACCCTAGCACAACCCTAACCCTAGCACAACCCTAACCCTAGCACAACCCTAACCCTAGCACAACCCTAACCATAACACAACCCTAACCCTAACACAACCCTAACCCTAATACAACCCTAACACTAGCACAACCCTAACCATAACACAACCCTAACCTTAGCACAACCCTAACCCTAACACAACCCTAACCCTAACACAACCCTAACCCTAGCACAACCCTAACCCTAACAGAACCCTAACCCTAGCATAACCCTAACCCTAGCACAACCCTAACCTTAGCACAAACCTAACCCTAGCCCTAGCACAACGCTAATCCTAGAGTTTATTTTTTACGGTGCAGTATAAGTGATTAGACAACTTTATTCTTCGGGTCGGCTCGATTACAGCGATACCATATTTATAGCGGGTTTTTATGATTGACAGCTGTCACACGCTAAAAGATGCTTTTTTTTGCAAAGACTAGTTTTTGCATCGCCATATTTTGAGAGCTATAATTTTTCCATATTTCGGCCGACAGAGTCATGTGATGGCTGCGTGTGATAAAATTGATAAGGCAGCTTTATTCTTCGGGTTCCCTACGTTTACAGCTGTACCACATTTATATTTTTTTATGTTTTGGCACTTTTACATAGTAAAAACTATTTTATAGAAAAAAAAAAATTTTGTATTGCTTTATTCTGAGAGCAATAACTTTAATACTTTTCGGATGATGGAGCTGCATTGCGGCTTGATTTTTTGCGGAACAAGATGACGTTTTCAGCGGTACCATTTTTATTTACATTCGTCTTTTTGATCGTCTGTTACTCCATTTTTTGGTGGCGGTATGATGATAAAGCATTGCTTTTTGCTTCGTTTTTTATTTATTTTTTCTCCCGTTTTCACTAAAGGGGTTAACTAGTGAGACAGTCAGGTCGTTCCGGATGCGGCGATACCAAATATGTGTACTTTTATTGGTTTCTTTTTTTTTTCATAATAAATTTATATTATGGGTACAATATAACTGTATTTTTATTTTTGGGGGATTATTTTTTTTCATTTTTTTTTTTTATATTTTACAATTTTTTTTTTTTTCACTCCTAGACTCCAGGACCGCTCCTGGCACATAGCACCGGGTGTCAGCTATGACAATCAGCTGACACCCGGCGGCGATCGCCCCACACCGCTTGTGTGTGGGCGCGATTGCAGCACACATAATAGTACATAGCTGGTCCATAAAGCCCAGGGCGCAGCTAGGTACTATTACTAACAAGGTCGTAAAGGGGTTAAATTGTAATGCATCATTTGTAGTATATTTGTTGGAATGTGCTTGTAATCGCCAACATGTGGGCAGAACTATCCAAACTGCCAAGAAAAGGAAGAACAAGCACAGGGCTAACATCACAAATAGTATAAAAGAGAAAAGATCTGGTCAGCTCACCCATTCTGAAGTCCAAGGCATGGAACAGAGGCAGTGCTGCAGGAAAAGCTATCAATTGCAGAAAAGATCCAGCTTTAGAAATCCATAAAATCACCAGTCTTTATTCTAAAATTATTAAAAAGTATATAAATCACAACATATTAGTCACAACCCCAGGAGGGGGGGAGAGAATATTAAGGCAGACGCGTTTCAGACCATTCACTAAAGACTCTATGGTCTGAAACGCGTCTGCCTTAATATCCTCCCCTCCCCCTCCTGGAGTTGTGACTAATATGCTGTGATTTATATAAAAAATATATCAAAAATATAATATTACAGATAAAGGTATTGGATTTTCTGATGGGACATTGATCCAGAGAACTAGTCTGATTTACATATGTGGAGTTGGGAAGGAAGATTTCCATTAATATTAGATAAATACCATCTGCCTCATAGGGTTTTTGCCTTCCATTGGATCAACATGTTAGGCTATAGGTTGAACTAGATGGACCTTCAACCTTTAGTCTACCTTCAACCTTAAAAACTATGAAACCATGAATCATTGACGGATATTAACGGAGTCTATTATTAGTAGAATCTCCCTTTATAGGTTTAAAAATCTAAAATAATCCAGTAAAGAGATTTTTTTGGAAATAGTTTACAGGAAATAAAATAAATTAAAGCAACTGAACCATTGTAGAATTAGTCTGTAGCTTCTTTCCCACCAAAAACCTCCATCATCCGAAAAGCCGATTTAAAAAAAAAAATTCATTACAAAGGCTTTGGCAGCCGAAGTGACACGAAGTGACACCAATTTGTCATGAAAACAACACCCACTCTTGGGTCAGACCTTGCAGCTCTCTGGCGCCCCCTTATCCTGCTGGTCAAACACGGTATTGACAGAGGATAAGCACGGGTGCAGCTGCTCTAATTTATGTCGACTATTGCGGCACGTGATGTGACAGGATGTATATATACCACCAGTTCCTTCCAGGAACGTATATATACCTCCGACCAGCCACCCTCAAACCACAATATCACATAAATACTGGTATACTGCCACCACCGATGGCTTAACAGGTGGATCGGGTACCTGGTAGGTAACGTGAATTAGCGAGTGAGGAACGTGTTTGCTCGACATAGGACAAGAAGAAAGAAACTGGTAAATAATTAATGATTTACTCCCAAAAGGTGGGCAGTGTTTACAAAATATATACAAGATATTATAAAGGAGACAATTTACATGTATGCATAAACAGTTATTAAAATAAAAGGGATAAGTAATAGCAAAACCTGCTTCACAAGGTGATGGTCTCAGATTCTGTGGGGGGGACGGCTCCCTGGAAATTAGACTTGATTCCTTCACGCAGCGTGTAGTGCATGCGTCTGGTGCAGTAATTTGCAGAATCCACTACAATTCTACAAATTACTGCTCTCTCTTTATTTCTACATATATTTATTTTTCAGCTTGCCTTTTTTTTTATTTTTTTTTTATTTTGGAACGATCTCTCCCGGCAGCATAATGGTCTGCAAATGAAATGCAATATTAGGATTTATAGAGTTATGGAATGCCAGCAAATTAAGAAACATGATTTCCACTCCACTGTCTGTATCCCTGTGATGCAGAAGATTGCTCATAATTTGTATCCAAAACCTACAAAAATAAAAGTAAAAATATATTTAAAAAAAAATTCTCAAGTCTATTTAATAGTTTTCTTGCGTTCCTTGTAAACCCCCACCCCCTCCAATTTGTTCTTGCAGACTAAACCAGCAGTCATCTCATTAAAATTTAACAACAACCTTTGAAATTCAACATGCTGGAAAACGGATGATTATGTCACCCCGAAAAAAAAAAAAAATCTATAAAAAAAATTTTTTTTTTATGTTCTGGACACTAAACTAGTTTTAAAAGTCTGATGAGAAGGAGAAGCGTGTTCCATGTTTTTTATTTTTATTTTTTTTGTATGGCGCTTTTTCCTTTGAGGCGTCTGCTTTGGAATGTAGCAAATATTAATGGATACAATTTGGTTATTCTGTACCAATGCTTTCCCCCCCTTGAGAATGGGAAGCTTTGCAGAACAAGTAAGTTAAAGAATTAAAATGAGGCGGTGGGAGGGAGCGGAGTAGGGGGATATGTGAGAACCTTTCCACATCTAAATGAGCCGGAGTATTCCATGTTAAGCTTATCATACACACATTGATATTCCTGATTCTGGGGGAGGAATCCGTCCCTGGAATTCTAATGAGCACATTGAGCGGAGGGTCTGGGCGCCAGGCTCCAGCATTATACCCTGCAAACTAGGATTTCATTTTCTCCATCCTCTGATGTGTGTTATTTGGATGCAGTGTAGTAGACAGGATTCCTACAGGTTTAAATCGCTTCAACAAGATCTTTTAAACATTAAATGAATCTATATAGCTATTTATATACAACGCAGTGCGACTAGTGCTATATATATAAGGGGATGTATCCTCAGGAAATGACCTATTGTATAAGTCAGGTCGGTGTGTTAACTGTATTGATAAAAAATACAAAGCTTGTAATTGCCACACTGGCCAATCGGGCTATTATAGACTCGTACTTCTTGTTCTTCTCAAATGGTTTTTCAGAAATTTCATTATCATTACCAACAGGGTTACAATGACAGACACCTCCTCCTCCTGTACAATGACTCCTCTATATAGATAACACTGGATCCAACATTCACAATAGGTGGCGTCACAGCTCACCTCCTCCTCTTCCTGTACAATGACTGATAACACCTCTATATACAGTAGATAACACAGGATCAACCATTCACAATAGGTGATATAACAGCTCACCTCCTCCTCCTCCTGTACAATGACTGATAACACCTCTATCTACAGTAGATAACACAGGATCCACCATTCACAATAGGTGATATCACAGCTCACCTCCTCCCCCCTCCTGTACAATGACTGATAACACCTCTATATACAGTAGATAACAGAGGATCCACCATTCACAATAGGTGATGTCACAGCTCACCTCCTCCTCCTCCTGTACAATGACTGATAACACCTCTATAGACAGTAGATAACACAAGATCCATCATTCACAATAGGTGATATCACATCTCACCTCCTCCTCCTGTACAATGACTGATAACACCTCTATATACAGTAGATAACACAGGATCAACCATTCACAATAGTTGATATCACAGCTCACCTCCTCCTCCTCCTGTACAATGACTGATAACACCTCTATATACAGTAGATAACACAGGATCCACCATTCACAATAGGAGATATCACAGCTCACCTCCTCCTCTTGTAAAATGACTGATAACACCTCTATATACAGTAGATAACACAGGATCAACCATTCACAATAGTTGATATCACAGCTCACCTCCTCCTCCTCCTGTACAATGACTGATAACACCTCTATATACAGTAGATAACACAGGATCCACCATTCACAATAGGTGATATCACAGCTCACCTCCTCCTCCTCCTGTACAATGACTGATAACACCTTTATATACAGCTCCAACCTGCAGATTTCCACAGCTGAAAAATCAAAGAGGACTTGCAAGAGTTTAAAACGTTCCTCTGTATAAACAGACATTGTAACCATCATTTCTCAAAAAATTAGATGTCAATAATAAAATATTTTACAAAATACATAAAAACAAACTGTGCGTTCCAAAGTCACTGTGATCAGCTAATCGTAAGAAGCGTGTTGAGGAGGTCAGACAGACCTCAAAAGAAATAATTAATGAAGGACGGTGCCTGCACCCGTTTAATCCGGTTTTGCTTTATATTGTTGGCTGGTCACTTTAACCCCCCGAGGCATAACACCATCATGTGTAATAAGAAGGTCATTAGTTTACCTTTGGTCATATGGCAGAAAAGGCGAACCCCCTAAAGGACTGGAATACAGGGACACATTTAACACCTGTTGAGACCACCATATTTCTCTAGACTGTGCTGTTCTAGCTGCAGTATGTCCACGCATTTTTATTGCTCCAATACAAAAAAAAGTATAAATGAAGTAACTCTGCAAATTGTCATGAATAACAATTTCTGACTATTTTGTGCATTCAGCTCCTACACAGATTTATATATTTTCATGGCTTTTACCAGAATAATTCTGCGCTGAGGCATTATGGGAGCAAGAGCTATTTTTTCACTTCAATCATACAGCAACTGTTGATCCACTTTTGTATTAGTTGTCACCCACTTTCCATCAAGGATAACACACTTGTCACATTGAAAATTTATGTGACCTGTCGCTATCATATATTTTACAGATAGCAGGCCTCCTTCTAAGCTGGGAACATGCAGCATGTCCTTTACTGCTATGGCTAATTTCTGTCCATGTGTCACATTGAAAATTTATATGACCTGTCGCTGTCATATTCTTTACAGATAGCAGGCCTACTTCTAGGCTGGGAACATGCAACATGTCCTTTACTGTTATGGCTAAATTCTGTCCATGTTTACTAGTGAGGACTCCATGGGCAGTACCCTCGGCATTTTTTTCTGCTTCCATCTGCAAGATAGCTTGTTTCCTTGTTATTGAATTTAAGTTCTATGAAAAAGTTTCTATCTTTTTATGTGAGATGTTGCTGCAGTGTCAGTGCACCTTCTTTGTAATGTCTGAATATTATTTATCATTTTAAAGGTGCCATTCCAATTATTTGCACATCGATACAAGATTTTAGTTATTACCAATTATTTAGCTCTTTTTGGAAATAGTTTCTGTTTTTTTGCTGTACATATTGCACTGTCTGTCTTTAAGTGTCCCTGTCAGTGGCATCTGAAACATGCTCTAGTTTCTTTCTTGTATGACCTTCTATCCATTGCTTTAAGAATGATTCCACTCTCATCTCCTGTGGAGTCCTGCACTAGTTATTTTCTTCTTCGGTACTAGCCTCATCTTCACAAATTACAAAGAAAAAGTGATAGGTCTGTGTAAGGCCTTATCTTTCTTGACTTAGAGTATAGCATGCAGATTTGCATAGTGATAATGAGGAGCTCTGTTAGGTGTGTAGCCTTGTGCCCGAATGCGCGTTTCACCAAGCTTCATCAGGGGCCATGTCACGTGACATTCTCCTTGAGGAAGCTGGGTGAAACACCACCTGGCGTCATAACCAAAGCACCATACCCAGTGCGCATTATGTATCAATCTACTAGGGCATCCTAAGCCAAAGCTACCTTTTCAAAAGCTACTACACTTAATCTTAGCCGAAACACTGAGAAGCGATCCAGTGCCTTTCTGCTCCACTTCTCAGTGATGTCACCGCTCTCCAAGTCACATTGCGCTCTGTGGGACCTGGAAGTGGCTTTTACCATGTAAGTCTATGTAGCGTCAGAAAGAGTCACCATAGGCTTACATTGTAAAAGAGACTTTCGGCTGACGCATAGAAAGTCTGGACAGTCTGAATAGCAGTGACATCACTGAGAAGAGAACCGGAAAGACACTGGATACCGGAGAAGACCACCGTAAGAGTATATTACACACACACCCTACACTAAACACATAAATACAGATTTAGCGAAAAAACAATTAGCCGGAGGGCTTCTTTAATATGAATGTAATGTAAATGTGACCGGCTAATTCTGGACACAACCACATCCCCAATTACAATAGGGTGTTCACACTTATGCAACCATGTATTATATTATTTTAGGTTTGTTATTTTTATCTACCGCCTCAAAGTGATTAAAGTTTGTTTCTCAATGGATTTGTACAGAATATGGGAGACTTTAAAGATGGAAAAAGTTCTGAAATGCTTCTTCTTGGTGTGATTTTTTTTACATGACATAAACCGGGCATTTTAACAGGGGCGTGTAGACTTTTTATATTCATTGTATGTATTCACAGTAGATGTATACACAAAAACAGTAGAGTGCTTTTGCCAAGGGTTTTCGCACGGTTCCTTGAGAAAGAAATTGAAAAAAATAAATAAATCGATTCCAAGGTGGAGACATCCTTTAAATCAGATATTTTTTATCTCTATGATTACAGATTTGGGCTTTCAATTGAAAGAAATAGTCGAAAACACAATAAATGCTACTCCATCTGCACATGCCACCAGCAGCAGTTTGTAGACATTACTGTCTCTAGTTCCCGGGTCCCAATATATCCATCTGAATAAAACATTTAATATATCAGTGTATGTTCTTAGTTGCGCTCCAGGAAAGACATTCACGTCCCTCCCTCCCCATCATGACAGATTTATGAAACTTATAATAGGGCCGAGAATTTTAATATAGATCCATAAATGTGCGGCTCCTTGTCAGTTCTACTTACCTCCCTGCTGACTCCTGTTGGTGGCAACATGGTAACATATGCAATAATAATGTATATAATAAGAGACCGGTGAGGAACGTGTCAGGCACCTCTCGAGGAATGCAGACATTATTGCTTTTGTGACCTTGAAATTAAAAAAAATAACAGAGGAAATGGAATGTGGCAAAATTGCACATTTTTTTATGAATTGCAGGAAAAATATGAGAATTCTAAATACCTCGGCTCACAGGCAGCTATTCAGACCCAATAGATGATGTCCTTTACTGAACATAACCAGATTTATTCTATCGTCTGTGCCATCTGAGTGCCCTCCATAAACACTGCCAGACGAGCATCCCCCATAAACAGTGCCAGAATAGAGACCTCAAATAAAAAAATTGAGTCAGAATGCACCTTTAAAAAAGCACTAGAATTCCACCAAACATTGACAGTGGAGTGTCAATATAAATAAATACATTCCTATGCATTGACTTTCCACAAGCGGTGGCTGTCAGCATGCTTCCTTTAAGATTTTGCTGCTGCAGCAACAGACTACAAACATACTTTGCATATAGGGATAAAGCTTTTCATAATATTATTTAGTCTCCACCCATCCAGAAAGATTGGCAGCTGCAGCTTGTACTAATTATTGTGAGTTCTCAGCCGCAGCAGGGAGGAGGGACACTGAGGAGCTGTCAATCAGGCTAGGTGGGCAGAGATTCAGCATCAGGGAGGAGGAGTACTGAAGAGCTCTCAACCAGGCTAAGTAGCAGAAATTCAGCAACAGCAGGGAGGAGGAGCACTGAGAAACTGTAAATCAGGCTGAGTGGGTAGGGATTCAGCATCAGGGAGATGGAGTACTGAGGAGCTGTAAATCAGGCTAGGTGGGAAGAGATTCAACAGAAGTAGGGAGGAAGAGCACTGATAAGTTGTAAATTAGGTTACATAGGTAGAGATTCAGCATCAGGGAGGAGAAGCACTGAGGAGCAGGGATGGGCGAACCTGAACAGTAAAGTTCAGGGTCCATACCAAACACCTAGTGGCCGTGCATGGACTCCAAACACGGACTTCTCCAGGAAGCCCCCAGCTGTCAGCTTTATATTGGCTGGTTATAATTTCAATTATTTAAATTACTGATGTGACTGCTCTCCGAACCATTCAGATTATCGTGGGACATGGCCATTAATGCACTATTGGCTGAAAGGTAAAGAATATGGTGTTTTATTATTTTTTATTTTACAGTAATAAATGGGAAAAAGAGGATGGGTAGTGTTTATTTAAAATAAAGGAGTCTGTATGTTAATTTCAAATAAAGGACTTTATGTGACTTTTTAGAACATTTGACTTTGGGGTTAGTAATAGGGGCGTCTTATAGAGGACTCTCCATTACTAACCCTGGGTTTGATATCAGCTAACATTACAAAGCTGACATAAACTACACAAATATTACCCCACTTGCCACCGCCCCAGGGCAAGTGAGATGAGCTCATTGGCACATGGGAACTGCCGCACTCTGACTGGCGGTAACTAAATTACCGCCGATCAGAACCAGTGTTTCTTGCACTATCACACAAATGCCGGCATGGGAAACACCGGATGTTCAGGTACCCCATTTAATTGAATAGGATCCGGGTTCTGGTTTGAGTTCGGGTACCGTTCCGCTACTTGAACCAAACTTTTTTTTAAATGTTCGGCCGGACCCGAACATCCACGGGTTCACCCATCACTACTGAGGAGCTGTAAATCAGGGTAGGTGGACAGAGATTCAGCAAAAGCAGGGAGGAGGTGCACTAAGGAGTTGTAAATCAGGCTACATGGCGTAGAGATTCAGCATCAGGGAGGTGGAGCACTGAGGAGCTGTAAATCAAGCTATGTATTATTATTAATCAGTCTGGCTGGCAGCTGCAGCTTGTACTGAACATTGTGAGCTCTCAGCTGCAGCAGAGAGGATGGTCTCTGAGGAGCTGTCAATTAGGTTAAGTCGGCAGAGATTCAGCATCTGGAAGAAGGAGCACTGAGGAGCTGTAATTTAGGTTAAGTGGGCAGAGATTCAGCAACAGCAGGGAGAAGGAGCAGTGAGGAGCAGAAAATCAAGCTAAGTGGGTAGAGAGTAGGCACCAGGGAGGTGGAGTTCTGAGAAGCTATAAATAGGGCTTGGTGGGAAGAGATTCAGCAGCAGCAAGGAGGAGGGACTTTGAGGAGTTTGTCAATCAAATGAGTAGAGAGTCATTCTGACATTTGCAATATAAGTACAAGTCCAGGTCATCAGGCCAAGAAATCAACTTACTATTGCATGCAGTACGGAGACATATGGTGCCAGATCTGCTTTAAGTTTATTCATGAAGTTGCTCAATTTTTTTATTTTAGATGACTTGGAGCAGCAAAAAAAAGTTAAGAATGTAGGTAGAGTTCATAATGTGCTATTTTTGCCGGCAGTTTCTTATTGTATTTTACCTGCTATGTCCGTTGTATTTTTTGCTGTTTGATGCTTCAGGACATAAGTAATGAAGAGAGATAATTGCTCTTAAATTTATCACGGGGTTCAGCATGTAGGAATGAAAAAATCAATAAGCTTTAAAGTTTGTTAAAAAGTGGTGACGGATAGATGGACTTGTGCGTAATTAATATAATGCGGACATAGAAGGAAACATGTAAATACAGATAAAATCAATCTCCCTCAGGAAATCTGGTCTGTTCATAATAAGCTGCAGAATAATTGTTCCAATTCTATAGATTTCCATGCAAAAACTATCTATAGATGATGTCCACAGAATCCTAGCATAGTATTACTGTATTCATAGTTCTGCTCTCCCAGAATTTTGAATGCTCAGAGTTCTGTTTCCTCACTGAAAAATATGTTGGACAATCAGAATGGAAAAAGACTTTAAAAATGAGATGTGACAGCGCCATGTGAATCCATCCTTTGAAAAATATTTGCCATGACAAAGAGAGATCATGCATCACTGTCCCATAACGCCCAACCACAGTCCTCTAAAAAAAAGGTAACCATAGCATATACATATCAGAACCAGCCACATTGGCTCTATAAAAGTGTCAGTGATGGTGACTTCATATTATTGTCATTAACAGTGCCTGAGACCAGTGTCAGCTACTCAGGAGTGGATTAAGAGTAGCAAGGGTCCCCCACACACACACCTGATGTATCACGTGACATGTCACATGATCCCCTGTGATAGATCATGTGATAGTTCACGTGAAATTAATTTGGCACAATATTAATTATAATAATTTTTTTTAGGCTGTGTGCCCACTTTGCGTTTTTTAAGTGTTTCCGCAGCGGCAATTCCGCTGCAGAAACGCTTAAAAACGCTTGGTAGAAGGTCTGCCATGTTCCCCAATGATAATCCGCATTTGCTGTGCACATGCTGCAGAAATTTCCGCTGCGGATTATCATTGTGGAAAAATCCACAGCACTACCAATTATTTTGCGGAAGCACGGCGCTTTTGCCGCCATTGACTTACATTGGAACGCATGGATTACGCATCACTGCATCTGTACATGCAGAGTCCAT
The DNA here is from genome assembly GCF_046119375.1 of Phyllobates terribilis. Taxonomy (NCBI): domain Eukaryota; kingdom Metazoa; phylum Chordata; class Amphibia; order Anura; family Dendrobatidae; genus Phyllobates; species Phyllobates terribilis. The sequence continues at coordinate 751,616,577 of NW_027362764.1, read as the reverse complement.
GCGTTTCAATGTGCGGATGGTACCCGGGTTTGGAGAAGAGGAGACTCTCCTCCGGACCCGGGTACCATAGTACCTGTAAAAAAAGAATAAAATAAAAAATAAATATTATACTTACCTTTTGATGGCCCCCGGTGTCTTTATCCAATGCGTCCTGGCTTGCCGGCAGCTCGCGATGGTCTGAAAAGGACCTGCCGTGACGTCATTTAGTCATATGATGGGTCACGCGACGTCGGCAGGCCATCAGAAGGTAATTATATATTTATTTTTTACCATTCTTTTAAGGTCACACTATATAAATCCATGCCGGTTGCATGGATTTATATAGTGTGACCAAGTTGTCAAGCACTTTCCAAGTGATGCTAAAATCGCTTGGAAAGCACTTGTCAACCCGCATGCAGAAAAGCATGTGAACAACGCTTCACATCCGCATGTCCCTGGCAGGAAAAATGCATGTACAATCCGCATGTACAATCCGCATGTACAATCCGCATGCGTTTTTCTGCCAGGGAGATGCAGAAACGCTCAAAAAAAATCCGGAGCATTTCTGCATCGTGGGCACATAGCCTTACATTAATTGTATGACTCAATATTGAGCACACGTAGCCATCTATACACATCGGGAGGCCGCACGTAGCCATCTATACATAGCAGGAGGCCGCACGTAGCCATCTATACACAGCAGGAGGCCGCACGTAGCTATCTATACACAGCAGGAGGCCGCACGGCGCCACCTATACACAGCGGGAGGCCCGCACGATGCCATCTATACACAGCAGGAGGCCGCACGGCGCCATCTATACACAGCAGGAGGCCGCATGTAGCCATCTATACACAGCAGGAGGCCACACGTAGCCATCTATACACAGCGGGAGGCCGCACGTAGCCTTCTATACACAGCAGGGGGCCGCACGTAGCATCTATACACAGCAGGAGGCCGCACGGCGCCACCTATACACAGCAGGAGGCCGCATGGCGCCATCTATACACAGCAGGAGGCCGCACGGCGCCATCTATACACAGCGGGAGGCCGCACGGCGCCATCTATACACAGCGGGAGGCCGCACAGCGCCCCCCCAGAGACAGCAGGAGGCCACACAGCGCCATTTATACACAACGGGAGGCCGCACGGCACCATCTATAGACATCAGGGGGCCGCACGGTGCCATCTATACAGAGCGGGAGGCCGCACGATGCCATCTATACACAGCAGGTGGCCGCACGATGCCATCTATACACAGCGGGAGGCCGCACGGCGCCATCTATACACAGCGGGAGGCCCACGGCGCCATCTATACACAGCGGGAGGCCGCACGGCGCAATCTATACACAGCGGGAGGCTGCACGGCGCCATCTATACACAGCGGGAGGCCGCACAGCGCCCCCCCAGAGACAGCAGGAGGCCGTACGGCGCCATCTGTACTCAGCAGGAGGCTGCACGCAGTCACGCACGCACACAAACATATACAGACATATACATACACGCATAAACACATTTGAAACACAAAAATACTTATAAACAGACATCACACAATGATATCTGCCTGCACACACATACATATACACACACACACACTTACCATCCCCCGCCTTGGCTCCAGTCCTCCTGGCTCCTGCTTCTCTCCGGTGGTAAGTAGCAGTGCAGGCCGGGTGCGCACTGCGTGACGTCACAGCTAGGAGACACGGCCGCGCACAGGGCCGTGTCTCCTAGCAGTGACGTGGCCGGGCCAGCACAGGGAAGTTAACTGCTGCAGTGCTGGCCCGGCCGAAGAAGAAGCAGCGGCCGTGCGCCGCTGCTGGGGGAGCGGTCCGGGGGCACCCCACCACCACTGTCTGCCGGTATGTGCCGCGGCGCTGCACATATATTGAGGACAATCTGGCCATAGACACCCTTGGCCCCCTGGTTCGGGGCCCCGGGCGGTAGCCCAGATCGTCCTCATTATAATCTGCCTATGCAGCTACTGTGCAGTCCCCTTTTAACAGCAAAAAATTACTCACGTGTCCAGGCTCTAGTGACAGGCTCTTTGCCTTCCACCTGTGTTAGCCAGTTCCTTTTGCTCTACTGTGCAGCCAGGACGCCATATCAACAGGGCGTTCTCCTGTAACATCACACTCCCAGGCCTCTTAGGCTGCCTGAGTATTCAGCTAGTTGAGGGCTTATGCTTCTAATATTGTTGCTTCTTAGTTCTTGGACTCTGTGACAAATCCAGCTGTGTTATATTGCTAGATAACTCTGTTACACCCTTGGTCAGTTCTGTTTGGACTCTGTGACAAATCCAGCTCTGTTATATTTCTAGATAACTATAACTTTACAACACCCATGGGCAATTCTGCTTGGATTCTGTGACAAATCTAGTTCTGTTATAATGCTAGGTAGCCCAGCCTAACTGCTGTGCTAGTATTGCATTAGGCTATGTAACAAACTCAGCTCTGCTGTGGTAATTCTGTTACACTGCTGCATCATTTTTGTCTCAGAACTAATGATGAGCGAACGTGCTCGCCACTGGTCAGTACTCGCCTGAGCATCACTGTGCTCGACGAGCTCGGCCCTCGGCGAGTATTTCCGGGCTGCTCGGGTAGTAACTCTGGTCCCCTCCCTGCATGTTTGGCGCTCTTTAGAGAGCCAATGAACATGCAGGGATTGCCTGCCACACACTGTAATGCCGTAGCCATGTTGGTTGTGATTACAGTGATTGGCTGGCCGCATAGCATCCTCAGGTGTATATAAGACCTGGCTCCCGAATCAGACAGTGTAGGGAGAGGTGCTGCTGCGTCAGGGAGAGATTTGCTTGTTTATAGTTAGTATAGGTTTTCCACAACATATATCTATAATACCCATCTGAACTAACAGTTCTTCGGAGGACTAATCCAGTTGCATATAATCAGTGGTGATAGCAGAAGATAGGCAGGCAGGCAGTGTGTGTGGCAGACTGCAGTGCATATAGCGAGAGGGTACATTGAACGTCCTGTTAGTCTAGGTATTCCACAACAAATATATATATATATATATATCAGACCTAGGAAGGCAGGCAGTGTATGTGGCAGACTGCAGTGTATAATACATCACAAGAGGCTCCATTCCAGTTCTGTCTGCTGCTTCTGTTACAGATATTTCTACAAATAGGCCCAAGTATCCGGGGCCAGAGATAATTATTTTTTTGATCTTAATCCTGATTATTTGGTTAAAAAGCTATCCAGAGAACACAGTTTTTCTGCTCCATTTGCTTGTTGCCACAGCAGAATACAGCCAGATTCTTTCCATATTACAGCGATAAAAATCCAGAAATTTGTAGTGAACGTGGAAAATATTGGCCTCCATTTCAATTTTGTTGCAGTGTGTTAGTGAAGTTATTGACACAAGGTCGCTGTGAAAAATAGTAACCTACAGGCCAGCTATTTAAAGCTGTGGATTGCCGTCACACGTATCACATATAAGTGTGCTTCAAATTCAAGCATTTCAAGCCTCCATTTAAATTTTGTTGCAGTATGTCAGTGAAGTTATTGACACCAGGTCGCTGTGGCCACGGGCAAGCTGAAATTGTGGCACAACAAACACCCACATCTTCTCGCTCGAACTTCCTGTCCCAATTAATAGGGGACAGCAGAACACCACTATTGAACACAGAGCAGTGTTAAAAGGTCATTGGTTGGATAGCGGATAATGCTTCCAGTCACTTAGTCACCACCACCACCACCCTGTCTTCCACAAGGTCAAGTCTCAGTAGCCGTGAGTCTGGACTACATATTCCTCACCCTGATCCTCCTTCCTCCCACCATGCCAAGTGCCCGGAGACAACTGATCCCACACTTGGACACTCCGAATAGCTGTTCACTTTTCCATTTATAGATTCAGCCCTCTCGCAAGGTCCACTTGAAGAGGGGCAAGAGGAGATCAAATGTAGCGATGCCCAAATATTTGAGCAGCTACGGTCACATGAAGGCGACGGTGGGAAACTGTCACAAGAGGTGGATAATGATGAGACACAATTGCCAGTAAGTCAGGAGGAGGACCAGGGTGCGGAAGTGCAAGATGAGGTGGTGGACGATGAAGTCACTGACCCAACCTGGCAAGGTGACATGCAGAGCGAGGACAGCAGCATACAGGGGGAAGGTGGCCTAGCACAACAACAGGCAAGAGCAAGCAGTGTGGTGGCCACAGACAGAAGGCAGGCAACCGTTCCCCGTAACATCAACACGACGGAAGTTGCCAGTACAACTGTTAGGTCTTCCCGAGTCTGGTTGTTTTTAAAAAACTCTGCCGATAACCCCAAAAAGGCCATTTGCACCACCTGCCAGGCCAGCCTCAGCAGGGGTAGCAAAACTAGCAGCTGACCACCACCAGCATGATCATGGCACATGGCAGCAAAGCACCCGACTAAGTGGGCTGAACCCCAGGGTCCAGCAACAGTACTTTTAGGCTCATGGAGACGGAAGCTTTCCGCAACCTCATGGCGGCGGCCGTCCCTCGGTACCCAGCTGCCACTATTTCTCCCAATGTGGCGTTCGCGCATTACACAAGCAAAGTGTCCCACAACATTAGCCGTACCCTCAACAACGCAGTTACTGGGAAAGTCCACGTAACCACGGACATGTGGACAAATGCTTGTGGGCAGGGATGGTACATTTCGCTGACGGCACACTGGGTTAACATAGTGGAAGTGGGGACCCAGTCGGACCTTGGGACGGAACATGTCCTCCCGATGCCAAGGATTGTGGGCCCCTGGTCAATCAGGGTTGCCCCCACATTATACAACTCCTACACTTCCTAGTCCTCTTCAGCATCCATCTCCAAAATGACCACATCAGTTGCAAGCTGGAAGCACTGCAGCGCTGCCTTGGCCAAGTGGCAACAGGCTGTGCTGAAGCTAATATGCTTAGGCGACAAATCACACAACGCTGAAGAGTTGTGGACAGCTCTGAAAGAGCAGGCAGATCTGTGGCTGACACCGCTGAACCTACAGCCAGGCATTGTCGTGTATGACAATGGCCGGAACCTGGTAGCAGCTCTGAGGCGAGACGAGCTCACACACGTACCATGCCTGGCCCAGGTGCTTAACCTTATGGTTCAGCGGTTTCTCAAAACCTACCCAGATCTGTCGGATCTGCTTGTCAAAGTACGCTGCCTGTGTGACCATTTTAGAAAGTCAGCTACAACTTCCGTCGCTCTTGCGGTGTTTCAGCAGCGTTTGCAGCTTCTGGCTCACTGACTGGTGTGTGAAGTCCCCACGCAATGAAAGTCTACATTGCAGATGTTGGGAAGGATTTGTGAGCAGAAGAGGGCAGTTGTTGACTACCTGCATCAACAAGGCCGTGGGTATTCATGTCAGACTCGACACAAAACCTCAGGAGTGGACATGGATGTCAGACATCTGTACCATCCTCCAAAACTTTGAGGACTCCACTAAGATGGTGAGCGGCGATGACGCCATAATTAGCATCACCATCCCACTTCTCTGTCTTCTGAAATGCTCTCTGCTCTCAATTAAAGAGGATACATTGCAGACGGAGCACGATGAGATGGAGCAAGGAACCATATAGGGTGATTACACACAGCCCAGCCTCATCTCATCCCAACGAGGATTGGGTGACAATGAGGAAGGAGGAGGAGGAGAAGGAAGAACAGGAGCTAGGTTCCTGCGCTATAGACGGTACTACCTGCACAACTGCCATACCGTCTGTTCAGTGTGGATGGCCTGAGGGAGGAGGAGGAAGAGGAGGAGGATGAGGAGGAGTGCATGGTCAGTCATCCTCTTGGTGAGGACTAGTGTTGAGCCACCCCCGTAGTGTTCGAGTTCGGTTCGGTTCGTCGAACACCCGTGTGTTCGCCGAACTGTTCGTCGAACTGTTCGTCGAACACCTTCGAACACCGTTAAAACCAATGGCAGGCAAACAAAAACACATAGAAACACATAGAAAACACCTTCAAATGTGTCCAAAAGCTGACAAACTGCTCAGAAGACACAACTAACACATGGAAAAGTGACAAGTACATATAGTCATGTGAAAATAAAAGAGATGGAGGAGTAAAAGGAGGGGGAGACACAGATATAGGCATGTCATGCCCTTCTAAAATCCAAAAAGTGAGAAGCCGACACGGCCAGTCCGCTCCTGCCCGTGCCACCTCCGTGTCGCCGGGTTTGTGCCAGAGCCGCGGTGAACCCTGATGGCCAGCCCCCCTCTCCCAATACTGGTGCCTGTCCGCTGGTGGGTCGAGCGAGCCCCCCTGTGGTGGAGGCAGCTCTAAGCTTTTTAATTTAAATTGTCTCTCTAATTTGAATGAATACACTTTAAATCCATTTACAAGGATCTATTGGAGGGCAAGTCTCATGCCAGCAGCCGCGTAATTCCAGCTCCAGTAGCGTCCACTAAAGCTGCTGCAGTTAAAAAGCTTTTATAAGGATCGAGCTCGGCTGTCCACCGCAAGGCATCCTACTGCCAGTCCCAGCCCCTATGCCTTGGGGTGCCTCCTGATGCTCTTCACTGAGTATCCCATGGTCCCGAAGCATTTCCTTTGAAAAAATTAAGTGTCTAAACTACAGGTGGTGTAGCTTGCTTAACAGCCGGGATAATCCGCTGACTAGCAGACACTGCTACTAGGCACAAAGTATTTCCTGGGCTAGATGCAGTTAAAAATTTGTAATTAGATACTATCGTTGGATGCTGAGAAAGCATTCCATAGAGTCTCCTGGCACGCCATATATGATTCTCTTAAAAAGCTTGGGGTAGGGGTCTAGGGGACCCTTTTATAGCCAAAATCACGGCCCTGTATCGCAATACGTCACCTAGGCTGAAGATAAATGGAACTGTAGCACCCTGAGGGCTCGGTTGCTACAGACGTATTGCACCTCACCCAGAGGTGTGATATCTCACTCTCAGGTAAGGATGGAGTGTGGATCAGGACCCGACACCTGCATGCATTACACCACATTGCCGTGGGGCAGGGCGACCAATATGCCCCTGAGATGGGCACGACAGTCCCTGTCCCTGGCTGGAGTGGGGGGAGGGAACACTGAGGAAGGGGAACCCTGTAGTGCAGGAGCAGGGAGGAAGCAGTTCCTGGGTGCATTGAGAAGGGAGTATAAAAGGTGGGCACTATCTTAGTTCAGTGCAGAGAAGTCTGAGCAGAAGTGGCAGGGAGCAGGGGCTCTGCATGAGCTCTGCTCCGGAGGCGGGCCTAGTAACAGAGGCCCAGGCCTGGAAGAGGGAGAAGGAAGGAAGAGGAGCGGAGAAGGCTCCAGGAACGAGGAATGAAGGGATCCCAGGGGTGCGGACGGGCGAGTCGCCACCGCACGCCCGAATCCACCTGCGTGGAGGGGTCAGGCCAAAGGGGGAGACCGGTCCCCGAACTAGTGGAGGCAGGAAACGACCCTCAGCTAGAAACCGGAGGCTCTGACATTTTATGTGGCGCAGCCCCTCGCTACACCCGCTAGGAAGGCACCACATAGGGTCAGGGAAACTGGCGCCAAGTTTACCAAGAGGAGGCCCGAGGCAGCCGGACAGAAGTGTTGGTAAGAAAGGCCAGACAAAGGACACACAAAGGGGGTCCTGTGAAGTGCTCCAAAGTTATCTGGGAGTTGTCTGAGCCCCTCACCTGGTGAGCACAGTACGACGTGGGCAGCCGTTACCTGCAGACGTGGTCTGGATAATAAGAACTGTGAGTAAAGGCCCTGGACTGCATCACTGACTCCGTGTCATTACTGCTGCTGCCCTGCACCATCACCCCCATCCTCCGCATACACTGCCCTGAGGCTATACTCCTCCCGTGGGGAGTTATGCTACGCTCTGCTGCACCCACAACACCAGCCTCAGCGGTCTGCCCTGTAGCGGCGGTTCACTCTGACCGCAATCCACGGGTGGCGTAGTCGGACATTTAAACATCAAAACCACATAAATAGTTCCGCCACTGGTTTGACCGCCCTGAGCCACGGAACCGGGTCGCCGCCACGAAGACTACAACCACCAGCATCCACCAAAAAGGGTCTGGCTCCGGGTGTCCCAAGGCCCAGGGGGTGCGTCAGAACATTTTCATCACCTTTCACAATCACCAATGGGACAAGGCAGGGATGTCCTCTGTCCCCTCTCTTATACATCCTAGTGACGGAGCACCTGCTCTCATCAATTCGCCATAACCCCAATATTAGGTGGATTGAGGTGGGAGGCACCGAGTACAAGTGCTCTCTATTTGCTGATGATGTCCTAGTATATATCACTCAATCACATATATCCATCCATGCTGTTATGGCTGAAATAGATCACTTTGTTACATGGTAAAATTTTAAAATCAATGCAGCGAAGTCTGAGGCCCTCGATGTCTCCCTCCCCAAATCCATATAGGATTCCATCCAGTCCAACTTTCCCTTTGCCTGGCCCTCACAGGGTATCAAATACTTAGGAATTCCTATTCATAGAGACCTCTCCCATCTATGTTATCTTAATTTTGGGCCCTTTATTGAACAATTCCATACAGACCACGGTTGGCAAGTTAGAACTGTAAGATTCACTACGTGAACCGCTGGTGTTTTGTGGAAAAGCACATGTACACCGCGTTCCAAATTATTATGCAAAAAGTGTTTAGGAGTGATAAGGGAAGAGTTTGTTTGTTTGTCAGTTAAACTCATTGATGGTGATGTGTGTCAGGGCTCTTTATATCACTGTAAGCAATTGCAGACACCTGTGCTAATTAGTTTGGCAGGTGTGTCCAATGAAAGGCAAGACTACTTAAGAAGGCTCTCTCACATTATTAAGCAGCCTACATTTTCTGCCAAAATGGGAAAGAAAAAGGATGTGTCGGCTGCTGAGAAGCAACAAATTGTGGAGTGTTTAGGTCAAGGCATGACTACAATCAACATTGTGCGATGATCAGGATGAAGTGTCTTGGCAATCAAGAAGTATGTAGCTGATTCACAGTACACACGTGTGCGTGCTGATAAGGGCAAATTGAGGACTCTTTCCTACAGGCAATTACGTCAGGTTGAAAGAGCAGCGGCAAAAAAGCCTTGTCATAGCAGCAGACAAGTTTTTGAAGCTGCTTGTGCCTCCAACGTCCCCCGAACAACAAGATGCAGGGTCCTTCAGAGGTTTGCAGCTGTGCATACGCCATCCTGTCGACCTCCTCTATCCACTTCACACAAGCAGAAACGGCTCCAGTGGGCCAAACATTACATGAAGACTGATTTCAAAACTGTTATGTTCACGGATGAGTGCCGTGCAGCGCTCGATGGTCCAGATGGATGGAGTGGAGGATGGCTGGTTGATGGACACCCCACGCAAACACGGCTACAGCGCCAACAAGGAGGAGGTGGAGTAATGTTTTGGGCTGGAATCATGGGGAGAGAGATTGTCGGCCCCTTTAGGATCCCTGAAGGCGCTAAAGATGAACTCCATAATGTATGTGGATTTTCTCAAACAGCACTTCCTGCCATGGTTCAAGAAGAAGAACCGTGTATTTCACAGCAAGATCATTTTTCTGCATGATAATGCACCATCTCATGCTGCACATAAAACATCTGCATCTCTGGCTGATATGGGCATAAAAGGGGACAAACTTATGGTGTGACCCCCATGCTCCCCTGACCTCTACCCCATTCAGAACCTTTGGAGCATCATTAAAAGGAGTGTCTATGATGGCGGGAGGCAGTTCACATCTAAGCAACAGCTCTGGGAGGGTATTCTGTCCTCATGCAAAACAATTGAAGCAGAAACCATCCAAAACCTGACAAATTCAGTGGACGAGAGAGTTCAGAAGCTCCTTTCGAACAAGGGGTCCTATGTGAAAATGTAACATCACCTAGAATAAAGTTTTGAGTTGAAAACTGTTTGATTTCAGTTTCTAACAACCTGCTAATGCTTATAATTTCAAAAATGACCATTTTTTTGGTCTTTATTAAAATGAAAAGGTTGATCGAAAATTTTGGGGGATCTAAGAGTGTGGCAACCCAGTAGTCATGATTACTTCGAATTCTGACAATATGAGGGTCATGCTGCAGGTAGTGCAGCAAGAAGGCACTTATGTGTCTTGCGCATCTCGGAGCCCCAAAATTATTTTCCGGGCTAGATGCAGCTAAAAATTATTTTTAATTTTAAATCTGGTGGAGCTTATTATAGATGGCCTAATAGGATCAGTGCTGCACACTGCTACAAAGCCCAAATTATTTTCCAGTCAAGATACAGATAAACATGATTAGTAATTTGAAAGCTTAAAACGTTTGGTAGGGTGATTTTAACCAATCATCAAGCTTTTACTCTCCCCAGGATGACACAGGGGTAGAAAAGTAGTTTCGGATCCATGATTTGTTCATCTTTATGAACGTGAGTCTGTCTACATTATCAGTGGAGAGCCGCGTGCGCTTATCTGTCAGCACACCACCAGCAGCGCTGAACACACGTTCAGACAGAACGCTGGCTGCGGGGCATGACAAGATCTCCAAGGCGTAAGTGGCTAGCTCCGGCCATTTATCCAGATTGGAAGCCCAAAAAGAGCAAGGGTCCAGTGACACAGTCGTGGCTTCAATGTTTACTTGGAGATACTCCTGTACCATCGTCTCTAGGCGTTGACTATGTGTCAGACTTCTTGTCTCCTGTGGCCTTGCAAAGGATGGGCTAAAAAAGTGGTGAAATGATTCCGCAAAATTGATGTTACCAGCAGATACTGTGGTTCTGTTACGGTTTGAGTGCTGAACACTTGACGGTCCCACGGTTGGCAAGTTGGAACTGTGAGATTCACTACGTGCACCACTGGTATTTTGTGGAAAAGCACATGTAAGTGTGGCACCCCAGGGGTCTGGTTTCCCACAGTAATGTAATGTTATGTCTGAGAGCAGGTGGGAGGTCCTTTGGTCAGGGATCCTGTGCATGCCACACCTCCTGCCCAGTCTTGGGAGGGGAAGACCTTCCCCTATATAAACCCGGGGCTGAAGCAGGGTTAGTCAGTCAAGGAGAGTAAAGACAAGAAACAGTCACAGGAAGAAACAGCAGAAGCTCAGTGGGAGCAATACTACTACGAGTCAGGGGCTGGCAGCTGCAGAGCTCGCCCTGACTGAGAAGCTTTCTTACCGGACCCGGCGTCCGAGGCTGTGGGGACTAACTCTTACCCAGCAGCAGAAGCCGACCGGCAGGGGATTTCAGGTCCTCAGGCCCAGAAACCCGAAGGCACGGTCACACGCGTGGGACCAGCGCCGCCATCGTGGAGCGGAAGCCATTAGAAGGCCCCGAGTCACCGGCCATATGGGTGAGCACCACACGGTACACTCAGGGACGTGGGCTACTTATATCCGCTTCTAGCAAGGTAGCCAGAAGAGTACAGTCAGTTTGGGAGGCCTACAACTCCGCCTGGCCAGGGGAGATCCCATCTGCTCAAGGACTGACCAGGCCCCGTTCGCTAGCAAGTACTCCGGGAGGGTCTATCGTTGTTACCAGTAAAGACCCTGAATTACACCGCACCGTCTCTGAGTGGTTCCTGCTACCCTCATCTTCCACGTCGGCTGCCCTGAGGCCATACCCCTCCCGTTGGGGGTTATACTATCACGCTGCACAATTCTACACCGGCCTCAGCGGTCTGCCCTGCAGCGGCAGCTCCATAGCTGCAAATCAACGGGTGGCGTAGTCGACACTCAAATAACATCTATCAAGACTGCCACACACTGAGTTGACTCCCTGGGCACGGACCGGGTCCCCGCCACTCGGAGACTACAACCCTCATCTGATCCGGTTCCGGGTAAGCCCCCGTGCGCGAGACGCTGCGCGACACAGCAGGCCCAGGGGCGCGTCAACTTTGGCGTAGTCGGCAGGATTTCGTGCCCGCAACCACCGGGTACTGCGTGCCTGAAAAAGAGACTTTTAAAACTTACCATCCGTGAAGTTTTCCCGCCATCGGTGAAGATTCCCGCCATCCGGCGCCATTTTCAGCCTTCTTCCCGCCATCTGTGAAGATTCCCGCCATCCGGCGCCATCTTCAGCCTTCTTCCCGCCATCCGTGGAGTTTTCCCGCCGTTGGACGCCATCTTGAGGACGCCGCGCGGGAAGAAGAGGGGCGTGGACTCCGAAAGCGCGCGAGAACTGAATCCCCGCCTCACGTCCGGACGTTGCGTAAGGTCCTGGAAGGAGCCCAGCAGACGCCGACGTCACCGGAGCGCGACGGAAGGTCCTCAACCCTGACGATCTACTGCGGAGCCGCGGCCTACGGAACAGGATCATCGCAAGGTAGGCCACGGTCCACTAGGGGGGAGGAAGATGTCGGATGCGGAGGAGAGCTTCATTGCCTCAACCCCCGCCAGCGCCACCGCTGCTGCAGTTATGCCCTTCACCATGCCCTATATCCCGGGAGCAGCTTGGCTACCCCAGTACTCAGGGGAGTCACATACCCTGCATGACTTTAGAGAAAAGCTGGATAGCCTCTTCCAGGTGTACCCCCTCACAGAAGAGCAAAAAGTGAGCATCCTGGTGGCCCAACTAACCGGGGCAGCCAAAAGGGAAGTAAAATCCTGGCCACCTGGGAGGAGGACTGTCGCAGGGATATTAACCCGACTGAAGGATACCTTTGATACCCGCACCTCAGCCGAGATTAAGCTTAGATTCTACGGGTGCAAGCAGCGAGCGCATGAGAGTATAAGGGACTATGCACTAAACCTACAAGAGGCCCTGAGGGCCATTAAGCAGACCGACCCTGATGGAGTGGGAAACGAGGACAGGCTATTGACCGAACAATTTATAGAGGGACTATATTGTAATGCCCACCGAACCCAGTTGCGGACGATGGCCTTACAGGATCCCCATCTGGGCTTTGCACAGTTCAAGGACAGAGCCATCCGGGTGCTCCGAGAACCGGCACCGGGTGGCGTTGTGACCCACAGGCGCCCAGCTAGCACTTACCACCAGGAGGCGGCGCCCTTGTCGGCAGGGCCTGTGGGAGCTGATGCGCAGGCTTTGGACAATGACCCGGCTCCAGACCTACACCATCAGGTCCAAGAGCTAGCTAAGAGCGTTGCTGCGCTAACCCGAACTGTGCAGTCTTTACAGGTTTCCACCCCAGGGAAGATCCAGCTGGCATCCGGACCGGAGGACATCCCGTGGCGTCGACCAAGGAGGACCCCACCGGCCAGAGGAAGACCCAGTGACCGATACAGCGAAGACGGACGACCCATCTGCCACCGCTGCAATCAACCCGGACATATGGCAAGGTACTGTTCTTTAAACGGGCACAACCTGGGGTAGAGGGCCAACCCCCAGGAAAAAGATCACCAGGCCCATCGAACTGGCGCGACAGATATGTGGGAGGACGTCCAGTCTTGCCTGTGGTACTGGATGGCATTCCCATGAGTGCCCTACTGGACACCGGGTCACAGGTCACCACCATCCCGTACGTGCTCTTTAAGCAGTACTGGAATGACTCGGATATTACCCGCTACCCTGACGACGACTTGAGTATCATCGCCAGCAATGGCCAGCCCGTGCCACAGATCGGATTTAAAGAGGTGACCATCAAAATCGGTAGAGTCGAACTGGCAGCACAGGGACTGATCATTGTAGATATTGACAAACATGAGAGTCACCCAAAAATAACTCTAGGAACTAATGTAATTGAAAATTGTCTTGCAGAGGTGATTTTCCTTTTACAGCAGGTTGCCAAGAACGCCAGCTCCGGCGAGCAGCGGGTGCTCCAGAAAGAGATCCGGGCACTGATGCGACGGCAACAGGTGGAACTCTCCGGCGGTGAGATTGGTAGCGTAAGAATGTGTGATCCTTTTCCTATTGCCATGCCCCCAAAAAGTGAAATGATGATTTGGTGCCGGGCAGCTATTGGTCTGAGAGGTAGAGATTACCAGGCAATGGTAGAACCAGTTTACTCAGACAGTAGGCCCACCATCTTGACAGCACGGGGGGTGGTTAATGTACGCCATGGGAGGGTGCCCGTTCGCATAATCAATATCGGGAAGAGGGAAGTGTACCTGCCCCGGTATGCCACGCTAGCCAAATTATATACCATTAACCAAAATGCTATACAATCTGTGGAACCCTTGCCTCCATCTCACCCGGAGGAAGGTAACGGCTCTAAGAAAACAAAGGAGGACTGGTGTCAGCAACTACATTTGGGTACTGACTCCACTCCCTCACATCAGAAACAGGGAGTCTATCGGGTGGTTCAAGAGTACGAGAGAGTGTTTAGTAAACACCCGTTAGACTTTGGGCGAGTCAAGGGGGTAGAACACCACATCCCCACGGGAGACCATCCTCCCATAAAAGAGAGGTATCGACCCGTACCCCCTGCACACTACCAACACGCCAAGGGGATGCTTAGAGACATGAAGGAGGCTGGGGTGATCAGGGATAGCTGTAGCCCCTGGGCAGCTCCACTAGTCTTAGTCAGAAAAAAAGACAACACCATGAGGATGTGTGTAGATTACCGGAAAATCAACCGTATCACACACAAGGATGCGTACCCCTTACCAAGGATAGAGGAGTCATTGGCTGCTTTAAGATCTGCTAACTTCTTCTCCACCTTGGATCTCACTAGCGGGTACTGGCAGGTTCCTGTAGCAGAGGCGGACCGGGAGAAGACCGCATTCACCACCCCGATGGGACTTAGCGAGTTCACCTGCATGCCGTTCGGACTCTGCAACGCACCAGGAACCTTCCAACGACTAATGGAGTGTTGTCTGGGCCACAGAAACTTCGAGACGGTCCTGTTGTACCTGGACGATGTCATCGTATATTCCAAGACGTATGAGGACCACCTGAAACACCTGGCGGAAGTGTTCGAAGCTCTGGCGAGTTACGGCCTAAAGGTGAAACCCTCCAAGTGTCACCTCCTGAAACCAAAGGTGCAGTACCTGGGACACGTGGTGAGCGCTGACGGAGTGGCTCCCGACCCTGATAAGATCACCGCAATTAAGGAATGGCCAAGCCCCTCCAGCGTAAAAGAAGTGCGGCAGTTCCTCGGGTTGGTAGGCTACTACCGAAGGTTTATTCCCGGTTTCACCAAAAAGGCAGCACCTATGCAGGACATCCTGATAGGCCAGTCCCGGAAGGCCAAGAACCAGAAGCCGCCCTTCAAATGGGAGGAGCTGGAAGAAGAGTCCTTCCGCCAGCTGAAGATGGCCCTCACGGGGGACGAAATCCTGGCGTACCCGGATTATAGCCAGCCCTTTATCCTCTACACCGACGCCAGTAACATCGGGCTAGGAGCCGTACTGTCCCAGATCCAGCAGGGGAAGGAACGAGTAATCGCCTACGCCAGCCGAAAGCTGCGACCCACCGAAAGGAATCCCGAGAATTACAGCTCATTTAAGCTAGAGTTCCTGGCCGTAGTATGGGCAGTCACCGAGCGCTTTAAGCATTACCTCGCTTCTTCCCGGTTCACCGTGTACACGGATAACAACCCGTTGACACACCTGGACACGGCAAGACTCAGTGCCCTGGAGCAGAGGTGGATGGCCCGTCTGTCCAACTACGAGTTCACAATCAAATACCGGGCCGGACGCTCCAATACCAACGCAGACGCCCTGTCCAGGATGCCCAACCTGCCGGACGAAGGAGAAGATCCGGAGGGACTGGAAGAAGTTGAACTCCCTGCGTTCCACCGTCATGGGACTATCCAGTACTCCCACCGGGTAAGGAGTAAGCAGGCTGCTACGTTGAACCCCTTACCTCACTACAACTGGGCGGAAACGCAAGACAGCGACCCTGCCGTCCGACTGGTGAAGGAGATGCTGACTCGCCCGGAGGCTTGCCTTGAACCAGACGCTCCGGAGGAAGCCAAACAACTATGGGCAGAGAGGAGTCGACTGTTCCTTTACAAGGGGAAGTTGTGCCGCAGAATGGTTAACTCCCGGATGCATGAACTACTCTGGCAAGTAGTGGTGCCACGAAGAGACGCAGCCATGGTGATGGAGGCATACCACGACGGAGCTGGACACTTCGGGTGGAAGAAGCTGGAGTTCCTGCTGCGCGAGCGATTCCACTGGGTAGGCATGAGGGGAACCATTGAGAAGTGGTGCAGAGACTGTGGCCCGTGCAACCTAAGAAGGAAGGATCGTGCCAGCCAGAAGACTCCCCTGCAGTCCATCGTCACCCGGCAGCCGTTGGAACTGGTAGCCTTGGATCATGTAAAACTGACCCCAAGCAGAAGTGGCTACGTCTACGCACTAACCATCGTGGATCACTACTCCCGGTTCTTGGTTGTCGTCCCCGTCAAGGACTTAACAGCTCGAACAGCAGCGAGAGCCTTCCAGCAGCATTTCTGCCGTCCACACGGGTACCCGGACCAAGTGTTGACAGACCAGGGACCTGCCTTTGAAGCGGAGGTCTTCCAAGAATTCTGCACTCTGTATGGCTGCCGGAAGATAAGGACGACACCCTATCATCCGCAAACTAATGGACTTTGTGAGAAAATGAACCAGGTGGTAATGGATCTTCTGAAAACGTTGCCCCTGGAAGAACGCAGTCTGTGGACTGAGAAGCTGCCCGATCTGGTGGACCTATACAACCACATCCCGGTAGGTTCCACCAACTGTACCCCGGCTTACCTAATGAGGGCAAGACCTGGTAAGTTACCTGTTGACCTGGAAATGGGAGTCCTGACACCCGAGGACACTTCACCAGAAGCAGACTGGGACACAGAGAGGCAGCAGCAGTACCGGAGAGTACAGGAGAGCGTGGAGCGAAGTCTCTGTCAGGCTAGGGAAAGACAAGAGAAAACTTACAACCAGTATGCTCCCGCTGTTCCCCTGGTACCCGGAGAGCAGGTCTTGAAGAGGAAGAGACGGCTCCACAAGTTGGACGACCAGTGGGAGAAGGACCCGTACACCGTACTGCCCTCAAGCCACGAGAACCCGAAGGTTTGTACCATCAGTAAAGACGGAGGGGAAACTACAGCCATTGTATCCCGGGACCACCTGAAGAAGTGTCCCGAACAACTGAGGAACCCTGAAGAGGAACAAGAAGACCATCGACCCGTAGAGGAAAGGGAAGATATGGTTAGTACTGTGCTCGGGGACTTCCCTCGGTCTTGGACTCAAGTCAATGGTGCAGTTGTGGTACCCGTACTCACCTTCCTCCAACCAGCATCCCAAGCACCTACGGAGCAACAGGTAGAGCTGGAAGAACAGCCGGTCCAGGAGGCAGAAGACCCCACACCCGCAGACCAGGAGGATCAACCCTCTGCTTGCAGTGAGCCTGCCATATCCCTAGTGAGCCAAAGAGCCGGTGGACAGCTGCCCAGTTTACCCTTGACAGCTCCTACACCCTGTAGTTCAGGGCTAGACAGTCAGCTCCGTAGGTCCACTAGGGCCACTAGAGGCCAGTTACCCGCGCGTTGGAGGATTTGAAGTGTATAAATTGTTTTATTTATGTTTACCTGTGTATTGTTGCTTGTGTATAATTTTGTGTTTCTAGTTATTTGTAGGAGTCCTTGGTGGATTTACCGGGAATCCTTTGTACATAGTTGGAGCGTAACCCAGGACGGACTAAAGACTGTTAAGGACTCGGGGCAGGACAAACCCCTACCTGGTTACGTCTCCCTGTTTTGGTGAAATGGACACCTTGCTTTTCTTCAAAGACTACACCCGGTTACGGACATGCCGTGACCACCTTTATGTGTTTCTTCTTATTGTACTATTATTGTTGTTATATCTTATTATGTTTTTCTAAAATATGTTTAGTCCCGGAGTACTAAATTTCACTAGGGGGGAATGTGGCACCCCAGGGGTCTGGTTTCCTACAGTAATGTAATGTTATGTCTGAGAGCAGGTGGGAGGTCCTTTGGTCAGGGATCCTGTGCATGCCACACCTCCTGCCCAGTCTTGGGAGGGGAAGACCTTCCCCTATATAAACCCGGGGCTAAAGCAGGGTTAGTCAGTCAAGGAGAGTAGAGACAAGAAACAGTCACAGGAAGAAACAGCAGAAGCTCAGTGGGAGCAATACTACTACGAGTCAGGGGCTGGCAGCTGCAGAGCTCGCCCTGACTGAGAAGCTTTCTTACCGGACCCGGCGTCCGAGGCTGTGGGGACTAACTCTTACCCAGCAGCAGAAGCCGACCGGCAGGGGATTTCAGGTCCTCAGGCCCAGAAACCCGAAGGCACGGTCACACGCGTGGGACCAGCGCCGCCATCGTGGAGCGGAAGCCATTAGAAGGCCCCGAGTCACCGGCCATACGGGTGAGCACCACACGGTACACTCAGGGACGTGGGCTACTTATATCCGCTTCTAGCAAGGTAGCCAGAAGAGTACAGTCAGTTTGGGAGGCCTACAACTCCACCTGGCCAGGGGAGATCCCATCTGCTCAAGGACTGACCAGGCCCCGTTCGCTAGCAAGTACTCCGGGAGGGTCTATCGTTGTTACCAGTAAAGACCCTGAATTACACCGCACCGTCTCTGAGTGGTTCCTGCTACCCTCATCTTCCACGTCGGCTGCCCTGAGGCCATACCCCTCCCGTTGGGGGTTATACTATCACGCTGCACAATTCTACACCGGCCTCAGCGGTCTGCCCTGCAGCGGCAGCTCCATAGCTGCAAATCAACGGGTGGCGTAGTCGACACTCAAATAACATCTATCAAGACTGCCACACACTGAGTTGACTCCCTGGGCACGGACCGGGTCCCCGCCACTCGGAGACTACAACCCTCATCTGATCCGGTTCCGGGTAAGCCCCCGTGCGCGAGACGCTGCGCGACACAGCAGGCCCAGGGGCGCGTCATAAGATTCTGCAACAGTCTCTGCTGATACTCCTGCATGCGTGCATCCCTTTCTATGGCAGGAATAATTTCTGCAAATTTACTTTTGTACCGGGGATCTAACAGTGTGGCAACCCAGTAGTCAGGATTATTTCTAATTCTCACAATTCGAGGGTCATGTTGCAGGTAGTGCAGCAAGAAGGCACTCATGTGTGTTGCGCATCCAGGAGCACCAAGTCCCTGTTGTGTTGGTGGCGAGGTAACAATCATGCTTCCTTCCTCTGTCCTCTCCCCCCAACCTCGCACAACAGAAATGTGATCAAGGTCTCCCTCATCTGATGAGTCTTCCATCAGTTCGTCTTCCACTTCTTCCTGGGCTCCTGCACCTTCCTCACTAGTTTGGCTGCTACCATGCGCCCTGGTAAAACCATCTCCCCCACCCTCACATGCCTGCCGCCTTGGTGCTGCCGACCTTCTGGACCTTGCAGATGTTAGCCCTTCCGCATACAACTCCTCCTCCTCTACTTCCTCCACCTCCTCTTGTGCCACCACCTGACTCCGAATTCTGTTTAACATGTGCTCCAGCATGTAAATCACCGGCATAGTCATGCTGATAATGGCATCGTCAGCACTAAACATCTTCGTCGCCATTTCAAAACTGTGCAGAAGGGTGCATAGGTCCCTGATCTGAGACCACTCCTCCAGCGTGATTTGCCCCACCTCTGAATCTCGTTGGCCCAGGCTATACGTCAGAACATATTGCACCAGGGCTTGTCGGTGCTGCCACAGTCGCTGCAACATGTGCAGAGTTGAATTCCACCGGGTAGGCACATCGCATTTTAGCCGGTGAAGTGGCAGGCCCAACGACTTCTGTAGAGATGTAAGTCGCTGAGCTGCGGGATGCGAACGGCGGAAGTGAGCACACAGCGACCGTGCCCTCTGCAGAAGGCCATCTAGTCTGGGATAGTGGGCTAAAAATTGCTGGACAACCAGGTTCAACACGTGAGCCATACAAGGCACGTGTGTGACATTGCTCCGGCGAAGGGCCGCACCCAGGTTTGCAGCATTGTCGCACACGGCCTTCCCTGGTTTCAGGTCCAGTGGAGACAACCATTCATGAAATTGGTTCTCCAGAGCTGACCACAACTCCTCAGCTGTGTGACTCACATTTCCCAGACATTTCAATGTAAAAACCGCCTGATGACGTTGAGCCCTACTGCCAGCATAGTAAGGAGGTGTGCAGGATCCCTTCTGCGCAGTTAGAAAGCTTGTGGCATGACCAGACAGGCTTTGGGTGCAGGTGGAAGACCGAGAGGAGGTTGAGGAGGCAGAAGCAGTGGAGGAACTTTGACATAAAGAGGATTGACGCACAACTCGTGGGGACGGCAAGACTTGGACAGCAGCCCCTTGTCCTGCTGTCACCATAGTTACCCAGTGCCCAGTCAGCGACATGTAACGCCCCTGTCCATGCCTACTCGTCCAAGTGTCTGTGGTGAAATGCACCCTGTCACACACAGATTTTCTCAAAGAAGCGGTGATGTTGTGTGCGACATGCTGGTGGAGCGCAGGCACACCTTTCTTTGAGAAGTAGTGCCGACTGGGCATCTGGTACTGGGGCACTGCGACGGACATAAGGTCTCGAAAATCCTCTGTGTCCACCAGTCGGAAAGGCAGCATTTCTGTAGCCAAGAGCTTGCAGATGGTGAAATTCAACCTCTTAGCTTTCTCATGGCTAGGAGGAAATGGTCTTTTACTTGTCCACATCTGAGGGACCGAGGGCTGGCTATTGTGCTTAGACGGGGTTGATAAGGGTGTCCCCGGCAAACTGCCGGTCTGTGAGGAAGATGCAGGCGGACATGTTAGGTTGCCTTCATCCAAAGGTGGTGCTATCGATGTCGGACAGCGCTCAACACCAGCTGGTGTTACCACCTCCAAAGAAAATGATGACCTGCCAATCACGCTGGCTGTTGCGGGTAAAGAGGTGGCAGGTCTGCGCCCCAAAACAGGTGTGACTGCTGTCCCCCCAGTCACAGAGGATGAAGAGGCCGCGGATGCACAAGATATGGCAGACGGTGGTTGGCCCGGCCGGCTAGGCCGCATTGTAGCACACTGAGCTTCCCACTGCAACTTATGCTTCATGTCCATGTGCCGGTTCATGCATGAAGTACTCAAACTATGTATTTTTTGGCCTCTACTTAGCTTTTGCTGACAAATGTTACAGATAACACGAGTTGGGTCATCTTTATCGATCTGAAAAAATGCCCAGGCTATGCAAGGCTTAGCACCCATGCGACCTGAAGAGCCACCACGACTTGTGGTGAGAGGCAGAGTTGTGTTTGAGGATGCAGTTGTTGACGTGCTTCCAGTACTACGTCTCTGTCCAGGAAGGCGCAACCTGACCTCGTCGTCACTAGCATCTTCCTCCACCTCCTCTGCTGACCTCATCTCTTGGCTGACTGTGGGTTGACAGTAAGTGGGATCTCCGACCTCATCATCATCACCCTGTGCGTTATCACACCCGTCGTCCTCAGAGCCAACCTGTTCCTGCCCTGACAAAAAACTAAAGTTGTCGCTCCAATCAGGTATTTGAGTCTTATCATCGTCTTCCTCATTGTCTCCACCAACAGGAGTTACAGTTTGGGAATGAGGGTCTACATTATGGTCAGAACCTTCTGCGTCTGGTCCTGGATCCGACTCATAAAGATTCTGGGCATCAGTGCAGATCATTTCCTCGTCTGGATTCACAGAAGCGCTGGAGTCGACCTCTGATTCCCAGGCTATAGTATGAGTAAACAGCTCTGCAGACTCAACCATCTGTTCTACCTCATACTCAGACGGGCAGCTGGAGATTTGGGAGCTGTGAGGAAGCAAGTGCGATTTGGGTGACACCTTTGAGGACTGGAGTATTTGTGATGTTGAAGTTGATGTGGAGGAGAGCCCACTTAAAGGAGCACTTGATATCCGTTGAAGCACCTGCTGTTTTTGTGCCTCATCTGGAATTTGTAGCGATTGGCGTGGCCGTAAGAAAGGGATCTTATCACATTGTCCGCTAAAAGAAGTAGACATTTTAGTTTGGCTGGAAGATGGTCTTTCTTCTGCAGATGTTACTGTTGCTTTAACACCTACCCCACGGACACAACCTTTTTTCCCCTTCCCAACACGCCTATTCCCCTTTCCACCAGCAGCAGGCCTTTTTCCACTCATTTTGGTGGTTAACTAATTCACAACTCTGGAGTTGTTTGCACAAAAAAACAATGGATGGGAACCGAGCAGAGCTGAGTGGCCAAACTGTGGTATTAGGCCAAAACTATTGGCTGGGTTAGATGCAGAAAAAAATTATTTTTAATTTGCAACCTGATGGAGGTCAGTATAGATGGACTAATAGAGAAAGTCCGACACACTACTAGAAGGCCAAATATTTTTTCAGAGGTAGATGCAGAAAAAAATATATTCAGTTTGCAACCTGATGGAGGTCAGTATAGATGGACTAATACAACAAGTCCCACACACAGCTAGAAGCCCAAATATTTTTTCAGAGGTACTGTAGATGCAGATAAAAATTATATTCAGTTTGCAACCTGATGGAGGTCAGTATAGATGGATTAATAGAACAAGACCCACACACAGCTAGAAGCCCAATATTTTTTCAGAGGTAGATGCAGAAAAAAATATATTCAGTTTGCAACCTGATGGAGGTCAGTATAGATGGACTAATAGAACAAGTCCCACACACTGCTAGAAGCCCAAATATTTTTTCAGAGGTACTGTAGATGCAGATAAAAATTAGTTTTAATTTGCAACCTGATGGAGGTCAGTATAGATGGACTAATAGAGAAAGTCCGACACACTACTAGAAGGCCAAATATTTTTTCAGAGCTAGATGCAGAAAAAAATTATATTCAGTTTGCAACCTGATGGAGGTCAGTATAGATGGACTAATAGAGAAAGTCCGACACACTACTAGAAGGCCAAATATTTTTTCAGAGGTAGATGCAGAAAAAAATATATTCAGTTTGCAACCTGATGGAGGTCAGTATAGATGGATTAATAGAACAAGACCCACACACAGCTAGAAGCCCAATATTTTTTCAGAGGTAGATGCAGAAAAAACTATATTCAGTTTGCAACCTGATGGAGGTCAGTATAGATGGACTAATAGAACAAGTCCCACACACTGCTAGAAGCCCAAATATTTTTTCAGAGGTACTGTAGATGCAGATAAAAATTAGTTTTAATTTGCAACCTGATGGAGGTCAGTATAGATGGACTAATAGAGAAAGTCCGACACACTACTAGAAGGCCAAATATTTTTTCAGAGGTAGATGCAGAAAAAAATATATTCAGTTTGCAACCTGATGGAGGTCAGTATAGATGGATTAATAGAACAAGACCCACACACAGCTAGAAGCCCAATATTTTTTCAGAGGTAGATGCAGAAAAAAATATATTCAGTTTGCAACCTGATGGAGGTCAGTATAGATGGACTAATAGAACAAGTCCCACACACTGCTAGAAGCCCAAATATTTTTTCAGAGGTACTGTAGATGCAGATAAAAATTAGTTTTAATTTGCAACCTGATGGAGGTCAGTATAGATGGACTAATAGAATGATGCTATGCCCAAAAGATTTTAATTCACTAGGTGCAGTAAAAAAATTGGTATTCTATACACAGGTGGTATATCTTGCAACACAGATAGGCTACTCCACTGACTAACACACTCTGCAATAGGCCAAAAAGGATTAGCTTTGCTAGATTCAGCCAAATGCTGTGAAAAAAACTTGCACAGCACTGGCACAGACCTGCCTGGCAAAAACTGATAGGAACTCATGTAACCTAGTCCTGAAAAGGACTGCAATTACAATTAGTCTTTACTCCCACAACCGATCTATTTAAGAGCACAGACCTCCCTGATAAAAGTCGTAGGAAATGCTGTAACCTAGTCCTTAAAAGGACTGCAATCACAACTATTCCCTACTCCCAAGCTATCTGTATATTTGTGCGAAAATTGGCTTGAAATTAACAAGGTATAGCGCACACAGCAACAGCGGTGCCGTCTAACACGCAGCTGCAGCAGTGAGAAAATGGTGGCGACGGGGAAAATGGCTTGGTCTTATAGGGCAAGGACATGTGACATACACTGCCAATGACACATGCCCTTGCTTGTGTGAAAAAAAGCACTTCGCTCCGTGTGTGCGCTGCTGATAGGCTGACAGATTGCACCTCCCCACTGTAAATGCGGGAAAGAGAAAAAAAAATGGAGATCTTCATTGTTCCTGCAGAGATCCATCCCCTGCCCCTCCCCCCGCCCCGCTGTACACTCAAACTGCGTATTAACATTAATTTTCATCATTACTGAGAAAAAATCCAGTTATGATTTTGGTGCACGAACAGTTATCGAACATAACCTCGAACAGCCGAATTTTTCTCAAATTGTTCGTGTTCGCCGAACGGCTCGAACACCGCCCAAAACAGCTCGAATTTGAGATTGGCGAACAGTTCGAGTAGAACAACGCTCATCTCTAGTGAGGACACGGAAGTCTTGCCTCTTTGCAGTCTGGAACACAAGGTTAAGTTTATGTTACTCTGCCTTTCCCTTGACCCTTGCGTTGTCCAAATTTTGGGTGACAGTCATTACTGGTTGGTGACGCTTCCAGACCCGTGCTACAGGGAGAACTTTATGTCTCTAATTACTTTGCAGGACAGGGCTAATAAAATGGGGCAGTATGAGAAGGACCTAGGCTGCCTTTCCCATGACCCTCGCATTCTCAAAATTTTGGGTGAGAGTCATTACTGGTTGGTGACACTTCTAGACCCATGCTACAAGGAAAACTTTATATCTCTTATTCCTGAGGCAGACAGGTGTACAAAAATGGGGCAGTACCAGAAGTCTCTCGTTGCGGAACTATTAAAAAAATTCCCATCTGAAAACGCTGGTGGCAGAGGTCACAGTTCGTTGGACAACCAAGGAGTACAGACGAGAGAGCCACAAGTGCAATCTAGCAGAGGCAAAGGAACACTTTCAAAGTTCTGGGACAGTTTTCTCAGACCCTCCCATTGCACAGGCCCTGAGTACTCTCACAAGGAGTGCAAAGTTTCGGAAGATGGTGAGGGAGTACCTTGCCGACCGTATACATTCGATTGTCAACTGAAAATGCTGACAGGCTGACTCTTATAAAAATGAACAAGGGCTGGATTGGGCCAGACTTCTCAAATAACGTATATAAAAAAAAACACAGTAGGATCTTTCTTTAGTATAAAAAACAGAGTCGCCAATGTATCCTCAATGTAATCGCATTGTTCAGCTCCTGCACCTCCTCCTCCATCTCCAAAATACCACATCAGTCACAAGCTGAAAGCACTGAAACACTGCCTTGGCGAAGCGGCAACAGGCTGTGCTGAAGATAATATGCTTAATGCTTAGGTGACAAACCGCCCAGCGCTGCAGAGTTGTTGAAAGCTGTAACACAGCAGACTGATCTGTGGCTCTCGCCGCTGAACATACAGCCAGGTATGGTTGTGTGTGACAATGGGCAGAACCTGGTGATGGAGAAATGACAGCCGGTGTAGATACGGTTTCCCAAAAGTCAGTCCTTTCACCGAGCTAAAAAATATGGTGTGGCGTAATACCTCTGACAACGTTGTTGACAACAGTGACCTGGGAGTCAGAAATGCTTCCAAGGGTCTTCCCCATGCTGTTCCCATGTAATTTGAGCACTGTTCCCGTCGATTTGGGCAATTTTTAGGTCCCCTGTAGACCACCAGGGGGAGCAGCCGGAAAAATGCTCGAGTTTCCCATAGACTTACATTGAGCTCATTACTTGGATCGAGCACTCGAGCATTCCAATTTGCTCAACCCGAGCAACGAGTACCCAAGCATTTTAGTGCTCGCGTATCACTACTCAGAACCTTCCGTGTCACTGCTTTTCTGATTCTAAGATGACCCTGCTACATTGCTAGATAATTCTGCTACACCTCTCGTCAGTCCTGCTTGGACTCTGTGACAAATCCAGTTCTGATATATTGCTAGGTAGCCCAGCCTAACTGCTGTGCTAGTGTTGCATTAGGCTATGTGACAAACTCAGCTCTGCTGTGGTAATTCTGTTACACTTCTTCACCATTTTTGTCTCAGAACCTTCCGTGTAACTCAACTCTTCTTCCCTGATTCTGTGACGACCCTGCTACATTGCTGCCCAGTTCTGCTACAGTAGTTGCCGACACATCTACTCTGCTTCATCGTTTCCCGTGGTTCCAGTTGTCATCTCTTACTCATCCAGACTCATGGTTTGGAGAATTCACCTCACCACGTGAGACATACCAGTCCTTAATAGTTTCCTCATATTAATGTCAGTTATGTTGTCCCTAGAGTAATATAGGTCATGGTGACCCCATAAGAGAGAAGCCACAGTGCCGTATTACAGAATAATATGCAGTGTACAAATAACAATATCAGCCACAGTGCCCCGATAACAGTGTCATCTACAGTGTCTCTATAGAAGGGCTATAGAAATTATAGTGCCCCAACAGAAGAGCCAGCCCTGACAGTGTCCCATTACAGTATCCAAGAGTATCCAAGAGTCACCGTGCCTTTACAGCATTGCCAATATCACCTTTTCCATGCAGCCATCTCAGAAGTTTTCAGTCGAGTCGACTGTGTGAACTTTTCATATAGTCCAAGCATTTTACCATTTGATCACAGACTGTTCCCTGTCTGGGAGGATATTTTTGGAGTGAAGATTACACAACAATTTTATAATGTCATGGAGATAAATTGGATATCCCGTGGCATCGAAAAATAAAATCCCAAACTGTACAGTTATCACTGCAGGTGCATGGGAAGCGCAGCATATGCAGAAAACTATGAGGAAGACGGGCTCAGGCATTGAAGATTCCAAAATATACGAAATATTAGAAAAGGGCAGAAAAATAGATAAAAGAAACACTAAAATATAGGTAAAAATAAAATGTAGAAATTCAATTAAAAACCTCAATGACTATTTCTAGATCATTGAATCTCACTCAGGACTCAAACATTAGACTAGAAACAGCGCCACCCTTACCTCTAGACTGTGTCTGGTATTGGGGCTCAGATTTTAAACACATTTTTTTCTAATCTTATAAACAGACTCGAGATGAGAGAATCAAGTCCACTTCAATTTTCACAAAAAATTTGAATTTAGCAGATCCCCATTGTTTGCAAGCCAACACTTTGCTTAACTCTTTTTAAGGCTGGGAAGTGGTTAAAAATTAAAAAAACAAAAACATTGTACTTAGCTCACTTTTCACCTGTCGTTAGCACTGCAGATCCTCATTGAGTCCTCTTTTGGCTTATTCTCTATTGTCTTCACTCTTCGGCATCTCCAACACTGATTAGACCTCAAGCGACATCATGACATTATGAGGGAGTGGGGATCCGATCATCAATATCAGATCTGTGTGGGTCCAACACCTACATCCTGCCGATCACCTGCTATCAACTCAGATGGCAATGTAACCAGTGTAGGTGCTGGAACAGCATGGCTCCATACACCATGTAGTGGCCGTTCTCAGGTACTGCAGCTGAGCTCCTATTGCAGTACCCGTGCATAGTATATGTAGCCAGGCCCTTCTGCTCAATTCACTATTTACATCCAACTACTGCTGCAGTTGATTACAACTTATTAGTAAGGATTCTGGGTGGCAGATCCCTAAACAACTTGATATTGTTACTCCACTATGAGGACAACCACTTTAATCCCAAACGTAACCAGTGTAGGAGCTGGAACAGGATGGCTCCATACACTGTGTAGTGGCCACTCTCAGGTACTGCAGCTAAGCTCCTATTGCAGTACCCATGCATAGTATATGCAACCATGCCGTTCTGCTCCATTGACTATTTACATCCAGCTACTGCTGAAGCTGATAACAGCTGATTAGTAAGGATCCCAGTTGGCAGACCCATAAACAACTTGATATTGTTACTCTACTATGAGGACAACCACTTTAATCCCAGTTTTACAGTGGGTACAGAAAGTATTCAGACCCCTTTAAATTTTTCACTCTTTGTTTCACTGCAGCCATTTGGTAAATTCTAAAAAGTTCATTTTTGCCTCATTAAAGTACACTCTGCACCCCATCTTGACTGAAATAACTGAAATGTAGAAATTTTTGCAAATTTAATAAAAAAGAAAAACTGAAATATCACATGGTCATAAGTATTCAGACCCTTTGCTCAGACACTCATATTTAAGTCATATGCTGTCCATTTCCTTGTGATCCTCCTTGAGATGTTTCTACTCCTTCATTGGAGTCCAGCTGTGTTTAATTAAACTAATAGGACTTGATTTGGAAAGGCACACACCTGTCTATATAAGACCTCACAGCTCACAGTGCATGGCAGACCAAATGAGAATCTTGAGTTCAAAGGAACTGCCGAAGGAGCTCAGAGACAGAATTGTGGCAAGGCACAGATCTGGCTAAGGTTACAAAATAATTTCTGCATTACTCAAGGTTGCTAAGAGCACATTGGCCTCCATAATCCTTACATGGAAGAAGTTTGGGACCACCAGAAGTCTTCCTAGACCTGGCTGTCCAGCCAAATTGAGCAATCGTGGGAGAAGAGCCTTGGTGAGAGAGTTAAATAAGAACCCCAAGATCACTGTGGCTGAGCTCCAGAGATGCAGTAGGGAGATGGGAGAAAGTTCCATAAAGTCAACTATCTCTGCTGCCCTCCACCAGTCGGGCCTTTATGGCAGAGTGGCCCTATGGAAGCCTCTACTCAGTACAAGACATATGAAAGCCCACATTAAGTTTGCTCAAAAACACGTGAAGGACTCCCAGACTATGAGAAATAAGATTCTCTGGTCTGGTGAGACGAAGATAGAACTTTTTAGTGATAATTTTAAGCGGTATGTGTGGAGAAAACCAAGCACTGCTCATCACCTGCCCAATACAATCCCAACAGTGAAACATGGTGGTGGCAGCATCATGCTATGGGGGTGTTTTTCAGCTGCAGGGACAGGACAACTGGTTGCAATTGAAGGAAACATGAATGCAGCCAAGTACAGAGATATCCAGGATGAAAACCTCTTCCAGAGTGCTCTGGACCTCAGACTTGGTCGAAGGTTCACCTTCCAACAAGACAATGACCCTAAGCACACAGCTAAAATAACAAAGGAGTGGCTTCAGAACAACTCTGTGACCATTCTTGACTGGCCCAGCCAGAGCCCTGACCTAAACCCAATTGAGCATCTCTGGAGAGACCTGAAGATGGCTGTCCACCAACGTTCACCATCCAACCTGACGGAACTGGAGAGCGTATCCGCAAGGAAGAATGGCAGAGGATCCCCAAATCCAGGTGTGAAAAACTTGTTGCATCATTCCCAAGAAGACGCATGGCTGTACTTGCTCAAAAGGGTGCTTCTACTCAATACTGACCAAAGGGTCTGAATACTTATGACCATATGATATTTTAGTTTTTCTTTTTTAATAAATTTGCAAAAATGTCTACATTTCTGGTGTTTTTCAGTCAAGATGGGGTGCAGAGTGCACTTTAATGAGAAAAAAAATGAACTTTTTAGAATTTACCAAATGGCTGCAATGAAACAAAAAGTGAAAAATTTAAAGGGGTCTGAATACTTTCCATACCCACTGTAAATACCCTTATACAGTATAGGTGGTAAATGTACAATCGGCGGGGTGCTCTTTTGACTGTGGGTGCAGTAGACATACAGTACAGACCAAAAGTTTGGATACACCTTCTCATTTAAAAATGTTTCTGTATTTTCATGACTAGGAAAATTGTACATTCACACTGAAGGTATCAAAACTATGAATTAACACATGTGGAATTATATAATTAACAAAAAAGTGTGAAACAACTGAAAATATGTCTTATATTCTAGGTTCTTCAAAGTAGCCACCTTTTGCTTTGATGACTGCTTTGCACACTCTTGGCATTCTCTTAATGAGCTTCAAGTGGTAGTCACCGGAAATGTTTTTCACTTCACAGGTGTGCCCTGTCAGGTTTAATAAGTGGGATTTCTTTCCTTATAAATGGGGTTGGGACCATAAGTTGTGTTGTGCAGAAGTCTGTTGGATACACAGCTGATAGTCCTACTGAATAGACTGTCAGAATTTGTATTATGGCAAGAAAAAAGCAGCTAAGTAAAGAAAAACGAGTAGCCATCATTACTTTAAGAAATGAAGGTCAGTCAGTCCGAAAAATTGGGCAAACTTTGAAAGTGTCCCCAAGTGCAGTTGCAAAAAACATCAAGCGCTACAAAGAAACTGGCTCACATGAGGACCGCCTCAGGAAAGGAAGACCAAGAGTCACCTCTGCTTCTGAGGATAAGTTTATCCGAGTCACCAGCCTCAGAAATCGCAGGTTAACAGCAGCTCAGATTAGAGACAAGGTCAATGCCACACTGAGTTCTAGCAGCAGACACATCTCTTCAACTACTGTTAAGAGGAGACTTTGTGCAGCAGGCCTTCATGGTAAAATAGCTGCTAGGAAACCACTGCTAAGGACAGGCAACAAGCAGAAGAGACTTGTTTGGGCTAAAGAACACAAGGAATGGACATTAGACCAGTGGAAATCTGTGCTTTGGTCTGATGAGTCCAAATTTGAGATCTTTGGTTCCAACCACCGTGTCTTTGTGCGACGCAGAAAAGGTGAACGGATGGACTCTATATACCTGGTTCCCACTGTGAAGCATGGAGGAGGAGGTGTGATGGTGTGGGGGTGCTTTGCTGGTGACACTGTTGGGGATTTATTCAAAATTGAAGGCATACTGAACCAGCATGGCTACCACAGCATCTTGCAGCGGCATGCTATTCCATCCGGTTTGTGTTTAGTTGGACCATCATTTATTTTTCAACAGGACAATGACCCCAAACACACCTCCAGGCTGTGTAAGGGCTATTTGAATAAGAAGGAGAGTGATGGGGTGCAACGCCAGATGACCTGGCCTCCACAGTCACCAGACCTGAGCCCAATCGAGATGGTTTGGGGTGAGCTGGACCGCAGAGTGAAGGCAAAAGGGCCAACAAGTGCTAAGCATCTCTGGGAACTCCTTCAAGATTGTTGGAAGACCTTTTCCGGTGATGACCTCTTGAAGCTCATCAAGAGAATGCCAAGAGTGTGCAAAGCAGTCATCAAAGCAAAAAGTGGCTACTTTGAAGAACCTAGAATATAAGACATATTTTCAGTTGTTTCACACTTTTTTGTTAAGTATATAATTCCACATGTGTTAATTCATAGTTTTGATGCCTTCAGTGTGAATGTACAATTTTCATAGTCATGAAAATACAGAAAAATCTTTAAATGAGAAGGTGTGTCCAAACTTTTGGTCTGTACTGTATACAGGTAGGTCCATATATATTTGGACAGAGACAACATTTTTCTAATTTTGGTTCTAGACATTACCACAATGAATTTTAACCAAAACAATTCAGATGCAGTTGAAGTTCAGACTTTCAGCTTTCATTTGAGGGTATCCACATTAAAATTGGATGAAGGGTTTAGGAGTTTCAGCTCCTTAACATGTGCCACCCTGTTTTTAAAGGGACCAAAAGTAATTGGACAATTGATTCCAAGGCTATTTCATGGACAGGTGTGAGCAATCCCTTCGTTATGTCATTCTCAATTAAGCAGATAAAAGGCCTGGAGTTGATTTGAGGTGTGGTGCTTGCATTTGGAAAGTTTTGCTGTGAAGTAAACATGCGGTCAAAGGAGCTCTCCATGCAGGTGAAACAAGCCATCCATAAGCTGCAAAAACAGAAAAAACCCATCCGAGAAATTGCTACAATATTAGGATTGGCAAAATCTACAGTTTGGTACATCCTGAGAAAGAAAGAAAGCACTGGTGAACTCATCAATGCAAAAAGACCTGGGCGCCCACGGAAGACAACAGTGGTGGATGATCGCAGAATAATCTCCATGTTGAAGAGAAACCCCTTCACAACAGCCAACCAAGTGAACAACACTCTCCAGGAGGTAGGCGTATCAATATCCAAATCTACCATAAAGAGAAGACTGCATGAAAGTAAATACAGAGGGTTCACTGCACGGTGCAAGCCACTCATAAGCATCAAGAATAAAAAGGCTAGACTGGACTTTGCTAAAAAACATCTAAAAAAGCCAGCACAGTTCTGGAAGAACATTCTTTGGACAGATGAAACCAAGATCAACCTCTACCAGAATGATGGAAAGAGAAAAGTATAGCAAAGGCGTGGTACAGCTCATGATCCAAAGCATACCACATAATTTGTAAAACACGGCGGAGGCAGTGTGATGGCTTGGGCATGCATGGCTGCCTGTGGCACTGGGTCACTAGTGTTTATTGATGATGTGACACAGGACAGAAGCAGCCGAATGAATTCTGATGTATTCAGAGCCATCCTGTGTGCTCAGATCCAGCCAAATGCAGCCAAACTGATTGGTCATCGTTTCATACTACAGATGGACAATGACCCAAAACATAAAGCCAAAGCAACCCAGGAGTTTATTAAAGCAAAGAAGTGGAATATTCTTGAATGGCCAAGTCAGTCACCTGATCTCAACCCAATTGAGCATGCATTTCACTTGTTAAAGACTAAACTTCAGACAGAAAGGCCCACAAACAAACAGCAACTGAAAACCACCGCAGTGAAGGCCTGGCAGAGCATCAAAAAGGAGGAAACACAGCGTCTGGTGATGTCCATGAGTTCAAGTCTTCAGGCAGTCATTGCCAACAAAGGGTTTTCAACCAAGTACTAAAAATGAACATTTTATTTACAATTATTTAATCTGTCCAATTACTTTTGGTCCCTTTAAAAACAGGGTGGCACATGTTAAGGAGCTGAAACTCCTTATCCCTTCATCCAATTTTAATGTGGATACCGTCAAATGAAAGCTGAAAATCTGAACTTCAACTGCATCTGAATTGTTTTGTTTAAAATTCAATGTGGTAATGTCTAGAACCAAAATTAGAAAAATGTTGTCTCTGTCCAAATATATATGGACCTAACTGTATGTGGGCATTTATCTACCATTCTCGGAATCAGTGAAGCTCCCCTAATACATTTATTACCTGACAAGAGAATGTAGCATTACACGACGACTGACTGCATGTGAAAAGGAAAAGTCCCA
This sequence comes from Phyllobates terribilis, assembly GCF_046119375.1. Classification (NCBI taxonomy): domain Eukaryota; kingdom Metazoa; phylum Chordata; class Amphibia; order Anura; family Dendrobatidae; genus Phyllobates; species Phyllobates terribilis. Next base: position 751,583,805 of record NW_027362764.1, on the reverse strand, counting down.
CGATCGCGTCATCTCTGCTGCATCAGCAAATCTGCAGTTATCCTATAATTCACATCTTCAGATATTTCTATATAACTTTCTTTTTGGAGGAAAACTTATCCCTGGAAGAACATAGAATATAAAGTCACTGATTGTATAGCAATCTCCATTTACAGGCTTATGTCTAGACCGCCTATGTCTGTCTCCATCATGGATTGACCTATTTTCCCACTGACCATCCAGGTGAATTGCTTATTACAACAAATAAATTTGCTTATACCAACAACAAACTAAAAGCTTTAGGTTTTGCCATCGTCAGCGTCATGTGCTCACCGCTCACTCTAAAGGCTGACTGTGCAGACACAATGATCTGGATGGATGCAGGGGCTCCGGATATCAGCAGCTCCTCTAATTAATAAAATAATTCCTATTTGTTCGAAAAAATTACTACTAACATTTATTACCACTTACGTTAGAATTTACATCATAGTCGATACCAATATATAAAGATTATATGGAGAAAAGTATCAGGGCACCTCCACATCCCACCTACAGGAGCTTCTCTGACCTCCCATTCTACATCCAAAGACATTAATAAGGAGTCGCCCCTCTGCAGATATAAAGGCTCCCACTCTTCTGGAAAGATTTTCTGCAAGATTTTGGAGGTGTCTTTGGGAATTTTTGCCCCTTCATCCAGAAAAACATTTGTGAGGTCAGACCCTGATGTTGGGGGGAAAGGGGAGGCTGAGATCACAATCTCCGATATAGTTCATCTTAAAGGTGTTGGAAGGGGTTGAGGTTGGTGGTCTGTGCAGCCGCTCATGTTCTTCCCCCTCCATATCTGTATGGACCTTGTGCCCTGGACACAGTCATGCCGAACAGATAAGTGCCTTCTCCAAACTGTTCCCACAAAGCTGGAAGTTACAATTGTCCACAATGTCTTGTGCTGAAGATTAAGATTTCCCTTCATTGGAACTAAGGGGCCGAGGCCGCCCCCTGATAACAGCCCATAGCATTATCCTCCTCCACCATCTTTACAGTGGGCACAATGCAGTCAGGGGGTAACGTCCTCCTGGAATCACCAAACCCAGACTCCTCCAACAGATGCCAGAGAGAGAAGTGTGATCCATCAATGCACAGAACACGTCTCATCCAGAGTCCAGTGGTGGCGACTTTACACCACTCCATCCGACACTCGGCATTGTGCTTGGTGACGTAAGGCTGCATGCAGCTGCTCGGCCATGAAGCTCCCGGTGGGGGCTCAGTGTTTGTGCTGATGTTAATACCAGAGGAAGTCTGGACTCTGCTCCTCAGGGGGAAGATTCAGGAGGAAGAAATGTCATGAATGGTCTTGTTACCCCTGTGGCTCCTATTACAGGACTGCGCTGGTATCACTGAGCTCTGCACCACTGGACAGTAGTAAAGGCAGACGGCAGGGCGGGGGGTGGCGAGATTATACACCAGGGGTGAGGAGCCGGAGGATATACACCGGGGGCTAGGGGTTAGATGTTATACACTGGGAGCGAGGGTCCAGAGGTTATAACACTGGGGGCGAGGGGTCGGAGATTATACACCAGTGGCGAGGGGCCAGATATTATACATCGGGGCGAGGGACTGAAGGTTATACACTGGAGCGAGGGACTGAAGGTTATACACTGGGGGCGAGAGGCCGGATGTTATAGGCCGCTAACAATCGCGAGATGAATGTGCGAGGGATAGTCTGGATGCGGGTCCATCTGTTTGGACAGAACATTGGTAAGAAGGGGATCGTGCTGGTGAATCACATGGGATTAGATGTAGCGCTGGGGATGAATGTGTTGCGAGACTTGGATCTCTGTCTATATGCCAAAGAAGGTCCTAACTATTGGCAACAGGCCACTACTCACCGGCCGACTCAGAAAGTTCTGCAACAAATGGTGAGGAGCTATAGGCTGCAGAAGAACATCAGGAGTGGTTGGCCTGTTGGACAGGTGAGATTGCCCCCTAGAGGACCGGTAAAGATTCCACCAAGACAGGAGAAGTTATTGATGCTACCCGTGGGGACTGAACAACGGTTGAATGGGGTGGAAGTCCTGATTGAGCCTGCCAACCGAGTAGACACGCCGACCCAACCACTGGTGGCTCGAACCCTCGCCACTGTGAAAGATGGCTGCATGCCCAAATGCTGCAATAATGTCCTAGACACTGAGATGATTATTCCTAAGAGGACACTATTGGCTGAAGTACATGTACTCGACGGGAAGGTCATGCGACGGGAAGATTTCACACTGCGACCTGACGGGAAATGCGCTTGGACCTTTGCCATAGAAGTTAGACAGAAGGAGCCCCTGACAGCGGATTGGAGTGGTTCCGTGATTATGAGTCGAATGGGAGTGGACCGGCGTACCCTAACCCAGGGGCAACAGAAACTCCTGGAAGACACTCTTTGGGAATTCCAGGAGGCGTTCTCACGACATGACGAAGACTTTGGGTGTGCCTCCGCCATCGAGCATGAGATTCCCACCGGTGATGCCACGCCAGTCAGGGAACTATACCGGCAGATTCCACCTAAAATATATCAGGAGGTGAAGGACATGGTGGCGAGTATGCTGGAGAATCGGGTGATTCGAGAAAGTCAAATTCTCGGGGCAGCCCCAGTGGTGTTGGTGTGGAAGAAGGACGGGTCTCTCCGGTTTTGCGTGGATTATCGAAAATTGAATGCACAGACCGTCCGGGATGCATACCCCCTTCCACAGATTGAAGAATCATTGTCCGCCCTGAGTCATGCAAAATTTTTGCTGACTCTTGATTTGGCCAGTGGATATTGGCAGGTGCCGGTCGCCGAGAAGGACAAAGCAAAGACACCTTTCATCCTACCTATGGGACTCTTTGAGTTTAATTGGATGCCTTTTGGCCTGTCTAACGTGCCAGGCACCTTTCAGCAGTTGATGGAGCACTGTTTGGGCGACCTCAACTTCGCTTCGAGTTAGTATTGATATACTTAGACGACGAGGTGGTGTTTGGAACCTCCTTCGAGGATCACCTTCAAAAGCTGCGACAGGTCCTAGAATGACTATGGAACCATGACCTTAAGATCAAGCCTAAAAAGTGCCAATTATTCTGACGTCGGATAGAGTACCTAGGACATGTAATCACTTCAGAAGGGGTACAGCCCGCCACAAGCAAAGTAGAGGCAGTTCTGAACTGGCCTCATCCAAACACGCTACGGGAGGTGCGAGCCTTCCTTAGACTGGCCGGGTATTATCGAAGATTTGTACCCAAGTTTGCCCGTCTGGTCGGCCCAATAAACGAGTTGCTGAGAGTTGTCAAAGGAGAACCTAAGACTCGGCCCATCGAGTGGGGACACCAAGAAGCATTTGCGGCTGTGAAGAAGGCCTTGACCAGTGCTCCGGTCTTAGCCTATGCACTATTTGATGCCCCATTTTTGTTGTACACTGATGGAAGTTTGCATGGTCTGGGAGCTGTGCTGTCTCAGGTATAAGACGGTCACGAAAGGGTGATTGCTTATGACAGCAGAGCTTTGAGGGATTCGGAACATAACCCTGATAACTATAGTTCCTTCAAATTGGAACTATTGGCGTTGGTTTGGGCCATGACAGAAGGGTTCGCTGAGTAATTGACAGGTGCTGAGGTGACCGTAATGACAGACAATTAGCACACTTGGAAAATGCTAAACTAGGGACCCTCGAACAGAGGTGGCAGGCCCGACTCTCCAAGTACCAGTATCGCATTCTATTCTGGTCAGGGAGAGAGAACGGCAATGCAGACGCACTCCCTCGGGTTCCTGTAGGGGTAGCAACCCAGAGTGTCGATGAAGACACTGAAAACCCAAATCTCAGTCAGTTGCCCCTGTTGCGGAACATGACCCATTCTAGTGGGGTGGCGTCCGGGATGACGATGATGCTGGGGAAAACACTGACGGATTGGGAGAGAGTTCAGGGTGAGTGCCCAGACATTCAAAAAGTAAGAGAGTGGGTGCGAATTAAGGTATGGCCCCGACCAGAGGAGAAAGCACATCTGGGTTCTGAGGGCGAGAAGTTGCTGAGACAGTGGGATAGGTTGAGTGTTGTCCAAGGGCTCCTGTGCCGGAGAGTGTACTTGCCGGCGGAGCTGCAGCAGCGACAACAGATTGTTATCCCTATATCAATGGGGCCAGTGGCTGCTAGTAAGGTCCATGAGAAAGGCGCCCATTTTGGGAGCGATAAAACAAACAAATGGCTTCAGCGACTGGTGTATTGCCCTGAATTGGGAAGCATGGTGGCGGAGGCCTGTTTTAAGTGCCGGGCGTGTGGACTGAGTAAGAGTTCAGAACAGAGAGCCCCTGTTCAAACCATCACGACTTCTGCTCCCCTAGACATTGTGATGATTGATTATGTGCAGATTGGGTACTCTACTTCAGGTCATTCATATTGTCTAGTAATGACAGACCATTTCACGAAATACGCAGTAGCTGTACCCACCCAAGATCAGACAGCCAAATCAGCCGCTAAGGCAGTGTGCAAACACTATATACAGGTGTTCTGGTGCCCATGGAAAATACACTCGGATCAAGGGGCATGTTTTCAGGGTGTTTTGATGGCTGAACTGTACCAACTTTATGGCATCGAACGTTCACGCACAACCCCATACCATCCCCAAGGGAATGGGGCATGTGAGCGGTTCAATTGTACATTGCTCCAAATGTTGCAGACCCTGGAAGACAGTCAAAAAGCCCAGTGGCCAGAATATTTGCCTGAGTTGATGTGGGCCTACAACAGTAGGGTACATAGCACCACCGGATATTCACCGCATCTGCTCATGTTTGGGAGAGCGGGCCAAGAGATTGAGGATCTCCACATGCCTGATCTTATGCAACCACCACCCCGAAGCTCCACTGCGTGGGCGCAAGAACGCCGCCGGCTGAGGGTGGTACATAGGGTTGTGGGGGAGCATTTGAGACGAGTGGTGCATCCCAACCCACGGCCCGTACGGCGGGATGAGTATGCCCCAGGTGATCAAGTTATGGTAAAAGCCAAACGGCCATCAGGGAAACTGGATGGGCGATGGGAGGCGGTCCCATACACAGTGAAGAGGAGGGTTGATCCGTCTATTCCAGTTTATGAAGTGGAACCGATGGGGACTGGGGAGCCCTCAAGAAACCTTCACCGTAACATGCTGAGACGTTGCACTTTTGAAGAACCCGTGGCTGTAAAGGAAGTGCATACTCCGGCCAAAAGTGCCGTTCTTAGAGGATGAGTGGTGGGATACCCCCATTTTGATCCCGACTGGGGTCCCGGCCACGACATGTTTGCCATCCCCGGAGGAGGTCATACAGACAACGGCCCCTTCCCGATGCCTGCGTATGACACCACTGAGCCTACGGTATTGCCTAGAACGACCAGGTTCAACGCCAGGGTGCCTCCACAGCGCTATGCACAAGATGAGTTTGTATGGGGGGGGGATTGCCGAGGACGTCAATCACTAGTGGGGTGGCATGTAGGATGGTGGGACAGCAGTCCGGCGCTTCAGGGATGGAGATATATGATGACCCACCAGTGTTCACATGAATATAAACCTTGTTTCCTGCAGATATCAGCTCCTCCATTTATATATGCTAATGTTTAATATGTATAAGCTGCAATGGCGTCATGTGACCACAGGAGGTCACTGTTTCCTTACTACTCTCTGCAACAGTTTTTTTTGTCAGTTAATGAGTTTGAGTGCAGGAGGAGAGAGAGGAGACGGCGCCGCCATTTTGTCGGATGGAAAAGGACCGCAGATGGCAAAGGTGAGCGAGTACAGCCGGAGGACCACGTGAGGAGTGACGGTCGTCTGGATGGATATACCCCCGTTTGGGAAGGAAGCCCCTTCAGCTGCCTGCTAGCACCTGACGAGTCAGACCTGGGTCTGTAAGAGATTTAAGGCCCTCGGCATCATTGTAGAGGGTAACCATGCACGCAACTACATTTTTTTGGCGCCTAAACCAAAGTCTGATCAGAGGCCTCTATATAGCTAGTCAGTTAGTTAGACAGTGTTTTTGCGCAGGCCAGAACTTTCCCCACTAACTGAGCCTGGGATCTTGTTGTTATTTAGACTTTTATTTTTTATTTTATGCTGGACTCCTGAGTATCTAGTACGTTGTGGCCGTACCTCACGTGCTATATAATTGAGTAGCTTTGAACCTTACGGACAGACTTGTTTGACATAGTAAGGTGCTTGAAAGGCACCTATGAACATTGCTATCGTAAAAGTCCCTGATCCAAAAGTCCTGTTGGAGCAGCTGCTGTTAAAACGTAAATGTGTACACTAAGCGCTTTGAGAAGACAGGATATTTAGAAGTTATAAGATTGTAAACTGCTGTATTGCACCGCGGGCAGCCCAGGCCTCGTATTCACTGAAATTGTGAATACTGGTTCGAGTATTAATAGTTTTTATATTCTGCAGTACATATCGTGGGCTACCCTGCCGTACAGCATAATAGTCTCAACTCTAGGTTGAGTGTTTGGATTTGTATATGTTGTGGGTGTAGTTTAATATAGCTCCCTCTTGATTCAGTAAAAACTTATTTTCTGGGGATAAAGTTTCTGGGTCGTCTTCCTTGTCTGTGACTTCGTCGTATCCTGAGAACCCCCTCGGTACTCGGCTTACAATTGGCTGGATGTTATACACTGGGGGAGAGGGGCCAGAGGTTATACATTGGGGCGAGGGGCCGGATGTTATACACGAGGGGCGAGGGGCCGGAGGTTATACACCAGGTGTGAGGGGCCGGAGGTAATACATCATGGCCAAAGGGCTGTATGTTATACAACCGGGGGCGAGGGGCCGGAGGTTATACACTATGGACGAAGGGCTGCATCTTATACACCGGGGGTGAGGGCCTGGAGGTTATACACCAGGGGCGGGGGACCGGAGATTATACACCAGGGGTGAGGGGCTGGATTTTATACACTGGGGGTGAGGGGCCGGATGTTATACACGAGGGGCGAGGGGCCGGAGGTTATACACCAGGTGTGAGGGGCCGGAGGTAATACATCATGGCCAAAGGGCTGTATGTTATACACCGGGGGCGAGGGGCCAGAGGTTATACACCATGGGCGAAGGGCTGCATGTTATACACCGGGGGGGCGAGGGCCTGGAGGTTATACACCAGAGGCGGGGGACCGGAGATTATACACCAGGGGTGAGGGGCCGGATTTTATACACTGGGACGGATTTTTGTACACCGGGGGCAATGGGTTGGATGTTATACACTGGGGGCAAGAGGCCGGAGGTTATGCACCGGGGGCGAGGGGCCGGATGCTATACACTGGTGGGCGAGGGGCTGAATGCTACACACCGGGGGGCAAGGAGACTGAGTGAAAAAATGGAAATTAGTGATGAAGATGTGTGTCCCAATACTTGTGTTCATGTAGATATGAAATAGAGAGATAATAGATAGATAGATAGATAGATAAATAGATAGATAGATAGATAGATCGATAGGTAGATAATAGATAGAAGATAGATAATAGAGAGATAATAGATAGATAGATAGATAGATCGATAGGTAGATAATAGATAGAAGATAGATAATAGATAGATAGATAGATAGATAGATAGATAGATAGATAGATAGATAGATAGATAGATAGATAGATAGACTTTTGGTTGATGTCACACTCCGGTGCACATAATGAGCCCAGAGATTAGTTAAGTACAGTTCTCCTGGGAGTCACAAAGATGAAGCCCAATCTCCATTAGCATAAATAGATACAGAAAAACACTGAGGCGTGAAAAGCTTTGGGTGCAGAATAAAAAAATATATAATTCGTCTGATTTTATACATCAATATCCTAATTCTACACTTGCAATTTGTAAGTGATGTCTTGTTTCAATTGCTTTCCAGTTTGTTTCCCTGTACAGCAGAGCGCACAAGTAACACGTCTCATTAATACAGGAGATAACCAGTGTCGCGTCCTCGGCTCCAGTCGTTGGCATCTGCTTTTGCATTTACTGTCATTTCCCATCTCAGACTCGAAGGCAGGAACATATTTCCGCTGTCACATGTCTCATTAACCTCATAATAAATCCTCATTCAGGGTCGGTGAAATGTGTTATTAAAAAATGAGCAGGAATTATTGTGAAATGGACGGGGTCGCTCGTGTCTTGTTTATTCAGAAAATGCCGACTCGTTTTGCTGCCTCCGTCGGTGACCGAATGGGAGTTATTTCAGTCTGAGCCCAAAATAATATTTATTGCGCCTGTCAGTTAATTATTCTGAGAGTTACGTTGCAGACTTATTGATTTCACCACAATAAACTAACATTTAATAGTAAAATAAGGCTGTCGATGCAGAAATAGAAGGGGACACGAGTTGTAGATATGTAAGAGTGTGACATGTCCTTCACCCTTAATAAGAAAACAGTTATAACTTGTGTATAGGAAAATGTGTTTTATTATGCATAGAACCTTATAGGCACCAAGGTGCACAGTAAATGTATTGTAATCTAATAGGTATAATATGTGCAATTTCATAGTTGTATAAATAATTACTGATGTGGATCTCTCAACTGTATTTGGATGAAGATATAATGTACTGTTTTATTAGATGCAGGGAAAGGATAAGATATAGGACATAGGTTTAGAATAAGCTATAAGATAGGACTGGGAACAGTGCTGTCGTGGGCACAATAAATTAAGGAAGTAGATAGGTACAGGATACGAACAGTTAAAGTGTTCGGGAACAGCCCCAACATAAGAGTGGGCAGGGTTAGTTAAAAAGGGGAACACTTCATCATTAGAGTCAAAGGAGGAAATTAGATAAAAGTGCAGAGCACAGACATTCATGTCCAGAGGGCTGGAGAGCACAAGAGATTACGGGTAGTGTGAGCAGCATGAGAACTACTGCAACAAACTTTAGTAGACCTTCCTGGGATATCCGGGACCTACTGCCTAAACTAGGCATGGAGGAGCCTGCCTTATTCTCTTCCCAGAAGGGGAGGACGGATGGGAAACAACGTACGGAAGTTGGTACGAGATTCATGAGAGCTGCGGAGCCGGGCGGAATATCCCAGGGCCAGAGATACCAATGAGAAGAGGTGTTTTTTTCCCTGAAGAAGTTTAGAAAAGTGCCTAGTGGACAAAAAAAAGGAAAACTTCTCTAGAGTTAATCCTTCTGGAATTTGCTCCAAATAAAAGGCTGCAAAGGACGCTTCAGGAAAAAACAACAACTCTACCTAAACTCTGCAAAAACTCTACAATAAAATAACAATTCCTTGAAAAACTCTCCCAAAAAAGAAATGTTTCCTGAAATTGTTTCCCGTGAAAAACTTTTTTTTATGTTTTTTATGTCATTTATCATTTGCAGGTTGTTATTTTTATTTTCTTTTTTGTCTTATGGTATACGTTACTGTTCTTTTTTTTTTCACCCTTTCTTCAAAAAAAAGTCTTCATTTTTCACCTTTAACTCTTTTTCTTAATTTTTTTTATTGCAACGTTTTGGAAAATGGCTCAAACAATTGCACCAAAATTACGGGGGGGGGGGGGCATAAAATGACTCCATGGGGGGACTGGAGTACAAATTTTTTTGGACCTTTCAAAAATTCACAAAATGATGAATTGGACAAAAATATCAGAAAACTCAAAACAACTCCTACAATGGCGAACAGACAAAAAAAAAACAAAAAAAAAAACAGGCGAGCACAAATAAAATGACGTTTAAAAAAAAGACAAAAAATAAATGAAGAATAAAGCGCAAATTAACAACAGGCAAAAAATAAAAACAAAAAAGACGCATATGCAATAATGATTTGGACCCATCAATTTAAGTGTCGATTTGTGACCTTGCGCCAATCTTCAACACAGAACATGAACTTTTCTTCTCTGCTAAGACTAAATACATATTCATTAAAGGAAGCCGCCTGTGAAAGTGGATTATGTGTGATAAACCAAATTCTGTCTATTTCATCTGTTCGGGGTCCTGCTATAGATTTCATTATATCAGTAAACTGTGCATAATCTGATTTTCACGTGCGCCGCAGATCAAGGCGACTTATTGCAATACAAATAAATGGAGTTGTCGTCTGTGCAAAGTGCAGCATCAGTCACCACCGGAGTTCACACCGGGAGATTTATCTGTTTTTTGTAGAATACGGGAGAAATCTGCTCCGGGAAGATTTACTCGCTGCAGCAGAAGCAGAACTGTCTGAGCATTTATTACAGATTGCAGCTGCTGTGACCAGAAAATATCATATTTTACAGAGATATTCCAGGAGGCCTCATAGATCGCAGTTGTAGATTTAACATTGCTTACAGATGATAACAATAATATACTTTATTTATGGGGGACCCCTCTCCTCTTATTTCTCGATATGTGGAGTTACCTGATAATACACATTACCTGATGATTTAAATTATCTATTTTAAAATATCAAGAAAAACTCCAATCAGCAATGTAATAAGCAGAGGACAATTATTTTTCACCACATATATATATATTTTTTTCTTTCAGCTCGATCTGGAGTCATGGCGTCTTGATGGATGAACACTCTGTAGGAAAATCGATCTTATGCAAGGCTAGATAGGTCCACCAGGGTCTTCTCCGCTGTTATCTTGATGGTATGAAGCCATCGGGTTGCTGGCCTTCCTCTTTGCCTTGTTCGTTCTATTCTTCTCACTATGATGTCCTTCTCCAGTGATTGCTCTCTGCGTATGATGCTTCGAAAGTAGACAAGTCGTAGCTTGGTGATCCTTGTTTCGAGATATGTCTGGCTTGATTTGTTCCAAACTTGATTTGTTTGTTCTTCTTGCCATCCACGGTATTGATAACATCCTTCTCCAGCACCACATTTCGGAGGCGTCCATTCTTCTTCTGTCTTGTTTGATTATTATCCAGGTTTCTCTTCCATATGTTACTACTATATGTTACTACAGTGTTTCACCATATTCCCTGTCCAAATACAAATGGACGCACCCTCAAAAAAAGACATTTAAATCACAAAAAGTGCAAATTATCCCCTTCATTACACCCCAAAATTAATACAGACCACTAAATAAATTATGACTATCAAAAACAGATATAGACCCTATGGCCACTTAAGCAAATACAGACCCCAGACTCAGTGATAAAACTTAAACATATAAACCCCAGTCTAAACCAATCTAAATAAATAAAGAACTTAACAACCCCCTAAAATGCAGACCCCCAGACCTGACACTCCAAAAGAAAAAATCTAGACTCCCCTAAATAAAAGAGGATCGTAGATAGTGTTGAGCGAGTATGTTCTATTAACCCTTTCGCCGAGTATGCTCGGGCCGAGCTCCGAGTATTTATAGCTGCTCGGTGATATGGTTGAATCGCTCCCGTGTGCATGATTTGCAACTGTTTGACAGCTTTATTACATGTGAGGAATGTCTATTTCTTACACATTCCTCACATGTAATAAAACTGTCAAACAGTTGCAAATCATGCACACGGGAGCGATTCAACCATATCACCGAGCAGCTGGAAATACTCGGTGCTCGGCTCGAGCATACTCGGACAGAACATACTCGCTCAACCCTAATCGTAGACCTATCCAAAAAAATACAGACTTCCTAACAATAAAATACAGACACTAGACACAATACTCCCCCCAAAAAATCTAGACCCCAATCTATACTAAATAAGGCTGCTTGCCCACTATGCATTTTTCAAGCGTTTTTGTCGCGGAATTTCCTCAGCGAAAATGCTTAAAAATAGCTTTGTAATACGTGCCCCATGGTCCCCAATGATAATCCGCATGTGCTGTGCACATGCTGCGGAAATTTCCGCTGCGGATTATCATTGCGGAAAAACACGCAGCATGTTCATTAATTTTGCGGACACGTAGCAAAATTACCGCCATTGACTTGCATTGAATCGCATAATATCCGCATGACTACACGTGCACATGCGGATATTAAGCGATTCAATGTGCAGATGGTACCCAGGACTGGAGAAGAGGAGACTCTCCTCCAGACTCGGGTACCATAGAACCTGTTAAAAAAAGAATTTAAAATAAAAAATAAAGATTATACTTACCTTCGCGTGACCTGTCACATGACTAAATGACTTCATGAAAGGTCCTTTCACACCACCGCGAGCAGTACAAGAGACCGGATGTAGCGGAGAAAAGACCGCGGGCCATCGGAAGGTAAGTATAATCTTTGTTTTTTTATTTTTTACCATTTTTATTCTTTTTTTAACTATTAACTTGGTCACACTATATAAATCCATGCCGGTTGCATGGATTTATATAGTGTGACCAAGGTGTCAAGCACTATTTCCATTTCCATTCTATTTGATGCTAAAATCGCTTGGAAAAGCGCCTGATAACCCGCATGCAGAAATGCATTCAAAAACGCTTGACAAACGCTTCTACCTGGCGGGAAAAATGCAAGTAAAATCCACATGCGTTTTTCCTGCCAGGGAGAAGCGGAAAAAATATGCAGCATTTCTGCATCGTGGGCACTTAGCCTAAATAAAGATCTTAGACCCCTCTTTGCTTTCTAAAAACATACAGACCCCAGTCTAGACCCTTCTTTAATAAAGCTCTTAGACCACCCCCACTGAAAAAAATACAGACTCTATTCTAGACAGACCTAAATAAATAAAGATCCCAGAGTCTTTCAATAAGTACAGATCCTGGATTAGATCCCTAAATAAATACAGACCCTTCAACAAAAACAGATACCCCCAAAAAATTAATGACCCCAGGGCAGATATTCAATTATATTTCCCAATTTATACCTTGGGCCATCTAGAAGGTGTTCATTCCCAGAACTGTCTTTACCAGGCTACACCCCATTTCTTGCCCCCTGAATATGTGTTTGGCCAGTGGTACTCAGGCTGATGAAAGAGCATCAGGATGTCATGAACAAGACACCTTCTGGACGTTTTTGGTGGGACAAAGAAGATTTATGAACTTTTATGGAAGTTCAAGAGGTCTCCCTTTATTTACGTACTATTCTTCCCACCTTAGCGCCTCCACAGACAGCGTCTCTGGAAATCATCCATCCTTGCACTGACTTGTTGGGACCTATTGGGTCTCCACTTACTGAGCCTTCTTCACAGGTCACTGCTTTCAAACTCTTTGTTCAACAAGTACAAAGGAGGACCCCCCTTTCCGCCACATACCTTGCAAGCAGTAGATTAATTCTAGTTTGTAGCCTAGTTAGCGTGTTTTTTGCGCGCAGGCTAGGTAGTCACTATTTATTGGGCTAGTGAAGACATTTCTGATCTCTGGGACCCCATTGTTATGATAGGCTACAAGCACTAAGGAAAGACAGGAGATCTGTCCCTACAATAGAACTAAGCTAGATCCCTACGATGTAACGGGGAACCTGATCCTGCGATCAGACCCGCTAAAGTCCTCAGCTAGTCTGAACGAAGACCTATATATGTGATGGAGGGATCCCTACAAGAACTAGGGACTGGGAGAAAGATGGACACCTCCTAGCAGAAATTGTAGCAGTAAAAAGACAAACACACAACATAGAACATAAAGGTCAAAGACCTAGCTAAACTGACTGGGAAAGGTTACAAAGCACCTGGCTAGCTTAAGAGTAGAAATTACAATGAAGTCCAGCATGGCCAGAAGGGCGGAGCAGGATTAAATAGGCAAAAAGGTCATGTGACCAGCAAAATAGAAAAAACCTAACAGGAGAGTTCTAACAGTACCCCCTCTTCTAAGAGGATCCTCCAGATCCCCTAGGCCCAGGCTTATCCAGAAACCTCTTGTGAAATGCTCTGACAAGTCTGGAAGCAGAAACATCATCCGCCCTCACCCATGAGTTATCCTCGGGACCGAAACCCTTCCAAGCGACGAGATACTGCAAACTCCCCCTATACCGTCTAGAATTAAGGATGCGGGAAATTTCATATTCCCCGTCCTCCACCACCGAAGGAACAGTGGCAGTGGTGTCTCTATCTGATACATCAGCTTTTTTCAATAGAGAAACATGAAACACCGGATTAATCTTCCAGGAGGTAGGAACCTCCAACCTAACAGCAGATTGGTTAACTACCTGAAGCACCTTAAAGGGCCCTACAAACTTGGGACCCAATTTTTTAGAAGGAATCCTCAACCACAGATTCTTAGAGGACAACCAAACCATGTCACCCACCGTAAACAAAACCTCTTGACGTTTCCTGTCAAAGTACCTCTTAGATTTTTTGTTAGCCTTCTGAAGATTACCACGCACATCCGTCCAAACTCTCTCCAAATCACCGGAAAAACTCTCCTCCTCAGGCACAGCCGATACCAATTTGGAGAATGACCCAAAAGACGGATGTCTCCCAGAACTACAAAAAAAAGGCGAACACCCAGCAGAAGAGGATGTATGGTTGTTAAGAGCAAATTCAGCAAGTGGCAGAAACTCAGACCACCCCTCTTGATTGTCTGCCACAAAACAACGCAAGAACTGCTCAACATCCTGATTCTTCCTTTCTGTCTGGCCATTAGACTCAGGATGATATCCAGATGAAAACGACAAATGAACTCCCAACCTGTCACAAAAGGCACGCCAAAAACGAGCCATGAACTGAGGTCCCCTATCAGAAACAATGTCAGTAGGAACACCATGGAGTCTGACAATTTCCTTGACAATGGCCTTAGCGAGTGTCTTAGCGCAGGGCAGTTTGATGAAGGGAACCAAGTGACACATCTTGCTAAAACGGTCCACGACCACCCAGATGACCGTGAAACCCTCAGAGGAGTGAAGGTCAGTAATAAAGTCCATAGCCAGATGTGTCCAAGGTGCACTAGGAACCTCCAGAGGGCAAAGCAACCCCGCAGCAGGAGTATGAGAAGACTTAGATCTAGCACACACAGTACATTGACGCACCCACTTAATGACTTCCTTCTGCCATCCAGGCCACCATAAACTGCGACCCACAAGTCTCTTGGTCTCAGAAATTCCTGGATGACCTGCCAACCGAGACTCATGACACTCAACAAACAAATCTCTCCTAAAGGTCCTAGGCACAAACAACCTCCCATGGGGAGTGTTAGATGGGGCATTCTCCTGTGCTTTAAGAATCTCATCTTCCAAAACGGAGTCCAATGCAGCAATCACAACACCTTCTTGTAAAATGCTCTCCTCCTCCTCAGCACCGACCATGGGAGAAAAGCTGCGAGACAACGCATCAGCTTTAACATTCTTGGTACCCGGGATGTAAGTAACGGAAAAATTAAACCGCGAAAAAAAAAGTGCCCACCTAGCCTGACGGGCATTCAAGCGCTTGGCAGCATCAAGATAGATCAGATTTTTATGATCAGTGAAAACCTGAATGGGAAATTCAGCACCTTCCAAGAGATGACGCCAGTGTTCAAATGCGAGTTTAATAGCCAGCAATTCCCGATTACCAATATCGTAATTAAGTTCAGTCTCAGAAAATTTTTTTGAAAAAAAGTCACAGGGATGTACTCCATCCTTGTTTTCCTGAGACAACACCGCACCGACCCCCACAGAAGAAGCATCAACCTCAACCAAAAACGGCTTAGTCACATCAGGCTGCATAAGGATGGGGGCAGAGCTGAACCTCTCCTTTAGAAACACAAACGCTTCAATGGCCTCAGTAGTCCACTGAACCATATTAGCACCTTTCTTGGTGAGATCGGTCAGTGGTTTAACAATAATAGAAAAATTTTTAATGAATTTTCTGTAATAATTGGCGAAACCCAAAAACCTCTGTATCGATTTCAAACCAATAGGCCTAGGCCATTCCTGCACAGCTTGAACTTTCACCGGGTCCATCTCAAAGCCCTCGCTGGAGATAATGTAGCCCAAAAAACTAATTCTCTGTACAGCGAACTCACATTTCTCTAGCTTAGCAAAAAGCGAATTGTCAATTAATAACTGTAATACCTCATGTACGCTCCGCCAATGAGACTCCAGATCAGGCGAATAAATGTCATCCAAATACACAACCACATTTTTGCTGATCAAAGGTCTAAGGATGTCATTAATAAGATTCTGAAAAAATGCTGGTGCATTGGTAAGACCAAAAGGCATAGCCAGATTCTCAAAATGACCCACAGGAGTGTTAAAAGCAGTCTTCCATTCATCACCCTCCTTCATGCGCAACAAATTGTATGCCCCCCGGAGATCAATTTTAGAGAACCACTTGGCCCCCACTAACTGGTTAAACAAATCAAGAATCAATGGCAGTGGGTAGGGATTACGTACAGTAATTTTATTAATCTCGCGAAAGTCTAGACAAGGACGTAAACCGCCTTCCTTTTTTTTAACAAAAAAAATCCAACAGCAACAGGTGACTTAGAGGGTCTGATATGACCGGCAGCCAAGCTTGTCTGTATGTATTCCTCCAAAGCCTTTCTCTCAGGAATAGTAAGATTAAATAAATGACTTTTAGGAAGAGTCGCTCCAGGGACAAATTCAATGGTACAATCATAGTCTCTATGGGGAGGCAAAATTTGCGACTCCTCCTCAGAAAAAACTTTCCAAAAATCCTGAATAGGTACAGATAATTCCCCTTTATCCACAGCAGCAATGCGCCCGTTACAACACTTGTCATAACATAACACTTCGGGCTCCAGGACTTAATTTCATTCGTAGACCAATCCAGTACAGGATTGTGCAATTTTAACCAGGGTAACCCCAAAATTACTGGAGAAGGCAAATTATTTAATACTACCAAATCCAAATTTTCTTGGTGAATACCATTAATAGTGAGGGGAAATTTATAAACCTTGTGATTAACACATTTCAAGGGAGAGCCATCTACAGAAACCACGGCAATAGGGGATGACAAAGGTTTAGGTTTTAATTTAAGTTTTTCCAAGAATCCCCCATCAATCACATTCAGAGTAGAACCACAATCCACAAATACTGGAAATTCAATTAATTCTTCCTGAGCTGCAGTAGTAGCAGAAAGAAATACCCCCTTAGTGTTTAAACAGGCTATACGGGCGTAAGTGACCTCTTTTTTTTTTCCTTTGTTCATACGAAGCACACAGTTCTTAATGAAATGGTCAGATTTTCTGCAATAAAAGCACAAACCTTCAGAAAACCTGCGGTCTTTTTCCTGAGAGCGGGGTGACATCGCCCCAATCTCCATCGGCTCTCCAATGTCAGTACAGACCCTCTCAAGACTAGGAGCTGACATGGCAAAGGATTTACTCTCATTAACCCTTGCACGCAGTCTCCTGTCCAACCGTATAGCTAATTGTATTGCCTCCTGCAAGTTTCCAGGTGTAGGATCAGCAATAAGCAGATCCTTAACCCTTTCACCTAGCCCAGCAAGAAACAAACTTTTCAGAGCTGAATCGTTCCACCCCACCTGAGCAGACCACCGACGGAAGTGAGTACAATAATTTTCCACATTACCTGATCCCTGTCTCAAAAGTCTCAATTCCGTCTCAGCTGATGAGACACAATCAGGATCATCATACAACAACCCCAAAGCAGAAAAAAAACTATCCACTGATCTAAAGCACGGATCACTAGGTTGGAGAGAAAAGGCCCATCCCTGAGGTTCTTTGCGCAAAAGTGACATTATGATTCATCACCAGAGGATCTGGGTCTCAAACCAAAATACAATAAACAAGCATTTTTAAAGGAAAAAAAATCTTGTTGTTCGCCAAAAAATAAATCAGGCAATCGTACCTTTGGCTCCACAAAATGAGCTCCAGAACAGCTACTCACGTGGTGTTGGAGCTCGGCCACCTCCAGAGAGAGTCCCTGCAGGCTTTGAGCCAAATCCTGAACCGACACCATGATGGAAACTGGAGGTCTTTCCTTAGAGATATTTTTGGGCTGGACTTACTGTTGTGATAGGCTACAAGCACTGAGGAAAGACAGGAGATCTGTCCCTACAATAGAGCTAAGCTAGATCCCTACGATGTAACGGGGAGCCTGATCCTGCGATCAGACCCGCTAAAGTCCTCAGCTAGTCTAAACGAAGACCTATAGATGTGAGGGAGGGATCCCTACAAGAACTAGGGACTGGGAGAAAGATGGACACCTCCTAGCAGAAATTGTAGCAGTAAAAAGACAAACACACAACATAGAACATAAAGGTCAAAAGACCTAGCTAAACTGACTGAGAAAGGTTACAAAGTACCTGGCTAGCTTAAGAGTAGAAATTACAATGAAGTCCAGCATGGCCAGAAGGGCGGAGCAGGATTAAATAGGCAAAAAGGTCATGTGACCAGCAAAATAGAAAAAAACTAACAGAAGACTTCTAACACCCATAATGGCGGTTCGATGATCCAGTAAAAAAGAGGTAGTAAGGTGGCAAGTCATGAATGAGGCATTCTCATGCCTTGCCACCAGATGCATTGCCACCTCTCATACAGGGGGTCATTGTGGAGGTCTGCGACGGGATGAAAGCTACCATCAAATTGTTCCACCTACCCTATCCTGGCTCTGAGCTGAGATGAAAAGCAATCAAAACTGAACATAGTAAATAGCAAATAAGCCCCGAGGTACCAGCCTAAATATCTAAGAACCTTGTCAACAGACCACACTCCTATAGCAAGTCATAATGAGCTCTCTAGGTGTAGCGGGAAGGCTCACACAGCTCACTTACCCACTAGACCAAATGACTGTAGTATGAAGGCTCACACGACACTGCTCTCTTGACATTGAAAGCTGTCAATCAGCGGCAGAAGGGTGGGAAAGCCGCTACTCATGTATACCACTTACATAGGGCTTAGCATGCGCTGATGCCGAGAAACCACTGGTTTAAAAAAAATGAGTGCCTTACCACTGAAATTAGGGTTTCTGACTTTCTCTGACATTAATCTTTCCTAAGATAGGGTCCCATAAATTTGGGGATAGACTACCTGTAAGAGCAGGTTCAGATGAGTGTATAATCCGTCAATGTGCTGTATGTGTGCACCACAGACCTCTTGTGTCAAGTACACGTACCCATTATAGCCAGTGAGCTAGTGCCCATGGATGATTGTCCATGTTGGTCAAAGAAAAAAATATTGCAGAATGCATTACTTTGGTTATTGGACCAGCTCCAGCCGCCAACCACACAAGCAACAAGCTCAATTTTCAATACGGCCGTCTGAACCCGACTTAAAGTGAATTTCCAGTGTTTATCATCATCTTGTTCCAAGGTCTTTCCATTATTATATTATTGACTCGTTCTCTTACCAATAGCAGATCAGTGGGGGGCAGATGTCACACACATTCACAGGTCAGCCATTTTTAGCCCCAGCATCGGCCAGATGTAATCAAATACAGAGATGAGCAGCAATGACAGGTGTCGGACTCCTACCAATCTGGCACTGACTAGAGATGGGTCCTCAATGTCATAGAAGAGAAACTCTTAAATAATTGACAAGTTAATTTTCTATTTTGAATTTGATAACAATGTGCATGCCACTGCCCATCTACAGTAAGGCCCACTTTTCACCATTTTAAATCAATAATGTTTATCAACTATTTTTGCCGCAATGTTACACTTTTCATTATTGAGCTATAAATTCTGGTAATGGAAGTTTTTCGTTAGAGAGAATTGTTTCTGATCATAGATTCTGTTTCCCTTTACGCCCTGCAGCCTCGTCACAGCTGCTACATCCGAGAGATGCAGAAATCATTAATCACTGGTGATTGAGTTGTGCTTTCTCAGTCCCTGCCAATCTTAAATCATATCACCATGTCCATCTACTCCAGCTGGCAAGAATATTTTATATATGTCCAAGCCTGAATTCTGGTTCAATGCAAAGTATATAGGCTACAAAGAAGACCTCAACGTAAATAATACCTTACTTGATAATGAGTCATGACAATAACTATTATACTAATCATTAATATTTACAAGAATATAACTACTATAATACTGCCCCTATGTACAAAAATATAACTGCTATAATACTGCCTCTATGTACAAGAATATAAGTACTATAATACTGACCCTATGTACAGGAATATAACTACTATAATACTGCCCCTGTGTACAAGAATATAAATACTATAATACTGCCCCTATGTACAAGAATATAACTACTATAATACTGATAAAGTGTTTGCCCCCTTCCTGATTTCTTATTCTTTTGCATGTTTGTCACACTTACCGTATTTTTTGGACTATAAGACGCACCGGACCATAAGATGCACTCCAAATTTTGGGATGGAAAATAGGAAAAAAATCTATATTTTTTTGGTAAGATGGGGGTCCATCTTATAGTCTGAATAGGTATGGTATCTTACCTGAGGGGTGGTGGAGCGAGGGTCACAGGAGGCAGGGTCCTTCAGGAAGCCAGTGGAAGTGGAGGAATGCTGCGGACCCAGGATGTAAGAAGCCAGTGCCCCAGCAGCGGGGTGTTGCAGTGGTGGTGGAGCAGGATCACAGGGCCCTCCGTTCCCTCCCTCAGGAACCCGGCGGGTGCAGCAGAAGAGGTGAGATGCTGTGGGGTCGGTGCCTGGCTGGGGCCGGTGTCTGGCCGGGGCCTGTGCCTGGCCAGGGCCTGTGCCTGGCTGGGGTCAGGACCTGTGCCTGGCTGGGGCCTGTGCCTGGCTGGGACCAGGACCTGTGCCTGACTGGCGCCTATGCTTGGCTGAGCTGTGAACGGCGTCAGGCAGAGCGGTGTGTGCGGCTTTTCGGTGGCCGCGACCATCTTCCTAAGCCTGTGGTGTACAGGAAAACGACCGCCGGAGCTCCTGGTCTGCGCATGCACCGGCTCGGGTGGCTATTTTCCTGTAGATCACGGCCTCAGGAAAATGGCCGCAGCCACCGAAAAGCCGCACAGGTCGATCTGCCGCTCTGCTTCACCGCCCGACTCTGCTCACAGCCCGACACCTACAGTGGCCCAAGCTCCGGCCAGGCACAGGTCCCGGCCCTAGCCAGGCCCAGGCCCCAGCCGCTCTGCTTCACCGCCGACAGCATCTCACCTCCTCTTCTTCTGCTGCTGCCGCCGTGTTCCTGCAGGAGGGGGAGCACCACCACCGCAACTATCCGGTAAAGTAACGTTCAGACCATAAGACGCACCCCCCATTTTCCTCCCAAATTTGGGGGGGAAAAAGTGCATCTTATGGTCCGAAAAATACGGTAAATGTTACAGATCACAAAACAAATTTAAATATTAGACAAAGATAACACAAGTGAGCACAAAATACTGTTTTTAAATGAAGGCCATTATTATTAAGGTAAAAAGAAATCCAAACCTACAGGGCCCTGTATGAGAAAGTGATTGCTTCCTAAACCTAATAACTGGTTGGCCTGCCCTTAGCAGCAGTAACTGCAATCAAGGATTTGCGATAACTGGCAATGAGTCTTTTACAACGCTCTGGAGAAATTTTGACCACTCATCTTTGCAAAATTGTTGTAATTCAGCCACATTGGAGGGTTTCCAAGCATGAACCGCCCTTTTAAGGTCATGCAGCAAAACAGCCCTAGACCATCTCACTACCACCACCATATTTTACTGTTGGCATGATGTTCCTTTTCTGAAATGCTGTGTTACTTCCACGCCAGATGTAATGGGATATACACCTTCCAAAAAGTTCAACTTTTGTCTCATCAGTCCACAGAGTATTCTCCCAAAAGTCTTGGTGATCATCAAGATGTTTTCTGCCAAAACTGAGATGAGCCTCTCTGGTTTTTTTGCTCAGCACTGGTTTTCATCTTGGAACTCTGCCATGCATGCCATTTTTGCCCTGTCTCTTTCTTATGGTGGAGTCATGAAGACTGACCTTAACTGAGACAAGTGAGGGCAGCAGTTCATTGGATGTTGTTGTGGGGTCTTTTGTGACCTCTTGGATGAGTCGTCGCTGCGCTCTTGGAGTAATTTTGGTCTGCCGGGCCATCCCTGGGAAGGTTCACCAATGTTCCATGTTTTTGCCATTTGTAGATAATGGCTCTTACTGTTGTTCACTGGAGTCCCAATGCTTTAGAAACCACTTAATAATCTTTTCCAGACTGAGAGATCTCAATTACTTTGTTTCTCATTTTTTCCTGAATTTCTTTGGATCACAGCATGATGTTTAGCTTTTGAGGATCCTTTGGTCTACTTCACTTTTTCAGGCAGGTCCTATTTAAGTGATTTCTTGATTGAGAACATGTGTGTGTGTGGCTAGGGAAATTGAACTCAGCTTCCCAAAGATGTTATAAACCACAGTTAATTTATATTTAAGGTGGGGGGCAATCACTTTCTCACACAGGGCCCTGTAGGTTTGGATTTCTTTTTCCCTTAATAATAAAGACCTTCATTTAAAAACTGCATTTTGTGTTTTCTTGTATTATCTTTGTCTAATATTTAAATTTGTTTTGTGATCTAAAACATTTAAGTGTGACAAATATGCAAAAGAATAAGAAATCAGGAAGGGGGCAAACACTTTTTCACACCACTGTATGTACAGTACTAGAATATAACTGCTATAATACTGCCCCCTATCAATCCTATAAAAAACTGATCAGATGACAAAATGATGCTACTAAATACAGATTAGGACATACTCACACAATGCAATTAACGATTTCATGGAGAGACCCAAATCCTTCTTTTCTTTCTGAGAATTGAATATAAATTTGCATTGATAAAATTTACTAAATTGCTTAAGTCAGAATCTGAATAAAATAGTTTGACATTTTTCAAATTAGTTCAGCCATTTGGATAGTTATATGATTTGTTTCCATCATGTAGACATGGGTAAAAAATTGATCCTTTTCTTAAATGATTATTTTTTTACCATCCAAAATGTGATGAGAAATCATATAGGCAAATCTGTAAGTCGCCAAGGCAAAAGTATCAAAATAGAAAGGAGTAAGAAATGAAAGTTAGGGTGCAGAGAACTCTGAATGCTATCTATACTTTTGGACTGAATGATTTTCTATTGATCATTTGATTTGTAAATGTAAAGTTAAGCAACTTTCTAAATAGTCTTTAGTAAAAAAAATTCCTACCATTTTGCTGTTGCATAATATTGCTATTGCTATCTGCTATACAAAACTGACAGAAATCCATTAGAGCTCTGCTCCTGGACCTGATGGCTCTCTCTGTTCTCCCATCCTTCCTTCAGTTTTCAAGACAGCTGTGGACATTGGATGCCTGTACACAGTAGATCTGAAATGAAAGAGGGGAGAAATCAACTATGTTTGAAGGGGGATATAGGGCCGGCTTGCTGTGGGCCGGAACTGAGATCTCTTTGCCCTGAAACTCCTCTTCTAAACAGGAATTTGAGTGGCGTGTACTGTGTGGTGGAGTTCGTTCTTTACTTACTGTTACTTCAGGAGTCCTCGTTACCGCCCCATCCATGGGACCGGATCTGGCTACAAACAAGAAAGGGAACCTTGGGTCCGGGTTAACAGGTTCGTTTTTACTGTGCAATTCATTTCCACATAGCTGCAGCATACAGATTAAGACATAGTCTCTTTTTGGTGATGTTCCCTTAGTTCTGTGTCCTAACAGTCCTTGCCCTCATCCTGTCCTGTCCTGAGACCCACCATCACCTTCTCCCTCTGTGACCCGGCCAACATCTTCCTCATCAGGGAGATAGAGGTCTGCTTCTCAGTACCTCTTTCGGACCTTAGGCCTAAGACTGTCCTGGCGTCCAAATGGAGCTTTAGATGTGTCCTCATTCTTATTAGGAAACTAGCACTGGTTGAACAGTTTCTCTCTGCTGCTTCTGCTTTCTGGAACCTGTTTCCCTGTCTGTTCAGCCTTCCTTCTCCCCACTCCACTCCGCTTCACTGAACTGTATGAGTAATAGACTCTATTATAGACTGACTAACCCATAAAAAGCTTTTCTATAAAACTAACCCCACTAACCCTTCCAAACTGTGGACTAATCCCAACTGTTAACTACCTAGTGTCATATGCAATGTAAACTATATCCCTATCTGCTGTATGGTTCCCCTACACAAGAAACTGCAACAAATCCCTGGTATGTATAGTCATAACCAGATGGCATTATTAGCTGCAAATAAATCCAAGAAAGAACAAAAAATGTCGGACAAAAGGTACAGAAAGGTACTTAAAAAGGTAGTAATTTTATTAAATAAAAAGGAAAAATAAATACTATCATAGGTAAATCCAATAACAGATCAGGGGACACTTACAAAGATGAGTGAGCAACTGTGAGAGCCCCAACAGTATAAGAATGCACAGGTTATTTCATCACAGCTAAAAGTGCTGTAGTGCTTTATAAATCAAGCAGGGTCCCCTGATGAAGCTACTGCGAAATGTGCATTGGGTCTTGGTGAGTGAGCAAGTGATTCCACCATTGTGTGTTCATGTATCGGTTATATGTTGTTAAACTGAGAGATACCACCTAACTATATGTAACAGTTTCTTTTGCACATGTATTTATTTGTAACCATGATGGCCATGTATTTATTCTGAATATACATATACTTTTTACCATATTACATATTTATTATATTATTTATATGGCCTTGATTTATAAAGCACTACAGCACTTTTAGCTGTGATGAAATAACCTGTGCATTCTTATACTGTTGGGGCTGTTCCAGTTGCTCACTCATCTTTGTAAGTGTAACCTCATCTGTTATTGGATTTACCTATGATAGTATTTACTTTTCCTTTTAATTCAATAAAATTTATATCTTTTGAAGAACCTTTCTGTATCTTTTGTCCTGACATTTTTTGTTCTTTCTTGGATTTATTTGTATGGTTCCCTTAGTGAACAGACCTCCCGCATTCCCAGTGACGGCCTTAAGGCAAAGCCTAGAGGAGAACCGACATACAACACAGGCCATAGGGATAAAATATAACACTCTTTTATCACACAAACCATTAAAACATAACATATCGCATCACACTTAACCCCTCTGTTGCCATGGCTTCTTCATCTACCCACCACCCTCCTTCATGTTCTCAGAGAGGACCAATAAAACAGGCTGTAGATAGGGAGGAAAGCACATGATGCGGAGAACAGTAAAAGAAGAAATTGGTTCTGATACAGAAGAGATTGTGAAGGCAGCAGCATTGTTCTCACACAGTGTTCACATCCAAAACCCAAAGAGATGAACTGGAATATAGGTTGGTGAACATGCAATGTGGACTATAGATAGGAAGGAAAGCAAATGATGTGGAGAACAGTAAAGGAAGAAATTGGTTGTGATACAGAAGAGATAGTGAAGGCAGCAGCATTGTTCTCACACAGTGTTCACATCCAAAACCCAAAGAGATTAACTGGAATATAGGTTGGTGTACATGCAACGTGGAATGTAGATAGGAAGGAAAGCAAATGATGTGGAGAACAGTAAAGGAAGAAATTGGTTCTGATACAGAAGAGATAGTGAAGGCAGCAGCATTGTTCTCACACAGTGTTCATATCCAAAACCCAAAGAGATGAACTGGAATATAGGTTGGTGTACATGCAACATGTAGGTGCATGTTCACACTTGCCACTAAACAGACAAAACCTAAGATAAAAACAAAATGAGCAAATATCATGCAGTAAATAAATAAACAGCAATAGTGCATGAAAATAACTTAGGGTATCTAGTTAACGTGATTTTGATTAAAAAAAAAAAAAGTAAAAGCCATCCCACCGCGTCAAGGCGACCCTATTTGAGACGGTCTTGACCTCTAGAATTAAAGCCTTACCATATGTCAAATGATGTAAATGGGATTAAGGGTCAACCTTAAAATCAGTATTAAGGAAAATACGGATTTTTGTAAAATTCGAGTAGAATTTAATTCTATATAAATATTCCCATCTCTATTGTTTAGTCATCTAGACCTCTCTTGAACCTCATTTTGTAGACGCTCTTATTTTCAGAATTAATAGGCTATGAACATGTTCCACTTGGAAAACTATTTTTTTCACACATGTCAGTGGTTTCTGGTAGTAAAAAAAAATTGCACTATGTTTCAGTCTGTAATCTTCTTTCCTTGATACATCATCCCATCCCCTCAATTGCAGTTTGCAGCCTGCACATAGTTTTAGATGTCTCTCTTGGAGGGGGGGGGAGTGTTCTTCAAAGTAACATAGGCTGGATGTAAACACTCAAAACGTAAGATAAAAACAAAATGATGCATAGCTCCCCATGGCTGGGTGTCCATTAGTCGGGTCCTCAGTCAATAGAGATGGGCATATTTCTATAGAATTGAATTCTACTCGAATTTTGCAAAAATCCATATTTTCCATAATACTGATTTTTCCGTAATTCACTGTGTGCAAAGTCATCAAATGGTATCAAGTTAGCTTATTTTTTTGCTGAACCGTAGAGGGCAGGCACTTGTTTCAAACTAAAAATAAAATATCTCACCACTCACCTTTCCGGACACCCTGTGACCTGCCACCCGTAATCCATTTTTCAAGGCCTCTTCTTTCTGCCATCGCATGATGCTTCTACGACCTTATCACAATCGGCCAGGACTTTTGGCCATGAAGTTTCGAAATATAATGAAATAGATTTTTTCATGCACTATTATTTTTTTTCTTATTTAGCTTTTTAGATGTTTACATGCCATTTTTTCCATAATACACAGCAAGTAAATGATTTGAATAGAAGAAGTAGAAAGTCAACATAAAATTCCAGGGTTATTGTTCCGTTTCTGAAGAGGGATCATAACGATTTTTAGAAGTGTCTATTTTTTGTTTGCCTTTATGTCAGAGTAGTTTTTTTTTCTGCCCATACAAAAGGAAGGCTTGCGATTACTGAATAAGCGTGCTCTCGAGGCATTGAATATCCACTGAATGCCGTGTATCACCTTCTCTGGTAGTGACAATAATATGCCATTATTTTATACCATGAGAATATCCCTTTTTGAGATTCAGCAAGATTGTGCTGGATTTTTAAGCACTTTTGCCTTTAGGTTTTCGCATCTTAGTCATTGATGACATATCCACAAGTAATGGATGAAGAGAGCCGCCCACGTAGAGCCACCTTTCTATTCCAGGAGCAGACATACCATTGGTGCAAACTGTGTGGCCACATAAGGGCCTAAGATTTAAGGGGCCCACCTCTAAAACAGGTGTAATTGTGTATTTTGATGAGCTATTGGACTGCATTGGACTATTACAGAAGAAGATTCATTCGAAATGTGGTGCTGGAGAAGGATGTTATCATCTATGTATCACAAGGAGAACAAACAAATCAATTTTGGAACAAATCAAGTCAGACATGTCGCTTGAAGCAAGGATCATCAAGCTAAGACTTGCCTACTTTGGACACATCATATGAAAAGAGCAATCACTGGAGAAGGACATCACGGTAAGAAGAATAGAAGGAACCAGGCGAAGAGGAAGACCAGCAACCTGATGACTTGATACTATCAAGATAACGGTGGAGAAAACTCTGGTGGACCTATCTAGGCTTGCACAAGATCGATCTTCCTACACATCATTCATCCATCAAGTTGCCATGGCTCGAGATAAAGCCGAAGGCCGCTTAAAAAAAATAACAATTGGACTGCAAAAGACCCATATATTGTTCTTGCACAGGAGCCTTCTTCTGTCTGTGTCCACTCCTGCTCTATTCACAGCAATTTCATAGAAGAACATGGATGAGAAGCAGTACATGGTGTCTTCTTTCGTTATGAGGGGATAGTATATAAGGCCCTACAACTGAGACCCGCAGTGATCCTAACATTGAAGCTTGGAACACCTAGAAGTTTGTTCTGCAGTCCCATCTTGAATGGAAAAGATCCATGCATTCTCATCTTCTGCCCCATTCACTATTACGGGACTGCTGGGAAAGCAGAATCCTGCAAAAGGCTTTCTAGTTGACAATGAAAGCAGCAGAGGTCGAGCATGTCTGTAAGACAGAGCTGAAAAGAGCCGTTCTTGGGGTTCCGGAGCCTGATCTGGGGATCAGTGTTAGTCCCAGTGGTCAAATCCCCAGCTATCTATCAGTTATCACCTATCTAATATATAGATGATAACTTTTTGGGGGTGAATAAGGCTTCAAGAATTCCATAATCCAGTAACATCAAGAATATTTTATACTTCCGCCATACAATTTATTTTCGTTTTTTATAGAAAAGAGGAGCCCTGGGCAACAAGCAAATTGGTTTTCCAGCTCGCCATTTTTTTAAGATTTTGAGCCTATATAATACTTCATTAAAGTGCTAAAATAATTCTGCCACTAACATAATGCTACCATATTTTACCAAAATAATACAAAAAGTATCCAATGATACTTTCTCAAGGAACCCAGAAATATCCCATTTAATATTGTAAATCAGTTCCACAAACAATACTACCAATATACACTGCTAATTAATGGGATTGGCCTTGGTTTGCTCCACGGGTTTCAACCTTTTGGGCATTACTAGTAAAAGGAGTCACTTGTCAATGACACTACCTCTTAAAAGGAGCCATGTGCAGTGCCTAAATTATATTTGCTCTTTAGGACCATATAGGACCATAAGTCCGGATCAGATGGCCATTGTTATGACTGCCAAAGCACATTCACACAGGTAATGTATAAATCAGGAAGACAAATACCTGAACCTGACAGGTCCCTGTTAAGACTAGGAAAAAGCCCTTCTCTGACCCTGGTCTGTCCCTGCCTGACCGAGGAGGTTGGCACCCTAAGCTAACACAATGGCGCCCCCACTCGACGGCGGCTTAACCTGAATGTCCTCAGCAGCTCCTAGGATCTCTAGAACTCTAGAATAGCAATTCCCTAAAGAATAAAGGAATCACACACAAACAATTGCAACCAACACAATATAGCTAAGTGAATGAATCCAACAAAGTCTATCACAAGCAGAAAACACCAGAAGGGGAAGGAATTTAAAGCTGCACTCAAAAGGTGATAGGGACAACAAACAGAGTAAGTGAAAAACACCTGTTAGCCAAAACCGACAGAAACAAAGATGACAGAACTAAAATATCCAAAGAAACACAGAACACAGAACCAAGGGTTCAAATCCAGAGGCATGGCAGCCATATTTCATAAATGAAAATGCCCGAACTCACCATGGGTCTGCATATGTTATATTCTCCACAAAACAGATTAATATCACATTGTATATGTCATTTAATTCATTTTGAGTCTAAGACCGCCATATAGTGCACCTTCCAAATAAAAACATTTGAGTGTCACAGGATGGCAAGGTGCTGGACCAATATCTTAAAAAATACATACATATTATCCACTGCTTAAATGTGGAATGTATTATACATAATAAGAGATCCAACAATGCACTTTTTAGTATCTTAATTTGTCATGGGCTATGTACCCACGCATCATCAATTTGCAAAAAGCCCACAGTGTGTGACTCCAATGTTAAGATCCTATATATATATATATTACCTTGGTCTCTCAAGTCCAGAGCACCTGCCACGCTGCGCACCTCCCCCGACGCGCGTTTCGGCCTGAGCCTTCCTCAAGGGGTATGTATCCATAATGATATGCATTCTTGGATCTCTTATTATGTATTTGTGTCACGTCACCCCAGGCCTGGATGCCACAAATATTAAAGGCTGTGTCTAAGAGCAGGAGGGAGGTTCCCTGGTTAGGGACCATTAGCATGCAGCACCTCCTGTCCCTGGCCAGTAGGGGGAGCTGGCTGCCCCTATAAAAGCTGGAACTGGGGCAGGGTTAGAGAGACCAGAACCCACTTCTGAAGTGACCAGAAGGGTTTCTTAGAGGAAGGGACAGGTCAGCAGCAGCTGAGGAGTCTGTGAGGCAGAGGAGAGACTGCAAGCCATGGACAGAGGCGACGAGAGCCGGTCCTGGCAGAGAACCAATCTAACCGGACATTGGGGTCCGAGGCTGTCAGGGTTATAAGCCCAGCAGCAGAGAACCAACCCGCGAGGGATTTCAGGTCCCTTGGCCTAAGAAGCCTGGAGGCTCCGCCACACAGAGGGACCAGTACAGCGAGGAGAAAGCAAAAGGTACCCAAGGCTTGAGTCACAAGCCATACAGGCGAAGTACACGGCCAGCTCAGGGACGTGGACTATTACACCACAAAAAGGGGGATAGTCAGAAAGAGCATAGAGAGAACGGTAGGCCTACACACTCACCCTGACCAGTGGGGCTCGCCCGAATGCTCTCAGATACCCAGGCCCATTCCTAACCGGTACTACTGTTGGGTCATTAATAATTCCTACAATAAAGACCCTGGACTGTTTGAAGCGAACTCTGAACTCTTACTATTGCGGCCTGCACTATCACCCCCAACATTCACTTACACTGCCCTGAGGCTACACTCTTCCCGTGGGGAGTTATCCTACCCCTGTGCTGCACACCAACACCAGCCTCAGCGGTCTGCCTTGCAGCGGCGGTCATCTCTGACCGCAATCCACGGGTGGCGTAGTCGGACATTCAAAACACTGATAAATAGACTGCCACAATTTGATCTGACCACCCTGAGCCACGGGATCGGGTTGCCACTACTACCCCCAGCATTGTACAGAAGCCCGGTTCCGGGTACCCCACGGCCCAGGGGGCGAGTCATATAATACATTCCACATTTAAGCAGTGGATAATATGTATGTATTTTTTAAGATATTGGTCCAGCACCTTGCCATCCTGTGACACTCAAATATTTTTAAGGGGAATGTGCACTATATGGCGGCCTTAGACTCAAAATGAATTAAATGACATGAACAATGTGATATTAATCTGTTTTGTGGAGAATATAACATATGCAGACCATATGCATTATTATGCGATGTTTTCTTGGATAGTCCGTAATGTATTATATTATGTATTATGCATTTGTCATATCTCTCGAGGTTCTTATAATGAAATACGAGTCTGATACATGCCATTGAGAAGCAACTTTTGGGCAATTTTTATCTTTTTGTCTCACGCACTCTGTCCCATTTGATAAATAATAAAGTTTTTCTATTGTTTCACCTATTGAAGACCTAGTATCGTTTCTTTCTGACCTTCGGGTCACCCTCTCTCCTATATAAGAATACAGGTATATTATAGTTAATTTTTTATACAGTAGTTATCTGGTAGGTGAGGGGCACCAGATGGCACACGCAGGGCTGCCACCAGTAATTTTGGGGCCCCATACTGGCACAATTTTCAGGATCCCCTTGAGACTCCGCCCAGGCTCCACCCCAGCTCCGCCTCCATCCCTTGAACCATAGTCCCACCGCCCACTCTTGGGAAAACTCTACTTTCTGCACCACATCTTCATCAATCACACATTGACAGTTCCCATCTAACACTATATCACACATATAGCCAGCAGCTTTTGTTTTGGCCAAACTAATTTTTAAGCCACCACCACGACAAGGAGACTCGTGTGGCAGAGCCCTTCTCTACTCTAACCTATTAAACATTTTTTATAATACCCAATATTCTTTTTAATTATATTTTTATTTAAAGAAGTTGGCTATGACTCGCCAGGGGGGATGGGGACGACTCGGTACCCGGGCCTTTGCCTGGCCTTGGGGATGTCGCTGTGGTTGGCTCCCAGGCCCGTACCCTGGGGTCAGCTTTTAAAAGGGGATTATTTGTTAACTCTATGAAAGTTCGTGACGCCACCTGTGGTTTCTGGTGAGAATCATCAGCGCTGTGGCAGTCCACTGAGGCCGGTGATAAGGCAGCTCGATGGTATAGCTCCCCACAGGTGGAGCTAGGCCTCAGGGCTGCATACGGCGAGGGGGATGCAGGACAGGCGAGAACCAGCCGGGTCAGAGCAAGAACGGGGACGGACACGGTAGTCACTTCAGTACCTTTTACTGGGGGTAGTTCAGGCACATCCCGGAACACTGTAGGGTGAAGGGTGCATATCAGGATCCTCCCCAATGAGCGGTTGTAGTGCCTCCTCTTTCTTGCCTCTGCGTAGTAAGTTTCTGACCTGCCTGAAGCTAGGCCTAACTTTATCTCTGTCCTGCACCTGCTGACGTTGTGGTAGGGCCTTCTCTTGGAGTGCACGCTCCCAGCTTACGGGGCCTATGTGTCTCCTGGCTCTGTTACGTATCAGCTCTCTGGTGAACCTGGGATCTGTAGTTCTCCAGGGATTCCGGTTATGCCTTACTGGGTCGTAGAGATCCCGGTAAGCTCGGACCCGGTGTCCTGTATATGTTTTGGGGTGAGCTGGGTAAGCTCCTCTGCCTCCACTGCTACTCACTTTCCACTTGCCTTCGGCCACGCTCGGGCCCTCACTAGGCTACTCACACTAATGGCAGCTTGCCGCTCTTCACCGCTCTTACAGGCGTCGGCACACCTTGGGCTCACTTACTTGAGCTCCTGAGTCTAGACTGGGCTTCAGGACCGCTGGAGGCCTAGCTTGCCTACACAGCAACCCACGTGCTTCTCCGCACACACAGCTTTTCACTCTCTGTGCACTCCAGACTAACCAACTGCCTAGCTCCACCTTCCCTATTTATGTCCCTAACGGGCTCCCTCTGCTGGTCTGAGGTGGAAGGTGGAGATGTGTGAATGTTTATGGGGGCCTCTTGTGGAGGATTCCATTAATGCACCCTTCTAGGATCTGTGGTACCAAGCGCAGCTGGGCGCCACAGCTACTACTTTTTATGATTGCCCCAATCAATTGTCCCGGGGCCCATAAGTGTTTTTCTAATTACCTTCTGCTGTCCTTGCCTGTGAGTGGCGCTATTGCTGGCCGCTCACAGGCATCACGTGACCCCTCGGCTGCAGCTGGCTTTTTCTTCTGCTGATGTCACATCAAGTGAGGTGTGACATCAGTGACGCTGTCCCCGCGGTGGATGCTGGGCTGTGGGTGGGGTTACCCCCGCGCATCACACCCAGCATCCACTGCACGCTTTCCCAATGAATGAGGAGAGGAAGAGCATGCAGTGGATGGTGGGTGTGACATGTGGGGTAACCCCACCCACAGCACATCATTCACCGTGGAACGGAGCACTGGGTCATGCCTGGCTGCAGCCAGAACTTAACGTAACATCAGCGGATGTCAGAGCCGGCTGCAGCTGGGGGTCACGTGATGCCTGCGAGCGGCCAGCAATAGCGCCGCTCACATGCAAGAAGGACAACAGAAGGTAATTAGAAAAACATTTATGGGCACAGGATCAATCGATTGGGGCAATCATAAAAATTAGTGGCCAACTTCTTTAAGGGAATATGTCACAAACATTTTTTTTAAATTACCAATAATACCACTTACAAGGGACAAATACCATCACACCATGACCAGACCACATATTACCACCACATAGCGACCGAATAATACCACATACAAGGGACAAATACCGCCACATCGTGACCAGACCACATAGTGACCAAATAATACCACATACAAAGTACAAATGCCGTCACACCATGACCTGACCACATATTACCATGGCATAATGACCGAATACTACAAAACAGAATATTAATAAAAAAAACATACTAATATTACCATAAATACCAATGTCTCTTCATCCTGCCCCCAATGTCTCTCCATTCTGCCTCCCATGTCTCTCCATTCTCCCCCATATCTCACCATTCTGCCCCCATGTCTCTCCATTCTGCCCCCATGTCTCTCCATTTTTCTGCCCCCATGTCTCTCCATTCTGCTGCCCCCCATGTCTCTCCATTCTGCTGACCTCCATGTCTCTACATTCTGCTGACCCCATGTCTCTCCATTCTGCTGCCCCCCATGTCTCCCTATTCTGCTGTCCCCCATTTCTCTCCATTCTGCTGTCCCCCATGTCTCCCCATTCTGCTGCTCCCATGTCTCTCCATTCTGCTGTCCCCCATGTCTCCCCATTCTGCTGTCCTCCATGTCTCTCCATTCTGCTGTTCCCCATGTCTCCCCGTTCTGCTGTCCCCCATGTCTCTTCATTCTGCTGACCCCATCTCTCCATTCTGCTGTCCCCCATGTTTCCTCATTCTGCTGTCCCCCATGTCTCCCCATTCTGCTGTCCCCCATGTCTCCCCCTTCTGCTGTCCCCCATGTCTCCCCATTCTGCTGTCCCCCATGTTTCTTCATTCTGCTGACCCCATGTCTTTCCATTCTGCTGTCCCCCATGTCTCTCCATTCTGCTGTCCCCCATGTCTCTCCATTCCGCAGTCCCCCATGTCTCTTCATTCTGCTGTCCCCCATGTCTCTCCATTCTGCTGTCCCCGATGTCTCTCCATTCTGCTGTCCCCCATGTTTCTTCATTCTGCTGTCCCCCATGTCTTTCCATTCTGCTGTCCCCCATGTCTCTCCATACTGCTGTCCCCCATGTCTCTCCATTCTGCTGTCCCCCAATGTCTCCCATTCTGACCCCTTGCTTTCATCCTGCCCCATGGTGCGGCTTTAAAAAAAAGAAAAAAAAGTAAAAAAAAATCTGTCAGCCGCTGGCCAATTGCCAGCGACTGTTAACTATTGCCGTGCAGGAAGCTTCCCGCACAGCAATAGTTTTAAAGTGAACCTGCGTCCGAGGATGCACGTTCACAGTGACTGAACCAGCAGGGGGCCGCTGGGGCCCAGTAAATACTGCCGCTGGGACCCAGTGCGCAGAAGAACGGGGCCCGATCGGGCCCCCTCTCCTCACCAGGCCCCATACGCCAGTAATGCCCTGATGGCAGCCCTGGGCACACCTACTCCTAATGAGCCTACCTCCTTAGATAACTTCTCCAGGACCTAATTTTATCTGTGTAAGTATGAGCTGTGTGTCTAGTTCCATATTAATTAATTACCTGGAGATGCCCTTTAAATTTACAGGGTCATTTATTTCATTTTTTGTATGTGGTTATATATGTCACCTAATTCATAAAATATGGCCCTACTAATATGACAACACTACTGATTAGAACAGCAATTAAGAAGTAAATTAATGATCGCTACAGCACATTCTCCTATAAAGATGTCATCGTAATGAATGTCTCCATTGTGTCCAAGTCATGGACAGAATAATGAAGTGTGCGCAGTAATGTCCTGTCCCTGATTCTACAGAACATTTCAAGTGGTGATTGCACAGGTACAAGAATGTGAGAAATGGTATCCTGATCATATCCAGGGAGTCACTGACCAGCAAAACAATCACGAATCTATTCATTGTGTCTATAGATTACAATGGAAAAGATCAGCCACAGTTCTAACACAAACATCTATCAGATATCAATACTATGAGACATATATCACCTCATTACAGATGAATATAACAGGCAGTTTATATTCTGGAGCAAGATCTCTGGAGTTCAAACTGCCTTACCGTCAGGTGAATGACTAATTAGACCAAGAAAACTCCTTCCTTTAGTTCTACACTAGATCTGCGATCTAGGACCATCTGGCACTGTAAGCTAATGGTAAAAATCAGACTCTTTTATAGCCCTATCAATGATACGGGATCCGTAAGATGCACAGAATCACAGTCAATGTTTTTCCCACATTTAATTTTACATCATGATGAATGTAGAACAAAAGTTCAGGAGAAAGCATTTGTCAGTCTCCAACGGGGATGATTGCTGCAAGAAAATAACAGTTCCCAGAGCAATCATTCCAATATAACATTTCCTTCAAACATTTTTACTTCCAGATGAGCAAAATGTTAATGCATTTCCCATAATGTATGCCACAAGATGAGGAATTGCTCAGAAGTTTCTAAATTCCAAGCATATTCCGGAATTTTAAATGTTGTAAAAACTTGCAGGAAGAGCTTAGGCGGACCGGTAAATTTTGAGAAGCTATATCTAGATATCAATATTATGCTACTACAAATTCCAACAATTTGTGATTTGATTCAAATGACCTGAGGTGCAGCCATATGGGTTTAACAATAATACTTTGCAGCTATGACATCACATGGTAGCTTAGCCAATCAGAAGGATCTATCATAGCTAAAGTTGGAAAGAATCAATTTGCACAACTCAGTCCAGTGGCCATGTCAATAATTTGTGTCCATCGGGTTATTTTCATGATGGATCTTCAGGAGTGCACCACCCCCTCGCAATGATACAAGATGAGGGTTTGCTAATAAGTTTCTAAATTCCAAGTGTATTCTGGAAATATAAACATTGTAAAAACTTGCAGGAAGAGCATAGGCGGGCCTTTGGATTTTGAGAAACTATATATTCATATCAATATTGTGTTACTGCAAATTCCAACAATTCGTGATTCAATATGTGTGAATCACCAAAAATGGATATTGCCAGAAGGTTGCATCAGCCGGATAAGGCTGTATATCGATATTGTGCGACTGTGAATTCCAACAATTTGTGATTAGATTCAAATGACCTGAGGTGCAGCCTGGCCCGTTTAACAATATTAACTTGTAGCTATCACATCATATGGTAGCTTAGTCATTCAGGAGGAACTATCACAACTAGAGTTGGAGAGAATCGATTCGCACAACTTAGTCCAGTGGCCAAGTCAATAATTTGTCACTGTTGAGTTAATTTTCATGATAGATTTTCAGGAGCGCACCATCCCTTGGCAATCAGGAAGCCAAGATGCAGATTGGCTCAGTGATGATGAACATGATGATTCATAGTCTGAACTAACAGCATAACTAAGCCACTGTGCTCACCCCAATACACAAGAAGAATCAGCTTTGTAGCGATCCAGACAGCTTTGGAGCTGCAGTGCTTACAAGCTGTAAGCAAAGTGCTTGCAAGCGTTGCACTCTTTAACTAGCTGATAGCATGCAGAGGTGGCCTGTATCCTAGGCAATGAGGAGTGCACAATAACATTATTGAGAACGGAGAGCATTTTTAATAAGTCTTAAATTGATCCTTACGATCTTAAGGAGGAAGGCCAGTCCTATAAGGAATGTAGCCTTATAGCAGAATGGTTGCACCGCCATATGGTTGAATGATTTCCGTAAGCATACTGTAGCTATTTTAGCATTGTTTGGTGATTTTATTTAGACATTAATAAAGGCTACTAAAAACCCAATATATCACGGTTATTTGTACACAGCATAGCAATATTATAACACTGTTTGATAATTGTTGTATGACGGTATTATTAAAATATTGAGGCTTTAAAAGTCTTAAGACGATCTATGGTTTGTAGTTTGGCCACCTTATAAGTCATATTATTTAAGTAAAATATTGTAATGTTTTTTACTGATACTTATGTTCGTGTAGGTTGTCATGTGATAACATATAATTTAGAAAAAGAGTGTAAAGGAGTATAATTATGTGTTTAACAGAGGCATATCTTGAAGCTTCTAGGCAAGCAATGCAAAATCTGTAATGAGTTTCTTCTTGTGAGTCTCTTCATGCATAATGACCTGGCTGCAAACTCAACGCATAGACTCAAAGATACCAAAATGTATAGAAAGAAGTTTTTTTGTGTGAGTTGCAAAGCTATTTAAGTTCTTTGTTGTTTGCAGTTTTTGAGCGCTATATGGTGGTTTTACATGTGCATTTTGCATTTATATATTTTGGTTACCGAATTTTGCTATTTTAAATCTTTTAGCTTGGAGCCTTAAAGTGTAACCATCGTATTCATTTTTTTTCTATAACTCAATAGCACGCATCAAAATAAGAAACTTTGTGATATATCTTATCAGAGAAATCTGATTCTTTGTCCTCTTCGACTGATCTTTATATTAATATTTTCAATTCATGAGCAGAATCTCACTTCAGTGAATACAGACTTTCTCATATCTGAGATAAGAGATGACAGTTGGTGCTCATAAGTTCTATGAAGGAGTGAGGAGCTAGAGGCAGACACAGACATTCTGTTGCAACTTCTCCTGAAATCACAGCCTGTAAGGGCAGGTGCAAACGAGCATATTTTTGGTTCGAGTGCGATCCTACAAAACATCGGATCCAATCCGGACCAATGTTAGTCTATGGGAACTTGCACATTTTCTATTTTTATTTTATCCTCGGACAAAGATTGTCGGAGGAAAAAATCGCTGCATGCTCAAGTTTACTACAATATTCGGAACGCACTCGGCTGTGCAAGTCAATGAGAGCATAAAAAAAATCAGACTGCACTCGGATGACATGAATGCAGCCTGATTTCCAAACACTGACATAATGGAGAAGATGGAGAATTTTTTTTCTCCATCTTCTCCACATGTGAGAAAATCAGAACACACTTTGATCAAACTCCGATCAGAGTTTGACCAGAGTGTAATTTGCATAATTGATCCCATTCTCTCGAATGAGAGAATCTTTGGCCGTCTGTACCTGCCCTAAGGTTGCAACTGGCTATGTCTTGAGGTGTGTAGTCTGAGAAAACCCTTGTTTTCATCCTTTAACCTTGGTATGGAGATGTGGACTTTGTTTTGTAGGAATATCCACAGATCCCAGTCCACCAGGCATTCTTGCTAACAGTTTTGATTTTTCCAAGGCCAATCCCTTAAAGAAGCTAGGCTTGTGCTTAGCCCACACATGAAGTGTTTTGTGAATGTTCCTAGGTACAGTATTACAGTCTCTTCAGTAGCATAATTCAGCATAGATTAGATCTCTTAGCAGCACACTTCTATGCATACACAACCACACGCTTTTCCTTCACAAGGACACAATAGTACACAGCATTCTTTATCCTGCATGGAGATGGAGGGGGCAGGGTTTGATGAGGGATATGATCCCTGTGACACAATTCCTTCCAGTCCTTATCTTCCTGCCCGATAATACTCTGCACTGTTAGTTCAGGGAGTTTATCTGACCTGTGTTTAGTTTCTCTCGTGATATGAATCCTGTTCAGTTGCCTTCTGTCAGATCCAGATAACACATAACCTTTCTCTTCAGCTTCAGCCAGACTACAACAACAAGTTCCCCACAATCCCCCTGGGGCTCTGCTAAAACACTCTGTCTCCTCTGTTAACCCCTCTAGTTGCTGGATGCTGCTGAAGCACAACACTTCCTGTTGCCTGTGCTTGTGTTATTTGTAACAGTTGCCGGATGCTTTTCAAGCAACAGCACTACTTCTGCATGTCGCATAAGTTCCAACGATAAAGCCAAGAGTGCTTTCAAGAGTACACTTAGGTCAGGATCTGGGTGTAGAACTAGAGATTGTAGCAGAGAAATCCAAAAAGCTAGACAATAGGCAGGGTCAAGAAATAGAACCTGAACTGACACTCAGGCACTTCATGAATGAACTGGTAACATTTGATGACCCCATTATAGATGCTGCCAATGGAAGGTGTTCCTACAAAGCAAGAGACCACAGCACAGAAGGAACTGACACTCAGGCACTTCATGAATGAACTGGTAACTGTGATGCTGAGTAACAAATGAGACACCGAGTCACTACTCATGGACAAGTTGTGAGACAGTGTAGTCAAGATGTCCAGGGTCAGATACCAAGAGCGCTCATCATAAACAGAGGGGTGAGACAAAGGCATAGTCAGGTCACAGTCCGAGGTCAGAATTCCAGGAAAGTAACAGATCAAGACATAAGGGCTAAGCAAATGGATGGTCAAGGGCAAGGTCCAAGGTTGGGCAGCAAAAGATCAGAAACAGAGCACTGGAAAACAAGGCACACACACACACCAACAAGCAAAGGCTACGACTAGCAATATTTAGTTACTCACAGCCAGCTAAAAAGCCAGGTAATAACCCAGAATGGGAGACACCTTGAAGAAACGCAGCACACCCCTGCAATAATTCATGGTCGATCTGTCACTCACAATACTGACATCTCAGCAAATCACTGCCCCAGATTGTACGGCTGAGCTGTCACTCACAAATTATACTGACAGCTCACAATGATCCTGATCCTATAGGGCAGTTGAGCTATTACTCGCTGCGTCCAGGACACAGTGAGTGGGTGGTGGAATAGTGACAGTTACATTTGATGACCACATCATAGAAGCTACCAATGGAAGGTATTCCTACAAAGCAACAGAGCACAGCACAAAAGAATATAAGTCAAGATGAAAGATATCATTCTTGTAAAATGCCTACAACAGGGGCGGGGAACCTCAGGCCCGTGGGCCATTTCCGGCATTTGATGACCTTTTATCCGGCCTCCGGGCAGGTTCCTGGGGACCACAGTGCTTGGGCTGGCAGCTGTGTTTTGACATTTCTTCTCGCTCTGTGAGCATGTGCACGCAGTGTTCACTACTGAACGGTGAGGCACGTGAATAAAAGATTACGTCCTCACACCAGCATCAGGACATACTGTGTGGGCAGAGTTAGCAAGCTATTTGTACGGCCCCCGAGGGATAGTATAAATATCCAAATGGCTCTTGGCACAAAAAAGATTCCCCATTCCTGGCCTACAAGATCATATTCGTCAAACATCAGCGGCTCAGGAAGATCGACAAGCTGCCAGTAAGACATAAGAGATCGGTACTGGAGTAGTAACAATGCTGTTTATGCTCTGTACTATTTTCTGTGCTCTGTTTTGTAGAATCATTTCTGTGATTTTACAACTGCATTGTGTCTTATAATATATTCTAAATATAAAAAAATCCTTGATCCAGAACTACTCAAACAAGTAAGCCAGAAAAAAAAAACGTACCTTTGAATTTGAGCCCTAATACCATGATTTTGATGTATTTTTATATTTAATGCTCCACTCAACCTCTTCTCCGTACACCAACTTCGAGAATATTCTGCAATATTTGATTGGCACCAAATTTCTGCTTCTAAAAATCTGAACTATTGCTGTCTCTCATTTCATGTAATCTAATGCTCATATCAAGCCGTCGCTTCCCCGACTCTAATTAGAGTAGAATCTCGAAAAATGTTGACATTAAATACTTTTTGTATTAATTATTCATCATGATGATTTTAACCATCAGCCTGTTAATAGAGATGTGTTATCCTGACATTATTGTGATTTTCTCATTAATTAGTTTAGACAGAAAACAATGTACAAATATTTCTAGAGGTTATGTATCTCAGAGTCAATTCCCATAAATAATATGTGATAATTGCCAGGAATGTAGTCTGTCGCCATCTATGATTATCAGAGCTGATTATTTCTTCATTTTTGCCTTGGAATTTTTTAAGCATTTTGTTTTGCATGTGATTTTGCAGCACCCTCCAGTAACAATGTCTTAATTATTTAAAAAAGTTGCATTGTGGCGACATTTTTCACATTTAGGAGAAATTCTATTTAACCACCATCTGCCTTCTTCAGATAATTAATATTCTTGAAAAAATGTATAGTTGGAAATGTTGCAATAGAAAAGTCTAAAACTATGAGGGTATGGGCACAGTTTTAGTATTTATAGCAGATTTTTCTGCTAC
This sequence comes from Phyllobates terribilis, assembly GCF_046119375.1. Taxonomy (NCBI): domain Eukaryota; kingdom Metazoa; phylum Chordata; class Amphibia; order Anura; family Dendrobatidae; genus Phyllobates; species Phyllobates terribilis. Next base: position 751,542,875 of record NW_027362764.1, on the reverse strand, counting down.
AAAAACCAAAGTGTTGTCAGGCAAAACACTGTATTTTTATGCATTTTATATTGCATTTTTTTTTACATTCATTTGAAAGGGTGAAAAACGCTGCAAAAATTGACACGCTACAGATTTAAAAAAACGCTTTGAGGGTTCAAAACTGCAAGGTAAAAATACGCAGCATGCGAATTACATTTCAGAAATCTCATTCATTTTGCCGCAACTGGAAAAATTTTCTGCAGCGAAAACACCAGGAAAAAAAACGCTGCAAAAATGCAAAATATGAACAAGCCCTAATCCTGTAATACCCCACTTCAGAAGCACTGACAATCAATAGTGAATAAGAGACAAGTATAGAGGTGATCGAATCTCCCAAAATGCGATTTGGGCAGATTTGCTTAAATTTGTCTGGCAGATTAGATTCTGTTGGAATAAATTTGGTCCCAATCAAGACCGACCAAATTGCCATTAGCAAAGGGGTAAAATGATATCTTCTTAATCTGTCTCTGCAACATATCGGTCCACTATCTTCCATTCCGTTGGATGCTGAGATTCCTACTGATCACCAGAATGAGGGGGTCCAAAGATCCCTACAGTATGTGAATAGAGTCGTACTGAGCATGTGCGACCACTACTCCTATACACAGTGAATGGAGCTGTGGTCGCACATGCGCACTACTCTTCCATTTACAAAGGAGGCGCTGAGACCCCTGCTCCTATGATTAGTGGGGATCCCTTGGCTCAAACCCCAAGGGATGCGATATCCATAGACGTGGCCATTTTGCCTAAACTGCTTACAGCATTCAAATATTGTGCATGTTTTAAAATAGCCGCATGAACCATAGAAACCTGTAGTTTAGAGATGTTCATTGACTTCTATGACAGAGAGTTGTGAGCCTGCTTTGTGACTTTGTACAGAGGTCAACGAACAAGGAGAGGAGGAGGTAAGCTGTGATATTACCTATTATGAATGGCGGATCCTTTGTTGTATACTGTATATAGAGGGCTGGATACAAGGAATATATGGACTATCATACACAAGCTGAAGTAGATACATAGCTGCGAGCAGCAAACCACATGTCATCTAATGAGGTGAAGCGCCTCAACGCACGTTTCACCTCACTGCTTCGAAGCCGTGAAACGTGCGTTGAGGCGCTTGACCTCATTAGATGACATGTGGTTTGCTGCTCGCAGCTATGTATCTAGTTCAGCTTGTGTATGATAGTCCATATATTCCTTGTATCCAGGCTTGAATACGCTAGACATACACTATTTTTAGCTGTCATATGACACTTAGAATTACAAATGAATATCTATAGCTGTTATGTGACATTCATTCACTTATAACTTTATATATACTTATATCAGCTGTGCTTTATATGTCTATTCATAGTTCATGGGGCATTTACATTAACCTGGGACGATCAGTGTGCTCTTTCCAGTCACCTGTTGGGATTCTGTCCATCTTATCCCACTATGATTTTAGCTGTTTCTCCCCCAACATTTATTATGTCATATCTTTATTTATATATTTTGTACTAATGAAATGATAGTGTATTTCTCATATATCCTTTGGGCCTGTTTTTTTTTGATATGTTGATTATTCATACAACTATCTTTAATATACCCGCTAGACTTTTTGGTTAGGTTCTATCGATATTTGGAGACTGCATTTCACATCTGGTGATCTGCTTTTTAGTTTTACAACCCCTTTTGTATATTAGTTTAATTGTCCATGTTCTGGTGTGTATTTATTTCATTCTCCAGCCCATCTATGCCCACACCCAGGGGTTAACGTCTGGTGACGAGGGTTTGGATTCTTATCGGACTCTACTTCGTCCGTGTCCGGATCAACTGAAAACAATTTTGGGCATCGCTACACATGCTTTCCCCCTCTTGAGTCTGTGAAGCTTTGGATCAGACCTCTGATGGCCCCGGAATACAATGTGTGAACAGCTCTGCAGACTCGCCCATCTGTGCTTCCCTACAGTCACTTGGACAGTTGGAGAGTTGTGATGCAGGTGAAAACAAGGGTAATTGGGGTGCCATCTCTGAGGACTGTACTGTGTGTGATGTTAAGGTGGAGGAAGAGGACCACTTGATGCAGCGCTTGTCATCTACTGGAGCATATGTTCTTGACCAGCCAAGGGGATGGGGATGACTCGGTACCCGGGCCTTCGCCTTGGGGATGTCGCGGTGGTCGGCTCCCGGGCCCGTACCCTGGGGTCACTCTTTAAAAAGCGTTAATAGTTGTTTATTTTATAAAAGTTCGTGATGCCACCTGTGGCTTCTGGTGAGAAACACCAGCGCTGCGCAGTCCACTGAGGCTGATGATAGGGCAGCTCGATGGTATGGCTCCCCACAGGTGGAGCTAGGCCTCAGGGCAGTGTATGACGGGGTATGCAGGACAGGCGAGACCCAGCTGGGTCAGAGCAAGAACAGGGACAGACACGATAGTCACTTCAGTACCTTTTACCGATGGAAATTCAGGCACGTCCCGGAGCACTGTAGGGTGAAGGGTGCATGTCAGGATCCTCCCCAATGAGCGGGTTTTAGGCCTCCTACTTCTTGCCTCTGCGTAGTAAGTTTCTGACCTGCCTGGAGCTAGGCCTAACTTTGTCTCTATCCTGCGCTGGCTGACTTTGTGGTAGGGCCTTTTCTTGGAATACATGCACCTTAGCTGAGGGCCTATGTGTCTCCTGGCTCTGTTACGTATCAGCACTTTAGCGATCCTGGGACTTGTAGTTCTCCAGGGATTCCGGTTGTACCTTACTGGGTCGTGGAGATCCCGGTAAGCTTCGGACCCGGTGTCCGGTAACTTCTTCGGGGTGAGCTAGTTAAGCTCCTCTGCCCCTTACGTACTAACTCTCCACTCGCCTTCGGCCTACTCGGGCCCTCACTAGGCTATACACACTAACGGCAGCATGCCGTGCTTCACCGATCTTATGGCGCCGGCACACCTAAAGCTCACTACTCTGAGCTACGACTGAGTCTTGATCTGGATAAGCTCCACTGCAGGATAGCAATTGCAAGAGCTGGAACAGGCTTTTGTCCTCTGAGGTAACTCCTCTCAGACTGTACTGGACTCACTGCTAAACCAGAATAGACTAACTGCTGCCTGGCTCCACCTTCCCTATTTATCTATCCCTAACGGGCTCCCTCTTGTGGTCTGAGGTGGAAGGTGGAGATGTGTGAATGGTTATGGGGGCCTCTTGTGGAGGAATCCATCAATGCACACTTCTAGGATCTGTGATACCAAGCGCAGCTGGGCGTCACATTCCCCCCTAGTTAAACTCAGCACTCCCAGGCTGAAGTACATTTTATATAACAATAACAATAGGAAACATGAACAATCTTCTCTTTATGGGAGGCACGAATCTTAAACATTTGCATAACAATAACAAATGCAAAGCGTACTCAGAATTCAAGTCTCTTGTGGTGAGGTTCCCAGCCAGGATGTCCATCTCACAGGGTAGAGTACTTTGTGGTTTTGAGGGACCTGTTCTAAACCCTCAATGTAGGCCCTGGGGTGGCTGCAGGGCATGAAGATCCCGAGTTGGACCTCCGGTAGAGCCACTCCTGACAGGTTTTCCTTCTGAGGTCACCTAAAAGGGAGTGCAATTATATACAAAAGCAGTTTTTGGGCTGCACACAGTCCTCAGCCATGAAGTTCTTATGTAAATAGCAAAGAAATTAATACGGTAAAGCACATATTAATAAAAACATACATTCAAGAAAGTACACAATACCCCAGGGGTAACTATCTACACTTGTCAGAAGTTTTAACTATTTTATTCAGTATACCTGACAGGGGTTTTACCTCTCGTGCTACGTGCTGATCTGCGTAGTACCGGTATGCGTGAAGTACTAGTAGGTGCACTACTCCCCAATGTGTCAGTACTAGGTGTGGAGGTGCTACATGACTGTATTGACCTCACTATTGGACTAGCAAGCATACCATTGGCTGGGCCTTCTTGCTCTGTTCCTACCGGGGATCCTTCTTCCGGGGATTCTGCTTGAGCAGGCACTTCTGCAGCACTTATAGGTTCCTCTTGCTGTGGGTAGAATGTAATTACAGGGATGACTACTGCTCCTCCCAGTTGGGGCCAATCTGCTGGGAAGTCTCCTAAGTCAGTGTGGATCACTGCTTCTTTAGGTTCTTCCTGGATTGTGAGAGGCACTTTTTCTTGGGTTTTCAGTAGGTTTGGACACAACTTTAGGTGGTCCCTGGACACTGTAGCAGATGTTTTTCCTCCATCTCGACTGATTATGCAGGTCTTCTTATTGTCAAATCTTGACTGTAACACAGTGTAGGGTTCTCTTTCCCACTGGTCATCAAGTTTATGGTTGCGTCTTTTCCTTTTCAATACTGTTTCACCAGGTGTGAAAGGTTCTGCGGGTGCGTTTTTGTTGTAGTGCGCCTCCTGCTTTTCTCTCACCCGAGTGAGACTGTCCTTGACACAAGCTTGTACTCTTCTGTACTGCTCTTGTCTGGTCGTGTCCCAGTCCTCAGTGGTCATATCAGCTTCAGGCTCAACAACACCAAGCTCCAGGTCCATGGGCAGCTTTCCTGGCATTGCCCGCATTAGGTATGCCAGAGTACAGTTGGTGGAACTTACTGGTATATGATTGTACAGATCCACTAAGTCAGGTAGTAGGTCTGGCCACTGATTTCTCTCCTCAAGTGGTATGGTCTTTAGCAGGTCGATGATGATGTTGTTCATCTTTTCGCAGAGACCATTAGTTTGTGGGTGGTACGGTGTAGTTCTCATTTTCTTACACCCGTAAAGATGGCAGAAATCCTTAAACAACTCAGCCTCAAAGGCCGGGCCTTGGTCCGTCAGCACCTACTCAGGGTAACCATGGGGTCTGCAGAAGTACGCTTGAAACGTCTTTGCTGCTTTCTCTGCCATCAGGTCTTTGACAGGGGCGACCACCAGGAAACGTGAGTAGTGATCCACCATGGTCAGAGCATAGGAGCACCCTGACCTGCTGGGGGACAGCTTGACATGGTCCAGGGCCACGATCTCCAGGGGCCGAGTCGTCTTGATGGGTTGCAGGGGTGCCTTCTGGCTGCTAAAGTCTTTTCTTCTTAGGCCACAGGGTCCACAGTCCTGGTACCATCTCTCAATGGAGCTCCACATTCCTACCCAGTAGAATCGACACTTCAGCAGGGTTTCTAGCTTTTTCCAGCCAAAGTGCCCCGCCTGATCGTGGTAAGCTTCTAATACCATCTGGATGTCTGTCTTCGGGACCACTATCTGCCATACCATCTCATGAGTTTTTGGATTGACGTACCTCCGACACAGCTTCTCACGGTAGATAAACAGCCGGCTTCTCTCGTTCCACAGCTGCTTTGCTTGCAGAGACGCATCTTTCTCCAGGGAGGCACCTTCTTGGGTTATCAGCTCCTTGATGCGGCTGACAACCGGGTCACTGTCCTGGGTCTCTTTCCAGCTGTTGTGAGGCAGGGGGTTTAACGTCTTTCCACGCTGCTTCCTGGAGGCTCGTTGCTCGTGGATCATCCCACTCTGATGAAAGGCAGGTAGCTCTATCTCTTCCAGGTCATCCACTTCTTCTTCCGTGTCTGACTGGTGAGGCATCCTAGACAGGGCATCGGCGTTGGCATTCTTGCGGCCCGCCCGGTATTTAATTGTAAATTGGTAGTTTGACAGCCGCGCCATCCATCGTTGTTCCAGTGCCCCCAACTTAGCTGTTTCAAGATGGGTCAAGGGGTTGTTATCAGTAAAGGCAGTGAAATTGCTAGAGGCCAGGTAGTGTTTAAACCTTTCAGTGATGGCCCAGACTAAGGCCAGGAACTCCAACTTGAAGCAGCTATAGTTCTCTGGGTTTCTCTCAATCGGGCGGAGCTTCCTGCTTGCATATGCGATCACCTTCTGTTGCCCATTCTGCTTCTGACTTAAGACAGCTCCCAGTCCTTCGTTGCTGGCATCTGAATACAGCAGGAACGGTTGGCTGTAGTCAGGGTAGGCTAGGATCTCATCACCTGTCAGGATCTCCTTTATCTCCTGAAACGACTCTGCTTGCTCCTTACCCCAGTGGAATGGGGGATTTCTGCCTTTGGGGGACTGCCCTACCAGGAGGTCTTGCAGAGGAGCTGCTTTCTTAGTGTAGTCCTTTACAAACCTCCGGTAGTATCCTACAAGTCCCAGGAATTGACGCACCTCCTAGAGGTTTTTCGGCTCTGGCCACTTCTGGATGGCTGTGACCTTCTCCGGGTCTGGTGCTACCCCTTCCAAACTGACAATGTGCCCCAGGTACTGTACCTTTCTCTTGAGCAGGTGGCACTTTGAGGGCTTCAACTTCATCCCGTACCGGGACAGCGACTCAAATACCTCTGCCAGGTGTTTCAAGTGGTCCTCGTACGTTCTGGAGTACACTATTACATCGTCCAGGTAAAGTAGCACAGTCTCGAAGTTGCGGTGTCCCAGGCAGCACTCCATCAATCTCTGGAACGTTCCGGGGGCATTGCAGAGTCCAAACAGCAAACTGTTGAACTCGCAGAGTCCCATCGGGGTGGTGAAGGCCGTCTTCTCCCGATCCTCCTCAGCCTCAGCTACTTGCCAGTACCCACTAGTGAGGTCAAGGGTGGAAAAGTAATTTGCAGACTTTAAGGCAGCTAGGGACTCCTCTATGCGTGGTAAAGGGTCTGCATCTTTATGTGTAATGCGATTTACTTGACGGTAATCTACACACATTCTCATGCACCCGTTCTTTTTCCTAACTAGCACTAGGGGAGCTGCCCAGGAACTACAACTATCCCTTATTACTCCCGCCTTCCTCATGTCATGCAGCATTTCTTTTGCCTTCTGGTAGTGGGCTGGTGGTATAGGCCTGTAACATTCTTTGATTGGGGAATGGTTGCCTGAGGGGATATGATGTTGAACCCCCTTAACCCTCCCGAAGTCAAGTGGATGTTTACTGAACACCTGCAAGTATTCTAGAACCACCCGGTGTACACCCTGTTTTTGATGGGCAGGAGTGGTGTCTGTCCCAACATGGAGCTGTTGACACCAATCCTCCACCTCGGTTGCAGGGTCATTATCCTCCACTTCGTCTGGTGAAGTTAAGGACTCTGCCTCGTGAATACAGTTGTTATTGACAGCATGTAATTTGGCAACAGTGGCATAACGTGGCAGTCTGACCTCATCTTCCCCTAAGTTGAGAAGACGGACGGGCACCCGCCCATTACGTACATCTACCACTCCCCTGGCGGTTAAGAGCGTGGGTCTGTGCTCGGAGCAAAGGGGTTCTACTACTGGCTGGTAGCTCTGTCCTCTAAGACCTATAGCAGCTCTACACCAGATGAGCATTTCACTCATTAGGGGGACGACAATGGGTATGGGGTCTGTTACCCGCACGTTACCGATTTCACCATCTGTTAACCTTTCTTGCTGTTGATACATCAGAATTCGGATCTCCCTCTGCTGTGCCCTCCTCTGTCTCGGCCTGGCAGTGTCGGCGATCTGTTGGAGCAAGAACACAACTTCTCCCAAACAGTTAGCAACAATGTTAGTGCCTAATACCATATACGGGTTGGTGTCATCAGGATTAGTCTCTACTACAATTAGTCCCTGGTCCTTCAGCTCCACTCTCCCCACCTTTACAGTCACATTCTTAACCCCGAGTAGGTTAAGGGGGAGTCCATTTGAGGCATATACAGAAAGATTTGGAGCCAGCGGACGCAGATCGTCCATGGACCAGAACCTCTTGTAGAGGACGTCAGGCATGATGGTTACCTGAGATCTTGTGTCCAGCAGAGCATGCATCGGGATCCCGTCCAACACAATGGACAGGAAAGGTCGTCCTCCGACGAACCTGTTGTACCAGTCTGATGGGCCTGGTGAGTTTACTCCTGGGTGACGGCTCTCAGACCCAGGGTTTTCTCGTTTAAAGGACAATTCTGGGCGATGTGTCCGGTCTTGCGGCAGCGGTAGCAGGCAGTGTCCTTCTGTGGACGGCGCTGGTCACTGGTCCTTGGCGAGGGCGGTGTTGGCCTCCTCCTCCTCCTCATCCAGGGGACATCCTCAGGGCTATCGGTTAACAGGATCTTCCCTCCTTCCTCGGGCTTCGTCCGCAGCTGCAGAGCACTCAGCACGGTGGTCAGGGTTTTGCTCAACTGACGCATCTCAGAGCGCAAACTGTCCAGTTCTTTAGGGGACGTTGCTGGAACTTTGGCTTCAGCAGCCACTGGGGAAAAGGTGGGTGTAGCAGGCACTCAGGTAGTCCCGCCCTGGTAACATTGGATGGCATTTGTTTCCAGGGGCTGCAGTCCTTTTATAGCCATGTCCTTAAGATTATCAAAAGTGGCATCTGGATGATCCAGGGACCACCAACACACAGTCCTGCTCTCCTCTGGAGACCTCAGTCCCCGGACAAACTGTTCCTTCAGCATTTTGTTCTCATTCTCAACGCTGGTTGGACTAACCTGGTTCAGAGCCCGCAGGGCCCCTTGTAGACGCCAGGCGTAGTCGCGAACATTGTCTTCCGGCTGTTGGGAACAGCTGTAAAACCTCATCCGGAGGTCCGCCTCAGTAAGATCCTCAAAGACAGTCTATAGTTTTTGAAATATTGCGGACACTGACTCCTGGTCTGCGGCCGACCAATTTTCCACTTCCCGTTCCGCAGCAACGGTCAGTTGTCATAACACGACAGCGGCTCTTTGCTTGCCTGTCATGGAGTACATGTCCAAGATACCACATATCTTCCGTTTGAATCCAGACAGGGTATCTGGTTTGCCGTTGTACTGGGGGAGCCACTTTGCTCCAGGAATGTACAGTAAAGTCATAGGAATGACAGGTGTTACAAGCGCTGCCGGTGGAGCGGTGGCCTCGGCCTGCTCATCACCGGGCGTGGGTTGAACCTCAGGGACGTGGACCGGCATGTTGGCGTTCTGCTGTTCGTCGGACATCTTGGCGCCCCCCTAGTTAACCGTGGCCTACCTTCTAATTTTTCTTCCGGTAGGCCGCAGCTCCGCAGGTGACGGTTGTCTTCAGGACCTTGCGTCGCTTGCGTCCTACATCAGCGCGTTCAGTGATGCTCCTTACAGGACCTGGCGCTCCTTGGCTTGACATGGAGGCGTGGGGCGTGTCCGGGGCTTCGCGCTCTTTTGCAGGTACGCCCCTAATTTTCCCGCGGTTACGCCCTTCTTCTCGCTCGGCGGCCCAACAATGGCGGCTATCTTCACCACAACTTTACGTACACAGTTCAGAATAAAGGCGCACAGTACCCAGTGGCAACGGGCATAACACTCCGTCATTGCAGCGGGCACGCGATTCTGTTCGTGACGCCAGCTGGAGATGACTTGCCCAGGGGAAGGGGATGACTCGGTACCCGGGCCTTTGCCTTGGGGATGTCGCGGTGGTCGGCTCCCGGGCCCGTACCCTGGGGTCCCTCTTTAAAAAGCGTTAATAGTTGTTTATTTTATAAAAGTTTGTGACGCCACCTGTGGCTTCTGGTGAGAAACACCAGCGCTGCGCAGTCCACTGAGGCCAGTGATAAGGCAGCTCGATGGTATGGCTCCCCACAGGTGGAGCTAGGCCTCAGGGCAGTGTACGACGGGGTATGCAGGACAGGCGAGACCCAGCATGGTCAGAGCAAGAACAGGGACAGACATGATAGTCACTTCAGTATCTTTTACTGATGGAAATTCAGGCACGTCCCGGAGCATTGTAGGGTGAAGGGTGCATGTCAGGATCCTCCCCAATGAGCGGGTTTTGGGCCTCCTGTTTCTTGCCTCTGCGTAGTAAGTTTCTGACCTGCCTGGAGCTAGGCCTAACTTTGTCTCTGTCCTGCGCTGGCTGACTTTGTGGTAGGGCCTTTTCTTGGAATACACGCACCTTAGCTGCGGGCCTATGTGTCTCCTGGCTCTGTTACGAATCAGCACTTTAGCGATCCTGGGACTTATAGTTCTCCAGGGATTCCGGTTGTACCTTACTGGGTCGTGGAGATCCCGGTAAGCTTCGGACCCGGTGTCCGGTAACTTCTTCGGGGTGAGCTGGCTAAGCTCCTCTGCCCCTTACGTACTAACTCTCCACTCGCCTTCGGCCTACTCAGGCCCTCACTAGGCTATACACACTAACTGCAGCGTGCCGTGCTTCACCGATCTTATGGCGCCGGCACACCTAAAGCTCACTACTCTGAGCTACGACTGAGTCTTCATCTGGATAAGCTCCACTGCAGGATAGCAATTGCAGGAGCTGGAACAGGCTTTTGTCCTCTGAGATAACTCCTCTCAGACTGTACTGGACTCACTGCTAAACCAGAATAGACTAACTGCTGCCTGGCTCCACCTTCCCTATTTATCTATCCCTAATGGGCTCCCTCTGGTGGTCTGAGGTGGAAGGTGGAGATGTGTGAATGGTTATGGGGGCCTCTTGTGGAGGAATCCATCAATGCACACTTCTAGGATCTGTGATACCAAGCGCAGCTGGGCGTCACATTCTTCCTGCTCCTCATCTATAAGGTTCCACTATGCGACTGCGAAAGAAAGGGAGTGGAGTCCAGTAACAGAAGTTTTCAAAATGCTGCACAATTGCTCACTGCAGCAAGACAAACCTACTTCTCATCTCTCATATGATACGTGTTTCAGAACCCTAAACAGCTATTCAGTACTTTCAAGTCCATTCTCTGTCCACCAGCTTCCCCTCCCTCTCCTCTCATCTCATCTCAGTTCAGTTGAAGACTTAGCCTCATTCTTCAAGCAGAAGATTGACAACGTGGGGCAAAACTTTTGCTTAAAGTCCCAACAGCCCCTCCTCATAACTACTCAACTCTCCTCCTCTAAAACCAGCTTCTCTGCCATCACGGAAGATCATCTTTACTCTCCAAATCACATCTCACCACTTGTGAACTTGACCCTATACTGTCCCACCTCATTCCAAACCGTACCACAGTCTTCATCCCAAGCCTAACCCTCCTCTTCAACCTGTTACTAACAACTGGCATCTTCCCCTTATGATTCAAACATACATCGATCACACCCATCCTCCAAATGCCCTCCCGTGACCCATCCTATGTTTAGCTATCGCCCCCCTCTCACTTCTCCCCTGTGCCTCCAAACTACTGGATCAATACAACCATTTTGAACTGTCCTCCCACCTCTCCTCCTGCTCCCTCTTTGACCACTTACAATCTGGCTTCTGACCTGACCATTCCACTGAAACTGCCCTGACTAAAGTCACCAATGACCTACTAACTGCCAAATCCAAGCAAGACTACTCTGTCCTCCTCCTAGATCTGTCATCTGCCTTTGAGACAGTAGACCATTCCCTCTTACTACAGACTGTCAACTCTTGGCATCACAGACTTTGCCCTGTGTTGGATCTTTTCATACCAAACCGACAGAACATTCAGTTTTTCCCACTCACACACCACCTTCTTGTGACGCCTCTTCTCGGAAGCCCTTGTCTTTACCCTGGGAGATGGGGGACTCGGAGTCGGGTCCTGTAATGGAGAGATGGGGTGCAGCCGTGGCCCAGACCCGACCCGTGCTCAGGGCCGTCACATTAAAAGGATGGTGTGGGCTTACCTGGGTTGAGTTGCTGATTACGACTACGCCACCTGTGGTACCTGGTGAAGGCCACCAGCGCCGCTGCAGTCCGCTGAGGCATGGTGTTATAGCGGCCATCGCTATTACTACTCCCCACAGGCGGAGCAAGGCCTCAGGGCAGAAGGACAGGATGACAGGGGTAGTAGTCTAGAAAGTCTGCATAGTGCGGTGTGACACAGAATAAATAGTCCGGAGGCCATAGGGGTGAACTTCCAAGGCTTTACTCACATAAGAGATGGCAGAAGGAAGGCGACTCCCTGCTCCCCGCGGAGTTCTGCGGTCACCAGGAACGGGGGTCCGACAACCTCCGAGTAAGTCCAGTATTCGATCAGGACCCCGCACCAGAGTGTTCCTGAACTACAGGCCGTATCCTTTCCTGTCTGTGTGTGCATAGGCCGGGTCTCCCTCTGAACTCCTCTCAGAAAAAGGGCACGGGTGGCAGCTCCGCTCCTTCCGATACCCGGTGGGATCCTCAGGGCCTACCGGGCTTTCCCGACCAGGACGTGGAGTAGCAAGGTCGGGTGTCGAGGGCCGGTACCCCTCTTGCAGCCGGACTCCCTCTGAATATATCAGGTTGGCGAGGACAGGTGGCATACACCGCTCTGTCTGCATCCTCCCTGGGATCCATTTGCTGTGGAGCTACACTCTTAAGCTCCGGGCCTTCTTGGTCGTGGTCCTTGACCAGGTTGAGACATTCCTTGCCTGCAACCTGCCCCTCGTCCCAAGGCCGGGGTACGAGGGCTGTGCCTCCATCTGCTGCAGGTCCACACAGGATCCACGTTCAGGGTAGGAGATCACAGTACATGACAGCCAACAACCTTGACTAACAAGGATCATCAAAGAACCACGAACCAAAATGGCTTTTTATTAAATATGAAATTTACAGTGTCACTAAATTGTGAGTCCTCCACCCTCACCCACTATATGGTTCCCCTAACTCTTGGTTCCCCAGTCTCCCTGTAACCAGGAGGGCAGCACCTAGTGCATTCTAGCCCCCTCTGGTGGAGAAGTGTGGTGTTGGATGCAAAGGAAGGGTCCTGACTAGTGTTGAGCGAACATGCTCGACACTGCTCGGTACTCGCCCGAGCATCACGCTACTCGGGATGTTCGGCGAGCACCGAGCATTTCCGGGTTACTCGGGCGGGAGCTCGGGTCTCCGCCCTGCATGTTTGGCGCTCTTTACAGAGCCAATGAACATGCAGGGATTGCCAGCCAGTCACTGTAATTAGAGATGAGCGTTGTTCTACTCGAACTGTTCGCCAATCTCAAATTCGAGCTGTTTTGGGCGGTGTTCGAGCCGGTCGGCGAACACGAACAATTTGAGAAAAATTCGGCTGTTCGAGGTTATGTTCGATAACTGTTCGTGCACCAAAATCATAACTGGATTTTTTCTCAGTAATGATGAAAATTAATGTTAATACGCAGTTTGAGTGTACAGCGGGGTGGGGGGAGGGGCAGGGGATGGATCTCTGCAGGAACAATGAAGATCTCCATTTTTTTTTCTCTTTCCCGCATTTACAGTGGGGAGGTGCAATCTGTCAGCCTATCAGCAGCGCACACACGGAGCGAAGTGCTTTTTTTCACACAAGCAAGGGCATGTGTCATTGGCAGTGTATGTCACATGTCCTTGCCCTATAAGACCAAGCCATTTTCCCCGTCGCCACCATTTTCTCACTGCAGCAGCTGCGTGTTAGACGGCACCGCTGTTGCTGTGTGCGCTATACCTTGTTAATTTCAAGCCAATTTTCGCACAAATATACAGATAGCTTGGGAGTAGGGAATAGTTGTGATTGCAGTCCTTTTAAGGACTAGGTTACAGCATTTCCTACGACTTTTATCAGGGAGGTCTGTGCTCTTAAATAGATCGGTTGTGGGAGTAAAGACTAATTGTAATTGCAGTCCTTTTCAGGACTAGGTTACATGAGTTCCTATCAGTTTTTGCCAGGCAGATCTGTGCCAGTGCTGTGCAAGTTTTTTTCACAGCATTTGGCTGAATCTAGCAAAGCTAATCCTTTTTGGCCTATTGCAGAGTGTGTTAGTCAGTGGAGTAGCCTATCTGTGTTGCAAGATATACCACCTGTGTATAGAATACCAATTTTTTTACTGCACCTAGTGAAGTAAAATCTTTTGGGCATAGCATCATTCTATTAGTCCATCTATACTGACCTCCATCAGGTTGCAAATTAAAACTAATTTTTATCTGCATCTACAGTACCTCTGAAAAAATATTTGGGCTTCTAGCAGTGTGTGGGACTTGTTCTATTAGTCCATCTATACTGACCTCCATCAGGTTGCAAACTGAATATATTTTTTTCTGCATCTACCTCTGAAAAAATATTGGGCTTCTAGCTGTGTGTGGGTCTTGTTCTATTAATCCATCTATACTGACCTCCATCAGGTTGCAAACTGAATATATTTTTTTCTGCATCTACCTCTGAAAAAATATTTGGCCTTCTAGTAGTGTGTCGGACTTTCTCTATTAGTCCATCTATACTGACCTCCATCAGGTTGCAAATTAAAACTAATTTTTATCTGCATCTACAGTACCTCTGAAAAAATATTTGGGCTTCTAGCAGTGTGTGGGACTTGTTCTATTAGTCCATCTATACTGACCTCCATCAGGTTGCAAACTGAATATATTTTTTTCTGCATCTACCTCTGAAAAAATATTGGGCTTCTAGCTGTGTGTGGGTCTTGTTCTATTAATCCATCTATACTGACCTCCATCAGGTTGCAAACTGAATATATTTTTTTCTGCATTTACCTCTGAAAAAATATTTGGCCTTCTAGTAGTGTGTCGGACTTTCTCTATTAGTCCATCTATACTGACCTCCATCAGGTTGCAAATTAAAACTAATTTTTATCTGCATCTACAGTACCTCTGAAAAAATATTTGGGCTTCTAGCAGTGTGTGGGACTTGTTCTATTAGTCCATCTATACTGACCTCCATCAGGTTGCAAACTGAATATATTTTTTTCTGCATCTACCTCTGAAAAAATATTGGGCTTCTAGCTGTGTGTGGGTCTTGTTCTATTAATCCATCTATACTGACCTCCATCAGGTTGCAAACTGAATATATTTTTTTCTGCATCTACCTCTGAAAAAATATTTGGCCTTCTAGTAGTGTGTCGGACTTTCTCTATTAGTCCATCTATACTGACCTCCATCAGGTTGCAAATTAAAACTAATTTTTATCTGCATCTACAGTACCTCTGAAAAAAATATTTGGGCTTCTAGCAGTGTGTGGGACTTGTTCTATTAGTCCATCTATACTGACCTCCATCAGGTTGCAAACTGAATATAGTTTTTTCTGCATCTACCTTTGAAAAAATATTGGGCTTCTAGCTGTGTGTGGGTCTTGTTCTATTAATCCATCTATACTGACCTCCATCAGGTTGCAAACTGAATATATTTTTTTCTGCATCTACCTCTGAAAAAATATTTGGCCTTCTAGTAGTGTGTCGGACTTTCTCTATTAGTCCATCTATACTGACCTCCATCAGGTTGCAAACTGAATATAATTTTTTTCTGCATCTAGCTCTGAAAAAATATTTGGCCTTCTAGTAGTGTGTCGGACTTTCTCTATTAGTCCATCTATACTGACCTCCATCAGGTTGCAAATTAAAACTAATTTTTATCTGCATCTACAGTACCTCTGAAAAAATATTTGGGCTTCTAGCAGCGTGTGGGGCTTGTTCTATTAGTCCATCTATACTGACCTCCATCAGGTTGCAAACTGAATATAGTTTTTTCTGCATCTACCTCTGAAAAAATATTGGGCTTCTAGCTGTGTGTGGGTCTTGTTCTATTAATCCATCTATACTGACCTCCATCAGGTTGCAAACTGAATATATTTTTTTCTGCATCTACCTCTGAAAAAATATTTGGCCTTCTAGTAGTGTGTCGGACTTTCTCTATTAGTCCATCCATACTGACCTCCATCAGGTTGCAAACTGAATATAATTTTTTTCTGCATCTAGCTCTGAAAAAATATTTGGCCTTCTAGTAGTGTGTCGGACTTTCTCTATTAGTCCATCTATACTGACCTCCATCAGGTTGCAAATTAAAACTAATTTTTATCTGCATCTACAGTACCTCTGAAAAAATATTTGGGCTTCTAGCAGTGTGTGGGACTTGTTCTATTAATCCATCTATACAGACCTCCATCAGGTTGCAAACTGAATATATTTTTTTCTGCATCTACCTCTGAAAAAATATTTGGCCTTCTAGTAGTGTGTCGGACTTTCTCTATTAGTCCATCTATACTGACCTCCATCAGGTTGCAAACTGAATATAATTTTTTTCTGCATCTAGCTCTGAAAAAATATTTGGCCTTCTAGTAGTGTGTCGGACTTTCTCTATTAGTCCATCTATACTGACCTCCATCAGGTTGCAAATTAAAACTAATTTATATCTGCATCTACAGTACCTCTGAAAAAAAATTTGGGCTTCTAGCAGTGTGTGGGACTTGTTCTATTAATCCATCTATACAGACCTCCATCAGGTTGCAAACTGAATATATTTTTTTCTGCATCTACCTCTGAAAAAATATTTGGCCTTCTAGTAGTGTGTCGGACTTTCTCTATTAGTCCATCTATACTGACCTCCATCAGGTTGCAAACTGAATATAATTTTTTTCTGCATCTAGCTCTGAAAAAATATTTGGCCTTCTAGTAGTGTGTCGGACTTTCTCTATTAGTCCATCTATACTGACCTCCATCAGGTTGCAAATTAAAACTAATTTATATCTGCATCTACAGTACCTCTGAAAAAATATTTGGGCTTCTAGCAGTGTGTGGGACTTGTTCTATTAGTCCATCTATACTGACCTCCATCAGGTTGCAAACTGAATATATTTTTTTCTGCATCTACCTCTGAAAAAATATTGGGCTTCTAGCTGTGTGTGGGTCTTGTTCTATTAATCCATCTATACTGACCTCCATCAGGTTGCAAACTGAATATAATTTTTTTCTGCATCTAGCTCTGAAAAAATATTTGGCCTTCTAGTAGTGTTTCGGACTTTCTCTATTAGTCCATCTATACTGACCTCCATCAGGTTGAAAATTCAAAATATTTTTTTTCTGCATCTAACCCAGCCAATAGTTTTGGCCTAATACCACAGTTTGGCCACTCAGCTCTGCTCGGTTACCATCCATTGTTTTTTTGTGCAAACAACTCCAGAGTTGTGAATTAGTTAACCACCAAAATGAGTGGAAAAAGGCCTGCTGCTGGTGGAAAGGGGAATAGGTGTGTTGGGAAGGGGAAAAAAGGTTGTGTCTGTGGGGTAGGTGTTAAAGCAACAGTAACATCTGCAGAAGAAAGACCATCTTCCAGCCAAACTAAAATGTCTACTTCTTTTAGCGGACAATGTGATAAGATCCCTTTCTTACGGCCACGCCAATCGCTACAAATTCCAGATGAGGCACAAAAACAGCAGGTGCTTCAACGGATATCAAGTGCTCCTTTAAGTGGGCTCTCCTCCACATCAACTTCAACATCACAAATACTCCAGTCCTCAAAGGTGTCACCCAAATCGCACTTGCTTCCTCACAGCTCCCAAATCTCCAGCTGCCCGTCTGAGTATGAGGTAGAACAGATGGTTGAGTCTGCAGAGCTGTTTACTCATACTATAGCCTGGGAATCAGAGGTCGACTCCAGCGCTTCTGTGAATCCAGACGAGGAAATGATCTGCACTGATGCCCAGAATCTTTATGAGTCGGATCCAGGACCAGACGCAGAAGGTTCTGACCATAATGTAGACCCTCATTCCCAAACTGTAACTCCTGTTGGTGGAGACAATGAGGAAGACGATGATAAGACTCAAATACCTGATTGGAGCGACAACTTTAGTTTTTTGTCAGGGCAGGAACAGGTTGGCTCTGAGGACGACGGGTGTGATAACGCACAGGGTGATGATGATGAGGTCGGAGATCCCACTTACTGTCAACCCACAGTCAGCCAAGAGATGAGGTCAGCAGAGGAGGTGGAGGAAGATGCTAGTGACGACGAGGTCAGGTTGCGCCTTCCTGGACAGAGACGTAGTACTGGAAGCATGTCAACAACTGCATCCTCAAACACAACTCTGCCTCTCACCACAAGTCGTGGTGGCTCTTCAGGTCGCATGGGTGCTAAGCCTTGCATAGCCTGGGCATTTTTTCAGATCGATAAAGATGACCCAACTCGTGTTATCTGTAACATTTGTGAGCAAAAGCTAAGTAGAGGCCAAAAAATACATAGTTTGAGTACTTCATGCATGAACCGGCACATGGACATGAAGCATAAGTTGCAGTGGGAAGCTCAGTGTGCTACAATGCGGCCTAGCCGGCCGGGCCAACCACCGTCTGCCATATCTTGTGCATCCGCGGCCTCTTCATCCTCTGTGACTGGGGGGACAGCAGTCACACCTGTTTTGGGGCGCAGACCTGCCACCTCTTTACCCACAACAGCCAGCGTGATTGGCAGGTCATCATTTTCTTTGGAGGTGGTAACACCAGCTGGTGTTGAGCGCTGTCCGACATCGATAGCACCACCTTTGGATGAAGGCAACCTAACATGTCCGCCTGCATCTTCCTCACAGACCGGCAGTTTGCCGGGGACACCCTTATCAACCCCGTCTAAGCACAATAGCCAGCCCTCGGTCCCTCAGTCCCTCAGATGTGGACAAGTAAAAGACCATTTCCTCCTAGCCATGAGAAAGCTAAGAGGTTGAATTTCACCATCTGCAAGCTCTTGGCTACAGAAATGCTGCCTTTCCGCCTGGTGGACACAGAGGATTTTCGAGACCTTATGTCCGTCGCAGTGCCCCAGTACCAGATGCCCAGTCGGCACTACTTCTCAAAGAAAGGTGTGCCTGCGCTCCACCAGCATGTCGCACACAACATCACCGCTTCTTTGAGAAACTCTGTGTGTGACAGGGTGCATTTCACCACAGACACTTGGACGAGTAGGCATGGACAGGGGCGTTACATGTCGCTGACTGGGCACTGGGTAACTATGGTGACAGCAGGACAAGGGGCTGCTGTCCAAGTCTTGCCGTCCCCACGAGTTGTGCGTCAATCCTCTTTATGTCAAAGTTCCTCCACTGCTTCTGCCTCCTCAACCTCCTCTCGGTCTTCCACCTGCACCCAAAGCCTGTCTGGTCATGCCACAAGCTTTCTAACTGCGCAGAAGGGATCCTGCACACCTCCTTACTATGCTGGCAGTAGGGCTCAACGTCATCAGGCGGTTTTTACATTGAAATGTCTGGGAAATGTGAGTCACACAGCTGAGGAGTTGTGGTCAGCTCTGGAGAACCAATTTCATGAATGGTTGTCTCCACTGGACCTGAAACCAGGGAAGGCCGTGTGCGACAATGCTGCAAACCTGGGTGCGGCCCTTCGCCGGGGCAATGTCACACACGTGCCTTGTATGGCTCACGTGTTGAACCTGGTTGTCCAGCAATTTTTAGCCCACTATCCCAGACTAGATGGCCTTCTGCAGAGGGCACGGTCGCTGTGTGCTCACTTCCGCCGTTCGCATCCCGCAGCTCAGCGACTTACATCTCTACAGAAGTCGTTGGGCCTGCCACTTCACCGGCTAAAATGCGATGTGCCTACCCGGTGGAATTCAACTCTGCACATGTTGCAGCGACTGTGGCAGCACCGACAAGCCCTGGTGCAATACGTTCTGACGTATAGCCTGGGCCAACGAGATTCAGAGGTGGGGCAAATCACGCTGGAGGAGTGGTCTCAGATCAGGGACCTATGCACCCTTCTGCACAGTTTTGAAATGGCGACGAAGATGTTTAGTGCTGACGATGCCATTATCAGCATGACTATTCCGGTGATTTACATGCTGGAGTACATGTTAAACAGAATTCGGAGTCAGGTGGTGGCACAAGAGGAGGTGGAGGAAGTAGAGGAGGAGGAGTTGTATGCGGAAGGGCTAACATCTGCAAGGTCCAGAAGGTCGGCAGCACCAAGGCGGCAGGCATGTGAGGGTGGGGGAGATGGTTTTACCAGGGCGCATGGTAGCAGCCAAACTAGTGAGGAAGGTGCAGGAGCCCAGGAAGAAGTGGAAGACGAACTGATGGAAGACTCATCAGATGAGGGAGACCTTGATCACATTTCTGTTGTGCGAGGTTGGGGGGAGAGGACAGAGGAAGGAAGCATGATTGTTACCTCGCCACCAACACAACAGGGACTTGGTGCTCCTGGATGCGCAACACACATGAGTGCCTTCTTGCTGCACTACCTGCAACATGACCCTCGAATTGTGAGAATTAGAAATAATCCTGACTACTGGGTTGCCACACTGTTAGATCCCCGGTACAAAAGTAAATTTGCAGAAATTATTCCTGCCATAGAAAGGGATGCACGCATGCAGGAGTATCAGCAGAGACTGTTGCAGAATCTTACATGTGCTTTTCCACAAAATACCAGTGGTGCACGTAGTGAATCTCACAGTTCCAACTTGCCAACCGTGGGACCGTCAAGTGTTCAGCACTCAAACCGTAACAGAACCACTGTATCTGCTGGTAACATCAATTTTGCGGAATCATTTCACCACTTTTTTAGCCCATCCTTTGCAAGGCCACAGGAGACAAGAAGTCTGACACATAGTCAACGCCTAGAGACGATGGTACAGGAGTATCTCCAAGTAAACATTGAAGCCACGACTGTGTCACTGGACCCTTGCTCTTTTTGGGCTTCCAATCTGGATAAATGGCCGGAGCTAGCCACTTACGCCTTGGAGATCTTGTCATGCCCCGCAGCCAGCGTTCTGTCTGAACGTGTGTTCAGCGCTGCTGGTGGTGTGCTGACAGATAAGCGCACGCGGCTCTCCACTGATAATGTAGACAGACTCACGTTCATAAAGATGAACAAATCATGGATCCGAAACGACTTTTCTACCCCTGTGTCATCCTGGGGAGAGTAAAAGCTTGATGATTGGTTAAAATCACCCTACCAAACGTTTTAAGCTTTCAAATTACTAATCATGTTTATCTGTATCTTGACTGGAAAATAATTTGGGCTTTGTAGCAGTGTGCAGCACTGATCCTATTAGGCCATCTATAATAAGCTCCACCAGATTTAAAATTAAAAATAATTTTTAGCTGCATCTAGCCCGGAAAATAATTTTGGGGCTCCGAGATGCGCAAGACACATAAGTGCCTTCTTGCTGCACTACCTGCAGCATGACCCTCATATTGTCAGAATTCGAAGTAATCATGACTACTGGGTTGCCACACTCTTAGATCCACCAAACTTTTCGATCAACCTTTTCATTTTAATAAAGACCAAAAAAATGGTCATTTTTGAAATTATAAGCATTAGCAGGTTGTTAGAAACTGAAATCAAACAGTTTTCAACTCAAAACTTTATTCTAGGTGATGTTACATTTTCACATAGGACCCCTTGTTCGAAAGGAGCTTCTGAACTCTCTCGTCCATTGAATTTGTCAGGTTTTGGATGGTTTCTGCTTCAATTATTTTGCATGAGGACAGAATACCCTCCCAGAGCTGTTGCTTAGATGTGAACTGCCTCCCGCCATCATAGACACTCCTTTTAATGATGCTCCAAAGGTTCTGAATGGGGTAGAGGTCAGGGGAGCATGGGGGTCACACCATAAGTTTGTCCCCTTTTATGCCCATATCAGCCAGAGATGCAGATGTTTTATGTGCAGCATGAGATGGTGCATTATCATGCAGAAAAATGATCTTGCTGTGAAATACACGGTTCTTCTTCTTGAACCATGGCAGGAAGTGCTGTTTGAGAAAATCCACATACATTATGGAGTTCATCTTTAGCGCCTTCAGGGATCCTAAAGGGGCCGACAATCTCTCTCCCCATGATTCCAGCCCAAAACATTACTCCACCTCCTCCTTGTTGGCGCTGTAGCCGTGTTTGCGTGGGGTGTCCATCAACCAGCCATCCTCCACTCCATCCATCTGGACCATCGAGCGCTGCACGGCACTCATCCGTGAACAAAACAGTTTTGAAATCAGTCTTCATGTAATGTTTGGCCCACTGGAGCCGTTTCTGCTTGTGTGAAGTGGATAGAGGAGGTCGACAGGATGGCGTATGCACAGCTGCAAACCTCTGAAGGACCCTGCATCTTGTTGTTCGGGGGACGTTGGAGGCACAAGCAGCTTCAAAAACTTGTCTGCTGCTATGACAAGGCTTTTTTGCCGCTGCTCTTTCAACCTGACGTAATTGCCTGTAGGAAAGAGTCCTCAATTTGCCCTTATCAGCACGCACACGTGTGTACTGTGAATCAGCTACATACTTCTTGATTGCCAAGACACTTCATCCTGATCATCGCACAATGTTGATTGTAGTCATGCCTTGACCTAAACACTCCACAATTTGTTGCTTCTCAGCAGCCGACACATCCTTTTTCTTTCCCATTTTGGCAGAAAATGTAGGCTGCTTAATAATGTGAGAGAGCCTTCTTAAGTAGTCTTGCCTTTCATTGGACACACCTGCCAAACTAATTAGCACAGGTGTCTGCAATTGCTTACAGTGATATAAAGAGCCCTGACACACATCACCATCAATGAGTTTAACTGACAAACAAACAAATTCTTCCCTTATCACTCCTAAACACTTTTTGCATAATAATTTGGAACGCGGTGTACATGTGCTTTTCCACAAAACACCAGCGGTTCACGTAGTGAATCTTACAGTTCTAACTTGCCAACCGTGGTCTGTATGGAATTGTTCAATAAAGGGCCCAAAATTAAGATAACATAGATGGGAGAGGTCTCTATGAATAGGAATTCCTAAGTATTTGATACCCTGTGAGGGCCAGGCAAAGGGAAAGTTGGACTGGATGGAATCCTATATGGATTTGGGGAGGGAGACATCGAGGGCCTCAGACTTCGCTGCATTGATTTTAAAATTTTACCATGTAACAAAGTGATCTATTTCAGCCATAACAGCATGGATGGATATATGTGATTGAGTGATATATACTAGGACATCATCAGCAAATAGAGAGCACTTGTACTCGGTGCCTCCCACCTCAATCCACCTAATATTGGGGTTATGGCGAATTGATGAGAGCAGGTGCTCCGTCACTAGGATGTATAAGAGAGGGGACAGAGGACATCCCTGCCTTGTCCCATTGGTGATTGTGAAAGGTGATGAAAATGTTCTGACGCACCCCCTGGGCCTTGGGACACCCGGAGCCGGACCCTTTTTGGTGGATGCTGGTGGTTGTAGTCTTCGTGGCGGCGACCCGGTTCCGTGGCTCAGGGCGGTCAAACCAGTGGCGGAACTATTTATGTGGTTTTGATGTTTAAATGTCCGACTACGCCACCCGTGGATTGCGGTCAGAGTGAACCGCCGCTACAGGGCAGACCGCTGAGGCTGGTGTTGTGGGTGCAGCAGAGCGTAGCATAACTCCCCACGGGAGGAGTATAGCCTCAGGGCAGTGTATGCGGAGGATGGGGGTGATGGTGCAGGGCAGCAGCAGTAACGACACGGAGTCAGTGATGCAGTCCAGGGCCTTTACTCACAGTTCTTATTATCCAGACCACGTCTGCAGGTAACGGCTGCCCACGTCGTACTGTGCTCACCAGGTGAGGGGCTCAGACAACTCCCAGATAACTTTGGAGCACTTCACAGGACCCCCTTTGTGTGTCCTTTGTCTGGCCTTTCTTACCAACACTTCTGTCCGGCTGCCTCGGGCCTCCTCTTGGTAAACTTGGCGCCAGTTTCCCTGACCCTATGTGGTGCCTTCCTAGGGGGTGTAGCGAGGGGCTGCGCCACATTAAATGTCAGAGCCTCTGGTTTCTAGCTGAGGGTCATTTCCTGCCTCCACTAGTTCGGGGACCGGTCTCCCCCTTTGGCCTGACCCCTCCACGCAGGTGGATTCGGGCGTGCGGTGGCGACTCGCCCGTCCGCACCCCTGGGATCCCTTCATTCCTCGTTCCTGGAGCCTTCTCCGCTCCTCTTCCTTCCTTCTCCCTCTTCCAGGCCTGGGCCTCTGTTACTAGGCCCGCCTCCGGAGCAGAGCTCATGCAGAGCCCCTGCTCCCTGCCACTTCTGCTCAGACTTCTCTGCACTGAGCTAAGATGGTGCCCACCTTTTATACTCCCTTCTCAATGCACCCAGGAACTGCTTCCTCCCTGCTCCTGCACTACAGGGTTCCCCTTCCTCAGTGTTCCCTCCCCCCACTCCAGCCAGGGACAGGGACTGTCGTGCCCATCTCAGGGGCATATTGGTCGCCCTGCCCCACGGCAATGTGGTGTAATGCATGCAGGTGTCGGGTCCTGATCCACACTCCATCCTTACCTGAGAGTGAGATATCACACCTCTGGGTGAGGTGCAATACGTCTGTAGCAACCGAGCCCTCAGGGTGCTACAGTTCCATTTATCTTCAGCCTAGGTGACGTATTGCGATACAGGGCCGTGATTTTGGCTATAAAAGGGTCCCCTAGACCCCTACCCCAAGCTTTTTAAGAGAATCATATATGGCGTGCCAGGAGACTCTATGGAATGCTTTCTCAGCATCCAACGAGAGTATCTAATTACAAATTTTTAACTGCATCTAGCCCAGGAAATACTTTGTGCCTAGTAGCAGTGTCTGCTAGTCAGCGGATTATCCCGGCTGTTAAGCAAGCTACACCACCTGTAGTTTAGACACTTAATTTTTTCAAAGGAAATGCTTCGGGACCATGGGATACTCAGTGAAGAGCATCAGGAGGCACCCCAAGGCATAGGGGCTGGGACTGGCAGTAGGATGCCTTGCGGTGGACAGCCGAGCTCGATCCTTATAAAAGCTTTTTAACTGCAGCAGCTTTAGTGGACGCTACTGGAGCTGGAATTACGCGGCTGCTGGCATGAGACTTGCCCTCCAATAGATCCTTGTAAATGGATTTAAAGTGTATTCATTCAAATTAGAGAGACAATTTAAATTAAAAAGCTTAGAGCTGCCTCCACCACAGGGGGGCTCGCTCGACCCACCAGCGGACAGGCACCAGTATTGGGAGAGGGGGGCTGGCCATCAGGGTTCACCGCGGCTCTGGCACAAACCCGGCGACACGGAGGTGGCACGGGCAGGAGCGGACTGGCCGTGTCGGCTTCTCACTTTTTGGATTTTAGAAGGGCATGACATGCCTATATCTGTGTCTCCCCCTCCTTTTACTCCTCCACCTCTTTTATTTTCGCATGACTATATGTACTTGTCACTTTTCCATGTGTTAGTTGTGTCTTCTGAGCAGTTTGTCAGCTTTTGGACACCTTTGAAGGTGTTTTCTATGTGTTTCTATGTGTTTTTGTTTGCCTGCCATTGGTTTTAACGGTGTTCGAAGGTGTTCGACGAACAGTTCGACGAACAGTTCGGCGAACACACGGGTGTTCGACGAACCGAACCGAACTCGAACACTACGGGGGTGGCTCAACACTAACTGTAATGCTGCAGCCATGTTGGTTGTGGGCATTACAGTGATTGGCTGGCCGCACAGCGTCACCTCGAGTATTTAAAACCGGGCGCCGCCATCTTGGACACAGTCGCTCCGGATTAGACAGTGTAGGGATAGCGCTGCTGATTTAGGGAGAGATATAAACTGCGAAATAGTTAGTGTAGGGTCTGTAAAGGCTGCCAGAACAAACAAACAGTCCTTTTCAGGACTAATATCCATCCCAGATACCAGGCAGGCAGGCTGTATAGGAGACACAGTGGTTATACCAGCAAACGCGGCATTACAGTCCTGTGTGCTCCTGTTGCTGAACTTGCTGGACTGAGCACCAGGTGTCGGGGGCCAGGAAAAATCCTTTTTTTTTCATCTAAATCCTCCTTTTTTTTTCCTCCTTCACACTGTACAAATACCCGTCTTATTAACCTTTTGGTGTGTCCCCCTCCCCCCCCAAAAAAAAGCGTGTCTCTGATTTTTCAGACACAAATATAACTGTTGAAAATAGTCTGGTGTAGGCTAGAGAAACAGAAGTGTTGCTTTGCACTTCCACGGTTCAAACCTCTGTATTATCCATTTTGGGCCATTTGTATCTAAAAAAAAAAAACAGTTTGAGTGTGTCGCTCACTGTTCAGCCGCAAATCTATATATTTAAAAAAGTCTGGTATACCCCAGTAAACAATAACTGTGGTTTTGCCATCCCACGGTAAAAAATCTCTATTATTCAGCTTTTGGTAGTTTTCTCCGTAAAGAAAAACAGTAGTGTCTCCTGACTGTTGTGACACAAAAATATATCTGTTGAAAATAGTCTTGTGTAGGCCCGACATCCCAGTGTGGTTTCGCAGTTCCACGGGTCAAATCGCTGTACTATCCAGTTTTGGGCCTTTGGTATCTGAAAAAAAAGCAGTTTGAGTGTGTCGCTCACTGTTCAGCCGCAAATATCTCTATTTAAAAAAGTGTGGTATACCCCAGTAAACAATAACTGTGGTTTTGCCATCCCACGGTAAAAAATCTCTATTATTCAGCTTTTGGTAATTTTTTCCATAAAGAAAAACAGTAGTGTCTCCTGACTGTTGTGACACAAAAATATATCTGTTGAAAATAGTCTTGTGTAGGCCCGACATCCCAGTGTGGTTTCGCAGTTCCACGGGTCAAATCGCTGTACTATCCAGTTTTGGGCCTTTGGTATCTAAAAAAAAAACAGTTTGAGTGTGTCGCTCACTGTTCAGCCGCAAATATCTCTATTTAAAAAAGTGTGGTATACCCCAGTAAACAATAACTGTGGTTTTCCTCTTCCACGGTTCTAATCTACTCTTTATTACCCTTTTTCCATTGATAGTGCAAGTGTAAGCTATTTTACTTCATTTACAATGGGCAAGGCGCGTGGCAAGGGATGTGGAAGTGGAAGTTCTGGTGGTGGTTCGTGCAGAGGACGGGGCCGTGGCCAAGGTGAAAATGTGCCTCAACCAACAGCCACATCTTCTCGCTCCCACTTCTTGACCGAATTACTAGGGAAGCACAGAACAACACCAGTATTGAGAACTGATCAGTGTGAACTGGTTATTAATTGGATAGCAGATAATACTTCCAGTTACCTGGGCACCACCACCTCCAGTCTGTCTTCCACGCGGTCAACTCTTAGTAGCCGTGAGTCTCGACCGCATACTCCTCCTCACCCTGATGCTCCTTCCTCCCACCATGCCGAGTGTCGTCAGACAGCAAGTGATGCCACACTTGGACACTCTGAAGAGCTGTTCACTGGTCCATTTCCATATTTGGGCCCCTCGCCTGCTCCGCTTGAAGTGGTGGAAGAGGAGATCCCATGTTGCGATGTCCAAATATTTGAACAGCCACGGCCACAGGAAGTCGACGTTGGCAATCTGTCACAAGAGGTGGACGATGACGAGACACAATTGCCAGGAAGTGAGGAGGAGGATCGTGGTGCGCAAGTGGAAGAGGAGGAGGTGGTGGATGATCTAGTAACTGACCTAACGTGGAAGGAGGACATGCAGAGTGAGGCCAGCAGCACACAGGGGGAGGGAGGCAGAGTACCCCAACAGGCTGGAAGAAGCAGTGCGGTGGCCGCAGACAGAAGGCAGGCAACCATTCCCCGTAACACCAACACGAGGGACGTTGCCAGTACAAGCGGTAGGTCTTCCAGAGTCTGGAATTTTTTTAACCCTCCGTCACATACAATAGGCCTGACAGGCACATCTCTTTCATTTGGCGGGAGTTTTGAAATGTTTGTATTTCAGAGTTATTAGTTTTATGTTAAGTAAATGGGGTTTTTTTGCACCTGATTATGTGTAGTCTCTTTTATTACATCCCTATGAAGGTCACTGATCACTTTTAGAGCACTGAAATTGCAAACATTAGATATTATAGGTATTTTTCTAGCCGGCGTCTGACAGTCACATTGTATGTGAACTCGTTAGAACCGATATTGTATGTGACGGAGGGTTAAAGACTCTGCTGATAACCCCAAAAAGGCCATATGTTCCACCTGCCATGCCAGCATCAGCAGGGGTGACAAAACTACCAGCCTGACCACCACCAGCATGATCAGGCACATGGCAGCAAAGCATCCGACTTTGTGGGGCGAAACCCAGGGTCCATGACCAGTGTCAGCAGGTGTCACCACTGCTTCTTCCACTGTTGTGCGTGCAATAGAACCCCCTGTTGTGTGTGCAAGGCAATCCCCTGTCCATACTGCATGTAAAGATGCCCCCTCCTCTCAGTCTTCACTTGTTATGGCAGTTTCTCAAGAAACAGCATCAGCGTCCACGTCCACGTCCCACCGCAGCGTTCAATTGTCCATATCCCAGACCTTTGAACGAAAGCGGAAATTCGCAGCTAACGCCCCACAGGCCACAGTCCTAAATTCGCACATTTCATGACTGCTTGCGTTGGAAATGCTCCCTTTTAGGCTGGTGGAGACGGAATCCTTCCGCAATCTTATGGCGGTGGCCGTCCCTCGGTACTCGGTCCCCAGCCGACACTATTTTGCCCGGTGTGCCATCCCCGCACTACACAAGCACGTGTCCCAAAGCATCTGCCGTGCCCTCAACAACGCAGTTACTGGGAGAGTCCACCTGACAACGGACACGTGGACAAGTGCTTGTGGCCAGGGACGGTACATCTCTCTGACGGCACACTGGGTAAACATAGTGGAAGCCGGGACCCAGTCGGACCTTGGGACGGAACACATCCTCCCCACACCGAGGATTGCGGGCCCTATGTCATTCAGAGTTGCCCCCACAGTGTACAGCTCCTGCGCATCCTCCTCCTCCTCTTCCTCCTCATGTTCAGCCTCCATCTCAGATATCACCACATCAGTTACAAGCTGGAAGCATTGCAGTACTGCCTCCGCCAAGCGGCAACAGGCTGTGCTGAAACTCATAAGCTTAGGTGATAAACCTCACACTGCTTGTGAGTTGTGGACAGCTGTGAAAGAGCAGGCAGATCTGTGGCTGAGACCGCTGAACCTACATCCCGGCATGGTCGTGTGTGACAATGGCCGTAACCTGGTGGCGGCTCTGAGGCGAGGTGAGATCACACACGTACCATGCCTGGCTCATGTGCTTAACCTCGTGGTTCAGCGGTTTCTTAAATCGTACCCCGAGTTGCCAGATCTGCTCGTGAAAGTACGCCGCCTGTCAGCTCATTTTCGCAAGTCGGCTACAGCTTCCGCCGCCCTTGCTGTGTTGCAGCAGCGTTTGCAGCTTCCGGCACACCGACTGGTGTGTGATGTTCCCACACGTTGGAACTCTACCCTCCACATGTTGCAAAGGATTTGTGAGCAGAAGAGAGAAGTTGTGGAGTACCAGCTGCAACAAGGCCGTCGATATTCAGGTCAGACTCCACACATAAGACCTCAGGAGTGGACCTGGATGTCTGACATATGTACCATCCTGACAAACTTTGAGGAGGTCACCAAGATGGTGAGTGGCGATGACGCCATCATTAGTGTCAGCATCCCACTTGTCTGTCTTTTGCAACGCTCTCTGCAGAGAATTAAAGAGGAGGCATTGCAGCCAGAGTATGATGAGATGGATCAAGAAGCCATAGCGGGCGATTACACACAGCCCAGCCTCATCTCATCCCAACGTGCATTGGGGGACAATGAGGGAGAGGAGGAGGAGGAGGAGGAAGAGCAGGAGCTGCTATCATGCGTTGTAGACGGTAATACCTGTACAAGTGTCATACCGTCGGTCCAGCGTGGGTGGCCTGACGACAGGGGGGAGGAGGAAGAGGAGGAGGAGGAGGAGAGCATGGTCAGTCGTCATCTTGGTGAGGACACGGAAATCTTGCCCATTACCAGTCTGGCACGCATGGCTGACTTTATGTTACGCTGCCTTAACCGTGACCCTCGCGTTGTCAAATTGTTGGGTGACAGTCATTACAGGTTGGTGACACTTGTAAACCCCCGCTACAAGGAGAACTTTCACTCTCTTATTCCTGAGGTGGAGAGGTCTACAAAAATGGGGCAGTACCAGAAGGCCCTTGCTGCAGAACTCTTAAAAAAATTCCCATCTGAACACGCTAGCGGCAGAGGTCACAGTTCATTGCCCAACCAAGGCGTACAGGCGAAAGAGATGCAACTCCAAGCCAGCAGAGGCAGGGGAACACTGTCAACGTTCTGGGACAGTTTTCTGACACCCGCCCAGCTTACAGGCCCTGAGGCGCGGGGTACTCTCACAAGGAGTAGAAAGTTTCAAAAGATGATGAGGGAGTACCTTGCCGACCGTACCAGCGTCCTCCGTGATTCCTCTGTGCCTTTTAATTATTGGGTATCCAAGCTGGACACTTGGAATGAACTCGCTCTGTACGCCTTGGAGGTCCTGGCCTGCCCTGCCGCTAGCGTGTTATAGGAGCGTGTTTTTAGTGCCGCTGGGGGAATTATAACTGATAAGCTCACTCGCCTGTCAACTGACAATGCTGACAAGCTGACCCTTATCAAAATGAGCAAGGGCTGGATTGGGCCAGACTTCTCATCACCACCAAATGACAGCAGAGTAACATAAAGTCAAATCCACTGTGTTATTTCGGGAGGTGTATTCACATGCACCGCTTCACACCCACACATGGGTATACGCTTCCTCGCTTCGGCTGTTTTATCTTCTTCTCCTTATCCTCAGCCTCCACCACCAGTATACCACCAGGGTGCCAGCATTGCAAGTTGCTCCGTCCTAATTTTTGGAAGCTTTTGCTTGGAAAGCATAAGCAAATACTATGGGAGACCCACTCCCCAATAATGGGACTTATGTTTGTAATATGCTGTACTGCATAGCTCTTGTAAGGGGCATTGCAAGTTGCTCCGTCCTAATTTTTGGCAGCTTTTGCTTGCAAGGCATAAGCAAATACTATGGGACACCCACTCCCCAATAATGGGACTTATGTTTGTAATATGCTGTACTGTATGGCTCTTGTAAGGGGCATTGCAAGTTGCTCCGTCCTAATTTTTGGCAGCTTTTGCTTGCAAGGCATAAGCAAATACAATGGGACTCCCACTCCCCAATAATGGGACTTATGTTTGTAATATGCTGTACTGCATGGCTCTTGTAAGGGGCATTGCAAGTTGCTCCGTCCTAATTTTTGGCAGCTTTTGCTTGGAAAGCATAAGCAAATACTATGGGACACCCACTCCCCAATAATGGGACTTATGTTTGTAATATGCTGTACTGCATGGCTCTTGTAAGGGACATTGCAAGTTGCTCCGTCCTAATTTTTGGCAGCTTTTGCTTGCAAGGCATAAGCAAATACTATGGGAGACCCACTCCCCAATAATGGGACTTATGTTTGTAATATGCTGTACTACATGGCTCTTGTAAGGGGCATTGCAAGTTGCTTCGTCCTAATTTTTGGCAGCTTTTGCTTGCAAGGCATAAGCAAATACAATGGGACTCCCACTCCCCAATAATGGGACTTATGTTTGTAATATGCTGTACTGCATGGCTCTTGTAAGGCGCATTGCAAGTTGCTCCGTCCTAATTTTTGGCAGCTTTTGCTTGGAAAGCATAAGCAAATACTATGGGAGACCCACTCCCCAATAATGGGACTTATGTTTGTAATATGCTGTACTGCATGGCTCTTGTAAGGGGCATTGCAAGTTGCTCCGTCCTAATTGTTGTCAGCTTTTGCTTGCAAGGCATAAGCAAATACTATGGGAGACCCACTCCCCAATAATGGGACTTATGTTTGTAATATGCTGTACTGCATGGCTCTTGTAAGGGGCATTGCAAGTTGCTCCGTCCTAATTTTTGGCAACTTTTGCTTGCAAGGCATAAGCAAATACTATGGGATACCCACTCCCCAATAATGGGACTTATGTTTGTAATATGCTGTACTGCATGTGACGCGCCCCCTGGGCCGTGTGTACACGTGTGTGGGATACCCCGTTCCGGGTCTCTGGGGTCTGTAGTCTCTGTGGCGGTGACCCGATCCCGTGGCTCAGGCTGGTCAAACCAGTGGCAGTCTTTCTTAGGTTTTGAGGTTAATTGTCCGACTGCGCCACCCGTGGATTGCGGTCAGGGAGTACCACCGCTGCGAGGCAGACCGCTGAGGCTGGTGTTGTGTGCGCAGCAGAGAATGGGATAACTCCCCACGGGAGGAGTATAGCCTCAGGGCAGTGAGTGTGGATGATGGGGGTGATGGTGTACGAGCGCAGCAGGAACGACTCAGAGTCTTTGCAGTGCAGTTCAGGGTCTTTACTGATGATTATAAGGTAGACCCTCCTGGGAGTACTGGCTAGCATAAGAGGCCTGGTCAGTCTGTGAGCAAGCAGGAGTACCCCTGGCCAGGTGGAGTTGTAGGCCTCCCCGTCTGTCTGCACTCTTCCTGGCTACCTTGCTGTAAGCGGGTAGAAGTAGCCCAAGTCCCTGAGTGTACCGTGTAGTGCTCACCCGTATGGCTGGTGACTTGGGGCCTTCTGTTAGCCTCCGCTCCACGACGGCGGTGCTGGTCCCTTGCTTGTGACTGAGCCTCCGGGCTTCTATGGCCAGAGGACCTGAAATCCCCTGCCGGCTGGTTTCTGCTGCTGGATATATAAGTCCTCACAGCCTCGGACTCCTGTGTCCGGTTCCTATTGTCTTCTGCCAGGGCGAGCTCTGCTCAGCTTCCAGCCCCTGGTCTTTAGCTCCTAGCTCCTACAGAGCTCCTTGCTGTTACTTTCCCTTGCTCTCACTCTGACCCAGACTGTTCTCTGACTCACTCAACCCCGCCCCAGATCCAGTTTGTAAGGGCAGAATTCTCCCCTCCCAGGACTGGGGCAGGAGGATGTTGCATGTTTAAGGGATCCTGACCAGGAAACCTCCCACTTGCTCTCCGAGGTAATATCTCTATTACTGTGGTGACCAGACCCCTGGGGTGCCAAACATGGCTCTTGTAAGGGGCATTGCAGTTCCTCATAATTTTTGGAAAGCCTTCCATTCACTGCTTAGGCCA
This sequence comes from Phyllobates terribilis, assembly GCF_046119375.1. NCBI lineage: Eukaryota > Metazoa > Chordata > Amphibia > Anura > Dendrobatidae > Phyllobates > Phyllobates terribilis. Next base: position 751,510,478 of record NW_027362764.1, on the reverse strand, counting down.
ACAGTGCACAGGAGACCCAGTTGCTAAAAATGGAAAAAAAGGTTTAGTTAACGCCCTCTGACCTCCATGTCATTTCCAAGGGGCATTGGAGTGCCTCCAAATGTTTGGTAGGCATTGCACTCACTGTATGCCCTATAACTGTGTAGCCGAACCGCTCCTTTTATTACAGAAACATATCCTACAAGACATATCTGGTTGACTGGCCTGATATTGATGTGAATGGTCCCTGTTCCTCCTGCTCTTTCTCCTTTGCCACTACCTCATCCATCATTTATCACCTGAAGCTTTGTTTTAACGGGAGTCATAGAACTTGGATAGTAGCAGGAAAACATCCAGCAATCCTCGGAGGAGGTAGGATATGCGCCAAAACGCTGACCACCTCAGGCCTAGCCGCTACTACATACATGCGCTTGCATTACAACAAAACAAAGCAGATGCTAACTTCTATCATCCTCATCATGCTCCTCACCTTGGCACTCTCAACTCCCCTGATGGAGAAGCCAGGGCCCCCTCGAGGAGTCTGAGAGTCCGGTGGGCTCGGCCAATGCTGCCCTAAAGCAGGCCAGGCTAAGAAAAGTGTGGGAAAGGTTACCGGGACAAATAGGGGTGGCTGGGGACCGAGTATGGACACCCGGCCACCCCCTGGAGGCTGGGGAGCAAGCGGGGACACCCGGCCACCAGGCGGCTGGGGACTGAGTATGGATACCAGGCCACCGACACAGCCATGGCTTGGTGGCCAGATTCCGCCTCCACATGCCTAAAAGGCCCAATTTAAAGTGCAAGCAAGCAAGCAGTATGGTATTGCAGCCTGGGGTGGGTGGGTGGCAGGCTGCATACTTGCGCTTGCATTGCAAGGAATGGGAGAGGTACAATTGAACACTGCCCTGGGACAAGGACTTGAATGGGGATAGTTGCAAGTCTGCAACGACAGGTGCAAGGTGGGAGGCATCTTCGCATGTACCATGAACAGGGGTTTGGCATGCACACACTACAGCGGAATAGGCTCTCCTTCCCACTAAATGCACTGGGGAGGGCACAGGTAATGTTTTGGTATACGCGCTTAATCTTATGTATAAGGCACACCAGGACAAATAGGGGCGGCTGGGGACTGAGTATGGATACCTCGCTGCCGAAGCAGCCATGAGGCAATGGCCAGCTTCGGCCTCCTCCAAACTAAAAGGCCCCATTTCAAGTGCAAGCTAGCAGTATGGAATTGCAGTCTGGGGGTGGGTGGGTCGCAGGCTGCACACTTACACTTGCATTAAAAGAAAACATAGCAGATGCTAACTTCTGTCATCATCATAATGCTCCTCACCTTGGCACTCTCAGCTCCACCGATGGAGAAGTCAGGGCCCACCGGAGGAGTCTGGTTCTCTGGTGGGCTCGTCCAATGCTGCCTAAAAGCAGGCCAGGCTAAGAAAAGTGTGTGGGGGGATGTTTCAGGGAGAAATAGGGGCGGCTGGGCACCGTTTATGGACACCCGGCTGCCCCCAGGCGGCTGGGGACCGTGTGTGGACACCCGGCCGAGGGGCGGCTGGGGACCGAGTCTGGACACCTGGCCGCCGGGTGGCTGGGGACTGAGTATGGATTCCAGGCCACCAACACAGCCATGACGTGGTGGCCAGATTCCGCCTCCACATGCCTAAAAGGCCCAATTTCAAGTTCAAGCAAGCAAGCAGTATGGTATTGCAGCCTGGGGGTGGGTGGGTGGCAGGCTGCATACTTGCGCTTGTATTGCAAGGAATGGGGTAGGTACAATTGAACACTGCCCTGGGACTAGAACTTGCATGGGGATAGCTGCAAGTCTGCATCTTCTGATGCGGCAAGGATCACTTATGATGGGCACACTTTTAGACAGTGACCTGGGAGTCAGAGATGCTTCCAGGGGTCTTCCCCATGCTGTTCCCATGTCTTTTCAGCACTTTATGCATGTGTCACACAGCACATGGCCAGATAAGGTTGTAAAATGTTAAAATGACATTTCCCGGTCAATGCATTTGTCATAGTTGAAAGCAATACAAAAGTGCAAAAACGCATAAAAAATGCTACTTGTGAACATAGCCGAAGGTGTGGAGGAGTATTTTTGTTTTTGGTCATTTATTTTAACTTATACACAAGTAGTGTTGAGCATTCCGATACTGAAATATCGGGTATCGGCCGATATTCGCCGTATCGGAATTCCGATACTTAATTCCGATACTTTTACAATATCGAATACCGGAATCGGAAGTTCCCATAATGCCTGCGCTCTGCAGTGTCTCTGAAGGGTGACAAGCTGGATGGCTGCGCTCAGCTGCGATCCAGCCTGTCATCAGAATGCCATCCCACCGTGGGAGAATTCTCCTGATTGTTTAAAAGCCGGCGGGCGGTAAAAAGCCGCCGGCTTTTAAACAATCACACAGCCCCATACTGCTTCCCCGCAGCCTCTCACCCCGATCCTCCGCTCCCCCCATCCTGATCGTAAGTTAGGACCGGGCGGGGAGCACAGCACCAAGGAGCAGGGAGCGAAGGACACGGGCGGGGAAGCCGGCAGTGAAAAGACTTCACCGCCGGCTTTCCCTTTCTGTGCTGCGCTTTCCCGCCGGTTATTTCAAATGAACAGCTGAGGTATCAGGTGATGCCGATCAGCTGTTCATTTGAAGTAGCCGCGGTGCCCTCAGAGGGTTCACGTGAGTTCATGCTTGACTGATTTGCATGAACTCACATGAACTTTCCCATGGCCGCACAGGTCAGCCTCACCTCCCAGACCATCAGCCCGTCATGATTAGTGTGTGCGCGGTGTCTGTGCGATGTCTGCGGGTGTGTGCGGTGTCTGTGCGATGTCTGCGAGTGTGTGCGGGTGTGCACGGTGTCTGTGCGATGTCTGCGGGTGTGTGCATGCAGGCAGACATAGGCCGATGTGACACTACTACTTCCATCGGCCTATGTCTGTCCCCCGTCCACTCGTGCCAGCAGGATCAGCTCGATGGGAGCAGTAGTTCCCATCAGCCTGATCCTGCTATTTAAACTGACCCATGTGCTATTTTTGCCCCTATACATGTTTTTTTTGGTCCCCAATAAATTTTAAATACATGTCATTGGTGGCCAGTGGTTACCTACAATAAATTAGTTTATACATTACCTGTCCCCGCCGATCGCCACCTAAAATAAAGTAAAAAATAAAAAACTACACCTATACTCACCTAGACACCTAATTCCCCGAAGCCATCGATCTCCTGTAATAAAATATAAAATAATAAACCACAACCTTATCCTTACCCCTCCGTAGTAGTCCACGAGTGTCCCACGAAGATCTCCAGTTTAGAGCAGCCACATAGAATGTGACCGCTCTAAACCGCTGCCGCCGCTAGAATAACGAGGCCGTAAGGCAGCCCCGTCATTGCATAAGCGGGTTCGCCGGAGTTCAGGCAGCGCTGCTCTGGTTAGCTCCTTTACGGCCCTGCTGTACCGTGAGAAATTCCCACGGTACAGCAGTGCCGTAAAGCAGGTCTCCGGAGCTGCCCTGACTGAATGCACTCCGGTGACCTCAGTCAGGGGCTCCCGCTGCCGGGAGCGGACGTGTTCCCGGCAGCGTGAGCTTACAGCAGCCATGCACAGCTGTCACCATCTCCAGATGTGACAGCTGTACATGGGAGATCAGCGCAGGAACGTGGACAGGTAACTATTTTTTTTAGTAAACTAAGAATTAAATAAAATGGTGTGTTTTATTTCAAATAAATTATTTTTTTCTGGGTGTAGTGTGTGTTTTCTTTTTAACACTTTGTAGGTTAGTAATGGGGGTGTCTTATAGACGCCCATCATTACTAACCTGGGCTTCATGGCAGCTTATGCTGACATGAACCCCAGCCCTATTACCCCACTGCCACCGCACCAGGGCAGCGTGGAAGATCGAGGCTAAGCGCCAGAATTGGCGCATCCTATGGATGCGCCATTTCTGGGGCGGCTGACGGCTGGTGTTTCTAGCCTGGGAGGGGGCCAATATTCATGGCACCCTTCCTGGGCTATTAATATCAACCCCCAGCTGTCTGCCTAGCCTTTGCTAGCTATTAAAATAGAGGGGACCCCACGTCATTTCTTTGGGGGGGTCCCCCATTTTAATAGCTGGTAAGGGCTAGGTATTCAGCTGGGGGCTGATATTAGTAGCCTGGGAAGCTCCGTGGGTATTACCCCCTTCCCAGGCTTCAAACATCTGCCCCAGCCATCTGCTTAACCTCCGCTAGAGACTAAAATTATGGGGGATCCCACGCCAATTTTTTTTTAAATAAATCCTTTATTTTAACACTAAATGACACTTGAGGAGTTAATAAAGATGTAGTCCCTAAATTATTATTTATTTTTTAATTAATTTTTCCCAAAAATGTTGACATGGGCTTTGCCATATTTTTGTATGCCAGCCAGGTACAGCATCCAGGAACGGGCTGCCCGCAACTCCCAGCTGCCTAATTGTACCTGGCCGGACACAACAATATAGGGAAGCCCTTTTTTTATTATTATTTCATGAATTTCATGAAATAAGTAAAAAAAAAAAAAATACGTGGGGCTTCGCTCTATTTTTGTGTCCAGCCAGGTACAACTAAGCAGCTGGGGGATGGAATCCACAGTGCAGGGAGGCACAAGCTTTGTGGGCCTCCCCTGCTGCGAACTGCAGTCCGCAGCCACCCCAGAAAATGTTGCGTTCATAGAAGCGCCATCTTCTGGCGCTGTATCCAACTCATCCAGTGCCCTGGTGCGGTGGCTCACTGGGTAATAAAGGGGTTAGGGCCAGCTTTGTATTATCCGCTGGCCCTAAGCCCGAAATTCTTGGGGTCACGCCAATATTAGACATGACCGCCATGAATTTCTAGTAAAGTATTTAAAAAAAACACAACACCCAGAATAAAGTCCTTTAATTGAAATAAACACACAATTCTTTATTGTTCTAAATTAAACCATACTTACCGTCACGCCCATTCCAGCTGAAGCCAACGATCTCCTGCAATAAAAGTAAAACAATAAAGCAACATCATCCTTACCTTTCCATGGTTCCCAGGACAGCTTCAGCTCTGCTACATCGAGATGACAGGCTGGACCGCAGCAGAAAGCTGCCATCCAGCCTGTCATCCCGCAGACACTGAGAAGCGCAGGCATGCTTGCGCTCCTCAGTGTCTGGCTGTGACGGCATCCAGATGAGCCGACAATGAACTCAGCTCACCTCATGCACGTCACTGACAGCGTGGGAGAATTCTCCTGCGCATGCGGTGAGCGTGAGAGACTCGGCTCATCTGGATGCCGTCACAGCCAGACACTGAGGAGCGCAAGCATGCCTGCGCTTCTCAGTGTCTGCGGGATGACAGGCTGGATGGCAGCGTTCTGCTGCGGTCCAGCCTGTCATCTCGATGTAGCAGAGCTGAAGCTGTCCTGGGAACCATGGAAAGGTAAGGATGATGTTGCTTTATTATTTTTCTTTTATTGCAGGAGATCGTTGGCTTCAGCTGGAATGGGCGTGACGGTAAGTATGGTTTAATTTATAATAATAAAGAATTGTGTGTTTATTTCAATTAAATGATTTTATTCTGGGTGTTTGTGCTTTTTTTTTATTTTGACTATGGGGTTAGTAATGGGGGTGTCTTATAGACGCCTCTCCATTACTAACCTGGGCTTGATGTCAGCTGGCATTATAAGTTGACATCAACCCCAACCCTATTACCCCACTGCCACCGCTACAGGGCAGTGGGAAGAGCGAGGCTAAGTGCCAGAATTGGCGCATCCTATGGATGCGCCATTTCTGGGGCGGCTGACGGCTGGTGTTTCTAGCCTGGGAGGGGGCCAATATTCATGCCACCCTTCCTGGCTATTAATATCAGCCCCCAGCTGTCTGCCTAGCCTTTGCTAGCTATTAAAATAGGGGGGACCCCACGTCATTTTTTTGGGGGGTCCCCCATTTTAATAGCTAGTAAAGGCTAGGTATTCAGCTGGGGGCTGATATTAGTAGCCTGGGGAGCTCCGTGGGTATTACCCCCTTCCCAGGCTTCAAACATCTGCCCCAGCCGTCTGCTTAACCTCCGCTAGAGACTAAAATTACGGGGAACCCCACGCCAATTTTTTTTTAAATAAATCCTTTATTTTAACACTAAATGACAAGTACAGTAATCAACACTGTCACTGAACTTCATATATATGTGACTGACATGTTTCTATCTATCTAATCTATGTGTGATTCTCTATTCTTTCTATTCTAAATTGTCGGGTACAGATGCTGAATTGCCGGCCGGCTTTTTTAAAGAGACGGTGCATGAAAACACTAATATTTTTTTTAAATAAATCCTTTACACTAAATGACAAGTACAGTAAGCAACACTGTCACTGTACTTCTTATATATGTGACTGACATGTTTCTATCTATCTAATCTATGTGTGATGCTCTTTTCTTTCTGTTATAAATTGTCAGGTACCGCTGCTGAATTACCGGACGGCTTTTTTAAAAAGACGGTGCATGAAAACACTAATATTTTTTTTAATAAATCCTTTACACTAAATGACAAGTACAGTAAGCAACACTGTCACTGTACTTCATATATATGTGACTGACACGTTTCTATCTATCTCATCTATGTGTGAAGCTCTATTCTTTCTGTTATAAATTGTCGGGTACCGGTGTATGCCGCTGCTGAATTGCCGGCTTTTCATGTTTCACTGTGAGCACTGTTCCCATCGATTTGGGCAACCACCTCCCCCAATACATTCTACATTATTGTTAGTTGTTTTCCTTCATGTAGAATTAACCTACAAGGAAAGAAAGGGTTTATTTTCATTCCGATATTTGTGTCCCATTGACTTGCATTGGTTTCCGGTATCGGAATCGGCGATATCCGATACTTTTTGGGTATCGGCCCGATCCAATCCGATCCGATATTTCCTGATACGGAAGGTATTACTCAACACTATACACAAGTCTTTTCCCTGGAAAGGATGTTCCTTAACATATTTCACAGGAAAAAAGTTTCACTTTCGTTTTTGAACGTTTTATTGTGAGCCTGTAAAAGTGGCTTAATACCTCTGACCACGTTGTTGACAGCAGTGACCTGGGGGTCAGAAATGCTTCCTGGGGCGATCCCCATGCTGTCCCTATGTCATTTGAGCACTGTCACTATCGTTTTGGGCACTTGTTAGGCTTTTAAAAGACTGCCGGGGGTGCCACCGCAAAAATGCTCGAGTCTCCCATAGACTAACATTGGGCTCATTGCGCGGGTCAAGCACCTGAGTATTACGGCGAGCTCGGCCCGAGCTTCGAGCACCCGAGCATTTTAGTGCTCGCTCAACACTAGTCCTGACCATCACACTGTTCTTACCTCAGAGGAGGAACACTACACTCCATTAAAGAAGTGCAGCATCCCTGTGGCGGTCGAACCCTCAGGGGCGCCACATTCTCATCTCACCCCCTATGTGTCGGTGTCCCCCAATGTTGAGTTCTAGGATCCCTGCTCTTCTCCATCTACACCTTCGGCCTGGGATAGCTCATAGTCTCACGGCTTTCAGTATCACCTCTATGCTGATGACACACATACTGTATCTACCTCTCTGGACCTGATATCACCTCCTTACTAACTCTGTTTCTTTCTTATCTGCTTGATTTGTAAAACTTAACATGGATAAAACAGAATGCATCATCTTTCCACTATCTCATTCATCCCCCCAACTGACCTATCCATCAAAGTGAATGGCTGCCCACTGTCCCCAGTCCCGCAAGCTGGACTCTGATCTGTCCTTCAAACATCAGATCCAAGCCCTTTCCACTTGCTGCTGGCTCCAACTCCAAAGTATACTGGGGATACGCACATTCCTCAACCATGAATCTAGAAAAACATCAATTCACGCCCTCATCATCTCCTGCCTCGACTACTACAAGCTCCTCCTCTGTGGCCTCCCTTCTACCACTCTTTCACACCTCCAATCTATCCTAAACTGTGCTGGCTGATTAATCCACCTGTCACCCCGCTATTCCCAGGCTTTTTCCCTCTTTCAATCCCTGTGCTGGCTCCCTTTTTCCCAGAGACTCCAGTTGAAAAGCCTAACTTTGGCATACCAAGCCATCGAAAACCTGTCTCCTCCATGCATGTGTTACCTAGTCTCCCTGTACTAGTTACCTGCACGCAACCTCCCATCCTTCCAAGATCTCCTTCTCTACTTCCCTCTTATCTCTTCCTGTCAGAATCGCATACAAGATTTGTCCCGTGTATCTCCGCTACTGTGTGACTCTGTACCCCAACACATCAAACTGTTGACTACTGGGGAATCCTTGAAAAGAAAGCTGAAGACTCACTTCTTGTGACAAGCGTACAATCTGCGGTAACCCTCGCTCCAGCATACCGCTGCACGACTAGCTGTACCCTGACGTACCGTATCCTCACCCATCCCTTGTAGATTGTGCGCCCTCACGGGCTGGTTCCTCTCTCCTCTTGTACTAGTTGGTGAGTCACCAACGGTGACCCCTTTTCACATGTAAAGTGCCACGGAATACTCATGGCTGTACTAGCTCAAAAGGGTGCTTCTGCTCAATACTGAGCAAAGGGTCTGAATACTTATGACCATATGATATTTTAGTTTTTCTTTTTTAATAAATTAGCAAAAATGTCTATGTGGCACCCCAGGGGTCTGGTCTCCACAGTAATAGCAATGTTATGTCTGAGAGCAGGTGGGAGGTCTCTTGGTCAGGAATCCTATGCATGCCACACCTCCTGCCCAGTCCTGGGAGGTGAAGAACTTCACCTATATAAAACTGGGGCTGAGGCAGGGTTAGAGAGAAGAGAAGAGTTGAGAAGAAGAGAAGCAGCATAGGAAAGAAAGATCAGGAGCTCTGTGGGAGCAGGCTAAAAGGAATCAGGGGCTGGCAGCTGAAGAGCTCGCCCTGATTGAAGAGTTACTACCGGACCCGGAGTCCGAGGCTGTGGGGATTAACCCAGACCCAGCAGCAGAAACCGCCCGGCAGGGGATTTCAGGTCCTCTGGCCAAGAAACCCGAAGGCACGGTCACACGCGTGGGACCAGCACCGCCGTCGTGGAGCGGAAGCCACTAGAAGGCCCCGAGTCACCGGCCATACGGGTGAGCACCACACGGTACACTCAGGTACGTGGGCTACTTTTACCCGCCTCTAGCAAGGTAGCCAGAAGAGTACGATTAGTTGGGGAGGCCTACAACTCCGCCTGGCCAAGGGGGATCCCATCTGCTCAAGGACTGACCAGGCCCCGACCGCTAGCCAGTACTCCGGGAGGGTCTATCTTTGTCACCAGTAAAGACCCTGAACTACACCGCATCGTCTCTGAGTGGTTCCTGCTACCCCCATCATCCACGTCGGCTGCCCTGAGGCCATACCCCTCCCGTTGGGGGTTATACCATCTACGCTGCACTATCCTACCACCGGCCTCAGCGGTCTGCCCTGCAGCGGCAGCTCCATAGCTGCATTCAACGGGTGGCGTAGTCGTCCTACATCTACTGCTAATACTCAGCCACACAGTTTGACTCCCTGGGCACGGACCGGGTCACCGCCACGAGACTACTACCCCTATCATATCCGGCTCCGGGTAGGCTCCCGCGTGCGCAACGCTACTCAGCACAGGCCCAGGGGCGCGTCAACTTTTGGCGTAGTCGGCAGGATCTCGTGCCCGCAACCACCGGGTACTGCGTGCCTGAAAAAGACTGTTCAAACTTACCAGTGGTGAAGATTCCCGCCATCCGGCACCATCTTCAGCCTTCTTCCCGCCATCCGCGAAGATTCTCGCCATCCGGCGCCATTTTCAGCCTTCTTCCCGCCTTCCGTGGAGTTTTCCCGCCGTTGGACGCCATCTTGAAGACGCCGCGCGGGAAGAAGAGGGGCGTGGACTCCGAAAGCGCGCGAGAACTGAAGCCCCGCCTCACGTCCGGACGTTGCGTAAGGTCCTGGAAGGAGCCCAGCAGACGCCGACGTCACAGGAGCGCGACGGAAGGTCCTCAACCCTGACGATCCACTGCGGAGCCGCGGCCTACGGAAGAGGATCATCGCAAGGTAGGCCACGGTCCACTAAGGGGGAGAAAGATGTCGGATACGGAGGAGAGCTTCACTGCCTCAACCCCCGCCAGCGCCAGCGCTGCTGCAGTCATGCCTTTCACCATGCCCTATATCCCGGGAGCAGCCTGGCTACCCCAGTACTCAGGGGAGTCACATACCCTGAATGACTTTAAAGAAAAGCTGGATAGCCTCTTCCAGGTGTACCCCCTCACAGAGGAGCAAAAAGTGAGCATCCTGGTGGCCCAACTAACCGGGGCGGCCCAAAGGGAGGTAAAGTCCTGGCCACCTGGGAGGAGGACTGTCGCGGGGATACTAACCCGGCTGAGGGACACCTTTGATACCCGCACCTCAGCCGAGATTAAGCTTAAATTCTATGGGTGCAAGCAGCGAGCACATGAGAGTATAAGGGACTATGCGCTAAACCTACAAGAGGCCCTGAGAGCCATTAAGCAGACCGACCCTGACAGCGTGGGAAACGAGGACAGGCTGTTGACCGAGCAATTTATAGAGGGACTATATTGCAATGTCCACCGAACCCAGTTGCGGGTCATAGCCTTACAGGATCCTCATCTGGACTTTGCACAGTTCAAGGACAGAGCCAACCGGGTGCTCCGAGAACCGGCACCGGGTGGCGTTGTGACCCACAGGCGCCCTACTACCGTTTACCACCAGGAGGCGGCGCCCTTGTCGGCAGGGCCTGTGGGGGCTGATGCGCAGACTTTGAACAATGACCCGGCTCCAGACCTGCACCATCAGGTCCAAGAGCTAGCTAAAAGCGTTGCTGCGCTAACCCGAACTGTGCAGTCTTTACAGGTTTCCACTCCAGGGAAGATCCAGCTGGCATCCGGACCGGAGGACATCCCGTGGCGTCGACCAAGGAGGACCCCACCGGCCAGAGGAAGACCCAGCGACCGATACAACGAGGACGGACAACCCATCTGCCGCCGCTGCAATCAACCCGGACATATGGCAAGGTACTGTCATTTAAACTGGCACAACCTGGGGTAGAGGGCCAACCCCCAGGAAAAAGATCACCAGGCCCATCGAGCTGGCGCGACAAATATGTGGGAGGACGTCCAGTCTTGCCTGTGGTACTGGATGGCATCCCTATGAGTGCCCTACTGGACACCGGGTCACAGGTCACCACCATCCCGTACGTGCTCTTCAAGCAGTACTGGAATGACTCGGATATAACCCGCTATCCAGACGACGACTTGAGTATCATCGCCAGTAATGGTCAGCCCGTGCCACAGATCGGATTTAAAGAAATGACCATTAAAATCGGTAGAGTCGAACTGGCAGCACAGGGACTGATCATTGTAGACATTGACAAGCGCGAGAGTCACCCAAAGATAACTCTAGGAACTAATGTGATTGAAAATTGTCTTGCAGAGGTGATTTTCATTTTACAGCAGGTTGCCAAGAACGCCAGCTCCGGCCAGCAGCGAGTGCTCCAGAAAGAGATCCGGGCACTGATGCGACGGCAACAAGTGGAACTCTCCGGCGGTGAGATTGGTAGCGTAAGAATGTGTGACCCTTTCCCTATTGCCATACCCCCGAAAAGTGAAATGATGATTTGGTGCCGGGCAGCTATTGGTCTGAGAGGTAGAGATTACCAGGCCATGGTAGAGCCAGTCTACTCAGACAGTAGGCCCACCATTTTGACAGCCCGGGGGGTAGTTGATGTACGCCATGGGAGGGTACCCGTTCGCATAATAAATATCGGGAAAAGGGAAGTATACCTGCCCCGGTATGCTACGCTAGCCAAATTATATACTATCAACCAAAATTCTATACAGTCTGTGGAACCCTTGCCTCCATCTCACCCGGAGGAAGGTAACGGCTCTACGAAAATAATGGAGGATGGTGTCAGCAACTACATTTGGGTACTGACTCCACTCCCTCCCACCAGAAACAGGGAGTCTACCGGGTGGTTCAAGAGTACGAGAGAGTGTTTAGTAAACACCCGTTAGACTTCGGGCGAGTCAAGGGGGTAGAACACCACATCCCCACGGGAGACCATCCTCCCATAAAAGAGAGGTATCGACCCGTACCCCCTGCACACTACCAACACGCCAAGGGGATGCTTAGAGACATGAAGGAGGCTGGGGTAATCAGGGATAGCTGTAGCCCCTGGGCAGCTCCACTAGTCTTAGTCAAAAAGAAAGACAACACCATGAGAATGTGTGTAGATTACCGGAAAATTAACCGTATCACACACAAAGATGCGTACCCCTTACCAAGAATAGAGGAGTCTTTGGCTGCTTTAAAATCTGCTAACTTCTTCTCCACCTTGGATCTCACTAGCGGGTACTGGCAGGTTCCTGTAGCAGAGGCGGATCGGGAGAAGACCGCATTCACCACCCCGATGGGACTTAGCGAGTTTACCTGCATGCCGTTTGGACTCTGCAACGCACCAGGAACCTTTCAGCGATTGATGGAGTGCTGTCTGGGACACCGGAACTTTGAGACGGTCCTGTTATACCTGGACGATGTCATCGTCTACTCCAAGACCTACGAGGACCACCTGAAACACCTGGCGGAAGTGTTCGAAGCTCTGGCAAGTTACGGCCTAAAGGTGAAACCCTCCAAGTGTCACCTCCTGAAGCCAAAGGTGCAGTACCTGGGACACGTGGTGAGTGCTGACGGAGTGGCTTCCGACCCTGATAAGATCATCGCAATTAAGGAATGGCCAAGCCCCTCCAGCGTAAAGGAAGTGAGGCAGTTCCTCGGGTTGGTAGGCTACTACCGAAGGTTCATACCCGGTTTCACCAAGAAGGCAGCTCCTATGCAGGACCTCCTGATAGGCCAGTCCAGGAAGGCCAAGAACCAGAAGCCACCCTTCAGATGGGAGAAGCCGGAAGAAGAGTCCTTCCGCCAGCTGAAGATGGCCCTCACGGGGGATGAAATCCTGGCGTACCCGGATTACAGCCAGCCCTTTATCCTCTACACCGACGCCAGTAACATCGGGCTAGGAGCCGTACTGTCCCAGATCCAGCAGGGGAAAGAACGGGTAATTGCTTACGCCAGCCGAAAACTGCGACCCACCGAAAGAAACCCTGAGAATTACAGCTCATTTAAGCTAGAGTTCCTGGCAGTGGTGTGGGCAGTCACCGAATGCTTTAAGCACTACCTTGCTGCTTCCCGGTTCACCGTGTACACGGATAACAACCCGTTGACACACCTGGACACTGCAAGACTCGGTGCCCTAGAGCAGAGATGGATGGCCCGCTTGTCCAACTATGAGTTTACAATCAAATACCGGGCAGGACGCTCCAATACCAACGCGGACGCCCTGTCCAGGATGCCGAACCTACCGGACGTAGAGGAAGATTCAGAGGAACTGGAAGAAGTTGAACTCCCCGCGTTCCACCGTCATGGGACTATCCAGTATTCCCACCGTGTAAGGAGTAAGCAATCCGCTACGTTCAACCCGTTACCTCATTACAACTGGGAGGAGACGCAAGACAGTGACCCTGCCGTCCGACTGGTAAAGGAGATGCTGACTCGGCCAGACGCACGCCTTGACCCAGACGCTCCGGAGGAAGCCAAGCAACTGTGGGCTGAGAAGAGTCGACTGTTCCTTTACAAGGGGAAGTTGTGCCGCAGAATGGTTAACTCCCGGACGCATGAACTAATCTGGCAAGTAGTGGTGCCAAGAAGAGACGCAGCTATGGTGATGGAGGCATACCACGACGGAGCTGGGCACTTCGGATGGAAGAAGCTGGAGTTTCTGCTGCGCGGGCGGTTCCATTGGGTAGGCATGAGAGGGACCATCGAGAGGTGGTGCAGAGACTGTGGCCCATGCAACTTAAGAAGGAGGGACCGTGCCAGCCGGAAGACTCCCCTGCGGTCCATCATCACCAGAAAGCCGTTGGAACTGGTAGCCTTGGATCATGTAAAGCTGACCCCAAGCAGAAGTGGCTACGTCTACGCATTAACCATCGTGGATCACTACTCCCGGTTCTTGGTTGTCGTCCCCGTCAAGGATTTAACGGCTCACACAGCAGCTAGAGCCTTCCAGCAGCACTTCTGCCGTCCGCATGGATACCCGGAGCAGGTGCTGACGGACCAGGGGCCTGCCTTTGAAGCGGAGGTCTTCCAGGAGTTCTGCACCCTGTATGGATGCCAGAAGATTAGAACAACACCCTATCACCCGCAAACTAATGGACTTTGTGAGAAAATGAACCAGGTGGTGATAGATCTCCTGAAAACATTGCCCCTGGAGGAACGCAGTCTGTGGCCTGAAAAGCTGCCCGACCTGGTGGACCTATACAACCACATCCCTGTAGGTTCCACCAACTGTACCCCGGCTTACCTAATGAGGGCAAGACCTGGTAAGCTTCCTGTTGATCTGGAGATGGGAGTCCTGACACCCGAGGACACTTCACCAGAAGCAGACTGGGACACAGAGAGGCAGCAGCAGTACCGGAAAGTACAGGAGAGCGTGGAGCGAAGTCTCTGTCAAGCTAGGGAAAGACAAGAGAAAACTTACAACCAGTATGCTCCCGCTGTTCCCCTGGTGCCCGGAGAGCAGGTCTTGAAGAGGAAAAGACGGCTCCACAAGTTGGACGACCAGTGGGAGAAGGACCCGTACACCGTACTGCCCTCAAGCCACGACAACCCGAAGATCTGTACAATCAGTAAAGACGGAGGGGAAACCACAGCCATTGTATCCCGGGATCACCTAAAGAAGTGTCCCGAACAGCTACAGAACCCTGAAGAGGAACAAGAGGACCCTCGACCCGTAGAGGAAAGGGAAGATATGGTTAGTACTGTGCTCGGAGACTTCCCTCGGTCTTGGACTCAAGTCAATGGTGCTGTTGTGGTACCCGTCCTCACGTTCCTCCAACCAGCATCCCAAGTGCCTACGGAGACACAGGTAGAACTGGAAGAACAGCCGGTCCAGGAGGCAGAAGACCCTACACAAGCAGACCCGGAGAATCAACCCTCTGCTTATAGTGAGCCTGCCATACCCCTAGTGAGCCAAAGAGTCCGTAGACGGCTGCCCAGTTTACCCTTGACAGCTCCTATACCCTGTAGCTCAGGACCAGTGAGTCAGCTCCGTAGGTCCACTAGGGTCACTAGAGGCCAGTTGCCCATACGTTGGAGGATCTAAGTGTTTAGATTGTTTATTAATGTTTACCTGTCTATTGTTGCTTGTGTATAATTTTGTGTTTCTAGTTATTTATAGAAGTCTTTGGTGGATTTACCGGGAATCCTTTGTGTATATAGTTGGAGCGTAACCCAGGACGGACTGAAAGACTGTTAAGGACTCGGGGCAGGACAGACCCCTACCTGGTTACGTCTCCCTGTGTTGGTGAAATGGACACCCTTGTTTTCTTGAAAAACTGCACCCGGTTGCGGACACGCCGTGACCATCCTAATGTTTTTCTTTATTGCGTTGTTTCTGTTTGTAATTTGTTATGTTTACAAAAGTATGTTTAGTCCCGGAGTACTAAAATTCACTAGGGGGGAATGTGGCACCCCAGGGGTCTGGTCTCCACATTAATAGCAATGTTATGTCTGAGAGCAGGTGGGAGGTCTCTTGGTCAGGAATCCTATGCATGCCACACCTCCTGCCCAGTCCTGGGAGGGGAAGAACTTCCCCTATATAAAACTGGGGCTGAGGCAGGGTTAGAGAGAAGAGAAGAGAAGAGAAGAGTTGAGAAGAAGAGAAGAAGAGAAGCAGCATAGGAAAGAAAGATCAGGAGCTCTGTGGGAGCAGGTACTTTAATGAGAAAAAAAATGAACTTTTTAGAATTTACCAAATGGCTGCAATGAAACAAAGAGTGAAAAATTTAAAGGAGTCTGAATACTTTCCATACCCACTGTAAATGTCGCTGTAATAATAATAATAATTATAGTACTTGTACTCTGGGTCAATTGATGGCACTTTCCAGGTGTCTATCCCTAATTTGATGCGTTTTGGCAGCTTTTGGGCCCATCTGAAGATGTTGTATATGCTGGGTTTTTTGCCTCCCATTGAATCCTATGGTGTTCGGTAATGTTCGGTGAATATTCGACAAATAAATCGGCGAATATTGCAGAATATTGAAACATTCGCTCATCTCTTTTTGTGAGAACTCATGGTCTTGCTTGCTGTACTTTAGCTAAGCCTATTCCCATTTTCGCCATCGACTCAGCGCCTTTTGCATATAAAGCTCTTACTCAGATTGTACATAATGTAAGACTGAGGGTGGGTTGGTTCATTGTGAAATAATCCCTTGCTATGTCCTGGGCGGTTTTCCCACCCAATTACTTTGTGTCTACCCTGTTTGGTGAAACATAATCCGTTGGTGGATTGGCAAACCAGGGAGATCATGGAATGGGGAGATTACTGCTATGAGAACTGATTAGTTATGTCCCTTTCCTCAGTCTGTACGGAAATCTTACCTGCTTTTCTGTCTGGTTTTGAGGACTTTTTTTCTGAGAGGTGGTGTCAGGATTTGCCTCATCATCGTGCATATGACTATCCTATTAATCTGACCCCCTGAGCTAAACTACTGAAGTCCAGACTGTATAATCTTTTTGGCCCTGAGAGACAAGCCATGAAGGATTTCATTGCAGAAAGTCTGGAGAAGGGACATATGAGATCCTCATCTTCGCCCGTGGCGGCAGGGTTCTTCTTTGTGAAGAAAAAGTATGGCGGCCTATTTATTCCTGTTTAGATTTCCAGGAATTGAATCAAATTACCATCCGAGATCCATACCCTCTTCCTCTGATTCCAGATTTGTTCAGCCAGGTTGTGGGAGCTAAGGTATTCTCCAAGTTGGATTTGAGGGGAGCCTACAATCTGGTTAGAATTAGAGACAGGAATGAATGGAAAACAGTGTTCAATACCCCTGAAGGGCATTTCGAGAGTCTGGTTATGCCTTTCGGTTTGACCAATGCATCTGCGGTGTTCCAACATTTCATAAATGATATTTTCCATCATTTGGTGGGGATGTTTGTGGTGGTCTATCTGGACGATATTTTTGCTTACTGATTTTGAGACACATCAGGGGCATGTTAAAAAGGTGCTCCAGATATTAAGGGATAACAAACTATATGCCAAACTAGAGAAATGTGTTTTCGCCGTCCAGGAGGTGCAGTTTTGGGGGTACCTGTTGTCATCTTCAGGTTTTAGGATGGATCTGGAGAAGATCCGTGCTGTCCTTGATTGGGACCATCCCAAGAACCTGAAGGCTCTGCAATGTTTTCTGGGCTTTACTAATTTTTGCCTGAAATTTATACCAAATTATTCAGTAATTGTGAAACCCCTTACTGACATGACTACGAAGGAGTCTGATATTTCCAAATGGTCGAATGCCTCCCTGCAGACTTTTTCCTCCTTAAAGAACTGTTTTGCCGCGGCACCTATACTCAGTCAACCCAATGTTTCTCAACCCTTTATTGTGGAGGTTGATGCATCGGAGGTGGGGGTTGGGGCTGTGTTGTCTCAGGGTCCGTCCCCTGGTAAATGGCATCCATGCGCTTTCTTTTCTAAGAAATTGTCTTAGTCTGAGAGAAATTAAGACGTGGGTAATAGGGAACTTTTAGCAATCAAATTGCCATTCAAAGAATGGCGATATTGGTTGGAGGGGCTGTCCATCCTATTACTGTTATTACTGACCATAAGAACCTGTCATATCTCCAATCAGCAAAACTTCTCAACCCTAGGCAAGCCAGATGGTCCCTGTTTTTTACTAAGTTCAATTTTGTTGTCACTTTTCGTCCAAGGGTCAAAAATGTCAAGGTTGATGCTTTTTCCTGGAGCTTCCCTGGTGGTGGTGACCATGAGAACCCTGACCTGATATTACAGAAGGGGGTAGTCATTTTGGCATTGTACCTTGAACTGGAGGGTGAGGTGTTGGAGGCTCAGGGGGACTGACTCCTGTCCTTCAGGAAGGTTATTTGTACCATCTAATCTGCGCCGCAAAGTAATTAAGGAACATCATAACTCTGTGCTTGCTGGTCATCCAGGTGGTAAGGCAACCGCGGACCTCCTCTCTCATCGTTTTTGGTGGCCGGGGTTGCATCGTGTTGTGATTGAACTCGTATCTGCTTGCAGTATTTGCGCGCATTTTAAAGTATCGCATACCCGTCTGTTTGGTACTCGTCTTCCGCTACCTATCCCTGGCAGGCCGTGGACACACTTGTCCATGGATTTTATTACTGACCTAATGGTTTCTGCAGGCAAAAGGGTGGTTTTGGTGGTTGTTTATAGGTTCAGTAAAATGGTTCACTTCGTTGCATTACTGCCACTTCCAAATGCCAAGACTCTTGCTCAGGTGTTTATAAATGAGATCGTTAAGCTTCATGGGGTTCCCTCCAATGTGATGTCAGATCAGGGGACCCAGTTTGTTTCCAAGTTCTGGAAAGCATTCTGTTCTCGACTGGGAGTGCAGCTGTCCTTTTCCTCTGCTTTCCATCCTCAGTCGAATGGACAGACCGAGCGCGTCAATCTAAATTTGGAGACCTACCTCAGGTATTTTGTCTCCGAAAATCAGGAGGATTGGGCATCCTACTTACCGCTGGCAGAATTTGCCATTAATAATCATCGTCAAGAATCCACTGGCAGGTCACCGTTCTTTTGGTGCATACGGTTATCACCCACAGATTGGTACTTTTAGTGGGGGAGGAGCTTTAGGATTTCCTGAGGAGGAACATTTTGCTACATCGCTCTCCTCGGTATGGCGGGGGGTTCTGAGTAATTTGAAGATCATGGGAGACAGGTACAAACGTATGGCTGACAGAAAATGCTTGCCACGTCCGGACCTGAATGTAAATGACTTTGTGTGGTTGTCTACCAGGAATATCAAGTTGAAAGTTCCTTCTTGGAAGCTGGGACCTAGGTTTATTGGTTTCTATAAGATAACCGCCGTCATAAACCCAGCAGTGTTTCTTCTTGAGCTACCTCAGGCCTTTAAGATCCACAATGTATTTCACAGGTCTCTACTCAAGAAATATGTGGAACCTTTTGAGTCCTCACTAGTGATGAGTGAACGTGCTCGCCACTACTCGGTACTCGCCCGAGGATTACGGTATTTCCGGGTTGCTCGGGCGGGAGCTCGGGTCTCCACCCTACATGTTTGGCGCTCTTTAGAGAGCCAATGAACATGCAGAGATTGCTTGCCACGCACTGTAATGCCGTAGCCATGTTGGTTGTGGGCACTACAGTGATTGGCTGGCCGCACAGCATCATCAGGCCTATATAAGAACTGGCGCCGCTATGCTCGTCACAGTGTACCCCGGAAACAGGCAGAGTAGGGAGAGGTGATGCTGAGTCAGGGAGAGATTTGCTTGTTTATAGTTAGTATAGGTATTCAACAATATACAGTACAGACCAAAAGTTTGGACACACCTTCTCATTTAAAGATTTTTCTGTATTTTCATGACTACGAAAATTGTACATTCACACTGAAGGCATCAAAACTATGAATTAACACATGTGGAATTATATACTTAACAAAAAAGTGTGAAATAACTGAAAATATGTCTTATATTCTAGGTTCTTCAAAGTAGCCACCTTTTGCTTTGATGACTGCTTTGCACACTCTTGGCAGTCTCTTGATGAGCTTCAAGAGGTAGTCACCGGAAATGGTTTTCACTTCACAGGTGTGCCCTGTCAGGTTTAATAAGTGGGATTTCTTGCCTTATAAATGGGGTTGGGACCATCAGTTGTGTTGTGTAGAAGTCTGGTGGATACATAGTTGAATGTAGCAGAGCTGGAGCCGTCCTGGGAACCATGGAAAGGTAAGGATGATGTTGCTTTATTATTTTTCTTTTATTGCAGGAGATCGTTGGCTTCAGCTGGAATGGGCGTGATAGTAAGTATGGTTTAATTTAGAACATTAAAAAATTGTGCGTTTATTTCAATTAAAGGACTTTATTCTGGGTGTTGTGTTTTTTTAAATACTTTACTAGAAATTCATGGCGGTCATGTCTAATATTGGCGTGACCCCATGAATTTCGGGCTTATGGCCAGCTGATAATACCAAGCTGGCCCTAACACCTTTATTACCCAGTGAGCCACTACACCAGGGCCCTCGATGAGTTGGGTACAGCGCCAGAAGATGGCGCTTCTATGAACGCGCCATTTTCCGGGGTGGCTGCGGACTGCAATTTGCAGCGGGGGGGAGCCCAGAAAGCTTGGGCCTCCTTGCGCTGCAGATTCCAGTCCCCAGCTGCCTAGTTGTACCTGGCTGGACACAAAAATAGGGCGAAGCCCCAAGTATTTTTTTTTTAATTATTTCATGAAATTCATGAAATAATTTAAAAAAAGGGCTTCCCTATATTGTTGTGTCCGGCCAGGCACAAATAGGAAGCTGGTGGTTGGGGGCAGCCCGTTCCTGCCTGCTGTACCTGGCTGGATACAAAAATAGGGCAAAGCCCCACATCAATTTTTTTTTAATTATTTCAGGAAATTCATGAAATAATTAAATTTAATTAAAATAATTTTTTAAAAAAATCTATCTAATCTAATGTGATGCTCTATTCTTTCTGTTGTTAATTGCCGGGTACCGATGTATGCCGCTGCTGAATTGCCGGCTTTTCATGTTTCACTGTGAGCACTGTTCCCATCGATTTGGGCAACCACTGTAATGCCACAACCACCATGGCTGTGACACTACAGTGAGTGGCAGACAATCCCTGCATGATGTGAAAAAATCCAGTTACGCTTTTGGTGCACGAACAGTTATCGAACATAACCTCGAACAGCCGAATTTTTTGCAAATCATTCGCGTTCGTCGAACGACTCGAACACCGCCCAAAACAGCTGGAATTTGAGATTGGCGAACAGTTCTAGTCGAACACCGCTCATCTCTACCCAAGTGCAGTTTCAAAAATCATCAAGCGCTACAAAGAAACTGGCTCACATGAGGACCGCCCCAGGAAAGGAAGACCATGAGTCACCTCTGCTTCTGAGGATAAGTTTATCCGAGTCACCAGCCTCAGAAATCGCAGGTTAACAGCATATCAGATTAGAGACCAGGTCAATGCCACACAGAGTTCTAGCAGCAGACACATCTCTTCAACAACTGTTAATAGGAGACTTTGCGCAGCAGGCCTTCATGGTAAAATAGCTGCTAGGAAACCACTGCTAAGGACAGGCAACAAGCAGAAGAGACTTGTTTGGGCTAAAGAACACAAGGAATGGACATTAGACCAGTGGGAATCTGTGCTTTGGTCTGATGAGTCCAAATTTGAGATCTTTGGTTCCAACCACCGTGTCTTTGTGCGACACAGAAAAGGTGAACGGATGGACTCTACATGCCTAGTTCCCACCGTGAAGCATGGAGGAGGAGGTGTGATGGTGTAGGGGTGCTTTGCTGGTGACACTGTTGGGGATTTATTCAAAATTGTTGGCATACTGAACCAGCAAGGCTACCGCAGCATCTTGCAGCGGCATGCTATTCCATCCGGTTTGCATTTAGTTGGACCATCATTTATTTTTCAATAGAACAATGACCCCAAACACACCTCCAGGCTGTGTAAGGGCTATTTGACCAAGACGGAGAGTGATGGGGTGCTACGCCAGATGACCTGGCCTCCACAGTCATCAGACCTGAACCCAATCAGATGGTTTGGGGTGAGCTGGACCACAGAGTGAAGGCAAAAGGGCCAACAAGTGCTAAGCATCTCTGGGAACTCCTTTAAGATTGTTGGAAAACCATTTCCGGTGACTACCTCTTGAAGCTCATCAAGAGAATGCCAAGAGTGTGCAAAGCAGTCATCAAAGCAAAAGGTGGCTACTTTGAAGAACCTAGAATATAAGACATATTTTCAGTTGTTTCATACTCTTTTGTTAAGTATATAATTCCACATGTGTTAATTCATAGTTTTGATGCTTTCAGTGTGAATGTACAATTTTACAATTTTCATAGTCATGAAAATACAGGAAAAAATTTAAATGAGAAGGTGTGTCCAAACTTTTGGTCTGTACTGTATATATACATCCATCTGAAGGAGGACTAATCCAGCTGCATATTTTCGTGGTGAAGGTGATAGCAGGAGTTAGGCAGGCAGGGCATGTGACAGACTGCAGTGCATGATACAGCAATAGAGGGTCCATTGCATGTTCAACTTCCAGCTGATCCTGCTGTGACAAATATTTGTAGACATAGCCCCAGATATCAGGAGCCAGGGCTAATTTTTTTTTTTATTTTAATCCTGATTATTTGCTTGAAAAGCCATCCGGAGTACACCATTTTTCTGCTCCATTTGCTTGTTAGCACTGCAGAATACAGCCAGATCTTTTCCATATTACAGCGATAAAAATCCAGAAATTTGAACTGAACATGGAAAATACTGGCCTCCATTTCCATTTTGTTGCAGTGTGTTGGTCAAACTATTCACACGCTGTGAAGAATAGTATTAGTAAACTACAGGCCTGCTATTCAAAACCGTGGTTCTCTGTCAGACGTATCACATATAACTGCGTTCCAAAATCAGCCATTTATGGCTTCCATTTCCATTTTGTTGCAGTGTGTCGGTCAAGCAGCTATTCACATGAAGTCTCTGGGAAGAATATTATTAGTAAATTACAGGCCCGCTATTTAAAAGCATGGTTCTCTGTCAGACGTATCACATATAATTGCGTTCCAAAAAATCAGTCATTTCTTGTGAACGTGGAAAATATTGTCCTCCATTTAAAATGGGCAAGATGAGTGGCAAGGGACAGGGAAGTGGACTTGATGGTGATGATGCATTCAGAGGCCGAGGCCGTGGCCATGGGCAAGGTAAAATTGTGCCACAACAAACACCCACATCTTGTTGCTCGACATTCCTGTCCTAATTACTAAGGGACCGCAGAACACCACTATTGAACCCAGAGCAGTGTAAAAAGGTTGCTGGTTGGATAGCAGATAATGCTTCCTGTCACTTTGCCACCACAACCACCACCCTGTCTTCCACATGGTCAAGTCTCAGTAGCCATGAATCTGGACCGTACATTCCTCACCCTGATCCTCCTTCCTCCCACCATGCCGAGTGCCCGGAGACAACTGATCCCACACTTGGACACTCAGAAGAGCTGTTCACTTTTCCATTTGTAGATTTGGGCCAGCTTCAAGCAAGTCAAGAGGAGAAGGCGTGTAGCGATGCCCAAATATTTGAGCAGGCACGGTCACATGAAGGCAACAGTGGGAAAGTGCAATTACTGTCGCAAGAGGTGGATGATGATGATGATGAGGCACAATTGCCAGAAAGTCAGGAGGAGGACCAGGGTGCGGAAGTGGAAGACGAGGTGGTGGATGATATAGTAACTGACCCTACCTGGCAGGGGGACATGCAGAGCAAGGACAGCAGCACACAGGGGGTGTCTGGTTGTTTTGTAAAGACTAAAGATAACCCCAAAAAGGCCATTTGCACCACCTGCCAGGCCAGCATAAGCAGGGGTAGCAAAACTAGCAGCCTGACCACCACCAGCATGATCAGGCACATGGCAGCAAAGCACCCAACTAAGTGGGCTGAACCCCAGGGTCCAGAAACAGTGTCTGTGGGTGACTCCACTGCCTCTTCCGCTGTTGTGCGTGCCTGCCAATCCTCTGTCTATGGCGCATGCGAAGATGCCTCCCGCCCTGCATGTGTCGTTGCACACTCTCAACTAGCACCATCAGCAAGCACATCCATGACCTTGTCCCAGCGCAGCGTTCAGTTGTCCATACCCCAGTCCTTGGAACGCAAGCGCAAATACGCAGCCAACGCCCCACTACTAAATCCCCACATTTTGCAAATGCTTGAGCTCGAAATGTTGCCTTTTAGGCTCGTGGAGACGGAAGCTTTCCGCAACCTTCGGTACTCGGTCCCCAGCCGCCACTATTTCTCCCGTTGTGCCGTCCCCGCATTACATGAGCATGTGTCCCACAACATTAGCCATGCCCTTAACAACGCAGTTACTGGGAATGTCTACCTAACCATGGACACGTGGACAAGTGCTTGTGGGCAGGGACAGTACATCTCGCTGATGGCACACTGGGTTAATATAGTGGAAGCTGGGACCCAGTCGGACCTTGGGACGGAACATGTCCTCCGACGCCGAGGATTGCGGGCCATGGGTCAATCAAGGTTGCTACCACATTCTACAGCTCCTGCACCTCCTCCTCTTCAGCCTTCATCTCAGAAATGACCACATCAGTCAGAAGCTGGAAGCACTGCAGCACTGCCTCGGCCACGTATGCACCCTGGTCCTCCTCCTGATTTTCTGGCAATTGTGTTTCATCATCATCCACCTCTTGCAACAGTAATTGCACTTTCCCACTTTCACCTTCTTATGACTATGGCTGGTCAAATATTTGGGCATCACTACATGTGATCTCCTCATGTCCCACTTGAAGCAGACAGGTCGAGAGGCCAAAATCTATAAATGGAAATGTGAACAGCTCTTCGAAGTGTCCAAGTTTGGGATCACTTGTCTCCGGGTACTCGGCATGGTGGGAGGAAGTAGGATCAGGATGAGGAATATGTGGTCCTGACTCATGGGTACTGAGAATAGACTTTGTGGAAGACAGGGTGGTGGTGGTGGCAAACTGATTGGAAGCATTATCTGCTGTCCAACCAACAACCTTTTCACGCTGGTCTGGCTTCAAGATTGGTGTTCCGCGGCCCCATAGAAAGTGGGACAGGAAGCTAGGTCGAAATGATGTGGGTGTTTGTTGTGCTCCCGCAGCAGGCACAGTTTCACCTTGCCCACGACCTCGGCCTCTGTGTGCACCATCAGCATCACGTCCACATCCCCGTCCCTTACCACACGCGTTGCCCATTTTAAATGGAGTATAATATTTGACAGCTTCCAAAAAATGTCAGGATTATTACTGCAGTAATATTTGATCATCTGTGATGACCAAGTTTTTATGCAGAGGTGGTATAGCAATGCTATTGGTCAGCGGCCAAGTGTGGATATGTTTTGAACGCACAACTGGCACACTTTAAATGGAGTATAATATTTGGCACCTTTCAAAAAAATTCAGGATTTTTACTGCAGTAATATTTGACCACCTGAGATGATGGACAAGTTTATCTGCTTGCACAACACAGCAATGGTGTATTATATTGCTTTTCACTAGTGTTGAGCGAGTGTGTTCTGTTCCGAGTATTCTCGGGCGAGCTCCAAGTATTTACAGCTGCTCGGTGTTATGTTTGAATCTCTCCCGTGTGCATGATTTTCGACTGTTTGACAGCTTTATTACATGTGAGGAATGTGTAAGAAATAGACATTCCTCACATGTAGTAAAACTGTCAAACCATCGCAAATCATGCACACGGGAGCGATTCAAACATATCACCGAGCAGCTGTAAATACTCGGAGCTCGGCCCGAGCATACTCGGCGAAAGGGTTAATAGAACATACTCGCTCAACACTACTTTTCACCAAAATTATCAAGATTAAGAGCAAATAGAATATTATTAGCCATGATATCTATGGCTATTGATTAGTGTTGAGCGAGCACTAAAATGCTCGGGTGCTCGAAGCTCGGGCCGAGCTCGCCGTGATACTCGGGTGCTCGACCCGAGCAATGAGCCCAATGTTAGTCTATGGGAGACTCGAGCATTTTTGCGGTGGCACCCCCGGCAGTCTTTTAAAAGCCTAACAAGTGCCCAAAACGATAGTGACAGCGCTCAAATGACATGGGGACAGCATGGGGATCGCCCCAGGAAGCATTTCTGACCCCCAGGTCACTGCTGTCAACAACGTGGTCAGAGGTATTAAGCCACTTTTACAGGCTCACAATAAAACGAAAGTGAAACTTTTTTCCTGTGAAATATATTAAGGAACATCCTTTCCAGGGAAAAGACTTGTGTATAAGTTAAAATAAATGACCAAAAACAAAAATACTCCTCCACTCCTTCGGCTATGTTCACAAGTAGCATTTTTTATGCGTTTTTGCACTTTTGTATTGCTTTCAACTATGACAAATGCATTCACCAGGAAATGTCATTTTAACATTTTACAACCTTATCTGGCCATGTGCTGTGTGACACATGCATAAAGTGCTGAAAAGACATGGGAACAGCATGGGGAAGACCCCTGGAAGCATCTCTGACTCCCAGGTCACTGTCTAAAAGTGTGCCCATCATAAGTGATCCTTGCCGCATCAGAAGATGCAGACTTGCAACTATCCCCACGCAAGTTCTAGTCCCAGGGCAGTGTTCAATTGTACCTCCCACATTCCTTGCAATACAAGCGCAAGTATGCAGCCTGCCACCCACCCACCCCCAGGCTGCAATACCATACTGCTTGCTTGCTTGAACTTGAAATTGGGCCTTTTAGGCATGTGGAGGCGGAATCTGGCCACCACGTCATGGCTGTGTTGGCGGCCTGGAATCCATACTCAGTCCCCAGCCGCCGGCGGCCGGGTGTCCATACTCAGTCCCCAGCCGCCCCGCGGCCGAGTGTCCACACGGTCCCCAGCCGCCTGGGGGCAGTCGGGTGTCCATAAACGGTCCCCAGCCGCCCCCATTTCTCCTTGGAACATCCCCCCACACACTTTTCTTAGCCCGGCCTGCTTTAGGCAGCATTGGACGAGCCCACCAGAGAACCAGACTCCTCCGGTGGGCCCTGACTTCTCCATCGGTGGAGTTGAGAGAAACAAGGTGAGGAGCATGATGATGATGACAGAAGTTAGCATCTGCTATGTTTTCTTTTAATGCAAGTGTAAGTGTGCAGCCTGCCACCCACCCACCCCCAGATTGCAATTCATACTGCTAGCTTGCACTTGAAATGGGGCCTTTTAGTTTAGAGGAGGCCGAAGCTGGCCACTACCTCATGGCTGCTTCGGCAGCGAGGTATCCATACTCAGTCCCCAGCCGCCCCTATTTGTCCTGGTGTGCCTTATACATAAGATTAAGCGCGTATACCAAAACATTACCTGTGCCCTCCCCAGTGCATTTAGTGGGAAGGAGAGCCTATTCCGCTGTAGTGTGTGCATGCCAAACCCCTGTTCATGGTACATGCAAAGATGCCTCCCACCTTGCACCTATCGTTGTAGACTTGCAACTATCCCCATTCAAGTCCTTGTCCCAGGGCAGTGTTTAATTGTACCTCTCCCATTCCTTGCAATGCAAGCGCAAGTATGCAGCCTGCCACCCACCCACCCCCAGGCTGCAATACCATACTGCTTGCTTGCTTGAACTTGAAATTGGGCCTTTTAGGCATGTGGAGGCGGAATCTGGCCACCACGTCATGGCTGTGTTGGCGGCCTGGAATCCATACTCAGTCCCCAGCCGCCCGGCGGCCGGGTGTCCATACTCAGTCCCCAGCCGCCCCGCGGCCGAGTGTCCACACGGTCCCCAGCCGCCTGGGGGCAGTCGGGTGTCCATAAACGGTCCCCAGCCGCCCCCATTTCTCCTTGGAACATCCCCCCACACACTTTTCTTAGCCCGTCCTGCTTTAGGCAGCATTGGACGAGCCCACCAGGGAACCAGACTCCTCCGGTGGGCCCTGACTTCTCCATCGGTGGAGTTGAGAGTGCCAAGGTGAGGAGCATGATGATGATGACAGAAGTTAGCATCTGCCATGTTTTCGTTTTTAATGCAAGTGTAAGTGTGCAGCCTGCCACCCACCCACCCCCAGACTGCAATTCATACTGCTAGCTTGCACTTGAAATGGGGCCTTTTAGTTTAGAGGAGGCCGAAGCTGGCCACTACCTCATGGCTGCTTCGGCAGCGAGGTATCCATACTCAGTCCCCAGCCGCCCCTATTTGTCCTGGTGTGCCTTATACATAAGATTAAGCGCGTATACCAAAACATTACCTGTGCCCTCCCCAGTGCATTTAGTGGGAAGGAGAGCCTATTCCGCTGTAGTGTGTGCATGCCAAACCCCTGTTCATGGTACATGCGAAGATGCCTCCCACCTTGCACCTGTCGTTGCAGACTTGCAACTATCCCCATTCAAGTCCTTGTCCCAGGGCAGTGTTCAATTGTACCTCTCCCATTTCTTGCAATGCAAGTGCAAGTATGCAGCCTGCCACCCACGCACCCCCAGGCTGCAATACCATACTGCTTGCTTGCTTGCACTTTAAATTGGGCCTTTTAGGCATGTGGAGGCGGAATCTGGCCACCACGCCATGGCTGTGTCGGCGGCCTGGTATCCATACTCAGTCCCCAGCCGCCTGGTGGCCGGGTGTCCCCGCTTGCTCCCCAGCCTCCAGGGGGTGGCCGGGTGTCCATTCTCGGTCCCCAGCCACCCCTATTTGTACCGGTAACCTTTCCCACACTTTTCTTAGCCTGGCCTGCTTTAGGGCAGCATTGGCCGAGCCCACCGGACTATCAGACTCCTCCGGTGGGCCCTGGCTTCTCCATCAGGGGAGTTGAGAGTGCCAAGGTGAGGAGCATGATGAGGATGATAGAAGTTAGCATCTGCTTTGTTTTGTTGTAATGCAAGCGCATGTATGTAGTAGCGGCTAGGCCTGAGGAGGTCAGCGTTTTGGCACATATCCTACCTCCTCTGAGGATTGCTGGATGTTTTCCTGCTACTATCCAAGTTCTATGACTCCCGTTAAAACAAAGCTTCAGGTGATAAATGATGGATGAGGTAGTGGCAAAGGAGAAAGAGCAGGAGGAACAGGGACCATTCACATCAATATCAGGCCAGTCAACCAGATATGTCTTGTAGGATATGTTTCTGTAACAAAAGGAGCGGTTCGGCTACACAGTTATAGGGCATACAGTGAGTGCAATGCCTACCAAAAATTTCGAGGCACTCCAATGCCCCTTGGAAATGACATGGAGGTCAGAGGGCGTTAACTAAACCTTTTTTTCCATTTATAGCAACTGGGTCTCCTGTGCACTGTTGGCCTAAGCAGTGAATGGAATTCTTTCCAAAAATTATGAGGAACTGCAATGCCCCTTACAAGAGCCATGTGTGGCACCCCAGGGGTCTGGTCACCACAGTAATAGAGATTACGTCGGAGAGCAAGAGGAGGTTTCCTGGTCAGGATCCCTTAAACATGCAACATCATCCTGCCCCAGTCCTGGGAGGGGAGAATTCTGCCCTTATAAACTGGATCTGGGGTGGGGTTGAGTGAGTCAGAGAACAGAGAACAGTCAGAGTCAGAGTGAGAACAAGGGAAAGTAACAGCAAGGAGCTCTGTAGGAGCTAGGAGCTAAAGACGAGGGGCTGGAAGCTGAGCAGAGCTCGCCCTGGCAGAAGACAATAGGAACCGGACACAGGAGTCCGAAGCTGTGAGGACTTACATATCCAGCAGCAGAAACCAGCCGGCAGGGGATTTCAGGTCCTCTGGCCATAGAAGCCCGGAGGCTCAGTCACAAGCAAGGGACCAGCACCGCCGTCGTGGAGCGGAGGCTAACAGAAGGCCCCAAGTCACCAGCCATACGGGTGAGCACTACATGGAACACTCAGGGACGTGGGCTACTTCTACCCGCTTACAGCAAGGTAGCCAGGAAGAGTGCAGACAGACGGGGAGGCCTACAACTCCACCTGGCCAGGGGAACTCCTGCTTGCTCACAGACTGACCAGGCCTCTTATGCTAGCCGGTACTCCCGGGAGGGTCTACCTTATAATCATCAGTAAAGACGCTGAACTGCACTGCAAAGACTCTGAGTCATTCCTGCTGCGCTCGTGCACCATCACCCCCATCATCCACACTCACTGCCCTGAGGCTATACTCCTCCCGAGGGGAGTTATCCCATTTTATGCTGCGCACACAACACCAGCCTCAGTGGTCTGCCTCGCAGCGGTGGTACTCCCTGACCGCAATCCACGGGTGGCGCAGTCGGACAATTAACCTCAAAACCTAAGAAAGATTGCCACTGGTTTGACCAGCCTGAGCCACGGGACCGGGTCACCGCCACGGAGACTACAGACCCCAGAGACACGGCACCGGGTATCCCACACACGTGTACACACGGCCCAGGGGGCGCGTCACATGCAGTACAGCATATTACAAACATAAGTCCCATTATTGGGGAGTGGGTGTCTCATAGTATTTGCTTATGCCTTGCAAGCAAAAGTTGCCAAAAATTAGGACGGAGCAACTTGCAATGCCCCTTACAAGAGCCATGCAGTACAGCATATTACAAACATAAGTCCCATTATTGGGGAGTGGGTCTCCCATAGTATTTGCTTATGCTTTCCCAGCAAAAGCTGGCAAAAATTAGGACGGAGCAACTTGCAATGCCCCTTACAAGAGCCATGCAGTACAGCATATTACAAACATAAGTCCCATTATTGGGGAGTGGGTCTCCCATAGTATTTACTTATGCTTTCCCAGCAAAAGCTGCCAAAAATTAGGACGGAGGAAATTGCAATGCTGGCACCCTGGTGGTATACTGGTGGTGGAGGCTGAGGATAAGGAGAAGAAGATTAAACAGCCGAAACGAGGAAGCGTATACCCATGTGTGGGTGTGAAGCGGTGCATGTGAATACACCTCCCGAAATAACACAGTGGATTTGACTTTATGTTACTCTGCTGTCATTTGGTGGTGATGAGAAGTCTGGCCCAATCCAGCCCTTGTTCATTTTGATAAGGGTCAGCTTGTCAGCATTGTCAGTTGACAGGCGAGTGCGCTTATCAGTTATAATTCCCCCAGCGGCACTAAAAACACGCTCCGATAACACGCTAGCGGCAGGGCAGGCCAGGACCTCCAAGGCGTACAGAGCGAGTTCATTCCAAGTGTCCAGCTTGGAAACCCAATAATTAAAAGGCACAGAGGAATCACGGAGGACGCTGGTACGTCGGCAAGGTACTCCCTCACCATCTTTTGAAACTTTCCACTCCTTGTGAGAGTACCCCGCGCCTCAGGGCCTGTAAGCTGGGCGGGAGTCAGAAAACTGTCCCAGAACGTTGACAGTGTTCCCCTGCCTCTGCTGGATTGGAGTTGCATCTCTCTCGCCTGTACGCCTTGGTTGGGCAACGAACTGTGACCTCTGCCGCTAGCGTGTTCAGATGGGAATTTTTTTAAGAGTTCTGCAGCAAGGGCCTTCTGGTATTGCCCCATTTTTGTAGACCTCTCCACCTCAGGAATAAGAGAGTGAAAGTTCTCCTTGTAGCGGGGGTCTACAAGTGTCACCAACCAGTAATGACTTTCACCCAACATTTTGACAACGCGAGGGTCACGGTTAAGGCAGCGTAACATAAAGTCAGCCATGCGTGCCAGACTGGTAACGGGCAAGATTTCCGTGTCCTCACCAAGATAACGACTGACCATGCTCTCCTCCTCCTCCTCTTCCTCCTCCCCCCTGTCCTCAGGCCACCCACGCTGAACCGACGGTATGACACTTGTACAGGTACTACCGTCTACAACGCATGATAGCAGCTCCTGCTCTTCCTCCTCCTCCTCCTCCTCTCCCTCATTGTCCCCCAATGCACGTTGGGATGAGATGAGGCTGGCTGTGTGTAATCGCCCGCTACGGCTTCTTGATCCATCTCATCATACTCTGGCTGCAATGCCTCCTCTTTAATTCTCTGCAGAGAGCGTTGCAAAAGACAGACAAGTGGGATGCTGACACTAATGATGGCGTCATCGCCACTCACCATCTTGGTGGCCTCCTCAAAGTTTGTCAGGATGGTACATATGTCAGACATCCAGGTCCACTCCTGAGGTCTTATGTGTGGAGTCTGACCTGAATATCGACGGCCTTGTTGCAGCTGGTACTCCACAACTGCTCTCTTCTGCTCACAAATCCTTTGCAACATGTGGAGGGTAGAGTTCCAACGTGTGGGGACATCACACACCAGTCGGTGTGCCGGAAGCTGCAAACGCTGCTGCAACACAGCAAGGGCGGCGGAAGCTGTAGCCGACTTGCGAAAATGAGCTGACAGGCGGCATACTTTCACGAGCAGATCTGGCAACTCGGGGTACGATTTAAGAAACCGCTGAACCACGAGGTTAAGCACATGAGCCAGGCATGGTACGTGTGTGATCTCACCTCGCCTCAGAGCCGCCACCAGGTTACGGCCATTGTCACACACGACCATGCCGGGATGTAGGTTCAGCGGTCTCAGCCACAGATCTGCCTGCTCTTTCACAGCTGTCCACAACTCACAAGCAGTGTGAGGTTTATCACCTAAGCTTATGAGTTTCAGCACAGCCTGTTGCCGCTTGGCGGAGGCAGTACTGCAATGCTTCCAGCTTGTAACTGATGTGGTGATATCTGAGATGGAGGCTGAACATGAGGAGGAGGATGCGCAGGAGCTGTACACTGTGGGGGCAACTCTGACTGACATAGGGCCCGCAATCCTCGGTGTGGGGAGGATGTGTTCCGTCCCAAGGTCCGACTGGGTCCTGGCTTCCACTATGTTTACCCAGTGTGCCGTCAGAGAGATGTACCTGGCCACAAGCACTTGTCCACGTGTCCGTTGTCAGGTGGACTCTCCCAGTAACTGCGTTGTTGAGGGCACGGCAGATGCTTTGGGACACGTGCTTGTGTAGTGCGGGGATGGCACACCGGGCAAAATAGTGTCGGCTGGGGACCGAGGGACGGCCACCGCCATAAGATTGCGGAAGGATTCCGTCTCCACCAGCCTAAAAGGCAGCATTTCCAATGCAAGCAGTCGTGAAATGTGCGAATTTAGGACTGTGGCCTGTGGGGCGTTAGCTGCGAATTTCCGCTTTCGTTCAAAGGTCTGGGATATGGACAATTGAACGCTGCGGTGGGACGTGGACGTGGATGTTGATGCTGTTTCTTGAGAAACTGCCATAACAAGTGAAGCCTGAGAGGAGGGGGCATCTTTACATGCAGTATGGACAGGGGATTGTGTAGCACCCCGAGGACTCGGCTGCTACAGGGGTATTGCACCTCAAACCAGAGGTGTGGTATTCCACTCCCGGGTAAGGATGGAGTGTGGGACCGAGCTCAGTTAGCTGCATGCACTACACTCATCCCATTTCCGGGGGACAGAACAACGGTACTCCCACTAGGTAGATGTGCAGGTACGACAGCGTCTGTCCCTGGCTGGAGTGGGAGGGGGGGAGGAACATCCCAGTAGTGTAGGAGCAGACAGGGGAGGGACTCTGGGCATAGGAAGGAGCCCATTGGGTGCTAGTCACCTGGGCTCGGGTGTCAGAGGGAGTATAAGAGGTGGGCACCATCTTGAGACAGGGTCCTGTTCAGAGGAGAAGTTGAGGGAGAGTTCAGCCAGAGAGGGCTGACAGGGAGCTGTGGCTACGGCTGGGCCCAGCTCCAGGGCCAGGCCTGAAGCGCAGAGAAAGAGGAAGAAGAGGAAAAACCCAGTGAAAGGCCCAGAGACACAAGCAGAGGGAACCCTGAGATCCCACAAGTGAACTAAGACGGGTGAAGGGTTGGCAGAAGAGGGTACCGGATCCCAAACTGGTAGAGGCAAAACATCCTTAGCCAGGAACCGGAGGTCGTGGACAAGTTTTGGCGCGACCCCTCACCATATCCACCAGGAAGGCAAACCACGCATAGGGTCAGGGAAGCCGGGAAAGGTTTCGCCACCAAAAGACCCGAGGGAGCCGGACAAAGGTGGGTCCCTGGTGAGGACGGCCCGTAGGAAGGAATAGAGGGGAGCTCGGGACCACGCTCTGGAACTGCCTGGGGGTTGGCCGAGTCCCGCACCTGGTGGACGCAGCACGGCTCGGGTGTTCACTGCTGGCCAAAGTGACCGGAGCAACACCTGTGAGTAAAAGCCTTGAAACTGCACCACACGTCTCTGAGCTTCCTTGCTGCACCATCACTACCACTATCATCCACATCTGCTGCCCTGAGGCCATACCCCTCCCGTTGGGGGTTATACCATCCACGCTGCACATCTGTACCACCGGCCTCAGCGGACTGTCCTGCAGCGGCGGCTTCATAGCCGCATTCAACGGGTGGCGTAGTCGAACATTCTAACATCTACTGCTATACTCAGCCACACAGTTTGACTCCCTGGGCACGGACCGGGTCACCGCCATGAGACTACTACCCCCATCTGATCCGGCTCCGGGTAAGCCCCCGTGCGCGCGATGCCGCACGACACAGCAGGCCCAGGGGCGCGTCAACTTTGGCGTAGTCGGCAGGATCTCGTGCCCGCAACCACCGGGTACTGCGTGCCAGAAGAAAAGTTCATATTTACCGTAAAAAGGAGTCTCCCGCCAATTCCAGAGGGTTCCCGCCATCGGACGCCATCTCGGGTCGTTTCCCGCAGTTTGTCCGCCATCTGCAGCCTTTTCCCGCCATTCACGGAGTTTCCCGCCATAAGGAGACGATTCCCGCCATCTGAGATGATTTCCCGCCCTGGCAGAGCGGACTCCATTGTGGGAGTGCCAGAGGGTGGCAAGAGGCCACCTCCCATCGTGGGCCAGGTCCAGGAATGGCGCCAAAAGCGGAAACCGCCCCCACCAGCAGAGACTGCAATGATAGAAATGTCCATCAGCGTGAGAGGGCTGCCCCTGGAACTGACAATCACTAAGTTGCCACGGGACCACCCTCAATGGGGGCGGATACAGAACAAAACAGAGAAGATGGGTGCGGCCTGGAGGAGTCTGGACAGATCGCACCCGGAGATGGAGGAAGAGTCAATCAGCACCGACCCTGTGGTCCGGAACCTGTTGCAGGCTGCCACCCCAGAAGGCCTGGTGGAGATCCTGGCACAGCTCCCCAGAAATCGGGAGCGTGCACAGACCGCGCTGGAGGCCTTGGCCCGGAAGATGGCCCGAGTGCAGCAAGAAGCACTGGCCGAGTGGAGGAGAGAGATGGTCCAGCAGGCTGGAACCCGCCAGCAGAGGATGCCACCCGCAACGTGGAGCGTGTCTGCCCCTGAGGATGGTGCAGGAGGAACGGAGGCCGGAGACGACGCCGCGGAGGGAGCCGCAGAGATGGAAGCAGGTAATGGGGACGTCATCACCCCAAGCCCCGTAGCCGTAAGCCTGCCCCAGCTCCCCGTCGCAGAGCCCGAAGTTCCACTCACAGCGCCCGTTGCCGCACCGCCGCTGCTTCCAACTAGGCCTCAAGCGGCAGGAGCCGCGGTCGCACCCTCTGTTACGCCACGCCCCTTGACCCTGAGCGCGGCAAAAGAGGAAGTGCCCCCGGCCTGGTCGCAGGGCCGAGTAGCCCAGGGCGCCGCCGTCTCCACCGTACCCTTCACCTTCAGAGTGCCACCGGCCTGGTCGCAAGGCCTGGTGAATCCGGGCGCTGCTGCCCCCACCGCGCTCTCAACCTCTACAGTGCTGCCCCTGGGTGAAGACCTATTCACGCAGCACACTTGCCCGGATGGGCAGTCCTTCGTGTGGCCACCGGAGTACGTCAACCCCCGACTCCGGAAGGAGTGGCCCCAGTGTGAGCCTCTGATCCCGGCTCCGGCGCCCGCCAACATTGTCCCGCTCCCATTGGAAGAGGCCCAATTTGCGTGGGACCCCACCGGCGAAGACCTCATGGGGTTCACCCAAGAGACACGGGCGGCCGCAGCCCAACGTGAGGAGTGTTGCCGACAACAACTGGAAGTCTTTCAGAGGGAACGGCGAGAGAGGCGGGTCCGCGAGGAGCGGCTGCAGGTCCAAAGCGCGGAGCAGAAAAGCCGGACCCGACGAAACCGCCGTGCGGCCCACGGTCCCCGCGCCACCCGGACTGTAATAAAGTTTCAAATGGAGCACGGCTGGGGCTTTATCCGGGATCACAGAACCCCCGGCGATGTCTTTGTTACCCGCAGGGATGTTGAGAGCCACCTGCCGGAGGGACACCGAGGACGTGACCTTTACCCGGGTGATGAGGTCACCTTCACCCGGCACCAGTGTGCCAAAGGACCATACGCCCTTCACGTGCACCGGTTGACGGAGGAGGAGTTGCAGTATGGGGAAGATCAAGAGGACCCGGACGGGTCTGAAGACTATCCTCAGGAGGAGCCAAGGAGAAGACACCGCTACTGAAGGGAAGTAGCCCAAATAAAGTACTGTAAATAGTTACCCGTAAGGGTACTTGACATGCTGCTAATCAGAGTATGGTCCCCGTTGGGACTAGTGTGGAACTGTTTAAAAGAACTGTTTACCTGTATGTCCCTATCCCTAACCAGGCTGAGGACTGTGAGCAGCCATTTTCCTTAATCCCCACTGGCCGAGGACTGAGAGCGGCCATACCCTGTAAATAGTTGCGCTTCCTAAAGCGCCCCCTTCTGGTTTTATAAGGAACTGTTTTTCTCTAGTGACTGTTGCACTTTACCCGGTCACAAGTTGCACCGTGGCTGGAAGAACAAGAACATTTTATATAAAAGAGTTTTATATAATATAAGAAGTTACCCGTAACGTTATATTTTCTGATAATGTTTTTTATAATGTTTTATATGTTAGTGTGTACTTTAAAAATTTTGTATGTTTTGTTTTATTCTTTTACAGCCCGAGGGCGTGATGTGGTTTACCAGGGGGGAATGTAGCACCCCGAGGACTCGGCTGCTACAGGGGTATTGCACCTCAAACCAGAGGTGTGGTATTCCACTCCCGGGTAAGGATGGAGTGTGGGACCGAGCTCAGTTAGCTGCATGCACTACACTCATCCCATTTCCGGGGGACAGAACAACGGTACTCCCACTAGGTAGATGTGCAGGTACGACAGCGTCTGTCCCTGGCTGGAGTGGGAGGGGGGGAGGAACATCCCAGTAGTGGAGGAGCAGACAGGGGAGGGACTCTGGGCATAGGAAGGAGCCCATTGGGTGCTAGTCACCTGGGCTCGGGTGTCAGAGGGAGTATAAGAGGTGGGCACCATCTTGAGACAGGGTCCTGTTCAGAGGAGAAGCTGAGGGAGAGTTCAGCCAGAGAGGGCTGACAGGGAGCAGTGGCTCCGGCTGGGCCCAGCTCCAGGGCCAGGCCTGAAGCGCAGAGAAAGAGGAAGAAGAGGAAAAACCCAGTGAAAGGCCCAGAGACACAAACAGAGGGAACCCTGAGATCCCACAAGTGAACTAAGACGGGTGAAGGGTTGGCAGAAGAGGGTACCGGATCCCAAACTGGTAGAGGCAAAACATCCTTAGCCAGGAACCGGAGGTCGTGGACAAGTTTTGGCGCGACCCCTCACCATATCCACCAGGAAGGCAAACCACGCATAGGGTCAGGGAAGCCGGGAAAGGTTTCGCCACCAAAAGACCCGAGGGAGCCGGACAAAGGTGGGTCCCTGGTGAGGACGGCCCGTAGGAAGGAATAGAGGGGAGCTCGGGACTACGCTCTGGAACTGCCTGGGGGTTGGCCGAGTCCCGCACCTGGTGGACGCAGCACGGCTCGGGTGGTCACTGCTGGCCAAAGTGACCGGAGCAACACCTGTGAGTAAAAGCCTTGAAACTGCACCACACGTCTCTGAGCTTCCTTGCTGCACCATCACTACCACTATCATCCACATCTGCTGCCCTGAGGCCATACCCCTCCCGTTGGGGGTTATACCATCCACGCTGCACATCCGTACCACCGGCCTCAGCGGACTGTCCTGCAGCGGCGGCTTCATAGCCGCATTCAACGGGTGGCGTAGTCGAACATTCTAACATCTACTGCTATACTCAGCCACACAGTTTGACTCCCTGGGCACGGACCGGGTCACCGCCACGAGACTACTACCCCCATCTGATCCGGCTCCGGGTAAGCCCCCGTGCGCGCGATGCCGCACGACACAGCAGGCCCAGGGGCGCGTCAATTGCCTTGCACACACAACAGGGGGTTCTATTGTACGCACAACAGTGGAAGAAGTAGTGGTGACACCCGCTGACACTGGTCGTGGACCCTGGGTTTCGCCCCACAAAGTCGGGTGCTTTGCTGCCATGTGCCTGATCATGCAGGTGGTGGTCAGGCTGGTAGTTTTGTCACCCCTGCTGATGCTGGCATGGCAGGTGGAACATATGGCCTTTTTGGGGTTATCAGCAGAGTCTTTAAAAAAATTCCAGACTCTGGAAGACCTACCGCTTGTACTGGCAACGTCCCTCGTGTTGGTGTTACGGGGAACGGTTGCCTGCCTTCTGTCTGCGGCCACCACACTGCTTCTTCCTGCCTGTTGGGGTACTCTGCCTCCCTCCCCCTGTGTGCTGCTGGCCTCACTCTGCATGTCCTCCTTCCACGTTGTTACTAGATCATCCACCACCTCCTCCTCTTCCACTTGCGCACCACGATCCTCCTCCTCACTTCCTGGCAATTGTGTCTCGTCATCGTCCACCTCTTGTGACAGATTGCCAACGTCGACTTCCTGTGGCCGTGGCTGTTCAAATATTTGGGCATCGCAACATGGGATCTCCTCTTCCACCACTTCAAGCGTATCAGGCGAGGGGCCCAAATATGGAAATGGACCAGTGAACAGCTCTTCAGAGTGTCCAAGTGTGGGATCACTTGCTGTCTGACGACACTCGGCATGGTGGGAGGAAGGAGCATCAGGGTGAGGAGGAGTATGCGGTCGAGACTCACGGCTACTAAGAGTTGACCGTGTGGAAGACAGACCGGAGGTGGTGGTGCCCAGGTAACTGGAAGTATTGTCTGCTATCCAATTAATAACCTGTTCACACTGATCAGT
This sequence comes from Phyllobates terribilis, assembly GCF_046119375.1. Lineage (NCBI taxonomy): Eukaryota > Metazoa > Chordata > Amphibia > Anura > Dendrobatidae > Phyllobates > Phyllobates terribilis. The sequence continues at coordinate 751,472,039 of NW_027362764.1, read as the reverse complement.
TCTCAATACTGGTGTTGTTCTGTGCTTCCCTAGTAATTCGGTCAAGACGTGGGAGCGAGAAGATGTGGCAGTTGGTTGTGGCACATTTTCACCTTGGCCACGGCCCCGTCCTCTGCACGAACCATCACCAGAACGTCCACTTCCACGTCCCTTGCCACGCGCCTTGCCCATTGTAAATGAAGTAAAATAGCTTACACTTGCACTATCAATGGAAAAAGGGTAATAAAGAGTAGATTAGAACCGTGGAAGAGGAAAACCACAGTTATTGTTTACTGGGGTATACCACACTTTTTTAAATAGAGATATTTGCGGCTGAACAGTGAGCGACACACTCAAACTGCTTTTTTTTTAGATACCAAAGGCCCAAAACAGGATAGTACAGCGATTTGACCCGTGGAACTGCGAAACCACACTGGGATGTCGGGCCTACACAAGACTATTTTCAACAGATATATTTTTGTGTCACAACAGTCAGGAGACACTACTGTTTTTCTTTACGGAAAAAACTACCAAAACCTAAATAATAGAGATTTTTTACCGTGGAACAGCAAAACCACAGTTATAATTTACTGGTGTATACCAGGCTTTTTAAAATATATATATATTTGCAGCTGAACAGTGAGCGACACACTCAAACTGTTTTTTTTAGATACAAATGGCCCAAAAGTGGATAATACAGAGGTTTGTACCGTGGAACTGCAAAACCACACTTGTATTTCTCGGGCCTACACCAGACTATTTTCAACAGATATATTTGTGTCTGAAAAATCAGGGAGACACTATTTTTTTTTTTTTTACAGCAAAAAATGCAAAAAGCAGGATAATAGAGATTTTTTACCGTGGAACAGCAAAAGCACACTTCTGTCTCTCTGGCCTACACCAGACTATTTTCAACAGATATATTTGTGTCTGAAAAATCAGGGAGACACTATTTATTTATTTTTTTTTACAGCAAAAAATACAAAAAGCAGGATAATAGAGATTTTTTACCGTGGAACAGCAAAAGCACACTTCTGTCTCTCTGGCCTACACCAGACTATTTTCAACAGATATATTTGTGTCTGAAAAATCAGGGAGACACTTATTATTTTTATACAGCAAAAAATGCCAAAAACAGGATAATAGAGATGTTTTACCATGGAACATCAAAACCACAGTAATAATTTACTGGTGTATACCAGGCTTTTTAAAATATATATATATTTGCGGCTGAACAGTGAGCGACACACTCAAACTGTTTTTTTTAGATACAAATGGCCCAAAAGTGGATAATACAGAGGTTTGTACCGTGGAACTGCAAAACCACACTTGTATTTCTTGGGCCTACACCAGACTATTTTCAACAGATATATTTGTGTCTTAAAAATCAGGGAGACACTATTTTTTTTTTTTTTTACAGCAAAAAATGCAAAAAGCAGGATAATAGAGATTTTTTACCGTGGAACAGCAAAAGCACACTTCTGTCTCTCTGGCCTACACCAGACTATTTTCAACAGATATATTTGTGTCTGAAAAATCAGGGAGACACTATTATTATTTTTATACAGCAAAAAATGCCAAAAACATGATAATAGAGATGTTTTACCGTGGAACATCAAAACCACAGTAATAATTTACTGGTGTATACCAGGCTTTTTAAAATATATATATATTTGCGGCTAAACAGTGAGCGACACACTCAAACTGTTTTTTTTAGATACAAATGGCCCAAAAGTGGATAATACAGAGGTTTGTACTGTGGAACTGCAAAACCACACTTGTATATCTCGGGCCTACACCAGACTCTTTTCAACAGATATATTTGTGTCTGAAAAATCAGGGAGACACTATTTTTTTTTTTTACAGCAAAAAATGCAAAAAGCAGGATAATAGAGATTTTTTACCGTGGAACAGCAAAAGCACACTTCTGTCTCTCTGGCCTACACCAGACTATTTTCAACAGATATATTTGTGTCTGAAAAATCAGGGAGACACTATTATTATTTTTATACAGCAAAAAATGCCAAAAACAGGATAATAGAGATGTTTTACCGTGGAACATCAAAACCACAGTAATAATTTACTGGTGTATACCAGGCTTTTTAAAATATATATATATTTGCGGCTGAACAGTGAGCGACACACTCAAACTGTTTTTTTTAGATACAAATGGCCCAAAAGTGGATAATACAGAGGTTTGTACCGTGGAACTGCAAAACCACACTTGTATTTCTCGGGCCTACACCAGACTATTTTCAACAGATATATTTGTGTCTGAAAAATCAGGGAGACACTATTTTTTTTTTTTTTTACAGCAAAAAATGCAAAAAGCAGGATAATAGAGATTTTTTTACCGTGGAACAGCAAAAGCACACTTCTGTCTCTCTGGCCTACACCAGACTATTTTCAACAGATATATTTGTGTCTGAAAAATCAGGGAGACACTATTATTATTTTTATACAGCAAGAAATGCCAAAAACAGGATAATAGAGATGTTTTACCGTGGAACATCAAAACCACAGTTATAATTTACTGGTGTATACCAGGCTTTTTAAAATATATATATCTTTGCGGCTGAACAGTGAGCGACACACTCAAACTGTTTTTTTTTAGATACAAATGGCCCAAAAGTGGATAATACAGAGGTTTGTACCGTGGAACTGCAAAACCACACTTGTATTTCTCGGGCCTACACCAGACTATTCTCAACAGATATATTTGTGTCTGAAAAATCAGGGAGACACTATTTTTTTTTTTTTTTACAGCAAAAAATGCAAATGCAGGATAATAGAGATTTTTTACCGTGGAACAGCAAAAGCACACTTCTGTCTCTCTGGCCTACACCAGACTATTTTCAACAGATATATTTGTGTCTGAAAAATCAGGGAGACACTATCTTTTTTTTTTTTACAGCAAAAAATGCAAAAAGCAGGATAATAGAGATTTTTTACCGTGGAACAGCAAAAGCACACTTCTGTCTCTCTGGCCTACACCAGACTATTTTCAACAGATATATTTGTGTCTGAAAAATCAGGGAGACACTATCTTTTTTTTTTTACAGCAAAAAATGCAAAAAGCAGGATAATAGAGATTTTTTACCGTGGAACAGCAAAAGCACACTTCTGTCTCTCTGGCCTACACCAGACTATTTTCAACAGATATATTTGTGTCTGAAAAATCAGGGAGACACTTATTATTTTTATACAGCAAAAAATGCCAAAAACAGGATAATAGAGATGTTTTACCATGGAACATCAAAACCACAGTAATAATTTACTGGTGTATACCAGGCTTTTTAAAATATATATATATTTGCGGCTGAACAGTGAGCGACACACTCAAACTGTTTTTTTTAGATACAAATGGCCCATAGAACTGCAAAACCACACTTCTATTTCTCTGGCCTACACCAGACTATTTTCAACAGATATATTTGTGTCTGAAAAATCAGAGGCACACTTTTTTTTTGGGGGGGGGGGGCACCAAAAGGTTAATAAGATGGGTATTTGTACATTGTGAAGGAGGAAAAAAAAAGAGGATTTAGATTAAAAAAAAGGATTTTTCCTGGCCCCCGGGACCTGGAGCTAAGTCCAGCAATTTCAGCAACAGGAGCAGCACACAGGACTGTAATGCAGCGTTTGCTGGTATAACCACTGCATCTCCTATACAGCCTGCCTGCCTGCCTGATATACCTGGGATGGATATTAGTCCTGAGAAGACTGTTTGTTTGATCTGGCAGCCTTTACAGACCCTACACTAACTATTTTGCAGGATATATCTCTTTTCCTAAAACAGCAGCGCTGTCCCTACACTGTCTGATCCGGAGCGACTGTGTCCAAGATGGCGGCGCCCGGTTATAAATACTCGAGGTGACGCTGTGCGGCCAGCCAATCACTGTAATGCCCACAAACAACATGGCTGCGGCATTACAGTGACTGGCTGGCAATCCCTGCATGTTCATTGGCTCTGTAAAGAGCGCCAAACATGCAGGGCGGAGACCCGAGCTCCCGCCCGAGTAACCCGGAAATGCTCGGTGCTCGCCGAACATCCCAAGTAGCATGATGCTCGGGCGAGTACCGAGCAGTGTCGAGCATGTTCGCTCAACACTACTATTGATATGAGTTCCAGCAACTGAAAGAATGTGCAATGGACCCTATGTTGTACTATACTAGCTCTCCACAAACTCTGCCTAACTACTGCTATCAGCAGCATTAATAGTCATCAGAATGAGTCCGTACAAGGACTGTTAGTGTAGATGAAATAAATAATAGTGATGTGGAATCCCTGCCTAAAATAAGTGACAATTCTCTCCCTCACTCAGCAGCACTTCTCCCTACTCCCTGTTTGATGGGTAGACTTTGACGAGCATAGGGTCCCAGGTCTTATGTAGACCCGTTGACACTATGCGGCCAGCCAATCACTGTAATGGCACAACCAAGATGGCTATTGCATTACAGTGACTGTCAGGCAATGCCTGCATGTTAATTGGCTGGCTAACAAGCGTCAAACATGCTGGGCGGGGACTCAAGCTCCAGCACAAACATTCAAAAAGTACTCGCTGAGTAATGAGCATCTCGAGCACTGTGATGCTCGGGCAAATGACAAGTAGTGACGAGCATGCTTGCTCATCACTAGCAGTGATGTATGGTATCAAACACCTACAGTGAAACATGGTGGTGGCAATATCATGGTTTGGGGCTTCTTTTCTGCATCTGCCATTGGCCCTCTGCATAGAATTGATGGAAATATGAATGCTACCATGTACAAGGATATACTGGAGAATGTAATGCTGCCACGTGGTAAAACCAAAGTAGCCAAGGGATGGAGATTCCAGCAAGACAATGATCCTAAGCGCACATCCAATTTAGTCAAAAATTGGTTATCAAGGAAAAATGTTCATCTGTTACAATGGCCAAGCCAATCACCTGATTTACACCCTACAGAGCACCTTTGAGATGAGTTAGGACGACGAGTTGGGGCCCGTACCCATAGCAATAAAGATTTGCAAATGGAATAGAGCAAGATCCTTCAAGATGTCTTGAATACCCTAGTGGCTTCAACGTCTGTCGGTGTGGTGCAGTAATTAAAGCAAGAGGTATTGCTACAAAATGCTAAGCTATGGCATTGTAAATAATGAATTACTCTCTATGTTGTGATCAACAAATAATATATGCAAAACTTTTGACAGTCAATTTTCTTTAGTTAAATGACCATACCTATATTCAAAAGTATTTTGGTTAAAATTAAGGTCTTGCATGATGACAACTTCATGCACTTTCAATTCATCACCAGAGAAATGGCATCACAACAACCAGACAGATCCAATCACATAACTTTTTGCCTATCGATAGGACAAGTAATCATGTGTTGGACACTGAGGATCCCAGCAATCGTGAGAACAGGAGGTCGAGTTTCCCTAGTTGGAATGGAGCAGCGGTTGATCGTTAGCACGGTCATTTTCTTTAGGATTGGCGAAGCAAAGACTGTCCTTGGTTGTCTCCGTCAGTCCCATAGACTTTGAATTAAATAGTAGTCTGCATGCGTGACCATTCTAGGGTTCAGTGTGGATCCAATTAGCGACCAATTACCTATTTCATGATTGTAATTTTGGAATAACCCCTTTAGAGAAACACCAGCTATAATACGTTACATGATCCTTATGGCCTAATTTTACTAATTATAAAAAAAAAGTTTTGGAGTTTCCCTTTAATAGATGAGTTACTTGTATAGTTTATAGTTATGATGAATATTGTCTTATTTTCAGACTAAGTTTCTCATTAAAGTAAAATCTGAGCTGATTATATCTGCTCCCTCAAAGGATCTTGTGTCACTGTTGACATTCATATTCCTCACATCCAAAACAGATTGTTGTATCTCTTCCCATTGTGCTGACTCAGCGGCCGCTTCTCTTGAGACCCTCGGGGGATGCTTCTTTTGACAGCTTTTCTTGAGCTCCCATCTTCATAAATCATTTCCATACTTACCACGTCAGAACAGTCTATATACTCCATTATTTATATATTTATTCTTTTTATAACTTCTCAGAATGCTCCTTTTCTCTATTTTGTCATATTTCCCTGGAAATCTACTTTTTCTGATATGATATTAAAATCTAGTTTCCACCACTGCAACCAAGTTTTTATATTGTTCCAATGCATCTAAAGTGAAACATTTGATAGTATTATAATAGGTCTTGATTAAAAATGTTCTACTGTTTTGTGTATACAGCTCCGATGCACATCTATTCATATCCATATTAAGAGACTGCAAAAAATAAGTTATAGTCTAATTTTTTCTTCTACAGTGAGGAAAATAAGTATTTGATACACTGCCGATTTTGCAAGTTTTCCCACCTACAAAGAATGGAGAGGTCGGTAATTTTTATCGATGGTCACTTCACATGTGAAAGACTGAATCTAAAAAGAAAAAACAGAAAATCACATTGTATGTTTTTTACATAATTTGCATTTTATTGCATGAAATAAGTATTTGATCACCTACCAACCAGCAAGAATTCTGGCTTTAACAGACCTGTTAGTTTTTCTTTGATAAGCCCTCCTACTCTGCACTCATTACCTGTATTAATTGCACCAGTTTGAACTCGTTATCTGTATAAAAGATACCTGTCCACACACTCAATCAATCACACGCCAACCTCTCCACCATGGCCAAGACCAAAAAGCTGTCTAAGGACACCATGGACAAAATTGTAGACCTGCACAAGGCCGGGATGGGCTACAATAAGCAAGTAGCTTGGCGAGAAGGCAACATCTGTTGGCACAATTATTAGTAAATGGAAGAAACACAAGATGACTGTCAATATTCCTTGGTCTGGGGCTCCATGCAGGGTCTTGCCTCGTGGCGTAAGGATAATTCTGAGAAAAGTCAGGAATCAACCCTGAACTACACAGGAGGACCTGGTCAATGACCTGAAGAGAGCTGGGTGCACAGTCTCATACATTACCGTTAGTAACACACTACGCTGTCATGGAGTAAAATCCTGCAGGGCACGCAAGCCCCCCCTGCTCACACCAGCACATGTCCAGGTCTGTCTGAAGTTCACCAATGACCATCTGGATGATCCACAGGAGGCATGGGAGAAGGTCATGTGGTCAGATGAGACCAAAATAAAACTTTTTGATATCAACTCCACTCGCTGTGTTTGGAGGAAGAAGGATGAGTACAACCCCAAGAACACCATCCCAACTGTGAAGCATGATTGGGGAAACATCATACTTTGGGGATACTTTTCTGCAAATGGGACAGGATGACTGCACAGTATTGAAGGGAGAATGAATGGAGTCATGTATCGCGAGATTTTGGCCAACAACCTTCTTCCCTCAGTAAGAGCAATGAAGATGGGTCATGAATGGGTCTTCCAGCATGACAATGACACGCAATACACAGCCAGGACAACTAAGAAGTGGCTCTATAAGAAGAATTTCAAGGTCCTGGAGTGGCCTAGGAAACCAATAGAAAATCTTTGGAGGAGCTGAAACTCAATGTTGCCCAGAGACAGCCCCGAAACCTGAAAGATCTGGAGAAGATCTGTATGGAGGAGTGGGCCAAAATCCCTACTGCAGTGTGTGCAAACTTGGTCAAGAACTACAGGAAACGTCTGACCTATGTAATTGCAAACAAAGGTTTTTGTACCAAATATTAAGTTCTGTTTTTATTTTGTATCAAATACTTATTTCATGCAATAAAATGCAAATTAATTATGTAAAAATCATACAATGTGATTTTCTGGATTTTTTCTTTAGATTCTGTCTCTCACAGTTGAAGTGTACCTACGATAAAAATTACAGACCTCTCCATTCTTTCTAGGAAGTTTTTCCCCTTCTGTTTTTATTTTGTGCAGTGTCAACAAGTAGGATATTTGCATTATCTTTTTTTTGGATTTCTTATATATATTCTAGCTATGGTGCTAGTGTAATAATCAAGAGATTAAAATACAAATAACTTGTTTAAAAATGAAAGAGGTTGTCTAGTCAAAGGGTTTCTCCAAGAATGTTAAAAAATGTCCCCCGTCACATAACTCAAATGGCAGCCCATCCTAGTCACGTGTCAGGATGGGCTGCAGTTTAAACAAACACAGCTTTTGAGACTTGTGTCTCAACTGACAGAGGTGCTCTATCATAAGCGTACATACCTCTGTGAGCCGAGGAGAAGGACTGTGACATCAGAAGAAATAAATCTCCCCAACTAACTGAGTTAAGGAGTTTTTCTCCAGCCTCGACCTCTGTACGCAGTCAGGTGAGGAGAAGATTAATTTCTTCTCATGTCACAGCCCTTAACCTAGCTGAGTGAGGGATGTGTGATTATGGTATAATGCCTCTGTCAGTTGAGACACAGGTCTCAGAGGCAGTGTTTCTTCAGACTTCAGCCCGTCCTGACACATGACTAGCTCTGGCAGCTGTTTGAATTATGTGACAGGGGCCTTTTTATTACATTCTTGCAGAATCCCTTTAACTAGACAACCTCTTTCATTTTTAAATAACTTATATGGATTTTAATCTCTTAATTACTACCCTAGCACACCATAGCTAGAAAATAAATAGAAAATCATAAAAAAAAATAATGCAGATATCCTGCTTGTTGATGGTTATCAGAGAAAACTGCATTTTTTACACTGCAGAATGAAAGCAGAATGAAATTAAACTAATATGAAATAAAGATAAAATACAAAGAAAACCATAAAGACAACACAAGTCGATAGTGGAGCTGCAATTTAATATTCATATTGATTTCCTATAATAATACAAACTTTTTTCTATTTCTCACGTTCAAAATAGTCAAAAACACGGTTTAGTAACAACTTTTCTGATCCGGTTTACAAGTGTCAATTCTATCAGCACAATCATCATCAGAGAAACACTTTCCAGTTGGTCTGATAACTTTTTCTGGCAAATGCAGCAGATTTGATCACTGACTGAGAATAGAAATGGCGGTATTGATTCACTGGGCTTTAAAGAAGCAGCAAATAAGATTGACTTGTCTCCTTGAGTTGGGCATTTCTTGCTGAGACCATATGTACTGTGTAACACCTGCACAGGGAACTGTCAGGGCAGCTACTGGTATACTGGAACTTACAGACACCAAGAAGAGCTTTGCAGCTGCTGTTAAACAGGGACCTGCGGACATTAATCGTTTTTCCCCTGAGCTGCAGTGGACTACAATTCCCATGGACCCTTGTTTCAGTCAAATGACACAGCCTGGAAGGATAGAAGGAGAGAGAGTGGATTGGATGAGGAGGGACATGAGGGAGGGAGCTGGGCAGGAAGTGAAAGTAAGAGTTCAGAGGAAAAAGAGCGTGGCAGCTTGTTGTGAGAGACGGAGCGCTGTGGATTTGCATTCCTCTACGCTGCAGAGTGTGGCAGCCCCCTCTGAGATACCCACGGTGCTGGAGAGAGCGCGGTCTTGTCACCCTCTGAAGCAAGTTACATCAAGGACTCGGAGAGTTCTACCGGCACTCCCACCGTATAAAGGCCTGGAATCCTGCCACCCCCAGCTGGTGTCCAGAGAACCATCCGACCGTTTGAGACGCACAGTGAGTGCCCTTCTGAGACTTGTGGTTCTACCAGCGTTATTTACAGTGAATACACTACAACCCAGACTATTGACATTAATATTCATCTAAGTGCACCAACTGTTCTAATTTGCGCGACAACATCCGCGGCAACTGGGCCCCAACGTTTGGACTGAGTTAAAACAGAAAAAGGAAAACCTGCTACGTTATCTTTGCAGGGTCGGAGTAGAAGTAGATTGTGATGTGTATATGACTTTTATAGAGCACCGTTACTTGTATTGTATGTTATTCCTTTACACCCACCTCAATTCTGCTGCATAGCAATAAATCTGTTAAACAGTTTTACTCCTGTTCCCTATGAGTGTGTACTGAGTTGTGGCAGGGGCTTCCCGAATCAGCCCCTGGCAGAAGATAATAGTCCTTCTGCAGTCCCAGAGAGAGAGCTTCAATCAAGATTCGGGTGGAGGCACTGCGCCCTAGAGAGGTGAGACCCCCATAACACCCAGTGTACCGTGATAGCTCTAAAGGGGTGTTACAACTGTACTTAACAACCTAATTAGCCAAATAACCTGTGTATTTAACCCCTTGACCCATCCCTGACTCTAGATATATATATGATAGATAGACAGACAGATAGATAGCTTGACAAAGGCTCGGGTGTATTGGTATATTGTTGCCAACTGTTTCATCTCGACCTGAACCTGCTCCAGTGATGTCGGACTCTGTCTCCAGGCACCATAGACGTCATGGCTTATATTACTGGGAGGCATGTGTGTGCTGTCCAGCAGCTCAACAGGAGTAATCAGCTTCCAGCCATGGCCATTGGAGCAATACCACACCCTACTTAAACTCCATGCTGGGAATTGCCAGTTATTGGCCGCGCATCTCCTGACTCTGAACGTGACAGCTTCATATATTTCTACACAGCTGTCATGCTTGAGGATGGTAGACACGAGGTAAGTTCGTGCATTGTGATACGAGATTGGACCGATAATCAGAAATTTGAGAGAGCCCTTAATCCCTTCACGTTGAAGCTTTTTTTAAGTTCAGTTTATCCTTATCTTGATCTAGCTTGTTCATGATTACATGTTTATCTGTAAAAGCTCATGACTTTGAATTCGACACATTTGACTTAAAGGGGTTTTCCCACGAATGAAAGTTAATTTTAATCAATAGATCTTGGAATAATAATAACTTCCACAATTGGATGTGAATAAATAAAATGTTCCTGTCCTGAGATAATCTTATACATGTGCCCCTGCTGTGTACTGTGTAATGGCTGTGTCTGACCATGCAGGGGCAAGGTCTGATCATACCACAGCTCCTGGGCAGGGGAGGATGCAAAAGATAATACAGAAATTACAGCACGGGATCACAGCTGATTCTTTTTGTGAAGTAAAACATTTCCCTGCCTGTTTTTAAACAATGTTTTCCTTCAAAGAAAGAATCATGTGTGAACCTGTGCTGTCCTGTCTGTATACTTCTGTGCTTCCTCCCCTGCTTAGGAGATGTGGAATGATCAGACCATGTTCCTGTACGGTCAGACACAGCCATTACACAGTACACAGCAGGGGCACATTTATAAGATTATCTCAGCACAGGAACATTTTATTTAAATACATTCAATTGTGGAACTTATTATTATTCCAAGATCTATTGATTAAAATTAACTTTTGTTTGTGGGAAAACCCCTTTAAGTTCCGTTCCATCTTCCTGGCATCTGACCTTGTCTCAGACTACGATTTTGCCTTTTGAGCTTAACCCCTGGATCTGTATCTTCGGTGACTGACCCATCCTTGCCTCAGCCTCACTCCTTTGGTCAAAAGCTACAGTACATCATGGACACAACCGAAGGGGCCCCATTGTAAGTCAAATGGGTAAAAAGGGTTGTCCAGGGTTTTTCTCATTTTTTACTATGGACCTTTTTTTATTATGGACCTTAAAACTAACAGGCCGGTTCCACACAGTGATGGCTCCTGACAGAGATTCAGCTTCCATGTCAACAGAGCAGCTCTTGCTCTTCCAGGCTGCTCTGTTGACTGGGCATGACTGCCAAAATCATGAAGTCACTGGCAGGAGCGGACTGTGGCCACTCTATGCCAGCAGAGATTGGTGCCTAGCTCAACAGTCAGGTAGTTAGCAACTCCTTGCCTGTTAGTTCTTAGGCCCATAGTAGTGATGAGCGAGCATACTCGCAAGTACTCGGTACTCGCCCGGGCATCTCAGTACTCGAGATGCTTGGAGCTCGCCGAGTACTTGTGAGATGCTCGAGCGGATGCTCGGGTCCCCTCCCTGCTTGTTTGGCACTATTTAGAGCGCCAATCAACATGCAGGGACTGCATGCCACTCATTGTAATGCCGCCGCCATGGTGGCTGTGGCATTACAGTGATTGGCTGGCCGCACAGCGTCATCAGGTCTATATCAGACCTGGTGCCGCTATGCTCATCACAGTCACTCTGGAATCAGGCAGAGTAGGGAGAGGTGCTGCTGTGTCAGGGAGAGATTTGATCCTGTATTAGGTAGTGTAGGGAGAAAAACCGTACATTACACATATCCATCTTAACAAACAGTCCTTCTGAGGACTAACTAATCCATCTGCAGAGATACAGTATCAGGCAGGCAGTGTATATAGGCAGGCAGGCAGGGTATATCTCAGACTGCAGTGCATATAGCACAAGAGGCTCCATTCCAATTCTGCCTTCTGCTGCTGTTAGATATTTCTATACAAAGGCCCAGGTCTCAGGGGCCAGGAATACTTTTTTTGGATCTTAATCCTCAATATTTGCTTAAAAAGCAATCCAGAGAACACCGTTTTTCTGCGCCATTTGCTTGTTGGCACTCCAGAATACAGCCAGGTGCTTTCCATATTACAGCGGTAGAAATCCAGCTATTTAAAACTCTGTTTTCTCCATCACACGGATCACATATACGTTTTCAGAAAATACTGCCATTTCTGGCCTCCATTAAAAATTTCTTTCAGTGTGTCAGTGAAGCAATTCACACCAGTTTGCTGTCCAAACTACTTACCTACAGGCCAGGTATTTAAAACTCTGTTTTCTCCGTCACACGGATCACATATAAGTTCGCTTCAAATTCAGTCCTCCATTTAAAATGGGCAAGGCACTTGGCAAGGGACGGGGAACTGGACGTGATGGTGATCGTGCATGCAGAGGCCGAGGACAAGGCCGTGGGCAAGCTGAAATTGTGCTACAACAAACACCCACATCTTCTCGCCCGACCTTCCTGTCCCAATTCCTAGGGGACCGCAGCACACCACTATTGAACCCAGAGTAGTGTCAAAAGCTTGTTGGTTGGATAGCGGATAATGCTTCCAGTCACTTAGCCACCACTACCACCCTGTCTTCCACACGGTCAAGTCTCAGTAGCCGTGAGTCTGGACCGCATATTCCTCACCCTGATCCTCCTTCCTCCCACCATGCTGAGTGCCCAGAGACAACTGATCCCACACTTGGACACCCTGAAGAGCTGTTCACTTTTCCATTTATAGATTCGGGCCTCTCGCCCGGTCCACTTGAAGCGGGGCAAGAGGAGATCGCATGTAGTGATGCCCAAATATCTGAGCAGCCACGGTCACACGAAGGCGACGGTGGGAAAGTGTCACAAGAGGTAGACGATGATGAGACACAATTGCCAGAAAGTCAGGAGGAGGACCAGGGTGCGTAAGTGGAAGACGAGATGAAGGATGATATAGTAACTGACCCAACCTGGCAGGAGGATATGCAGAGCAAGGACAGCAGCACACAGGGGGAGGGAGGCAGAGCACCCCAACAGGCAGGAAGAAGCAGTGTGGTGGCAGCAGACAGAAGGCAGGCAACCGTTGCCCGTAACACCAACACGAAGGAAGTTGCCAGTACAACTGTTAGTGACGCGCCCCCAGGGCCGTGGGGTACTCGGCAGCCGGGCCTCTGATTGCCGGGGGATATCACGGTGGCTGGCCCGGTCCGTGATCCAGGGCGGGCAGTGCAAAAAGGGGGGTACTTTTATATGGGGTTTTTGGGATTGTTCGTGACGCCACCTGTGGAATGCGGCCAAAGGGTAGCCGCCGCTGCGGAGCAGTCCTCTGGAGCTGGTCATGGTGTGGCTCTCCACAGGTAGAGCTGGCTCCAGGGCATTGTAGTAAGATGGTGGTTGCGCTGGGCGTTGTAGTGCAGTGAGGGAAAGGTGGCGCAGATAAGGAATGGACGGAGGCAGTGCGGTGCCGTCATCCGAGTTTTTACTTACAGTTCTTATGACAGTTCCACTGGTGCACTGTACAGGTGTCAGCCTCCCACGTCGCGCTGCGTTCACGAAATAGGGGTTCAGCACTTCCTCAGGCAGATTAGGAGTACCGGATAGAACCCCAATTTCTCGTGTTCCTAACTAGACCGTCTTCACGCTGGGTCTTTCTCCCTCCTGCCCTGCTCTGCCCACTCTCAATCCCGTACCCCCTGGGATCCCTTCCTTAGAATGGAGCCTACTCCTCTGCTCCCCTCCTGGGCCCCTATCACTAGGCCCCTACTTGTGGAGCAGAGCTCCTGCTGAGACTCTGCTCCCGGACTGTTCTTCTGAACTGCCCTGCTGTACTGAACTACCACCCTAAAATGGCTTCCCTTTATATATCCCTACTACCATAGTGTACCCTTAAACTACTTCCTCCACCCACACCCACTACTGGTTCCCCCCTAGCTCTGGGTTCCCCCCACTCCAGCCAGGGACAGGGCTCAGCAGCTGCGCACTGCATGTTGCCCCTCCAGCCGGCCTGGAGCAGTGTAGTATTGGATGCAGGTGTTTGGGGTTCCGTGCAGCAATCCCTCTTTATCTGAGAGAAGGGAGACACCACACCTCTGGGTGAGGTGCAGTACCTCTGTGGCGACTGAACCCTCAGGGGCGCCACATTAGGTCTTCCCGAGTCTGGTTGTTTTTTAAAGACTCTGCCGATAACCCCAAAAAGGCCATTTGCACCACTTGCCAGGCCAGCATCAGCAGGGGTGGCAAAACGACCATCCTGACCGCCACCAGCATGATCAGGCACGTGGCAGCAAAGCACCCGACTTTGTTGGCCGAACCCCAGGGTCCAGGAACAGTGTCTGCGGGTGGCACCATTGCTTCTTCCGCTGTTGTGCATACAAGCCAATCCCCTGTCCATGGTGAATGCGAAGATGCCTCCTGTCCTGCACCTGTCGTTGCACACTCTCGAGTAGCAGCATCAGGAAGCACGTCCATGTCCTTGTCCCAGCGCAGCGTTCAGTTGTCCATACCTCAGTCTTTGGAACGCAAGCGCACATATGCAGCCAACTCCCCACAGGCCACACTACTAAATTCTCACATTTCACGACTGCTTGCGCTCGAAATGTTGCCTTTTAGGCTCGTGGAGACAGGAGCATTCCGCAACCAGATGTCGTCCCTCGGTACTCGGTCCCCAGCCGCCACTATTTCTCCCGGTGTGCCGTCCCCGCATTACACAAGCACATATCCCAAAACATTAGCCGTGCTCTCAACAACGCAGTTACCGGTAAAGTCCACCTAACCACGGACACGTGGACAAGTGCTTGTGGGCAGGGACGGTACATCTCGCTGACGGCACACTGGGTTAACATAGTGGAAGCCGGGACCCAGTCGGACCTTGGGATGGAACACGTCCTCCCGACGCCAAGGATTGCGGGCCCTAGGTCAATCAGGGTTGCCCCCACGGTCTACAGCTCCTGCACCTCATCCTCCTCAGCCTCCCACTCCTCTTCAGCCTCCATCTCCGAAATGACCACATCAGTCACAAGCTGGAAGCACTGCAGCACTGCCTCGGCCAAGCGGCAACAGGCTGTGCTGAAGCTAATATGCTTAGGTGAAAAACCACACAATGCTGAAGAGTTGTGGACAGCTCTGAAAGAGCAGGCAGATCTGTGGCTCACACCGCTGAACCTACAGCCAGGCATGGTCGTGTGTGACAATGGCCGGAACCTGGTGGCGGCTCTGAGGCGAGGCAAGCTCGCACACGTACCATGCCAGGCCAATGTGCTTAACCTCGTGGTTCAGCGGTTTCTCAAATCCTACCCGGAGCTGCCGGATCTGCTTGCTAAAGTACGTCGCCTGTGTGCCCATTTTATAAAGTCACCTACCACTTCCGCCGCCCTTGCCGTGTTTCAGCAGCGTTTGCAGCTTCCGGCTCACAGACTGGTGTGTGATGTCCCCACGCAATGGAACTCTACACTGTAGATGTTGGGAAGGATTTGTGAGCAGAAGAGGGCAGTTATTGAGTACCAGCATCAACAAGGCCGTCGGTATTCAGTTCAGACTCCACACATAAGACCTCAGGAGTGGCCATAATTAGCGTCACCATCCCGCTTCTCTGTCTTCTGAAACGCTTTCTGCTCACAATCAAAGAGGATGCATTGCAGGAGGAGCACGATTAGATGGAGCAAGGAACCATACAGGGTGATTACACACAGCCCAGCCTCATCTCATCCCAATGTGGATTGAGTGACAATGAGGAAGAGGAGGAGGAGGAGGAAGAACAGGAGATAGCAGCATTCACTGCATAGGTCAACTCTATGGGAGACCCACTTCCTAATAGTGGGAACATTATTTTTGAGGAGGCCCTCTGACCTCCACGTTTCTTCCAAGGGGCATTGGAGTGCCTCCAAATTTTTGGCAACCCTTGCATTCACTGCATAGGCCAGCACTATGGGAGACCCACTTCCTAATAATGGGAACATTTTTTCATGAGGCCCTCTATGTCTCTTCCAAGGGGCATTGGAGTGCCTCCAAATTTTTGGCAACCCTTGCATTCACTATATAGGCAAACACAATGGGAGACGAACTTCCTAATAATGGGAACATTGTTTTCAGGAGGCCCTCCTCTAAGTCTCTTCAAATGGGTATTTGGGTGCATCCAAATTTTCAAAGTGGTATTGGAGTGCGTCCAAATCTTGGGCAGCCCTACCACTCACTGTATAAGCAATAACAGTATAGGAGACCCACTCTTTAGTAATGGGAACAATAAAACATAGCCGACTGATGGCTCTCTAAGAATAGTGAGGGCCGACTGCTGGCCCTTTAAGAATAGTAAAGGCCGCCTGATGGCCTTATAAAAATAGGCTTTGTGACTTTCAGAGTCCCTCCTTCATAAATGAAACACGATGTGTCTGATGATATCTCACACATCACATTGCCAGATAAGGTTGTAAAATGTTAAAATGACATTTCCTGGTAAATGCATTTGTCACAGTTGAAAGCAATGCAAAAGTGAAAAAAAGCATCAAAAACACTACATGTGAACATAGTCCAAGGTGTGGAGGAGCATTTTTGTTTTTGGTTATTTATTTTGCTTTATATACAAGTCATTACCCTGGAAAGGATCTTCCTTAACATATTTCCCAGGAAAATCAATTTTGTTTTTGTTTTTGTATGTTTTATTGTGAGTCCGTAAAAGTGGCATAATACCTCTGACAATGTTGTTGACAGAAGTGACCTGGGAGTCAGAAATCCTTCCAGGGGTCTTCCTCATACTGATCCCATGTCATTTGAGCACTGTTTCCATCGATTTGGGCAATTTATAGGCCCTCTGCAGACCGCCTGGGGGAGTTACCTGAAAAATGCTCGAGTTTCCCATAGACTTACATTGGGCTCGTTGCTCGGGTCGAGCTCCCGAGTATTCCAATGTGCTCGACCCGACATTGAGCACCCGAGCATTTTAGTGCTCGCTCATCACTAGCCCATAGTAAAAAAAAACTAAATTGTGCGGGAAAACCTCTTTAATGGGTGAAGTCCCAGTTTTCTCTCATACCAGCTATTCGGAGAAGCATGTGCCAAGTCTGTCGGAAGCAACCTCCTTGAGCTGACTGCCTTTGACTTTATACAACGTTTTGGGGATTTTTTTGTAAGTTATTGGGTTACATCTTGGGGCTATGCACCCCAAGAGTAGTAAATACATAATAATAGATAGAGTGATAGAAGGGACATAACCACATTGGGTGCAGGTGTTGCAGACATATCTGGTTTCTGGAGGCAGGGGAGCCCTAAAGGTCTGTTTAGCCCTTACAAGAAAACTAAGAAAGCCAATGTTATTTGGTCTCTTTGGCCCAATTCTATCAGAATGGTCATCATGAGAGAAACATTTTCCAGCAGGTCTGATAACTTTTTCTGACAAATGCAGCAGATTTGATCAATGACTGACAATAGAAATGGAGGAATTGATTCACTGGACTTTAAAGTAGCAGCAAAAAATATTGACTTATCACATTGACTTGGTCACGGTTTGGGGCCCTGTTAGAGATTTTGTACTGGGGCCCACAGGTTTCAAGTTACACTTCAGATAGATATTAGAGATGAGTGAATGAAATTCGCCTTTAATGTTGCAAAAATAGTGAGTTCATATGAATCCAAATTTTTTGTGATGGGCTTCATGCAAGTTCAGCAAAATGCGAGTCAGACAGCCTCACTGTAGTTCGTTGCTTTTCTTTGGTCTAGTGGAGCCTTTTCGTCTATCCTGACATCTTTAGTGATGACTAGGCCAGGCATCGTCCTGACATCACATGAGGCCTAGTAGGCATAGTAGATCTAACCAGATTAGCATTGGACTGGTACACTGGAAGACCAGAGGATTCCCCGGTGGGCCCCAATCACTGGCATAGCTGCTGAATGCATCAACCTGCTGCAACTATATTGTGTGCTCCTAGTGACTCTTTAATAAAGGTCCCATTGCCACTTTAACATCCCTTACCCCTTTCTTTGGCTCCTCCTCACACACAGAGTGTAGTTTCTGCTGTCAGGGCAGAAAGTGTGGGGAGGATGTCTGCAGAGTGTTAAGTAATGTTGCTGCTGATTTTTCAATACTTCCAGCAATCCTGCATAAAATAAGTGTATTTTTTTTTTAAAAAACTGCTAATATTTATCGTGTTTATGTATGTTTTGTACAAATTTGTCCATGTGACTGTGCGTACATGTGATACTCTATGTGTGTATGTGCTCACCTATAATGTGTGCGAGTGTGTATACATATGTACACACACACCATACAAGAGTATAAAGTGACTGACATCACATTGTATGTAAATATTATATATATATGACAGTGGTGGTGGGCCCTGGATCAGTTAGAAATCATGTGTGCTGTGGATGAGAGGGGGCCCTTAGTTAGTTATGGCCTAATAGGTTATATAACAACTTTTGTTTAAAATGCATAGGAGGTGACAGAGTTAAAGGGGTAACCAAGGCTTGAGATTCACATCTGCAGTCAATCTATGTGACTGCGACTTGTAGATCCTTACATCGTATGCGCTATGTACTGTGCAGATTCTCCAGTGTTGGGAGCTGGCAGGCGCGTGACCACATGTATCTGATTTGCATACATGCCGACTAGACGTGTGCGGCCTCTCTTAATACATCTAGTTGGAATGTGGCCTGAAGTATGCAAATCATATACTTGCGATCACATGACTGCCCGCTCCATACACTGGAGAATCCTCACAGTGTGCAGTGCGCATGATCTGAGGATCTACATAAAGTGACTGCAGACTTGTAGCCTAAGGCGGGACAACCCCTTTAAGGAGAGATCTCTTTCTATATCAATAAAGCCGTAACTCTTTAAGGCCCTTTCCTAACATCCAGCACTGTTTTTCCTAGAAATGCTCATTTCCCGATAATTGTGCAACCTATCACAGGCCGCCGATCACCATGTGAAATGAGTAAAAAGCCAATGATCTTTTGGGCTTTCAAAAAAATGTATTGTTCTCGGCAGCACATTGTCCTGTATAAACATGATCTGAACTACCTAGAACAATGGCAGCCTTTATGCACTGAGCAATCTACAGTATTATGCCAACGATTAGCAAACATGTTGCCGGTTTGCGGTTGTTTAATTCACATACTGAGCATTTTGAGCAAAAATTTTTTGCAATGCACAGATGAGATTTGATCAATTCTCATCTGTTTATCTGATAGTAGTGTATTTTACACTTTAGATTTTGCAGGAAGATCCGCAGCAAATACGCAAATGTGACGCCCAGCTGCGCTTGGTATCACAGATCCTGGAAGGGTCTATTGATGGATTCCTCCACAAGAGGCCCCCATAACCATTCACACATCTCCACCTTCCACCTCACACCAGCAGAGGGAGCCCGTTAGGGATAGGTAAATAGGGAAGGTGGAGCCAGGCAGCAGTCAGTCTAGACTGGAGTCGACAGAGAACCAAGCCTGTTGAGAGAGTTCCTGCAGTAGAGAAGCCTGAAAGAGGTCATTCTGCAGTGGAGCACAGTCCAGACTCAGTTGTAGCTCAGAGGAGTGAGCTCTAGGTGTGCTGTCGCCATAAGATCGGTGAAGTGCGACAAGCTGCCGTTAGTGTGAGTAGCCTAGTGAGGGCCCGAGTAGGCCGAAGGCGAGTGGAGAGTTAGTACATAGGGGGTAGAGGAGCTTAACTTGCTCACCCCGAAGCATTTACCGGACACCGGGTCCGAAGTTTACCGGGATCTCTATGACCCAGTAAGATATAACCGGAATCCCTGGAGAACTACAAGTCTCAGGATCGTAAAAAGTGCTGATACGTAACAGAGCCAGGAGACACATAGGCCCCGCAAGCTGAGGAGTGTGTACTTTAAGGAAAGGCCCTACCACAAGGTCAGCGAGCGCAGGACAGAGACAAAGTTAGGCCTAGCTTCAGGCAGGTCAGAAACTTACTACGCAGAGGCAAGAAACAGGAGGCCCAAAAACCCGCTCATTGGGGAGGATCCTGACATGCACCCTTCACCCTACAGTGCTCTGGGACGTGCCTGAATTTCCATCAGTAAAAGGTACTGAAGTGACTATCGTGTCTGTCCCTGTTCTTGCTCTTACCCGGCTCGGTCTCGCCTGTCCTGCATACCCCGTCATACACTGCCCTGAGGCTTAGCTCCACCTGTGGGGAGCTATACCATCGAGCTGCCTTATCATCGGCCTCAGTGGACTGCGCAGCGCTGGTGATCCTCACCAGAAGCCACGGGTGGCATCACGAACTCTAATAAACTTAACAAATTATCCACCCTTTTTAAAGAGAGACCCCAGGGTACGGGCCCAGGAGCCGACCACCGCGACATCCCTAAAGGCCCGGGTACCGAGTCATCCCCATTCCCCTGGGCGAGTCATCTCTAATTGGCGTCACGAACAGGATTGCGTGCCCGCTGCAACGACAAAGTGTTATGCCCGTTGCCTCCGGGTACTGTGAGCCTTTATTCTGAACTGTGTACGTAAAGTTGTGGTGAAGGTTGCCGCCATTGTTGGGCCGCTGAGCGAGAAGAAGGGCGTAACCGCGGGAAAGTTAGGGGCGTACCTGCAAAAGAGCACGAAGCCCCGGACACGCCCCACTTCTCGACGTCAAACCAGGAAGCGCCAGGTCCTGTATGGAGCATCGCTGAACGCTCTGACGTAGGAGGCAAGCGACGCAAGGTCCTGAAGACAACCGTCACCTGCGGAGCTGCGGCCTACCAGAAGAAAAACTAGAAGGTAGGCCACGGTTAACTAGGGGGGCGCCAAGATGTCCGACGAACAGCAGAACGCCGACGTGCCAGCCAACGTCCCTGAGGTTCAACCCGCGCCCGATGATGAGCAGGCCGAAGCCGCCGCTCCACCAGCAGCGCCTGTAACACCTGTTATTCCTATGACTTTACCTACATTCCTGGAGCAAAGTGGCTCCCACAGTACAACGACAAACCAGATACCCTGTCTGGATTCAAACGGAAGATATGTGGTATCATGGACATGTACTCTATGACCGGCAAAAAAAGAGCCGTCGTTGTATTAGGACAACTAACCGGTGCTGCGGAACGGGAAGTGGAAACATGGTCGGCCGCAGACCAGGAGTCAGTGTCCACAATCTTTCAAAAACTACAGACTGTCTTTGAGGACCTTACTGAGGCGGAGCTCCGGATGAGGTTCTACAGCTGCTCCCAACAACAGGAGGACAATGTTCGGGACTACGCCTGGCTTCTTCAAGGGGCCCTGCGAGCTCTGAACCAGGTTAGTCCAACCAGCGTTGAGAATGAGAACAAGATGCTGAAGGAACAGTTTGTCCGGGGACTGAGGTCTCCAGAGGAGAGCAGGACTGTGCGTTGGTGGTCCCTGGATCATCCAGATGCCACCTTTGACAACCTTAGGGACATTGCTATAAAAGGACTGCAGCCCCTGGAAACAAATGCCATCCAATGTTACCAGGGTGGGGCTACCCCAGTACCTGCTACACCCACCTTTTCCCCAGTGGCTGCTGAAGCTAAGGTTCCAGCAACGTCCCCTAAAGAACTGGACAGTCTGCGCTCTGAGGTGCGTCAGTTGAGCAAAACCCTGACCACCGTGCTGAGTGCTTTGCAGCTGCGGACGGAGCCCGAGGAAGGAGGGAAAATCCTGCTAGCCGATACCCCTGAGGATGTCCCCTGGATGCGGAGGAGGAGGAGGCCGACACCCACCTCGCCGAGGACCAGTGACCAGCGCCGTCCACAGAAGGACCCTGCCTGCTACCACTGCCGCGAGACCGGACGCATCGCCCAGAATTGTCCTTTAAACGAGAAAACCCTGGGTCCGAGGGCCGACACCCAGGAGTAAACTCACCAGGCCCATCAGACTGGTACAACAGGTTTGTCGGAGGAAGACCTTTCCTGTCCATTGTGTTGGATGGGATCCCGACGCATGCCCTGCTGGACACAGGATCTCAGGTAACCATCATACCTGATGTCCTCTACAAGAGGTTCTGGTCCATGGACGACCTGCGTCCGCCAGCTCCAAATTTGTCAGTATATGCCTCACATGGACTCCCCCTTAACCTACTCGGGGTTAAGATTGTGACTGTAAAGGTGGGGAGAGTGGAGCTGAAAGATCAGGGGCTAATTGTAGTAGAGACTAATCCTGATGACACTAATCCGCATATGGTACTAGGCACTAATATTGTTGGTAACTGTTTGGGAGAAGTTGTGTTCTTGCTCCAACAGATCGCCGACACTGCCAGACCAAGTCAGAGAAGGGCGCTGCAGAAGGAAATCCAAGTCCTGATGTATCAACAGCAAGTAAGGTTAACAGACGGTGAAATCGGTAACGTGTGGGTAACGGACCCAATACCCATTGTCATCCCCCCAATGAGTGAAATGCTCATCTGGTGTAGAGCTGCTATAGGTCTTAGAGGACAGAGTTACCAGGCGGTAGTAGAAACTCTTTGCTCCGAGCACAGACCCACGCTCTTAACTGCCAGGGGAGTGGTAGATGTACGCAATGGGAGGGTGCCTGTCCATCTTCTCAACTTAGGGTAAGATGAGGTCAGACTGCCACGTTATGCCACTGTTGCCAAATTACATGCTGTCAATAACAACTGTATTCACGAGGCAGAGTCCTTAACTTCACCAGACGAAGTGGAGGATAATGACCCTGCAACCCAGGTGGAGGATGGGTGTCAACAGCTCCATGTTGGGACAGACACCACTCCTGCCCATCAAAAACAGGGAGTACACCGGGTGGTTCAAGAATACTCGCAGGTGTTCAGCAAACATCCACTTGACTTTGGGAGGGTTAAGGGGGTTCAACATCATATCCCCACAGGTAACCATTCCCCAATCAAAGAACGTTATAGGCCTATACCCCCAGCTCAATACCAGAAGGCAAAAGAAATGCAGCATGACATGAGGAAGGCGGGAGTAATAAGGGATAGTTGTAGTCCCTGGGCAGCTCCCCTAGTGCTAGTTAGGAAAAAGGACGGGAGCATGAGAATGTGTGTAGATTACCGATAAGTAAATCGTATTACACATAAAGATGCATACCCTTTACCATGCATAGAGGAGTCCCTAGCTGCCTTAAAGTCTGCAAATTACTTTTCCACCCTTGACCTCACTAGTGGGTACTGGCAAGTAGCTGTGGCTGAGGAGGATCGGGAGAAGACGGCCTTCACAACCCCGATGGGACTCTGCGAAGTCAACAGTATGCCATTTGGACTCTGCAATGCCCCCGGAACGTTCCAGAGATTGATGGAGTGCTGTCTGGGACACCGCAACTTCGAGACTGTGTTACTTTACCTGGACGATGTAATTGTGTACTCCAGAACGTATGAGGACCACTTGAAACACCTGGCAGAGGTATTTGAGTCACTGTCCCAGTACGGGATGAAGTTGAAGCAGTCAAAATGCCACCTGCTCAAGAGAAAGGTACAGTACCTGGGGCACATTGTCAGTCCGGAAGGGGTAGCACCAGACCCGGAGAAAGTCACAGCCATCCAGAAGTGGCGGGAGCCAAAGAACCTCAAGGAGGTGCGTCAGTTCTTGGGACTAGTAGGATACTACCGGAGGTTCGTAAAGGACTACACTAAGAAAGCAGCTCCTCTGCAAGACCTCCTGGTAGGGCAGTCCCCCAAAGGCAGAAGTCCCCCATTCCACTGGGGTAAGGAGCAAGCCCAGTCGTTTCAGGAGATGAAGGAGATCCTGACGGGTGATGTAGCCTACCCTGACTGCAGCCAACCGTTTCTGCTGTATACAGATACCAGCAACGAACGGCTGGGTGCTGTCCTAAGTCAGAAGGAGAATGGCCAAGAGAAAGTGATCGCATACGCAAGCAGGAAGCTCTGCCCGACTGAGAGGAACCCAGAGAACTAGAGCAGCTTTAAGTTGGAGTTCCTGGCCTTGGTCTGGGCCATCACTGAAAGGTTTAAGCACTACCTGGCCTCCAGCAAGTTCATTGCCTTTACTGATAACAACCCCTTGACCCATCTTGAAACAGCTAAGTTGGGGGCACTGGAACAACGATAGATGGCTCGGCTGTCAAACTACCAATTTACAATTAAATACCGGGCGGGCCGCAAGAACGCCAACGCTGATGCCCTGTCTAGGATGCCTCACCAGTCAGACACAGAAGAAGAAGTGGATGACCTGGAAGAGATAGAGCTACCTGCCTTTCACCGGAGTGGGATGATCCACGAGCAACGAGCCTCCAGGAAGCAGCGTGGAAAGACGTTAAACCCCCTGCCTCACCACAGCTGGAAAGAGACCCAGGACAGCGACCCGGTTGTCAGCCGCATTAAGGAGCTGGTAACCCAAGAAGGTGCCTCTCTGGAGAAAGATGCGTCTCTGCAAGCAAAACAGCTATGGAACGAGAGAAACCGGCTGCTTATCTACCGTGAGAAGCTGTGCCGGAGGTACGTTAATCCAAGAACTCATGAGATGATATGGCAGATAGTGGTCCCGAAGACAGACATCCAGATAGTATTAGAAGCTTACCACGATCAGGCGGGGCACTTTGGCTGGAAAATGCTAGAGACCCTGCTGAAGTGTCGATTCTACTGGGTAGGAATGCGCAGCTCCATTGAGAGGTGGTGCCGGGACTGTGGACCCTGTGGCCTAAGAAGAAAAGACTTCAGCAGCCAGAAGGCAACCCTACAACCTATCAAGATGACTCGACCCCTGGAGATCGTGGCTCTGGACCATGTCAAGCTGTCCCCCAGCAGATCAGGGTGTTCCTATGCTCTGACTATGGTGGATCACTACTCACGTTTCCTGGTGGTCGCCCCCGTCAAAGACCTGACGGCAGAGACAGCAGCAAAGACGTTCCAAGCGTATTTCTGTAGACCTCATGGTTACCCTGAGCAGGTGCTGACAAACCAAGGCCCGGCCTTTGAGGCTGAGTTCTTCAAGGAGTTCTGCCATTTGTACGGTTGTAAAAAGATAAGAACTACACCCTACCACCCACAAACCAACGGTCTCTGCGAAAAGATGAACAACATCATCATCGACCTGCTAAAGACCATACCACTTGAGGAGAGAAACCAGTGGCCAGATCTACTACATCACTTAGTGGATCTGTACAATCATATACCAGTAAGTTCCACTAATTGCACCCCGGCATACCTAATGCGGGCAAGGCCAGGAAAGCTGACCATGGATCTGGAGCTTGGTGTTGTTGAGCCTGAAGCTGATATGACCACTGAAGACTGGGACAAGACCAGACAAGAGCTGTACAGAAGGGTACAAGCTTGTGTCGAGGACAGTCTTACTCAGGTGAGAGAAAAGCAGGAAATGCACTACAACAAAAACGCACCCGCAGAACCTTTCACACCTGGTGAAACAGTATTGAAAAGGAAAAGACATAATCACAAACTTGATGACCAGTGGGAAAAATACCCCTACACTGTGTTACCGTCAAGGTTTGACAACAAGAAGACATGCATAATCAGTCGAGATGGAGGAAAAACATCTACAACAGTGTCCAGGGATCACCTAAAGTTGTGTCCAGACTTACTGAAACCCCAAGAAAAAGAAGTGCCTCTCACAATCCCGGAAGAACCTAAAGAAACAGTGATCCACACTGACCTAGGAGACTTCCCAGCAGATTGGCCTCAGATAGGAGGAGCAGTAATCATCCCAGTACTCCAATTCTATGAACAGCCAGAAAACCCTCCACAGCAAGATGAACCTGTAAGTGCTGCAGAAGAGCCAGCTCAAGAAGTATCCCCGGATGAAGGATCCCTGGTAGGAGCATAGCAAGAGGGCCCAGCCAATGGTAGACTTGCCAGTCCAAGAGAGAGAGGTTAAGGCAGTTTTACAAGATGGTCACATGTAGAACTGGTAGAGTAACTGGGAATGCAGACACTGATGCCCCACAGACCACCGCACTACGCAGATCAGCACGTAGCACGAGAGGTAAACCCCCTGCTAGGTACACGCAGTAGATGGTCAAAAGTTCTGAAAGTGTAGATAGTTACCCCTGGGGTATTGTGTATTTAAATTGAAATGTATTGTATAATTGTGTATTTTCAATGCATATGTTTGCCTTCGTTAATTTGTGCTATACCTTATTAATTATTTTATTATTTACATAAAGAACTGCGTGGCTGAGGACTGTGTGCAGCCCAAAAACTGCTTTTGTACATAATTGCGCTCCTTGGAGTGCCCTTTAGGTGACCTCAGAAGAAAAACCTGTCTGGAGTGGCTCTAATGGAGGTCCGGCTCGGGATCTTCATGCGCTGCAGCCACCCCAGGGCCTACGTAGAGGGTTTAGGACAGGGTTTAGGACAGGTCCCTCAAACCGCCAAGTACTCTACCCTGTGAGATGGACATCCTTGCTTGGAACCTCACCATAGACTCGAATTCTGAGGACACTCCGTATTTGTTATTGTTATGTAACGTTTAAGCTTGGTGCCTCCCATAAAGAGAAGATTGTTCTTGTATTGTTTATGTTTCCTAATGTTATTGTTTTGAAAAATGTACTTCAGCTTGGGAGTGCTGAGTTTAACTAGGGGGGAATGTGACGCCCAGCGGCGCTTGGTATCACAGATCCTGGAAGGGTGTATTGATGGATTCCTCCACAAGAGGCCCCCATAACCATTCACACATCTCCACCTTCCACCTCACACCAGCAGAGGGAGCCCATTAGGGATAGATAAATAGGGAAGGTGGAGCCAGGCAGCAGTCAGTCTAGACTGGAGTCGACAGAGAACCAAGCCTGTTGAGAGAGTTCCTGCAGTAGAGAAGCCTGAAAGAAGTGCTGATACGTAACAGAGCCAGGAGACACATAGACCCCGCAAGCTGAGGAGCGTGTACTCCAAGGAAAGGCCCTACCACAAGGTCAGCCAGCGCAGGACAGAGACAAAGTTAGGCCTAGCTCCAGGCAGGTCAGAAACTTACTACGCAGAGGCAAGAAACAGGAGGCCCAAAAACCCGCTCATTGGGGAGGATCCTGACATGCACCCTTCACCCTACAGTGCTCCGGGACGTGCCTGAATTTCCATCAGTAAAAGGTACTGAAGTGACTATCGTGTCTGTTCCCGTTCTTGCTTTGACCCGGCTCGGTCTCGCCTGTCCTGCATTCCCCATCATACACTGCCCTGAGGCCTAGCTCCACCTGTGGGGAGCTATACCATCGAGCTGCCTTATCACCGGCCTCAGTGGACTGCGCAGCGCTGGTGAATATCATCAGAAACCATAGGTGGCGTCACGAACTCTAATAAACTTAACAAATTATCCACCCTTTTTAAAGAGAGACCCCAGGGTACGGGCCCGGGAGCCGACCACCGCGACATCCCTAAAGGCCATGCTAAAGGCCCGGGTACCGAGTCATCCCCCTTCCCCTGGGCGAGTCACAATGTGTGAACATACGCAAAGCATACTGTAAATCTGAACAGCCTTATTGAACCATATTAGTACCTAGCGCTGCCCGTGTGAGGTCACATTTTTTCACGGACCAAAAAAAGTGTAATCTCATTTTCACTATAACAAACTGTAAAATAAAAAGCAACTTTCAATCCTTGATAATAATGTATTTTTAGTAAAATAGTGCCAAACATGGGTACAGGTACTGTATGTGTTGCACTGCAGCTCAGCTCCTTTTCTTTCTGTGGGGCAGAGCACACGCCATGGTCAGGTATGGTTGCCTTCTTCCAAAAACAGAGCCACACCTGTCTATAGGCTGTGTTTGGCTTTGCAGATGAGCTACATTGCAATGAATGGGCTAAACTGCAATAACACACACAACCTGTGGAAAGGGGTGGCACTGTTTTTCTTAAAAAAAAAATAAATATAGAAAAAAAAAAACAGCCATGTATTCCTAACCCTGTAAACCCCTACAATGATGTTTTTATGTCCCTTATAAGTAGGAGTCAGTACTTATGAGGATTCATCATAGCCACATGAATTAGAAGGAATTTGAAAAATGTAATAATAGGCGTCTAGTGGCTTCAAATATCTGACTATTTGTTAGGATATAGACAACGAAGCAATGGTTGGCAAAATTGCTGCCTCTACTGTATCTAGGTGATGAATGCAGGTGAATAGCAAGAGGGAAATGCAACCTCTAATGTAAATAGTGTATACAATATAATGGGCTCTGAGTGCTCTTCATATACATTCACATCTGTTCCTACACTGCATATAAAAGGCGACATTGAATAAGCGTAACCAGTGAATACAAAAAAAAAAATACAAGTACAGACCAAAAGTTTGGACACACCTTCTCATTTAAAGATTTTTCTGTATTTTCATGACTATGAAAATTGTACATTCACACTGAAGGCATCAAAACTATGAATTAACACATGTGGAATTATATACTTAACAAAAACGTGTGAAACAACTGAAAATATGTCTTATATTCTAGGTTCTTCAAAGTAGCCACCTTTTGCTTTGATGACTGCTTTGCACACTCTTGGCATTCTCTTGACTCTGCTTATGGGGGGGGCATTATACTACAGACTCTGCTGATGGGGGTCGACGACATTATACTACAGACTCTGCCTATGAGGGGGGGGCATTATACTACAGACTCTGCTTATGGGGGGGGGGGCATTATACTACAGACCCTGCCTATGGGGGGAGAGAACATTATACTACAGACTCTGCCTATGAGGGGGGGAACATTATACTACAGACTCTGCCTATGAGGGGGGGAGCATTATACTACAGACTCTGCCTATGAGGGGGGGAGCATTATACTACAGACTCTGCCTATGGGGAGGGGACATTATACTACAGACCTTGCCTATGGGGGAGGGAACATTATACTACATACTCTGCCTATGAGGGGGGGAGCATTATACGACAGACTCTGCCTATGGGGAGGATAATTATACTACAGACTCTGCTTATGGGGGGGGACATTATACTACAGACTCTGCTTATGGGGAGGATAATTATACTACAGACTCTGCTTATGGGGGGGGCATTATACTACAGACTCTGCTTATGAGGGGGGGCATTATACTACAGACTCTGCTTATGGGGGGATGACATTATACTACAGACTCTGCTTATGGGGGGATGACATTATACTACAGACTCTGCTTATGGGGGGGGACATTATACTACAGACTCTGCTTATGGGGGGCGACATTATACTACAGACTCTGCTTATGGGGGGATGACATTATACTACAGACTCTGCTTATGAGGGGGGGCATTATACTACAGACTCTGCTTATGGGGGGATGACATTATACTACAGACTCTGCTTATGGGGGGGGACATTATACTACAGACTCTGCTTATGGGGGGGGACATTATACTACAGACTCTGCTTATGGGGGGATGACATTATACTACAGACTCTGCTTATGAGGGGGGGCATTATACTACAGACTCTGCTTATGGGGGGGGGATTATACTACAGACCCTGCCTATGGGGGGAGAGAACATTATACTACAGACTCAGCCTATGAGGGGGGGAACATTATACTACAGACTCTGCCTATGGGGGGGAGCATTATTCTACAGACTCAGCCTATGTGGGAGGGAATTATACTACAGACTCTGCCTATGGGAAGGGGGGAGCATTATACTACAGACTCTGCTTATGGGGGGGATGACATTATACTACAGACTCTGCTTATGAGGGGGGGCATTATACTACAGACTCTGCTTATGGGGGGGATGACATTATACTACAGACTCTGCTTATGAGGGGGGGCATTATACTACAGACTCTGCTTATGGGGGGATAACATTATACTACAGACTCTGCTTATGGGGGGGACATTATACTACAGACTCTGCTTATGGGGGGATGACATTATACTACAGACTCTGCTTATGAGGGGGGGCATTATACTACAGACTCTGCTTATGGGGAGGGGATTATACTACAGACCCTGCCTATGGGGGGAGAGAACATTATACTACAGACTCAGCCTATGAGGGACTGCATTATACTACAGACTCTGCTTATGGGGGGGGGGGGCATTATACTGCAGACCCTGCCTATGGGGGGAGGGAACATTATACTAAGTGGGCGGCACGGTGGCGCAGTGGTTAGCACTGCAGCTTTGCAGCACTGGGGTCCTGGGTTCAAATCCCACCAAGGACAACATCTGCAAGGAGTTTGTATGTTCTCCCTGTGTTTGCGTGGGTTTCCTCCGGGTTCTCTGGTTTCCTCCCACACTCCAAAGACATACTGATAGGGAATCTAGATTGTGAGCCCCGATGGGGACAGCGACGATAATGTATGTAAAGCGCTGCGGAATATGTTAGCGCTATATAAAAATAAAGATTATTATTATTATTACTACAGACTCTGCCTATGAGGGGGGGAGCATTATACTAAAGACTCTGTCTATGGGGGGGATAATTATACTACAGACTCTGCCTATGGGGAGGATAATTATACTACAGACTCTGCCTATGGGAAGGGGGGAGCATTATACTACAGACTCTGCCTATGGGGGGGAGCATTATACTACAGACTCTGCCTATGGGGGGGCATTATACTACAGACTCTGCCTATGGGGGGGAGCATTATACTACAGACTCTGCCTATGGGGGGGCATTATAGTATATGTAGGCTACTTGTACAGTGTGGGGATTACAGTTAGGGTCATACAGTGTGGGAGATAATGTGGGGTCTTTCCACAGTGTGGTGGCCATCATACAGTCTTGGAGACATCAGTTTGGAGGCTACTAAGGGGTCAGTATAATGCGTGTGGGGGGTACTATACAGTGAGGGGGAATTATACTGTGTATAAGAGAGCATCATACTGTGTAGAGGGGAGCTGTACAGGGGGGGAGACTCAAGACATTATTAAATGTTAAGTGGGCACTTATCGTTATAGGGGAACTCAGGTTATTATGACTGTTAGAGGGGCACACAGAGGGCACTATTACTTTATATGGGGCACAATGTGGGCACTGTTTTCTAGGACACTTGCACACGACATTACTATATTCTAGAGGTTTGTTTTACCATCTGGAAGGCACACAGTAGGTGCAGTAATAAGGACACATACGGCACCAGCGGCTCAGTATTGGATATCAGCAAGATGAGGAGTTTGTGCTGGTTGGGAATAGATGGGGACGGTGCCTGAAATGTGAGGAGTCAAATGTGTCTTTGTTGTGATCTCTGCAGACCTGAGACTTTGAGTCCTGGATGGAGAAGTCATCGTGTCGGTCTGGGCCAGATGGAAAAGACAGGAAAAGTGAACAATTTAATCAGAAAGAACGTAAGTCACTATATATAACTGTGCTGTGATCTCTTATATGTTCTGCAGGACTGGCATCTATCAATATATGTCACCATATGGCCATAATATCAGTGCTGGTCTTTGTATAGAGATTATTTTCAGTAACAGCTCGGTCATCTGCTGAGGTTCTCCTATATCCACTATCTGGGTGCGCCACCATAGCTGTAATCAGGGTTACCTGGTTAGGGGGCCACTCAGATGTTTCGTCCCCCCTGAACCAAAACCCTAGCTACGCCTCTGGTGAGTGGCCTCGCTCAATGCAAGTGAACTGTAGTTGGAATGTGGGCAGAAGTATGGAAATCACATACTTGCGGTCAAATGACCACCTGCTCCTGGTGCGGCACTGGTGAATCCTAACAGCACACAGATTGCGCGCTGTGAGGATCCACAAATCTGTAGTCACATAGAGTAACTTCCGACTTGAGCCCCAATCCAGGACAACCCCTTCAAGGAACACTCTCCATGCCCATGCTTTGGATACTTTTTCTTTGATATCATTGTGCATCATTTTCATAATCATTACAAAGTTCCTCATTTGCATAACTATTCATACTCACAACACGTGTATGTGTATTCAAAGTATTGTGTGTATCCAGGACGCTGCTGTCGTCATTAGCTCATATATTAGCACAGCTTCTATCCTGCACTTATTTGATCTTCAAGTAAATGGGAGATAAGCTGCAGTCTGGATCATACAGATACATGCCCTTTAAGGGAAGAAAATACAACCTACTTCATCTTATTTGTCTATTTTTCACATATACATAAATGATGCATTTGAAAAAATTAGAAAAGTTATCATTCTGCCAGTTAAGTACATCAATACTTTGCGGATCAATACAGTGCGGAGGTAAAGGATGAGCTATCACTGAGCATAAGGGCTTGTGCACATGACCGCAAAAAACAGAAGAGTGCTATTTGTCGTTTTGACGGACAACACTCTTCCCCATGTTATTCTTTGAGGCCGTGCACATGTCCGACTTTTTCGGAGGCAAATCGTGCATGCTGAGATTTTTGTCCAAGGAAAAAATCACAGCATGCACGATTTGCTTCCAATAATGTCTCTTGCCCATGTATGTCCATGGGTCCGTGAAAAACATGGGACCGCACTTGGATGACATTCGAGTCCAGTCCGATTTTCATGGACACACTGAATACAAAAGAGGGAGAATTTTTTTTTTTTTCAAAATTCTCCACATTCGAGAAAATCGGAGTCTGAGGATAATCGGACCAATTTTCTCAAATCAGGGAAAAACGGTTGTGTGACCCTAGCCTAAGAGGAAGTGCCCTAAGGTCATCCCTAATTTCCTAGAAGCACACTTTCCATGTTCAATAAGAAGGGGAACTATGCAAAGTCAAAATGAGGGCATTTCTTACATGGAAGATCTTTAATTAGCAAAACCGGAGTCATTTATTTTATGAAACATCTGGACGAGATGAGAACTTCTCCTTCCCTTTACACTTCTGTCTTTTCCCGACAGACTTTCGAGGAGACATTAAATTATCGTCATGCTTTATGAATATGTATATATGGTTGGACGGATGGTAACAAACACCTCCACTCAGCAGACAGTACCCTACATCCGTGTGTTATCTCTAGTGTAGAGGTTAATAGAAGAACCAAAGTGAACAAGTCAAGGAGTCAAGATCTACCTCTCAAGGGGTTTTATGTTATGTTACGTGAGGATGTTTCCATGGTTCTCCATACTTACACTATATGTTCACATCATATGTCTTCAGACAAGTACACACATACTCACGTACTTAGCTTAGAGTTACATGTAAGGCTCTAAATCCATTGGTATCACTTGGGAACATCAACCACTAGAAGATGTTACGTGGAGCCATTGTCCTCATTCTTGGTCCAGTTTTGATAATGTGGCGCCCCTGCGGGTTCAGTCGCCACAGAGGTACTGCATCTCACCCAGAGGTCTGGTATCTCACTCTCAGGTAAGGATGGAGTACTGCCCGGGACCCAAACACCTGCATCCAACACTACACCCTTCCAGACCAGCAGGCGGGGCAAGATGCACTGGCTTATGCTGAGCCCTGTCCCTGGTTGGAAGTGGGGGGAACCGAGAGAGGAGGAACCATGTAGTGGGTGTGGGTGGAGGAAGCAGGACAGGGGAGCACTTTGAGTAGGAGTACAAAAGGGAACCATCTTGGGAGTGTTCATGACAGTCTGAGGTGAGAGTGTGGGGAGCAGGAGCTCTGTAGGAGCTCTGCTCAGAGAAGAGGGCCTAGATTGAGAGGCCCAGGAGGACTGGCTGGAAGAGGAAAGGAGCAGAGGAAGGCTCCAGGAGTGAGAGGATCCCAGGGGCACGGCGAGTGCGGAAGCCACCCGTGCGCCCGAATCTGCAGGAACGTGGAGGGATCAGGCCGCAAAGGGGACAGGCCCCTAACTAGTGGAGAACTACAAGGCTCAGCTAGAAACCGGAGGCTTCTGTACTTTCAGGGTGCAGCTGCTCACAACTGCAACTACATCGCTAAAAATGTAGCCACATAGGATTCAGGGGACTGCAGGTTGCCCGTCAAAATCCGAGGTTACCGGCTTGGGACACTGGTTGCGAGGCGCAGGGCAGGAGGGTGAGAGCCAGCGCAGGAAGACAACCGAGGAAGGCACACAGACTGGGGTCCTGTTATGTACTCCTGAAACACCTGGGAGTTTGCTGAACCCCTGCCTTGGTAAACACAGGACGACGTGGGAGGTTACCCTGGTCCTGGTAACCTGGAGTTCAACAACTGTGAGTAAACCTTGAAGACTGCACCCCACTGTGTCCTGGAATTATTATCTGCGCCATCACCTGCATTACACTGCACAGCAACATCTATCTCATTAATCTTCACTTACTGGCCTGGAGGTAAGCTCTGCCTGTGGAGAGCTGAACCAACTCTGCTGTGTAATCATCAGCTCCAGAGGATCTGCACCACAGCAGCGGCTCCATATAGCCGCATACCACAGGTGGCGTCACGAACATTATATATATAAAAACTTTATTCCTTTTTCTTTAAACCCCTTTTATTGACCGCCCTGGGTCACGGAGCGAGTCACTGCCACTGTGAAATCCCCCAGCATCGACCGGCCCGGCTACCGAGTACCCCACGGCCCAAGGGATGCGTCAATAACTCTGCTGATGATATGATAAACACATTCATCCAACAGGTTCTGGCACGGGTGGCTCCAACTCTATCATCTTGATGTTGGCTATACGGTCAATGTTGAATAATAAACAGGGCCACTATCATAATTTTTTATGGTTCTTTGAAAATTTATTAAGGACTTAAAATTGCTTGCAATTCAAATCTAATTCATCTCAGTTGCTTAGTGTCCACGAAGACATGTGACATAAGGAGCTCCCAACAGGGCACCATAAACTTATGTATCTTTCAAAGTTTTAATTCTTACGCCATTCATCTCAAGATATGTCAATCCAAATGACAAAAGAGTGTAGAGTTTGCAGAAGCAGAGGGTAGTCCATCTGTCATTGAGCTGTACAGTGGTTGCCGCTATAGCCTTGCATAATTGGGGTTAATGTGAATATGACCAAGGGTAACATTTGCATTGAGTTTCCATACTCGCTCCACAGACTGTCTACCATATGCCAAGAGCATACTGGTCTAAATGGCTCCATAAACAATAGAGGAAAGTCAGTCAAACCAGTTAATTATCTAATGTGTTTGGGGACCTGATGAAGCTATGCCGACAGATGATGTTGAGGGAAAGGATCGGGCATATTGAATCTTAATGAAAGATTAATTTGTTTTCACTGGAGATAGGTCACTGGACGGCACTTTATCCCCTCTACCCGTACAGAATACATGCATGCCATGCCAAATGTAGATGTAAGCCACAATCATAGAAGTCTGGAGGGTACTTTCTCCCCTCTCCCCATTCAGAACACATGCATGATGTCACAAGGATAACGCGACAGAATGGAGCTAGAAGACTGCGGTTTCTGGTTTCACAAACTCTGGCACTGGTTAAAAGTACTTCATTATCGTATTAAACAGTGCAGGTCTTTTCCTTGCTAGCAGTGCAGGGCTTAATCTGCTCAGTTGAATCTCCTGAAGCTTTTCTACTTTGATTGTCGCAGCTGTTTAGTGTTGACCACTCCCCTCTCCTATAAATGCTCGCCTCTGGCACTTAGGAATTGCCAGCGTTAGTTCTTACTGTCTGGTTCTGCAGTTAGAGGTATAGTTCGTGGTTGGAGTTAGTGTTTGGAGATTGGTCTGGAGATTGTTGTTGGAGTTTTGTCTCTGTGCACATCCTCATCCTTTCCTATTTGGTTTCTCCTTCCTTTAACTTCCCTGTGTCCCACTTTGTTGTTTGGTAAGTGTATTTTGTATGGTTGGTATTTTCATTCATCCCTGTTTGCCTTCCTTTGTTTGTCTGGTTAGTGTGCTCTTATACACTTTAGCTTCCCACTACCCAGGGTGAGGGAGGGAACAGATCAGGATAGATTTAGGAGCATAGCAAGGAACGAGAACCCGGCATCTCCACCTTCAGGAGTATTACGTGGGACAGGGATAGACTAGGGTGCCCCTAGTTCTAAAGACCTGATTAGCACCCAAAGTCCCAACACCATTGTGACACATGCCATGTCGACTGTGGATATAAGCCACCATCAGAAGACCATGGGCAGCGCTTTCTCCCCTGTCCCCATGTAGAACACATGCATACCATGTCTTATGAGGAAATAAGCCACCAACAGCAGAGTTTGGTCTGCACTTCCCTCTCCCTATACAGAAAACATGCATGCCATACCAAATGTGGATATACACCACTAAAAAATGAGTCTGGCAGGCGCTTTTTCCCCTCTTCCTAAGCAGAGCATATGCATGCCAATGCCAAATGTGGATATAAGTTACCATCAGAAGAGTATGGACAGTGCTTTCTCCCCTCTCCCTATACAAAACACATGCATATCATGCCAAATGTGCAGGGGTTTGGAGAGGTTGCGAAAGATAGCTGTTTGGCCTGCAGCTATCTGATGTGTCTGGTCACTATTTGTATGCAGCAGAGAAAGGTAAATAAAGTTGTGATGAGCTCCAAATAGAACAGGGAAAGTGAATAGTGAGTGGAACATGTTGGTGTTAGAACCCTCCTGTTAGTTTTTGCTATCTTGTGTTTTGCGGTCACGTGACCAGCTGCCTATATATTCCAGCTCCGCCCTTCTGGCTTTGCTGGACTTCAGTGTTTACTAGACTGTCTTTCTAGCCAGGTGCTTCGGTGCCTTTCTCTGCCAGTTTGCTTGGTCCTCTTGGATCTCTAGTACTTTTTGTCCGTTTGTATTTTTGCTCTGCAACAACTTCTGTTAGGAGGTGTCCCATTTTTGTCCCAGTCCTTAGTTCTTTCAGGGACCCCTCCCTTTATTCTATAGGTCTCTGTTCAGACTAGCCGAGGACGAAGACAGGTCTGTTCACAAGGAACAGGCAGCCCGCTACATCGTAGGGATTCAGCTTAGTCTTACTGTAGGGACAGCTTTCCCTATCTTTCCTTAGTTTATGTTGCAGATCATAACAGTTGGCTCTTAATAAGCAATGAATGAATAAATACTACAGGGTGGGCCATTTATACACCTAAAGTAAATGGGAATGGTTGGTGATATCAACTTCCTGTTGGTGGCACATTAGTGGGAGGGGGAAAACTTTTCCAGATGGGTGGTGACCATGGTGGCCATTTTGAAGTTGGCCATTTTGTATCCAACTTTATTTTTTTCAATGGGAAGAGGGTCATGTGACACATCAAATTTATTGAGAATTTCATATGAAAAACAATGGTGTGCTTGGTTTTAACGTAACTTTTATTCTTTCATGAGTTTTTTACAAGTTTATGACCACTTATAAAATGTGTTCAAAGTGCTGCCCATTGTGTTGGATTGTCAATGCAACCCTCTTCTCCCACTCTTGACCCACTGATAGCAACACCGCAGAAGAAATGCGAGCACAGGCTTCCAGTATCCGTTGTTTCAGATGCTGATGCGGGTATGTACTGGGAGACTAGGTCACAGATATATGGAGGAGACAGGTTGTGAATGGCTTTGTATGCCAAGGTTAGGGTCTTGAACAGGAGTCTCTGGGTAATGGGGAGCCAGTGCAGGGATTGACAGAGGGGAGAGGCCGGGGAATAGCGGGGGGACAGGTGGATTAGTCCAGCAGCAGAGTTTAGGATAGATTGGAGGGGTGTGAGAGTGGTATTAGGGAGGCCACAGAGCAGGAGGATGCAGTAGTCGAGGTGGGAGATGATGAGGGCATGAACTAGTGTTTTTGCGGATTCATGGTTGAGGAATGTGCGGATCCGGGAGATGTTTTTGAGTTGGAGTCGGCAGGAAGTAGAAAGGGCTTGGATTTGTGGTTTGAAGGAGAGATCAGAGTCCAGGGTTACCCCAAGGCAGCGAGCTTGATGGACTGGGGAGAGTGGGTAACCATTAACTTTGATGGATAGGTCAGATGGGGGGTTTGAGTGAGACGGTGGAAAGATGATGAATTCATTTTTATCCATGTTAAGTTTTAGAAATCTAGCAGAGAAGAAGGATGAAATAGCGGACAGACATTGTGAGATTCTGGTTAGTAGGGAGGAGATATCGGGTCCAGAGAGGTAGATCTGTGTGTCATCAGCATAGAGGTGATACTGAAATCTATGGGACTCTAGGAGCTGTTCCAGGCCAAAGGTGTAGATGGAGAAGAGCAGGGGCCCTAGACAGGGGTGGACACTGACTGCTTGGGGCCCCTGTGCAAGAAATGTGTCTGGGCCCCACAGACTGTTATGGCAACAAAGCTACAGATGTATAATATAGCCACACACACATATATACCTCTTACATAGCCTCCTTTATTATGTATATTGCTGTCCCTTATTACACAGTGCCCTCTCTTGTTATGTACAGCACCGTCCCTTACATATCGGATAATATAGCGCCCTGTTTTTATTACATACCGTCCTCTCTTGTTAGATATATAAGGTAATGACAACTGATGAAACAAGGGAAAGCTTCTTTTATGATGGAGGAGCTGATGGACTGGTCTTCTGGTCACCGGCTGCTCTATCAGCAGTAATTTTATATCTAACAAGAGATGACTATGTAATAAAAGAGGGCGCTGTGACTGACAAAAATAACAAGAATACGCTATGTAAGGGATAGCAATGTACATAACAGCAGAGGAAGCTATATAATAAGAGACTGCACCATATATAATAAGAGGATGGTACGTAATAAAGGAGGGTGTTATACATAATAAAAGAGGAAACTATGTAACTAAGGACGGCGCTATACATAATAAGTGAGTACACTCTATACTAAGGGACTGTGCTATTCATAATACGGCTACATTCCTGTATCCATGTGCAGTGTCGGTGTGCTAACCGCTTTTACAGTCGCATTGAGCATGTCCTATTCTAATCCTCAAAATCGGATCAGAACAGTACATTCTCTGACCCTCACAGATCTCATTCTCAGATCCGTGATTTTCATGGATGTGTGAATGGATCTATAAAACTCTACGAGTCTGTGTGCCGTCTGATAAAAAAATCTGACATTTCACACAAATGTGAGAATGCAGCCTAAGGGATTTTACAGATAACATTATCGCTCCAAGTCACACAGTGCAGATATAGAATAATATTTAAATCCAGGCACTTACCACTGACATCTCATCTGATCAGAGTCGGTTTCTGCTGCTTCTTCTCCATCTTGTCAGACCTTCATGTCGACATCTCCCAGCCATGACTCGTCTTGTCATGATGATCTCCAGCCTTATAAAAAACAAGGTCACATATATTGTATACATACATGTATCTCCCCCACACTGGGCCCCCGAATACAGATATGTACCCCATCATTGCTCTCTCCTACCACCCCTGTCATTGCTCTCTCCCAGCATCCCCGCCATTACTCTCTCTCACCACCCCCATCATTGCTCTCTCCCATCACCCCATCATTGCTCTCTCCTACCACCCTGTCATTGCTCTCTCCTACCACTCCCGTCACTGCTCTCTCCCACCACCCTCATCATTGCTCTCTCCCACTACCCCATCATTGCTCTCTCCTACCACCCCCGTTATTGCTCTCTCCTACCACCCCCGTCATTGCTGTCTCATAGCACCCCCATCATAGGTCTCTCACAGCACCTCCATCATTGCTCTCTCCCACCACCTCATCCTTGCTCTCTCCTACCATCCCTGTCATTGCTCTCTCCCAGCATCCCCGTCCTTGCTCTCTCCCACCACCCCCATCATTGCTCTCTCCCACCACCCTCATCATTGCTCTCTCCCACCACCCCATCATTGCTCTCTCCTACCACCCCCGTCATTGCTCTCTCCTACCACCCCCGTCATTGCTCTCTCACAGCACTCCCGTTATTGCTCTCTCACAGCACCTCCATCATTGCTCTCTCTCAGCACCTCCATCATTGCTCTCTCCCAGCATCCCCATCATTGCTCTCTCCCAGCATCCCCATCATTGCTCTCTCTCAGCATCCCCATCATTGCTCTGTCCCAGCACCCCCATTCCCCACCATCCCATCATGGCTCTCCCCATCCACATCCTTATCATTGCTCTCCCCAGCCCCATCATTGCTCTCTCCAGCCCCAGCATTGCTCTCCCCAGCCCTAGTATTGCTCCCCCCAGCCCCAGCATTGCTCTCCCCCAGCTTTGCTCTCCCAAGCCCCAGCATTGCTCTCCCCAGCCTCCCCTCATTGCTCTCCCCAGCCTCACCTCATTGATCTCTCCAGCCCCATCATTGCTCTCCCCAGCCTCCCCACATTGCTCTCCCCAACCTCCACACATTGCTCTCTCCAGCCTCCCCACATTGCTCTCCCCAGCCTCCCCACATTGCTCTCCCCAGCCTCCCCACATTGCTCTCCCCAGCCTATCCTCATTGCTCTCCCCAGCCTCCCTTTAATCTTTTCAACATTATCCCCACTGAGCAACCTACTGCTAAAGTTATAAGTCAATAAGCTGGTGCCATCCTTTTGTGTTTTTATAGCCAGACACATTGCCAAGTCTTGCCAGGCAACAACCACAGCTACAAATCAAGGTTAATTGTAAAATCTGACCTTCTATTATTGCAGATTTTTATATAACAGAACTTTATATGGAGCTATTAGGTCACATTTCAATATTCCCAGAGAAAAATGGAAGCTGCAATATACCGAGAGCTCAAGACTCTTGTGAATAATGAAGACATTAATTGGAAATTCTCCTCACTTATGGGATATAAAGAGAGGGAAAAATTCCCTTCATTTATAATAGATTTATTATGCTTGGAGATGTCCCCAGGGACCTTTTGTCAAGATGACAGGATTCAGCTTTTGATCTCGCTTCTTCACAGTTAAGTTGTGAGCGAAGATGCCGTCTCTTTAAAGTTTTCTTTATTATGCCCGGTGTTGGGTTTCGAAAAGGGAGAAAAAAAATGTCTCATCATCGTCATCCTCATCATCCGGAAATTAATGAATGTACATTTTTAATTGTAATTTTTAGAAACTTTTTCATTGCCGGATTATTACTTAGATAAACATGTTTCCAATTAATTGCTGCCTCTATAATTAATGGGAGTGCAGCTGTCTTGCGTTATCTGCATGCATCGGGGGACTAGCATTTTGACTAGGAAACAAATTAGATTTATATTTTATCGGACAAAATTAGAATCGGGAACAATAACTAAATCTTAGAATTTTTCTTAACCTTTTAAGGACACATGCGAATCTCACCTGGAAGTATTACCACAAAATGGTGCAAAGATAACAACACAACTCAGCAACTGCTCAGACCAGGTGCAGATTTAATATCTTTTTTTTTACTTTAAGTCAGAGCAAAATGCAACAAATTAATGAAAGGGCATGTGCATTTTCATTTTGCTCAGTAATTCAGCAATATGAAAGCCAGTCGGATGCCATTTTGATGTCATCTTTTGAGGGTTGGAAAGGGGTTAAAATAATAAAATCCATAATACTCACCTGTCCTTACCTGCCTCTTCTGCCACCGCAGTTCTGTCCTTACCCTGGCACTCCTGTCACCGCAGCTCTGTCCTTACCCCATCTCTCCTGACACCGCAGCTCTGTCCTTATGTAGCGGTGTCCAAAGAACACCGCAAGGCAGGATTCAAGTACAGCACAGCAGAGGAGAAGACTGAAACAAAACTCCAGTTTTATTATGTACAAAGGAATTATATGCCGGGAGATGAGAATAACAGTATTTACAATGACAATATTATTAACATGAACATAGGAAGATATAGCTGAAGCGAGTCACAAAGCTATGCTCCGGCTGTGGCAATGAAAGTTCAATAAAAATATTACACATCAAGTTTTCACAAACTACTCTAAGCTAATTCTCTATCTGGCTTTCCGCTATTTGGGACATGCTGCTACAGCATCCTAACTAAAGAAACGATGCTTAACTCTTACACAGTTCAACACCGGTGACTCACTCACAATTGAGCAGATCAGACGCAGATGGCGGCCGCCGCTTGTTCCTGGTGTAACTGTGCCGAATCAATTCACTTGAGTCCTTTCTCCTGTAAATTGGATCTCTTTCCTCTGCAAGCAAGCAATTATTGTTACTGTTGAGAAATGGCTGACACTCTGTGTTGTGTTTTGCCTCAGGTCACCAGTCTTCAGGGAAACCGTTCTTGTAAAAGGGATGAATTCCTCTACTCTTTGACACAATCCTGGTAACAACTCTTGCTAAAGTCAGTACTCTTATCTTTCCATAGCTTAACTGCTTCTTTATATAGCCTCTCCTTATCCTTGTTGTATCACAGCGACTTTAGCTTGGGAAGGCAAGACTCCATCCTGACACACCTTGTGGCCCAGGTACTCGATCTCTTTCTTGAAAAGATGACACTTCTTCAACTTTATCTTCAGGCCATGGAGCCGCAATCGTCCAAGCACCTACCCAAGTCTGTCCAGATGATATCATCCAGGAATATCAGAGTAGCTTCAAAGTTTAGGTCACCCAAACACTTCTCCAACAACCGCTGGAACGTCCCCGGCTCGCTGCATAATCCAAACAGCATTCTATTAAATTCAAACAGTCCCATGGGGAGTATGAATGCTGTATTTGCCTTGTCCTTTCTGCCACTGGTACTTGCCAGTACCCACTAGCCAAATCCAGAGTAGATAAGTACTTCGCTTTACCCAGGGCCATCAAAGTCTCTTCGATACGGGACAGGGGGTATGAATCTCGCACGGTGCACGCGTTTAACCGCCTGTAGTCCACGCAGAAATGAAGGGTCCCGTCCTTCTTCTTGACAAGCACAACTGGTGCTGCCCATGGGCTCTGACTACTCTGTACCATTCCCGAATCCAACATCTGTTTCAGCAGGGACTTCATCTCTTGGTACAGCTTAGGGGGTATCTGTCGATATCTTTCTCGAATCGGAGGAGTGTCCCTCATCAGTATCTCATGGGTGATGGCATCCGTGCAAGCCAAAGTCGTTGGCGTAACAGGCGAACGTGGCCTGATTCTCCCACAGCATTGTTTCCACTGCTTGTATCTGATCCAAATTGAGAGATTTCACATCCAGCCCCATCTGAGTCAGGAGGGGTCACCCATTCCATTCTGGTGTCGGTGTCCCCTTCTCTTTGGCCATGGTGGCCAGAGTCCTGACTGCATCTTCTACTGGGGCCAGGGTCATTTCTCTCGGACTCAGCACTTCACTTCGATGTAGGTACACCCGAGCCAGTTCCACTCTCGGGGGTAAATGGACTTCTCTCTGCCCCATATTCACAACTGGGATGGGTACTCTCCCTTCTTGGACCACTGCCTGTGTACGGGCCACCAGGACATTCTAGTCTATTTCACCTAGGCCCACCGATTCAATAGCCAACTCCATACCTTCAAGGCTGCGGAAAGTTCCCACAGGCAGTGGAGAATGGTCTCCTGACCAGGAGGGAGGGTGAGGGACGCTCTTCCTGGCACTTGGATAATTCCCACAGACTGGTGTATTGGTACGCTCTTCTGAGTCCCACAAACGCGTATCAGCTGTTGAAACGCTTTCTGAGTGGGCTTATGCAGGGTGGCTTGTTTCCAGTAGCCAGGCCCCCGTTTAGCGAACATGATCTGGTCTAACTCCTGCAGTATATTCATACCCATTATCACCGGTACATCTTCTTTGAATGGCTCAGGGACCAACAGGATGCCTTTCCTTCCCACATCTTGTCCACATAACCGCACGTTCATCCACATGACCCCCGTGACTGGGCTGGTTGCTGATTAGCTGCCGTCACCCGAATTAGCGTCTCCCGCTCTGGCTTGGCCATCACCTGGAAGTAGCGATTGAATTACGACTCGGGCATAGTTGTCACCTGTGATCCGGTATCCACCAAACAGTCCATTGGGATTCCTTCAAACTCGGCTCGCAGGATAGCACAGTCTGCAACCAGATGTTCAGAGTTGTGCTGGGTGGTTTGTCCTTCTATGCCCTCTGCAGTACGCTCCACTACTGAAGGGGCCGGAAGTTTAACGGCGGCACTGGACATCCCTGCAAATCACTCCGACACTCTCTAGCAAAGTGTCTTTCACTTTCACATTGCCAGCACTGTGCAACCTGACGTCCCTCTCTTCGTCCGTGTGTGGAAGGTGCTTTTGACATCCAACCACGTGGCCGCAGTGAAAGACGTTGGGGACTTGGGTAGAGTGGCTCAGGCCGGGGGACCGCTGGTGGATGATATTGAGAACCTTGGTAACACGGCCAACCCACAGACATTGTAGGCTGGGGACCGTAAGGGTTTAACGGACCAGTGTAGAGAGGTCTACAGTAGGTTCAGGGGCCTGAGGAAAGGTTCGATAAGGATCTGCTATGTCATCTCAGTGGCGGAGCTGGCTCCCATCCTCTTTTCCATTTGTGTCAGTTTTTCTTGCATAATATTCAGGGAACTCTGCAGGTCCTGCACCACCCTGAACAGAGTCTCTTGATTCCCTCCGCCCCCGACAGCTGTGACGGCCTGAGTACGCACTGACGGCCTGAGTACGCACTACTCTGGAGGCACAGCTGTCTTCTTTGCTTCGGGCCACAGCTTCTGCTGATATTTGTCGAAAACTTAAGGCCGAATCCACTCTTACTCTCTCACGTAGAATCTGTCTCAGGGAAATACTGTAGAGTCCCAGAATAAATTGTTCTCGTAATATCCGGTCTACAGATCCCATGCCACCTACTCCGTCTGCCTCTTTCTTTTGTACCTCTGCGAGTACTTCCTGCAATACTGTGGCGTATTGGGAGACTCCCTCCCCTTCTCACTGCAATCGATAGAAGAATTTTGCCTGGAGATGCCCCGTACTAGCCGTTTCACCATATATCTCTTCCAGAAACCTCACCATTTCTTCTAAGGTGCTACGTGTGGCTTCCGGCTGCAAGAAAACATTTCTGTGTGCCTCACACTCCAGGGCGGCCAGAGCGATTTCAACTTGTAGTTCTGGGCTGGCATTATAAATCTTGGCAGTGCTC
The DNA here is from genome assembly GCF_046119375.1 of Phyllobates terribilis. NCBI lineage: Eukaryota > Metazoa > Chordata > Amphibia > Anura > Dendrobatidae > Phyllobates > Phyllobates terribilis. The sequence goes on along the minus strand of NW_027362764.1, from coordinate 751,427,152 downwards.
TGCAATCTGGTGACCCAGTCTGTCAGTGGCATATTCTGGCCATCAAATTTGGGCAGAACACTAAACAACGTGCTCATAGGGAGGGCCCTCGCAGTACTGCGGTACTGACATTAGCCACATTGCTGTCGGCCATCTCCATCTCTGTAACCGTACCATGCTCGCAGCACCACTTGTAGCAGCGTCCAAAGAACTCCGCAAGGCAGGATTCAAGTACGGCATAGCAGACGAGAAGACTGAAACAAAACTCCAGCTTTATTATGTACAAAGGAATTATATGCCGGGAGATGAGAACAACAGTATTTAAAATGACAATATTAATAACATGTGTAGCACCCTGAGGATTCGGCTGCTACAGGGGTATTACACCTCAAGCCAGAGGTGTGGTATTCCACTCCCGGGTAAGGATGGAGTGTGGAACTGAGCTCAGTAGGCTGCATGCACTACATACATCCCATTTCCGGGGGACAGACCAATGGTACTCCCACTAGAGAAATGTGCAGGTACGACAGCGTCTGTCCCTGGCTGGAGTGGGAGGGGGGTGGAACATCCCAGTAGTGTAGGGGCAGATAGGGGGAGCAGTCTGGGTAATGCTAGGAGCTCATTGGGTGCTGGTCACCTGAGCTCACACATAGAGGGAGTATATAAGGTGGGAACCATCTTAGAACAGGGTCTTTTGTAGAGGTTTGGTCCGACAAGCAGAGCAGCTCAGCCAGCTCCAAGGCCAAGAGAGTGAGAGAGAGGAGAAAAGAAGGACCCAGAGGGGGAGAAGAGGGAACTCCAAGAACCCAAAATTAGACCAGAGGGTGAAGAGTTGGCACAAGGGTACCGGATCCCAAGCTGGTGGAAGGCACTAATCCTTAGCCAGAGACCGGAGGTCATGGGCAGGATCTGCCACGACCACCCACTAAATCCACCCGGAAGGCAAACCAAGAATAGGGTCAGGGAACCCAGAGACAAGGGTTTTACCAACAAGAGGCCCGAGGGAGCCGGACTTAGGTGGATCCCTGGTGGGGAAGGCCAGAGAGAAGGACAAGTCAGAAAGGGAGCTCAGGAACACGCTCCAGAATCACCTGGGGGTTGGCCGAGTCCAGGACCTGGTGGACGCAGCACGGCTCGGGTGGTCACTCAAGGCCGGAGTGACCAACACAAAAGCAGTAAGTAAAAACCCTGAACTGCACAGCCCAACTCTGAGTTTCATTACCATCCTCACTGCACCTCCACAACCACCATCCTCTGCAACTGACCCCCTGAGGCTATACCCCTCCCCTTGGGGGTTATACTACCTGAGCTGCACACACACCACCAGCCTCAGCGGACCCTGCTGCAGTGGCGGCCATAGTGACCGCAAATCAACGGGTGGCGTAGTCGACACTAAAGAACATCCAGGAACATCTGTAGGACTGCCACACACTGAGCTTGACACCCTGGGCACGGACCGGGTCACCGCCACTCGGAGACTACAACCCCCATCTGATCCGGCTCCGGGTATCCCCCAAACAACACTGGCCCAGGGGGCGCGTCACATGAACATAGGAAGATATAGCTGAAGCGAGTCACAAAGCCATGCACCAGCTATGGCAATGAAAGCTCAATACAAACAGTACACATCAAGTTTCACAGACTACTTTAAGCTAATTCTCTATTTGGCTTTCCGCTATTCGGGCTACGCTGCTACAGCTACCTAACTAAAGAAAACTATACTTAACCCTAACACAGTTCAACACCAGTGAGTCACTCAAAATGCGCAGATCAGACGCAGATGGCGGCCACCACTTGTGCCTAGTATAAACGGTGCCAACTCAATTCACTTGAGTCCTTTCTCCTGTATATTGGATCTCTTTCCTCTGCAAGCAGGCAAGTATTGTTACTGTTGAGGAATGGCTAACACTCTGTACTGTCGGTTGCCTCAGGTCACCAGCCTTCAGGGAAACCGTACTTCAAAAGGGATGAATTCCTCTACTCTTTGACACAATCCTGGTAACAAATCTAGCTAAAGTCAGTACTCTTATCTTTCCATAGATTAACAGCTTCTTTATATAGCCTCTCCTTTTCAGGGAACCAGCAGGACCCTCTCTTCCTAGTTCATCTCCCTCAGCACAAACCAAAAACAACAGGAGGGGGAGGCGACTAGTCCAACAACAAAACCTAGAGGGGAGCATGGTACTTTAAAGCCACAGTGTCATTCAATGTCCAATAAGGGCTGGTGTAGCGCCCCGAGAGTTTGGTTGCTACAGGGGTATTGCACCTCAACCAGAGGTGTGATATTCCACTCCCGGGTAAGGATGGAGTGTACCAGGGCTCAGTTAGCTGCATACACACACTCACCCCATGTCCGGGGACAGCTCGACGGTGCTCCCATTTATACAGGCACGACTGACTATGTCCCTGGCTGGAGTGCGGAGGGGGGAGAGAACCCAGTGATGTAGGAGCAGTAGGGGACGGTTTCTGGAGCATAGGAAGGAGCTCATTGGGTGCAGGTCACCTGAGCTCAGACACAGAGAAGTAGATAAAAGGTGGGAGCCATCTTAGTAGAGTAGTTCAGAGTGAGTTCAGAGAAGCAGAGTAAAGGAGTAGAGAGCTGACAGGGAGCTGAGGCTCAGCCTGAGCTCAGCTCCATGAGGCAGGCCTGGAGAGAAGGCAGGGGCCAGAGAGGAGAAGAGCAGAAGGAGAAGGAAGGAAAGAGGAGAGACAGAGGAGTAGAAAGGCTCCAGAAACAAGAAGGCAGAAGGGACCCTAAGAGAGCAGAACGGACAGCAACCGTTGCAAGCCCGCGTTATATCGGGTGAAGGGGCAGGCCGTGGAAGTATACCGGATTCCAAGTTGGTGCAGGTAAATCGTTCCTCAGCCAAGAACCGGAGGTCGTGATCATTTATTGGTGCGACCCCTTGCTACACCCGCTAGGAAGGCACCACATAGGGTCAGGGAAACTGGCGCCAAGTTTTACCAGAGAAGGCCCGAGGCAGCCGGACAGAAGCGTGGTCACTGGTGGGGCACGAGAGGCCCGAGAAAGGATAGAAGGGGGTCCTGTGCCACACTCCTGAGTTGCCTGGGGGTTGACTGAGCCCCTCACCTGGTGGACGCAGCACGGCTTGGGCAGTCATTGCTGACATAAGTGACTTGGATATCAACTGTGAGTAAAAAGCCTGAACTGCACCATTGGACTCTGTGTGATTTATGCTGCGCCTGCACCATCACCCCCAGCATCCACCTACATTGCCCTGAGGCTACACTCTTCCCGTGGGGAGTTATCCTATCCCTGTGCTGCACACCAACACCAGCCTCAGCGGTCTGCCTTGCAGCGGCGGTCATCCCTGACCGCAATCCACGAGTGGCGTAGTCGGACATTACCAAATCTATAAATAGACTGCCACAGCATTTGGTCTGACCACCCTGAGCCACGGGATCGGGTTGCCACTACTACCCCCAGCATCGCACAGAAGCCCGGTTCCGGGTACCCCACGGCCCAGGGGGCAAGTCACTGGCCCCCTACACTTACCCCATCTCTCCTGGCACCGCAGCTCTGTCCTTACTCCAACTATCCCGCCACCGCAGCTCTGTCCTTACCCCATCTCTCCCACCACTTCTGCTCTGTCCTTGCCCCATCACTCCCGACGCCACAGCTCTTTCCTTACTCCATCTCTCCCGCCACCGCAGCTCTGTCCTTACCCCATCTTTCCCTCCACTGCAGCAGTGTCCTTACCCCATCTCTCCTGACACCGCAGCTCTGTCCTTACCCCACCTGTCCCGCCACCGCAGCTCACGAGTCCTCCACGCCAGTTTTCACTTCTTCCAAAGCTACTACGGTGAGCTGTGACATCACCTCTTGTGAATGGTGGAGTCTGTATTATCTACTGTATATAGAGGTGTTATCAGTCATTGTACAGGAGAAGGAGGAGGTGAGCTGTGATATCAACTATTGTGAATGGTGGATCCTGTGTTATCTACTGTATATAGAGATGTTATCAGTCATAATACAGGAGAAGGAGAAGGTGAGCTGTGATATCACCTAATATGATTGGTGGGTGGATCCTGTGTTATCTGCCATGTATATAGGTATTATCAGTAATTAAACAGGAGGATGAGGATGTGAGCTGTGGCATCACATTGTAAATGGTGGATCCTATGTTATCTACTGTATATAGAGGTGTTATCAGTCATTGTACAGGAGGAGGAGGTGAGCTGTGATATCACCTATTGTGAATGATGGATCCTGTGTTATCTACTGTTTATAGAGGTGTTATCAGTAGTGATAAGCGAGCGTGATCTGTTAACCCTTTTGGCGAGCATGCTTTGGTGCATGTGAGGAATGCCTAACAAACAGGCATTCTTCACAAGTATTAAAGCTGTCAAACAATCGCAAATCATGCACACAGAATGACTCAAACATAGCATTCGAGCATGCCCGGCCCGCGGGTGATTTTTATCCGGCCCGCAGGGCTGTGGGCGGAGGAGAGCGGTGTCAGCGCCCGCTCCCTCCCGCTTGCTCAGGGCCCCGGCAGCCGGATACTTACCTCTCCCCGTGCCTCTGCAGATCCGCTGTCTTCCTGCTGTGCGCTCCCTGTGACGTCTCAGGTCAGAGGGTGCGGTGACGTCTTTCCACCGCGTCCTCCCCTGAGCCATCACAGGCAGCGCAGAGCGGGAAGATGCCGGCGACGCTGGAGTCCGGACCCGAGCAGCGGCAGCAGGTGAGAAGGGAGGTGAGTATTTTTTTTTTTTTTAATGTATCGAGGCATGGGGCATAATATTAGGGGTGACATCCTGCATGGGGCATAATATGGGGGGTGACCTCCTGCATGGGGCATTATATGGGGGAGTGACATGCTGCATGGGGCATTATAAAGAGAGGGGGGTGATATCCTGCATGGTGCATTATAACGACAGGGGAGTGATATCCTGCATGGGGCATTATGTGGGGGGGTGACATCCTGAATGGGGCATTATAATGACAGGGGAGTGATATCCTGCATGGGGCATTATATGGGGGGGTGACATCCTGAATGGGGCATTATAATGACAGGGGAGTGATATCCTACATGGGGCATTATATCGGGGGCTGACATCCTGAATGGGGCATTATATGGGGGGGTGACATGCTGCATGGGGCATTATATGGGGGGGGGTGACATCCAGCATGGGGCATTATACGGGGGGGTGACATCCTGAATGGGGCATTATATGGGAGGGTGACATGCTGCATGGGGCATTATATGGGGGGTGACATCCAGCAATGGGGCATTATATGGGGGGGGGGTGACATCCTGAATGGGGCATTATAAAGACAGGGGAGTGATATCCTGCATGGGGCATTATATGGGGGGGTGACATCCAGCATGGGGCATTATATGGGGGGGTGACATCCTGAATGGAGCATTATAAAGACAGGGGAGTGATATCTTGCATGGGGCATTATATGGTGGGAGAAAGGGACATCCTGCATGGGGCATTATATGGGGGGTGACATCCTGCATGGGGCATTATAAGGGGGGAACAGCCTGCATGGGGCATTATAAGGGGGGAACAGCCTGCATAGGGCTTTATAAGGGGGAAACAGCCTGCCTATTGAGGACCTATGTTGCCTATTGGGGACATTTACCTGCCCATTGAGGACCTATGCTGCCTATTGGGGACATTTACCTGCCTATTGGGGACATTTACCTGCCTATTGGGGACCTATGCTGCCTATTGGGGACATTTACCTGCCTATTGGGGACATTTACCTGCCTATTGGGGACATTTACCTGCCTATTGAGGACCTATGTTGCCTATTGGGGACATTTACCTGCCCATTGAGGACCTATGCTGCCTATTGGGGACATTTACCTGCCTATTGGGGACATTTACCTGCCTATTGGGGACCTATGCTGCCTATTGGGGACATTTACTTGCCCATTGAGGACCTATGCTGCCTATTGGGGACATTTACCTGCCTATTGGGGACCTATGCTGCCAATTGGGGACATTTACCTGCCTATTGAGGACCTATGCTGCCTCTTTGGGACATTTACCTGCCTATTGGGGACATTTACCTGCCTATTGGGGACCTATGCTGCCAATTGGGGACATTTACCTGCCTATTGAGGACCTATGCTGCCTATTGGGGACATTTACCTGCCTATTGGGGACATTTACCTGCCTATTGAGGACCTATGCTGCCTATTGGGGACATTTACTTGCCTATTGGGGACATTTACCTGCCTATTGAAATACCGGTTGATTTAACTTTACTTGTTCTTCATTTTAAATATTGTATTTGTTCCTGTATTGTTTTTTTTTACTTCAAAATAAGATATGTGCAGTATGCATAGGAATTTGTTCATAGCTTTTTAAAAAAAATTATATTCCGGCCCTCCAATGGTCTGAGGGACCGTGAACTGGCCCCCTGTTTAAAAAGTTTGAGGACCCCTGCCGTAGATACTCGGAAAACACCCAAGCATGGTCGTAAATGTCGAGTAACGAACATGCTCGCTCATCACTAGTTATCAGTCATTGTACAGGGGGAGGAGGTGAGCTGTGACATCACCTATTGTGAATGGTGGATCCTGTGTTATCTACTGTATATAGAGGTGTTATCAGTCATTGTACAGGAGGAGGAGAAGGTGAGCTGTGACATCACCTATTGTGAATGGTGGATCCTGTGTTATCTACTGTATATAGAGGTGTTATCAGTCATTGTACAGGAGGAGGAGAAGGTGAGCTGTGACATCACCTATTGTGAATGGTGAATCCTGTGTCATCAGGGGTTTTATCTGTCATTATAATCCAGCCTCTTCTAATATGGAGCTTTGCTGGAAACGAAAAAAAATAAAATAAACATTGACAAAATTAATTATATTTATTTACTAATTTTAAATCTCTGTTAATACAATAGTTCTACTATGACCTTTTGCTGTTTTCTCTCCAGGTCACCAACTATTATATGAAGCATGCATATTGCTTGTGTTTGTATGGACCTAACGAAGAGATGAATCTGATTCCGAAACGCGCTGTCCTAATCATCATAACGTATTGCTACAAATCACGATATAATGAGTGCATCAAAAACTACAAGGGAAAGAAATGCTTCAAAAACTATATCAAAAACAGCAAAAAAAAACATGAATTCTTCGAAAAACCTTAGAAAAACCTCACCAAAAACTATATGTGTCGTTCAGTAGCGGTTTTTAGATATGGATTTCTCAACCAGAAAAATCCACATCAAGAAGCTCAGTGTGAACATACCCACTGGGAGAAAAAATATTGATTATTTTTTGTGCAAGACTACACTTCTACAATTCTGCATTGGAGCTGCTTATGCAAAATATTAAGATATTATAAATCAAGACTATTCACAGGATTTCTTAATTTTTTTTATTTTTGATGCATTGGAACAATTTAAAAATAGTTACTAAAGAAAGCATACTGTATAAATATTTAACTACGCAAATCTGTTTTCCTTCTATAAAGAAGAAAAAAACTGCACAAATCCGGCACATCCTTTTCTAAATGTTAGATTCGATTCCTACCTACCAAGAGTTCATGTCCCCCAGGGTTGTTAAATGAATAGTTATTGAACACGGCTGCTTAAAATGCAACAAAAGTACTTTACTGTATAAACAAAACAGTCACTGATTCACCATGGAGAAAGCTGCGCCGCCGGCGGCTCAGACAACATATTGTTTTATCATAGATCGAGATATAGTGGCTGAAAAGTGACGTGGGAAAATTCCGTTTTTTTCACGGCTGCAAATATTTGTATCTAGAGTTTTGTCAAAGCAGATATGTCTGAGAATCCGGGCAGGAACAAAATAAGATATTTAAATATTTCTGATTGGTATGAAAATAAATACAAATAATTCAAGTAGGAGAGAAACTGCTCCTAATGGCTCAAAATTGGCACATGAACAATCCCATAATAGGGATTGGATAGAGTTATTTAGGTTACAATCCCATAATAGGGACTGGATAGAGTTATTTCCGCAACAATCCCATAATAGGGACTGGATAGTGTTATTTCCGCAACAATTCCATAATAGGGATTGGATAGAGTTATTTAGGTTACAATCCCATAATAGGGACTGGATAGAGTTATTTAGGTTACAATCCCATAATAGGGACTGGATAGAGTTATTTCCGCAACAATCCCATAATAAGGACTGGACAGTGTTATTTCCGCAACAATCCCACAATAGGGACTGGATAGTGTTATTTCCGCAACAATCCCATAATAAGGACTGGATAGTATTATTTCCGCAACAATCCCATAATAGGGACTGGATAGAGTTATTTCCGCAACAATCCCATAATAAGGATGGGATAGTTATTTAGGCATTAATACCATGCATAAGCATCAGCAAGGGGGGCTACATGTGCAGTTCCCCTTAGGGACTCTGTACCCTCTGGTCTCTGCTTATGGCTGATCCACAGTCTCCCAATTGATCATAACATCGTGTAACGACCTTCAGACCTGAATATTATGATGCGGGGCTGACACTGCTAAAAAAAAGCCTTGTATAAACCTCTATTAATCTCAGCATCTAAGGAGTTAACAACTAAGAACAGATGTCAGCCTTTTCTGCAGGACATTGGCTCTGAATTATGCCCCCCATGGGTACTGTGCAAGCACAGCTGCTGTGCCAGCGAGGGTACGGTGCCAAACATATATTCCATAGCCGGTTTTGTGAGCAAACTTTTACTTTCTGTAACTTATTTGTATGATGGAGGGTGGGAAGGGGTTAAACTGACATTCAAGTGAAGAAAAGGTATATTTGATAATTGTATGGGAGAACGGGGAGGAAAACGCACAAGTACAGCGCCCACAAGGAATGACACATCTCCAGGGCGCCTAAAGATGGAGAACAAGTGGGGAAATCAGGAGCGCTGCACCTGCAGGAGATTAATCACTCAAGTATCCGGGCGCTGGATGGTAAATGACACATTTCATGGACGTAAAATACATAAATATATTCATGTCACAAAAACACAAAGCAAAGCGGCGTGTACGGCAAAGCGGCGTATCACCCTATACTACTACACCTGTCCCGTTGAATGAGTGTGCAGACTTGTCAGATAAATGAGAACAAAATGGGGAGAAATATTTGTCTATTAGTGCAGTACTACTAACGGTTTGCTGCCATAGCTTCTTATCTGGAAGAAAATTCCTCCTCAGGGGATGGGGAATTAGATCTTATTTGCATAATCGTACATTTTCAGCAGGTCACACTCTCTTTACCCAGCATTCACTCCCTCTAAAAGTGTCTCTGGAAAGAAAATGTTCCAGGAGGCTTCTGCGAAGGTTCCAGGAGGCTTCTGCCCAAGAAGTGTGGCTTCTGATAGTGTAGTCCAGAAGGTCATCCCTTTTCCAGGTGCCTCCCACTGATCCAACCTAGAACTAGAGCTAACCAGAAACACACAATTGTGGGACATCACACATTTGACAAGACTGTTTTAGAAAAATCAGGAGAGTCTGGGCAAATTCAAGACAGCATTTATGTGCCGGGCCCATTACTGTATCACATACAGTATTATATATGTAATAAATCTATAACCTCCTAGAAATTTTCATGATGTAAAGGAAAGCCAAAATAAATATTTTTTTCTCCATTTTATGTAATTAAGAGAACAAAAAAAAATAATGTCAATAATAGTAATAATAATAATGATGATAGTAGCTCTGGCCCTTAAGAAGCATAAGCTGAAGTTTGGGCTCTCTACTGTCTCACTATTTGATACCGCTGTGAAAGTTCCAGCATCTCAGCTGGCAGATACCTTGTGGGGAAAAAATGGTAAAGTGCAGCACAGAAACATAGGGGAGATGATGTTATCTTCATACACAGGGGAGGTGCTGTTATTTTCATATTGGATGTAGTCAAGCAAGAAGAAGTGTAAGATTGATTCCCGTGTGTTATGGCACAGCAGGAGGAGAAGAAAGATAGAAATAGCAACTTCAATCCTTTCACAGTTGCTTCTAAGTGTGTGGTGGCTGTGACTGTCTCCTTGTCTACAATATTAACAGTTTAAAAGCAGCTATGTCCTCCTCTTGCATAGAAACAGTTTACAAACAGCTATGATTTTCTCTTGCAATTTAACTTTTTACAATCAGCTATGTCCTCCTCTTTCAGTTTAACCATTTACAATTAGTTGTGTCCTCCTTTTGTAGTTTAATCTTTTACAAGCAGCTATGTCCCCCTCTTGAAATTTAACCTTTTACAAGAAGATATGTCCCCCTTTTTCAGTTTAATCATTTACTATCAGGTATGTCCTTCTTTTGTAGTTTAACCCTTTTCAATCAGCTATGTCCTTCTCTTGCATATTAACAGTTTACAAGCAGCTATGTCCTCCTGTTGCATTTAGCCCTTTACAAGCAGCTATGTCCTCATTTTGCATTTTAACCCTTTACAAGCAGCTTCCTCCTTTATGTGGGCTGCATTATACACATGTGCATCATATTATATGACTGATAAAAAACAAAGTTCAGTTTGATGTAAAATTCGGGCTCCTGGTTGGAGGTTATTTACATTTCGCTGATTTATATTTGGTGTATTTATAAAAAAAAATAAGTGAATTGATTCTCCAATTGTATTGTATGGATCTGAAAATTGACAAAAACAGTGAAAACAGACATCACTTTAGGCCCTCTTTAAATGTAGTGTTATTACCTTGCTATGGGAAACACAGTTTCTGTACCATTTTTTGTATTTGATGAATGATGAAAAGTAACAACATTATAAGTGATTATTTAGCAGTTGGAGGATGAGGATAATGGTGGATTTACTGCACCTCAGTATACTTATCCTCCAAGAAGCTGTGAGGATGAAGATATCATAATCCATTGCTCAATGTTTACATGTAGACAGGGGATTAAGAAAATAGCAAATGTGCTATGACAGTCACTCAACTCCAAGGACTTTATGTGGGGAAAGGAAATATTGCCGAGTCAGTGGTAACAGTAGTGAAAAATACCTTAACCCCCTTCTATACACTACTGTTCAAAATAATACTTGTGTGTTCAAAAACATGAGTTAAGCACAAAATCTTTATACTAGGTTTTATTTCCATGCCCTGGGAACATTGCACACTGTTTTCTAATTCAAAACATGAAGAGATATGTATATAATTAACTATTTTACAGAAAATAACAAAAAATGAGCATTGGGCTGTTCTAAAAAATAGCAGTGTCTGCAAATGTCTTTACAAATTCACAATATGTTCTCTTTTTTTTTTTAGGATTTAGCATTTCTGTGAATCACTAATCTAATATTTAGTTGTATATCTACAGTTTTTTAGAACTGCTTCACATCTATGTTGCATAGAGTCAACCAACTTCTGCCACCTGTCAACTGTTATTCCAGCCCAGGATGCTTTGAATACATCACACAATTTTTTGGCATTTGTTGGCTTTGCCTCAGAAACGGCATTTTTTATGTCACCCCACAAGTGTTCTATCGGATTAAGGTCTGGGGATTGGGCTGGCCACTCCATAACCTCAATTTTGTTGGACTGGAACCAAGATTTTGCTCGTTTAGTGGTGTGTTTAGGGTCGTTGTCTTGTTGAAACACCCATTTCAAGGGCATATCCTCTTCAGCGTAAGGCAACATGACCTCTTCAAGTATGTTATAAATATGCAAACTGGTCCATGATCCCTGGTATGCGGTAAATAGGTCCGGCACCATAGTAAGAGAAACATGCCCATATCATGATGTTTCACCATCATGCTTCACTGTCTTCAGAGTGTACTGTGGCTTGAATGCAGAGTTTGGCAGTCATCTGATGAACAATCTGCGTCCCATGGACCCCAAAAGAACAATTTTACTTTCATCAGTCCACAAAATGTTTCTCCATTTCTCTTTAAGCCAGTTGATGTGTTCTTTGGCAAATTGTATCAGCTTCAGTACATGTCTTTTTTTTAACAGTGGGACTTTGCAGAGACTTCTTGTTAAGAGATTAGCTTCACACAGGCGTCTTCTAACTGTCACAGTACTTACTCACAGGTAACTTGAGACTGTCTTTGGTCATCCTGGAGCTGATCATTGGCTGAGCCTTTGCCATTCTGGCTATTCTTTGATCCATTTGAATGGTAGTCTTCCGTGTTCTTCCACATCTCTCTGGTTTTGCTTTCCATTTTAAATCATTGGAGATCATTTTAACTGAACAGCCGATCATTGTCTGCACTTCTTTATAAGTTTTACCTTCTCCAATCAACTTTTTAATCAAAGTACGCTGTTCTTCTGAACAATGTCTCGAATGATCCATACTTCTCAGGCTTTCAAGGAGAAATGCATATACAACATGTGCTGGCTTCACCCTTAAATAAGGGCCACCTGACTTACACCTGTTTCTTCACAGAATGATTGACCTCACTAATTGATCTCCACACTGCTATTATTTTTAACACACCCCCGTACAATTAATTATTCAAATACACAGACTCAAAAACCTGCAGATCATGAATGCTGAGTCTGGTGGTTTTCTTAGAATCTACTGCACCAACTTGTAAATTGTTTGACATATGGTAATATCATTTATACCAAAAACAGTGATTAATCTGGTTAGTCATATTGGACTGCTATTATTTTTAACACTACTGTATATACCTGATTTGTGAGGACAATTTTGCATCATTTGCATCCTTTTAAAGGGTTATTCCTATGTCAGCCTTTCATGGCAGAATATTTTAGTCCTGGCACCAAGAGGAGCGGCTTTGTAAATAGCTGAAAACGGCTGAGCTACCCTATTTCCATATCCTCTGAAGAAATTAATGATTTATGGAAACATCATAACTCATTGCTCTACACCATTTCCATTACTCCTATTTGGGGTGTTATGGAAATCATCGCATCATTTTAGGCTTATAATTTTATTAATGTAATTTTGGAGGACAAACATACAAGACACCATTCCTTAAATATTATTATCACTATTATTATTAATAATATTTACAGGTATTTAATTTAACAATGTGTTGTGTTTATAATGTATTTACGTTTTCATTCTAAACGTTACATTTTTTTAAAAAAAAATTTAAATTCAATAAAAGCTAAATCAAAAAATTTCAGACTGGAAAATGAGACTTCAGAGGAGGTGAGCTGTGACATCACCTACTGTGAATGGTGGATCCTGTGTTATCTACTGTATATAGAGGTGTTATCAGTCATTGTACAGGAGGAGGAGGTGAGCTGTGACATCACCTATTGTGAATGGTGGATCCTGTGTTATCTACTGTATATAGAGGTGTTATCAGTCATTGTACAGGAGGAGGAGGTGAGCTGTGACATCACCTACTGTGAATGGTGGATCCTGTGGTATCTACTGTATATAGAGGTGTTATCAGTCATTGTACAGGAAGAGGAGGTGTGCTGTGACATTACCTATTGTGAATGGTGGATCCTGTGTTATCTACTGTATATAGAGGTTATCAGTCATTGTACAGGAGGAGGAGGAGGTGAGCTGTGATATCACCTATTGTGAATGGTGGATCCTGTGTTATCTACTGTATATAGAGGTGTTATCAGTCATTGTACAGGAGGAGGAGGTGAGCTGTGACATCACCTATTGTGAATGGTGGATCCTGTGTTATCTACTGTATATAGAGGTGTTATCAGTCATTGTACAGGAAGAGGAGGTGTGCTGTGACATTACCTATTGTGAATGGTGGATCCTGTGTTATCTACTGTATATAGAGGTTATCAGTCATTGTACAGGAGGAGGAGGAGGTGAGCTGTGATATCACCTATTGTGAATGGTGAATCCTGTGTTATCTATTGTACTGTATATAGAGGTGTTATCAGTCATGAGATCTCAGACTTTTTGTATAGAGACATCTATCAAGGTGGTTCTGTCACTTAGGTTGGATTGGCTGAAATACAGATTTGTATGGGTTTGGGACATTGCATAGCAGCTGCCTATGAAACCGCAAGATTAATATAAAATCTGTACTTAGGTTTTAGTGCAATGGGTGGGGAAAAAGAAAGAAAGAAAGATAAAACTTGCTAATGAGTTTCACACAAGCTTAATAGCATCGACACTTGTCTGCAAGGTGTGGGATCCTTTGTATAAGAGTGCACAGCACAGTGGGTACAGAGGTGGTTACCTTGCTGGAACTTGGTACTAATACTCCCCTTCCTTTTAATGAGACAGAAGTCTTCCTTGCTTGCTCTACCCTTTAAATGGTGTAAATGGTAAAAGCACTTTTCTCCGGTCTCTTTCCGTAAATAATATCAGCACTGAGAGTTCTGTTTTCTGGTCTCTACCTGAAATTCATGTTGGCACAGATAGCACTGCCTCCCTGACTCTCTATGTTGGCACAGGTAGTACTACTTTGCCGTAAATGATGCATGGACAGATAATACTGTTTCATTGGCTGAGTTGCTGCTATTCTTCCTTTTCTCAATAATATCACTCATTGGTGATGGGGGAAGATTTAAGAGGAAGAAAGGTCATGAACGGACTTGTTACCCCGGTGGCTCCTATTACAGGACTGCGCTGGTATCACTGAGCTCTGCACCACTGGCCGGTCTGTCACATTAGTAAAGGCAGACAGCATGGGGGGGGTAACCGGATTTCATACACTGGGGGCGATGGGCCGGATGTTATATACTGCAGGAGAGGGGCGGAATGTTATACACCGGTGGGCGAGGGGTTGGGTGTTATATATTTGGGGGGCAATGGGGCCGAATATTAGACACCAGGGGCAATAAGGCCAGATGTTATACACCGGGGGCGAGGGGCCGATGGTATATACCAGGGGCAATAGGTCTTGATGTTATACACCGGGGGGCGAGGGGCCGATGGTATACACCAGGGGTAATAGGTCTGGATGTTATACACCGGGGCAATGGGGCCAGATATTATACTGCGAGAGCAATGGAGTCAGATGTTATATATAGGGGACGAGGGGGCCAGATGTTATACTCTGGGCGCAATGGGGCAGAATGTTATACACTGGAGGCGAAGGGCCCGATGTTATACACTGGGGGAGAGGGGCGGAAGGGCGAGGGGTTGGGTGTTATACACTGGGTGGGGGGGGCAATGGGGCCAGATGTTATACACTGGGGGAGAGGGGCGGAATGTTATACACCGGAGGGCAAGGGGTTGGGTGTTATACACTGGGCGGGGGGGGCAATGGGGCCAGATGTTATACACTGGGGGAGAGGGGCGGAATGTTATACACCGGAGGGCAAGGGGTTGGGTGTTATACACTGGGCGGGGGGGGCAATGGGGCCGGATGTTATACACCGGTTGGTTATGGGGCCGGATGTTATACACCGGTTGGTTATGGGGCCGGATGTTATACACTGGGGGAGAGGGGTCAGATGTTATATGCCGGAGGGGCAATGGGGACGGATGTTATATACTGGGGGAGAGGAGCTGAAGGAAAAAAAACAAAATTAAGACATGTGTCCACAAGCTGTCAAGAAAGACACAACAACAATAAAGTACAGCGTTTTCATCCATTTCTTGGATTTTGCTCATCTTCTCTTCAATTAAATGTCAATTTGAAACTAATGTTCAGTTTTGCATGAGACTTATTCTCAAGCTCAGCACGAGAGCAGACGAGGATGATAGGGGGGATTAGGGAAGGAGATGTTAAGCTATTGAAATCTGCAATTCATTATTAATCAACCATTTTAAATAATCGGACACTGCTGAGATGAAGCCCTGGGATCCTCTCCAGCCACCGAGACACAACATAAGTCAGTGATCAATAATGGAGTATTAAACTTTGGAACAGCGTGAGATTCCTGGCAGCCAGAGAAACCCCCCATTTGTGTTGTCTTTGAGGTTCGCGAGGCCTGGTAAATGTAAATTATTTACAAACATCCTCTTTTCTGTCTTCACACGATCCAAGATCAATTAGGTTAACGATTAGAACTGGACAATATTCACATAGGTGGTCACCACCAAATATGTAACTATTAGAAAATAGGAAGGGTAAAAAGGAGAAAAAGAATGTAAATAAAATGTAACTTTTAATGTTAAGACTAAAAATATTGATAAAATAGATTATCATTAGTGATGAGCGAGCATGCTCGCTACTGCTCGGTGCTCGCACGAGCATCTCACTACTCGGGATGTTCGGCGAGCACCGAGCATTTCCAGGTTACTCGGGCAGAAACTCGGGTCCCCTCCCCTCCCTGCATATTTGGCGCTCTTTAGAGAGCCAATGAACATGCAGGGATTGCCTGCCATGCACTGTAATGCCGTAGCCATGTTGGTTGTGGGCATTACAGTGATTGGCTGGCCGCACAGCGTCATCAGGTGTATATCAGACCTGGCGCTGCCATGTTCGTCACAGTCACTCCGGATCAGACAGTGTAGGGAGAGCTGCTGCTGCATCAGGGAGAGATTTGTTTGTGTATTAGGTAGTGTAAGGAGAAAAAACGTACATTACACATATCCATCTTAACAAACAGTCCTTCTGAGGACTAATCCATCTGCAGAGATACAGTATCAGGCAGGCAGTGTATATAGGCAGGCAGTGTATATAGCAGACTGCAGTGCATATAGCACAAGAGGCTCCATTCCAATTCTGTCTTCTGCTGCTGTTAGATATTTCTATACAAAGGCCCAGGTCTCAGGGGCCAGGAATACTTTTCTTTGGCTCTTAATCCTCATTATTTGCTTGAAAAGCAATCCAGAGAACACCATTTTTCTGCGCCATTTGCTTGTTGGCACTGCAGAATACAGCCAGGTCCTTTCCATATTACAGTGCTAGAAAACCAGCTATTTAAAACTATGTTTTCTCCATCAAACGGATCACATATACGTTGTCAGAAAATACTGCCATTTCTGGCCTCCATTAAAAATTTCCTTTAGTGTGTCAGTGAAGCAATTCACAGCAGTTTGCTATTCAAACTACTTACCTACAGGCCAGATATTTAAAACTCTGTTTTTTCCATCACATGGATCACATATAAGTTCGCTCCAAACTCAGTCATTTGTAGTGAGCGTGGAAGATACTGTCCTCCATTTAAAATGGGCAAGGCACGTGTCAAGAGATGGGGAACTGGACGTGATGGTAATGGTGCATGGAGAGGCCAAGGACAAGGCCGTGGGCAAGCCTAAATTTTGCCAAAACAAACACCCACATCTTCTCGCCTGACCTTCCTGTCCCAATTTCTAGGGGACTGCAGCACACCACTATTGAACCCAAAGCAGTGTCAAAAGGTTGTTGGTTGGATAGCGGATAATGCTTCCAGTCACTTAGCCACCACCACCACCCTGTCTTTCACACGGTCAAGTCTCAGTAGTCGTAAGTCTGGACCGCATATTCCTCACCCTGATCCTCCTTCCTCCCACCATGCCGAGAACCCAGAGACAACTGATCCCACGCTTGGACACTCTGAAGAGCTGTTCACTTTTCCATTTATAGATTTGGGCCTCTCGCCCGGTCCACTTGAAGCGGGGCAAGAGGTGATCGCGTGTAGCGATGCCCAAGTATTTGAGCAGCCACGGTCACACGAAGGCGACGGTGGGAAAGTGTCACAAGAGGTGGATGATGATGAGACACAATTGCCAGAAAGTCAGGAGGAGGACCAGGGTGCGGAAGAGGAAGACAAGGTGGTGGACGATATAGTAACTGACCCAACCTGGCAGGAGGACATGCAGAGCGAGGACAGCAGCACACAGGGGGAGGGAGGCAGAGCACCCCAACAGGCAGGAAGAAGAAGTGTGGTGGCCGCAGACAGAAGGCAGGCAACCGTTCCCCGTAACACCAACACGAAGGAAGTTGCCAGTACAACTGTTAAGGCTTTCCGAGTCTGGTTGTTTTTTAAAGACTCTGCCGATAACCACAAAAAGGCCATTTGCAACACCTGCCAGGCCAGCATCAGCAGGGGTGGCAAAATGACCAGCTTGACCACCACCAGCATAATCAGGCACATGGCAGCAAAGCACCCGACTTTGTGGGTCGAACCCCAGGGTCCAGGAACAGTGTCTGCGGGTGGCACCATTGCTTCTTCCACTGTTATGCATGCAAGCCAATCCCCTGTCCATAGTGCATGTGAAGATGTGGCATCCCAGGGGTCTGGTTGCCACAGTGGCATTGCTCCCCTCACAAGAGGTGATGCCATGCCTGGAAGCAAGCAGGGGTCCCCTAATCAGGTTTTACTAAGCATGCAACACTTTCCTGGCTCCAGACCAGCAAGGGGAGTTCCTCCCCTTGGCAACTGGGATCTGGAGGAGGGGTTAGTTAGACTTAGTGTGAGGAGTTGAAGTCAGGACGTCGAGGAGAGAGGAGCTGGGGACTGGAGCTGCGCGGCAGCTCACCCCAGAAGAACCAGCACAGAAGAACCGGACACGGGAGTCCGAGGCTGTGGGGTACCGAAGGCCCAGCAACAGAAACCGGAGGGCAGGAGACTGCAGGTCTCCTGGCCCCATCAGACACCCAGAGGCTCAGCAGCACCGCAGGGTCCAGCACCACCACGTGGGAGCGACGCACCAGCAAGGTGCCATACGGGTGAGAACAGAAACGTTGCACTCAGGGACGAGGGCCACCGCACAGCTACAAGCAGCAGGGCCAAAGAGTTTAGTGGAAAGGGAAGGCCTCCAACTTCACCTGGCAAGGAGGATTCTTTACTTGCTACCAGGCTGCCCAGACTTCCACTTCTAGCCAGTACCCTAGTCCCGGCTTGTCTAATCACCACCAGTAAAGCTAAGAGGAAACCGCCTGTTACGCACACGCCCGGGCAGACTGGCGTGAGCATGATTAGTGATCCCACTGTACCATGAACCAAGGAGTGCCTGGAGGGGCGTAACTAAGTATCAACCCGATCCGACCAAGGTCAAATGGCGGCTCAGTCGACTCCGTGAACTAGGGAGGAACCGAGCAGAGGGACCAGGTGCTACTCCAGGTCAGACCCCGGTCACAGCTGTTGACCCACACCGAGGAATGCAGGAACAGGCAGGTTAAACTGGCATATTGACTGGTGGGTAGTGGCAGGCACGCCTGGTATGCAGACAGGTGGATATTGACAGGCACAGCTGGTATGCAGACAGGTGGGCATTGGCAGGCACGGCTGGCATGCAGACAGGTGGGCACAGGGAGGCACGGCTGACATGCAGACAGGTGGGTCCTGGCAAGTAGAAACGTAGGCAGGATAGGGCCCAGTACAGACTGGAATACAGGAACAGAGCCGCAGGTGCGGTAGACAAGCAGAGCGGAGCAAAACCCGCAGATGCGGTGAACAAGCAAAGCAGAGCAAAACCGCAGATGCGGTGAACAAGCACAACAGAGCAAAACCCGCAGATGCGGTGAACAAGCAAAGCAGAGCAAAACCCGCAGATGCAGTGAACATGCAAAGCAGAGCAAAACCGCAGATGCGGTGAACTAGCAAAGCAGAGCAAAACCCGCAGATGTGGTGAACTAGCAAAGCAGAGCAAAACCTGCAGATGCGGTGAACAAGCAAAGCAGAGCAAAACCGCAGATGCAGTGAACAAGCAAAGCAGTGCAAAACCGCAGATGCGGTAAACAAGCAAAGCAGAGCAAAACCCGCAGATGCGGTGAACAAGCAAATCAGAGCAAAACCACAGATGCGGTGAACAAGCAAAGCAGAGCAAAACCGCAGATGCGGTGAACAAGCACAACAGAGCAAAACCCGCAGATGCGGTGAACAAGCAAAGCAGAGCAAAACCCGCAGATGCAGTGAACATGCAAAGCAGAGCAAAACCGCAGATGTGGTGAACTAGCAAAGCAGAGCAAAACCCGCAGATGTGGTGAACTAGCAAAGCAGAGCAAAACCTGCAGATGTGGTGAACAAGCAAAGCAGAGCAAAACCGCAGATGCGGTAAACAAGCAAAGCAGAGCAAAACCCGCAGATGCGGTGAACAAGCAAATCAGAGCAAAACCGCAGATGCGGTGAACAAGCAAAGCAGAGCAAAACCGCAAGTGTGGTGAGCAAGCAGAGCAAAGCAAAACCCGCAGATGCGGTAGACAGGACAGGGCTCTGTTCACATGGAACAGACTGGAAAACACAAGAAGATAGCTGGAACACAGGAGATAGATACAGAGCGAGGGAAACAGAACGAGAAGAACCAGATACACACAAGGTACTTACAATGAAGTAGCGAGTGGACACAAGACTCACAAACAGAAGTACAGAGACAACGAGTCGGAGTTAGGTGCAGGTTCAGATACTGCAGAAAAGAGGGAAGATACAGACATAGAGACAAACAAGTAACGGACTAGGACACTGTTCAGACAGGATCTGAACCAGGAACAAGATACAGGAACGAGCCTGGGAACTCAGCCCCCAGGGTGGCAGAAACTGACTAGAAGTCACAGGTACAGGTAGAGGCCCTGGGTACTCAGCCCCCAGGGTGGCAGACAGACTAGAGTCAGGACAGGACCTAGCAACCCACAGTTGCACAGAACAGACTGTAAGAAAGTGTTGCTAAGGCACCTCCTACTGGGTGGAGGGGGTTTAAGTATCCAGTGACTCACAGCAATAGGCTGGGGACGCATAAGGACTGCGCACACTGTAGCTTTAAAAATCAGAAAGCAACAGCGCCGATGCCCTAAGCCAGAAGACAAGAGACATACAAGCAGCAGGTACTGGAGCAAAAGTGTGCAGCCTGGCCTGAAAGGTAAGATTGCAGTCTTGCATGGTGGGAGATGGTAAGCCATGCAAGCACGCCGCCAGGGATGTTACACCGCCATTAAGTTGTGGACTGATTATTGCTGCGCCATCAACCCCTGCACTACAATGCCCAGCATAACCTATAACATCTACACTGCCCTGGAGCTAAGCTCTACCTGTGGAGAGCCACACCATCCCTGCTGCACTCACATCAGCTCCAGAGGACCTGCTCCGCAGCGGCGGCTCCCTTAGCCGCATACCACAGGTGGCATCATGAACTTTATACAATCACTATAAATCCCCTATCAATAACCCCTTTTATTGACTGCCCTGGGTCGCGGACCAGGTCACCGACACTGTGACATCTCCCCCAGCATCTCCTGGCCCGGCACCGAGTACCCCACGGCCCAGGGGCCGCATCAAAGATGCCTCCTGCCCTGCACCTGTCTCTCAAGTAGCAGCATCAGGAAGCACGTCCATGTCTTTGTCCCAGCGCAGCGTTCAGTTGTCCATACCGCAGTCCTTGGAACGCAAGCGCAAATATGCAGCCAATGCCCCACAGGCCACACTACTAAATTCTCACATTTCACGACTGCTTGCGCTCGAAATGTTGCCTTTTAGGCTCGTGGACACGGAAGCATTCCGCAACCTAATGGCGGCGGCCATCCCTCGGTACTCGGTCCCCAGCCGCCACTATTTCTACCGGTGTGCCGTCCCCGCATTACACAAGCACGTGTCCCAAAACATTAGCTGTGCTATCAGCAACGCAGTTACCGGTAAAGTCCACCTAACCACAGACACGTGGACAAGTGCTCGTGGGCAGGGACGGTACATCTCACTGACAACACACTGGGTTAACATAGTGGAAGCCGGGACCCAGTTGGACCTTGGGACGGAACACGTCCTCCCGACGCTAAGTATTGCGGGCCCTAGGTCAACCAGGGTTTCCCCCACGGTCTACGGCTCCTGCACCTCCTCAGCCTCCTCCTCCATCTCCGAAATGACCACATCAGTCACAAGCTGGAAGCACTGCCTCGGCCAAGCTGCAACAGGCTGTGCTGAAGCAAATATGCTTAGGGAAAAAAACACACAATGCTGAAGACTTGTGGACAGCTCTGAAAGAGCAGGCAGATCTGTGGCTTACACCGCTGAACCTACAGCCAGGCATGGTCATGTGTGACAATGGCCGGAACCTGGTGGCGGCTCTGAGGTGAGCTCATACACGTACCATGCCTGGCCCATGTGCTTAACCTCGTGGTTCAGCGGTTTCTCAAATCCTACCCGGAGCTGTCGGATCTGCTTGTTAAAGTACGCCGCCTGTATGCCCATTTTAGAAAGTCAGCTACAGCTTCCGCTGCCCTTGCAGTGTTTCAGCAGCGTTTGCAGCTTCCGGCTCACAGACTGGTATGTGATGTCCCCACGCATTGGAACTCTACACTGCAGATGTTAGGAAGGATTTGTGAGCAGAAGAGGGCAGTTGTTGAGTACCAGCATCAACAAGGCCATCGGTATTCAGTTCAGACTCCACACATAAGACCTCAGGAGTGGACATGGATGTCTGACATATGTACCATCCTTCAAAACTTTGAAGACTCCACCAAGATGGTGAGCGGCGATTATGCCATAATTAGCATCACCACCCCGCTTCTCTGTCTTCTGAAACACTCTCTGCTCACAATCGAAGAGGATGCATTGCAGGTGGAGCACATTGAGATGGAGCAAGGAACCATACAGGGTGATTACACACAGCCAAGCCTCATCTCATCCCAACGTGGATTGGGTGACAATGAGGAAGAAGAGGAGGAGGAGGAAGGACAGGAGCTAGTTTCATGCACTATAGATGGTACTACCTGCACAGCTGTAATACCATCTGTTCAGCGTGGATGGCCAGATGACAGAGAGGAGGAGGAGGAGGAGAGCATGGTCAGTCATCCTCTTGGTGTGGACACGGAAGTCTTGCCTGTTAGTAGTCTGGCACACATGGCCGAGTTTGTGTTACGCTGACTTTCCCATGACCCTCGCGTTCTCAAAATTTTGGGTGACAGTCATTACTGGTTGGTGACACTTCTAGACCCACGCTACAAGGAGAATTTTATTTCTTTTATTCCTGAGGCGGACAGGTCTACAAAAATGGGGCTGTACCAGAAGGCTCTTGTTGCGGAACTATTAAAAAAATTCCCAACTGAAAACGCTGGCGGCAGAGGGCACACTTCGTTGGACAACCAAGGAGTACAGGTGATAGAGACACAACTTCAATTCAGCAGAGGCACGGGAGCACTGTCAAAGTTCTGGGAGAGTTTTCTCAGACCCTCCCATCGGACAGGCCCTGAGTCACGGGGTACTCTCACAAGGAGTGCAAAGTTTGGGAAGATGCTGAGGGAGTACCTTGCCGACCGTACCAACGTCCTCCATTATTCCGCTGTGCCTTACAATTATTGGGTATCCAAGCTGGATACGTGGAATGAACTGACTCTCTATGCCTTGGAGGTCCTGGCCTGCCCTGCCACCAGTGTTTTATCAGAGCGGTTTTTAGTGCCGCTGGTGGAATTATAACTGATAAGCGCATCCGCTTGTCAACTGAAAATGCTGACAGGCAGACTCTTATAAAAATGAACAAGGGCTGGATTGGGCCAAACTTCTCAACACCACCGAATGATAACAGTGTAACATAAACTCCAATCCAGTGTCTTTTCTTGGGAGGTGTATTCCCATGCACCTTTTCACACCCACACATGGGTATACGTTTCCTGATTTTGGCTATTTGCTCTTGTCCTCCTCCTTCTCCTCATCCTCCACCACCATATCACTAGGGTGACCGTGGTCCGTGATGCAACACCCTCCTAATTTTTTTAAAGGGTGTTTATGATTCCCGTAAAAAAAAATTTTTATACAGTATGTTAATGTATACCCCCCAGGGGTAAATGTTTGCCAGCCCATACACTTAGTGCATGGGCATTACAAGTATAGAAGGCCCGCTCCTTTCTAATGGGAACATTTTTTTATGAAGCCCTCCTCCACGTCTCTTCCAAGGGGCATTGAAGTGCCTCCAAATTTTTGGCAGCCCTTGCATTCACTGCATAGGCCTATACTATGGGAGACTCTCTCCTTTCTAATGGGAATTGTCGTTACTGTGGCTTTGCTCTGTATGTCTTTAAATTCTTAGTGGGGTTTTTCCTAAAATTGGTCAGCTGTTGGACTGACTGCATACCCTATAACTGTATAGCAGATTCTCACCTTTCTAATGGGAAGATGTCGTACCTTGTTACTGTGGCCCTGCTCCATGTGTCTTTAATTTCTTAGTGGGGTTTTTCCTAAAATTGGTCAGCCGTTGAACTCACTGCATACCCTATAACTGTATAGTAGACCCTCTCCTTTCTAATGGGAACATGTCGTACCTTGTTACTGTGGCCCTGCTCTATGTGTCTTTAAATTCTTAGTGGGGTTTTTCCTAAATTTGGTCAGCAGCTGGACTCACTGCATACCCTATAACTGTATAGCAGACTCTCTCCTTTCTAATGGGAATTTGTCGTTACTGTGGCCCTGCTCTATGTGTCTTTAATTTCTTAGTGGGGTTTTTCCTAAATTTGGTCAGCCGTTGGACTCACTGCATACCCTATAACTGTATAGCAGACTCTCTCCTTTCTAATGGGAATTTGTCATTATTGTGGCCCTGCTCTATGTGTCTTTAAATTCTTAGTGGGGTTTTTTCCTAAAATTGGTCAGCCGTTGGACTCACTGCATACCCTATAACTGTATAGCAGACAATCTCCTTTCTAATGGGAACATGTCGTATCTTGTTACTGTGGCCCTGCTCCATGTGTCTTTAACCCCTTTAAAACCCATGACGTACTAATACGTATCTGTGCCCTGGGACTTAAGAGCCTGACCCGTATTAGTACGTCATGGCGATCGCGCGCGCACACAGGCTGTGCGGGCGCGATCGCCGGTGGGTGTCAGCTGATTGTCACAGCTGACACCCGGTACTATGTGCAGGGAGCGGTCCTGCACCGCTCCCGGCACATTAACCCCCGCAATGCTGCGATCGAAGTCGATCGCAGCATTGCGGTGTCTAAGGGGAGGTGAACCGATGGAGGTTGGGGCAATGTCACTCCGCTCTCAGGAAAGAAACCGCAGGTTTTCCAAGGGATTGTGTTTTTATTGTGGTAAAATTGACCATTTGATTAAGAACTGTGAGCTTCGTTTAAGTAAAGAAAAAAAAAAAAGGTCAATTACGCCCGTATTGCTTGTTTGAGCTCTAAGGGAGTATTTCTTTTCAGGGAGTACTTCACTGCAGGAAGATTTGATTGAATTTCAGGTATTTGTGGATTGTGGTTCAACACTTAATGTGATTGACAAGGGGTTTTTGGAAAAACTTAAATTGGAATCCAAACCTTTGTCATCACCTATTTCTGTGATTGCAATTGATAACACTCCTTTGAAATGTATTACCCACAAGGTTGCGGCATTTCCCCTCACTATCAATGGAATTCACCAAATTTTGGACTTGGTGGTATTAAATAATTTACCCTGTCCAGTCGTTTTAGGTTTGCCTTGGTTAAAACTGCACAATCCTTTACTGGACTAGTCTACTAATGAGATTAAATCTTGGAGTCCGAAGTGCTATGATAAATGCTGTAATGGTCGCATTGCGGCTGTGGAAAAAGGGGAATTACCTGTACCTATTCCAGATTTTTGGAAGGTTTTTTCAGAGGAGGAGTCGCAAGTTTTACCTCCTCATAGGGACTATGATTGCACCATTGAGTTTGTTCCTGGAGCTACTCTTCCCAATGGTCGCTTATTTAATCTGACTATCCCTGAGAGAAAGGCCTTGGAGGAATACATACAGACGAGCTTGGCTGCTGGTCACATTAGACCTTCTAAGTCGCCTGTGGCCGTTGGATTTTTCTTTGTTAAAAAAAAGGACGGGGGTTTACGTCCATGTCTGGACTTTCGTGAAATGAATAAGATTACCGTACGCAATTCCTACCCATTGCCGTTAATTCCTGACTTGTTTAACCAGTTAGTGGGGGCCAAGTGGTTCTCTAAAATTGATCTCCGGGGGGCATACACTTTGTTACGAATGAAGGAGGGTGATGAATGGAAAACTGCTTTTAACACTCCGGTAGGTCATTTTGAGAATCTGGTGATGCCTTTTGGTCTTACCAATGCACCTGCGTTTTTTCAGAACCTTATTAATGACATCCTGAGACCTTTGATTGGTAAGAATGTGGTTGTGTATTTGGATGACATTCTGATTTATTCACCAGATCTGGAGTCCCATTGGCAGAGTGTACGTGAAGTGTTGCAGTTATTGAGCAATAATTCACTTTTTGCTAAACTAGAGAAATGTGAGTTCGCTGTGCAGAGAATTAGTTTTTTGGGCTACATTATCTCCAGCGAGGGCTTTGAGATGGACCCGGTGAAGGTTCAGGCTGTGCAGGAATGGCCTAGGCCTATTGGTTTGAAATCTATACAGAGATTTTTGGGTTTCGTCAATTATTACAGGAAATTCATTAAGAATTTTTCTATAATTGTTAAGCCGCTGACCAATCTCACCAGGAAAGGTGCGAATTCGGTCCAGTGGACTACTGAGGCCATTGAAGCTTTTGTGTATCTCAAGGAGAGGTTCAGTTCTGCCCCTATCCTTATGCAGCCTGATGAGACCAAGCCTTTTTTGGTCGAGGTTGATGCTTCTTCGGTGGGGGTCGGTGCAGTTTTGTCTCAGGAGAACAAGGATGGAGTACATCCCTGTGCTTTTTTTTCAAAAAAATTTCCAGAAACCGAACTTAAATACGATGTTGGTAATTGGGAATTGCTGGCTATTAAACTCACGTTTGAACATTGGCATCATTTTTTGGAAGGTGCTAGATTTCCTATTCAGGTTTTCACAGATCATAAGAATTTGATCTATCTGGATGCTGTCAAACGCTTGAATGCCCGTCAAGCTAGGTGGGCACTTTTTTTTTCTCGGTTTAATTTTTCTGTTACCTATATCCCTGGTACAAAGAATGTTAAAGCCGATGCTTTATCTCGCAGCTTTTCTCCCATGGTTGATACCGAGGAGGAGGAGAGCATTTTACAGAAAGGAGTTGTGGTAGCAGCATTTGACTCCGTTTTGGAAGATGGGATTCTGAAAGCCCAAGAGGATGCCCCATCTAACACTCCCCATGGGAGGTTGTTTGTGCCTAGAACCTTTAGGAGAGAGTGGAGTATCATGAGTCTCGGTTGGCAGGTCATCCAGGAATTTCTGAGACTAAGGCTATGTGCCCACGTTGCGGACCTGAAGCATATTTTTTACGCTTCTCCCTGGCGGGAAAATCGCATGCGGATATTACATGCGGTTTTCCCGCCAGGTAGAAGCGTTTGTGAGGCGTCTTTGCATGCATTTCCGCATGCGGGTTATCAAGCACTTCTCCAAGCATCACTTGGAAAAGTGCTTGACAACTTGTTCAGAATGGTAAAAAATAAAAAAATAAACTTTATACTCACCTTCTGATGCATCCTCTGCCCCGTCCGGAGTCTTGAGCGGCTCACGCTGTTGTGTGCAGGACCTGCGGTGACGTCATTGAGTCATGTGGTGGGTCACATGACTCAATGACGTGGCAGGTCCTTCAGACAACAGCGCGACGGAGGGAAAACATCAGAAGATAAGTATAAACTTTATTTTATTCTTTTTTTTACAGGTTCTTTGGTACCCAGGTCTGGATGAGAGTCTCCTCTCATCCAGACTTGGGTACCATCCGCACATTGATTCCGCTGCGCTTCCGCAAAATTAATGAACATGCTGCGGATTTTTGACCGTAGCATATACGCTGCGGAAAAATCCGCAGCATGGGCATTGACATTGCGGAATGCCATTGGGGACCATGGGGTGCGGATATACATGCGTTTTTCAAGCGTTTACGCTGCGGAAATTCCGCAGCATATACGCTTGAAAAATGCTACGTGGGCACACAGCCTTAGAGACTTATCAGTCGCAGTTTTTGGTGGCCTGGGTGGCAGAAGGAAGTCATCAAGTGGGTGTGTCAATGTATGGTGTGTGCTAGGTCAAAGGCTTCACATACCCCTGCTGCGGGGTTGCTTTGCCCTCTGGAGGCTCCTAGTGCGCCTTGGACGCATCTCGCAATGGATTTTATTACTGACCTTCCTGTGTCCGAGGGTTTCACTGTCATCTGGGTGGTCGTGGACCATTTTAGCAAGATGTGTCATTTGGTTCCATTCATTAAGCTACCCTGCGCTAAGACACTCGCTAAGGCATTTGTTAAGGAAATTGTCAGGCTCCATGTCGTTCCCACCGACATTGTTTCTGATAGGGGACCTCAGTTTGTGGCTCGCTTTTGGCGTGCTTTTTGTGACAGGTTGGGAGTCCATTTGTCATTTTCGTCTGGGTATCATCCTGAGTCTAATGGACAGACTGAAAGAAAGAACCAGGATGTTGAACAGTTTTTGCGTTGTTTTGTGGCAGACAATCAAGAGGTGTGGTCTGAGTTTCTGCCACTCACAGAATTTGCTCTTAACAACTATACATCCTCCTCTGCTGGATGTTCTCCTTTTTTTTGTTGTACTGGGAGACATCCGTCTTTTGGTTCGTTCTCCCAATTGGGGTCGGCGGTGCCGGAGGAGGAGAATTTTTCCGGTGATTTGGAGAGAGTTTGGACTTATGTACGTTGTAACCTTCAAGAGGCTAACAAAAAGTCCAAGAAGTATTTTAACAGGAACCGTAAAGAGGTTTTGTTTACTGTGGGTGACATGGTTTGGTTGTCCTCAAAGAATCTGCGGTTGAGGATTCCCTCTAAAAAATTGTGTCCGAAGTTTGTGGGGCCATTTAAGGTGCTTCAAGTGGTTAACCAGTCTGCTGTAAGGTTGGAGGTCCCCACCTCCTGGAATATTAATCCTGTGTTTCATTTTTCCTTGTTGAAAAAGGCTGATGTATCGGATAGGGATGCCACTGTCACAGTTCCTCCTGTGGTGGAAGACGGCGAATATGAAATTTCTCGCATCCTGAATTCTAGATGGCATAGAGGGAGATTGCAGTATCTCGTCGCTTGGAAAGGTTTCGGTCCCGAGGATAACTCCTGGGTAAGGTTTCATGATGTCTCTGCCCCTAGACTTGTCAGAGCTTTCCACAGGAGATTTCCAGATAGGCCTGAGCCTGGAGGATCCGGAGGATCCTCATAGAAGAGGGGGTACTGTTAGAACCCTCCTGTTAGTTTTTTTTTCTATCTTGTGTTTTGTGGTCATGTGACCATCTGCCTATACATTCCAGCTCCGCCCTTCTGGCTTTGCTGGACTTCAGTGTTGTTTTGACTGTCTCTCTAGCCAGGTGCTTTTGTGCCTATCTCTCTCTAGTTCGCTTGGTCCTCTGGGACCTCTAGTACTTTTTGTCAGTTTATCTTTTTGCTCTGCAACAACTTCTGTTAGGAGGTGTCCCATTTTTTGTCCCAGTCCTTAGTTCTTTTAGGGACCCCTCCCTTTTTCTATAGGTCTCCGTTCAGACTAGCCGAGGACGAAGGCGGGTCTGTTCACAAGGAACAGGCAGCCCGCTACAACGTAGGGACTCAGCTTAGTCTTACTGTACTGTAGGGACAGCTCTTCCCATCTTTCCTTAGTTTATGTTGCAGATCATAACAGCTGGGGACCGAGTATGGACACCCGGCTGCCGCCGGCATGAGGTTGTGAAAAGCTTCCGCCTCCACGAGCTTAAAAGGCCATATTTCAAGTGCAAGCAGCTGCCCAGAAATCTGGCAGTTTAGTGTTGCGGCCTGTGGGTGGGTGGCTGGCTGGCTGCATACTTGCACTTGCATTCCAAGTAACAGAAAACTAAGCAGATGGTGGCCTCTATCATCATCATGGCCTCACCTCAGCACTATGAACTCTCCTGAAGGAGAAGCCAGGGCCCGCCGGAGGAGTCTCCGGTTCTCTGGTGGACCCGTCCAACCCTGCCGAGAAGCAGCACTGGCTAAGAAAAACGTGGGGGAAGGTTCCCGGACACTCTATGGATGATTTTTTAATGTGGATCAGTTACCATTTATACTGAGGATGATTTTCATCACGCGGCACATTTAATAGAAATAAATTTTGATAGGCAAACACAGGGATGCATGAGATCCCTAGATAGGAGATTTTGAAAATACCCAACAATTTAATTGTGGGGACATTGGTTGTGGAATATTCTATATTGGTTCTGCTACATTGAAACCAGGATCTTGTGGGTCATAGCTGTTCACAATCTATTACAGCAGTGACCCAATATACATCCCCTTTGGATGTATGATAATTAGTGATGAGCGAGCATGCTCGCCACTGCTCGGTACTCGCCCGAGCATCTCAGTACTCGAGATGCTCGGAGCTCGCCGAGTACTTGCGCGATGCTCGGGCGGGAGCTCGGGTCCCCGTCCTGCATGTTTGGCGCTAATTAGAGCACCAATCATGCAGGAATTGTCTGCCACTCACTGTAATGTCACAGCCATGGTGGTTGTGGCATTACAGTGATTGCCCAAATCAATGGGAACAGTGCTCACAGTGAAACAATTTAGAACAGAAAGAATAAAGCATCTCACATAGATTAGATAGATAGAAACATGTCAGTCACATATATAATAAGTACAGTGACAGTGTTAGTTACTGTACTTGTCATTTAGTGTTAAAACAAAGGATTTATTAAAAAAAAAAATAATAGTGTTTTCATGCACACGTCTCTTTAAAAAAGTCGGCCTTCAATTCTCTAGCGGCATACACCGGTACCCAACAATTTAGAACAGAAAGAATAGAGCATCACACATAGGTTAGATAGATAGAAACATGTCAGTCACATATATAATAAGTACAGTGATAGTGTTGATTACTCTACTTCTCATTTAGTGTTAAAATAAAGGATTTATTAAAAAAAAATTGGCGTAGGGTTCCCTGTAATTTTAGTCTCTAGTGGAGGTTAAGCAGACGGATGGGGCAGATGTTTGAAGCCTGGGAAGGGAGTAATACCCACAGAGCTTCCCAGGCTACTAATATCAGCCCCCAGCTGAATACCTAGCCTTTACCAGCAATTAAAATGGGGGACCCCAAAAAAAATGACGTAGGGTCCCCCGTATTTTAATAGCTAGCAAAGGCTAGGCAGACAGCTGGGGGCTGCTATTAATAGCCCAGGAAGGGTGCCATGAATATTGGCCCCCTCCCAGGCTAGAAACACCAGCCGTCAGCCGCCCCAGAAATGGCGCATCCATAGTGTGCGCCAATTCTGGCACTTAGCCTCGCTCTTCCCACTGCCCTGTAGCGGTGGCAGTGGGGTAATAGGGCTGGGGTTGATGTCAGCTTATAATGCAGGCTGACATCAAGTCCAGGTTGGTAATGGAGAAGCGTCTATAAGACACTCCCATTACTAACCCCATAGTCAAAGTTAAAAAAAAAACACAAACACCCAGAATAAAGTCCTTTAATTGAAATAAACACACAATTCTTTAATGTTCTAAATTAAACCATACTTACCATCACGCCCATTCCAGCTGAAGCCAACGATCTCCTGCAATAAAAATAAAATAATAAACCAACCTCATCCTTACCTTTCCATGGTTCCCAAGACGGCTTCAGCTCTGCTACATTCACAGGACAGGCTGGATCGCAGCCGAAAGCTGCCATCCAGCTTGCCATGCTGCAGACACTGAGAAGCACAGGCATGCTTGCGCTCCTCGGTGTCTGGCTGTGACGGCATCCAGATGAGCCGAGTTCATGTCCAATGAACTCAGCTCACCTCATGCACGTCACTGAGAGCATGGGAAAATTCTCCTGCGCTTGCAGTGAGCGCAGGAGAATTCTCTCACGCTCACTGCATGCGCAGAAGAATTCTCCCACGCTGTCAGTGACGTGCATGAGGTGTGCTGAGTTCGTTGGACATGAACTCAGCTCATCTGGATGCCGTCACAGCCAGACACTGAGGAGCGCAAGCATGCCTGCGCTTCTCAGTGTCTGCAGCATGGCAAGCTGGATGGCAGCTTTCGGCTGCGATCCAGCCTGTCATGTGAATGTAGCAGAGCTGGAGCCGTCCTGGGAACCATGGAAAGGTAAGGATGAGGTTGATTTATTATTGTATTTTTATTGCAGGAGATCATTGGTTTCAGCTGGAATGGGCGTGATGGTAAGTATGGTTTAATTTAGAACATTAAAGAATTGTGTGTTTATTTCAATTAAAGGATTTTATTCTGGGTGTTAGCATTTTTTTTTTACTTTGACTATGGGGTTAGTAATGGGGGTGTCTTATAAATGCCTCTCCATTACTAACCTGGGCTTGATGTCAGCTCTCATTATAAGCTGACATCAACCCCAGCCCTATTACCCCACTGCCACCGCTACAGGGCAGTGGGAAGAGCGAGGCTAAGTGCCAGAATTGGCGCATACTATGGATGCGCCATATCTGGGGCGGCTGACGGCTGGTGTTTCTAGCCTGGGAGGGGGCCAATATTCATGGCACCCTTCCTGGGCTATTAACATCAGCCCCCAGCTGTCTGCCTAGCCTTTGCTAGCTATTAAAATAGGGGGGACGTAACGTAATTTTTTTTTGGGTCCCCCAAGTTAGTAGCTAGTAAAGGCTAAGTATTCAGCTGGGGGCTGATATTAGTAGCCTGGGAAGCTCCGTGGGTATTACCCCCTTCCCAGGCTTCAAACATCTGCCCCAGCCGTCTGCTTAACCTCCGCTAGAGACTAAAATTACGGGGAACCCCACGCCAATTTTTTTTTTAATAAATCCTTTATTTTAACACTAAATGACAAGTACAGTAATCAACACTATCACTGTACTTATTATATATGTGACTGACATGTTTCTATATATCTAATCTATGTGTGATGCTCTATTCTTTCTGTTCTAAATTGTCGGGTACCGGTGTATGTCACTGATGAATTGCCGGCCGGCTTTTTTAAAGAGACAGGTGCATGAAAATCGGAGGGCACTAGTGTGTTCTAAGTGCCCTGCTATGTTTTTCATGCACCCTCCTATATACCCTGCCTGCCTGTCTGCCTATATATTCTGCCTGCCTGAAGTTTAATTGAGCACCGTTCCCATTGATTTGGGCAATTTTTGACTTTCTGCAGACCGCCGGAGGGGACCACCAGAAAAATGCTCGAGTTTCCCATAGACTTACATTGGACTCGTTGCTCGGGTCGAGCACCCGAGTATTCCAATGTGCTCGACCCGAGCTTCGAGCACCCGAGCATTTTAGTGCTAGCTCATCACTAATGATAATCTAGTTTATCAATATTTTTAGTCTTAACATTAAAAGTTAAATTTTATTCACATTCTTTTTCTCCTTTGTACCCTTCCTATTTTCTAATACCAAGATCAATTGGGGAAGAAGTCATTGGGGTCCATCTACATCAGGTAATATACCTATGTGAAAGCTGATCGAATTAATACAAAACAAACAAATCATTAAATGTAGATTGAAAGAGGATTCTCCGTTTCGGACAAATCTTTTTTTTTCTCAGTTAGGATCCAATACAATATCCTAATCCTATGATATGACTGAAATCAAACTGTTGGAAATTTTAGTGATCAGCTGCAATCTGTGGAGAAATCAGCAGAAACCATGAAATTGTTCTGCAGCTCCTCCACAGGGAAAACAGAGTATTGCATGGTGCTCTGTAATCCATGCATATGTTGGGTCCTCCAGAGAAAAAGACGCTCCGTAAAGCTGATCTTCGCTATGGTAATAGATGGGGTGGGGGTCTTGAATGGGATTCCGAGCTATGGTAATACGGAATTTCCTAATATAAGTTTTCTAAACCAGACAGCTCCTTTTTTTTGGTCACCAAACTTAAACCATTGGGTCTGAGGGTCGCGAGACAGTTTTGTATAGAGAATATATGGTGGAGCAGCAGTATGTTTTGAAAAAAACTAATAGGCATTTTTTGCCTACATTGCAGGCAGCTGATATTCCTGTTGGAATTAATTACAGGATTTATGATCAGTGATAATAAATAATAAAAAAAAATATTGTTAATAATCACGTCTAGTTAAAACCACAAACCACACGATTTACGACTGAGGAAGTTTCATCTATGAGCAGCACAAACCACAAAGTACTTTGGTGGGGTCACTTTGTACCATAGTGTACCACCTAGTGGTAGCAACATGAACTGCAGTTTTTTTTTACTTTTTTTTTTTTTTTTTCAACATTTCTTCTGCATTGTACAGAACTGATATCTAAACTTTTAGTAGATAATTGTATCTGAGAAAATAGAATTCTAAATCCTTGCAGGTCTCAGACAAAACTCTACCGTTTTAAGGATGCAGCTCTTCTATGCGTCTACAGCGAAAACAACCAAATCGGTCCAAAAATCCAGTCTTTGAGAACCTTCCTTTTTTCCCCCTTTATGGCCTATTGAGCTCAAAAGTACATAAAATACACGAAGAATGTGACTACAACGTCACGTGCTTCTCTGATGACTGGCTAATGCAAATAAGTTAACTCCAACTTTGAAAGTTAGGAAAGACGGACACATACTGCAAATATCATTTACACTAAACCATTTCTTTAACCTCGCCCAACCCTTTATTTGTGCCCACAGTGAAATATTGGTAAAAGTGAAGCCCATTAGTGTTCACACTCAAGTACAATAACCTTTCATGGCTCTCACAGTGTCCCCACACATAGTATCATGCCCCTATAGTACCCACAAAAGCGATGATAGACCAAAGCCCCCCACAAAATATAATGCACCCCTAGCCCCTCCACAGTATGATGTCCCCACATTGCCCCCAGACACACCATATGATGCGCCTACAGTACATTCCCCACTGTATAATGCCCCCACATTGACCCCAAACACACAGTATGATGCCCCCACATTGCCCCCAAATACACAGTATAATACAACGACAGTACATCCCCCCACATAGTATAATGCCACCACATTGACCCCAAACACACAGTATAATGCCACGACAGTTCATCCCCCCACAGTGTGATGCTCCCACATGCCCCCACATAGTATAATGCCACCACATTGACCCCAAACACACAGTATAATGCCACGACAGTTCATCCCCCCACAGTGTGATGCTCCCACATGCCCCCACATAGTATAATGCCACCACATTGACCCCAAACACACAGTATAATGCCATGACAGTTCATCCCCCCCTACAGTGTGATGCTCCCACATCCCCCCATATAGTATAATGCCACCACATTGACCCCAAACACACAGTATAATGCAACGACAGCTCATCCACCCACAGTGTGATGCTCCCACATGCCCCCACATAGTCTAAGGCCATCACATTGACCACTCAACACACTTTTTGATGCCCACACAGCCCCCCTATACATTATAATGCCCAAACCATATCAATTTCCCATACTAACCCCCACATAAGTATCCCACTACCTGTGTCCTGATCCTGTGCGTCTGAGTTGCTCTCTGCTTCCAGTCACATCACCTGAGAATGTCATGAAACCTGATGGTCCTTGCAAAATCTTCAGTCTCTACCCAGTCTCTACCCCTGCTCCACCATAGTGGTCAACCATATCTGTTTCCTCTGGAACCAGATACCGCTGAAATCAAGACATACCCCTGACCTCCCGGGACAGCAGCTCCCCAAAGTCAGGCTGTCCCAGTGGATCCAGAATAGTCGAGGTGTGTGACTCTCCTTTTTGATTTTTATTATTATTTTGGTACAAAGGAGGGGATCAAATAGTTGTTTTTTTTCTCGGAACAGTAGATTGTCCCTTTAAATGAGGTTAAAATAAGCCGTTAATGCCACAGACTCAGCATAAAAACTGATTTAATTGGAAGAATTGTGGCGTGCATAGATATGGCAGATAGATGGACACATTGAAACAAGGAGTAAGATGAGACCCGCTTTGCATGAAATCCATCTAATTTATTCCACGCATAGTCCAATACCTCCAAACAAAGGCAGCAGGATTATTATTTCTTTATCTAAAGAGATTATCCATGGCACAGGCTGCACCATGGAGAAAAATAGTAGCCAAATACCACTGATCCATGAACCTGGCACCAATGCACGGAGAAAAGCAGAAGGAATTTCATTAATTCATACTTTACTTGGGCTCGGACAAGGCTCTTAGCTCACAGTCTAATAAGTGGAACCTTCCAGGACCTCATACGGTGGCTTTAAGGATCACGGCTGTTAGCACCTGAACTCGGAGCGGTATGTTAAGCTCTTCCTATTAGGCGGTCACTGGCCAGTACAGGCTGCTTCCCTGCATGTAAATCTGTAGTGATGGGATTAGGATAATGCATGTGTTTATTGTTGACGACTTATTTTAATTTTTTTTTTTTAAGATTTTTTTTTTTTCAGTAGCGATTTACCAGTGGACAATGTGAGCAGCACACAATATTTCTTTTCTTTTAAGAGGCTTAACAAAATCACTCTGTCATAAGCTTCCTGTATGTGGGTCATTAACATCATTGTGAATCTGGTTTCTAAGCAGACTAATAATGTGAAATATTGCCAGGGCTAATACTAATCAGCGTGACTTTGATTAAACAGGGAAGACTGTAATCCACTTATAATAGCAAAAAATAAGAACAAAAAATTCAGAATTTGAATTGTATCGAAAAGGACTATATTAAGGAAATCATTCAGAATACTGATATAACTAGATATATTTACTATGTTTAAATGTACTTTTATATAGTGATTTTAATGTATTATTCCGTGCTATTAGGCTTCCTACGTACAAGAATATAACTACTATAATACTGCTCCTATGAACAAGAATATAACTACTATAATACTGCTCCTATGTACAAGAATATAACTACTATAATGCTGCCCCTATGTACAAGAATATAACTACTATAATACTGTCCCTATGTACAAGAATATAACTACTATAACACTGCCTCTTATGTACAAGAATATAACTACTATAATACTGCCCCTATGTACTAGAATATAACTACTATAATACTGCTCCTATGTACAAGAATATAACTACTATAATACTGCTTCTATGTACAAGAATATAACTACTATAATACTGCTCCTATGTACAAGAATATAACTACTATAATACTGCCCCCTATGTACAAGACTATAACCACTATAATACTGCCCCTATCTACAAGAATATAACTACTATAATACTGCCCCCTATGTACAAGAATATAACTACTATAATACTGCTCCTATGTACAAGAATATAACTACTATAATACTGCCCCTATGCACAAGAATATAAATACTATAATACTGCTCCCTGTGTACAAGAATATAACTACTATAATACTGCTCCTATGTACAAGAATATAACTACTATAATACTGCCTCCTATGTACAAGAATATAACTACTATAATACTGCTCCTATGTACAGGAATATAACTACTATAATACTGCCCCCCATGTACAAGAATATAACTACTATAATACTGCCCCATGTACAAGAATATAACTACTATAATACTGCCTCCTATGTACAAGAATATAACTACTATAATACAGCTCCTATGTACAAGAATATAACTACTATAATACAGCTCCTATGTACAAGAATATAACTACTATAATACTGCCACAATGTACAAGAATATAACTGCTATAATACTGCTCCTATGTACAAGAATATAACTACTATAATACTGCCCTTATGTACAAGAATATAACTACTATAATATTGCCGCAATGTACAAGAATATAACTACTATAATACTGCCCCCTATGTACAAGAATATAACTACTATAATACTGCCGCCCTATGTACAAGAATATAACTACTATAATACTGCTCCTATGTACAAGAATATAACTACTATAATACTACCCCATGTTCAAGAATATAACAACTATAATACTGCTCCTATGTACAAGAATATAACTACTATAATACTGCCACAATGTACAAGAATATAACTGCTATAATACTGCTCCTACATACAAGAATATAACTACTATAATACTGCCCTTATGTACAAGAATATAACTACTATAATATTGCTGCAATTTACAAGAATATAACTATTATAATACTGCCCCCTATGTACAAGAATATAACTACTATAATACTGCCGCCCTATGTACAAGAATATAACTACTATAATACTGCTCCAATGTACAAGAATATAACTACTATAATACTGCTCCTATGTACAAGAATATAACTACTATAATACTACCCCATGTTCAAGAATATAACAACTATAATACTGCTCCTATGTACAAGAATATAACTACTATAATACTGCCACAATGTACAAGAATATAACTGCTATAATACTGCTCCTACATACAAGAATATAACTACTATAATACTGCCCTTATGTACAAGAATATAACTACTATAATATTGCCGCAATTTACAAGAATATAACTACTATAATACTGCCCCCTATGTACAAGAATATAACTACTATAATACTGCCGCCCTATGTACAAGAATATAACTACTATAATACTGCTCCAATGTACAAGAATATAACTACTATAATACTGCTCCTATGTACAATAATATAACTACTATAATACTGCTCCTATGTACAAGAATATAACTACTATAATACTGCCGCCCTATGTACAAGAATATAACTACTATAATACTGCTCCTATGTACAAGAATATAACTACTATAATACTGCTCCTATGTACAAGAATATAACTACTATAATACTACCCCCATGTACAAGAATATAACTACTATAATACTGCTCCTATGTACAAGAATATAACTACTATAATACTGCTCCTATGTACAAGAATATAACTACTATAATACTACCCCCATGTACAAGAATATAACTACTATAATACTGCTCCTATGTACAAGAATATAACTACTATAATACTGCCACAATGTACAAGAATATAACTGCTATAATACTTCTCCTACATACAAGAATATAACTACTATAATACTGCCCTTATGTACAAGAATATAACTACTATAATATTGCCACAATGTACAAGATTATAACTACTATAATACTGCCCCCTATGTACAAGAATATAACTACTATAATACTGCCGCCCTATGTACAAGAATATAACTACTATAATACTGCCCCTATGTACAAGAATATAACTACTATAATACTGCTCCAATGTACAAGAATATAACTACTATAATACTGCTCCTATGTACAAGAATATAACTACTATAATACTGCCGCCCTATGTACAAGAATATAACTACTATAATACTGCTCCTATGTACAAGAATATAACTACTATAATACTGCTCCTATGTACAAGAATATAACTACTATAATACTACCCCCATGTACAAGAATATCACTACCATAATACTGCTCCTATGTACAAGAATATAACTACTATAATACTGCTCCTATGTACAAGAATATAACTACTATAATACTACCCCCATGTACAAGAATATAACTACTATAATACTGCTCCTATGTACAAGAATATAACTACTATAATACTGCCTCCTCGTTACAAGAATATAACTACTATTATACTGCAACTATCAGCATGAAAATGCATTAGCATGAGTAAGACAATATTAATGTTTGGTTGAATATTGTGTTTGCAAACAATATGTACTGCACATTTTTTTCATCAGACGAGTCTTCTAAACTCAGCACCAGAGAACCTTCCCGTCTGTGTATATTAATCAGTAGTTGTGCTGCCTCCTCTTTGCTGGTGTCACTCATCTATTCCCATCAGGGGCCACCCTGTTTGTTGTTATAGGAGATTGTGTTTAGAAATCTGAGCACTGACAATTTTTTTTCATTATCATTTTTGACAATTACATTCTTCAGCTTTTGTTGGATCCTGAGAGTCCTGACGAGGAGGAGGAGGCAGCTCTGAGACAACAGTGTAAGAACTTTACAAATTGAATAGAGCAAGTGAAGAAGGAATAAGCGGCATCCTTCACAATAGATCACTGCTCGTCCCCAATTCCTGATATAATCATTCCTGTAGATTTGTTTCACAATCCACTCTCATTTTTTTCCCCGTAGTCATAACTTAGAAAGTAAAGACGGAAAAATGACTCTACTTTTATATTCATAACTGCGCCCAAAACTGCCATCATTAAGGTACTTTTCATCTGCCATTTATACAGGAAATATATCACACAAAAAAAACAAATTTATCCAATGTTGTAGAACAGGACTTGTATAGATGACAAAATGAATACATTACGTATGTCAATACTATTATATCAGATAATACTAGCTATATATAATATAGAAAATATTTGTTTATAGGGGGCAGTATTATAGTAGCTATATTCTTGTACATAGGGGCAGTATTATAGTAGTTATATTCTTGTACATAGGAGCAGTATTATAGTAATTATATTCTTGTACATAGGGGCAGTATTATAGTAGTTATATTCTTGTATATAGGAGCAGTATTATAGTAATTATATTCTTGTACATAGGGGGCAGTATTATAGTAGTTATATTATTATACATAGGAGCAGTATTATAGTAGTTATATTCTTGCACATAGAGGGCGGTATTATAGTAGTTATATCCTTGTACATAGGGGGCAGTATTATTGTAGTTATATTCTTGTATATAGGGACAGTATTATAGTAGTTATATTCATGTACATATGGGCAGTATTATAGTAGTTATATTCTTGTACATAGGGGCAGTATTATAGTAGTTATATTATTGTACATAGGAGCAGTATTATAGTAGTTATATTCTTGTACATAGGAGCAGTATTATAGTAGTAATAGTCTTGTAAACAGGAGCAGTATTATAGTAGTTATATTCTTGCACATAGAGGGCAGTATTATAGTAGTTATATTCTTGTACATAGGGGGCAGTATTATTGTAGTTATATTCTTGTACATAGGGACAGTATTATAGTAGTTAGATTCTTGTACATAGAAGCAGTATTATAGTAGTTATATTCTTGTACATAGGGGCAGTATTATAGTAGTAATATTCTTGTACACAGGAGCAGTATTATAGTAGTTATATTCTTGTACATAGGAGCAGTATTATAGTAGTTATATTCTTGTACATGGGGGCAGTACTAGAGTAGTTATATTAGGGCAGTATTATAGTAGTTATATTCTTGTACATAGGAGCAGTATTATAGTAGTAATATTCTTGTACACAGGAGCAGTATTATAGTAGTAATAGTCTTGTAAACAGGAGCAGTATTATAGTAGTTATATTCTTGCACATATAGGGCAGTATTATAGTAGTTATATTGTTGTATATAGGGAGCAGTATTATAGTAGTTATATTGTTGTATATAGGGACAGTATTATAGTAGTTATATTTTTGTACATAGGGGCAGTATTATAGTAGTTATATTCTTGTACATAGGGGGCAGTATTATAGTAGTAGTTATATTCTTGTACATAGGGGGCAGTATTATAGTAGTTATATTCTTGTACACAGGAGCAGTATTATAGTAGTTATATTCTTGTACATAGGAGCAGTATTATAGTAGTTATATTCTTGTATATAGGGACAGTATTATAGTAGTTATATTCTTGTACATAGGAGCAGTATTATAGTAGTTGTATTCTTGTACATAGGAGCAGTATTATAGTAGTTATATTCTTGTACATAGGGGGCAGCATTATAGTAGTTGTATTCTTGTATATAGGGACAGTATTATAGTAGTTATATTCTTGTACATAGGAGCAATATTATAGTAGTTATATTCTTGTACATAGGAGCAGTATTATAGTAGTTATATTCTTGTACATAGGGGGCAGTATTATAGTAGTTGTATTTTTGTATATAGGGACAGTATTATAGTAGTTATATTCTTATACATAGGGACAGTATTATAGTAGTTATATTCTTGTACATAGGGACAGTATTATAGTAGTTATATTCTTGTACATAGGAGCAGTATTATAGTAGTTATATTCTTGTACATAGGAGCAGTATTATAGTAGTTATATTCTTGTACATAGGGGGCAGTATTATAGTAGTTATATTCTTGTACATAGGGGACAGTATTATAGTAGTTATATTCTTGTACATAGGGACAGTATTATAGTAGTTATATTCTAGTACATAGGGGCAGTATTATAGTAGTTAGTAGATAGAATTTGATAGTTTTTATATGCCAGAGATTTTCATGATAACCTGGAGGCTTTGCAACCATCTTTGCAAGGAAACATTTTTTTATATCCTGATAGATAGGATTATACATAATGGTTTAATCTGTTCTGTCATTTAAAAAATGGAATCAAAAGTATGATGCCGGGGATCCTGTGATCCACACGGGTGGCACAATATTCACTTATAGTGCTCTTTTAATCTAACTCTCTTTACAAGTTTCCTCTCATTAAAAACAAGTAGCATCTAAAGGGACATTTAGTAAAGGGGACATGACACAGGGGAACAGCTCCACTCTCCAATTAATACAGAACAATACATTAGCATTAAAACAGTCTGTACAATTACCACTCATTTACATCTGATAGACTTCACTTTGAAGAAAACTGACACCAATTATTATGTTTGTGTACAGAAAATTGCAATATAACTGTATAAACAAGCTTTATATAAATGTGTATATTTATAGATATAGATACAGTACAGACCAAAAGTTTGGACACACCTTCTCATTTAAAGATTTTTCTGCATTTTCATGACTTTGAAAATTGTACATTCACACTGAAGGCATCAAAACTATGAATTAACACATGTGGAATTATATACTTAACAAAAAAGTGTGAAACAACTGAAAATATGTCTTATATTCTAGGTTCTTCAAAGTAGCCACCTTTTGCTTTGATGACTGCTTTGCACACTCCTGGCATTCTCTTGATGAGCTTCAAGAGGTAGTCACCGGAAATGGTCTTCCAACAATCTTGAAGGAGTTCCCAGAGATGCTTAGCACTTGTTGGCCATTTTGCCTTCACTCTGCGGTCCAGCTCACCCCAAACCATCTCGATTGGGTTCAGGTCTGGTGACTGTGGAGGCCAGGTCATCTGGCGTAGCACCCAATCACTCTCCTTCTTGGTCAAATAGCCCTTACACAGCCTGGAGGTGTGTTTGGGGTCATTGTCCTGTTGAAAAATAAATGATGATCCAACTAAACGCAAACCGGATGGAATAGCATGCCGCTGCAAGATGCTGTGGTAGCCATGCTGGTTCACTATGCCTTCAATTTTGAATAAATCCCCAACAGTGTCACCAGCAAAGCACCCCCACACCATCACACCTCCTCCTCCATGCTTCACGGTGGGAACCAGGCATGTAGAGTCCATCCGTTCACCTTTTCTACGTCGCACAAAGACACGGTGGTTGGAACCAAAGATCTCAAATTTGGACTCATCAGACCAAAGCCCAGATTTCCACTGGTCTAATGTCCATTCCTTGTGTTCTTTAGCCCAAACAAGTCTCTTCTGCTTGTTGCCTGTCCTTAGCAGTGGTTTCCTAGCAGCTATTTTACCATGAAGGCCTGCTGCACAAAGTCTCCTCTTAACAGTTGTTGAAGAGTTGTGTCTACTGCTAGAAATCTGTGTGGCATTGACCTGGTCTCTAATCTGAGCTGCTGTTAACCTGCGATTTCTGAGGCTGGTGACTCGGATAAATTTATCCTCAGAAGCAGAGGTGAATCTTGGTCTTCCTTTCCTGGGGCGGTCCTCATGTGAGCCAGTTTCTTTGTAGCGCTTGATGATTTTTGCAACTGCACTTGGGGACACATTCAAAGTTTGCCCAATTTTTCGGACTGACTGACCTTCATTTCTTAAAGTAATGATGGCCACTCATTTTTCTTTACTTAGCTGCTTTTTTCTTGCCATAATACAAATTCTAACAGTCTATTCAGTAGGACTATCAGCTGTGTATCCACCTGACTTCTGCACAACACAACTGATGGTCCCAACCCCATTTATAAGGCAATAAATCCCACTTATTAAACCTGACAGGGCACACCTGTGAAGTGAAGACCATTTCCGGTGACTACCTCTAGAAGCTCATCAAGAGAATGCCAAGAGTGTGCAAAGCAGTCATCAAAGCAAAAGGTGGCTACTTTGAAGAACCTAGAATATAAGACATATTTTCAGTTGTTTCACACTTTTTTGTTAAGTATATAATTCCACATGGGTTAATTCATAGTTTTGATGGCTTCAGTGTGAATGTACAATTTTCATAGTCATGAAAATACAGAAAAATCTTTAAATGAGGTGTGTCCAAACTTTTGGTCTGTACTGTATATTTATATGTATACAGCAGCCACACTGTAAGCGCTAAGATGTGTGCAAACATTAAAGCGCACCTGTCAGCAGGATTGTGCTTAGTAAACCACATACAGTCAGGTGGGCATTGTACACTGAATAAAATGATACCTTTCTTGGTGAAATAAGTCCTGTGGTTCTTTTATAATCTTTATTATAATTCCTGAGATAATGAGATGCTCGTGCTTCAGGGCGGCCTTTGGGGAGGGGCTCTATCTGGTGCTCTTATTATGTATGCCTATGTCGGCCTTCTGACAAGTCACTGTGCCTTCAATGACTGCCTCCCATTTTAAATGCAGCCTGTGTAATTATGTTCCAAACCTGAAATTTACATGCAGCAAAATGGCCCCTGCCGCCTGCACATGCGCAGTAGCATCTCTCGTTTGCCGAGAAATGCTACTGTGGAAACGCAGGCAGGAGGGAAGCACGGGAGAAATCTTGTATGCGATTGTGGGAGGAGGAGATAAGAGGGGAGTAGAGAAGGAGATCTTGTGAGGATCGGAGGTTGCGTGCGGGTATGTAACGGGAGACTAGGTCACAGATATATGGAGGAGACAGGTTGTTGATGGCTTTGTATGCCATGGTTAGGGTTTTGAACTGGAGTCTCTGGGAAATGGGGAGCCAGGGAAGGAATTGACAGAGAGGAGAGGCCGGGAATAGCGGGGGGGACAGGTGGATTAGTTGGGCAGAAGAGTTTAGGATGGATTGGAGGGGTGTGAGAGTGTTGGAAGGGAGGCCACAGAGCAGGAGGTAGCAGTAGTCGAGGCGGGAGATGATGAGGTCGTGCACTAGTGTTTTTGCATATTCATGGCTGAGGAATGTGCGGATCTGGGAAATATTTTTGAGTTGGAGTCGGCAGGAAATGGAAAGGGCTTGGATATGAGGTTTGAAGGAGAGATCAGAGTCCAGGGTTACCCCGAGGCAGCGAGCTTGTTGGACTGGGGAGAGTGGACAGCTATTGAGTTTGATGGATAGGTCAGATGGGGGAGATGAATGAGATGGTGGAAAGATGATGAATTCTGTTTTATTCATATCAAGTTTTAGGAATCT
Organism: Phyllobates terribilis; assembly: GCF_046119375.1. Taxonomy (NCBI): domain Eukaryota; kingdom Metazoa; phylum Chordata; class Amphibia; order Anura; family Dendrobatidae; genus Phyllobates; species Phyllobates terribilis. The sequence goes on along the minus strand of NW_027362764.1, from coordinate 751,382,397 downwards.
AGCAGAGAAGAAGGATAAAATAGCGGACAGACATTGTGGGATTCTGGTTAGTAAGAAGGAGATAACAGGTCCAGAGAGGTAGATCTGTGTGTCATCAGCATAGAGGTGATACTGAAAGCCATGAGACTCTATGAGCTGTCCCAGGCCAAAGGTGTAGATGGAGAAGAGCAGGGGTCCTAGAACTGTGCCTTGGGGGACACCAACAGATAGGGGTCAAGATGAGGAGGTGATGTGTGTGTGGGAGACACTGAATGTTCTGTCTGTTAGGTATGAAGAGATCCAAGATAGGGCCAAGTCTGCGATGCTGAGAGATGAGAGTCTGTAGTAAGAGGGAATTGTCTACATTTTAAAGTTGTAAAAGTCACTTATCAAAGTCAGATGTCAAAGTCACTTATCAAAATCAGTTCTCAGACAGGGTATTTAGCCTCAAACTGACATCATTCTGATGTTTGACTTTTATATATGATCGGTTCCTTAAATGGACACTGTATCCTGGATCTATTGAAGCCGACTAGAGTATGAGTTGGACTTTTCTTTTCTCTATTATATTAATGTGGTTTTCTAAGCGCAATCCTGCTGACAGGTGCGCTTTAAACATATAAAATTTTTACTGTATTACAGCCATTTACTTATAAAATGAAGGCACTTAGACCACAAATTGACCAGTTCATGAGAACCCATCAGCCGTGACAAGGAGTACCTTTCTTTGATAGAACCCTAAAACATAATATTTAATAGCTGTCAGTGCTGCACTGACACAAGTCCCTTAGACCATGATCTGAGCATGGTCTAAGATGCTTTATGTAGCTTGGTGACCCCAAGTCACCATGGCAACGATTGGGCCCCCACGATAATGTCCCTACCTTATGCTGCAATTGTTATTGATCGCAGCATTTAGGGGTTTAAACAGCCAGGGGCGGTGCTGGCACCATCCCTGGCTATTATTGCAGGATCTCGGCCACTAGCAACACCGAGCTCCTGCAGTGATCGTACGGGAGGTGCTGATATTTCACCACCTCCTACATGATCATGCTGTGATTGGCCAGTCAGATTGATTGACCGATCACAGCCCTCTGAGTGCGGGGACGATGGCATTGGTCCCTGCAACTCTTCCCATGCCGCTCAGCTGTCAGTGACATCTGTGCATGGAGTTGTCACGGACACCTGCTCCATGACGTGCTGTGTCCATCATTTGTCGTAAAGGGGTTAAAGAAGCACTCATGTGAACATATCCCTTAAAAAATATTTATTTTATTATAAAGATTAAGAAACACAAAAACCCGTGTAAAGTGTATCAATATATGATAATAAGTCTCATTAGACCATGAGAGATCAAAAAGCCAGAATACATCTGTATATCCCTAATTTTATACCTATCATTCAAACTACTTACCAGCGGAGGTTGGCACCCTAAGATGACGAGACTGGTGCCTCCGCTCGCCGTCGGCTCTCCCTCACTCCCCTGGTAGGCCCTCTCACTATGATAATTCAAAGTGGTGAATTAGGATAGGATAGATAAATAGATTGCTAGAGTCTGAAGTTCAGTAGTGGGTAGAAATTATGATAAATTCCAGTGTATACCACCAATAACCCCAAGTAACCTTCTTATGTTTATGATGAAACAGAAGGAAAAAAGGGTGGAAAATCATATAACAGTATTAATAGCCATATAACTCAACAGCATTGAGATGCAGATACACATATGTCTCTTTAAATATAGATAAAGGTAAAACGCTTATCATGTAGACAAAATATTCAGCAGCAGAGTGGAAGGACACTGAGGAGCTGTCAATCAGGCTCAGTGGGTGGAAGTTCAGCAGCAGGGAGGAGGGACACTTAGGCATTGCAATGCACTTAGAGACTTTACAACATGCTGCAGTATTTTGGGGGTAAAATGATGGACACCATAATGGAAACTAGACAGATCCAATTACAGTTGAGTTGATGCAAATTGTTTTTCAGGACCCTGTTCAGCCACATGAGTTATCTGTGGGAGCCATGAGAACCAGCTGACAGCAGCACTGCAAGCAATGATGATGTTGCACCTCGCCAGATAATCAAAGTGAGAGCCACAAATGCCGGGAGGTCACTACAGTTTACCGATTTGGCCGATTGACCAGCTCCTCTGAATTGATTCCCACCAATTTTAGTGTATAGGTTCCTTTAGATGCCATTTGCATCTCTTATGGAACAGATTCGTTCTATGCATGAATTCTGTTCCTAGAAGAAAAACAAGACATGAACTTGATTACGCAGATGTGAACAGAGCCTAACAAGTATGGACTGTCTACTTTTGGGCAAAACAGGAAAAGTTTACCTCGACGCGAGGAATTAGTATTAGCAGACTTATTCTTCTGTTCTCTGATGAGTTTCTGACTTTTGGCACCGTTAATATATCTGTCACACATCAGATACGCTGTATTATTAGGATGCATTTAGAGACTGGTAATTGTTTAATGGACTGAAATGACGGAATTTTGACATAATCTGTCACAAAACACAGTTCATAGGAAAGAATTAATTCAGTTAGTTTAGATGTACTGTATGTAGTGAGAGAGAATAAAAAAAGTGTTGGAATTGCAACAGTATTCAACCCCAGAGAAGATTTTCCAGCATTAAATTCTCCAAGTTTACACAGATGAAATATGTTGTCCTAAAATTGCCTTTGCAATGGACGATACACAATAAAAATGGCAGAACTGTTCCCCCTCAGTCACCGTGGAATATTGTAACAAACTAAACAATGTAACAAAGTAATTAACATATCAAACAATAAGCGCTGTTATTCAGGAGAACCCAGGATGTGTGGCACCTCTTCCAAAAGTCAAGATCTCACTTTTTTTTCTATTAAAGGGATGGTCTCCTTTCAAGAAATCTTCATCGCACAGTTTGGTATTGTAAAAAACAAACAAATTCTACTCTAATCACCGTCCCTGGTCCATTGATGAGTTTCTGTAACAGAAAGGGGCTCACTCTATGTGGTGGATCCTCTAAGCCCAAGGTCCGGTTGGGCATGTGGGCCACGGGTGTCGGGGTAGCAAACAGGTGAGGCATGTAGGACATGGATAGCAGAATGAAAAGCAGAATGAAAAAAAAGCTGAATTAAAAAAGCCTGGTAAGCAAAAAATGCATCAAAATCCACTCCTGAAAAAAAATTTGTTTAGATTCATCAAACAGTTTTCGCTGGAATTCTGACCTAAACCTGTTTGAAATTCTGAAAAATGATGTGAATGTTGCTGTTTAGAGTAATTTTTTTATGTGGATTTTAATCCACGTTAAAAAAAATTCTGTGTGAACATACCCTTATAGTGTAAAGTTGGGGGAACCTGATGGTGTTAGACCCCTCAAATCAGATTGGATTAGATGGAGCTTTTTATGAATGGCACAGAAAACAAGGACAATGCATTGTATCCCTGGCAAAAATATCTCATATTTAGGGTTTCTGTTAAATAAAAATATTTTAATTTTGCAGAAACCCCACTTAGTTATTTATTTTTTTTTTTTTAAATAAATAAATCCAAGTATGTGATAGCGAAGTGTCTGGCAATAAAGCATTGCTGTGCTAATTAAATGCCCCCCCTCTCTTTTTGTAGCATTGACAGGACTAACATCGCTGTGCGATTCCATCCTGTAGCTAATCAGTTATTCTCGTCCTCTGGAACGTCCTAGATTCCAGAGACATTTCCCTCCGAGCACATGAGTATCCGGGTCAATAAATTGATTGTTCCTATATTGACCTGTTTTGTAAGCTTTTATCTGTTATACTGTAGCCCAGCCATCACCTCTACAGCAGACTGCGCCTCCTCAAGGTTAGAGGCCAGTATGACCATTGCTGGGGACTGGTATTTCTAGCCAGAGAAGATATTTATGTTATCTTTGTTTATTGCTTAAGTTATCTATATGTATTTACTTATGTTTTTGTTAATGTTTTTATTTTGTTTATGTGTTTTGTTTATGTTGTTTTGTTAATGTTTTTGCATTTACTTATGTATTTACTTAGGTTTTGTATTTACTTATTTATATTGTTTGATATTATTTTCATCACATGTAATCTACAGTATGATATACAGTATATTACAAATGGTAAAATGACAAATTTATTCCCTCTTACTTTTTCACGAATTTGGTTTAAATACTTCAAGATCTACATCAAGATCAAGGTTAAAGGGAATCTGTCAGTAGGACCAACCCTCCCGAGCCGTCTGTTTGGGCATGTGAATCACAGAAAGTTGAATAAAATGATACCTTGATATCTGCGATCCAATGTCTTATTCCCAAGAGATCCACATTTTTTCTGAATATGTAAATGAGCTGTTAGGATCTATGGGCCGGACATAGATCTCCCCAAGAATCTGCCCCCAGAGATTATTGTAAATTAAAGGGGGTGTTACCAGTGTAAGACATGTAGATCAGGAGAGCAGACTGTCAGTTATTGCATGTCTTAGACTGATAACAACTCCTTTCATTTAACATAAGCTTTGGAGGCAGATTCTCAGAGAGATCCATGTCCGGCCCATAGATCTTAACAGCTCATTTACATATTAAGACAAATGTGGATTTCTCTGGAATAAAACATCAGATCGCAGATGTCAAGTTATCATTGGATTCATCTTCCTATTACCTACGTACCCATATAGATGGCTTAGGAGGGCTGATCCTACTGACAGATTCCTTTTAAGCAAATTCAATACATTATTTTGATTTGGTAGCAGAACCCTAAACAACATAAAGCTGTTGCTCCAGGGCTGGGCTTTGCTCCCTTCCCCTACGTCCATACAACCTTTTCTGTGGTTCAAGCTAGGTTTCATACATTGCCAGTAGAACTCCCGTGACATCATCACAAAAGGTCTTTTAAGACTGACTCCTACACTCATTTGCTTTGGAGTTTGTTTCACCAACCAGTTCTCTCAGCTGCAATAACTTCTGCAAACTTCTGTTTGTTTCTTCAATCTGAATTTACTTTCTTGATCAGACCTGCTGCTCACCTTCCATCTGCTGTAAGCAAAGCAAACTGTTATCTGTTCACATTACAAACTCGATTGCTATAGACTATATCTATAGCTGCACAAACTAGTTTACCTGTTCATCACTGTTGCCAGAGGTTTTTAATTTGTTTGCTGAGTGTTGAGCGATACCTTCCGATATCGGGAAATATCGGATCGGATTGGATCGGACCGATACCGAAAAAGTATCGGATATCGCAGATTCCGATACCGGAAACCAATGCAAGTCAATGGGACATAAATATCGGAATTAAAATAAACCCTTTCTTTCCTTGTAGGTTAATTCTACATGAAGGAAAACAACTAAGAATAATGTAGAATGTATTGGGGGAGGTGGGGGAGACAATAAAGGCATAGAGGTTTAGCCCAGTCAAATGGAATAGCAGGAATTACTATTTTTTTAAGATGTTCTGAGTTACGGAAATATTAACTATGTTAAGTATTTTTATATTTTGTCAGATATTTATGTTTCACTACTTCCATGCTCTTCACCTTCTTTTTTACTTCTCCCACACTTTCTCCTTCATCATCCTCAGCATCTTTTTCATCCACTTCTTCTTCACCTTCTTCTTCTTCACCTTCTTCGTATTATTCTTTTTTTTACATTCTTCATATTCTACTTCTTCATCTTCTTCATATTCTTCTTCTTCATCATATTCTTATTTGTGACAGGCATTCCTGTAGTTGTTATCTATAAAAGGTTGGACATTACACCTTTCGTTCTGCCCGTCACAAAAGATTCACAACAGGATTTGTCCGCGTTCAGTTTGGCCTGCAGCAGCAGGTCTTTTCCAGGGGCACCACGAGGAGGAACGGACTCACCCCCATACACTGCTTAGTCATATTCTGCTTATAATTTAGATATTATCTTTTGCTCTGAATTTTAATCTTATGCTTAATGTTCTTCCGCTTTTTGTTCTGCAGCTTCTTGTATTTCTGCTTCTTGGTTTTCTGTCTCTTGTTCTTCTGTATCTTGGTACTTGTCTTCTCTTCTTTGTCCTCTTGGTCAACTTCTTCAGGGTCATCTTCTTGGTCTTCTTCAGGGTGGTCTTCAGGATGGTCGTCTTCCGGGTCCTCGTCTTCGGGGTCCTCGTCTTCTTCGGGTTGGTCTTCAGGGTCCTCGTCTTCTTCGGGGTGGTCTTCAGGGTCCTCGTCTTCTTCGGGGTGGTCTTCAGGGTCCTCGTCTTCAGGGTCCCCGTCTTCTTTGGGGTGGTCTTCAGGGTCCTCGTCTTCAGGGTCGTCGTCTTCGGGGTCCTCGTCTTCTTCGGGTTGGTCTTCAGGGTCCTCGTCTTCAGGGTCCTCGTCAGGGAGATCCAGAGTGATTACCAAAAACCATTTCAAAAAGCTTGAACTTGGAAATGTAGCAGAAAGTACAAGAAGGCTGAGGAACTACCGAGGACCAGCTGACGGTACTGGAACCCGGATGGGTAGCAGAAGGTACAAGAGCCAATGGAACTACCGAGGACCAGCTGATGTTACTGGAACTCGGTTACTAAGCAGGAGGTACCTGTGCCAGAAAGCACTACCAAGGACCAGCAGACGTTGGTGGAACTTGGATACCGAGAAGGAGGCACCTAATCCAAAGGCACTGCCGAGAACCAGCTGACGGTACTGAAACCCGGATGGGTAGCAGAAGGTACCCATGTAAAAAAAAGTTCAAGGCCGGGAGCCGGCCGCAGTTACCAAAACCCACAGTCCTACAGGGGGTGCTTGTCCTATTGGCACTATGGAACCAGCCTTCATTGCCAGATCCCGCAGCCCACATAGGAGTCACCTAAACTGCAGGCACCATAGAGTCGGCTAACCCGACCGCAACACGACAGGACAACGCATTGGAGGCAAAGTGACGTTGACACTACCCGGAAACAGCTGGCGTGCTGGAACCAGGCTGGGCAGGAGGGAGTACCCATGCCAAAGACACTGCCGAGAACCAGCTGACGGTACTGGAACCCGGATGGGTAGCAGAAGATACAAGAGCAAATGGAACTAACGAGGACCAGCTAACGGTACTGGAACCCGGATGGGTAGCAGAAGGTACAAGAGCCAATGGAACTACCGAGGACCAGCTGATGTTACTGGAACTCGGTTACTAAGCAGGAGGTACCTGTGCCAGAAAGCACTACCAAGGACCAGCAGACGTTGGTGGAACTTGGATACCGAGAAGGAGGCACCTAATCGAAAGGCACTGCCGAGAACCAGCTGACGGTACTGGAACCCGGATGGGTAGCGGAAAGTACCCATGTAAAAAAAAGTTCAAGGCCGTGAGCCTGCCGCAGTTACCAAAACCCACAGTCCTACAGGGGGTGCTTGTCCTATTGGCACTATGGAACTAGCCTTCATTGCCAGATCCCGCAGCCCACATAGGAGTCACCTAAACTGCAGGCACCATAGAGTCGGCTAACCCGACCGCAACACGACAGGACAACGCATTGGAGGCAAAGTGACGTTGACACTACCCGGAAACAGCTGGCGTGCTGGAACCAGGCTGGGCAGGAGGGAGTACCCGTGCCAAAGACACTGCCGAGAACCAGCTGACGGTACTGGAACCCGGATGGGTAGCAGAAGATACAAGAGCAAATGGAACTACTGAGGACTAGCTGACGGTACTGGAACCCAGATGGGTAGCAGAAGGTACAAGAGCCAATGGAACTACCGAGGACCAGCTGATGTTACTGGAACTCGGTTACTAAGCAGGAGGTACCTGTGCCAGAAAGCACTACCAAGGACCAGCAGACGTTGGTGGAACTTGGATACCGAGAAGGAGGCACCTAATCCAAAGGCACTGCCGAGAACCAGCTGACGGTACTGGAACCCGGATGGGTAGTGGAAGGTACCCATGTAAAAAAAAGTTCAAGGCCGCGAGCCGGCCGCAGTTACCAAAACCCACAATCCTACAGGGGGTGCTTGTCCTATTGGCACTATGGAACCAGCCTTCATTGCCAGATCCCGCAGCCCACATAGGAGTCACCTAAACTGCAGGCACCATAGAGTCGGCTAACCCGACCGCAACACGACAGGACAACGTATTGGAGGCAAAGTGATGTTGACACTACCCGGAAACAGCTGGCGTGCTGGAACCAGGCTGGGCAGGAGGGAGTACCCGTGCCAAAGTCACTGCCGAGAACCAGCTGACGGTACTGGAACCCGGATGGGTAGCAGAAGGTACAAGAGCCAATGGAACTGCCGAGAACCAGCTGGCGGTGCTGGAGCCCAGGGTAAATACTAAAAACAGAAGAGCCAGAGGTGTATTTGGAGGAGGTTTTAAATCCGTAGTACAGTGGATGTGGACAAAGCAGGAGAATTTGCCGGACACACAGCTAGGGATCAGCTGACGTTACTGAACCCCAATAACACTGGAGCAAGCGTTGACTGTGCAGACGGCACTTCTGAGCAGCAACTAGCGGTATTGGAGCCCAGGGTAAATACTAAAAACGGAGGAGCCAGAGGTGTATTTGGAGGAGGTTTTAAATCCGTAGTACAGTGGATGTGGACAAAGCAGGAGAATTTGCCGGACACACAGCTGGGGATCAGCTGACGTTACTGAACCCCAATAACACTGGAGCAAGCGTTGACTGTGCAGACGGCACTTCTGAGCAGCAACTAGCGGTATTGGAGCCCAGGGTAAATACTAAAAACGGAGGAGCCAGAGGTGTATTTGGAGGAGGTTTTAAATCCGTAGTACAGTGGATGTGGACAAAGCAGGAGAATTTGCCGGACACACAGCTGGGGATCAGCTGACGTTACTGAACCCCAATAACACTGGAGCAAGCGTTGACTGTGCAGACGGCACTTCTGAGCAGCAACTAGCGGTATTGGAGCCCAGGGTAAATACTAAAAACGGAGGAGCCAGAGGTGTATTTGGAGGAGGTTTTAAATCCGTAGTACAGTGGATGTGGACAAAGCAGGAGAATTTGCCGGACACACAGCTGGGGATCAGCTGACGTTACTGAACCCCAATAACACTGGAGCAAGCGTTGACTGTGCAGACGGCACTTCTGAGCAGCAACTAGTGGTATTGGAGCCCAGGGTAAATACTAAAAACGGAGGAGCCAGAGGTGTATTTGGAGGAGGTTTTAAATCCGTAGTACAGTGGATGTGGACAAAGCAGGAGAATTTGCCGGACACACAGCTGGGGATCAGCTGACGTTACTGAACCCCAATAACACCGCAGCAAGTGTTGACTGTGCAGACGTCACTTCCGAGCGCCAACTGGCGGTGTTGGAGCCCAGGGATAAGAATGAAAACAGAGAGGAGCCAGAGGTGTAATTGGAGCAAGTTTTAAATAAGTAGCACAGTGAATATGGACAGAGCAGGAGAAATTGCCGTGAACACAGCAGGGGAACAGCTGACGTTACTGAACCCCAATAACACCGCAGCAAGTGTTGACTGTGCAGACGGCACTTCTGAGTGCCAACTGGCGGTGTTGGAGCTCAGGGATAAGAATGAAAACAGAGGAGCCAGAGGTGTAATTGGAGCAACTTTAAAATGTGTAGTACAGTGGATGTGGACAAAGCAGGAGAAATTGCCGTCCGCACAGCAGGGGAACAGCTGACGTTACCGAACCCCAATAACACGGCAGCAAGTGTTGACTGTGCAGACAGCACTTCCGAGCGCCAACTGGCGGTGCTGGAGCCCAGGGATAAGAATAAAAACAGAGAGGAGCCAGAGGTGTAAGTGGAGCAAGTTTTAAATAAGTAGCACAGTGAATATGGACAGAGCAGGAGAAATTGCCGTGAACACAGCAGGGGAACAACTGACGTTACTGAACCCCAATAACACCGCAGCAAGTGTTGACTGTGCAGACGGCACTTCTGAGCGACAACTGGCGGTGTTGGAGCCCAGGGATAAGAATGAAAACAGAGGAGCCAGAGGTGTAATTGGAGCAACTTTAAAATGTGTAGTACAGTGGATGTGGACAAAGCAGGAGAAATTGCCGTCCGCACAGCAGGGGAACAGCTGACGTTACCGAACCCCAATAACACGGCAGCAAGTGTTGACTGTGCAGACAGCACTTCCGAGCGCCAACTGGCGGTGCTGGAGCCCAGGGATAAGAATAAAAACAGAGAGGAGCCAGAGGTGTAATTGGAGCAAGTTTTAAATAAGTAGCACAGTGAATATGGACAGAGCAGGAGAAATTGCCGTGAACACAGCAGGGGAACAGCTGACGTTACTGAACCCCAATAACACCGCAGCAAGTGTTGACTGTGCAGACGGCACTTCCGAGCGCCAACTGGCGGTGTTGGAGCCCAGGGATAAGAATGAAAACAGAGAGGAGCCAGAGGTGTAATTGGAGCAAGTTTTAAATAAGTAGCACAGTGAATATGGACAGAGCAGGAGAAATTGCCGTGAACACAGCAGGGGAACAGCTGACGTTACTGAACCCCAATAACACCGCAGCAAGTGTTGACTGTGCAGACGGCACTTCCGAGCGACAACTGGCGGTGTTGGAGCTCAGTGATTACAGTTCAGGTGGTAGAAACATGAACAGAACAGGAGACCTGGATACTGTTGCCAACCAATTATTTATTCTGGAAGAGGACTGGCAAATTCATGAGAGATCCAGGCCTTGTTCATTTTGAGAAAAGTAAGCCGGTCAACGTTATCGGAGGATAGTCGCATGCGACGGTCTGTTAGTACACCACCTGCGGCACTAAAGACGCGTTCCGATAATACACTAGCAGCAGGGCAAGCTAGCACCTCCAATGCATACTGACTAAGCTCTGGCCATGTATCCAGCTTACAGACCCAAAACTTGAAGGGAGAAGAGCCGTCTGCGAGTACACTAAGAGGGCAAGACATGTAGTCTGTCACCATCTGACGGAAACGTTGCCTCCTGCTGACTGGAGCCGTCTGTGATGGTGTAGACATTTGTGGCGGCGGGGACACAAAACTTTGCCACATTTCGGCCATAGTGGTCTTGCCTTGTGCTGAGGCGCTACTTCTGCTCCCTCTTTGTGCAGAGCTTCCTCCACTGCCTCGACGCACTGAGCTGCTTTGTAAAGCACTAGCAGCACTGCTCTCGGTTGGAATGGAGAACATGATGGAATGCACCAGTGCGTCTTGGTACTCCCGCATTTTACGCTCCCGGTTCAACGGTGTTATGAGGCTTTGTAAGTTGTCCCGGTAGCGAGGATCTAGGAGGGTGGACACCCAATAATCAGCCGTGTTGAGAATGTGGGCGATGCGGCGGTCGTTTCTCAGGCACTGCAGCATGAAATCAACCATGTGCTGCAGACTGCCAACTGGCCAAGAAACGCTGTCCCCTGCTTGAGGCGTGATCTCTGCCTGCTCTGCATCACCCCACTCTCGCTCTAGATACTGACTACTAGAGCATTGTGTACCTCCCTCCTCTGGACAGATGTCTTCCTCATCCATTCACTCCTCCTCATCCTCCTCACAAAGTGTCCCCTGCCTAGGCCTTTGTGAGGAACCACGTTGCGCAGACTGTAGAGAAGCAGATGGCATTTGTGACTCCTCATCCTCCACTTCTTCCAAAACCTCGTCCCTTAGTGCTTGCAGTGTTTTTTCAAGCAGGCAGATAAGGGGGATAGTCATGCTGACTAGTGCATCATCTGCACTCGCCATCCGCGTGGAATAATCGAAGGCACGCAAAACGTGGCAAATGTCCTTCATAGAGGCCCACTCAGTGGTGGTGAAGTGTGAACGGCGCGCACTGCGACTTGTTTGCGCCTGCTGCAGCTGGTACTCCATTACTTCTGCCTGCTGCTCACACAACCTCTCCAACATATGTAACGTTGAATTCCACCTGGTGGGTAGGTCACATATGATGCGATGTTCCGGAAGACGTAATCGGCGCTGCAGAGCTGCAATGCGTGATCTTGCATTGCTGGAACGCCGCAAGTGAGCGCACTCTATGCGGACCTTGTGAAGCAGTGCATCAAGATCCGGATAGTCCCTCAAAAAACTCTGCACGACCAAGTTGAGCACATGTGCCAGACATGGGATGTGAGTGAGGTTGCCTAGGCCCAGAGCTGCCACCAGATTTCGGCCATTGTCACACACTACCATGCCTGGCTGGAGATTCGCTGGCACAAACCACACGTCGCTCTGCTGCTTGATGGCATTCCAGAGCTCCTGCGCTGTGTGGCTTCGATTCCCCAAAGAAATTAATTTTAATACGGCCTGTTGACGTTTGGCCACGGCTGTGCTCATATCGGTCATCATAACAGGTAACCGTTCACGGGTCGATGTGGAGGTAGACCGTGACGGCTCCTGCAGCGCTGATTCAGAGGAACTGGAGTATGAGGAGGAGTCAATGTGTACAGACTGGATTCCTGCAATCCTTGGAGTTGGCAGAACACGTACAGCGCCACTCTCAAGATTTGTACCCGGCTCCACAACATTTACCCAATGGGCAGTGAGGGAAAGGTATCGTCCTTGTCCATGCTTACTGGTCCACGCATCAGTGGTCAGGTGGACCTTGCTACTGACGGCGTTTTGTAGCGCATGTTTAATTTTTCCCTCCACATGATGTTGCAGGGCAGGGACGCCTTGCCTGCTGAAATAAAAGCGGCTGGGCACGTTGTATTGTGGGACTGCCAATGCCATAAAGTTATGGAATATGTCAGTCTCCACCAGCCTGAATGATAGCATTTCAAGGGCCAGTAGTTTAGCAATGCCAGCATTCAGAGCCTGTGCTCGGGGGTGGTTTGCCGAGTATGGGCGCCTTTTCTCCCATGCCTGTGCTAACGATGGCTGTAGACTGGCCTGGGAGTGTGAGGATGACTGGGAAAGTGGTGCTGTGGGTGGAATTACACTGTGTCTCTGTACAACAGTGCCAGAGATTCTTCCATGGCGATCCTGTGAGGAAGCCGAACCAGCTGTGTGTGAGCTGGAGGAAGAGGCTACAACACGAGCTGAAGAGGTGGTAGGTGGTGCTGTAGGTTGGCCTAGGTCTTCAGTGTGTTTTTGTAACTCCACCACGTGCTTGGTCCGCACATGTTTCCACGTATTTGTGGTATTGAGGTTGCTGACACTTTTCCCTCTTTTCACCTTCTGATTACACAGCTTGCATTTGACAAAGCAAATGTCATCTGCAACTGTGTCAAAAAAGGACCAGGCACTGTAAGTCTTGGGAGCGCCCGCTTTGGATTTTGGAAGAGCCATGCTCCTAATGGGTGCCGAAGTGGAGGCTACAGGCAACCAAGTCTGCCCCCTCCCTCTCCCTCCTTTTTGGGCCGTTCGGGGAATCTCTTCCTCAGAGCTGCTCCCACCACCTTCCTGTCCCTCACGCCATGATGGGTCAAGGACCTCATCATCTACACCACCCTCTTCAAACAACTGCTTCTCCTGGGTAGTCTCGACAGCACAGTACGCACCAGAAAGTGGCACCTGAGTCTCATCATCAGATGCGTACTGAGGTGTGCTGCTGACCATAGGCACTGGCCCACCCACCTCTTCAGATTCAGAGAGACAAAACGGTTGCGCATCACTGCATACTACCTCTTCTTCAAATTCTAGAATTCTGCTTGGCTGGCCCCCTCTTTCCAAGCCAAGAGATTCAGAGAACAGAAGTAGAGATGGCTCCTGTCCAGGGCTCTCTGACTGCCTGGGCAATTTGGCAGGTGGTGAAGAGACAGATGGGTGCTCTTCAGTGCTCAGGACCTGAGAGGATCTGGAACTAATTGAAGTTGATGCGTTAGCTGCCATCCATCCGACAACGGCTTCAATTTGGTCCTCGCGCAGCAGTGGGGTACGGCTAGCTCCTACAAAGCTGCGCATAAAGGACTGTTCCCTGGTAAAACTGGGGAATGCTGAGTCACTGGTGCCCGCAGCAGGCACAGAATCCCCACGTCCTCTCCCTGCAGGCACAGAATCCTCACGTCCTCTCCCTGCAGAAACTCCACGCCCACGCCCACGACCACATGCCTTACTCCCTGCCTTCTTCATCTTGGTAGACTGATAAAGATAGGCAGAAAAGTACTAAGGGCTTAGTGTGCTTATTCCTGAACAGCTGCTAACAGGTATAAGAAACACTAATTTTATAAAGTGTGGACTAGACTTTAATATGAGCTAATGTGGCCTACACAACTGTAAAGTGGAGTGTTTGGTGAACTTTATTTAGGTTTTTTTTGTCACAAAAAGACACTGGATGTGCCTAAAGATGTAATAACGATAGTATCACAAACTTTTTGTAGCTATTACAATGTAGGAAGGTAACCTACAATGCAATAGATGAGGCTGCAAAAAATAGGCTAATACTAATCTGGCTGGGGCTGCAGGGCCCAATGCTGCAGAAAGGCTCCTCTATCTACTCCTATATAGTGTGTTTGGAATCAATTTAGCTGAATACGTTTTGGAACCACCACACTAATAGGAGATATCAGGAAAAATTATGAATTGGCAATAAAGGACAATGTATGAGGCAGTGACACACACTGAGTGCACTACAACCAGACGGGGTTGAAGCACACACTACAGGGTGAGCTGCACTCACACACCAGACCTTGCAGACAGCGGTGAACAGTACAGATGCAGAGCACTGTGCACTAGCGCTGCAAGACCAAAAAAATTTCTCTATCTACTCCTATATAGTGTGTTTGGAACCAATTTAGCTGAATACGGATGGAACCACCACACTAATAGGAGATATCAGGAAAAATTATGAATTGGCAAAAAAGGACAATGTATGAGGCAGTGACACACACTGAGTGCACTACAACCAGACGTGGTTGAAGCACACACTACAGGGTGAGCAGCACTCACACACCAGACCTTGCAGACAGCGGTGAACAGTACAGATGCAGAGCACTGTGCACTAGTGCTGCAAGACGGAAAAAAATTTCTCTATCTACTCCTATATAGTGTGTTTGGAACCAATTTAGCTGAATACAGATGGAACCACCACACTAATAGGAGATATCAGGAAAAATTATGAATTGGCAAAAAAGTACAATGTATGAGGCAGTGACACACACTGAGTGCACTACAACCAGACTTGGCTGAAGCACACACTACAGGGTGAGCTGCACTTGTGGCACCCCAGGGGTCTGGTTTCCACAGTAACGGCAATGTTATGTCTGAGAGCAGGTGGGAGGTCTCTTGGTCAGGGATCCTGTGCATGCCACACCTCCTGCCCAGTCCTGGGAGGGGAAGAACTTCCCCTATATAAACCTAGGGCTGAGGCAGGGTTAGTGAGTAGAGAAGAAGTAGAGACAGAGAAGAGAAGCAGCATAGGAAGAAACAACAGGAGCTCTGTGGGAGCAGTACTACAAAGAGTCAGGGGCTGGCAGCTGCAGAGCTTGCCCTGACTGAGAAGCTATCACCGGACCCGGAGTCCGAGGCTGTGGGGACTAACTCCTATCCAGCAGCAGAAACCGCCCGGCAGGGGATTTCAGGTCTTCTGGCCAAGAAACCCGAAGGCACGGTCACACGCGTGGGACCAGCACCGCCGTCGTGGAGCGGAAGCTACTAGAAGGCCCCGAGTCACCGGCCATACGGGTGAGCACCACACGGTACACTCAGGGACGTGGGCTACTTATACCCGCCTCTAGCAAGGTAGCCAGAAGAGTACAGTTAGTTTGGGAGGCCTACAACTCCGCCTGCCAAGGGGAGATCCCATCTGCTCAAGGACTGACCAGGCCCCAATCGCTAGCCAGTACTCCGGGAGGGTCTATCTTTGTCACCAGTAAAGACCCTGAACTACACCGTACCGTCTCCGAGTGGTTCCTGCTACCCCCATCATCCACGTCGGCTGCCCTGAGGCCATACCCCTCCCGTTGGGGGTGATACTATCACGCTGCACAATCCTACCACCGGCCTCAGCGGTCTGCCCTGCAGCGGCAGCTCCTTCGCTGCATTCAACGGGTGGCGTAGTCGTACAACATCTACCGCTAATACAGCGCCACTTAGTCTGACTCCCTGGGCACGGACCGGGTCACCGCCACGAGACTACAACCCTCAACAGATCCGGCTCCGGGTAAGCTCCCGCGTGCGCAACGCTGCGCGACACAGGCCCAGGGGTGCGTCACACTCACACACACAGACCTTGCAGACAGCGGTGAACAGCACAGGGAACTGTGCACTAGCGCTGCAAGGCACAGTGATTTAGAAAGTAGCTTGGGTAAAGCAGTATAGAGCAAATAGGTAGCTAAAACTGTCCCTCAGAACAACAGTGTCCTATCCCTAACTGAATTCACAGCAGAGTGAGCTCAAAATGGCGGCGGCGGCTTTTATAGTGCATCATGACATCATTTCAGCAGCCAATCACAGCCATGCCATTAGTTAAGATGCCTACATGCCTAACAGGATGTGCCCACACTTCTTAGGATCCTCATTGGCTGAATAAAATGAAAATGGCTCATTGCATTATGGGAACTTCCGATTCCGGTATACGATATTGCAAAAGTATCGGAATTAAGTATCGGAATTCCGATATCGCGAATATCGGCTGATACCCGATATTTCAGTATCGGAATGCTCAACACTACTGATTAGCCTTTCATTCATCCTGAACTCTTCTCTGGACTTGTTCACACTACAAACGCTGTTGCAAGGCCTAGACCGACTATACATTTTCAGTTCCTGTGTGTGTATACAGTCCTGGCTCTGTGTCTTCCGCTTGTTTTTTTGCTGTTCTGGTCCTGAACTCTTCTCTGGACTTGTTCACATTACAAACGCTATTGCAAGTCCTAGACCGACTATACATTTTCAGTTCTTGTGTGTGTATACAGTCCTGGCTCTGCGTCTTCCGCTTGTTTGCTTGCTGTTCTGGTCCTTGCTGTTCCATTTGCCATACAGCTCCGCTGTGCAATCATCTTATTTCCGTGTTGTCTTTCCTGACTCATGGTTTAGAGAATCCGCCTTACATGGATAACAGAAGCATAACCATCTCCTGACAGAGTATAACAAAATCATGTTGTTTTTACCAGGTGATCGTCCCTTTCTCACTAAGACATGCTCTGCCGACAGAAAATGTAGGAGAGAACACGCTTGTAGAAAAAGGAAATCAACAAAATATTGGTAACAAAATGGTCCTATTTTCAAAAAACATTCCCCAATATCCCATTTTCTCTCTTTACGTGAATCTCTTAACATTTTGCTGATACAAAGCTTCAAATTCCCTAAAGTTAAAGGGACCTTGCCCGTGGTCTACCTGGTTCTCTCTTTTACCTCCCTCAGCCTCTACTGGTCAGATCAGCATTACTTTTCTACTGCATCCACTACTGCCACAGTGGTGTAGGGAGCAAAGTGATAAGTCTTAACCATGCCTCCCCTATCTATCCTATCCCACAGCACTGGAAAATCGGGGGAGGTATGTTTTGGACCTACAGCTGTGCTCTCCATATCACTGAGGCTGCCGTTTGGGTGCAGGAGGTACAGAATGCCGAACTGAGCAGAGGTGTCAGCAGGAGGCAAATGGAGGGCACAAGGTAGGATGACTATACATGAGATATGTATATTCACTTTTCAGTCCCCGGATGAAGGGTCACTAATAGTGATGAGCGAGCATGCTCGCTACTGCTCGGTGCTTGCCCAACCATCTCACTGCTCGAGATGCTCGGCGCTCGCCGAGTATTTCCGGGGTTGCTCGGCGGGAGCTCGGGTCCCCTCCCTGCATGTTTGGGGCCCTTTAAAATGCCTATCAACATGCAGGGATTGCCTGCCACTCACTGTAATGCTGTACCCATGTTGGTTGTGGCATTACAGTGATTGGCTGGCCGCACAGCATCATCAGGTCTATATCAGACCTGGCGCCGCCATGCTCGTCACAGTCACTCTGGAATCAGACAGTGTAGGGAGAGGTGCTGCTGAGCTAGGGAGAGATTTACTTGTGTATTAGGTAGTGTAGGGAGAAAAAGCGTAAATTACACATATCCATCTTAACAAACAGTCCTTTTGAGGACTAACTAATCCATCTGCAGAGATATCAGGCAGTCAGTGTATATAGGCAGGCAGGGTATATAGCAGACTGCAGTGAATATAGCACAAGAGGCTCCATTCCAATTCTGCCTTCTGCTGCTGTTAGATATTTCTATACAAAGGCCCAGGTCTCAGGGGCCAGGAATACTTTTCTTTGGATCTTAATCCTCATTATTTGCTTAAAAAGCAATCCAGAGAACACAGTTTTTCTGCGCCATTTGCTTGTTGGCACTGCAGAATACAGCCAGGTCCTTTCCATATTACAGCGCTAGAAATCCAGCTATTTAAAACTGTGTTTTCTCCGTCACACTTATCGCATATACGTTTTCAGAAAATACTGCCATTTCTGACCTCCATTAAAAATTTCCTTTAGTGTGTCAGTGAAGCAATTCACAGCAGTTTGCTGTTCAAACTACTTACCTACAGGCCAGGTATTTAAAACGCTTTTTTTCTCCGTCACACGGATCACATATAAGTTCGCTCCAAACTCAGTCATTTGTAGTGAGAGTGGAAGATACTGTCCTCCATTTAAAATGGGCAAGGCACGTGGCAAGGGACGGGGAACTGGACGTGATGGTAATGGTGCATGCAGAGGCGGAGGACAAGGCCGAGGGCAGACTGAAATTGTGCCACAACAAACACCCACATCTTCTCGCCTGACCTTCCTGTCCCAATTTCTAGGGGACAGCAGCACACCACTATTGAACCCAGAGCAGTGTCAAAAGGTTGTTGGTTGGATAGCGGATAATGCTTCCAGTCACTTTGCCACCACCACCACCCTGTCTTCCACACGGTCAAGTCTCAGTAGCCGTGAGTCTGGACTGCATATTCCTCACCCTGATCCTTCTTCCTCCCACCATGCCGAGTAGCCAGAGACAACTGATCCCACACTTGGACACTCTGAAGAGCTGTTCACTTTTCCATTTATAGATTCGGGCCTCTCGCCCGGTCCACTTGAAGTGGGGCAAGAGGAGATCGCGTGTAGCGATGCCCAAAGATTTGAGCAGCCACGGTCACACGAAGGCGACGGTGGGAAAGTGTCACAAGAGGTGGACGATGATGAGACACAATTGCCAGAAAGTCAGGAGGAGGACCAGAGTGCGAAAGTGGAAGACGAGGTGGTGGATGATATAGTAAATGACCCAACCTGGCAGGAGGACATGCAGAGCGAGGACACCAGCACACAGGGGGGAGGGAGGCAGAGCACCTCAACAGGCAGGAAGAAGCAGTGTGGTGGCCGCAGACAGAAGGCAGGCAACCGTTCCCTGTATCACCAACATGAAGGAAGTTGCCAGTACAACTGTTAGGTCTTCCTGAGTCTGGTTGTTTTTTAAAGACTCTGCCGATAACCCCAAAAAGGCCATTTGCACCACCTGCCAGGCCAGCATCAGCAGGGGTGGCAAAACGACCAGCCTGACCACCACCAGCATGACCAGGCACATGGCAGCAAAGCACCCGACTTTGTGGGCCGAACCCTAGGGTCCAGGAACAGTGTCTGCTGGTGGCACCATTGCTTCTTCCGCTGTTGTGCATGCAAGCCAATCCCCTATCCATGGTGCATGCGGAGATGCCTCCTGCCCTGCTCCTGTCGTTGCGCACTCTCAAGTAGCAGCATCAGGAAGCACGTCCATGTCCTTGTCCCAGCGCAGCTTTCAGTTGTCCATACCCCAGTCCTTGGAATGCAAGCACAAATATGCAGCCAACGCCCCACAGGCCACACTACTAAATTCTCACATTTCACGACTGCTTGCGCTCGAAATGTTGCCTTTTAGGCTCGTGGAGACGGAAATGTTCCGCAACCTGATGGCAGCGGCCGTCCCTCGGTACTGGGTCCCCAGCCGCCACTATTTCTCCCGGTCTGCCATCCCCGCATTACACAAGCACGTGTCCCAAAACATTAGCCGTGCCCTCAACAACGCAGTTACCGGGAAAGTCCACCTAACCACGGACACGTGGACAAGTGCTTGTGGGCAGGGACGGTACAGCTCGCTGACGGCACACTGGGTTAACATAGTGGAAGCCGGGATCCAGTCGGACCTTGGGACGTAACACGTCCTCCCGACGCCAAAGATTGCGGGCCCTAGGTCAATCAGGGTTTCCCCCACGATCTACAGCTCCTGCACCTCATCCTCCTCAGCCTCCTCCTCCTCTTCAGCCTCCATCTCCGAAATGACCACATCAGTCACAAGCTGGAAGTACTGCAGCACTGCCTCGGCCAAGCGGCAACAGGCTGTGCTGAAGCTAATATGCTTAGGTGACAAACTGCACAATGCTGAAGAGTTGTGGACGGCTTTGAAAGAGCAGGCAGATCTGTGGCTCACACCGCTGAATCTACAGCCAGGCATGGTCGTGTGTGACAATGGCCGGAACCTGGTGTCGGCTCTGAGGCGAGGCGAGCTCACACACGTACCATGCCTGGCCCATGTGCTTAACCTCGTGGTTCAGTGTTTTCTCAAATCCTACCCGGAGCTGCTGGATCTGCTTGTTAAAGTACGCCACCTGTGTGCCCATTTTAGAAAGTCAGCTACAGCTTCCGCCGCCCTTGCAGTGTTTCAGCAGCGTTTGCAGCTTCCGGCTCACAGACTGGTGTGTGATGTCCCCATGCGTTGGAACTCTACACTGCAGATGTTGGGAAGGATTTGTGAGCAGAAGAGGGCAGTTGTTGAGTACCAGCATCAACAAGGCCGTTGGTATTCAGTTCAGACTCCACACATAAGACCTCAGGAGTGGACATGGATTTCAGACATATGTACCATCCTCAAAAACTTTGAGGACTCCACCAAGATGGTGAGCAGCGATGACTCCATAATTAGCGTCACCATCCCGCTTCTCTGTCTTCTGAAACGCTCTCTGCTCACAATCAAAGAGGATGCATTGCAGGCGGAGCATGATGTGATGGAGCAAGGAACCATACAGGGTGATTACACACAGCCAAGCCTCATCCGAACGTGGATTGGGTGACAATGAGGAAGAGGAGGAGGTAGAGGAAGGACAGGAGCTAGTTTCATGCACTATAGACGGTACTACCTGCACAGCTGTCATACCGTCTGTTCAGCGTGGATGGCCAAAGGACAGAGAGGAGGAGGAGAGCATGGTCAGTCATCCTCTTGGTGAGGACACGGAAGTCTTGCCTGTTAGTTGTCTGGCATTCATGGCTGAGTTTATGTTACGCTGCCTTTCCCATGACCATCGCGTTCTCAAAATTTTGGGTGACAGTCATTACTGGTTGGTGACAATTCTAGACCCACGCTACAAGGAGAACTTGATATCTCTTATTCCTGAGGTGGACAGGTCTACAAAAATGGGGCTGTACCAGAAGGCCCTTGTTGCGGAACTATTAAAAAAATTCCCATCTGAAAATGCTGGCGGCAGAGGGCACACTTCGTTGGACAACCAAGGAGTACAGGCGAGAGAGACACAACTTCAATCCAGCACAGGTAGGGGAACACTGTCAAAGTTCTGGGAGAGTTTTCTCAGACCCACCCATCGCACAGGCCCTGAGGCGAGGGGTACTCGCACAAGGAGTGCAAAGTTTGGTAAGATGCTGAGGGAGTACCTTGCCGACCGTACCAACGTCCTCCGTGATTCCGCTGTGCCTTATAATTATTGGGTATCCAAGCTGAATACGTGGAATGAACTGGCTCTCTATGCCTTGGAGGTCCTGGCCTGCCCTGCCGCCAGCGTTTTATCAGAGCGGGATTTTAGTGCCGCTGGTGGAGTTACTGTATAACTGATAAGCGCATCCGCCTGTCAACTGAAAATGCTGATAGGCTGACTCTTATAAAAATGAACAAGGGCTGGATTGGGCCAGACTTCTCAACACCACCGAATGATAGTGTGGCGCCCCTGCGGGTTCAGTCGCCACAGAGGTACTGCATCTCACCCAGAGGTGTGGTATCCCTCTCTCAGGTAAGGATGGAGTACTACCCGGGACCCACACACTTGTATCCATTACACTCCACTTCAGAGGGAAGGGTGAGATTGCTCCTAAGGGAGAGCAGAGTCCCTGGTCGCTAGCTGGAGTGTGGAACCATGTAGTGGGTGTGGGTGGAGGAAGGAGTTTAGGGGAGCACTTCAGCAGTAGTATAAGAAGGAATGGAACCATCTAGAAGCAGCCAGTCCTGCTCAGGAGAGCAGTGGAGGAGGTCCAGGTTCCTGGCTCCAGTGCTTGGAGCAGGAGTTGAGAGGAGAGAGAGAGGAGTGGGACCTAGTCTGAGAGGCCCAGGAGAGAGTGAGAGAGGACGGGAGCAGAGGTAAGGCTCCCGAGACAGAGGGGATCCCAGGGGCACAGTGAGTGTAGGAAGCCTCCTGTGCGCCCGAATCTGCAGGAACGTGGACGGATCAGGCCACAGAGAGGGGACCGGCCCCTAAACTAGTGGAGAACTACAAGGCTCAGCTAGATAACCAGAGGCTGCTGCACTTGCAAGGTGCAGCTGCCAACCACCACAATTATATCGCCAAAAAGGTGGCCACAGAGGGTCCAGGGGACTGCAGGTCGCCCGACAAGATCCAAGGCTACCGTCTTGGGACATTGATTGTGAGGCGCAGGGCAGGAGGGTGAGAGCCAGCGCAGGAAGACGACCGAGGAAGGCACATAGAACGGGGTCCCGTTTAAGTACTCCTGAGTTACTTGAGAGATTGCTGAACCCCTTCCTTGGTGAACGCAGGACGAGGTGGGAGGTAACTCTAGTACTGGTAACCTGGAGTTCAACAACTGTGCGTAAACCTTGAAAACTGCACTCCACTGTGTCCTAGAATTATTATCTGCGCCATCACCTGCACTACACTGCACAGCAACATCTACCTCATCTATAACATCACTGCTAAGCTCCAGGGCAGTGCAGTGATGTTATATCACTGCACTCCCCCGGAGCTTAGCTCTACCTGTGGAGAGCTGAACCAACTCTGCTGCATCACCAACAGCTCCAGAGGACCTGCACCGCAGCGGCGGCTACATATAGCCGCATACCACAGGTGGCGTCACGAACACTAAGCTATAAAAACTATAATCCCCTTGCAATAAGACCCTTTTATTGACCGCCCTGGGTCACGGACCGGGTCACCGCCACTGTGACATCTCCCCTAGCAACGACCGGCCGGCCACCGAGTACC
Source organism: Phyllobates terribilis (assembly GCF_046119375.1). NCBI lineage: Eukaryota > Metazoa > Chordata > Amphibia > Anura > Dendrobatidae > Phyllobates > Phyllobates terribilis. Next base: position 751,359,400 of record NW_027362764.1, on the reverse strand, counting down.
CCACGGCCCAGGGGGTGCGTCAACAGTGTAACGGGTCTGGGAGGTGGAACCTCTGTGCAACTATACAAGGGGGCAGTCCATGTAAGGAAGCGGGTGGCTCCCAGGGAAGATGGGCAGGTAGTCACGGCAAGTGACAGGGACAGTCTCTGGGTAGAGGGGCAGGTAGTCACGGCAAGTGACAGGGACAGTCTCTGGGTAAAAGGACGGGTACTCATAGCAAGTGACAGGGACAGTCTCTGGGTAGAAGGACAGCAGACAGGTGGCTGGTGAGCGCTCCCAGGTGAGCGGGCGAGAGTCTCTGGACGGGCAGGTGGTCACGGCAAGTGACGGCAGAGCCTCCAGGTAGGCTAGCAGACAGGTAGCAGATGAGCGCTCCCAGGTGAGCAGGCGAGAGTCTCTGAACAGGCAGGTGGTCACGGCAAGTGACGGCGGAGCCTCCAGGTAGGCTAGCAGGCAGGTAGCAGATGAGCGCTCCCAGGTGAGCGAGCAGGCTGGTCCATAGACAGACTGACAGGTGTAGGAAAGCAGACCATCGGACCGCAGGCTTGCAAGCAGGTAAACGGATATCAGGCAGGTATCAAGCAGGAATCAGGCAGGTAACTGTCAGGTAACAGGCAGGAACCCGGCAGGTGACTGGCAGGTAACAAGCAGGAATCTGGCAGGTGACTGGCTGGTAACTGGTAACGGTACCTGAGGGCTGAAGCAGAGTGAAGGCTTTGCAACAACATTGCTCAGGCACCTCCATTTTGGAGGAGGTGCCTTAAATATGGGAGGTCCTCCGGCAATTGGCCGGGGACTCCTTAGGACGGCGCGCGCGGTCCTTTTAAGAGAGGGGGAGCGCGCGCGCGCCCTAAGCACACTGCCGGGGAAGGAGCGCGTGCCGGAAGCAGCGGGGAGAGAAGCGCTGGAGGACGCCGCGCCAGGAGCGGGGAGGTGAGAGGGACGGCGTCTCTGCCTAGTACGGGGCAGAGACGCCTATGCTACAGTACCCCCCCCTTTAGACCCCCTCTTTTTTTGGCCAGAAAGAAATTTTTCAAGAAGAAGCGGGGCGTTGATGTTCTCCCTGGGTTCCCAAGTTCTCTCCTCAGGACCAAACCCCTTCCAATCTACCAGAAAAAAAGGTCTTTCCTCTTACCCTCTTGGAGGCCAGAATACTCTCTACCTCAAAGATGTCATCAGCAGAAACCGGAGCAGGAGGGGCACCTGGATTATTGGAAAAAGAGTTAAAGACAACGGGTTTGAGGAGAGATACGTGGAAGGAGTTGGGAATCCGTAGGGTGGCCGGGAGTTTTAATTTGTAGGCCACAGGGTTAATTTGCCTGAGGACTTCGAAGGGACCGATGAATCGAGGGCCCAACTTGAAGGAGGGTACTTTGAGCCGCACATGTTTGGACGAGAGCCAAACCTTGTCTCCCGGACGGAATTGAGGCGGATCCAGACGTCTCTTATCAGCATATCTCTTCATCCGCTCAGAGGACAGAAGAAGAGCGGACCTGGTATTCTCCCAAATAGTAGAAAATTCGCTGACAAGAGACTCCGCAGCAGGGTTGTCCACAGAAACGGAGACAGGGAGCGGAATCCGGAGGTGCTGGCCATAGACAATAAAGAACGGGGACTTGGAAGAGGATTCGCTCTCGTGGTTATTATAAGAGAACTCGGCCCAAGGAAGGAGGTCCACCCAATCAGAATGGTGGGCATTAACAAAGTGCCGGAGATAGCTGGTAAGGATCTGATTGATCCGCTCCACTTGACCATTGGACTGAGGGTGGTAAGCGGAGGAGAAGTCCAGGGTGACGTCCAGCGGTTTACATGTGGCTCTCCAGAAGCGTGAGGTAAACTGAACCCCTCGATCCGACACGATGTGGAGGGGTAGGCCATGGAGACGGAAGATATGGCGAATAAAGTCCTTAGCCAGCTCAGGTGCAGACGGAAGACCAGGCAGGGGAATGAAGTGGGCCATTTTAGAGAAGCGGTCCGCGACCACCCAAATGACAGTACACCCGGCAGAGACAGGAAGATCAGTAATGAAGTCCATAGCGATGTGTTGCCACGGGGCAACAGGTATGGGAAGCGGCAGGAGATGACCAGCTGGTAAGTGTCTGGGAATTTTGTTGCGGCCACAAGATGAACAGGCAGAGACGAAGTCTACCACATCCTTACGCAGGGTAGACCACCAGTAATGCCGGGAAATGAGTAGGAAGGTCTTCTTTTGGCCGGCATGGCCAGCTAGTTTAGAAGAATGACCCCAGCGAAGAACCCTCTCACGGTCTGGAGGCGCCACGAACGTCTTGCCGGGTGGAAGACGAGTCAAATCCAAGGGGGCCACATTCATCACCTTGGAGGGGTCGATAATGTGCATAGGCTCCTCCTCTTGGTCGGAGGACAGGAAGGATCGGGACAAGGCATCAGCTTTGACATTTTTGTCCGCCTGGCGGAAATGAAGGATGAAATCGAAGCGGGCAAAGAACAAAGACCACCGGACTTGACGTGGATTAAGTCTCTGGGCATTTTGGAGATATGCCAGGTTCTTGTGATCCGTATAGATGATCACCGGGTATAGAGCCCCTTCAAGCAAGTAACGCCACTCCTCCAGCGCCAATTTAACGGCAAGCAGTTCTCGGTCTCCTATGGAGTAATTGCGCTCAGAGGAGGAGAAGATTTTAGAGAAAAAGCCGCAGGTTACCATTCTCCCGGAGGAAGACTTCTGGGTGAGCACCGCTCCGGCTCCAAAGGAGGAGGCATCAACCTCCAGGTAGAACTGTTTGTTGCAGTCCGGACGGTGCAGCACAGGGGCAGAGGAGAAGGCTTGTTTCAGGGAAAGGAAGGCCTCCTCAGCTTCGGATGACCATACCTTGGGATTTGCTCCCTTACGGGTGAGCGCATATATGGGCACAGTCCGTGACGAGAAGTGAGGAATGAAGAGACGATAGTAATTAGCGAAGCCCAGGAATCGCTGTATCGCCTTCAAGCCCTCCGGACGGGGCCACTTTAGGACAGCAGAGAGCTTCTCGGGATCCATTCGCAAGCCTGTCTGGGAGATAACATAGCCCAAGAAAGGAAGAGAGGTCTGCTCAAAAAGGCACTTCTCGTATTTAGCATAGAGGTGGTTCTGCCTGAGCCTAAGCAGGACCTGACGAACATCCCTCCGGTGTGTGGGAAGATCCGGAGAGAAGACCAAGATGTCGTCCAGGTATACCACCACGCAGGAGTAAAGAAGGTCAATGAAGATGTCGTTGACCAGTTCTTGGAAGACGGCGGGAGCATTGCAGAGACCGAAGGGCATCACACGGTACTCATAGTGTCCGTCCCGGGTATTAAATGCTGTTTTCCACTCGTCTCCCTGACGGATACGGACCAGGTTATAAGCTCCATGTAGATCCAGCTTGGAGAAGATCCTGGCGCCTTTAAGATGATCAAATAACTCAGAGATGAGCGGAAGGGGGTATTTATTTTTAACCGTGATCTGATTGAGTCCTCTATAGTCAATACAGGGGCGTAGCGAGCCGTCTTTCTTTTTGACAAAGAAGAATCCGGCTCCTGCCGAGGAGGTAGATTTCCGTATAAATCCCCTAGCCAGATTCTCTTCAATGTACTCAGACATGGCCCGGGTCTCGGCTGCAGACAACGGGTAGATACGCCCACGGGGAGGAGTGGTGCCAGGTACCAGGTCGATCGGGCAGTCATATGGCCTATGGGGTGGCAACGTCTCTGCTTCCTTCTTACCGAAGACGTCCGCATAGGGCCAGTAAGGAGCCTGGAGACCTGGTAAATTAGCTGGAGTAGGCGGAGGGCGAACTGGGCGGACCGGAACCAGGCAGGTCCTATGGCAGTCTGGACCCCATCGGAGTACTTCACCGGATCGCCAGTTCAATACGGGTTAGTGTGTCTGGAGCCAAGGTAGACCTAGCAACAGGGAGTGAGAAAGTCCGGACAACACATGGAATGAGATTTCCTCAGAGTGCAGCATTCCCACCTGCAGGGTTATGGGTTCAGTGACGAGCAGGATGGTCTCCGAGAGAAGTCTTCCATCCACGGAGGCGACTGATAATGGTTCAGCCAGGGACTTGGTGGGAATACGGTATCTCTCTACCAGAGACTGGGAGATGAGGTTTCCAGCAGCTCCAGAATCCAGGTGGGCAAGTTCAAAGTGACGGTTTTCTCCCCAAGCAATAGAGACCGGTAAAGTCAGAGACGGAGAGGGCTTACTTTTGTCTAGGACGACCTCTCCGAGCGGTCCTAGACACTGGCGTTTCCCGGCTTCTCCGGGCAGGAACGGATGAAGTGCTCCATACTGCCACAATAGAAACAGCTTCCCTTGGCTCGGCGAGATTCTTGGCGAGATTTGACCATCTTGGTCTGGTCGATCTGCATAGGTTCAGGCGAGGGCGCCCGAGGAGTGACTGATTGAGAGGCAGGTCTCAGGGAAGTAGGAGCAGAGCAAGAAAAGTCTTTCTCCCAGGTAGTCTCTTTGGCACGTTCTTGGAACCGGATGCCAATCCGGGTAGCTAGTGACACCAGGTCATCCAGAGTGGTAGGAATGTACCGACCAGCTAACTCGTCCTTAATCCGACCGGAAAGACCCTCCCAGAAGACGGACACCAGAGCCTCATTTTCCCAGGCAAGCTCAGAAGCGAGGGTGTGGAACCGTATGGCATATTGGCCCACGGTGAGACTCCCTTGGCGGAGACGTAGCAGTGAGGAGGCAGAAGAGGTTTTCCGTCCAGGTTCATCGAAGACTTTCCGGAAAGCAGCGAGGAAAGACGGCAGGTCGGACACCAGGGGATCCCCTCTCTCCCACAGGGGATTTAGCCATGCCAGTGCCTCCCCAGTAAGATGGGACATGATGAAGGCCACCTTGGCTCGGTCGGAGATGAACTGGTATGCCAATAGCTCAAAGTGCAGGGTGCACTGGTTTATGAAACCCCGAGTTAAGTAGGTTCGCCGGCAAAGAGTGGAGGTGCCAGAAGCCGAGGTCCATAGTCGGGTACCATGAAGGGACTGGATTGCGGTACCGCAGGAATGGGCACGGCTGGACCAGAGGTAGACATAGACAAGTCACACAATGCGCCTAGACGAGAGTTAACGGACCGTAGATAGGACAGTACCACCTCCTGCTGAGTTTTCTGACGTAAGACTTCCTGGTGCAGATCGGAGATCTGGGGGCCACCGGGTTCCATGGCCCGAGCAAACTGTAACGGGTCTGGGAGGTGGAACCTCTGTGCAACTATACAAGGGGGCAGTCCATGTAAGGAAGCGGGTGGCTCCCAGGGAAGACGGGCAGGTAGTCACGGCAAGTGACAGGGACAGTCTCTGGGTAGAGGGGCAGGTAGTCACGGCAAGTGACAGGGACAGTCTCTGGGTAAAAGGACGGGTACTCATGGCAAGTGACAGGGACAGTCTCTGGGTAGAAGGACAGCAGACAGGTGGCTGGTGAGCGCTCCCAGGTGAGCGGGCGAGAGTCTCTGGACGGGCAGGTGGTCACAGCAAGTGACGGCAGAGCCTCCAGGTAGGCTAGCAGACAGGTAGCAGGTGAGCGCTCCCAGGTGAGCAGGCAAGAGTCTCTGGACAGGCAGGTGGTCACGGCAAGTGACGGCAGAGCCTCCAGGTAGGCTAGCAGACAGGTAGCAGATGAGCGCTCCCAGGTGAACAGGCGAGAGTCTCTGGACAGGCAGGTGGTCACGGCAAGTGACGGCGGAGCCTCCAGGTAGGCTAGCAGGCAGGTAGCAGATGAGCGCTCCCAGGTGAGCGAGCAGGCTGGTCCATAGACAGACTGACAGGTGTAGGAAAGCAGACCGTCGGACCGCAGGCTTGCAAGCAGGTAAACGGATATCAGGCAGGTATCAAGCAGGAATCAGGCAGGTAACTGGCAGGTAACAGGCAGGAATCCGGCAGGTGACTGGCAGGTAACAAGCAGGAATCTGGCAGGTGACTGGCTGGTAACTGGTAACGGGACCTGAGGGCTGAAGCAGAGTGAAGGCTTTGCAACAACATTGCTCAGGCACCTCCATTTTGGAGGAGGTGCCTTAAATATGGGAGGTCCTCCGGCAATTGGCCGGGGACTCCTTAGGACGGCGCGCGCGGTCCCTTTAAGAGAGGGGGAGCACGCGCGCGCGCGCCCTAAGCACACTGCCGGGGAAGGAGCGCGTGCCGGAAGCAGCGGGGAGAGAAGCGCTGGAGGACGCCGCGCCAGGAGCGGGGAGGTGAGAGGGACGGCGTCTCTGCCTAGTACGGGGCAAAGACGCCGATGCTACAAACAGCAGCGTAACATAAACTCAAATCCAGTGTCTTTTCTTGGGAGGTGTATTCCCATGCACCTTTTCACACCCGCATATAGGTATACGCTTCCTAATTTTGGCTATTTGCTCTTGTCCTCCTCCTTTTCCTCATCCTGCACCACCATATCACCAGGGTGACCGTGGTCCGTGATGCAACACTCACATAATGTTTTAAAGGGTGTTTATGATGCCTGTAAAATTATTTTTTTATACAGTATGTTCATGTATACCCCCCAGGGGTAAATGTTTGTCAGCCCATACACTTAGCGCATGGGCATTACAAGTATAAGAGGCCCTCTCCTTTCTAATGGGAACATTTTTTCCTCCACGTCTCTTCCAAGGGGTGTTGAAGTGCCTCCAAATTTTTGGCAGCCCTTGCATTCACTGCATAGGCCAACACTATGGGAGACTCTCTCCTTTCTAATGGGAATTTTTCGTTACTGTGGCCCTGCTCTATGTGTCTTTAAATTCTTAGTGGGGTTTTTCCTAAAATTGGTCAGCCGTTGGACTCACTGCATACCCTATAACTGTATAGCAGACTCTCTCCTTTCTAAATGGAATTTGTTTTTACTGTGGCCCTGCTCTATGTGTCTTTAAATTCTTAGTGGGGTTTTTCCAAATTTTGGCAGCCCTTGCAGTCACAGCATGGGCATTACCACTATAGGGGATCCGCTCCTTTATAATGGGAACATTTTTTTTTTACTGAGACCCTCCTCTATGTCTCCTCTATGTCTATGGGTTGCGTCCAAATTTTTGGCAGCCCTTGTAGTCACTGGATACGCAATAACAGTATAGGAGACCCACTTGATAATAATGGGAACAACAAAGCATAGCCGGCTGATGGCTCTCTAACAATAGCGAGGGCCAACTGCTGGCCTTTTAAGAATAGTAAGGGCCGTCTGATGTCCCTATAAAAATAGGCTTTATGACTTTCAGAGTCCCTCCATCATAAATAAAACAGGATATGTCTGATGATGTGTCACCCACCACATTGCCAGATAAGATTGTAAAATGTTAAAATGACATTTCCCGGTGAATGCATTTGTCTTAAAAAATAACGTAAAAAAAAACCAATCAATATGATGCAGCCCTGGCTAAGAAAAGTGTGGGGGAAGGTTCCCGGACACTCTATGGCTGCTTTTTTAATGTGGATCGGACATGCTAATGCATGTTATTTCTTAAACCACATTGCAGATCAGGTCATTGTCCAACTCTGTATTCATGAAATTAAATGCGCAAAGAAAGATGTTTGTGTGTCAAAGCACCACCGACAAGTGCGAGTTGATGTTGGACAGGCTGCCATTGCTTCTGCAGCAAGCTGCATTAGAGGGCTTCCTGGGAGAAATGACTCCCAGGGTTGATATGGTTTCCCTCTATGCCAGTCCTTTCACCGAGCTAAATGCAACTCTCATCAAAAAAAGCTGTGGACTGGCTCCGTACCGTCCCTGGCCACATTCACCTGTCCACGTGTATGTGGTTAGGTGGTCCTTCCCAGTAAGTGCACTGGGGAGGGCACGGGTAATGTTGTGGGACCCGTGCTTGTGGAAGGCGGAGACGACACCGATAGAAACAGTGGCGGCTGGGGACCGAGTATGGACACTCGGCCACCGCCGGCATGAGGTTATGAAAAGCTTCCGCCTCCACGAGCCTAAAAGGCCACATTTCAAGTGCAAGCAGCTGTCAAAAATTTGGCAGTATAGTATTGCAGCCTATGGGTGGGTGGGTGGCTGGCTGCATACTTGTGCTTGCATTCCAAAGAATGGGGTAGGGACAACTGAACGCTGCACTGGGACAAGGACGTAGACGGTGATTGCTGCAAGTCTGCAACGACAGGTGCATGGTGGGAGGCATCTTCGTATGCGGCAAGGATCACTTATGATAGGCACACTTTTAGGCAGTGACCTGGGAGTCAGAAATGCTTCCAGAGGTCTTCCCCATGCTGTTCCCATGTCTTTTCAGCACTGTATGCATGTGTCTGATGATGTGTCACATACCACATGGCCAGATAAGGTTGTAAAATGTTAAAATGACATTTCCCAGTGAATGCATTTGCCTTTGTTGAAAGCAATGCAAAAGTGCAAAAACGCATCAAAATCGCTATGTGTGAATATAGCCCAAGGTGTGGAGGAGTATTTTTGGTTTTGGTTATTTATTTTGCCTTACATACAAGTCATTACCCTGGAAAGGATGTTCCTTAATATATTTCCCAGGAAAATCCATTTTGGTTTTGTTTTTGCATGTTTTATTGTGAATCTGTAAAAGGGGCGTAATACTCTGACAACGTTGTTGACAGCAGTGACCTGGGAGTCAGAAATGCTTCCAGGGGTCTTCCCCATGCTGTTCCTATGTCATTTGTGCACTGTTCCCATCGATTTGGGAAATTTTTAGGCCCTCTGCAGACCGCCGGGGGGGAGCCGCCTGAAAAATGCTTCAGTTTCCCATAGACTTACATTGGGCTCGTTGCTCGGGTCGAGCACCCGAGTATTCCAATTTGCTCGTCCCGAGCAACGAGTACCCGAGCATTTTAGTGCTCGCTCATCACTAGTCACTAACTTTTTAAAAGTCAGGTTGTCTGCAGCCACAACTAAGGGGCAATAACTGCATATTATTTTACTATCTCTATGCAATTGATTTAATGACATAATTAAGTACTTTGTCCAAATTTTTGGAACTTTTTAGAATAAAAAAATATTACAAAGGCGGCATTGAATTTTTAAAATGTTTTACCGCCTACTAAGCAAGTTTCAATCCCACTGAATTGTAGAATTCTTGTATTCTTAAAGTAAGTCTTTCACCCCCAAAATGCATTGAAGCCCAGTGGACTTAGTCCCTACAAAAATCACGCTAGCTCTCTGCATTTTGAGAAAATAGCTTTTAATTTGATTGCAAATGAGGGGGGCTTGAGCGCACCATTGGTGTGGCCCAGATCTTGGTGCACCATTACGCCCCCTCATTTTGCATGTTCAGTAGTGTTGAGCGAGCACTAAAATGCTCGGGTGCTAGAAGCTCGGGCCGAGTTCACCGTGATACTCGGGTGCTCGACCCGAGCAACGAGCCCAATGTTTGTCTATGGGAGACCCTAGCATTTTTGCGGCGGCACCCCTGGCAGTCTGTAGAAAGCCTAAAAAGTGCCCAAAACGATAGTGACAGTGCTCAAATGACATGGGGACTGCATGGAGATCGCCCCAGGAAGCATTTCTGACCCCCAGGTCACTGCTGTCAACAACGTGGTCAGGTATTAAGCCACTTTTACGGGCTCACAATAAAATGTTCAAAAACTAAACTAAAACTGTTTTCCTGTGAAATATGTTAAGAAACATCCTTTCCAGGATAAAGACTTGTGTATAAGGTAAAATAAATAGCCAAAAACAAAAATACTCCTCGACACCTTGGACTATGTTCACAAGTAGCATTTTTTATGCGTTTTTGCACTTTTGTATTGCTTTCAACCGTGACAAATGCATTCACCGGGAAATGTCATTTTAACATTTTACAACCTTATCTGGCCATGTGCTGTGTGACACATGCATACAGTGCTGAAAAGACATCGGAACAGCATGGGGAAGACCCCTGGAAGCATCTCTGACTCCCAGGTCACTGCCTAAAAGTGTGCCCATCAGAAGTGATCCTTGCCGCATCAGAAGATGCAGACTTGCAACTATCCCCGTGCAAGTCCTTGTCCCAGGGCAGTGTTCAATTGTACCTCCCCCATTCCTTTCAATGCAAGCGCAAATATGCAGCCAACCCCCCACCAACCCGCAGGCTGCAATACTATACTGCTAGCTTGCACTTGAAATGGGGCCTTTTAGTTTGGAGGAGGCCGAAGCTGGCCACTACCTCATGGCTGCTTCGGCAGCGAGGTCTCCATACTCAGTCCCCAGCCGCCACTATTTGTCCCGGTCACCTTCCTCACACATTTCTTAGCCTGGCTTTAGGGCAGCATTGGACGAGCCCACCAGACAACCATACTCCTCCGGTGGGCCCTGGCTTCTCCATCATGGGAGTTGAGAGTGCCAAGGTGAGGAGCATGATGATGATAATAGAAGTTAGCATCTGCTTTGTTTTCTTGGAATGCAAGCGTAAGTGTGCAGCCTGCCACCCACCCACCCCTAGGCTGCAATACCATACTGCTAGCTTGCTTGCACTTGAAATGAGGCCTTTTAGGCTTGTGGAGGCAGACACCGGCCACCATGTCATGGCTGCATCGGCGGCCTGGTATCCATACTCAGTCCCCAGCCGCCCGGTGGCTGGGTGTCCACACTCGGTCCCCAGCCGCCAGGGGGCGGCCGGGTGTCCATACTCGGTCCCCAGCCGCCCCTATTTGTCCCGCTGCGCCTTATACACAAGCGCGCATACCAAAACATTACCTGTGCCCTCCCCAGTGCATTTAGTGGGAAGGACAGCCTATTCCGCTGTAGTGTGTGAACGTCAACCCCCTGTTCATGGCACATGCGAAGATGCCTCCCGCCCTGCACTTGTCGTTGCAGACTTGCAACTATCCCCATTCAAGTCCTTGTCCCAGGGCAGTGTTCAATTGTACCTCCCCCATTCCTTGCAATACAAGCGCAAGTATGCAGCCTGCTACCCACCCACCCCCAGGCTGCAATACCATACTGCTTGCTTGCACTTGAAATTGGGCCTTTTAGGCATGAGGAGGCGGAATCTGGCCACCACGTCATGGCTGCGTCGGCGGCCCAGTATCCATACTCAGTCCCCAGCCGCCGGGCAGCCGGGTGTCCACGCTTTGTCCCCAGCTGCCTGGGGGCGGCCGGGTGTCCATAAACGGTCCCCAGCCACCCCTATTTGTCCCAGTGCGCCTTATACACAAACGCGCATACCAAAACATTACCTGTGCCCTCCCCAGTGCATTTAGTGGGAAGGACAGCCTAACCACAAACACGTGGACAAGTGAATGTGGACAGGGATGGTCCATCTCACTGACACCTTCACACTGGGTTAATATTGTGGAAGCCAGGACTCAGTTGGACACTGGGATGCAACACGTCCTCCAGACATAGAGGATTGCGGGTCCTGGGTCAATCAGGCTTCAAAACAAAGTTCAGAAGGTAGACAGCAGCAGTGGTCGGCCTCCTACACAACGAGTAAATTATTCATGATCATGAGGCCATCCATCTCCTTAGCTTTCTGTTCCTTGGAATGCAAGCGCATGTATGTAGTAGCGGCTAGACCTGAGGTGGTCAGCGTTTTGGTGCATATCTTACCTCCTCCGAGGATTGCTGGATGTTTTTCTGCTACTATACCAGTTCTATGACTCCCGTTCAAACAAAGCTTCAGGTGATGAATGATGGATGAGGTGGTGGCAAAGGAGAAAGAGGAGGAGGATCGGGGACCATTCACATCAATATCAGGCCAGTCAACCACACATGTCTTGTAGGATATGTTTCTGTACCTGTAGCACCCTGCTGTTCACAGGTGCCACAGGACCCAAAAGGGTGCATGGAGGAACTTCTCCACAAGAGGCCCTCACTACAAACAAACACCTCAACCCTTCCACCTCATACCACCAGATGGAGCCCTGATAGGGATATAAATATGGAGGGTGGAGCCAGGCAGTTCAGTTAGTGAGTCTGAGAGAGAGTCAGAGAGTGTGCTGCCACTGAGAGCAGTGAAGACGCAGCACGTCTGCTGCTGTATTGAGGGCCCCGAGTGTGACTGGAGGCAAGGAGGAGAGGAGAGAGGAGTTGAGGGGGCAGAGGAGCATCATAGGCTCACCCCAAGACACAAACTGGACACCGGGTCCGCCGCCTACAGGGTCCTTTAAACACAGTAGGGATCACCAGCATACCAGTACCTGGTCAACCTGTAGCTAAACCCTTGACAGGACTAGGAACCACGAAGGCCCCGGCGTCCAGGGATAGTGGTTGCCAGAAAAAGGTCCTACTACCAAGCGACAGGTGAGGGAACAGCATGACACAGAAGCTAGGCCCAGTTGCAGGCTGACCAGGAGCTTAGAGAGGAGGCCTTATACCCGCTCACTGGGGAGAAGTCCTGAAGTGCACCCTTCCTACCGGGTACCCTGGACCGTACCGGACATCCACACCAGTAAAGGTACTGAAGTGAATCCCCTGTCTCTATCAGTTACTCCTGCTGCGCCATCTCGCCTGCACTACAAGCCCCAGCATCACCACCATCTGCACCTACACTGCCCCACCTGTGGGGAGCAAGAACATCCCATCTGCCATCCCATCACCCCCGGAGGTCTGCAGCAGCGCCGGTAACCATTACCGGAAACCACAGGTGGCGTCACGAGACAAACTGTATACTAAAACCCCTTTTTAAAGAGAGACCCAAAGTACGGGCCCGGGGGCCGACTGCCATGACCTCCTAAACAAGGTAAAAGGCCTGGGTACCGAGTCCCCTATATTCCCCCTGGGTGACACAGCTCTCTTCCCTGGCGTCACGAACAGGATTTCGTGCCCGTTGCCACTGGGTACTGTGTGCCGTATTTGAACTGTGTTTTAACTGTGGTGAACATCGCCGCCATTATTGCGTCGCCACACGGGAAGAAGAGGGGCGTAACCACGGGAATCAGAGAGGCGTGACCGTAGGAAGCGCACAAAGCTCAAGCCCCGCCTCGCGCTCTGAAGCAGCACCAGGAAGCATCAGGTCCTGGAAGGAGACCGTTGTCTGCGGAGCTGCAGCCTACCCGATTAAAGTAAAGGAGGTAGGCTACAGTTGACTAGGGGAGCGCAACCATGGCCGACGACCAGCAAGACGTCGGAGCACCAGTTAACGCTCCCGATGTTCAACTCGCGCCCGGCGCTGCTCAAGCCGGAGCAGCCGCCCCACCAGCAGGGGTCATGACTCCGTTAATACCCATGGCCCTGCCGTATATCCCTGGAGCAAAATCGCTTCCCCAGTATGATGACAAGCCAGACACCCTGTCTGTATTCAAGAGAAAGATATGCGGTGTATTGGACATGTATTCAATGACTGGTAAGCAGAGAGCCGCTGTTGTGCTGGGACAATTGACTGGTGCCGGAGAGCGGGAAGTTGAAACCTGGCCAGCCGCAGACCAGGAATCAGTATCCATTATCTTTAAGAGACTGCAAACTGTCTTTGAAAACCGCACTGAGACAGATCTCTCGATGAGGTTCTACCACTGTACCCAGAAACCTGAGGACAGTATCCGGGACTATGCCTGGCGCTTACATGAAGCCCTGCGGGCCCTGAAACAGGTTAGTCCAGCCAGCATACATGGTGAGGACAAAATGCTGACAGAACAGTTCATCCGGGAGTTGAGGTCCCAGGAGGAGAGCAGAACCGTACGGTGGTGGTCCTTAGATCATCCAAATGCCACCTTTGACGCCCTGAAGGACATGGCTATTAAGGGTCTGCAACCCCTGGAACCATCAGATACTGCTGTCCAGCATTACCAGGGTGGGGCCACCCCAGTGCCCGCAGCACCCACTGCTCCTTCATTAACGGCTGAAACAAAGATGCAAACAGTGCCCCCTAGCGAACTGGACAGCCTGCGCTCTGAAGTGCGTCAGCTAAGTAAAACCCTGGCCACTGTCCTGAGCACCCTGCAGCTACAGACGGAGTCTGAGCCGGAAGGAAGGATCCTACTCGCCAACAGTCCTGAGGATGTCCCCTGGATGAGGAGAAGGAGGAGGACAACGCCACTCCATAGGAGGACAACGCCACCCCGTGGGAGGACCAATGACCAACATCGCCCTCCAGGAGACTTCATCTGCTACCGTTGCCACAAGGCAGGCCACACCGCGCGGGACTGTCCTTTAAACGGGCAAACCCTGGGGCCAAGGGCCGACACCCAGGAGTAGACCAACCAGGCCCATCAAGCTGGTACCACCGGTTTGTAGGAGGAAGACCTTTCCTGTCCATCGTGCTGGACGGAATAGCAACACCAGCATTACTGGACACCGGCTCACAGGTAACAATCATACCTGATGTCCTCTAGAAAAGGTACTGGTCCATAGATGAACTCCACCCGCCAGCCCCAAACCTCTCTGTGTATGCCTCTAACGGCCTTCCTCTTAACCTAGTAGGGGTTAAGGACGTGACAGTGAAGGTGGGGAGAGTGGAACTAAAGGACCAAGGACTAATTGTCATAGAATCTAACCCTGGTGATACCAATCTGTACATGATACTTGGTACAAATATTGTTGGTAACTGTTTGGGAGAAGTGTTGTTCTTACTCCAACAGATGGCTGACACTGCCAAACCAGGGCAGAGGAAGGTGCTCCAGAAAGAAATTCGAGCCCTCCTGTAGCAGCAACAGGTAAAACTAACAGGTGGTGAGATTGGTAATGTACGGGTGACAGACCCGATACCCATTGTGATTCCCCCAATGACTGAAATGCTGATTTGGTGTAGGGCAGCAATAGGTCTCAAGGGACAGAACTACCAGGTGGTAGTGGAGCCCATTAGCTCAGAACACAGACCTAGACTTTTAGCAGCTAGAGGGGTAGTTGATGTACGCAATGGAAGGGTACCTGTACGTCTCCTAAATTGTGGGGAGGAGAAAGTTAAATTGCCACGATACGCCACTGTTGCCCGACTGTATATTGTGAATGATGATGCCATACACACAGTGGAATCCTTGACCCCACCAGATACAGTGGAGGACAATGACTCCAAAACTCAGCTGGAGGATTGGTGTCAACAGCTCCATGTTGGGACTGACGCCACTCCTGTCCATCAAAAACACGGTGTTTACAGAGTGGTTCAGGAATATGAACAAGTGTTTAGTAAACACCCACTTGATTTTGGAAGGGTTAAAGGGGTACAACATCACATACCCACCGGTAACCATCCACCCATGAAGGAGCGTTACAGACCAGTACCACCAGCACATTACCAAAAAGCCAAGGAAATGTTGCATGACATGAAAAAGGCAGGGGTAGTAAGGGATAGCTGTAGCCCCTGGGCAGCTCCCCTGGTCCTGGTCAGAAAGAAGGACGGTAGCATGAGGATGTGTGTAGATTATAGACAAATTAATCGAATAACACATAAAGATGCATACCCTTTGCCCCGTATAGAGGAATCCCTGGCTGCACTAAAATCTGCCAATTGCTTCTCTACATTGGATCTCACTAGCGGGTACTGGCAAGTCTCTGTTGCTGAGGAAGACCGGGAGAAGACAGCCTTCACCACCCCGATGGAACTGTGCGAATTCAACAGCATGCCGTTTGGACTCTGGAACGCACCCGGAATGTTCCAGAGGTTGATGGAGTGTTGCTTGGGACACCGGAACTTTGAGACAGTGCTGCTGTACCTGGATGATGTTATCATGTACTCGAGGACGTATGAAGACCATCTGAAGCACCTGGCGGAGGTATTTGAAGCATTGTCCCGGTATGGGATGAAACCTTCCAAATGCCACTTGCTCAAGCAGAAGGTTCAGTACCTGGGACACGTGGTCAGCTCAGAGGGAGTAGCACCAGACCCAGAGAAGGTCACTGCCATCCAGAAGTGGCCTGAACCGAAAAACATCAAGGAAGGAAGTACGTCAGTTTCTGGGACTGGTCCGGTACTACAGGAGGTTCATAAAGGATTACAACAAAAAGGCAGCACCTTTACAAGATCTCCTGGTAGGACAGTCCAAGAGAGGTAAAAGTTCCCCATTCCAGTGGGGTAAGGAACAGGCTGAATCCTTTGCAGAAATGAAGGAAGTCCTAACTGGTGAAGAAATCCTGCCTTACCCTGGCTACAGCCAGCCTTTCCTGTTGTATACTGACGCCAGCAACGAGGGACTGGGAGCTGTGTTGTCCCAGAAGCAAAACGGCAGAGAGAAGGTAATTGCCTATGCCAGCAGGAAGCTTCGCCCTACTGAGAGGAACCCGGAGAATTACAGTTCCTTCAAGCTGGAGTTCCTGGCCTTCATCTGGGCTATCACTGAAAGATTCAAGCATTACCTAGCCTCAACTAAATTCACAGCCTTTACTGACAATAATCCCTTGACACACCTGGAGACAGCCAGGTTGGGAGCCATGGAACAGCGTTGGGTGGCCAGACTGTTGAATTATCAGTTCACAATCAAGTACCATGCAGGTCACAAAAATACTAATGCTGATGCCTTGTCAATGATGCCTCACCAGTGAGACACCGAGGATGAAGTGGATGATCTCGAAGAAATTGAACTACCTGCTTTCCACAGAAATGGAATGGTCCACGAGCAACACGCCTCCAGAAGATGTCATGGTAGGACGCCAAACCCTCTACCTCATCACAGCTGGAAGGACACCCAGGACTGCGACCTGGTTGTCAGCCTCATCAAAAGACTGATAACCCAAGAAGGTTCTCACCTGGAGAAGAATGCTCCCCCACAAGCCAAACACCTGTGAAATGAGAGAAGCCGGCTGTTCATCTACAGAGAGAAGCTGTGCAGAAGGTATGTCAACCCCAAGACCCATGAAATGGTGTGGCTGATTGTTGTACCTAGGACAGATCCAGATGGTGTTAGAGGCCTACCACGACCAAGCAGGTCACTTTGGCTGGAAGAAGCTGGAAACCCTGCTGAAGGACCGGTTCTATTGGGTTGGAATGCGGAGCTCCATAGAAAGGTGGTGCCGGAATTGTGGACCCTGTAGCCTCAGAAGGAAAGACTACGGCAGCCAGAAAGCACCCTTGCAGTCCATCAAAACAACCCAACTCCTGGAGATTGTCGCTCTGGATCACGTCAAACTGTCACCCAGCAGATCAGACTACTCCTATGCCCTGACCGTGGTGGATCACTATTCCCGGTTCCTGGTGGTAGCCCCTGTCAAGGACCTAACAGCAGAAACTGCAGCAAGAACGTTCCAAGCCTACTTCTGCAGACCCCATGGATATCCGGAAAAGGTGCTCACAGATCAAGGCCCTGCTTTCGAAGCTGAGCTATTCAAGGAATTCTGCCACCTGTATGGACGCAAGAAGATCCGAACTACGCCATATCATCCGCAGACCAACGGTATGTGCGAGAAAATGAACAACATCGTTATAGACCTGTTGAAAACCCTACCTTTGGAAGAAAGGAACCAGTGGGCAGAAAAGCTACCTGGCCTAGTGGACCTGTATAACCACATACCCGTGAGTTCTACTAATTGTACCCCAGCGTACCTTATGAGAGCAAGACCTGGAAAATTGCCCATGGACCTGGAGCTCGGAGTGGTAGAACCTGCTGCAGATACGTCCACTGAAGATTGGGACACAAGTCGGCAAGAGCAGTACAGGAAGGTACAGGCCTGTGTCGAAGACAGTCTAAACAAGTAGTACAATAAACATGCACCAGCAGAACCCTTGGTACCTGAAGAGATAGTGCTGAAGCGGAAAAGA
Source organism: Phyllobates terribilis (assembly GCF_046119375.1). Taxonomy (NCBI): domain Eukaryota; kingdom Metazoa; phylum Chordata; class Amphibia; order Anura; family Dendrobatidae; genus Phyllobates; species Phyllobates terribilis. Next base: position 751,341,827 of record NW_027362764.1, on the reverse strand, counting down.
AGAGGTCACAAGCTCGATGACCAGTGGGAAAGAGAGCCCTACACTGTGCTAAACTCCAGATTTGACAACAGTAAAACCAGCCTGGTTAGTAAGGATGGAGGTAAGACAACCGCAACAGTCTCAAGAGACCACTTGAAGGTGTGCTTAGGTCTACTGAAGACAAGGGAGGAAGAAGTACCTCCTATAGCATCGGAAGAACCCAAGGAAGATGTGCTTCACACAGTTCTAAGAGATCTCCCTGCAGACTGGCCTCAACTTGATGGAGCAGTTATTATACCAGTAATACACTTCTATCAACCACAAGAAGAACCTGTGAGCGCCCTTGAGGAACCTGCTCAGGAACATGAAGAGTCCCCAGTCAGAGGAGGATCACCCGTTGAAGCAGAGCCTGAAGGCCCAGTAATCAGTGCACTTGCCAGTCCCATAGAGAGATTGAGGCAGTTTTATAATCTACCAGCACGTACACCTGATAGGTTAGCAGAGAGTGCATGCACAGACACCAGTATCACCCCAGTGCTACGAAGGTCCACACGCAGCACACAATGCCAAATCCCTGCCAGGTTTAGGGATTAAAATACAAAATGCCTGTAAAGGGTCTGGGAGGCGGAACCTCTGAGCAACTTATACAAGGGGGCGGTCCTTGTAAGGAAGCGGGTGGCGACCAGGGAAGACAGGCAGTCACAGCAGGTGACCGGGACAGTCACTAGGTAAACGGGTAGGAGGTCACGGCAAGTGACCGGGACAGTCTCTGGGTAAACGGGCAGGAGGTCACAGCAAGTGACTGGGACAGTCTCTGGGTAAACGGGCAGGAGGTCACGGCAAGTGACCGGGACAGTCTCTGGGTAAACGGGCAGGAGGTCACAGCAAGTGACCGGGACAGTCTCTGGGTAAACGGGCAGGTACGACCTGTGACGGCTGAGCCTCCCGGTAGGCTAGCAGGCAGATGGCAGATGAGTGCTCCCAGGTGAGCAGGCGAGAGTCTCTGGATAAGCAGGTGGTCACAGCATGTGGCGGCGGAGCCTCCAGGTAGGCTAACAGGCAGGTAGCAGATGAGTGCTCCCAGGTGAGCAGGCGAGAGTCTCTGGATAAGCAGGTGGTCACAGCATGTGACGGCGGAGCCTCCAGGTAGGCTAACAGGCAGGTAGCAGATGAGCGCTCCCAGGTGAGCGGGCAAGAGTCTCTGGACTGGCAGGTGGTCACGGCACGTGACGGCGGAGCCTCCAGGTAGGCTAACAGGCAGGTAGCAGATGAGCGCTCCCAGGTGAGCGGGCAAGAGTCTCTGGACTGGCAGGTGGTCACAGCACGTGACGGCGGAGCCTCCAGGTAGGCTAACAGGCAGGTAGCAGATGAGCGCTCCCAGGTGAGCGGGTTAGCTGGTCCATAGACAGACTGACAGGAGTCGGAAGGCAGACCGTCGGACCTCAGGCTAGCAAATGGGTAAGCGGATAACAGGCAGGAATCAGACAGCAAACTGGCAGGAAACTGGCAGGTAACTGGAAACGGGACCTGAGGGCTGAAGCAGAGTAGTGAACAGTGCAACAACATTGCTCGGGCACCTCCATTTTGGAGGAGGTGCCTTATATATGGAGGGATCCTCCGGCCATTGGCCGGGGACTCCTTAGGGCGACGCGCGCAGCCCCTTTAAGAGAGGGGGAGCGCGCGCGCGCGCGCCCTAAGCACAGTGACCGGGGGAGAGCGGGCGCTGCAAGCAGAGCGGGAGGAAGCCGCCGGGCATGGAGCAGAGAGGTGAGGGGAACAGCGTCCCTGCCTAGCAGGAGGCAGGGACGCCGACGCTACAATGCCTAAAGTGTAAATAGTTACCCAGTTGGGTATTTCCTATTGTTTATGGTGTAAACTGAAATTAATGTGTGCCTGTAGTTACCCGTCAGGGTATAAAGACTTGTAGGCTGAGGACCGCGAGCAGCCAAGAACTGATCTTGTATATAGTTGCACTCATCAAAAGTGCCCCCTTATTTGACCACTGAACAAAAACCCGTTTGGCGTGGCCGAAGACGTGGTCCAACACCTGGATCACCTATGCCCTGTAGCCACGCCCAGGGCCTACATTGAGGGTTTTCAGGCGGGTCCCTCATGTTATACCATCTTCAGTGAAATGGACACCGGGTTACAGGACTTACTGTAACTTTATTATTGTTATTATAATTATTGTTATTACCTGTTTTAAAATGCTTCAGTCCAGGAGTACTGAATTGTACTAGGGGGGAATGTGGCACCTTGCTGTTCACAGGTGCCACAGGACCCAAAAGGGTGCATGGACGGACTTCTCCACAAGAGGCCTGATAGGGATATATATATGGAGGGTGGAGCCAGGCAGTTCAGTTAGTGAGTCTGAGAGAGAGTCAGAGAGTGTGCTGCCACTGAGAGCAGTGAAGACGCAGAACGTCTGCTGCTGTATTGAGGGCCCCGAGTGTGGCCGGAGGCAAGGAGGAGAGGAGAGAGGAGTTGAGGGGGCAGAGGAGCATCATAGGCTCACCCAAAGACACAAAACGGACACCGGGTCCACGCCTACAGGGTCCTTTATACCCAGTAGGGATCACTGGCATACCAGGAGGACTACAAGTCCCTGGTCGACCTGAAGCTAAACCCTTGACAGGACTAGGAACCACAAAGGCCCCGGTGTCCAGGGATAGTGGTTGCCAGAAAAAGGTCCTACTACCAAGAGACAGGTGAAGGAACAGCACGACACAGAAGCTAGGCCCAGTTGCAGGCTGGCCAGGAGCTTAGAGAGAGGCAGACACGGACCAGGAGGCCTTATACCCGCTCACTGGGGAGAAGTTCTGAAGTGCACCCTTCCTACTAAGTACCCTGGACCGTACCTGACATCCACACCAGTAAAGGTACTGAAGTGAATCCCCTGTCTCTGTCAGTTACTCCTGCTGCGCCATCTCACCTGCACTACAAGCCCCAGCATCACCACCATCTGCACCTACACTGCCCCGGGGGCCCGCTCCACCTGTGGGGAGCAAGAACATAGCAGCTGCCATCCCATCACCCCCGGAGGTCTGCAGCAGCGCCGGTAACCATTACCGGAAACCACAGGTGGCGTCACGAGACAAACTGTATACTAAAACCCCTTTTAAAAGAGACAAACTGTATACTAAAACCCCTTTTTTAGGAAGCCGACTGCCGTGACCTCCTAAACAAGGTAAAAGGCCCGGGTACCGAGTCCCCTATATTCCCCCTGGGTGACACATACCAAAAGGAGCGGTTCGGCTACACAGTTATAGGGCATAGAGTGAGTGCAATGCCTACCAAAAATTTTGATGCACTCCAATGCCCCTTGGAAGTGACATGGAGGTCAGAAGGCCTTAACTAAACAGCTTTTTCCATTTATAGCAACTGGGTCTCCTGTACACTGTTGGCCTAAGCAGTGAATGGAAGGTTTTCCAAAAATTATGAGGAACTGCAATGCCCCTTGAAACAGACGTGGATTACAGCATACTAAAAACCTTCTACCCGTTATTGGGGAGTGGGCCTCCCTTAGTGTTCGCCTATGCATTGAAAAGCAAAGGCTGACTAAAATTAGGAGGAAATGCAATGCCAGTTGGAAGAGTCGTGGAGGTTAGAGGTAATTAATAACAACATTTCAATGCTCCTTGGAAGAGCTGTGGAGTTCAGAGTGGTTTAACAAGACGGTTTTAATGCCCCTGGGAAGAGACGTGGAGTTCAGAGTGGTTTAACAAGACGGTTTTAATGCCCCTTGGAAGAGACGTGGAGGTCACAGTAGCTTAACAAGATGGTTTTAGTGCCCCTTGGAAGAGTGGTGGAGGTAACAGTGGAATAAAAAGACAATATCAATGCCCCGTGGAAGAGACGTGGAGGTCACAGTAGCTTAACAAGACGGTTTTAATGCCCCTTGGACGAGCCATGCAGTACAGCATATTAAAAACATTATTCCCATTATTGGGGAAGGGTCTCCCATAGTCTTTGCCTATGCCTTCCAAGCAAAAGCTGCCAAATATTAGGACGGAGGAACTTGCAATGCCCCTTACAAGAGCCATGCAGTACAGCATATTAAAAACATTATTCCCATTATTGGAGAGTGGGTCTCCCATAGTCTTTGCCTATGCCTTCCAAGCAAAAGCTGCCAAAAATTAGGACGGAGGAACTTGCAATGCCCCTTACAAGAGCTATGCAGTACAGCATATTAAAAACATTATTCCCATTATTGGGGAGTGGGTCTCACATAGTCTCTGCCTATGCTTTCCAAGCAAAAGCTGCCAAAAATTAGGACGGAGGAACTTGCAATGCCCCTTACAAGAGCCATGCAGTACAGCATATTAAAAACATTATTCCCATTATTGGGGAGTGGGTCTCCCATAGTCTTTGCCTATGCCTTCCAATCAAAGCTACCAAAAATTAGGACGGAGGAACTTGCAATGCTGGCAACACGGACCACAGTCACCCTAGTGGTATAGTGGTGGTGGAGGCTGAGGATAAGGAGAAGAGCAAAAAACAGCCGAAATGAGGAAGCGCATACCCATGTGTGGGTATGAAGCGGTGCATGGGAATACACCTCCCGAAATAACACAGTGGAATTGACTTTGTTACTCTGCTGTCATTTGGTGGTGATGAGAAGTCTGGCCCAATCCAGCCCTTGTTCATTTTGATAAGGGTCAGCTTGTCAGCATTGTCAGTTGACAGGCGAGTGCGCTTATCAGTTATAATTCCCCCAGCAGCACTAAAAACACGCTCCGATAGCACGCTAGCAGCAGGGCAGGCCAGGACCTCCAAGGCGTACAGAGCGAGTTCATTCCAAGTGTCCAGCTTGGATACCCAATAATTAAAAGGCACAGAGGAATCACGGAGGACTCTGGTATGGTCGGCAAGGTACTCCCTCACCATCTTTTGAAACTTTCCACTCCTTATGAGAGTACCCTGCGACTCAGGGCCTGTAGGCTGCGCGGGTCTCAGAAAACTGTCCCAGAACATTGACAGTGTTCCCCTGCCTCTGCTGGATTGGAGTTGCATCTCTCTCGCCTGTACGCCTTGGTTGGGCAATGAACTGTGACCTCTGCCGCTAGCATGTTCAGATGGGAATTTTTTTAACAGTTCTGCATCAAGGGCCTTCTGGTACTGCCCCATTTTTGTACACCCGTCCACCTCAGGAATAAGAGAGTGAAAGTTCTCCTTGTAGCGGGGGTCTAAAAGTGTCACCAACCAGTAATGACTGTCACCCAACATTTTGACAACGCGAGGGTCACAGTTAAGGCAGCGTAACATAAAGTCAGCCATGCGTGCCAGACTGGTAAAGGGCAAGACTTCCGTGTCCTCGCCAAGATGATGACTGACCATGCTCTCCTCCTCCTCCTCCCCCTGTCCTCAGGCCACCCACGCTGAACCGACGGTATGACAGTTGTACAGGTACTACCATCTACAGCGCATGATACCAGCTCCTGTTCTTCCTCCTCCTCCTCTCCCTCATTGTCCCCCAATGTACATTGGGATGAGATGAGGCTGGGCTGTGTGTAGTCGCCCGCTACGGCTTCTTGATCCATCTCATCATACTCTGGCTGCAATGCCTCCTCTTTAATTCTCTGCAGAGAGCGTTGCAAAAGACAGACAAGTGGGATGCTGACACTAATGATGGCATCATCACGACTCACCATCTTGGTGGACTCCTCAAAGTTTGTCAGGATGGTACATATGTCAGACATCCAGGTCCACTCCTGAGGTCTTATGTGTGGAGTCTGACCTGAATATCGATGGCCTTGTTGCAGCTGGTACTCCACAACTGCTCTCTTCTGCTCACAAATCCTTTGCAACATGTAGAGGGTAGAGTTCCAACATGTGGGGACATCACACACCAGTTGGTGTGCCGGAAGCTGCAAATGCTGCTGCAACACAGCAAGGGCGGCGGAAGCTGTAGCTGACTTGCGAAAATAAGCTGACAGGCGGAGAACTTTGATGAGCAATTCTGGCAACTCGGGGTACGATTTAAGAAACCGCTGAACCACGAGGTTAAGCACATGAGCCAGGCATGGTACGTGTGTGATCTCGCCTCGCCTTAGAGCCGCCACCAGGTTACGGCCATTGTCACACACGACCATGCCTGGATGTAGGTTCAGTGCTCTCAGCCACAGATCTGCCTGCTCTTTCACAGCTGTCCACAACTCACAAGCAGTGTGAGGTTTATCACCTTGGCTTATGAGTTGCAGCACAGCTTGTTGCCACTTGGCTGAGGCAGTACTGCAGTGCTTCCAGCTTGTAACTGATGTGGTGATATCTGAGATGGAGGCTGAACATGAGAAAGGGGAGGATGATGCACAGGAGCTGTAGACTGTGGGGGCAACTCTGACTGACATAGGGCCCGCAATCCTCGGTGTGGGGAGGATGTGTTCCGTCCCAAGGTCCGACTGGATCCCGGCTTCCACTGTGTTTACCCAGTGTGCCGTCAGGGAGATGTACCGTCCCTGGCCACAAGCACTTGTCCACGTGTCTGTTGACAGGTGGACTCTCCCAGTAACTGTGTTGTTGAGGGCACAGCAGATGTTTTGGGACACGTGCTTGTGTAGTGCGGGGATGGCACACCGGGGAAAATAGTGTCAGCTGGGGACCAAGTACCGAGAGAGGGCCACTGCCATAAGGTTGCGGAAGGATTCCGTCTCCACCAGCCTAAAAGGTAGAATTTCCAGCAGTCATGAAATGTGCGAATTTAGGACTGTGGCCTGTGGGGCGTTGGCTGCGAATTTGCGCTTTCGTTCAAAGGTCTGGGATATGGACAATTGAACGCTGCTGCGGTGGGACGTGGACATGGACGTTGATGCTGTTTCTTGAGAAACTGCCATAACAAGTGAAGACTGAGTGGAGGGGGCATCTTTGCATGCAGTATGGACAGGGGATTGTCTTGCACGCACAACAGGGGATTCTCTTACACGCACAACAGCGGAAGAAGCAGTGGTGACACCCGCTGATACTGGTCGTGCACCCTGGGGTTCGCCCCACAAAGTCGGGTGCTTTGCTGACATGTGCCTGATCATGCTGGTGGTAGTCAGGCTGGTAGTTTTGTCACCCCTGCTGATGCTGGCCTGGCAGGTGGTACAAATAGCCCTTTTGGGGTTATCAGCAGACTCTAAAAGACCTACCGGTTCTACTTGTAACGTCCCTCGTGTTGGTATTACGGGGAACGGTTGCCCGCCTTCTGTCTGCAGCCACCACACTGCTTCTTCCTGCCTGTTGGGGTACTCTGCCTCCCTCCCCCTGTGTGCTGCTGGCCTCGCTCTGCGTGTCCTCCTGCCACGTTGGGTCAGTTGCAAGATCATCCACCACCTCCTCCTCTTCTACTTCCGCACCACTGTCCTCCTCCTCACTTCGTGGCAATTGTGTCTCGTCATCGTCCACCTCTTGTGACAAATTGCCAGCGTCGCCTTCCTGTGGCTGTGGCTGTTCAAATATTTGGCCATTGCTACATGGGATCTCCTCTTCCACCACTTCAAGCGGAGCAGGCGAGGGGCCCAAATATGGAAATGGACCAGTGAACAGCTCTGCAGAGTGTCCAACTGTGGGATTAGTTGCTGTCTGACGACACTCGGCATGGTGGGAGGAAGGAGCATCAGGGTGAGGAGGAGTGTGCGGTCGAGACTCACGGCTACTAAGACTTGACCGTGTGGAAGAGAGACCAGAGGTGGTGGTGCCCAGGTGACTGGAAGTATTATCTGCTATCCAATTAATAACCTGTTCACACTGATCAGTTCGCAATAGTGGTGTTGTTGTGTACTTCCCTAGTAATTCGGTTTTGAACTGTGAGCAAGAAGATGTGGCTGTTGGTTTGTGCACATTTTCACCTTGGCCACGGCCCCGTCCTCTGCACGCACCATCACCAGAACGTCCAGTTCCACGTCCCTTGCCACGCGCCTTGCCCATTGTAAATGAAGTAAAATAGCTTACACTCGCACTATCAATGGCAAAAGGGTAATAAAAAGGAGATTTGAACCGTGGAAGAGGAAAACCACAGTTCTAGTTCTCTGGCCTACACCAGAATCTTTTAAACAGATATATTTGTGTCTGAACAGTCAACGAGACACTCAAACTGTTTTTTTTTTATGGAAAAAGGCAAAAAGGTTGATAATACCCAGATTTGAACCGTGGAAGAGGAAAACCACAGCTCTAATTTCCTGGCGTATACCATACTTTTTTAAATAGATATATTTGTGTCTGAAGAGTCAACGAGACACTCAAACTGTTTTTTTTATGGAAAAAAGGCAAAAAAGTGGATAATACAGAGATTTGAACTGTGGAACTGCAAAACCACAGTTCTAGTTATCTGGCTGAAACCAGACTCTTTTAAACAGATATATTTGTGTCTGAACACTCACAGACACACTCAATTTTTTTTTTGGGGGGGGAAGGGGGATACCAAAAGGTTAATAAGACAGGTATTTGTACAGTCTGACTGAGGGGGAAAAAAAAAAAAGGATTTAGATGGAAAAAAAAGGATTTTTCCTGGCCCCTGAGACCTGGGGCTAAGTCTAGCAATTTGAGCAGCAGCAGCACACAGGACTGTAATGCAGTGTTTGTTGGTATGACCACTGCGTCTCCTATACAGGCTGCCTGCCTGCCTGATATCTGGGATGGATATTAGTCCTCAGAAGGACTGTTAGTTTGATTTTGCAGGCTTTAGAGACCCTACACTACCTATTTCACAGTATAAATCTCTCCCTAGCTTAGCAGCACTCTCCCTGCACTGTCTGATCCGGAGCGACTGTGTCTAAGATGGCGGCGCCCGGTTTTAAATACTCGAGGTGATGCTGTGCCGCCAGCCAATCACTGTAATGCCCACAACCAACATGGCTGCAGCATTACAGTGACTGTCTGGCAATCCCTGCATGTTCATTGGCTCTGTAAAAGTGCCAAACATGCAGGGCAGAGACCCGAGCTCCCGCCCGAGTAACCCAAAAATGCTCGATGCTCGGGCGAGTACCGAGCAGTGTCGAGCATGCTCGCTCAACACTAATGTTCAGGACTTCTCCTGCTTCTGCCTGAATTCAGCCCACGTGTGTGTGCATGTGCACTGACAATGCTTGAACCAGGGACGGACATACCATTGGTGCAACCTGTGCAGTCGCACAGGGGCCCAAGAGGTAAGGGGGCCCATTTCCACCTCCAAAATATGTGGAATTATGCATTATGATGAACTACTGGACTGCAAAGGGCCCATATATTGCTCCTGCACAGGGGCCCTCTTCTGTCTATGTTCGCCAGTGGCTTGAATCAGACAAAGCACATACTATGTGTCATTCCGGCATGGACGATGTCGTTACGGGTGTGCACACAGTGGGCAGGCACGTTCTTCTCCCAAGTTCCTCTCTCAAGATGCCACTTGCTTTACTGATGTATCCGGAAGTGTGATGGGCAGCGTCCGCAGAGGGGAACCAGGAGAATACTCCAGCTCACTCTGTGCGCACCCACAATGACAGTCTGTGTGCACATGTATGGTCTCAGGCAGATCTGTCAATCAGAAGCAGCGGAAGTCATGCAAAGTGAGGAGGTGTAACAATACACTGAACTGTTGATCAGGGGCTGTGTACCCTGTATCACTGTATAGCTCATTCACAACGTATTTTGAAAATCTTTTCCTAATGGTCTCCACTAGTGATGAGCGAGCATGCTCGTTTAACCCTTTCACCGAGCATGCTCGGGTGATTGTCGAGTATCTTCGGTGTGCTCGTATATTATGTTCAAGTCTACATGATTTACAGTTATAAGATAGCCTCAACACATGTGAGGATTCCCTAACAAACAAGCAATCATCACATGTGTTCATGCTGTCTTACAGCTGTAAATCATGCAGACGCGGGGACTCGAACATAATATACGAGCACGCTGAAGATATTCGACAATCACCCGAGCGTGCTCGTCTAAAGGGTTAAACGAGCACGCTCGCTCATCACTAGTCTCCACTTTGCTTCTGCTCTTATTCTGCCTTTCCATTGTTGTAAAAACGGATCAGTGCCAATAGCAATGGTAGAGGTGTATCTAGGTTTTCAGGCACCGGGACAAGAATTCTAAAAGACGCAAGTACAATTGAACACTGGGAGCCGGCACGCTGCAGCTTCTGTTAGCCAGCCAGACAACCGTCACAGAGAATGGCCGACTCCCAGTCCGGGCGGTGGCAGAATGCTGCCGCCGGGGGAGATACTTCAGACTGCCACACGAGGCGGCCCGACTGCGCCCCCTGCCAGCTGCACCCGGGGAACGTGCCATGGCTGTCCCCCCCCCCCCCTAGATACGTCTCTGAGCACCGGTGCTGTGTTCCTCCTGGGTTGGAGAAAAGCAGAGGAGGTTTAGATTTACCACGGATCTTCCATGCCTCTGCAACACCCGTTTTGGATAAGAAGCGGCACACGCAGTGCCTACAGCTCCCTACTAAGGAGCCATGTGGGCATTATATGCGTGTGACCCAAGACAGAGCTTTATTCTTGAAAATCCTTGCGCTCAACGGGTAATATATCCCAATCAGATGCAGAATGAGACTAGATCTGAAGCAAAGCAGAATGAATTACCTGGAAACCTAAAGATGATAATAACCTCATGGGAGAGGAGCGTCCGATTCATCTAATTATCAGAACTAATTATGTGCTATTCCAAAGTGAACGGATTAGAGCTCCACGCCGTAGCCCCACAGTTAATAATGGGTTATTAAATAATACCATATTGTACCGAATGGATCAGCAAAGTAATCTGACTTGATTGGCAAAGATGACGGTGAGAGGGGAATGCATAACGAGGTGGAGACGATTAAACTGGTCATTACTTATTCCCCACCAGTGCTGCTTTTGTGTTAATTCCTACCTGTCTAGAGAATAGATTGACTTACGGAAATGCACGGAAACGTTGATCTGCGTGCTGCTGCTATGTGACCGGTAATAACCGCGGTAAACAGTGAAGTATCAGCATCCTTGTTCTGAAGAATATCACTTAGGTCTCCTTTACACGTCTGAATAAAACATGTACATGGAGAACAGCTACCGGGGTCATGAGTGTTTCCATCAGTGTGGCATCTGCGGCGCCCCTGAGGGTTCGGTCGCCACAGAGGTATTACATCTCATCCAGAGGTGTGGCATCTCACTCTCAGGTAAGGAAGGAGTACAGCTCAGGACCCTAACACCAGCATTCACTACACCACATTTCCGGGGGACAGAGCGAGGTTGCTCCTACGGGAGAGCACAGTCCCTGGTCCCTGGCTGGAGTGGGGGGAACCACCTAGAGAGGGGGAACCATGTAGTGGATGGGGTGGAGGAAGTAGATCCTGGGAGCACTTGAAAGGAAGCTGTATAAAATGGGGAACCATCTTAGATCAGTGTTCAGTCGAGTCAGAGGAGGAGAGGTGTCAGGAGCAGAGGCTCTGTATGAGCTCTGCACCAGAGGCGGGCCTAGTCAGGAGGCCTGAGCCTGAGAGGAAGGAGAAGCAAGGAGGAGAGGGAGCAGGAAAGGCTCCAGGAACAAGAAGCAAAGGGACCCTAGGGGTACGGGCCGTGCAGAAAGCCACCCGTATGCCCGCTGATACCAGGAGGTAGACGGGTCAGGCCAGATAAGGGGAACCGGTCCCTCAACTAGTGGAGAACTGCAAGGCTCAACTAGAACCCGGAGGCTGCAGCACTTTATGTAGTGTTAGCCAAAAGTCCACACCAGTCTCACTAAGAAGGTAGCCACATAGGACCCAGGGGACAGAACAGACGTCGCCTGCCAAGGCCCGAGGGTACCGGATTGGAGTCACTAGGTGTGAGATGCAGGGAGAAGGCCAGAGAAAGGACACACAGAAGGGGGTCCTGCTAAGTACTCCGGAGCTACCTGGGCGTGGACTGAACCCCTCACTGAGTAAACACAGGGCGACGTGGGAAATCGTGATCTGCAGTGATGACTTGGAATTAAATAACTGTGAGTAAAGGACCTGAGACTGCATCCCATTGACTCCGTGTTTATTACTGACTCCCTGCACAATAACTACCATCATCCACACACACTGCCCTGAAGCTACACTCTTCCTGTGGGGAGTTATACCACCCTTGCTGCCAAACCATCAGCTTCAGAGGACTGTTCCGCAGCGGCGGCCCCTATTAGCCGCACTCCACAGGTGGCGTAGTCGGACATTATATAAAAACCTATACATATCATTCCCCTTGAATTGACCGCCCTGGGTCACGGACCGGGTCATCGCCACAGTGACTACAATCCCCCAGCATCTACCGGCCCGGTATCGGGTACCCCACGGCCCAGGGGGCGCGTCACATCCGTATGTTCGTTTTTACCATCAGCCACCAGTGTTTTTCTGGTATGGATCAAGAAAGAAAGAAATCACAAAGCTTCTCCTATACTTTACCAGGTTAAACACGGACAGTACACGGATGCCATGCAGATTGTACACTGATGCCATTCGTGTGCTGTGCTCATCAATGACCCATAGATGTGCATTGGTCCTTGTCATCCGTGCTGCCGGAAAAAAACATGTGCACAGCACCATAGATTATAATTGGTACAATGGTATCCATGAAAAAAATGGATATTACATGTACTGGAAACACGGACGTGTGAAGGAAGCATTAATGTCAGGTTTCTGGAATGAACTTTTTTTCATTTGTACATTAAGGGATGATACTAATGTGTTTTAATTCTACGACTTCCCACTCTGCACTTTAATGAACTGCTCTGGTATCCATTAGGAACCTGTTGCAAAATTTTGGACCACTGAGCCACCAACACGTTGTTATGCCGCTGCAGATTATTGTTCCAAATATTCCCATGTCAAAAACAGCCATTAGGTTAGGTAAAGGTGACGCGCCCTGGGCCTATGTGATGTAGCGTTGCGCACGCAGGGACTACCCGGAGCCGGATCTGATAGGGGTAGTAGTCTCGTGGCGGTGACCCGGTCCGTGCCCAGGGAGTCAGACTAAGTGGCGGTATATTAGCAGTAGATGTAGGACGACTACGCCACCCGTTGAATGCAGCTATGGAGCTGCCGCTGCAGGGCAGACCGCTGAGGCCGGTGGAAGGATGGTGCAGCGTGGATGGTATAACCCCCAACGGGAGGGGTATGGCCTCAGGGCAGCCGACGTGGATGATAGGGGTAGCAGGAATCACTCAGAGACGATGCGGTGTAGTTCATTACTGGTGACAAAGATAGACCCTCCCGGAGTACTGGCTAGCGGTCGGGGCCTGGTCAGTCCTTGAGCAGATGGGATCCCCCCCCTGGCCAGGCGGAGTTGTAGGCCTCCCCAACTAATTGTACTCTTCTGGCTACCTTGCTAGAGGCGGGTAAAGGTAGCCCACGTCCCTGAGTGTACCGTGTGGTGCTCACCCGTATGGCCGGTGACTCGGGGCCTTCTAGTGGCTTCCGCTCCACGACGGCGGTGCTGGTCCCACGCGTGTGACCGTGCCTTCGGGTTTCTTGGCCAGAGGACCTGAAATCCCCTGCCGGGCGGTTTCTGCTGCTGGGTCTGGGTTAATCCCCACAGCCTCGGACTCCGGGTCCGGTGGTAACTCTTCAATCAGGGCGAGCTCTACAGCTGCCAGCCCCTGACTCCTTTTAGCACGACTTCCCCAGAGCTCCTGATCTCTCTTTCCTATAGCTGCTTCTCTTCTTCTCAGCTCTACTCTTCTCACTAACCCTGCCTCAGCCCCAGCTTTATATAGGGGAAGTTCTTCCCCTCCCAGGACTGGGCAGGAGGTGTGGCATGCATAGGATTCCTGACCAAGAGACCTCCCACCTGCTCTCAGACATAATATTGCTATTACTGTGGAGACCAGACCCCTGGGGTGCCACATTCCCCCATAGTGAATTTTAGTACTCCGGGACTAAACATACTTTTGTAAACATAACAAATTATAAACAAAAACAGTACAATAAAGAAAAATACATTATGATGGTCACGGCGTGTCCGCAACCGGGTGCAGTTTTTCAAGAAAACAAGGGTGTCCATTTCACCAACACAGGGAGACGTAACCAGGTAGGGGTCTGTCCTGCCCCGAGTCCTTAACAGTCTTTAGTCCATTCCTAAGTTACGCTCCAACCAATTGTACAAGGATTCCCGGTAATCCACCAAGGACTCCTAAAAATAACTAGAAACACATAATTATTTACAAGTAACAGACAGGTGACCACAAATAAAACAATTTAAACACTTCAAATCCTCCAACGTGCGGGTAACTGGCCTCTAGTGGCCCTAGTGGACCTACGGAGCTGACTGTCTGGCCCTGAACTACAGGGTGTAGGAGCTGTCAAGGATAAACTGGGCAGCTGTCTACGGGCTCTTTGGCTCACTAGGGGTATGGCAGGCTCACTATAAGCAGAGGGTTGATCCTCCTGATCTGCTTGTGTGGAGTCTTCTGCCTCCTGGACCGGCTGTTGTTCCAGCTCTACCGGTTGCTCCGTAAGTACTTGGGATGCTGGTTGGAGGAACGTGAGGACGGGTACCACAACTGCACCATTGACTTGAGTCCAGGACCGAGGGAAGTCTCCGAGCACAGTACTAACCACATCTTCCCTTTCCTCTACGGGTCGAGGGTCTTCTTGTTCCTCTTCAGGGTTCCGTAGCTGTTCGGGACACTTCTTCAGGTGATCCCGGGATACAATGGTTGTGGTTTCCCCTCCGTCTTTACTGATGGTACAGACCTTTGGGTTGTCGTGGCTTGAGGGCAGTACGATGTACAGGTCCTTCTCCCACTGGTCGTCCAACTTGTGGAGCCGTCTTTTCCTCTTCAAGACCTGCTCTCCGGGTACCAAGGGAACAGCGGGAGCATACTGGTTGTAAGTTTTCTCTTGTCTTTCCCTAGCTAGACAGAGACTTCGCTCCACGCTCTCCTGTACATTCCGGTACTGCTGCTGCCTCTCTGTGTCCCAGTCTGCTTCCGGTGAAGTGTCCTCGGGTGTCAGGACTCCCATCTCCAGGTCAACAGGTAGCTTACCGGGTCTTGCCCTCATTAGGTAAGCCGGGGTACAGTTGGTGGAACCTACAGGGATGTAGTTGTATAGGTCCACCAGGTCGGGCAGCTTCTCAGGCCACAGACTGCGTTCTTCCAGGGGCAATGTTTTTAGAAGATCTATCACCACCTGGTTCATTTTCTCACAAAGTCCATTAGTTTGCGGATGATAGGGTGTCGTCCTGATTTTCCGGCAGCCATACAGAGTACAGAACTCTTGGAAGACCTCCGCTTCAAAGGCAGGTCCCTGGTCCATCAGCACCTGCTCTGGGTAGCCGTGTGGACGGCAGAAGTGCTGCTGGAAGGCTCTAGCTGCTGTTTGAGCCGTTAAGTCCTTGACGGGGACGACAACCAAGAACCGGGAGTAGTGATCCACGATGGTTAATGCGTAGACGTAGCCACTTCTGCTTGGGGTCAGTTTTACATGATCCAAGGCGACCAGTTCCAACAGCTGCCGGGTGACGATGGACTGCAGGGGAGTCTTCTGGCTGGCACGGTCCTTCCTTCTTAGGTTGCATGGGCCACAGTCTCTGCACCACCTCTCGATGGTTCCTCTCATGCCTACCCAATGGAACCGCCCGCGCAGCAGGAACTCCAGCTTCTTCCATCCGAAGTGCCCAGCCCCGTCGTGGTATGCCTCCATCACCATAGCTGCGTCCCTTCTTGGCACCACTACTTGCCAGATCAGTTCATGCGTCCGGGAGTTAACCATTCTGCGGCACAACTTCCCCTTGTAAAGGAACAGTCAACTCTTCTCTGCCCACAGTTGCTTGGCCTCCTCCGGAGCGTCTGGGTCAAGGCGAGCTTCTGGCTGAGTCAGCATCTCCTTCACCAGCCGGACGGCAGGGTCACTGTCTTGCGTTTCCGCCCAGTTGTAGTGAGGTAAGGGGTTGAACGTAGCGGCTTGCTTACCCCTTACACGGTGGGAATACTGGATCGTCCCATGACGGTGGAACACAGGGAGTTCGACCTCTTCCAAGTCTTCTGAATCCTCACCCTCGTCCGGTAGGTTTGGCATCCTGGACAGGGCGTCCGCGTTGGTATTGGAGCGTCCTGCCCGGTATTTAATCGTGAACTCATAGTTGGACAGGCGGGCCATCCATCTCTGCTCTAGGGCACCGAGTCTTGCAGTGTCCAGGTGTGTCAACGGGTTGTTATCCGTGTACACGGTGAACCGGGAAGTAGCGAGGTAGTGCTTAAAGCGTTCGGTGACTGCCCACACCACTGCCAGGAACTCTAGCTTAAATGAGCTGTAATTCTCAGGGTTTCTTTCGGTGGGTCACAGTTTTCGGCTGGCGTAAGCAATTACCCGTTCTTTCCCCTGCTGGATCTGGGACAGTACGGCTCCTAGCCCGATGTTACTGGCGTCGGTGTAGAGGATAAAGGGCTGGCTATAATCAGGGTACGCCAGGATTTCATCCCCCGTGAGGGCCATCTTCAGCTGACGGAAGGACTCTTCTTCCAGCTTCTCCCATCTGAAGGGTGGCTTCTGGTTCTTGGCTTTCCTGGACTGGCCTATCAGGAGGTCCTGCATAGGGGCTGCCTTTTTGGTGAAACCGGGAATGAACCTTCGGTAGTAGCCTACCAACCCGAGGAACTGCCTCACTTCCTTTACGCTGGAGGGGCTTGGCCATTCCTTAATTGCGGTGATCTTATCAGGGTCGGGAGCCACTCCGTCCGCACTCACCACGTGTCCCAGGTACTGCACCTTTGGCTTCAGGAGGTGACACTTGGAGGGTTTCACCTTTAGGCCGTAGCTTGCCAGAGCTTCGAACACTTCCGCCAGGTGTTTCAGGTGGTCCTCATAAGTCTTGGAATATACGATGACATCGTCCAGGTACAACAAAACCGTCCCAAAGTTTCGGTGTCCCAGACAGCATTCCATCAATCGTTGGAAGGTTCCTGGTGCGTTACAGAGCCCGAACGGCATGCAGGTAAACTCACTAAGTCCCATCGGGGTGGTGAATGCAGTTTTCTCCCGGTCCGCCTCTGCTACAGGAACCTGCCAGTACCCGCTAGTGAGATCCAAGGTAGAGAAGAAGTTAGCAGATTTTAAAGCAGCCAAAGACTCCTCTATCCTTGGTAAGGGGTACGCATCCTTGTGTGTGATACGGTTGATTTTCCGGTAATCTACACACATTCTCATGGTGTTGTCTTTCTTTTTGACCAAGACTAGTGGAGCTGCCCAGGGGCTACAGCTATCTCTGATTACCCCAGCCTCCTTCATGTCTCTAAGCATCCCCTTGGCGTGTTGGTAGTGTGCAGGGGGTACGGGTCGATACCTCTCTTTTATGGGAGGATGGTCTCCCGTGGGGATGTGGTGTTCTACCCCCTTGACTCGCCCGAAGTCTAACGGGTGTTTACTAAACACTCTCTCATACTCTTGAACCACCCGATAGACTCCCTGTTTCTGGTGTGAGGGAGTGGAGTCAGTACCCAAATGTAGTTGCTGACACCAATCCTCCATTTGTTGTTTAGAGCCGTTACCTTCCTCCGGAGAAGATGGAGGCAAGGGTTCTACGGACTGTATGGAATTCTGATTGATAGTATACAATTTGGCTAGCGTGGCATACCGGGGCAGGTACACTTCCCTCTTCCCGATATTTATTATGCGAACGGGCACCCTCCCATGGCGTACATTGACCACCCCCCGTGCTGTCAAAATGGTGGGCCTACTGTCTGAGTAAACTGGTTCTACCATTGCCTGGTAATCTCTACCCCTCAGACCAATAGCCGCCCGGCACCAAATCATCATTTCACTTTTTGGAGGCATGGCAATAGGAAAAGGGTCACACATTCTCACGCTACCAATCTCACCGCCGGAGAGTTCCACCTGTTGCCGTCGCATCAGTGCCCGGATCTCTTTTTGGAGCACTCGCTGCTGGCCGGAGCTGGCGTTCTTGGCAACCTGCTGTAAAATAAAAATCACCTCTGCAAGACAATTTTCAATTACATTAGTTCCTAGAGTTATCTTAGGGTGACTCTCGCGCTTGTCAATATCCACAATGATCAGTCCCTGGGCTGCCAGCTCGACTCTACCGATTTTAATGGTCACCTCTTTAAATCCGATCTGTGGCACGGGCTGACCATTGCTGGCGATGATACTCAAGTCGTCGTCAGGGTAGCGGGTTATATCCGAGTCATTCCAGTACTGCTTGAAGAGCACGTACGGGATGGTGGTGACCTGTGACCCAGTGTCCAGTAGGGCACTCATAGGAATGCCATCCAGTACCACAGGCAAGACTGGACGTCCTCCCACATATTTGTCATGCCAGTTCGATGGGCCTGGTGATCTTTTTCCTGGGGGTTGGCCCTCTACCCCAGGTTGTGCCAGTTTAAAGGACAGTACCTTGCCATATGTCCGGGTTGATTGCAGCGGCGGCAGATAGGTTGTCCGTCCTCGTTGTACCGGTCGCTGGGTCTTCCTCTGGCCGGTGGGGTCCTCCTTGGTCGACGCCACGGGATGTCCTCCGGTCCGGATGCCAGCTGGATCTTCCCTGGAGTGGAAACCTGTAAAGACTGCACAGTTCGGGTTAGCGCAGCAACGCTTTTAGCTAGCTCTTGGACCTGATGGTGCAGGTCCGGAGCCGGGTCATTGTTCAAAGCCTGCACGTCAGCTCCCACAGGCCCTGTCGACAAGGGCGCCGCCTCCTGGTGGTAAGCGGTAGTAGGGCGCCTGTGGGTCACAACGCCACCCGGTGCCGGTTCTCGGAGCACCCGGATGGCTCTGTCCTTGAACTGTGCAAAGTCCAGATGAGGATCCTGTAAGGCCATTGCCCGCAACTGTTTTCGGTGGGCATTGCAATATAGTCCCTCTATAAATTGTTCGGTCAACAGCCTGGCCTCGTTTCCCACGCCGTCAGGGTTGGTCTGCTTAATGGCTCTCAGGGCCTCTTGTAGGTTTAGTGCATAGTCCCTTATACTCTCATGTGCTCGCTGCTTGCACCCAAAGAATCTAAGCTTAATCTCGGCTGAGGTGCGGGTACCAAAGGTGTCCCTCAGCCGGGTTAGTATCCCTGCGACAGTCCTCCCCCCAGGTGGCCAGGACTTTACCTCCCTTTGGGCTGCCCCAGTTAATTGGGCCACCAGGATGCTCACTTTTTGCTCTTCTGTGAGGGGGTACACCTGGAAGAGGCTATCCAGCTTTTCTCTAAAGTCATGCAGAGTATGTGACTCCCCTGAGTACTGGGGTAGCCAGGCCGCTCCCGGGATATAGGGCATGGTGAAAGGCATGACTGCAGCAGCGGTGGCGCTGGCGGGGGTTGAGGCAGTGAAGCTCTCCTCCGTATCCGACATCTTCCTCCCCCCTAGTGGACCGTGGCCTACCTTGCGATGATCCTCTTCCGTAGGCCGCGGCTCCGCAGTGGATCGTCAGGGTTGAGGACCTTCCGTCGCGCTCCTGTGACGTCAGCGTCTGCTGGGCTCCTTCCAGGACCTTACGCGACGTCTGGACGTGAGGCGGAGCTTCAGTTCTCGCGCGCTTTCGGAGTCCACGCCCCTCTTCTTCCCGCGCAGCGTCTTCAAGATGGCGTCCAACGGCGGGAAAACTCCACGGATGGCGGGAAGAAGGCAAAAGATGGCGCCGGATGGCGGGAATCTTCACGGATGGCGGGAAGAAGGCTGAAGATGGCGCCGGATGGCGGGAATCTTCACCACTGGTAAGTTTGAACAGTCTTTTTCAGGCACACAGTACCCGGTGGTTGCGGGCACGAAATCCTGCCGACTACGCCAAAAGTTGACGCGCCCTGGGCCTATGTGATGTAGCGTTGCGCACGCAGGGACTACCCGGAGCCGGATCTGATAGGGGTAGTAGTCTCGTGGCGGTGACCCGGTCCGTGCCCAGGGAGTCAGACTAAGTGGCGGTATATTAGCAGTAGATGTAGGACGACTACGCCACCCGTTGAATGCAGCTATGGAGCTGCCGCTGCAGGGCAGACCGCTGAGGCCGGTGGAAGGATGGTGCAGCGTGGATGGTATAACCCCCAACGGGAGGGGTATGGCCTCAGGGCAGCCGACGTGGATGATGGGGGTAGCAGGAATCACTCAGAGACGATGCGGTGTAGTTCATTACTGGTGACAAAGATAGACCCTCCCGGAGTACTGGCTAGCGGTCGGGGCCTGGTCAGTCCTTGAGCAGATGGGATCCCCCCCCCTGGCCAGGCGGAGTTGTAGGCCTCCCCAACTAATTGTACTCTTCTGGCTACCTTGCTAGAGGCGGGTAAAGGTAGCCCACGTCCCTGAGTGTACCGTGTGGTGCTCACCCGTATGGCCGGTGACTCGGGGCCTTCTAGTGGCTTCCGCTCCACGACGGCGGTGCTGGTCCCACGCGTGTGACCGTGCCTTCGGGTTTCTTGGCCAGAGGACCTGAAATCCCCTGCCGGGCGGTTTCTGCTGCTGGGTCTGGGTTAATCCCCACAGCCTCGGACTCCGGGTCCGGTGGTAACTCTTCAATCAGGGAGAGCTCTACAGCTGCCAGCCCCTGACTCCTTTTAGCACGACTTCCCCAGAGCTCCTGATCTCTCTTTCCTATAGCTGCTTCTCTTCTTCTCAGCTCTACTCTTCTCACTAACCCTGCCTCAGCCCCAGCTTTATATAGGGGAAGTTCTTCCCCTCCCAGGACTGGGCAGGAGGTGTGGCATGCATAGGATTCCTGACCAAGAGACCTCCCACCTGCTCTCAGACATAATATTGCTATTACTGTGGAGACCAGACCCCTGGGGTGCCACAAAGGGATTTATACTTTACCAGGGACATGAGTCCAACAGCAGCCGGCGCATAGTGTAGATGAAGTAAGGGACAGTACATCTGTGCATGCACAGTGAAGAAAGGTGTGCTGTCCTCCACTTCATATACACTATGCATATGCATTCTTGACTGCTACTGAACCCTTCTCTGTGACTCATCTCAATCAATTATGAATCCTTTTACTACTTTATGCCAAAATGGTCAGATTTGCCATTGGTATGAATTGAACACTAAATTCAACCTTCTTAATCATATGTTTGGGGTTTAGTAGCCCCAAACTTACTAACAGTGTACCTTTAAACCTCAGAACTGTATCTGATGTGCCCCCTGGGCCGTGGGGTACTCGGTAGCCGGGCCGGTCGATGCTGGGGGATGTCACGGTGGCAGTGACCCGGTCCGTGACCCAGGGTGGTCAATTAAAGGGGAAAGTAAAAGGGGAATAAAGTTTTTAGAGATAATGTTTGTGACGCCACCTGTGGTATGCGGCTATATGGAGCCGCCGCTGTGGTGTAGATCCTCTGGAGCTGATGGTGATGCAGCATAGTTGGTTCAGCTCTCCACAGGCAGAGCTTAGCTCCAGGGCAGTGTATGATAATGTTATGAGGTAGATGTTGCTGGTGCTGTGTAGTGCAGGGCTGGTGATGGTGCAGCAATAATTCTAGGACACAGTGGGGTGCAGTCTTCAGGTTTACTCACAGTTGTTCAAGACTCCAGGTTACCAGGGCCAGTGTGTAACCTCCCACGTCGTCCTGTATTCACCAGGGAAGGGGTTCAGCAACTCTCAAGTCTCTCAGGAGTACTTAAACGGGACCCCGTTCTATGTTCCTTTCTCGGTCATCTTCCCTGCGATGGCTCTCGCCTCCTGCCCTGCGCCTCACAATCAGTGTCCCAAGCCGGTAGCTTCGGGTCTTGACGGGCGACTTGCAATACCCTGGACCCTATGCGGCCACCTTTTCAGCGATGTAATTGTGGTGGTTGGCTGCTGCATCTTGCAAATACAGCAGCCTCCGGTTATCTAGCTGAGCCTGATTATTCTCCAATAGTTTAGGGGCCGGTCCCCTCTGCGGCCTGATCCCTCCACGTCTGTGTAGATTCGGGCACACAGGTGGCTTCCTGCACTCACCGTGCCCCTGGGTTCCCCTCTGTTCCTGGAGCATTCCCTCTGCTCCCGTCCTCTCTCTCTCTCTCCTGGGCCTCTCAGACTAGGCCTGACTCCTCTCTCCACTCAACTCCTGCTCCAAGCACTGGAGCCAGGAGCCCAGACCCTCCTACTCTCCTGAGCAGGACTCGACTCTGAACTCACTCTTTTTGGATGGTTCCCCTCCTTCTTATACTCTTCATGACGATGCTCCCCTGATCTACTTCCTCCACCCACACCCACTACATGGTTCCACCCTCCAGCTAGGGACCAGGGACTGTGCTCTCCCTTAGGAGCAATCTCGCCCTTCCCTACTGAAGTGGAGTGTATTGGATGAGGGTGTGTGTGTCCCTGGTAGTACTCCCTCTTTATCTGAGAGTGGGGTACCACGCCTCTGGGTGAGATGCAGTGCCTCTGTGGCTACTGAACCCACAGGGGCGCCACATATCTTGATGGTGTTGTAATCATGTCAGCACGGTGGTTGTGCCCTCTTATACCAGAGGAGAGAAGTCCATGCTTGATACCCACCACTCCCAGGAAAAGCCGAGATCAGAGAATACTCTACTCATGGCTCTTAACGGGATGACTTAATAAACAGCGATCGGGACAGCATGACAAGAAAAAAGCTCTCTTTATCCCCACAGTTGGTCATTTTAAAAAACAGCCCAGGGTCTAACGTTTGGTTGCCTCTGTAGGGTTTCACGCTCTAAGGTAGGCACTAGAGTTTACACAGGCACTGTACTCTTGTGTCCAAACAGTGTGAGGTTTATTAAACTCCATAAACTTTCACAGTTCTCAAATGAAAAACCGCCTTTTTCCGGCACAAATGAAATAGCAACAATAATACAAAGCAAGACAAGGAAGACAAAGCAACAGCAAGTTTTCACCAAGACAGCAATACAAGTCCTGCTTTAGGCTCAGTATGATCACCATTACTGGTTACTCTCCAGCTCCAACATGCCACATCCACCTGGTCCAACCCAGTTGCCTTTTATAGGACCTGCAAGCCCAAAACTGGAATGTATGGGAGCAACCATTCCCAACCAAGCTCTTTTGGTCGCTCCTAAATCCCGGACCCAAAATTCAGTTCACTAAAATTCCTTTCAGTAACTTTTTATTACCTGTAAGGCTTTGTTCCAATGTGGTGAAATTGATGCAAAAAAAAATCTCAGCTGAAAAAAAATTGAGTGGAATTAAGGCCCTGCTGTCAATTCTGAAACCTGCATCAGGTGCAGAAGGTTAGGAAAGAGTGAACATTGTCATCAAATTAGCAGATAAGCCTGTAATTAAAATAAAATTTCAAAAAGTATAAAAGTTTCCCACACCTGAGCCAAAAATTATACACACAAGCAACAAAATTGTTAATTAGAAGAAAAATGGATTGGTGATTCACATTTTGGATATTTTGCTGCTAAGAAATGTTTTTGACAGTTTAAAGTTTTCAACTTGAGAATTTTAAATAGAAAATCCCGTAGTCTCATTGCTCTCGTGTGTTTCAGTTCCACAGTTTCACTGCTCGTATAGGAGAGTCCTATGGCCTAAGATATGCTACTTAGACAAAAGCATTGTAACTTAAGGTAACCAAATAAATTTGCAGGACACTGGTCCAGCAATGAGGTCAGTATTTAACATCCGGCCCCTTTGCCCCCAGAGTGTATAACATCTGGCCTTTCGCCATCTGGTATATACCGTCTGGCCCCCCCCCCGTGTATAACATCTGGTCCCATTGCCCCCGGTGTATAATATCTGGTCCCATTGGCCCCCGATGTATAACCTCTGGCCCCCACCATGCCGTCTGCCTTTACTAACATGTGACAGAACAGCCGGTGGTGCAGAGCTCACTGGTGCCAGCCCAGTCCTGTAATAGGAGCCACCGTGGTAACAAATCCATCCATGACATTTCTTCCTCCTAAATCTTCCCCCATGTTATTAAGAAGTGGAAAGAAGTGGAGACCCCGTAATGTTACAGAGCGGTGGGCCGAGTGCTGAGGAGCAGAGGACAGAAAAGTCACCAATGCTCTGCTGACTCCATAACTGCAGAGTCCAGACCTCCTCTGGTATTAACCTCAACACAAACACTGCGCCATCGCCGGGAGCTTCATGGCTGAGCAGCTGCATGCAGCCGTACATCACCAAGCACAATGCAGAGCGTTGGATGAAGTGGGGTAAAGCCGCCACCATTGGACTCTGGAGGAGACGTGTTCTGTGCAGTGATGGCTTGCATTTCTTTATCTGTCTGATGGAGGAATCTAGGTTTGGTTAATATATCAGGAGAACGTTACCCGCCTGACTGTATAAAAGATACAAAATATAAATATTACATATCGTCCCAAAAGATTACAGACTGAATAATACATTAAAATTGTAATAATAATATAGAGTGCTTCTAAAAACATTAATTCTTTTATTTTGGGATTATAATTCTTATACAAAAAGTAAACCGCTCGAAATGACAAGAAAAAAATCAGACTTCAAACAGCAGAGAAAGGAGAAAAATAGAAAAAAGCTACGGCTCTCAATCGTCCCCACTGATCTATTTTTGGGGAAGCTTTTTAGATCTTCTAACTTCTTTCTTTCCTCTAACACTTTAGGGAACATTGTCAGCGCCATCTTTCTTCATGTTCTGTGTGGCATTGGTATTATATTAAATATTGTGGATTAGGTGTTAGTTATAGTATTTCTGTTAAAATCCCTGGTGATCTAAAGGGGTTTAGGATTAAAAAAAAATCCTTGTGGATCTAGGAAGGTAATGGATTTAATTAAAAAAAAAAAAAGCCTTAGTGGTCTGCGTCCATAACTGTTCAGGATGATAAATGTTAATCGGAAGTAGACCAGGATAGTAATGTAATCACTGGGTTCATCCCTGGTGGTCTAGGGTAGTGAAGAGGATAGTCATACATGTCTGGTTGTCTAGAGTGGAGAAGGGGTTATAATTATATGTTTATGGGGAACGATTTCTAAAATCTCGACTTCATTTCTAGAGTTAAAGGATAAAATTCTGGTTGACCTTGCAGACACTTTTCAGGGGCTCCACTGCGCTAATGGTTTGGGCACTTAGAGTTTCCCTAGTTTATCAATTTAGCAGTGTTAGGTGGGCACTTTATAAGACAGTTATTTAGGAGCGGCATCAAGTGCAGCTGTAAGCAGGTTACTTGGATGCAGCAGCGCAGACAATGAAGAAACAGTGGGACTTAACCAACACTATTTATTTGACTAACACACAAAGAAAATCTATCAGTCTATATATACGTATATACACAAGTAAGCACTATATTATGGGTAATGGTAGCAAGGTAAATACAGTATGTTATGACACTAACAGAACACAGCGATGCGACTAAATATACACTGCTCAAAAAAATAAAGGGAACACTTAAACAACAGAATATAACTCCAAGTAAATCAAACTTCTGTGAATTCAAACTGTCCACTTAGGAAGCAACACTGATTGACAATCAATTTCACATGCTGTTGTGCAAATGGAATAGACAATAGATGGAAATTATTGGCAATTATCAAGACACCCTCAATAAAGGAGTGGTTCTGCAGGTGGGGACCACAGACCACATCTCAGTACCAATGCTTTCTGGCTGATGTTTTGGTCACTTTTGAATGTTGGTTGTGCTTTCACACTCGTGGTAGCATGAGACGGACTCTACAACCCACAGAAGTTGTTCAGGTAGTGCAGCTCATCCAGGATGGCACATCAATGCGAGATGTGGCAAGAAGGTTTGCTGTGTCTGTCAGCGTAGTGTCCAGAGGCTGAAGGCGCTACCAGGAGACTGGCCAGTACACCAGGAGACGTGGGGGGAGGGGCCGTAGAAGGGCAACAACCCAGCAGCAGGACCGCTTCCTCCGCCTTTGTGCAAGGAGGAACAGGAGGAGCACTGCCAGAGCCCTGCAAAATGACCTCCAGCAGGCCACAAATGTGCATGTGTCTGCACAAACGGTTGGAAACCGACACCATCAGGGTGGTATGAGGGCCCAACGTCCACAGATGGGGGCTGTGCTCACAGCCCAACACCGTGCATGACGCTTGGCATTTGCCACAGAACACCAGGATTCGCAAAGTCGCCACTGGCGCCCTGTGCTCTTCACAGATGAAAGCAGGTTCACACTGAGCACATGTGACAGACGTGACAGTGTCTGGATATGCCATGGAGAGCGATCTGCTGCCTGCAACATCCTTCAGCATGACTGGTTTGGCAGTGGGTCAGTAATGGTGTGAGGTGGCATTTCTTTGGAGGGCCGCACAGCCCTCCATGTGCTCGCCAGAGGTAGCCTGACTGCCATTAGGTACCGAGATGAGATCCTCAGACCCCTTGTGAGACCATATGCTGGTGCGGTTGGCCCTGGATTCCTCCTAATGCAGGACAATGCCAGACCTCATGTGGCTGGAGTGTGTCAGCAGTTCCTGCAAGATGAAGGCATTGAAGCTATGGACTGGCCCGCCCGTTCACCAGTTCTGAATCCGATTGAGCACATCTGGGACATCATGTCTCGCTCCATCCACCAACGTCACGTTGCACCACAGACTGTCCAGGAGTTGGCGGATGCTTTAGTCTAGGTCTGGGAAAAGATCCCACAGGAGACCATCCGCAACCTCATCAGGAGCATGCCCAGGCGTTGTAGGGAGGTCATACAGGCACGTGGAGGCCACACACAATACTGAGACTCATCAGGAGCATGCCCAGGCGTTGTAGGGGGGTCATACAGGCACGTGGAGGCCACACACAATACTCAGCCTCATCAGGAGCATGCCCAGGCGTTGTAGGGGGGTCATACAGGCACGTGGAGGCCACACACAATACTCAGCCTCATCAGGAGCATGCCCAGGCGTTGTGGGGAGGTCATACAGGCACGTGGAGGCCACACACAATACTGAGCCTCATCAGGAGCATGCCCAGGCGTTGTAGGGAGGTCATACAGGCACGTGGAGGCCACACACAATACTGAGACTCATTTTGACTTGTTTTAAGGACATTACATCAAAGTTGGATCAGCCTGTAGTGTGTTTTTGCACTTTAATTTTGGGGGTGACTCCAAATCCAGGCCTCCATTGGTTAATAAATTTGATTTCCATTGATGATTTTTGTGTGATTTTGTTGTCAGCACATTCAACTTTGTACAGAACAAAGTATTCAATGAGAATATTTCATTCATTCAGATCTAAGATGTGTTATTTGAGTGTTCCCTTTATTTTTTTGAGCAGTGTATATATCTATGCAACATTTTTTTTTATACACTGTTCTTATTGTTTTTATTATCTAGCAGTTAAATGACTATTAATACCTTTATGCCTCAGCTTAATGGGCGTCACTCCCGATACTGGCCCGTCCCCGTTGTAGTCTATGTATACTCCTCTGATCGTCACACAGGCCCTAGCGGGAGTCACCGGTATTTCCCGCTAGGCTGTAAGTCCTTAATATGCGAGACACTGGGTATGCAGTGTGCCCATCGCACTGGCCGTCTCCGTTCCCTTAAGCAAGTCCCCTACTGCGCTAGAAGTAATGGCCCACAGGAACGGTCCTCTGCTACAGCAGGATCGTCTCCTGGACCTGTTTTGGATCTGGTCACAGTCTTCTACCGGTGCTCCTTGCGGTTTTCTACTGGCGCTGCTTATGGTCTTCGACTGGTGCTGCTTATGGTCTTCTACTGGCACTGCTTATGGTCTTCTACTGGCGCTGCTTACGGTCTTCTACTGGCACTGCTTATGGTCTTCTACTGGCGCTGCTTATGGTCTTCTACTGGCGCTGCTTATGGTCTTCTACTGGCATTGCTTACTGTCTTCTACTGACACTGCTTACGTTCTCCTACTGGTGTTGCTTACAGTCTTCTACTGGCGCTGCTTACGATCTTCTACTGGCGCTGCTTACGGTCTTCTACTGACACGGCAGACGGATCTTCTACTGGTGCAGGCCATGGCTCTTCCACACATCTGATCACTCTCGGACCCTTTTGTGGTGATGGTCGCTCCCACCTTCTCAGCCCGGCCAGGCCTTTCATAATTAGTAACTGTGAAACAGGTTTCACCTAACCCGGCATCGTCTTCAATATCTTCCTCAGGAAAATTCACTTCCACTCCTGGTGTTCCTACTACTATAGTCCTTTTGCATTCACTTTGTCTTTGACCAGTAGATTTCGCCCACAGATACTCGGCTTTAAACACTGTTATATGTGTCCCTTCACTTCTTCATCCCCTTACAAAGCCACCACTAGAGGGCGCTAACACTATGAATCTTGGGGGTTGTCATCCTTTGGAGAAATTTTTTTTTTTACTTAATTGCATGTCATTTGTGGCTAAAAATCTTTTTTTTTTTCAATAGGGTTTCATTAAAAATGTTGCAGTTTGCCTTCTATAGCATTTATATTGTATTGTCAATTGCTATCTGTAGAATGAGACAACTGAGAATTTATCAGTCAGCCCCCTATGATGGTCGGACGGGGAGTGCATTTCTATTTTATCTGTCTTTTCTGAGCTATTCTCAACTGATTTATGACCACAAATGACTGCAAAGTTGAATGTGCAGAAAAATATGTAGCCTGTAAAAGCCAAATGGTGAAAAATTGTTAGTGGAACCCAATTACAAAAATGATTTTTAGCCCCAAATACATGGATATAAGAAAAAAAAAAAAAAAAAACATTTTAGGTCAGGGATGTCACACTCAAAAACAAAGAGCCAAAATTAAAAGCTTAGACAAAGTCGCAGGCCAACCTTGTTATTTATTTAAAAAATGTCTACAATCCAGGAATTTTTTCCTTATTATCAAATAACAAACTTTTTTATATGGTAACAAATTTAAAGGGGTTGTCCCACTATCGAAGTACATTTTAATTAATAGAGTAAAAAGCATATGGCCCAACACAGTATGCTACCCCCACAGTGAATTCCTCCACATTTATTCTCCACACGCATGGCATGATGAACCTACTGTACTCCCCTCATCATCCCCCAACAAAGAATAGTGACCCCATCACAGTATGATTCTTAAACTGCAATCCCACACAACCCTCTGTTAAGGATCCGGGTGGTGGAACCTCTATGCCGTGGTGCAAGGAGGGACCCAGAGGGGCGTAACTAAGTATCAACTCAGACCGACCCTGGTTGTACGGCGGCTAACGACTCCGTGACCAGGGAGGGACCAAGCAGAGGGACCAGGTGCTACTCTGGGGACCACCTTGTAAGAGAGCAGGTGGCTCCCACGGGTCAGAAGATTGGGACTGACCGGTATAGCGGATGGGCACAGCAAGCAAGCAGAAGTCTCTGTGTTAGCTGACAGGTGGTCACGGCACGTGACGGCAGGAGCCTCCAGGTAGGCTATCAGGTGGTCACGGCAAGTGACGGCAGAGCGGGCTGAAGTCTCTAGGTTAGCAGACAGGTGGTCACGGCAAGTGACGGCAGGAGCCTCCAGGTAGGCTATCAGGTGGTCACGGCCAGTGACGGCAGGAGCCTCCAGGTAGGCTATCAGGGGGTCACGGCAAGTGACGGCCAAGCAGGCTGAAGTCTCTTGGTTAGCAGGCAGGTGGTCACGGCAAGTGACGGCAGAGCCTCCAGGTAGGCTAGCAGGTAACAGGCAGGTAACAGGCGAGTGCTCCCAGGTGAGCAGACTAGCAGGCACGGCAGATAGCAGGCAGGTAATTGGCAGGTGCTTCCTGGTAAGCAGGCGGGCTTGCCCATAGACAGACTGGCGGGTTGAATGGAAGACAGACTGTCGGGCTGGAGAGTAGTCAGGCTGGCGGACTGGAACAGTAGTCAGGCTGGCAACTGGACCTGAGGGCTGAAGTAGAGGTAAGAATACTTGTGCAACAACTATTGCTCGGGCACCTCCATTTTGGAGGAGGTGCCTTATATATGGGAGGTCCTCCGGCTATTGACCGGGGACTCCTTAGGGCGACGCGCGCGGCCCCTGTAAGAGAGAGGGAGCGCGCGCGCGCCCTAAGCACAGTGCCCGGGAAGCTGCACGCGCCGGCAGCAGGAGGAAGAGGAGCGCGGGAGGACGCCGCGTGGGGAGCAGGGAGGTGAGAGGGACGGCGTCTCTGCCTGGCAGGGGGCAGAGATGCCGATGCTACACCCTCCATACAATATAATGGCCCTACATAGTGCTCAATGCAGTATAAAGGCCCAACATAGTCCTCCATACAGTATAATGTCCCCACATAGTCCTCCATACAGTATAATGGCCACACATAGTGCTTCATTCAGTGTAATGGGCCCCACATAGTGCTCTATACAGTATAATAGCCCCACATAGTGCTCCTTACAGTATAATGGGTCCCACATAGTGCTCCATACAGTATAATGGGTCCTACATAGTTCTCCATACAGAATAATGGGCCCCACATAGTGCTCCATACAGTATCATGGGCCCCACATAGTCCTCCATACAGTATAATGGCCCCACATAGTCCTCCATACAGTATAATGTCCCCACATAGTGCTCCATACAGTATAATGGCCCCACATAGTCCTCCATACAGTATAATGGGCCCCATATAGTCCTCCATACAGAATAATGGGCCCCACATAGTCCTCCATACAGAATAATGGGCACCACATAGTCCTCCATGCAGTATAATGTCCCCACATAGTCCTCCATACAGTATAATGGGCCCCACGTAGTCCTCCATACAGTATAATGGTCCCACATAGTCCTCCATACAGTATAATGGCCCCACGTAGTCCTGCATATAGTATAATGGCCTCACGTAGTTCTCCATACAGTATAATGGCCTCACATAGTCCTCCATAGAGTATAATGGCCCCACATAGTCCTCCATACAGTATAATGACCCTACATAGTCGTCCATACAGTATAATGGCCTCACATAGTCCTCCTTACAGTATAATGGCCCCACATAGTCATCCATGCAGAATAATGTCCCCACATAGTGCTCCACAGAGTATAATGGGCCCCACATAGTCCTCCACACAGTATAATGTCCCCACATAGTTGTCCATACAGTATAATGGCCTCACATAGTCCTCCATACAGTATAATGGCCCTACATCGTCCTCCATGCAGAATAATGTCCCCACATAGTGCTCCATACAGTATAATGGGCCCCACATAGTGCTCCTTACAGTATAATGTCCCCACATAGTGCTCCATACAGTTATGTATGTTGTTGGCCAAATATATGGGCTTGATTTGGCCCGCGGGCCAGAGTTTGACATACAGTATGTGCCTTAGGTGGACAACCACAACCCCTAAATCTGTATTCAGTAAGCTCCCCCCTGTGGTGACTACAGGAAGTAAGATTTATAAAATGTAACTGGGGTAATCTGAGCAAAAATGGACATCGGGGTATTAGAAAACTCTAGATGTGCCCCTAAATTCACTATACTTCAAGAACTTTCGAATGAAGCCTGGACCTCCGCAGCTCCTGATCCGTATAGTAGCGGCTTTGTCAGGCTGGTTTGATACAGTCTCTTTATGGAGACACAATGAAAAACTTGTCACCGGCCTTGGAATTGCTGAGCACAAAAGTTACATACAAGTCGGTAACAAATAATCCTGATGAAGTATTACCATAAAGATGCCTTTGTGTTCCCTCCTTTCTTCCATAAGTCGCCATTGTGGCTACAGAGTGGGTTCTTTTTGCCAGGAGAATGTAACATGTGGGAGTGGGGGGTGCGCTTTATAAAACCTTTAAATTAACGTCTTTGTAACCTGCGTGCCGCACACTGTGCTTTTATATTTGATTTTGAAGATTAAAGTAAGATTATTTTTAGCATGTGATTCTTGTAAGGAACATTTCGTCTCTCGAGGCTTTACAAATATAACAGATGCAGGTAACAGCAACCAAAGGCACGACGACCTTCCACCGGTCAGATGATATCACCGCCTGAACGGAAAACCAAGCGAGAAATTCAGGGGCAGATTTGGGGAAAAAGTTGAAAAATACAGTAATCCGGGAATGATGGTAATTAGCAACAAATTAATACACTGAAAAAATAAATGATGGTTTTACAAACTCAGTAATGAAACAAAGTTTTACAAACTCAATGTAATGAAAAGTTCTGAAACTTTCTATTATGACTGTACGCCCACGAGGAGCTTTTATCGCATTTTTGACGTTACATATTTTTGCTGTTCCAGAAACGCAGCATCTTTCAAATCCGCAACATGTTCATTTCTTTTGCGGGTACAATGAGTTTTATGTGCAGATTTTTCCCATAGACTTGCATTACAAACGGAAAATCCGGAGGTAAAAAAATGCATCATGTGGGTTTTAAGTACATTTCAATATCAGGCTATGTTCACACGTTGTGTTTTTACTGTGTTTTTTTGTCTACAGCCAAAAACTGACCTCTTGGCAGTAATAAAAAAAACTGTGGCCAAAACGTAGATTTTGCTGCATTTTTTGTTGCATTTTTTGAGGCGTTTTTCAGAATCCCGAAGTTCGGGATTTGCTTCCACCTTGCTAGCATAAACAATACAAGGTGTTAGGCCACCAATGAAAGACATATGTGAAGCCATAAAACATTTTTGAAGAAAAGGGCAATTTGATCAAATTATTTAAGGGTAAATTTTTTTATGTGTATTAGGTAGGGCATTGTTTACTTTTAACACATATCATTAATTTAATTATCGCAAAATCAATCAAATGATGCTTGGAGTGCAGAGAAAAAAGGATTGCTTTAAAAAAAAATTATGTCTGAAAAATTAATGACTATTCTGAACAAAAAATCTGATTAATGTAAGAAGCACAGCCCTGAACTAAGGTTATATGAGTGCATGAAACAATACACACTTGCAAATGTAAAAACAGTGGGGGGAATTGAATTGGTCGGGCATTGTTTACTTTAACACATATCACTAATTTAATTATCACGTATTTAATTAAACTGTATTTGGAGAGGAGAGGAATAAAAGGATGGCTTTAAAAAAATTAAGTGCAAATTACAGTATAATAAAATAAATACATAAACCTAGAACATCAATGCTCATACCAACACATTACTTTCTTTGGGTGAAAAAACGCTGAAAGAATTGACATGCTGCAGATTTAAAAAATGCAGAAGTTTTCCGAATCAGTCAGAAAAAAAAAAAGTGTGTGCATGAAATTTCTGAAATCTCATAGATTTTGCTGATACAGTAAAAAGCAGCTTTTAATTTACCTTAAAAAATGCAGTAAAAAAAAGCCGCAAAAACGCAATGTCTGTATGTAGCCTAATCTTCCCAGATTGATGGGCAGCAACAAATTGTTCTCGAAAATC
The DNA here is from genome assembly GCF_046119375.1 of Phyllobates terribilis. Lineage (NCBI taxonomy): Eukaryota > Metazoa > Chordata > Amphibia > Anura > Dendrobatidae > Phyllobates > Phyllobates terribilis. The sequence continues at coordinate 751,308,785 of NW_027362764.1, read as the reverse complement.
ATTGCTGATGCCTTTCCTCCTTTACATAGTTTTAAAGCATGGTGGAATGCTCAAGACCAAAAAACTTCTAAATCTTCTGCTTTTACAGAGGTGGTCACACTTACTGATAAACAATTAATCAAGGACATTTAATTAGCAGCTCGTGACAGCTAATTACCCTCTTAAAGGGGTTAGCCGGGACTAAATTATTTATTTTACTATGAGGCAGAAAGTGAACTAGCTGCCTTTCTACCCGATGCCGGCTCAGAGTGGTCACTGACTGTTCCTACCAGTGATTCAGCTGCTCCTCATCAACAGAGCTGCTCTTTCTCTTCTGGGCTGCTCAGTCAACGGGGCGTGACTGCCAGTGTCATGCTGATTGACAGCCGACTTCCCACAGTTATGTAGCAGGGAGTCGGCAGTCACTCCCAGTCAACAGAACAGAGCGGAAGAGAAGCCACTGCCCTGTTGATGTGACTTCAGTGGAAGCCTCAGAAGCAGCCAGTGACTGCTGTGTGCTGGCAGAGATCTGCTCTATACAGAACAGGTAATTAGCAACTACCTGGCTGCTAGTTCCTAGGCCCACAGTAAAAAATGTATATAGTCCTGGATAACCCTTTTAATTTTGATGGAAGCAGTTAGGGTGTACTTAATTTTTCAGACATTCTGAATTTTGGCCTAGTTTTTGGGAGATAAATAATGACAAGGTGTAATCTATCATATACCTGTGGAGGAGACAGCCAAAGACCCACTGCTCCCGACGCACGTTACACAATGAATACTCTGTTGGGAAGTTGTCAAAAGAATGCCTGATTCCGTTTTACACATTGCAGATGATTCCATCAGACACAGAAGGCTCACATGACTTCAGGCATGACCATGTGGATTTTCCCACAATACCTTGTAGTTTTCATATGACATGGTATTGCACAGCCAGTCAGAAGGTGCTATTAGAGCCTGTATAAAAGCATAGACAAGGAACGCAACAGCCATTTTAGGGTGATTTAGAATAGTGAGAGGAGAGATAGGAAAAGAAAGATTAAAATATTGGACAAATACCCAAAACAGTAATATGTTGTACAACTACAGCACTAAAGAAGATGAGTGTAGTAGTCTGGGAATAAAGGCAAAGTCAGATGGCCAGTTAACACAGACGACGATCGCATAGCAGTACACGGACTGGACGGCGGCTCTCCTGACCTGAGCCTGATAGCTGCAAAGAAATACATGCTATCCTAGTGCATTTGAATTACAATTACACATTTCTTTCTTCATTCTTAATGCGTTAGAAAGGGGCAGCAAGACAGCGCAATAGTTTTTTGTTTTTTTTTAAAGTCTGAAATGAGTGTCAGCCAGAGATGGTGTGTTTGCTTTTCACAAGCAATTGACTTTTTGCATTATTTGTGCAACTTTTTTTTGTTTGCAAAGTGAGAATAATTGCTTTTTAAAAATACAAAAGAAAATCTTAAAATCCAGACTTTTAACTCTGACTGTCTACTTTACAAATTATAAGTGTTGCAAGCAATAAATATATATTTTTATTTGCATATTTGTTTTACTAGTCAAATTTGACATCTGTTCATACCACCACAGTACAACGTCATCGTGCAGTTGCTGGCATTTCTTATCATGCCATGTTTTGGGAAGTGCGTTAAATTAGAAAATGTAAAGAAAACATGTAGACATATGGCAGCATATTTGTTTTTGCTCACCTGTTTTACTAACCCAGTTTGACAACCATACACGTCACACCTCTATTGCAGCCTGCTGCCACATTTTGCTCTGTTTGTTCATCTAACTAACATTTCTTGTTATGTTCTTTTCAGCAAGAGTTGATTAATTGGGGTTGAGAAGATATTAAAAAGGTAATGATAGTGTACAAAATGTATGATAAAAGAGAAAGAGGCAATAGATGGGGTAGTGTAAAATAAAATTAAACATATCAAGAATAAAATTAAACATACTTAAGAATGAGGGTCCCACTAGCAGCAGCAGAAGCACCACTACTGGCACCTGTCGTTAGGGCAGTAGGACTACCAAACAAAGGCTACAAATGGACTCCTTTGCCTACGGAAAGTGTATTAGTGGAAAAGAAGCGCGGGGCATTTTGGGATATATGGCACATCGATTATCTCAGTCACAGCAGCAAATGATGTTACCTCTGACAGTGACACCATAAGTTTGAGTCAGTATTCTGCACAGAACGGTCTACCTGATCACATATAACTGAGGAGACATAATTTTTGGACCGTTTTTAATTGGAAAAAAAAACATGAAAGGTCTTGAAGTGTGTCAGGGTGTGGACTGTATTGCCCTGTTCCTGTCTCTGAAGACACTAATCACGTAATGTAAATGATGTCATGCGTTTTACATATGTATGTGTAGTGTCATGTGAAAGGTGAACTATGTACTGTGGTTTAGTGTATGTTGTAAGTCGGCTGTAATAGGGAATAGTATAAGTATTGTTAATATGGTAATGTCAAGTATAATATGCATGATGTATAACAATATATAATGTTGGTAGTGTACAGCATTGGATGAGACATAGATTAGGACCCAGGGCATAAGATATAGTTAATGTTTGGGAGGGATATAGTGCTAGTGAAAAGCAAACACTTCCTGACATTGACAAGGTCAAGCTCAGGTGCAGTGGGCTGCTAGGGCCAGCATGTACCAGTCGTTCAGGCAGTGGGAGGCTGTACTGATATCCCTTGCAGACATTCCAGCACCGTTAGGAGCCCAAAGCTCGGTGTGGGAGCCAATCAGCACATCGTGTCCTCTAGTATACAGGGGAAGATGGATGCGGAACCGCGTGAAGGACAGGGCTGGTCCCGGGTGTACTGCTGAACTGGGCAGGAAGTTCCTGGAGCTGACGGAGTCAATGAGCTTTCAGATAGTCCAGGAGAAACGAGTGGTAAGGCTGAAGATGTGTTGTATTAAGGAAGTAAGGAATACAAAGTGTTGTGCCTGTCCCACATGTTACACCCTGATGAACTTGAATTGACCAGTTAACATTTGCTTGTTGCAATGAACCTGGAATCCCCTGAATTGTGTGCGACGGATCCTGAAGATGGAGGCCTGGAGACAGCGGAGGCCTGTGGCCTACAATCTACCCCACACGTGACAGCACACTGGTACTAGGACACTGTTTTCCTGTAAAGTGCCAGAGCGTAACCGGACAACAGCTAGTTCATGACTTCCGCTATTAGCCACTTTTCAAGTGTACTGAGTTGTTAAATGGGCTGTGGGCTATTACAGGGTTGCCTATGACTATGGCTGTGTATGTGTTAAACAAGTCGAAAGGTGTTGGATACAGTTCCACGGTGTTACCAGCGTCTTTTGAAGGCAATTGGCGACTTTGCGGTATTCAAATTTAGGTTGAATCCATGGGCTGCAAATCAACTTTTGGGGGAAAATTTGATGAACCTTGTAAATTCACATTTCAAAATATTTGATCATCTCTATGTAAGGTCATAGAATAGAATAGAATAGAAGGTCATTCTCACGACTGTATGTGACTGAGAAATGCCAGTGTCTGACCTGAAGAATGTAGAGATTTCATGTGTCCTCTCTGAACAATCGTAATATTGTTTTTGGTGTATAATCCCTCAACACTGGTTTATATGCATATAAGGATCACAGCTGCACATATGCACATTACAGGAATTCACAAAGCCAAGGCTCCAGGACAGGCAATCTGCTGACCTGGTGATCACTCCAAATTCTGATCTGAAACATGTCCAGTGCTTTGTCTGAGAGAAATGGAAAATGTTATGCAAATACCATTATTCAGAACAGAAGTCTTTCTATACGGAGAGGAGAGGCAGCCGTCACCCCTGGGCCATAGTATCTAAATTGGTCAAAAAACTTCTCTGTCACACGAGAAGACACCGGTATTAAAGGATTTTTTCTACTTTCAAAAAAGTGGTACCGAAACATTTGCAGTCATGTAAAACAATAAACACAGATAGTACTCACCGTCTCCGGGTCTAGCTCCAGCTCTCACATCACCGCTGCAGCCAGTCACTGAGTTCAGTAGCTCTACTGATGTATAAAGAACAAGCTGCTGCTGAGTTCAGTGATTGGTAGCAGTGGTGATGTGAGTTGTAATTGTGATGTCATCATTGCAGCCAATACACAGGCACCAGAGCAGTGACTGCAATCATTTGGGGACAATTTATTTAAAGTGGAAACCAATTTTGTAGATTTTGCACCAGAGCCTTGAGACTTAGTCTACCCACATGGATTCTCTTTAAGAGGCTTACTTTTGGTATACCTAAAACTCACTCCTTTTTCTACGCCTTCATAACTTAGTTTATTTTTGTTATTTTTCTGCTATTTCTATAACACTTTGGGATCTTTTATAGGATTTTGTATTTTGAACTCACGGCACCGCTCTCTGCATGAGCAAGCAGTGCCATAAGTGAGGTCACAGGGGTTCATCAGCTTTGAACTCAGGTGAACTTTCTCACAGCAGCTCAACGCTACACACTGCTGGAGCGATTACGCTCCTGTGTCAGTGTGAGCCAGCTGTCTTGGAAAGCAGTCATATCACCTGATGTGACTGCTCTACAAGTCATCTGGATCATTGTGGGACAGTATGGATTACCTTCAAGTAGGTGAGTATGATGGTGGTTTATTATTTTTTCTCTTTTACAGGTGGCAAGGGCTTCAGGGATTAGGCATTAAGTTGAGTATTATGGGGGGTTTATGCTTTTTTATTTTGATTTCAATACTTATTTATTTATTTCAATTTTTTTTCTGTACTTGAAGCACAGGGGCCAGCTGATTAATACTCCCATCAGCGGTGCCTGCTTTCTCTGTTATCAGTGACAGTAGGCGTAGGCTGATGATAATAGTACTCTCTCATCAGCCGACATCTGTGACCAGCGGTAAGCTTTTTACTGCTGGTCCAGCTGAGGGCTCACGCTGTCATCTGACAGTGTGGGACCTGCAGAGCTCTGACAAGTGGTAGCGATCTTACCGCCAATCAAAGCCGCCAGTGTTTCTCGCACTGTCACATGGTTGACAGTGCGGGAAACACCCGATGTTCGGGCTGCCGAACCCAAACAGTAACATGGACTTCCTCAGGAAGTCCGTGTTCACGGTCCGTGCCCGAACACTAGTTGTTCGGTATGGACCCTGAACTTTACTGTTTGGGTTCGCCCATCATTACCCCTCACCTCACACCTGCATTATTTTTGGGCATATATGCCCACTGGAGGTGGACACCCGGATGCAGTCTACTATGTCTGAGTGTCTGCCTCCAGTAGGCATATCCACCCGAAAATTATACACGTCAGAGTACACGTTGAGTCTGTTGGTACCATTATCATCTATGGCCCTATCGGTGCGTATGTCCAAATCCCATATTTTTTATCATCCACTAATTTTGTGTGTTGTTCTTAATTATAGGAATAAAAGTTTCATTTTCTAGGGCTTTTTATGTTTTGTTTGATTGATGGAGCCCTGCAGAATCATATTTTGCTTGAGTATATTTGCCTGTGCCTTTACTGTATACTGGTATAGTTTCTCCACTTGTTGGCCATAAATTTCTTTGCACCAGTCTCTTGAGTACTCTCCTTTGTAAATGTATGGATGCCACCATGGCACATTGGTTGAACAAGTTCTCCAGGATGGCACATTCATATTCATTCATGGCACGTTCATACGTTCCATTAAGAGATGGTTTACTGTGTCCCCAAGCACAGTCTCAAGAGCATAGGTCCCCAACCTGTGGCTCAGGAGCCACTTGTGGCTCGCGGGACAATGATGTGTGGCTCATGACTGTCTGCCAACTTGGTGCATTAGCACAAGGTCTAGCAAACAGCTATGAAGATAGGTCTCCAGATGGTGACTTTTGTGAGTTGACCTTCACAGAAGAGCACTTCTGGATGCACATACACAGATGGGGGGATAAATAAAGTAAATTGGAGATGGGATATCAAGTTGGAGATGGGATGTTGCTGTTAGTCAGAAAGGTGTTGAAGCTGGATGCGACAATTTGATGTAAAAGAAGTTCCGAATGGGGTAAAGTTGAAACCCCTTGATATATCCCTGGATGTATGTATGCTGCCTATAAGAGAGGGGTCACAAAGTTATTTCTGTGAGAAAGCTTTAGCTTTTATTATACTGGTAATGGGTGTTCTGGGTGACGCAATGGTTGGAGACGATGGGCACGCTGGATGTGGTTCGCAACCATCTCTCAAAACTGGATGTGGGTCTCAAAGTAAGAAACGTTGGTGACCAAGAGAATGGAGCTGATACGAGGACATGGGCCATTACAAAAGGAGAACCGGACAGGGCTGGAGAAGAGCATCAACACAATAGCAGGTTCGGTATCTGCTCCTTTGTGCAAGGAGGAACTTGAAGAGCACTGCCAGGACCCTACGAAATGACCTTTAACTGACTCCATGAAGGTCACATGGGGGTCCGATGTCCTGTAGTGGGAACTGTGCTCACAGGGTGGACGTTTAGTTTTTTAAATACAATGCTGGGGAAAGAAGTTGATTGCCCTCCGCTTGCAAAGAATTCTCTTCCTTTTTTCACTCGTGACGTTGTCGGACAGCAGGTGGACAAAAGCCGATTCCAGAATGAAGTCGTGTTTGTCCATTAAACATATGCTTGTCTGTGGGCCAGATAGACGGCGTTGTCTAGTGGGATGCAGAGTAATGAAACATTGGCAGGCATGACTGTAATCAAAATCATTATTCTGTTCTAATGCCCAAAACTATTTGGCCGACATGGATATTTCTCAGTAATCATGATCAAGCTTGTCTGGAATCCATTAGTCAGATGTGTAAATGTGCGATGTGTTTAATACAAATAGGATTAGTCATTAAGTTTTTTGTATGTTATGGAAAAATGAACGATGTGATGTTGGCCCTGCTGCCAGGTGTCCCAAAGACACGAATACACATTAGATAAAAGTCCGCTGAACCTGCCAATCTTCTGATGTATATGATGATGGGTATGAGGCCCTCCAGCTGCCTACGCTAAGTCCAGAAACATAGGAATCGGGCAGTTGGAATTCTATCACTCAATTCTTATGTTCTGCAGGCAGATAAGTCACCTCCAGATAATTCATGGCCATGATTTACTCCACTCTCCCCATAGAGAATACAAGAGCGGTCAGCCAAGCCAATTTTCTAGTGCATGGGGAAGTCAATGGGAGAGAATGCTGTCGGCTGAACCATTCGGACTTTGTGCACAAAGAGTTTTTTGATAAGTCCTTATGAGTAGAGATAAGCGAACTTTCAAGGTTAGGTTCTTTTCTGCTCGGTGAACTTCCCGATATTCGCCAAACAGTTTGTCGAACATATCCGAATTCCATTGAAATCAATGAGAGACCAAACCAAACGCATAGACAACACCTTCAAAGTGGCCCAAAAGCTGCCAAAACAGCTCAAATTAGGGGAGACACCTGGAAAAGTGGCATCAATTGACCCACAGTATAAATTATATAAGTATATAATGGCACAGCAGCAATCAGTCATGGGCCATGCATTAGGTATCAGGGTCTGGGCCAGCATTTACAGCTTTGAATTGAACTTCAAATTAAGATGAGGTGGGTGAGGGATCGGTGTGCCGGGAGCCCTGATACCACATGCAACATCTCAAGCTGCTTTTCTGCTCAGCCACACTCAGGTGGCACAAATATATGTTTTGTAGACTCTTATTGCTAGAAAAATGTAGGGATAGATTAGTAACACAGGTAATTTACTGAAAGTAAGTGTAGGCCTGCCGGTCTGGGAGCCCTACTGCTACAGGCAACACACGTGAAGGAGACCCAACTTGTAGTCTCCACATTTCAAAAAATTATTGCTAAACACCACAAAAGTGGCATCAATTTCATCACAGTAGAAATAGTATAATGGGGACCGACACCCCTACAACTACAGGAAACACACCAGATGGAGACCCAACTTGGAGTCTCCACATTTCAAAAAATTATTGCCATACACCACAAAAGTGACATTTCCAAAAATTATTGGTAACATCAGCTGCAGCAGCAGCAACAGCTGGCACAGAAGCCACGGCAAACATGTCACAGAATGCAATAATACAAGATCAATGCAGCACACTAAAAACTACACCATCGCCTAGTCTGCACAGTCTGCTATTGGGGTGCAAAAGTTCTTCGAGATCCATGACTTGTTCATCTTTATAAAAATTAGGCGGTCTACACATTCTGGGGACAGCCGAATGCGCTTATCCATCAGGACACCACCAGCAGCGCTGAAGACACGTTCTGAAAGAACGCTGGCTGCCGAGCATGATAAAACCTTCAAGGCATGACAGGTGAGCTCAGGTCACTGTTCCATTTTTAAAGACCAAAATGTAAAAGGTTCCAAACCCTCCCTAATGGTATTTATATTGAGCTTGAGATACTCCTGCACCATCCTCTCCAGTCGGTCACTATGTGTCAGACTTGTACTCTGTTGTGCTGGTGCACAAGCTGGTCTAAAAAAAATGTGTGAAAGGACTCACAGAAATTGCTTCTGACACTTGCGCTGCTGCTGCTAATGTTTTTATGTTGACGAACTGGCGTTCCTGAGGTTGGAAGTCTAAAGCTGCGATGCACACTGTGTGCCTCCCTGCTGTCTTGGGGAAAACCACACTTAAGGTTGTGTAAAAGGAGGAGGGAAGCATCTGGCAAAATTTACTCTTCTACTGTGGATCTAACAGAGTGGCAACCCAGTATTCAGCACTATTTCGAATCCTAACAATACGGGGATCATGTTGCAGATCGTGCAGCCAATAGGCGCTCATGTGTCGGGCTTTTCTATGAGATCCAAGCCCATGGTGTTTTGGTGGCTGGGTAACACTGATGCTTGCTTCCTCCGTCCCCTCCCGCCAACCACAGACAACAGAGAGGGGATCATTATCCTCTTCATCTCCTGACTGTTGCTTGCCCATAACCTCTTCCTCTTCATAATCTTCCATTTGTTCCTCAGCTCTTGCACCTTCACTATCAGTTTGTCTGGTACCACGAGCCGCCCTCGATCGCTGTAATCCACTCTCCTTTGGAACCCGCCTGTGTGACGACAGTGTGAAACTTAGAGACATTGTTATCCCTTCTGCATTCTCCTATGCTTCCTCCTCTTCCTCTGGGACCACCACCACCTCCTCCCGCAGAATTTTCAAAGTGTGCTTCAGCATGTAGATGACCGGAATAGTGATGCTGATGACAGCATCGTCAGCGCTAATCATCTTAGTAGCCATTTTGAAACTGTGCAGAAGGTGCAGAGGTCCTTAATTGGTGCCCACTCCGTAAACGTTTTGCATCACGTCCGTACTGCGTTGGTCCAGGCTATACACCATGGGATACTGCGTCAGGGCTCATCACTGCTGCCACAGTTCCTGCAACATATGCAGAGTGGAATTCCACTGTGTCGGCACATTACATATTAACCCATTACCAGATATGGCCAAATTCCTCTGTATCAATGCAAGTCAGTGACCTGTGGGGTGCAAACGGCGGAAGTGAGCACACAGCAACTGTGCTTTCTGCAGCAGTGCTTCCAGGCCAGGAGAATGGCGGAGAAATTGCTGTACCACCAGGTTGAGGACATGAGCCATGCAAGGCATGTGTGTGAGGTTGCCCTGGCATAGGGCCGCCACCAGGTTTGCATAGTTATCGCATACGGCCTTGCCTGGCTCCCAGCTCGTTGGAGACAGCCGTTGCTCAAACTTGGCCTGGATAGCTGTCCACAACTTTTGAGCTGTGTGACTACTATCTCCAAGGCATATTCATTTTAACACTGCCTGATTGCAGTGAGCCCTGGCTGGGCAGTATAGAGGTCGGGGGGATTCTCTTTGCACTGTTGGAATGCATGTCTCATTAAGGCAGAGGTTGAGGGCACAGGTGGAGGCACTAAAGGAGGTGGAGGAGACAGAAGCAGTGGAGTAAGTGCTAGATACAGAGGTTTGTCCCGCAAGCCTTGGGGTTCCAAGACTTGTGGAGCAGCCCCTTCCCTGTCTGTCCCCACAGCCACCAGAGTCACCCAGTGCCCAGTCAGTGAGATGTAATGCCATGCTTACTCGTCCAGGTGGTGAAATGCACCCTGGCAGACATAGATTTTGTCAAGGAAGAGGTGATGCTGTCTGCGACATGCTGGTGTAGCACAGGCACAGCTTTTTTAGAAAAGTAATGGTGACTGGGAAACTAGTACTGGGGGACTGCGACAGCCATCAGCTTTCGGAAACCATCTGTATCTGACTCGCCCCCTGGGCCGTGGGGCACCTGGAACCGGCCTTCTATGCGATGATGGGGGTAGTAGTGGCAACCCGGTCTCGTGACTCAGGGTGGTCAGACCTAATGCTGTGGCAGTCTATTTGTATAGTTATGAATGTCCGACTACGCCACCCGTGGATTGCGGTCAGAGTGAACCGCCGCTGCAGGGCAGACCGCTGAGGCTGGTGTTGTGGGTGCAGCAGAGAATAGTATAACTCCCCACGGGAGCAGTGTAGCCTCAGGCCAGTGAGCGTAGATGGTGGGGGTTGTGGTGCAGGGCGTCCCAGTACCATTAGTGCTGGCGCGATAAGAAACACAGAGACAACATGTTGCAGTCCAGGGTCTTTTACTCACAGTTGATATCCAAGTCACTTCCGCCGGTAATGACTGCCCAAGCCGTGCTGCGTCCACCAGGTGAGGGGCTCGGTCAACCCCCAGGCAATTCAGGAGTATGGCACAGGACTCCCTTCTGTCCTTTCTCTAGCTCGTGCCCCACCAGTGACCAAACTTCTGTCCAGCTACCGCGGATCTCTGCGGGCAAGCGTTGGCCCCTGCTTCCCGCTATCCTATGTGGTGCCTTCCTAGTAGGTTTAGCAGGGGGTCGCAACCAATATATGATCACGACCTCCGGTCTTTGGCTGAGGGATAATTTACCTCCACCAACTTGGGATCCGGTACCCTTATTCTGCCTGACCCTTCACCCGATATCTCATGGGTTCTTAGGGTCCCTTTTGCCTTCTTGTTTCTGAGCCCTTCTGCTTCTCTGTCTCTTCTCCTTCTTTCCTGTTCCTTTTCCTCTCCTCCACTCTGGCCCCGGCCTCTTCTCTAGGCCTGCCTTCTGAGCAGAGCTCCTACAGAGCCTCTGCTCCCTGTCACTTTACCACTGAACGGATCCTGAACTAAGATGGTGCCCACCTTTTATACCTCCTCCTCTGTGTGTGAGCTCGGGTGACCTGCACCCAATGAGCTCCTTCCTATGCTCAGAACCCACCCCTTATCTGCTCCTACACCACTGGGTTTTCCTCCCCCCTCCCCACTCCAGCCAGGGACATAGTCAGTTGTGCCTGCATATATATAAATGGGAGCACCGTCGAGCTGTCCCCCGGAAATGGTGTGTGTGTGGTGTATGCAGCTAACTGAGCCCTGGTCCATACTCCATCCTTACCCGGGAGTGGAATATCACACCTCTGGTTGAGGTGCAATACCCCTGTAGCAGCCGAACCCTCTGGGCGCTACATATCCACCCGGTGGAAAGGCAGCATTTCCGTGGCCAACAGATTGGAGATAATGAAGTTCAACCTCTTAGCTTTGTCATGTGTAGGATGAAACAATCTTTTACATGACTACAACTGTGGGACCGAGGGCTGGCTGCAGTGCTAAGAGAGGGCAGAGTAGAGTGAACACGACAAACTGCTGGACCAAGAGTGAGGTGCAGGCGGAGATGTTACTGACGCGCCCCCCTGGAAGGAGTGGAGCTTCAGGGCAGCGTGTATGGATGATGGTGGTGGTAGTGCAAGATATCAGTAATGACAACACGGAGTCTTTGCAGTGCAGTCCCAGGGTCTTTACTGTTAGCAATTATATGGGCCCCAACGGGAGTACCGGCTAGTGATGAGGGCCTGATCAGTCTGGGAGCAATCCTAGAGTCCTCCTGGCCAGGTGAAGTTGTAGGCCTGCCGTTCTGACAATACTCTTTGGCTATCCTGATTATAGTCGTGTTGTAGCCCACGTCCCTGAGTGTAACGTGCTGCGCTCACCCGTATGGCTGGCGACTCGGACCTTGTGTATTCCTCGCTCCTCTGTGGCGGTACGGGTCCTTTCGTGTGGCTGAGCCTCCGGGCTTCTGTTGGGCCAGGAGACCTGCAATCTCCTGCCCTGCGGTATCTGCTGCTGGGTATGCAATCCCCACAGCCTCGGACTCCTGGGTCCGGTCCTCTGTGGATACTATCTAGGACGAGCTAGCTCCAGCTCCAGTCCCTGGCTCTTTACTCCTTCGTGTCCTACTTGACTCCACACACTGACTGCCCTAACCCCGCCTCCAGATCCAGTTATATAGGGCAGGATCCTCCCCTTTCTGGTCTGGGGCAGGAAGTGTTGCTTGTAATGTGTTCCTGACCAGGAAACTCCTGTTTTGCTCCCAGACATGGTATTACTACCACTGTGGCAACCAGACCCTCCGGGGTGCCACATTCCCCCCTAGTAAATTTCAGTACTCCGGGACTGAGCATATTTTGCAAAAATATAACAGATAACAATAAACAATAGCAATAACAATACATGAACATATTTACAGGCATTACTGTCTTTTTAGGTCACGGTATCATCCGTAACCAGGTGTCCATTCCACTGAAGAAGATGTAGTTTGAGGGACCCGTCCCAAACCCTCCACGGGGGCCCTGGGGTGGCTACAGGGCATTGATGATCCAGATGTTGGACCACGTCTTCAGCCACCTCCACGGGTTTTTGTTCTGTGGTCTGGCACAAAGGGGCACTTTATAGGTGCAACTATTTACAGGGTAAGTTTTTGGTTACTCACTGTCCATAACCTAAAAGTCTTTGGACCCTTTTCGGGTAACGGTATAAACAGGTTAAATGCACTCATATAAAACATTTCAAAATAGCATTGTCCCTGGCATACCCTTATGGGTAACTATATACAGCATACATTTACTTTAAACTTTTCATTTTTAAATTCTCCAACGGGCAGGGGGCTGACCGCTTGTACTTCTGGTGAATCTACGGAGTACACTTTCTGTCAGTGCTCTACCCTGGTCCCTTGTGTCTACCCCTGGTGTGGTGGGTTCAATGTTCACCACACTACAGGTGTTTGGAGGTGTCTCTGGTAGGTTGGGCAACTTCCTATGGATCCTTTGGATTACCGTGGATACGACAGGCTCGCTACTAGTAGAGGGTAGATTCTCCTGGTCTGCTGATGAGGAATCTTCTGTCTCCGGGGCCAATGGTTCTTCCAACTCCACTGGGACTTCTACAGATCCCTGAGGGGCTGGTTGGAGAAATGTAAGGACTGGCACAACAATGGCATTATTCACTTGCGTCCATTTCTTCCACTTCCTCTGCGGGTTGAGGGATATCTTGGCCTTCTTCATCATGCTGTAGCTGCTCGGGACACTTCTTAAGGTGGTCTCTGGAAACTGTTGCTGTCATTTCTCCTCCATCCTTACTTATGAGGTACACCTTGGTGTTATCATGCCTTGATGGTAGAATGGTGTACGGCTCTTTTTCCCACTGGTCATCCAATTTATGGAGCCGCCTTTTTCTCTTTAGGACTTGCTCTCCCAGTGACAAGGGGGCAGCAGGTGCATGTTGATTGTAAGCCTTCTCTTGCCTTTCTCTTGCTTGGGACAGACTTCTTTCAACAGTTTCTTGTACCTTACGGTATTGCTGTTGCCGCTCAGTGTCCCAATCCGCATCCGGTGAGGCGTCCTCTGGTGTCAGAACTCCCATATCCAGATCGATGGGCAGCTTACCAGGTCTTGCTCTCATCAGGTAAGCTGGTGTGCAGTTGGTGGAATTCACTGGGATGTGGTTGTAGAGATCTACCAGGTCTGGCAACTTTTCTGGCCACAGGCGGCGTTCCTCCAGGGGCAACGTCTTCAGTAGGTCTATCACCACCTGATTCATCTTTTCACACATCCCGTTGGTCTGGGGATGATAAGGCATTGTACGGATCTTCTTGCAGCCGTACAGGTTGCAGAATTCCTGGAATACTTCTGCTTCGAAGGCCGGACCTTGGTCAGTTAGCACACGTTCTGGGTAACCATGCGGGCGGCAGAAGTGCTGTTGGAAAGCTCTGGCTGCTGTCTGAGCTGTTTGGTCCTTGACTGGCACTACTACCAGGAACCTGGAGTAGTGGTCTACGATGGTGAGAGCGTAGACATAGCCTGACCTGCTCGGGGATAGCTTCACATGGTCCAGGGCTACCAGTTCGAGTGGCTGCTTGGTGATGATGGGCTGCAGGGGAGCCCTCTGGCTGTCACGGTCTTTTCTTCTCAGGTTGCATGGTCCGCATTCTCGACACCACCTCTCGACTGCTTTCCTCATGACAACCCAATAGAACCGTTCACGTAGCAGGACTTCCAGCTTCTTCCATCCAAAATGTCCCGCTCCATCGTGGTACGCTTCCAGGACCATAGACACATCTCGCCTCGGGACTACCACCTGCCAGACCAGCTCATGTGTCCTTCGACACAGCTTCCCTTCAGAGATGAACAGCTTGCTCTTTTCTTTCCACAGCTGTTTGGTCTCTTCTGGAGCATCTGAATCAGGGTATGAGTCAGCTTGTGTCAACAACTCTTTGACTAGGCGAACAGCCGGGTCACTGTCTTGTGTTTCTGCCTATCCATGGTGGGGCAATGGATTGAACGTGGCTTCTCTGTTGGCATAGCACCTGTTCTTCACACAATGGGAGCACTGCTTTATCCCATGGCGGTGGAACGCGGGGATTTCTATCTCTTCCAGCTCCTCTGGGTCTTCTCCCCCGTCTGGCAAGTTAGGCATTCTGGACAGCGCATCTCCATTTGCATTCTTGTGCCCAGCCCGGTACTTGATGGTGAATTCGTAATTAGACAGTCGGGCCATCCATCTTTGTTCCAGGGCACCAAGTTTTGCAGTGTCCAGGTGTGTCAGCGGGTTATTATCCGTGTACACAGTGAATTTGGACGAGGCGAGATAATGTTTGAAGCGCTCAGTCACAGCCCAGACGATGGTAAGGAACTCCGACTTGAAGGAGCTGCAGTTTTCTGGGTTTCTTTCGGTGGGCCGAAGCTTCCTGCTGGCGTAGGCTATCACCCTTTCTCTGCCTTGCTGGATCTGGGACAGCACCGCTCTTAGTCCCACGTTGCTCGCGTCCGTGTGAAGGATGAAGGGTTGGCCATAATCAGGGTAGGCCAGGACCTCGTCTCCTGTTAGGGTCATCTTCAACCTGGTGAAGGACTCATCTTCCAGTTTGTCCCATTTGAATGGTGGTTTCTGGTTCTTGGCCTTCCTGGACTGGCCTATCTGGAGATCCTGCATGGGTGCCGCCATCTTGGTGAAGCCTCGTATAAACCTTCGGTAGTAGCCTACCAACCCGAGGAACTGCCGCACTTCTTTGATGGTGGAAGGTCTCGGCCAGTCCTTGATTACGGTGATCTTATCGGGGTCTGGTGCTACACTGTCAACGCTTACCACATGTCCTAAGTACTGTACTTTGGGCTTCAGCAGGTGGCACTTAGACGGCTTCACCTTCAGGCCAAAGCCAGCCAGGGCCTCAAACACTTCCGCCAGGTGCTTCAGATGATCCTCATATGTCTTGGAGTATACTATGACGTCATCCAGGTACAGCAGGACTGTCTCGAAATTCTTATGCCCTAGACAGCACTCCATCAACCGCTGGAAGGTTCCTGGGGTGTTGCAGAGCCCGAATGGCATGCAGTTGAACTCGCTGAGGCCCATCGGGGTGGTGAATGTGGTCTTTTCCTTGTCCGCCTCTCCTACAGGAACCTGCCAATACCCACTAGTAAGATCCAAAGTAGAGAAATAATTAGCAGATTTTAACGCAGCTAGTGACTCCTCTATCCTGGGTAGCGGGTATGCATCTTTATGTGTTATGCGGTTAATTTGCCTGTAGTCTACACATATTCTCATTGTGCCATCCTTTTTCTTTACAAGAACTAATGGAGCTGCCCAGGGGCTACAACTGTCTCTTATTACCCCAGCCTCCTTCATCTCTCGCAACATCCCTTTGGCATTTTGGTAGTGTGCTGGCAGTACAGGCCGGTACCTTCCTTTTAATGGGTGGATGGTCTCCCGTGGGGATATGGTGTTGAACCCCCTTTACCTGCCCGAAGTCGTGTTTACTGAAGACCCTTTCATACTCTTGGACCACCCGGTATACTCCTTGTTTTTGGTGTTGAGGGGTGGAGTCAGTGCCCACATGCAGCTTCTGACACCAGTCCTCAATCTGTCCCTCGGAACCATTATCCTCCACCTGGTTGGATAGAGGTAAGGGTTCCACTGTTTTTATAGCATTTTGATTGACGGTAAATAGCTTGGCTAGGGTGGCATACCGGGGCAAAATGGACTTCTTTTTCCCCAATGTTCAGGATGCGGACTGGCACTCTCCCATGGCGGACATCAACCACCCCCCTGGCTGTCAAAATGGTGGGCCTACTGTCAGAGTAGACGGGCTTCACCAGGGCCTGGTAATCTCTACCCTGGAGACCGATTGCTGCCCAGCACCATATCAGCATTTCACTTCTTGGGGGCATGGCAATAGGGAATGGGTCACTCATCCTGACACTGCCAATTTCACCACCAGACAGTTCTACCTGTTGTCTTTTCATCAGGGCTCTGATCTCTCTTTGTAGAACCCGCTGCTGGCTGGAACTGGCGGTCTCCGCAACCTGCTGTAACAAGACAATTATTTCTGCAAGACAACTTTCAATGACATTAGTGCCTAGGGTTATCATGGGATGATTTTCTCGGTGATCAATGTCGACAATAATCAGTCCTTGTGCTGGCAGTTCAACTTTGCCAACCTTTATGGTCACTTCTTTGTACACCACCTGAGGTACGGGTTGACCATTACTAGCATAAATACTCAAATGTTCGTCTGGGCGGTGGGTAATGTCCGAATCAGTCCAGTACCGTTTGAAAAGAATGTAGGAGATGGTGGTCACCTGCGACCCAGTGTCCAGCAACGCGCTCATTGGAAAGCCGTCCAGCACGATAGGTAGGACTGGCCGTCCTCCCACATATTTGTCTCGCCAGCTTGATGGGCCTGGTGGTCTTACGCCTGGGGGTTGGCCCTCTTCCCCAGGTTTTGCTTGTTTAAATGACAGTACCTTGCATAATGTCCTGGCTAGTTGCAGCGGCGGCAGATGGGTTGTCCGTCCTAGTCATAGCGGTCGCTGTTCCTCCCTCTGGATGGTGGAATCCTCTTCTGTCGGCACCACGGGACGTCCTCCGGGCTGGTAGCCAGCTGGATCTTTCCTTTGGGATACACCCGCAAGCACTGCACAGTTTTGGTTAGCGCAGCTACACTTTTAGTTAACTCTTGGACCTGATGGTGCAGGTCTGTAGACGGGCATTGTCCAGAGTCTGTGCATCAGCTCCTACAGGCTCCGGGGAAAAGGGTGCCACCTCCTGGTGGTAGGTGATAGCTGGGCGCCGGTGAGCTGTAGCGCCACCTGGTGCTGGTTCCTGTAGCACCCGGATGGGCCTGTCCTTAAATTGAGCAAAGTCCAAGTCAGGGTTTTGCAGAGCCATTATGCGCAGCTGGGTTCGGTGGGCGCTGGACAATAAACCCTCAATAAATTGCTCAGTTAACAGCCTGTTTTCATCACGCACACTGTCAGGGTCTACCTGTTTGATGGCCCTCAGCGCCTCCTGCAGGTTTAAAGCATAGTCCCGTAAACTGTCCTGTGCCCGTTGCTTGCACCCATAAAACTTCATCTTTATCTCTGCCATAGTACGGGTGTCAAAAGTATCCTTTAGGCGGGCCAGTATCTCTTTTACAGTTCCTTTTTCTCTGGCTGACCAGGATTTTACTTCTCTCTGGGCTGCACCAGTCAACTGGCCTACGAGGATGCTCACTTTCTGCTCCTCGGACAGGGGGTATACTTTAAATAAACTGCTTAGTCTCTCCTTGAAGTCACTCAGGGTGTGCGACTCTCCTGAGTACTGGGGCAACCACGCCGCCCCCGATATATATGGCATGGAGAATGGCATTACCGCGGCAGCGGCCGCGCCGGTGGTTGAAGTTCCCTCCATATCGGGCGTCTTCCTCCCCCCTAGTAAACCGTGGCCTACTTTCCTTCTCTTTTCTTCCGTAGGCCGCAGTTCCGCAGGCGATGGTTTCTGTCGAGGACCTGGCATCGCACGCGTCTTACGTCAGCGTTCGCTGTGGCTCCTTCCAGGACCTACCGCTGCGTCCATGCGAGGGGCGGGGCTTTGGACTTCGCGCGTTTCCAGCGATCACGCCCCTCTTCTTCCTACGCGGTGACGCGAAATTGGCGGACAATGGCGGGAAAACGGCGACAAATGGCGGGAAATCTTCACCACGGTATGCGACACAGTCTGTGAAGGCGCGCAGTAACCGGTGGTAGCGGGCACGCAATCCTGCTGACTATGCCAAAGTTGACGCGCCCCCTGGACCGTGGGGTACCCGGAGTCGGGCCTGTAGATGCTGGGGGTTGTAGTCACCGTGGCGGTGACCCGGTCCGTGACCCAGGTGGTCAATCTAAGGGGTAGTTTATGTATATCTGTTATGTATAGTCCGACTACACCACCTGTGGAATGCGGTTATTGGGAACCGCCGCTGCGGAGCAGTCTGCTGAAGCTGGTGGTATGTGCAGCAAGGTGATGTAACTCCCCACAGGAAGAGTGGAGCTTCAGGGCAGCGTGTATGGATGATGGTGGTGGTAGTGCAAGGTATCAGTAATGACAACACGGAGTCTTTGCAGTGCAGTCCCAGGGTCTTTGCTGTTAGCAATTATATGGGCCCCAACGGGAGTACCGGCTAGTAATGAGGGCCTGATCAGTCTGGGAGCAATCCTAGAGTCCTCCTGGCCAGGTGAAGTTGTAGGCCTGCCGTTCTGACTATATTCTTTGGCTATCCCGCTTATAGTCGTGTTGTAGCCCACGTCCCTGAGTGTAACGTGCTGCGCTTACCCGTATGGCTGGCGACTCGGACCTTGTGTATTCCTCGCTCCTCTGTGGCGGTACGGGTCCTTTCGTGTGGCTGAGCCTCTGGGCTTCTGTTGGGCCAGGAGACCTGCAATCTCCTGCCCTGCGGTATCTGCTGCTGGCTATGCAATCCCCACAGCCTCGGACTCCGGCGTCCGGTCCTCTGTGGATACTATCTAGGATGAGCTAGCTCCAGATCCAGTCCCTGGCTCTTTACTCCTTCGTGTCCTACTTGACTCCACACACTGACTGCCCTAACCCCGCCTCCAGATCCAGTTATATAGGGCAGGATCGTCCCCTTTCTGGCCAGGTAACTCCTGTTTTGCTCCCAGACATGGTATTACTACCACTGTGGCAACCAGACCCTCCGGGGTGCCACATTACGGTGGATTGAGAAAGATGTGTTGTGCTCGGTGAAACAAAAACAGCAGGCATGTCCACTTCCATTACAAATGACGGGCTCTCACTCACCCTGACTGAAGCGGGTAAACAAGTGGAGGTTCTGCTGCCGGAGACCTGTGTGAGAACCCTTGGCATGGTGACAGAGGAGGAAGAAGCAGCAGATGCGGGGGCCAATGGTTAGTGAGGAAAGCTGGTCCATGTTTTATTGCAGTGAAATTCCCAGACTAAGGAATGTTAATCACGCACGTGCGGGTTCATGCATGTAGTAATCAAATGATAGCAATTTTTGCCTCTACTGAGTCATTTCTTGCAAAATTGGCAGATAAAATTAGTCCGGTAATCCTTTGCGGTCTCAAAAAAGACCCAGGGTAGGCATCTGATGCGCCCCCTGGGCCGTGGGGTACCCGGAGCCGGGCCGGTAGACGCTGGGGGTTTTAGTCACTGTGGCGGTGACCCGGTCCGTGTCCCAGGGCGATCAATCCAAGGCGTATTTATATGTATGGGTGTAAATGTCCGACTACGCCACCTGTGGAGTGCGGCTAGTGAGGCCGCCACTGTGGAGCAGTCCTCTGAAGCTGATGGTTTGGCAGCAAGGGTGATATAACTTCCCACAGGGCAGTGTGCGTGGATGATGGTGGTTGTGCAGGGCGTTCCAGTGCAGTGAGTGCTGGCGCAGCAAGGAACACAGAGACAAGATAGTGCAGTCCCAGGGTCTTTACTCACAGTTGTTGCAGTCCAAATTACAGGTACCAGAGCAATCTCCCCCGTCGTGCTGTGCGTACGCAGTGAGGGGCTCAGTCCACCCCCAGATAGCTCCGGAGTACTTATCAGGGCCCCCTTCTGTTTGTCCTTTCTCTGGCCTTCTCCCTGCACCTCACACCTAGCGACACTTCTATCCGGTACCCTCGGGCCTTGGCGGGCGACGTATGTTCCGTCCCCTGGGTCCTATGTGGCTACCTTCTTAGTGAAGCTGGCGTGGACTTCTGGCTTACAGTACATAAAGTGCTGCAGCCTATTATTTCTAGTTGAGCCTTCATAGCTTTCTCCACTAGTTGAGGGACTGGTTCCCCTTATCTGGCCTGACCCCTCTACCTCCTGCTAGCAGCGGGAGTACGGGTGGCTTGCTGCACGGCCCGTACCCCTAGAGTCCCTTCACTCCTCATTCCTGGAGCCGTCCTGCTCCCGCTCCTCTCAGACTTGGGCCTCAGTGCTAGGCCCGCCTCCGGAGCAGAGCTCGTGCAGAGCCTCTGCTCCTGTCACTTCTCCTCCTCTGACTGAACGAACTCTCTCACTTCTCCGTTGAACCAAGATGGTTCCTTCCTTTTAAACCTCCTACTACAAGCGCTCCCAGGATCTACATCCTCCACCCCATCCACTACATGGTTCCCCCTCTCTAGGTGGTACCCCTCACTCCAGCCAGGGACCAGGGACTGTGCTCTCCCGTAGGAGCAATCTCGCCCTGTCCCCCGGAAATGTGGTGTAGTGAATGCAGGTGTTAGGGTCCTGAGCTGTACTCCTTCCTTACCTGAGGGTGAGATACCACACCTCTGGGTGAGATGCAGAACCTCTGTGGCGACTGAACCCTCAGGGGCGCCACACATCCCATGCCACCCCTGTGAGCTGAAGACCCGCAACCGCTACTGGCCACAGCCACAGTTGTGGCTGAGGATGCAGTGCTCGCCGTGGTTGCATCACTCCGTGTCTGTGCGATAGGTCGCAATGTAAATTCCTCATCTTCCTCCTCCTCCTCTGCTGAGCTACTCAGCTGCGTGCCTCTGGTTACACACCTAGTGGGATCTACAACCTCATCATCATCCTTTATGTTCTCCCGCTCCTCAACCTGAGAGTCACCCTCCTCCTCTTCCTACCCTGACAGCACAGTACAGTCCGCATGCGCCTCAGGTATCTGAGTCTCATCAGGATTACCTCCACCCCCGGAGGTTATTGTCTGGTGACGAGGGTCAGGATTCTGCTCGGACCCTACTTCGTCCTGCCCCAGATCCAATATAAAAAATTTTTGGGCATCTGTGCAGATACTTTCCTCCTCTTGAGTCTGTGAATCTTTGGAGTAGACCATAGAATGTGTGAACAGCTCTGCAGACTCACCCATCTGTGGTTCCCTACAGTCAGTTGGGCGGTTGGAGAGTTGTGACACGAGTGGAAAAAGGGTAATTGGGGTGCCACCTCTCAGGACTGTACAGTGTGTGATGTTGAGGAGGAAGAGGAGGAGAGGCCTCTTGAAGCAGCGCTTTTGGCATCAGTGCAGATGCTTTCCTCCTCTTGAGTCTGTGAATCTTTGGAGCAGACCTCTGATGCCCATGGCATAGAATGTGCGAACAGCTCTGCAAACTCGCCCATCTGTGGTTCCCTACAGTCAGTTGGGTGGTTAGACAGTTGTGACGCGGGGGAAACAAGGGTAATTGGGGTGCCACCTCTGAGGACTGTACTGTGTGATGTTGAGGTGGAGGAAGAGGAGGAGAGGCCACTTGATGGAGCGCTTGCCATCCACTGGAGCACATACTCTTTCTGGCCCTCATCTACAAGGTCTAGTGCTATGCGGCTGCCAAAGAAAGGGAGTGGAGTAGCCCGTCCAATAACAGAAGTTGTCAGTTGTCATTGGATAGAACGTGATGGTGATGGTTCAGTAGAACTTTCACTAACATTACCACCTACCCCACGTACACCTTGAACACCAAACCTATTCCCTCTTCCACCATGATGTCGCTTTTTCCCACTCATGTTGGACGTACCCTTCTCCTTTAACCAGCTGTTTAAGAAACCTATGCCCAGACCTATGAGTCACCTGTCACTAAATTTCCGATCAGTATTTGCTCACATAGTGTGGCTGGAACACGCTATTAGCAACAAAAAAAATGATTTTCTACTGTGGAGCCCTGGATACAGCTGAATCTCAGTGCAAAAGGATTACAAGCTGAGATGTGGCCTGCTTTATGTAGCACGGTAGGAACAGGAAAAATTTGATTTTTTACTGTGAATCTCTGGATACAGCTGAATCTCAGCACAAAAGAATTACAAGCTGAGATGTGCCCTGCTTTATGTAGCACGGTAGGAACAAAAGGCATTTGATTTTTTACTGTGGAGCCCTGGAAACAGCTGAATCTCAGCGCAAAAGAATTATAAGCTGAGATGTGGCCTCCTTTATGTAGCATGGTAGGAACAGAAAAAATTTGATTTTTTACTGTAGAGCCCTGGATACAGCAGAATGTCAGCACAAACCAATTACAAGCTCAGGTGTGCCCTACTTTATGTAGCATGTAGTGTTCAGCATTCCGATACTGAAATATCGGGTATCGGCCGATGTTCGCGGTATCGGAATTCCGATACTTAATTCTGATACTTTTGCAATATCGTATACCGGAATCGGAAGTTCCCATAATGCAATGAGCCATTTTCATTTTATTCAGCCAATGAGGATCCTAAGAAGTGTGGGCACATCCTGTTAGGCATGTAGGCATCTTAACTAATGGCATGGCTGTGATTGGCTGCTGAAATGATGTCATGATGCACTATAAAAGCCGCCGCCGCCATTTTGAGCTCACTCTGCTGTGAATTCAGTTAGGGATAGAACGCTGTTGCTCTGAGGGACAGTTTTAGCTACCTATTTGGTCTATTCTGCTTTACCCAAGCTACTTTATAAATCGCTGTGCCTTGCAGTGCTAGTGCACAGTTCTCTGTGCTGTTCACCGCTTTCTGCAAGGTCTCTGTGTGTGAGTGCAGCTCACCCTGTAGTGTGTGCTTCAGCCACGTCTGGTTATAGTGCGCTCAGTGTGTGTCACTGCCTCATACATTGTCCATTTTTGCCAATTCATAATTTTTTCTGATATCTCCTACTAGTGTGGTGGTTCCATCCGTATTCAGCTAAATTGGTTCCAAACACACTATATAGGAGTAGATAGAGAAATTTTTTTGGTCTTGCAGCGCTAGTGCACAGTGCTCTGCATCTATACTGTTCACCGCTGTCTGCAAGGTCTGGTGTGTGAGTGCAGCTCACCCTGTAGTGTGTGCTTCAACCACGTCTGGTTGTAGTGCACTCAGTGTGTGCCACTGCCTCATACATTGTCCTTTTTTGCCAATTCATCATTTTTCCTGATTTCTCCTATTAGTGTGGTGGTTCCATCCATATTCAGCTAAATTGGTTCCAAACACACTATATAGGAGTAGTTAGAGGAGCCTTTCTGCAGCATTGGGCCCTGCAGCCCCAGCCAGATTAGTATTAGCCTATTTTTTGTAGCCTCATCTATTGCATTGTAGGTTACCTTCCTACATTGTAATAGCTACAAAAAGTTTGTGATACTATCGTTATTACATCTTTAGGCACATCCAGTGTCTTTTTGTGACAAAAAAAACCTAAATAAAGTTCACCAAACACTCCACTTTACAGTTGTGTAGGCCACATTAGCTCATATTAAAGTCTAGTCCACACTTTATAAAATTAGTGTTTCTTATACCTGTTAGCAGCTGTTCAGGAATAAGCACACTAAGCCCTTAGTACTTTTCTGCCTATCTTTATCAGTCTACCAAGATGAAGAAGGCAGGGAGTAAGGCATGTGGTCGTGGGCGTGGGCGTGGAGTTTCTGCAGGGAGAGGACGTGAGGATTCTGTGCCTGCAGGGAGAGGACGTGGGGATTCTGTGCCTGCTGCGGGCACCAGTGACTCAGCATCCCCCAGTTTTACCAGGGAACAGTCCTTTATGCGCAGCTTTGTAGGAGCTAGCCGTACCCCACTGCTGCGGGAGGACCAAATTGAAGCCGTTGTCGGATGGATGGCAGCTAACGCATCGACTTCAATTAGTTCCAGATCCTCTCAGGTCCTGAGCACTGAAGAGCACCCATCTGTCTCTTCACCACCTGCCAAATTGCCCAGGCAGTCAGAGAGCCCTGGACAGGAGCCATCTCTACTTCTATTCTCTGAATCTCTTGGCTTGGAAAGAGGGGGCCAGCCAAGCAGAATTTGAGAATTTGAAGAAGAGGTAGTATGCAGTGATGCGCAACCGTTTTGTCTCTCTGAATCTGAAGAGGCGGGTGGGCCAGTGCCTATGGTCAGCAGCACACCTCAGTACGCATCTGATGATGAGACTCAGGTGCCACTTTCTGGTGCGTACTGTGCTGTTGAGACTACCCAGGAGAAGCAGTTGTTTGAAGAGGGTGGTATAGATGATGAGGTCCTTGACCCATCATGGCGTGAGGGACAGGAAGGTGGTGGGAGCAGCTCTGAGGAAGAGATTCCCCGAACAGCCCAAAAAGGAGGGAGAGGGAGGGGGCTGACTTGGTTGCCTGTAGCCTCCACTTAGGCACCCATTAGGAGCATGGCTCTTCCAAAATCCAAAGCGGGCGCTCCCAAGACTTGCAGTGCCTGGTCCTTTTTTGACACAGTTGCAGATGACATTTGCTTTGTCAAATGCAAGCTGTGTAATCAGAAGGTGAAAAGAGGGAAAAGTGTCAGCAACCTCAATACGACAAATATGTGGAAACATGTGCGGACCAAGCACGTGGTGGAGTTACAAAAACACACTGAAGACCTAGGCCAACCTACAGCGCCACCTACCACCTCTTCAGCTCATGTTGTAGCCTCTTCCTCCAGCTCACACACAGCTGGTTCGGCTTCCCCACAGGATCGCCATGGAAGAATCTCTGGCACTGTTGTACAGAGACACAGTGTAATTCCACCCACAGCACCACTTTCCCAGTCATCCTCACACTCCCAGGCCAGTCTACAGCCATCGTTAGCACAGGCATGGGAGAAAAGGCGCCCATACTCGGCAAACCACCCCCGAGCACAGGCCCTGAATGCTGGCATTGCTAAACTACTGGCCCTTGAAATGCTATCATTCAGGCTGGTGGAGACTGACACATTCCGTAACTTTATGGCATTGGCAGTCCCACAATACAATGTGCCCAGCCGCTTTTATTTCAGCAGGCAAGCCGTCCCTGCCCTGCAACATCATGTGGAGGGAAAAATTAAACATGCGCTACAAAACGCTGTCAGTAGCAAGGTCCACCTGACCACCGATGTGTGGACCAGTAAGCATGCACAGGGACGATACCTTTCCCTCACTGCCCATTGGGTAAATGTTGTGGAGCCGGGTACAGATCTTGAGAGTGGCGCTGTACGTGTTCTGCCAACTCCAAGGATTGCAGGAATCCAGTCTGTACACATTGACTCCTCCTCATACTCCAGTTCCTCTGAATCAGCGCTGCAGGAGACGTCACGGTCTACCTCCACATCGACCCGTGAACGGTTACCTGTTATGGTGACCAATATAAGCACAGCCGTGGCCAAACGTCAACAGGCCGTATTAAAATTAATTTCTTTGGGGAATCGAAGCCACACAGCGCAGGAGCTCTGGAATGCCATCAAGCAGCAGAGTGACGTATGGTTTGTGCCAGCGAATCTCCAGCCAGGCATGGTAGTGTGTGACAATGGCCGAAATCTGGTGGTAGCTCTGGGCCTAGGCAACCTCACTCACATCCCATGTCTGGCACATGTGCTCAACTTGGTCGTGCAGAGTTTTTTGAGGGACTATCCGGATCTTGATGCACTGCTTCACAAGGTCCGCATAGAGTGCGCTCACTTGCGGCGTTCCAGCAAAGCAAGATCACGCATTGCAGCTCTGCAGCGCCGATTACGTCTTCCGGAACATCGCATCATATGTGACCTACCCACCAGGTGGAATTCAACGTTACATATGTTGGAGAGGTTGTGTGAGCAGCAGGCAGCAGTAATGGAGTACCAGCTGCAGCAGGCGCAAACAAGTCGCAGTGCGCGCCGTTCACACTTCACCACCACTGAGTGGGCCTCTATGAAGGACATTTGCCACGTTTTGCGTGCCTTCGATTATTCCACGCGGATGGCGAGTGCAGATGATGCACTAGTCAGCATGACTATCCCCCTTATCTGCCTGCTTGAAAAAACACTGCAAGCACTAAGGGACGAGGTTTTGGAAGAGGTGGAGGATGAGGAGTCACAAATGCCATCTGCTTCTCTACAGTCTGCGCAACGTGGTTCCTCACAAAGGCCTAGGCAGGGGACACTTTGTGAGGAGGATGAGGAGGAGTCAATGGATGAGGAAGATATCTGTCCAGAGGAGGGAGGTACACAATGCTCTAGTAGTCAGTATCTAGAGCGAGGGTGGGGTGATGCAGAGCAGGCAGAGATCACGCCTCAAGCAGGGGACAGCGTTTCTTGGCCAGTTGGCAGTCTGCAGCACATGGTTGATTTCATGCTGCAGTGCCTGAGAAACGACCGCTGCATCGCCCACACTCTCAACACGGCTGATTATTGGGTGTCCACCCTCCTAGATCCTCGCTACCGGGACAACTTACAAAGCCTCATAACACCGTTGAACCGGGAGCGTAAAATGCGGGAGTACCAAGACGCACTGGTGCATTCCATCATGTTCTCCATTCCAACCGAGAGCAGTGCTGCTAGTGCTTTACAAAGCAGCTCAGTGCGTCGAGGCAGTGGAGGAAGCTCTGCACAAAGAGGGAGCAGAAGTAGCGCCTCAGCACAAGGCAAGACCAGTATGGCCGAAATGTGGCAAAGTTTTGTGTCCCCGCCGCCACAAATGTCTACACCATCACAGACGGCTCCAGTCAGCAGGAGGCAACGTTTCCGTCAGATGGTGACAGACTACATGTCTTGCCCTCTTAGTGTACTCCTAGACGGCTCTTCCCCCTTCAAGTTTTGGTCTGTAAGCTGGATACATGGCCAGAGCTTAGTCAGTATGCATTGGAGGTGCTAGCTTGCCCTGCTGCTAGTGTATTATCGGAACGCGTCTTTAGTGCCGCAGGTGGTGTACTAACAGACCGTCGCATGCGACTATCCTCCGATAACGTTGACCGGCTTACTTTTCTCAAAATGAACAAGGCCTGGATCTCTCATGAATTTGCCATTCCTCTTCCAGAATAAATAATTGGTTGGCAACAGTATCCAGGTCTCCTGTTCTGTTCATGTTTCTACCACCTGAACTGTAATCTCTGAGCTCCAACACCGCCAGTTGGCGCTCGGAAGTGCGGTCTGCACAGTCAACACTTGCTGCCGTGTCATTGGGGTTCAGTAACGTCAGCTGTTCCCCGGCTGTACGGACGGCAATTTCTCCTGCTCTGTCCACATTCTCACTACTACAGATTTTAAAGTTGCTCCAATTACACCTCTGGCTCCTCTGTTTTCAGTATTATCCCTGAGCTCCAACACCGCCAGTTGGCGCTCGGAAGTGCCGTCTGCACAGTCAACACTTGCTGCCGTGTTATTGGGGTTCAGTAACGTCAGCTGTTCCCCTGCTGTGCGGACGGCAATTTCTCCTGCTCTGTCCACATTCTCACTACTACAGATTTTAAAGCTGCTCCAATTACACCTCTGGCTCCTCTGTTTTTAGTATTTACCCTGGGCTCCAATACCGCTAGTTGCTGCTCAGAAGTGCCGTCTGCACAGTCAACGCTGGCTCCAGTGTTATTGGGGTTCAGTAACGTCAGCTGTTCCCCTGCTGTGTGTCCGGCAAATTCTCCTGCTTTGTCCACATCCACTTTACTACTGATTTAAAACTTGCTCCAATTACACCTCTGGCTCCACTCTGTTTTAAGTATTAACCCTGGGTTCCAGCACCGCCAGCTGGTTCTCGGTAGTTCCATTTGCTCTTGTACCTTCTACTACCCATCCGGGTTCCAGTACCGTCAGCTGGTTCTCGGCAGTGCCTTTGGATTAGGTGCCTCCTTCTCGGTATCCAAGTTCCACCAACGTCTGCTGGTCCTTGGTAGTACTTTCTGGCACAGGTACCTCCTGCTTAGTAATCGAGTTCCAGTACAGTCAGCTGGTCTTCGGCAGTTCCATTGGCTCTTGTACCTTCTGCTACCCATCCGAGTTCCAGTACCGTCAGCTGGTCCTCGGTAGTTCCATTTGCTCTTGTACCTTCTACTACCCATCCGGGTTCCAGTACCGTCAGCTGGTTCTCGGCAGTGACTTTGGCACGGGTACTCCCTCCTGCCCAGCCTGGTTCCAGCACGCCAGCTGTTTCCTGGTAGTGTCAATGTCACTTTGCCTCCAATGCGTTGTCCTGTCGTGTTGCGGTCGGGTTAGCCGACTCTATGGTGCCTGCAGTTTAGGTGACTCCTATGTGGGCTGCGGGATCTGGCAATGAAGGCTAGTTCCATAGTGCCAATAGGACAAGCACCCCCTGTAGGACTGTGGGTTTTGGTAACTGCGGCTGGCTCGCGGCCTTGAACTTTTTTTTACATGGGTACCTTCTGCTACCCATCCGGGTTCCAGTACCGTCAGCTGGTTCTCGGCAGTGCCTTTGGATTAGGTGCCACCTTCTCGGTATCCAAGTTCCACCAACGTCTGCTGGTCCTTGGTAGTGCTTTCTGGCACAGGTACCTCCTGCTTAGTAACCGAGTTCCAGTACCGTCAGCTGGTCTTCGGCAGTTCCATTGGCTCTTGTACCTTCTACTACCCATCCGGGTTCCAGTACCGTCAGCTGGTTCTCGGCAGTGTCTTTGGCACAGGTACTCCCTCCTGCCCAGCCTGGTTCCAGCACGCCAGCTGTTTCCGGGTAGTGTCAACATCACTTTGCCTCCAATGCGTTGTCCTGTCGTGTTGCGGTCGGGTTAGCCGGCTCTATGGTGCCTGCAGTTTAGGTGACTCCTATGTGGGCTGCGGGATCTGGCAATGAAGGCTGGTTCCATAGTGCCAATAGGACAAGCACCCCCTGTAGGACTGTGGGTTTTGGTAACTGCGGTCGGCTCGCGGCCTTGAACTTTTTTTTACATGGGTACCTTCTGCTACCCATCCGGGTTCCAGTACCATCAGCTGGTTCTCGGCAGTGCCTTTGGATTAGGTGCCTCCTTCTCGGTATCCAAGTTCCACCAATGTCTGCTGGTCCTTGGTAGTGCTTTCTTGCACAGGTACCTCCTGCTTAGTAACCGAGTTCCAGTACCGTCAGCTGGTCTTCGGCAGTTCCATTGGCTCTTGTACCTTCTACTACCCATCCGGGTTACAGTACCGTCAGCTGGTTCTCGGCAGTGACTTTGGCACGGGTACTCCCTCCTGCCCAGCCTGGTTCCAGCACGCCAGCTGTTTCCGGGTAGTGTCAACGTCACTTTGCCTCCAATGTGTTGTCCTGTCGTGTTGCGGTCGGGTTAGCCGACTCTATGGTGCCTGCAGTTTAGGTGACTCCTATGTGGGCTGCGGGATCTGGCAATGAAGGCTGGTTCCATAGTGCCAATAGGACAAGCACCCCCTGTAGGACTGTGGGTTTTGGTAACTGCGGCCGGCTCGCTGCCTTGAACTTTTTTTTACATGGGTACCTTCTGCTACCCATCCGGGTTCCAGTACCGTCAGCTGGTTCTCGGCAGTGCCTTTGGATTAGGTGCCTCCTTCTCGGTATCCAAGTTCCACCAACGTCTGCTGGTCCTTGGTAGTGCTTTCTGGCACAGGTACCTCCTGCTTAGTAACCGAGTTCCAGTACCGTCAGCTGGTCTTCGGCAGTTCCATTGGCTCTTGTACCTTCTACTACCCATCCGGGTTCCAGTACCGTCAGCTGGTTCTCGGCAGTGTCTTTGGCACGGGTACTCCCTCCTGCCCAGCCTGGTTCCAGCACGCCAGCTGTTTCCGGGTAGTGTCAACGTCACTTTGCCTCCAATGCGTTGTCCTGTCGTGTTGCGGTCGGGTTAGCCGACTCTATGGTGCCTGCTGTTTAGGTGACTCCTATGTGGGCTGCGGGATCTGGCAATGAAGGCTGGTTCCATAGTGCCAATAGGACAAGCACCCCCTGTAGGACTGTGGGTTTTGGTAACTGCGGCCGGCTCGCGGCCTTGAACTTTTTTTTAAATGGGTACCTTCTGCTACCCATCCGGGTTCCAGTACCGTCAGCTGGTTCTCGGCAGTGCCTTTGGATTAGGTGCCTCCTTCTCGGTATCCAAGTTCCACCAACGTCTGCTGGTCCTTGGGAGTGCTTTCTGGCACAGGTACCTCCTGCTTAGTAACCGAGTTCCACAGTACCGTCAGCTGGTCTTCGGCAGTTCCATTGGCTCTTGTACCTTCTGCTACCCATCCGGGTTCCAGTACCGTCAGCTGGTCCTCGGTAGTTCCATTTGCTCTTGTACCTTCTACTACCCATCCGGGTTCCAGTACCGTCAGCTGGTTCTCGGCAGTGACTTTGGCACGGGTACTCCCTCCTGCCCAGCCTGGTTCCAGCACGCCAGCTGTTTCCGGGTAGTGTCAACGTCACTTTGCCTCCAATGCGTTGTCCTGTCGTGTTGCGGTCGGGTTAGCCGACTCTATGGTGCCTGCAGTTTAGGTCTACTATGTGGGCTGCGGGATCTGGCAATGAAGGCTGGTTCCATAGTGCCAATAGGACAAGCACCCCCTGTAGGACTGTGGGTTTTGGTAACTGCGGTCGGCTCGCGGCCTTGAACTTTTTTTTACATGGGTACCTTCTGCTACCCATCCGGGTTCCAGTACCGTCAGCTGGTTCTCGGCAGTGCCTTTGGATTAGGTGCCTCCTTCTCGGTATCCAAGTTCCACCAACGTCTGCTGGTCCTTGGTAGTGCTTTCTGGCACAGGTATCTCCTGCTTAGTAACCGAGTTCCAGTACCGTCAGCTGGTCTTCGGCAGTTCCATTGGCTCTTGTACCTTCTGCTACCCATCCGGGTTCCAGTACCGTCAGCTGGTCCTCGGTAGTTCCTCAGCTTTCTTGTACCTTCTGCTACATTTCCAAGTTCAAGCTTTTTGAAATGGTTCTTGGTAATCACTCTGGATCTCCCTGACGAGGACCCTGAAGACGAGGACCCTGAAGACCAACCCGAAGAAGACGAGGACCCCGAAGACGACGACCCTGAAGACGAGGACCCTGAAGACCACCCCGAAGAAGACGAGGACCCTGAAGACCACCCCAAAGAAGACGAGGACCCTGAAGACCACCCCGAAGAAGACGAGGACCCCGAAGACGAGGACCCAGAAGACCAACCCGAAGAAGACGAGGACCCCGAAGACGAGGACCCCCGAAGACGAAGACCCTGAAGACCACCCCGAAGAAGACCAAGAAGATGACCCTGAAGAAGTTGACCAAGAGGACAAAGAAGAGAAGACAAGCACCAAGATACAGAAGAACAAGAGACAGAAAATCAAGAAGCAGAAATACAAGAAGCTGCAGAACAAAAAGCGGAAGAACATTAAG
Organism: Phyllobates terribilis; assembly: GCF_046119375.1. Taxonomy (NCBI): domain Eukaryota; kingdom Metazoa; phylum Chordata; class Amphibia; order Anura; family Dendrobatidae; genus Phyllobates; species Phyllobates terribilis. The sequence continues at coordinate 751,277,289 of NW_027362764.1, read as the reverse complement.
CATAAGACTAAAAATCAGAGCAAAAGATAATATCTAAATTATAAGCAGAAGATGACTAAGCAGTGTATGGGGGTGAGTCCGTTCCTCCTCGTGGGGCCCCTGGAAAAGACCTGCTGCTGCAGGCCAAACTGAACGCGGACAAATCCTGTTGTAAATCTTTTGTGACGGGCAGAACGAAAGGTGTAATGTCCAACCTTTTATAGATAACAACTACAGGAATGCCTGTCACAAATAAGAATATGATGAAGAAGAATATGAAGAAGTAGAATATGAAGAATGAAAAAAAAAGAATAATACGAAGAAGGTGAAGAAGAAGAAGATGAAGAAGGTGAAGAAGAAGTGGATGAAAAAGATGCTGAGGATGATGAAGGAGAAAGTGTGGGAGAAGTAAAAAAGAAGGTGAAGAGCATGGAAGTAGTGAAACATAAATATCTGACAAAATATAAAAATACTTATCATAGTCAATATTTCCGTAACTCAGAACGTCTTAAAAAAAATATTAATTCCTGCTATTCCATTTGATTGGGCTAAACCTCTATGCCTTTATTGTCTCCCCCACCTCCCCCAATACATTCTACATTATTCTTAGTTGTTTTCCTTCATGTAGAATTAACCTACAAGGAAAGAAAGGGTTTATTTTCATTCCGATATTTCTGTCCCATTGACTTGCATTGGTTTCCGGTATCGGAATCGGCGATATTCGATACTTTTTCGGTATTGGTCCGATCCAATCCGATCCGATATTTCCCGATATCGGAAGGTATCACTCAACACTAGTAGCATGGTAGGAACAGAAAAAATTAGATTTTTTACTGTTGAGCCCTGGATACAGCTGAACCTAAGTGCAAAAGGATTACAAGCTGAGATGTGCCTTGCTTTATGTAGCACGATAGGAACATAAAAAAATAGATTTTTATTGTAAAGCCCTGGATACAGCTGAATCTCAGCGCAAACCAATTACAAGCTCAGATGTGGCCTGCTTTATGTGTACTCCTGCATGGAGCACAATATCAGCACAACATAGTTCTGTGCTGAAATGTGGCCTGGTGTCTCTGTCTGGACTACACTAATAGCAAAAATTATTGATCTTCTGGAAGGTCAATTTCCCAGCCGCACAGGATCCTATCCATCTAAACTATCTGACTTACAAGCAACCGCCTAGCTAACTATCTCTTTCCCTCACTATCTAGGGGCAGCATCAGGAGCACCCTCTCTTCGCTGTTACACTGACAAAATGGCATTAAAACAACATGTCCGCTCTTCATATGGAGAGGGACATGGGAATTCAGCAGCCAGTGACGCAAGCCCTTGTGTCTGAACGTTGTGGATGGCTCCTGCGCCCTGATTGGCTAGCCGGAATCTCCACAGATTAAATTAAGAAAAAATAATAATTACGATTAACAGTCCGCCGCTACTCTGACCTTTCCCCACCCCTCACCTCATCAAACTCGTTCCCCCCACTCATCATACAGCACCACTATCCTAGCCAAAGTCCTAAAAAATACACTAGTGGAAACGCAATCATTTACCACACTTTGTTCGAATTTTGCTGATTTTGACTTGAGTAAAAATGCTTGGGGGTTCGATCAGGAATCCGAATGTGCAATGTTTGTGCCAAATTTGAAAAAACAAACGTTTTCCGAACATGTTCGCTCATCTCTACTTAGGAGTGTGTCCACTCTGAAAAAACACCTGTTAAATCGCTTGAAAAAGTCTCCCTATTCATTTCTATTAAAAAATGACTTGCTGGTCATACGTTCAGCTTTCTGACCAAGTTTTTTATTACCTTCAAGTTTCCAAAAACATTAAGCATTTAAAAGAAGTAACTCGACCATTCTTAAGGCATTTTCTGCCATGAAACCGCTCCATACTTTATGACAGAAGACGATGGTTATGCTACAAATGGGGCTCAAAGATGCTTGGGCGCTTTTTTTTGAGTGCCTTGTAAGCATTTTTTGAACAGTAATTAGTTTGGTGTGTCTTGAATTTTCTTTTTTTTTTTTCACCAAGCAATTTTTCCAAATCGGAATCAGAAAAAAGTAATGCTCCTGCACATATAGCCGGTGGTTTTACAATAGCAGTAGGTAAAAATTAGGTATGTGTACATGATGTCTATAAGAGGCCGGGACACCCACCGAGGTTTTCCTTGCTGAAACCGCTTTATAAAAAAAAAACAGCGGTCTTTTTTCTGCAGTGACTTCACTGGAGGTTTTGCAACAATTTTTTTCTGTCATTTATGCTACAACTCGCTAGTGAAGCCAACCGAACGTTGGACATGTTACTTCTTTGAACCACTTTACTTTGAAGGACATCTATATGGAGAATATAATTTTAGGATTTGCTAAAGTAAATCTATGGTTTCCCAAAATGCTGACCAACATCTCTCATTTCCATCCACTTGACTCTTGATTTAGCTTCTCCATCGTTTGGCCAAGATAAACATTTTTTCCTATGAGTTTATCAAGACAATAAAGCATTTGATGGACAACTCATCACCTGATTGAGTGATCCACGAGCCATCCCTCACCTAAATGAGCTGTATACACAGGGAGTCGAAAAAGGTTTTGTGTTTTGCTGCTGTTGCCCTGTGACACTATCTGCTGTATAGACTGATATCAGAATTGATGGCGTGCCATGGAGAAAACCCATTACAAAGTGCTATTTGTATCAGACACTTATTATTTCGGGGGAATGAAAAATAGCTGCAAGAATCCTCTCAAGGAAAGAAGTTAATCAGATTAAATCAGAACTTTAATACAGAGTTTAAAAACGATCCTGATAAAAAATACATTATGCTAAGACCTGCAAAAAACGTTATCGGGAACACCTGTCAAAGAGCGCCGACCGGAGATTTGTATAAAGAGCTCGCCGCTGCTGTCCGGGAACTTAGTCATATCATTAATCCCTTATTTTATCATCTCAATTTATATCATAGGATTAGAAAATGTTTTTTTTTTTTTGCAACAGCGCCACACCTGTGCACAGGTTGTGTGTGGTATTGCTGCTCAGCAGTTTTGTTGTCTGGTTATGACTGAGATTCAATTCAAGACAAAGCATATGGACAAGTGTGCCACTTTGAGGGAAAAAAAAAAAACAGACACTTCCCATGTAATCTCACACAGCTCCTTTAATAAGTCGTAGAACACTTCCTAAGGGTATGTTCACATGTACTGACTTGATGCTTTTTTATTTCTGTATTAGAAATGCAGGAAATGGCCAGAAAATTGCAGCGTAAATTATAGTTATGGGTGGGGTTTTAATTCGTTTTTTTTTTGGTGCTAAGCCATTTTGATCTCCATCTGGAAAAACTGCAAGAATTGACATGCTGCCTTCTTTTTTTTTTCACACAGGTCAAGAAACGCAAGGGATAAATAAAAAGCACTGTGTGAAGGAGATTTTTAGAAATATCCATTTTGCTGTTATTGTAAAATGCTGTATTTTTCTGCACAAACAAAAAATTACTTAAAAAATGTTATGTGTGAACAAATTCTAACAGTCTATTCAGTAGGACTATCAGCTGTGTATCCACCTGACTTCTGCAGAACACAACTGATGGTCCAAACCCCATTTATAAGGCAAGAAATCCCACTTATTAAACCTGACGGGGCACACCTGTGAAGTGAAAACCATTTCCGGTGACTACCTCTTGAAGCTCATCAAGAGAATGTCAAGAATGTGCAAAGCAGTCATCAAAGCAAAAGGTGGCTACTTTGAAGAACCTAGAATATAAGACATATTTTCAGTTGTTTCACACTTTTTTTGTTAAGTATATAATTCCACATGTGTTAATTCATAGTTTTGATGCCTTCAGTGTGAATGTACAATTTTCATAGTCATGAAAATACAGAAAAATCTTTAAAGGAGAAGGTGTGTCCAAACTTTTGGTCTGTACTGTATATACACATCTTAACATCATATATCAGTATATTACTCTGAGTCTTTAAGTTATAGTGCTTATTGCATACATATATAAAAAACAGAACAGAAAAAAAAATAGAAAAAAGGACACAATTCCAAGTGGTATATATCTAACTTTTTTTTTGTATACCTGATTTTTGTGGATTGCCATCTGGAATTGTGTCCTTTTTTCTGTTTTTTTTGTCCGACCCCGTTATATGTTAAAACTTGATCCAATAAAATCAAGATTTTGTACACTTACTTGGATTCTTGATCTCGGTGTTTCTTCGTCCTTTATGCTATCTGTGTTTTACCGAGGAGTCCTATTCCTCATTCCATGCGCACACTCTGTGGTAGTGGGGAATTTTCCCTATATTTATCTATGTGAATTACTTTACACTACCCATATATGTGTATATGTATTAAGATTATAAATTTTGGGGTGTTTTCTTTGCTGACATTGACATTGGAGTAGTTTGTCGTGCCACACATGGGAGAGATCCGTTGTGCCACATGTCATTCACATTAGAGAAGTCCGCTGTGCCGCACATCATTGACATTGGAGAAGTGTGTCATACTGTACGTCATTGACATTGGAAAAATGCATCGTCCAGCATGTCATTGACATTAGAGAAGTGCATTGTGCTGCACACCATTGACATTGTAGTGTGTCATGCTACATGTCATTGACATTGGGGAAGTTCATCTTGCCGTACGACATTGACATTGGAGAAGTGTATTATGCTGCACATCATAGACATGGGAGAAGTCCGTTGTGTCACATGTAATTGACATTGGAGAAGTATGTCGTGCCGCACATTGTTGACATTGGAGAAGTGCGTTGTGCTGGACATCATAGACATGGGAGAAGTTCGTTGTGCCACACGTCATTGAAATTGGGGATGTCCATTGTGCCAGACATCATTGATATTGGGGAAGTGTGTTGTGCTACACGTCATTGACATTGGGGATGTCCATTGTGCCAGACATCATTGATATTGGGGAAGTGTGTTGTGCTACACGTCATTGACATTGGGGATGTCCATTGTGCCAGACATCATTGACATAGAGGAAATGTGTTGTGCCACATGTCATTGACATTGGGGAAGTGTGTTGTGCTGTCCATCATTGATCTTGAATAAGTAAATTATACTGTATGTCATTGATATTGGAGAAGTGCATTATGCCGCACGTCATTCACATTGGGGAAGTGCATCATGCACCATGTGATTGACATTAGAGAAGTGCGTTGCACTGCAAATCAATGACATTGGATACATGCATCACACTACTTGTCATTATCTTCAATGATGTGTGTTGTGCCATACATGACCAATGAAGAGCAGCAGGTCTCTGTAGGTCCAGAGAAAGAAGAAGAGAAAAGAAAGAGGAGCTGATCAGAGGACTGGTGGTGGAAGAGGTATGGTTAGGGCCAAGGAGAAGTGAGTATAAGTTGTGTGAGTTTTTTAACATCTTTCCGGCATTCAGAATCCAGCATTTCGCTGTAATTCACACAAATGGAATTCGAATTTTTGGAGAAATTCATAACAAATTTTCATTGTGGCGTCTACAGGGTAAATGGCTAGGATCAGAGTTGCCACTGATCCTGGTTGTGGAAGGTTAGTGTCAGCTATACATTACTAGAGAAAGAACGGGCACAGCTCCTCAGTCCACTGCATAATAGTATGACTTGGTCCTACATGTTGATATTGCTGTGTAATGCTGGTGGGTGTGGACCCACTGTGCCACAGGCCGGGCTTACCCTGGAGGGGCATGACTAGGTGTTTACCGAGTCTTCACTAGAGCCTCTGGTGGTGAGGATAGGCTGGGCTGCCAGTAGACACCTGGTTCCACACCAGGGCAGTCCCCGGGGCTGCAGCAGCTGACCGTAGGGTCAGAGATACGGGTACGAGATACATGAGGGCAAAGAGAAAGAAGTGGTCAGACGGTCCCAGGTCGGGGCAGGCAGCACAGGTTCAGAATACGTAGTCGAGGTCAGGAGCAGAGAAGTCAGACAGGACTGGTCAATACGAGCCAGGTCAATAACGGGAGAAAGAAAACACACATGCACAAACAATACACTAGCAGAACAAATTGACTAGGAACCAACGTTCGGGCCAGGAGTGGTGTGAGGAGCTGCCCAATAAAGAGCCTGCTGACATGGGATAGGCTGGGGAATCTAATTTCTGCAGGACACAGCTGGTTTAAATTGCTGAAGAGACCGGCCATACCCCCCTAAAGCCAAATGGAAACACATTCAGAGTGCTGCTGAGTGCTCTAAGAGGCAATACTCAGCGAGCCGGCCTGACGCGAAGAGAAGCCACGTGGTGACCATGGTGAGTAGGGCAGCGCTGAGGAGGCATGCGTGTTACCGCCGTGACATGCGGCACATTGCTCGAGAGGGTTAATGCTCATTTAAGGTGCAGGAATACTTGGAATACATGAATACATGCAAGGAGGAATACCACGTCTTGTTCATTAATTTGGAAGCACCGACGTCAGAATGTATCACAAAAGCTCTGTTTTCTATGTGGGTAATTTCTGTCCTTTTCTCTGACTGAAATACTGATGGGGTCTCTAGGAAATGGCATCTGAAATCTTGTGATATTTACAAGTGGAAAGAAATTGATCCGTGAATGTTCTGTCACTTTGAGTGATGCATTTTATTGTGTATTAATCATGCAGATCTGCGAAGAGTGTACCGAGAACGAATGTGATGTCTCACGCTGGATTACAGTGTTACATTATTTATCAGTGTTATGACTTCTTGAGAAATTCGGAGACTGTACTTAAAGAGCCGTTCCGGGAGGTCTCTGTACACTGCAGTTACCGATGCGGCATTGCTTACCCATGATAATCATACATTTTCTTACAAAAATTATTTGCTTTATCATTGAAGCTTGCATCATCTACTGAGATGTTCATCGTATAAGTCCTGGTTCGTGCATAGAATAGAAAGTGGAACACTGGAGAGGAAGGAGAGAGAGAATGTAGCCAGATGGCGTGACAGAGGAAGCCCCCTCCCTCTGTCAAATCACTCAGCCAGATTTAGAGCTATCTCTAATCCAGGCTATTGCAGAAGAAGGCTGAGAATATGGCCTAGTCACGATTACCATTAATGCACCCTACATGTGCCGCCTTTTAAGAGAAATTCTTCCCGACATCAAAGTATATTCACTGCTCAAACAAATTAATGAAAAATTTAGGTTGAAAATCTTTACTGATATAAATTGTCTAATTTGTTGAGAACAAAATGATGTATCAACGATCGAAGGAAACCAAAATCATGGACTAACTTGAGGGATGGATTCCAAATTCCAAAAACCAAATTAGAAAATTGATATCACAGGCGGATTCAGTTTATGTGAATTTCATCACAGCAACTCGTAATGTGACTCAGTAGTGCATTTGGCCCCCATATGCCTGTGTGCACTCCCGACAACGTCTGGACTCCTGATGAGAGGGCAGATGATGTCCCGGGGGGATCTTTTTCCAGACCTGGATCAGGACATCAATGGTTCCTGAACAGTCTGTGGGGCTACTTGGCAACATCCAATGCAGTTATACATAATGTCCCATCCGGGAACTGCCTACAAGCATTATCCATATGAGGTTGGGCATTGTCCTGCATCAAGAGGAACCCAGGGCTAACTGCACCAGTATAAGGTATGCCAATGGCTCTAAGGATTTCATCCCGTTATGTAACAACAATCAAGACACTGATGGCGATCACATCCAAGGGTTTGTCTCCTAAGACATTCAATGACCCGCCACCAGACTAGTCATGATGGATAATAATGCAGGCAGCGTAATGGTCACCATGGCATCTTCAGACTTAAGTCTGTCTTGTGGTCAGTGTGAACCTGTTTTCATTTTTTTCATTTGTAAAGAGAATGGGGCGTCAATGGAAGCCAATACTGGTGTTCTCTGGTGGATCCCAATTGAGTTGCACAGTGCTGAACTTTGAGCACACGTCCTAATACAGAACATTGGACCATCATGCCACCCTCATGGAATCAGTTTCTGACATTTTGGTCAGGCAAATTTACACCAGTATCTGCTGAAGGTCAATTTGTAGGGCTCGGGAAGTGCTCCTACTGTTCCGCCTCACTTAGAAGCAGATCCCACAGATCCCGGTCCTGATGTTGGGTTGATGCCCTTCTATGGGTGTATTTGGCTCTCAATCAAAACCAAAGTGATCAAACTATGGGGCCCTTAAACATGTAAACCATAACAAAAAAACCTTAAAAAATTCTTTATATAGTTTAAAAACCCAATACATAAAGACATACTGTATATACAGCATGAGCCCCCACATAGCCTTGCAAATATAGCTTGAGCCCCACATAGCCTCTGATATACAGCATGAGCCCCACATAGCCTCCCATATACAGCATGAGCCCCACATAGCCTCCCATATGCAGCATGAGCCCCCACATAGCCTACCATATTCAGCATAAGCCCCCATACAGCCTCCCATATACAGCATGAGCCCCACATAGCCTCCCATATACAGCATGAGCCCCCACATAGCTTCCCATATACAGCATGAGCCTCACATAGCCTCCCATATACAGTATGAGCCCCACATAGCCTCTCATATACAGCATGAGCCCCACGTATTTTCCATATATATATAGTGTGAACCCCACATAGCCTCCTATGTACATGAAAATATCCTATACACATGAAAAAAATACCACATACTCACCTCACTCCTGTTCCCCCGGTGCTCTGCTCCTGTCTCTGGTTCACTGACCCTCCGCAGTGCACAGCTGATGTGATGAAATTACGTCATTGTGTCAGCTGTCTTACATGCTGATTGGTGTAAGAAGGGACCGGCGGCCCCCCCTCCACCAATGTATTCACCGCTGTCTGCATCCTGAGGATGCAGATAGCGGCAGCGGATGGATGGCGAGCGGGAGAGGGATATGTGCGGCCCGTGGGCCACTGTTTCAGCCCTTTGGCTATCTCGGCTGCACTTTGCTTGGATCTGCTGTAGAGAGTCAAAGATCGACACCCACATCTTGTAGAGGCAAACACCCGGCCCACTTCCTGTAGAGATAAAGACGTGCCACCATTCCCTATAGCCCCCTCCTGGCCCTCCACCCATCTTTCGTGAAAATTTTTCATTACTTGTTAAGCTTGGTTCCTAGCTCTCTTCCATTTTAATTTTAGGCCTGTCTGGACACATGAAGACATGAGTCATTAGAGTTAGGTACTATTCACACTGAGGTATACATTATCATGGTAGGATCGCTTTTATGGTTTTTGATTAAAAAAAATGTTAATTAAGTACCTCACATTTTTTTACATGCGTACCAATAATGAAATTCATGTATTCATTACTAACGCACAGTATATGTATATACAGTGGGGGAAATAAGTATTTGATCCCTTGCTTGTTTTTGTAAGTTTGCCCACTGACAAAGACAGTCTATAATTTTAACACTGAGAGATAGAATATCCAAAAAAAAAAAAAAGGAATATCATATTGTATAAATTAGATCAAATTATTTGCATTTTGCAGTGGGAAATAAGTATTTGATCCCTCTGGCAAACAACACTTAATACTTGGTGGCAAAACCCTTGTTGGCAAGCACAGCAGTCAGACGTTGTTTGTAGTTGATGATGAGGTTTGCACACATGTCAGGAGGAATTTTGGTCCACTCCTCTTTGCAGATCATCTCTAAATCATTAAGATTTTGAGGCTGTCGCTTGACAACTCGGAGCTTCAACTCACTCCATAAGTTTTCTATGGGATTAAGGTCTGGAGACTGGCTAGGCCTCTCCATGACCTTACTGTACTTCTTTTTGAGACACTCCTTTGTTGCCTTGGCTGTATGTTTTGGGTCATTGTCTTGCTGGAAGACCCAGCCACGACCCATCTTCAATGCTCTTACTGAGGGAAGGAGGTTATTGGCCAAAATCTCGCGATACATGACCCCATCCATCTTCCCTTCAGTACGGTGCAGTCGTCATGTCCCCTTTGCAGAAAAGCATCCCTAAACTATAATGTTTCCTCCACCATGCTTCACGGTTGGGATGATGTTATTAGAGTTGTACTCAGCCTTCTTCTTCCTCTAAACACAGCGAGTTGAGTTAATGCCAAAGAGCTCAATTTTTGTCTCACCTGACTACAGCACCTTCTTCCAATAACTCACAGAATCATCCAGACGGGCCTGCACATGTACCTTCTTGAGCAGGGGGACCTTGCAGGCACTGCAGTATTTCAAACCTTTAAGGCGTAATGTTTTACCAATGGTTTTCTTGGTGACTGTGGTCTCAGCTGCTTTGAGATAATTAACAAGTTCCCCCCGTGTAGTTTTAGACTGATCTCTCACCTTCCTCATGATCAAGGATACCCCACGAGGTGAGATTTTGCATGGTGCCCCAGATCGATGTCGATTGACAGTCATTTTGTATTTCTTCCATTTTCTTACTATTGCACCAACAGTTGTCACCTTCTCACCCAGCATCTTACTTATGGTTTTGTAGCCCATTCCAGCTTTGTGCTGGTCTATGATCTTGTCCCTGACATCCTTAGAAAGCTCTTTGATCTTGCCCATGTTGTAAAGGTTAGAGTCTGACTGATTAATTGAGTCTGTGGACAGGAGTCTTTTATACAGGTGACTGTGTAAGACAGCTGTCTTTAATGCAGGTAACGAGTTGATTAGGAGCGTCTAACTGGTCTGTAGGAGCCAGAACTCATAATGGTTTGTAGGGGATCAAATACTTATTTCTCACTGTAAAATGCAAAAAAAATGTATCTAATTTATACAATGTGATTTTCTTGATTTTTTGGGGGGATATTCTATCTCAATATCTCTATATCAATGTTAAAATTAACCTACAGTTAAATTTATAGACTGTTCATGTCTTTGTCAGTGAGCAAATTTACAAAAACAGCAAGGGATCAAATGCTTATTTCCCCCACTGTATTTCCTGTAATCCGTCTTTGCATCTCTGATGCAAGAGACAGATTGCACTTGACAACAGGCAGTGGACAGCAAGTTAAACTGAAGGAAGACTACTAGTGATCAACACTTTGGATGGATTTTTCTGTCGTAAGAAAATCTCATTTTTAAACGAGAAGGGGTCTGAAATTATAGGAACCATTTTTCATGGTGCATTCATCTCAGCAATTTATAGTAATCCCCTACTGTACATATATACAGTATCTATGGAATATTAGGGTACTGCACCATTGATTGAATGAGGCTTTGAACCATTGATGCCAGACCTAGAACATTCCCTGCATGGACTGGAGACCAAACTGTAGCTGAACTGTATTTGAGCAGTCTCATTTTTCTCACAGCGAGGACCGATTCCATCCTGTCACGCTGTGAGTCTTTTATTGCTATTGTCACATCAATAAATTGCTCCTAATGGATAGAGCTGTGTGCGTCTGCATTCTGCGCCTCCGATTGTCAGTCTTTATTACTGTGCCGGAGTCGTCCTAATGTGAAATGTATCATTCTTCCATTATCCTTTATCATTTGCAAATGTGTACCTAACAGGATTTTTTACCTTCTTAATCTCCTGCCTTCTCATTGGTCGCTCCTCGGACAAGACGGGAAGGGGTAAGTGCCCAGGAAGCTAGACCGTCTAATTGGGACTCTTGAGTTTCCTGTCGACCTGATGAAGACTAAAGACAACATAATTGAGGTTGAGTGCAGTTATACGGCTGGATTTTGTTTGTTGGGTAAGATCATTGTCAATGGTAAAGTCGAAACATTATCCTTAACCCCTTTACGCCACGACCATTTTCCATTTTTTCATTTTTGTTTTTTCCTCCCCTTCTTCCAAAAGCCATAACTTTTTTTATTTTTCTATCAATATAGCCTTATGAGGGCTTGTTTTTTCCCAGGATAAGTTATACCTTTGGATGACATCATTCATTTTACCACTTACTGTACTGAAAAACGGGAAAAAAATTAAAAAAGAGTTGAAATTGCAAAAAAAGTGCAATTTCACAATTGTCTTCTGTTTTTTTTTTTATATAACTTGTTCACTATATTGTAAAATTGACCTCTCAATATGATTCTCCAGGTCAGTACGAGTACGCAGATACCAAACATGTCAAGATTTTTTTTTTTTTAGGTGGTAGAAAAAATTCGTAAATTTGTAAGAAATTTTTTTTTTTCACTTCTGGAGCCATTTTTTGAGACATGTAACGTTTTCATACGTTTTGGGATATGAGGCTAAAATTTTGCTTTTGGAGCCATTTTTCAAGACACGTATTGTTTTAATTATTTTTCATTACAACTCTTCCTGCAGAGAAATAAGCAAAAAGAAAAAAGAAAAAAGAAAGGGAGGAGAAAAACAAACAAAGCAAAAAAATGAAAATTGGTAAGGGATTAGTTAATCCTGAATTTTAGATCTGAAATGTTAAAAGGTGAATTTTCAGTTCAAAGGATTTTTGTAGTATAAACTAAAAAATTACAGTAAAAAAGAAAAGAAAATAGATAATGTGTAATACTTAAATTCTCCTGTGGGGGTGCTGTAGGGAAGCTGAACAATTTCTGCCAGGTTTTATCACAGATAGGGATACTTTGTGGTCAGTTTATAGTCTAAATGAAAAATAAGTGATTGATATATTTACATTCAGTGATCATCCCTGATCATTATTGGGTTCTTAGTTTTAGGGGCTGTCTCATGAATTCAACACCTTTAGAACAAGTGGATGTCATAGTGGGCTCCCTCTCATTTATTAAAGTGTGCACTTTAAAACTAATTTCAGAATTTTAAATAAAGTATGGTTCTTCCAGGATTTGTTATCAGCTCCTCGTATACTTAATATCTGAAGTTTGAATGTTCCGTATACAGCAAAGCATCAAGGTCATGGTCATTGGCATAACTTCAGACTCCAGAGCTCTCCACCCTTGCACTGCCCTACATCTCCTCCCTTTTGACTATAATACTACCTGGGTTCGCTTCATTATCCAAACCTTCCAGTCCTGTCTCCAAAACTTTTCTCAAGCTGCACCAGTTCACTGGAATGAGCTACCCTTGACCACCATAAATTTAATCGGGTGTAGGAAAATACCAGTTATTTGGCTGCAGTTTTTTTTTTTTTTTTAAAAAAAAGAAAGAAATGCTGACGTCAGCCGTGTAGACAATAACAGACACTGAGACTCAATGTTGGACCCAGGGAGGGCGAGTAAAGCTCAGTTTGTTTGTAAATGGCGGACAGATATTTTCGGAAACTAGAAAAACACTTTAAGTGTGCCCAGGTTATTACCAGAAATGGCAGCTTTTTGGTCCAATGCATATATCAGAGGCGAATCTAGGATTTTTAGCACTGAAGCAAAAATTCAGTTTGGCTGTCCCTCCTATGCAAAGCTTAAGCAGTTTGATTAGTCACATGAAGCCACTTATGTGCGATGATATACGCAAACTTCATATATAAAGAAAATTTCCAAGATTTTTTTTGGTTATTTCACAGACTTGCAGACATAAAATAACTAGTTATCCTCGGTCTCTGCAGGTCAAGCACTGCCTCTCTATTGCTGCTCTCGTCTTTGTTGACAAGTCGCAGTGTTGAAATCATGACCACAGCTCAGATGAGAACTGGACCCAATCATTACCGCTGAGCCGGGTGATTGGCTGCAGCAGTGATGTGAACTGTGGTCGTGATTTTACTGCTGGAGTCTGTCAGTAGAGAAATGGAGAGGCAGTGCTGAACCTGCGGAAGGGTGGGTATAGCTGAAACAAAGGTTGGAGAATCCTTTCAAGGGACTGTACATGCAACAAAACCATCATGATTCACCAATATGTTTACACACATGTACACACTAATAGACACTGTATATAACACAGAACAATTGATACTTACACACTAACAGTGATTTTATATATCTACAGTACAGACCAAAAGTTTGGACATAAAGAGAATGCCAAGAGTGTGCAAAGCAGTCATCAAAGCAAAAGGTGGCTACTTTGAAGAACCTAGAATATAAGACATATTTTCAGTTGTTTCACACTTTTTTGTTAAGTATATAATTCCACATGTGTTAATTCATAGTTTTGACGCCTTCAGTGTAAATGTACAATTTTCAGTCATGAAAATACAGAAAAATCTTTAAATGAGAAGGTGTGTCCAAACATTTGGTCTGTACTGTATATATATATATATATATAAACAGACAGATTATATGTTGTTTATTCAGTAGAAGTACGCCTGAACTACATAGCACAACTTAAGAGCCCCAGTCTCGCATCTGTGTTCCTTGAGACCTTGCCACTCTGTTATTTATAGCCAGATTGATATTTCTGTGCTTGAAAAAATAAAAGCTTCAAGACACACAAATGAAATCAACAGGCCAGAGATAAATACCTATTTGAGACAATCTCCCACACTTACAGTGAAAATAGTTTTTATAAAGGGGTAAAGGGACAAAGGGCAAAGTCTAATCATAAAAGATATATACTCCATGAAGACTGTCTATGATCTTATACTACATCCACTATTATATTATACTATTGTGTAGCATTACCTATGGTTTTCCAGAATTTGTGAAGCTCCAACTGCAGCCCATCTCATAAGCCAGCGACTTAGAGAATGTTGAAAGTTATAGTTTCACAACTGTTGTGCCCTATTAAAATATCACCAGAACCATCATCAGTACATGAATACCAAAACAGAACGACCATTACATTAATACAGTGTCAGGACCATCATCAGTACATGAATACATCACTAGAACCACCGTTAGCACATGAATACAGCACCTGAACCAATATCAGTACATGAATTCAGCACCAAAACAAGCATCAGTGCATGGATACAGCACCAAAACAACCATCAGTACATGAATAAAGCAGCAAACTTAGTACAGTGATCAATTGCAATGACAGGTCAGCCCCATATACATTTGTATTGCATGAATCTACAACTCCCTGTATGTACTTAAAAATGATAAGAAGATACTGGGAGTTGTTTTTACCAGCCCTCATAAGACAGCAGTCCATAAAGGTACCAAAATACTGATTAGATGCAGGCAGTATCAATAATAAACATTTACATTCAGGTACCGTATAGGTACTTTTTTCTGATTGGAGTCATTTTCTTTCTTTTATTCTCAATCTTATCTGCCATGATGATTCTGGGCATCCACAGCTCGTCTCTGCAAACGTCTGTCTTCTCCAGTCTTCTGCTGCACATCCCAACTTGGTGCTGTTATAGAAGCACTCACATCAAACTTATTATTCTCTTAATATATTGCAATCATCATAATATATGCACTTGTAAGCACTTATATGCATATTGTAAGCAATGTGTACTTATAATTGCTCATTTTGCCTTTCTACCCAGCTAATTCTTCTCTTTTCTCTGCTCTATGTAGTAACAAGAAGTCTATTGTCCCTGCATTCATCATTCCCCTCTTCAACTCCTGACCCAGCTGCTCCTTCCTCCCCCCTGTCAGGGACTTTTGCAGTGACTCATACAGGGAAAATGTACCTCATGTTTCTACATAGAGCTTACAAGGATTCAGCTAGGCAGTGTTTAATCATGTGATGTCATAGACCTACACAAGAATTAACTCAGTAGAAAGGCAAAATGAGCAATTGTAAGTACACAGTTCTATATGATATAATGATTGCAATGTATTAAAAGGATAAAAATTTTGATTTGAGGAGGAGGAGTGCTTCCTTAAAAATAGCCTTGTTATTATAATGTCCCTGAATAAAGTCTATCTGCCCTATGCTGAACCCCTGAATTATAATTGTGCCTTACTTTGCTCCCAGCTCAAAATATGTCCCTCTTATGGTACATGGCCTCTACACTATCCTCTCCTATATAACAATGTCTCCACAAAATCTGCCCTTGTGAAATGTAACTGCCATACTGTCCGCCTTTATGAACTGTAACCACCACACTGTTAGCCCAGCTTAGCTATAACCGCCATACTGGCCCTATCTTCAGTTCCCCCCTCCAGGATGCCCCTTTTCCATACTAGTCCCCCTCTTCACACTGTCCCCTCAGACTCTGTCCCCTGCATACTCTCCAGTCTCTATACTGTGCCCCCTCTTTACACTCCTCCCCCATCACATTACCCCCCACCCCTCATAGTGTCCCCTCACACTACTTTTCCTCTAATAAAACTACCTTGTATATTCAGCTCCGTTTTAGTGCTTACCTTCCCGCCATCTTCTCCTCATTTGTGGCACAGCTGTGATATCATCAGCATGATCACATTGCCTTGACCCTGGATGTGCCCTTGGTCAGAGCTTCAATTGTATTCACGTCTGCCACACACACACTCAGCCACATACACACACTCAGCTCTGCCACACACACACACACACACACTGAACTCTGATAGACACTCAGCTCTGCCACACATACACATTCGGCTCTGCCATATAACACACACACACTCAGCTCTGCTATACATTCAACTCTACCACACACACAGTTCTGCTATACACTTAACTCTGCCACACACTCAGCTCTGCTATACAGTCACTCAGCTCTGCTACACACTCAGCTTTGCCACACACATTCAGCTCTGACACACAAACACACACTGAGCTCTGATACACACTCACTAAGCTCTATCACCCATACACATTCAGCTCTGCCACATAAATACACACACACACGCACACTCAGCTCTGCTATACACTCAACTCTACCACACACACACAGTTCTGCTATACACCCAACTCTGCCACACACTCAGCTCTGCTATACACTCACTCAGCTCTGCCACACACACATGCTCAGCTCTGCAACACACATGCTCAGCTCTGCTACATAAACACACATACTCAGCTCTGCTACACACTCAGCTCTGCCACACACATTCAGCTCTGACCCACACTAAGCTCTGATACACACTCACTCACCTCTGCCAGACATACATATTCAGCTCTGCCACATAAACACACACACACTCAGCTCTCCTATACACTTAACTCTGCCACACACTCAGCTCTGCCACACACACATGCTCAGCTCTGCCATACACATGCTCAGCTCTGCTACATAAATACACATACTAAGCTCTGCTACACACTCAGCTCTGCCACACACTCAGCTCTGCTATACACTCACTCAGCTCTGCCACACACACATGCTCAGCCCTGCAACACACATGCTCAGCTCTGCTACAAAAACACATATACTCAGCTCTGCTACAAAAGCACACATACTCAGCTTTGCCACACACATTCAGCTCTGACACACAGTGAGCTCTGATACACACTCACTCAGCTCTGCCAGACATACACATTCAGCTCTACCACATAAACACACACACTTAGCTCTCCTATACACTCAACTCTGCCACATAGTCAGCTCTGCTATACACTCAACTCTGCCACACACTCTGCTTTGCTATACACTCACTCAGCTCTGCCACACACACATGCTCAGCTCTGCCACACACACGTTCAGCTCTGCTAGATAAACACACATACTAAGCGATGCTACACACTCAGCTCTGTCACACACACATGCTCAGCTCTGACACACACATGCTCAGCTCTGCTACATAAACACACATACTCAGCTCTGCTACACACTCAGCTTTGCCACACACGGAGCTGTGCCACACACACACAGGTCTGCCACACACACAGCTGTGCCACACACATTCAACTCTGCCACACATACACTCATCTCTGCTCTACACTCACTTAGCTTTGCTATACATGCACTTATCTCTGACACACACACTCAGCTTTACTATACACATACTCAGCTCTGCTATACTATTGTGGCACCCAGGGGATGGGGACTACTCGGCGCCCGGGCCTTAATGCCTGGCCTTGGGGGATGTCGTGGTGGTCGGCTCCCGGGCCCGTACCCTGGGGTCTCTCTTAAAAAAGGGGAAAATAAAATGTCAAAGTTCGTGACGCCACCTGTGGTGTCTGGTGAGGACCACCAGCGCTGCGGCAGTCCACTGAGGCCGGTGTTATGGCAGCTATGATGGGGTAGCTCCCCACAGGTGGAGCTAGGCCTCAGGGCAGCGGTGCTCGGTAAGGTGAACTATATGGCGGTGACCCAGCCGGGTCCAAGGAAAAATGGGAGACACACTCACGTTTGGCTTCAGTACCTTTTTACTGGTGGAGTTGCGGTACCGCCCAGAGCACTGTAGGGTGAGGGGTGCACTGCAGGTCTCTCCCCAGTGAGCAGGTATAGGGCCTCCTGTATCCTTGCCGCTTGTGTAGTTTATGGCCTGTCTGAAACTAGGCCTAACTTAGTCCTTGTGTTGCGCCGGCTGACCTGGTGTTAGGGCCTTTTGCTGAAGAGCACGCTCCTGGTATGACGGAGCCTCCGTGCCTCCTGGTCCTGTTACGTGTCAGCTCCTGGGCTATCCTGAGACCTGAAGTCTTCCAGGAAAGATCAGGTTGTTTTCCACAGAGGGTATACTGCTCTGCAGACTCGGAGCCGGTGTCCGGTATATTTCTGGGGTGAGCTTATGAAGCTCCTCGGTCCCCGATGCTACTGTTCCACTAGCCTTCGGCCTACTCTGGGCCCTCACTAGGCTATACACACTGGCAGTAAGCTGGCTGCCTCTTCTGCCGCTCTTTAGAGCGTCGGCAACGCTCCTAGCTGTCTCTCTCTGAGCTGCTTGCAGCAGACTCCAAACAACTCCTCTCAGCAGAAACCTGCTGAGTCACTAACCTTCTGTGTCTCAGCAGAGACTCCTGACTGGACTCACTCCTTAGACAACTGACTGAACTTTTCCTCTTCCTGCCTCCACCCTCCTTTATATATTCACTAAAGGGCTCCCTCTGGTGGTTCTGAGGTAGGGTGGAGGTGTGTGAATGCTCTGAGGGCCTCTTGTGGAGAAAACCTGAAATTCACCCCCTTTTGGTCTGTGACTCCATGCACAGCAGGGCGTCACATTCCCCCCTAGTTAAAGTCAGCACTCCCGGGCTGAAGCACATTTTGTAAACAATAGAAATAACAAGCTTCCCTTTATGGGAGGTTAGAACACTTGAACGTTGCATAACAAAACATGAATAAAAATATATATATACATTGCAAAAGCAGTAGGCAGTGAGCAACCAGAAAGTCCAAGTCTCTTCCGGAGAGGTTGCTCAAAGGGGCACTCCAGGGAGCACAAATATTTACAAAGAAAATCTTTGGGCTGCACAAAGTCCTCAGCCTCAGAGTTCATATATAAGGAATAAACAGGTTAGGGTTAAAGTCTCCATATCACTTAAATTGTCCATTCAAAGGGAAGAAATATAAGTTACACACATTAATACAATACGTAGTATAATACATAATACCTCAGGGGTAACTATCTACATTCTCAGAAATTGTACTATTTTATTCAATGTACCTAGCAGGGGGTTTACCTCTCGTGCTGCGTACTGATATGCAGTGGTCTGTGGGGTATCAATGTCTGTATCATTAGTTACCCTGTCTGCCCTTCGTGTGGGTAAGTTGTAAAATTGCCTTAACCTCTCTATGGGACTGGCAAGTGTACCATTGGCTGGGCCTTCTTGCTCTGCTCCAGCCGGAGATCCTTCTTGAGCTGGCTCTTCAGCAGCACTCACAGGTCCAACTTGCTGTAGAGAGTTTTCTGGTTGCTGGAAGAAGTGGAGTACTGGGCGATCACCGCTCCTCCTATTTGAGGCCAATCTGCCGGGAAGTCACCCAAGTCAGTATGGATTACTGCTTCTTCAGGTTCCTCCTGGATGATGAGGGGCACTTCTTCTTGGGGTTTTAGCAGATCCGGACACAACTTTAGATGGTCCCGAGATACTGTTGCAGTGGTTCTCCCTCCATCTTTGCTGATCAAACACGTCTTCCTGTTGTCAAACCTTGAATTCAACACAGTGTAGGGTTCTCTCTCCCACTGGTCATCAAGCATGTGGTTCCTCCGCTTCCTTTTCAATACCACTTCTCCTGGTGTGAAGGGTTCTGCTGGTGCACTTCCGTTGTATTGCGCCTCTTGTTTATCCCTCACCCGAGTGAGACTGTCTTCGACACAGGCTTGTACTCTTCTGTACTGCTCCTGTCTGGCTGTGTCCCAGTCCTCAGTGGTCGCATCAGCTTCAGGTTCTACCACACCAAGCTCCAGGTCCATGGGCAACTTCCCAGGTCTTGCCCGCATTAGATATGCCGGAGTGCAATTGGTGGAGCTTACTGGTATGTGATTATACAGATCCACTAAGTCAGGTAGTAGGTCTGACCACTGGTTTCTCTCTTCTAGTGGTATGGTCTTCAGTAGATCAATGATGATGTTGTTCATCTTTTCACAGAGACCGTTAGTTTGGGGGTGGTACGGTGTAGTCCTGATCTTTTTACACCCGTACAGATGGCAGAACTCTTTGAACAATTCAGCCTCAAAGGCCGGGCCTTGGTCAGTCAGTACCTGCTCAGGTTATCCATGGGGTCCGCAGAAGTACGCTTGAAACGTCTTGGCTGCTGTCTCTGCTGTCAGGTCTTTGACAGGGGCGACCACCAGGAACCTGGAGTAGTGATCCACCATGGTCAGGGCATAGCAGTATCCTGACCGACTAGGTGACAACTTGACATGGTCCAGGGCCACGATCTCCAAAGGGCGAGTCGTCTTGATTGGTTGCAGAGGTGCCTTCTGGCTGCTGTAGTCTCTTCTTCTGAGGCCACAGGGTCCACAGTCTCTGCACCACCTCTCAATGGAGCTGCGCATCCCCACCCAGTAGAATCGGCACTTCAACAGGGTCTCTAGCTTTTTCCAGCCAAAGTGCCCCGCATGATCGTGGTAGGCCTCCAACACCATCTGGATGTCCATCTTGGGGACCACTATCTGCCACACCATCTCGTGGTTTTTGGGATTGACGTACCTCCGGCACAACTTCTCACGGTAGATAAACAGCCGGCTTCTCTCATTGCACAGCTGCTTTGCTTGGAGAGACGCATCCTTCTCCAGGGAGGAACCTTCTTGGGTTATCAGTTCCTTGATACGGCTGACAACCGGGTCGCTGTCCTGGGTCTGTTTCCAGCTGTGGTGAGGCAAGGGGTTTAACGTCTTACCGCGTTGCCTCCTTGAGGCTTGTAGCTCGTGGGTCATCCCATTCCGGTGGAAGGCAGGTAGTCCAACCTCTTCCAGGTCATCCACTTCTTCTTCTGTGTCTGACTGGTGAGGCATCCTGGACAGGGCATCGGCGTTGGCGTTCTTGCGGCCCGCCCGGTACTTTATGGTGAATTGGTAGTATGACAGCCGAGCCATCCATTGTTGTTCCATGGCTCCCAGCTTGGCTGTTTCAAGATGAGTTAAGGGGTTATTGTCAGTGTAGGCAGTGAACTTTCTGGAGGCTAGGTAGTGCTTGAACCTTTCTGTAATGGCCCAGACCAAGGCCAGAAACTCTAACTTGAAGCTGCTATAGTTCTCTGGGTTCCTCTCGGTCGGGTGGAGCTTCCTGCTTGCATACGCGATGACTTTCTCCTGGCCATTCTGCTTCTGACTTAGGACAGCTCCCAATCCTTCATTGCTGGCATCAGTATACAGCAGGAACGGTTGGCTGTAGTCAGGGTAGGCTAGGATCTCATCACCTGTCAGGATCTCCTTCATTTCTTGAAATGATTCAGCCTGTTCTTTACCCCAGTGGAACGGGGGATTTCTGCCCTTGGGGGACTGTCCTACCAGGAGGTCTTGCAGAGGTGCTGCTCTCTTGGTGTAATCTTTTACAAACCTCCGGTAGTATCCTATCAGTCCCAGGAACTGACGCACCTCCTTGAGGTTCTTTGGCTCCGGCCATTTCTGGATGGCAGTGACCTTCTCCGGGTCTGGTGCTACCCCTTCTGGACTGACAATGTGTCCCAGGTACTGTACCTTCTTCTTGAGCAGGTGGCACTTGGAGGGCTTCAACTTCATCCCATACTGGGACAGTGACTCAAATACCTCCGCCAGGTGCTTCAAGTGGCCCACATACGTCTTGGAGTACACAATCACGTCATCCAGGTATAATAACACAGTCTCGAAGTTGCGGTGTCCCAGGCAGCACTCCATCAATCTCTGGAACGTTCCAGGGGCATTGCAGAGTCCAAACGGCATACTGTTGAACTCGCAGAGTCCCATCGGGGTGGTGAAGGCCGTCTTCTCCCGATCCTCCTCAGTACCCACTAGTGAGGTCAAGGGTGGAAAAGTAATTTGCAGACTGCAAGGCAGCCAGGGATTCCTCAATACGTGGTAAAGGGTATGCATCTTTATGTGTAATGCGATTTACTTGACGGTAATCTACGCACATTCTCATGCTTCCATCCTTCTTCCTGACTAGAACTAGGGGAGCTGCCCAGGGACTACAACTATCCCTTACTACCCCTGCCTTCTTCATGTCATGCAACATCTCCTTGGCTTTCTGGTAGTGTGCTGGAGGTATAGGCCTGTACCGTTCCTTGATGGGGGGATGGTTGCCTGTGGGGATGTGATGTTGTACCCCCTTAATCCTCCCAAAGTCAAGCGGGTGTTTGCTGAATACCGGCTCGTATTCCTGAACCACCCGGTGTACTCCCTGTTTCTGGTGGGCAGGAGTGGTGTCTGTCCCAACGTGGAGCTGTTGACACCAATCCCCCTCCTGTGTTGTAGGGTCATTATCCTCCACTTGGTCTGGGGAGGTTAAGGACTCCGCCGTGTGAATAGAGTTATTATTTACAGTGTAGAGTTTGGCAATAGTGGCATAACGTGGTAATTTAACCTCGTCTTCCCCATAGTTAAGAAGACGGACGGGCACCCTCCCATTGCGTACATCTACTACCCCCCTGGCGGTTAAGAGTGTAGGTCTGTGCTCTGAGCTAAGGGGTTCTACTACCGCCTGGTAGCTCTGTCCTTTAAGACCTATTGCTGCTCTACACCAGATAAGCATTTCACTCATTGGGGGAATTACAATGGGTATCGGGTCAGTTACCCGCACGTTACCAATCTCACCGCCGGTCAGCTGCGCTTGCTGCTGGTACGTCAGGGCTCGGATCTCCTTCTGGATCGCTCTCCTCTGCCCTGGTCTGGCAACGTCAGCGAGCTGTTGGAGTAAAAACACAGCCTCCTCCAAACAGTTACCAACAATGTTAGTGCCTAGTACCATATTCAGTCCATTTTCCTCATTGACAGTCTTCACTACAATGAGTCCCTGGTCCTTTAACTCCACTCTCCCCACTTTTACTGCTACATTCTTAACCCCGAGTAGGTCAAGAGGGAGGCCGTTAGAGGCATATACTGAAAAGTCTGGGTTTGGGGGTTGGAGACTGTCCATGGACCAGTATTTGCTATAGAGGATATCAGGTATGATTGTTACCTGGGATCCGGTGTCCAGCAGGGCAGGTATCGCAATGCCGTCAAGTATGATGGATAGGAAAGGTCTTCCTCCCACGAACCTGCGGTGCCAGTCTGAGGGGCCTGCTGAGTCTATTCCTGGGTGCTGGCCCTCGGACCCAGGGTTTGCTCGTTTAAAGGACACTGGTGCACTGTGTGACCTGCCTTCTGGCAGCGGTGGCAGACGAACTCTTGGTGAGGATGGCGCTGGTTGTTGGTCCTTCCTGGGGGTGGCGTTGTCCTCCTCCGGGGTGGCGATGTCCTCCTCCGGGGTGGCGACGTCCTTCTTCTCCTCCGGTTCATCCAGGGGACATCCTCAGGGCAGTCGGCTAGCAGGATCTTTCCTTCCGTCTCTGGCTCAGTCCGTAGTTGCAGGGCACTCATCACAGTGGCCAGGTTTTTGGTCAGCTGGCGCACTTCTGAGCACAGACAGTCCAGCTCAGTAGGGGGCGCAGCCTGCACTTTGGCTTCAGCAGCCAGCGGGGAAAAGGTGGGTGCTGCTGGCGTTGGAGTGGCCCCACCCTGGTAACGCTGGATAGACGTATCTGCTGTCTCCAGGGGTTGCAGTCCCTTGATAGCCATGTCCTTAAGGGTGTCGAAGGTAGCATCTGGATGGTCCAAGGACCACCAACGCACAGTCCTGCTCTCCGCTTGGGACCTCAGCCCCCGGACAAATTGTTCTTTTAGCATTTTACTCTCATTGGTTAAGCTAATTGGACTAACCTGTTTTAGAGCTCGCAGGGCCACCTGTAAACGGCAGGCATAGTCCTGAACGCTGTCCTCCGGCTTCTGAGAGCATTGGTAGAACCTCATCCGGAGGTCTGCCTCAGTGCGGTCCTCAAAGGCAGTCTGTAACTTTTTGAAAATTGTGGACACTGATTCCTGGTCTGCGGCCGACCAAGTCTCTACTTCTCTCTCCGCAGCACCAGTCAATTGTCCCACAACTACTGCAGCTCTTTGTTTGCCGGTCATAGAATACATGTCCAGGATGCTGCATATTTTGCGCTTGAATCCGGACAGGGTGTCCGACTTGCCGTTGTACTGGGGGAGCCACTTAGCTCCAGGCATGTACGGTAAAGTCAATGGTACAATAGGTGCTACAGGCCCTGGTAATGGGGCGGCTGCTCCGTCTTGCGCGGCGGCGGTTGCGGGCGCATCATCGGAGCTGTCAGCCTGGTCAGCGACGTCGTGCTGTTGCTGCAACATCTTGGTGCCCCCCTAGTGAACCGTGGCCTACCTTCCTTCTGTAGGCCGCAGCTCCGCAGGCGGAGGTCTTCTGATAGGACCTTGCGTCGCTTACGTTCCACGTCAGAGCGTTCGCTTGGGCTTCCTGCCAGGACCTGACGCTGCGTCAGTGCATGGTTCGTGTCCTCGACTTCGCGCGCTTTCAGCGGTTACACCCTCTAGTTTTCCCGCGGTTACGCCCTTCTTCTCGCATGGCGACCAGAAAGATGGCGGCCAATGGCGGGAAACTCCAGAAAATGGCGGGAAAAGCTTCACCACTGTGAGTTTTCTTTTTACAGTTTCTTAAGGCGCACAGTACAGGGTGAACGGGCACAACTCCTTCTGTTTCCGCAGGCACGCAATCCTGTTCGTGACGCCAGTTAGAGAGATGTGGCACCCAGGGGATGGGGACTACTCGGCGCCCGGGCCTTAATGCCTGGCCTTGGGGGATGTCGCGGTGGTCGGCTCCCGGGCCCGTACCCTGGGGTCTCTCTTAAAAAAGGGGAAAATAAAATGTCAAAGTTCGTGACGCCACCTGTGGTGTCTGGTGAGGACCACCAGCGCTGCGGCAGTCCACTGAGGCTGGTGTTACGGCAGCTATGATGGGGTAGCTCCCCACAGGTGGAGCTAGGCCTCAGGGCAGCGGTCTTCGGTAAGGTGAACTATATGGCGGTGACCCAGCCGGGTCCAAGGAAAAATGGGAGACACACTCACGTTTGGCTTCAGTACCTTTTTACTGGTGGAGTTGCGGTACCGCCCAGAGCACTGTAGGGTGAGGAGTGCACTGCAGGTCTCTCCCAAGTGAGCAGGTATAGGGCCTCCTGTATCCTTGCCGCTTGTGTAGTTTATGGCC
Organism: Phyllobates terribilis; assembly: GCF_046119375.1. Lineage (NCBI taxonomy): Eukaryota > Metazoa > Chordata > Amphibia > Anura > Dendrobatidae > Phyllobates > Phyllobates terribilis. Next base: position 751,252,059 of record NW_027362764.1, on the reverse strand, counting down.
TGTCTGAAACTAGGCCTAACTTAGTCCTTGTGTTGCGCCGGCTGACCTGGTGTTAGGGCCTTTTGCTGAAGAGCACGCTCCTGGTATGGCGGAGCCTCCGTGCCTCCTGGTCCTGTTACGTGTCAGCTCCTGGGCTATCCTGAGACCTGAAGTCTTCCAGGAAAGATCAGGTTGTTTTCCACAGAGGGTATACTGCTCTGCAGACTCGGAGCCGGTGTCCGGTATATTTCTGGGGTGAGCTTATGAAGCTCCTCGGTCCCCGATGCTACTGTTCCACTAGCCTTCGGCCTACTCTGGGCCCTCACTAGGCTATACACACTGGCAGTAAGCTGGCTGCCTCTTCTGCCGCTCTTTAGAGCGTCGGCAACGCTCCTAGCTGTCTCTCTCTGAGCTGCTTGCAGCAGACTCCAAACAACTCCTCTCAGCAGAAACCTGCTGAGTCACTAACCTTCTGTGTCTCAGCAGAGACTCCTGACTGGACTCACTCCTTAGACAACTGACTGAACTTTTCCTCTTCCTGCCTCCACCCTCCTTTATATATTCACTAAAGGGCTCCCTCTGGTGGTTCTGAGGTAGGGTGGAGGTGTGTGAATGCTCTGAGGGCCTATTGTGGAGAAAACCTGAAATGCACCCCCTTTTGGTCTGTGACTCCATGCACAGCAGGGCATCACACTATACATGCACTTAGCTGTCCCACATACTCACTCAGCTCTGACACTCCTTCAAACACTTGCCTGTGTTCTGCTCCTCTTCCTTCTTCTCCGCTGCCAGTCACGTGACCTTAAGTATTTTCATAGTCTGATCGGTGGAGGAAGGACCTGTCGGCTCCATGCTCCACCGTATTCAGCTGCATCTGTGCCTTTAGGACACAGATTCAGCTGAAGTCAGGGAAAGGGAGACACCTCAGACCACTGTATGACTGCGCCTGCAACAAATGCCCCCTCTCCCCTCCACCCACGCACACACATTAGTTACGCACCTGTCTATTTAGCACTGGTTTATACATATGTAAGGCAAACATTCTTCATTTCCTGGACCTCTCATTCCTGTCTACAAAACTTCTCTCAAGCTGCACCAGTTTTCTGGAATGTGCTACCCCAGACCACCATAGACCACACCCAGTGGCGTACCCCCAATGCCGGCAGGCCACGCGACTGCTAAGGGGTCCGTGAGCTGGGGGGGCCCCATAGCAGTCGCCCCCCTCCTGCACTCCCCGCTCAGCTGCTTGATTGCCGCCGCCACCCACTGGCACTGTCTTCAGGCATGGCCACGCGCAGTGCTCTGTGCGGCTGTGTATTGTAGTAATGACACGGCAGGGGTGACACTGCACCTTTAATTGTGCTTGTGTCGCCCTTGCCGTCATTACTAGCAGACACAGCCGCAAGGCGCACTGCGCGCGGCCATGCCTGAAAACAGTGCCGGGGGGCAGCGGCGGCAATCAAGCAGCGGAGCAGGGGGTGCAGGAGGGGGGCCCCGATGAAGAAGGGGTCCTGATGAAGGGAGGCCCTGATGAAGGAAGGCCCCGGGGGGGGCCCTGATGAAGTGTCATCAATTAAGCAGCGCCAGTGGAGCAGGAGGGGGGCCCTGATGAAGTGCTTGCAATCAAACACCGCCGGAGGTACTCCCTGCGGAGATGCTGGGGAAGCGTTGTGGGCCCCAACGGCGAGTGGGCCCATCTGATGGTCCAGGGCCTGTGATGGCCATCAGACAAGCCGGCGGCCCTGCACAGCTGGACCGAACACAGGCCAAGGGGCATGTGAGTGAGGCTTGTCGCCAGATTCCCCAATCCCCATATTAAATATATTTAAAATATGTCTTGTGTGTATGTCAGTGTGTATGACTGTGTATATACACTGTGTGCCGAATTATTAGGCAAATGAGTATTTTGATCACATGATACTTTTTATACTTTTTTGTCCTACTCCAAGCTGCATAGGCTTGAGAGCCAACTCCCAATTAAGTAAATCTGGTGATGTACATCTCTGTAATGAGGAGGGGTGCTGACTAATGACATCAAAACCCTATATAAGGTGTGCTTAATTATTAGGCAACTTCCTTTCCTTTGGCAAAATGGGTCAGAAGAGAGATTTGACGGGCTCTGAAAAGTCCAAAATTGTGAGATGTCTTGCAGAGGGATGCAGCAGTCTTGAAATTTCCAAACTTTTGAAGCGTGATCACCGAACAATCAAGCGTTTCATGACAAATAGCCAACAGGGTCGCAAGAAGCGTGTTGGCCAAAAAAGGCGCAAAATAACTGCCCATGAATTGAGGAAAATCAAGCGTGAAGCTGCCAAGATGCCATTCGCCACCAGTTTTACCATATTTCATAGCTGCAACATTACTGGAGTATCAAAAAGCACAAGGTGTGCGCTACTCAGGGACATGGCCAAGGTAAGGAAGGCTGAAAAACAACAACCTTTGAACAAGAAACATAAGATAAAACGTCAAGAATGGGCCAAGAAATATCTTAGGACTGATTTTTCAAAGGTTTTATGGACTGATGAAATGAGAGTGACTCTTGATGGGCCAGATGGATGGGCCAGAGGCTGGACCAATAAAGGGCAGAGAGCTCCACTCCGACTCAGACGCCAGCAAGGTGGAGGTGGGGTACTGGTATGGGCTGGTATCATCAAAGATGAACTTGTGGGACCTTTTCGGGTTGAGGATGGAGTGAAGCTCAACTCCCAGACCTACTGCCAGTTTCTAAAAGACAACTTCTTCAAGCAGTGGTACAGGAAAAAATCGGTATCGTTCAAGAAAAACATGATTTTCATGCAGGACAATGCTCCATCACATGCATCCAACTACTCCACAGCATGGCTGGCAGTAAAGGTCTAAAAGAAGAAAAAATAATGACATGACCCCCTTGTTCACCTGATCTGAACCTCATAGAGAACCTGTGGTCCATCATAAAATGTGAAATCTACAGGGAGGGAAAACAGTACACCTCTCGGAACAGTGTCTGGGAGGCTGTGGTGGCTGCTGCACGCAATGTTGATCGAAAACAGATCAAGCAACTGACAGAATCTATGGATGGAAGGCTGCTGAGTGTCATCATAAAGAAAGGTGGCTATATTGATCAGCAATTTTTTGGGTTTTGGTTTTTGCATGTCAGAAATGTTTATTTCTAAATTTTGTGCACTGATATTGGTTTACCTGGTGAAAATAAACAAGTGAGATGGGATTATATTTGGTTTTTATTAAGTTGCCTAATAATTCGGCACAGTAATAGTTACCTGCACAAACAGATATCCTCCTAAGATAGCCAAATCTAAAAAAAAAAACACTCCAACTTCCAAAAATATTAAGCTTGGATATTTATGAGTCTTTTCGGTTGATTGAGAACATAGTTGTTCATCAATAATAAAAATAATCCTCTAAAATACAACTTGCCTAATAATTCTACACACAGTGTATATATTTATGTCTGTTTTATGTGTTTTTAAGAATGTGTTCAAATATGTACGTATGTCTGTATGTGTACTTATCTGTGTATCTGTTTGTGTATGTGCATATCTGTGCACCATATGCATGTCTGCTTACCATGTGCGTGCATGTCTGCTTACCGTGTGCGTGCATGTCTGCTTACCATGTGCGTGCATGTCTGCTTACCGTGTGCGTGCATGTCTGCGTACCAAGTGCGTGCATGTCTGCGTACCGTGTGTGTGCATGTCTGCGTACTGTGTGTACGCATGTCTGCATACTGTGTGTGCATGTCTGCGTACTGTGTGTGTGTGCAAGGCTGCATACTGTGTGTGCATGTCTGCGTACTGTGTGTGCATGTCTGCGTACTGTGTGTGTGTGCATGTCTGCGTACTGTGTGTGTGCCTGTCTGCGTACTGTGTGTGTGTGCATGTTTGCATACTGTGTGTGTGCATGTCTGCGTACTGTGTGTGTGCGCATGTCTGCGTACTGTGTGTGTGCACGCGTCTGTGTACTGTGTGTGTGCATGTCTGCGTACTATGTGTGTGCGCATGACTGCGTACTGTGTGTGCGCGCGTGTCTGTGTACTGTGTGTGTGCATGTCTGCGTACTCTGTGTGTGTGCGTGCGTACTGTGTGCATATGTCTGCGTATTGTGTGTGTGCGTTTCTGCGTATTGTGTGTGTGCGTGTCTGCGTACTGTGTGTGTGCGTGTCTGTGTAATGTGTGTGTGTGTGTGTGTGTGCGTGTCTGCGCACTCTGTGCATGTCTGCATATATGAAGGGTGAGGGGACAGCCTGGGCCCTGTGTACTATACCTATATTTCTCCGCCATATCTGTGCATCATGAATGTTGGTATGTATTAAAGGGCCAACTGAGACTCTTTCGCCCGGGACCCACGAAAACCTGGAGTCGGCCCTGGTTGATAGCAATGATGGAGGAGGGAGCGTCATGTGACACTCCCTTTCCCATCATTTCTCCTCTGTGTCTGACGCAGCGGCGTGATGATGCTCCAGGCTCTGTCGGACAGTGGAGCTGGCAGCTGCTGAGGTGATGACGGAGACGCGCTGCAGAGACTGAAGCAGCGGGGAACGAGGAGCGGTAAGTATGTATTTATTTATAAATCAGTGAGTACTGATAAAACTGGAGGACTGGGGGCTGCATTTTACCCTATGGTGGGGGGAAGCTGCATTTTACCCTATGGGGTGCATTATACTGTGTTGAGGACCATTGGGAGTGCATTATACTGCGTGGAGGACCATGGGGAGTGCATTATACTGTGTGGAGGACCATGGGGAGTTCATTATACTGTGTGGAGGACCATGGCGAATGCATTATACTGCATACAGGACCATGGAAAGAGCATTATACTGCGTAGACCACCATGGTGAGTGCATTATACTGCGTGGAGGACCATGGCGAGTGCATTATACTGTATGGAGGACCATGGCGAGTGCATTATACTGTGTGGAGGACCATGGCGAGTGTCTTATACTGTGTTGAGGACCATGACGAGTGTCTTATACCGTGTGGAGGACCATGACGAGTGTCTTATACCGTGTGGAGGACCATGGCGAGTGTCTTATACCATGTGGAGGACCATGGTGAGTGCATTATACTGTGTGGAGGACCATGACGAGTGCATTATACTGCATACAGGACCATGGGGAGAGCATTATACTGCGTGGAGGACCATGGGGAGTTCATTATACTGCGTGGAGGACCATGGCGAGTGCATTATACTGCGTGGAGGACCATGGCGAGTGTCTTATACTGTGTGGAGGACCATGGTGAGTGCATTATACTGTATGGAGGATCATGGCGAGTGCATTATACTGTGTGGAGGACCATGACGAGTGCATTATACTGCATACAGGACCATGGGGAGAGCATTATACTGCGTGGAGGACCATGGGGAGAGCATTATACTGCGTGGAGGACCATGGGGAGTTCATTATACTGCGTGGAGGACCATGGCGAGTGCATTATACTGCGTGGAGGACCATGACGAGTGTCTTATACTGTGTGGAGGACCATGGTGAGTGTCTTATACTGTGTGGAGGACCATGGCGAGTGCATTATACTGCGTGGAGGACCATGACGAGTGTCTTATACTGTGTGGAGGACCATGGTGAGTGTCTTAAACTGTGTGGAGGACCATGGTGAGTGTCTTATACTGTGTGGAGGACCATGGCGACTGCATTATACTGTGTGGAGGACCATGGCGACTGCATTATACTGTGTGGAGGACCATGACGAGTGCATTATACTGTGTGGAGGACCATAGCGAGTGTCTTATACTGTATGGAGGACCATGGCGAGTGCATTATACTCTGTGGAGTGTGGAGAGGTGTGGGGCCATTATATTGTATGTAGGCCCATTATACTGCATGGAGGGCTGTGTGGGGGTCACAGTTGGGGGATCATACTATATTGGGGTCACCATACTTTGCCTTTGGAGTTGAGGTGGGGTACAATAGGGTCATTATACTGTGCATGTGGAGGAATTCACCATGGGGGTATCATACTGTGTTTGGGGGACACTTTTGTTGGCATCACACTTTATGGGACAATGAAAGAGAGAACTAGGACATCAGCAGGAGGAAAATTACTATGTAAAGGCTGGAAAGTTGTGAGATCTGTTCTTCTGTGACCCCGACAATTATTTACCTTTTTTTGTTGGTGGGGGGGCCCAATTAGAACTTCTGCTATGGGGCCCCATGATTCCTATGTACGCCCCTGACCACACCCTATATCCTCTCATCTGGTCCTGGCTCTAGAGTCCCTATCTCCATTTGCCATACAATTTGGAACCATATATAAGTCAGTGGCAGGTAGAATTGCTTAAGTTGCAGAACATGTATTTTTCTCTCTCAGTAAGAACTTGCAGCCTTATTTACAAGCAGTAAATTCACCTCATTTAACCCATTGTCGCTGACAGCCAATCTGTGACTATGCCCCTCTCAGGCACTTGATTAAACATCCGCAGATGTTACCCATCTATGACACTTCATGGAGCATCAGCTTATTTTTGAGTAGTAAAATTTAATTGTCTTAGCGGGATATTACCTTTTGCATATTTAATGGAACATCTTAGCATCTGCTTTAATTGAATTCTTGTGACTATGTGCAAATCATTTGTAAATGAAAACTAAACCCGCTATTGTTATTTATTTTTTTTTATATACAAATCATTTACTGTTGCAGAAACGAGGTTTAAAATCTGAATATTACTCTGGCAAAGGGAAAAGTATAAGAATAAAAGCCCTAAAATCCATGTTCTATAGTGTGAAAGGGCTTTGTTGCCCTCTAGTGGCGATTTATTTGAATTGCTATGTAGCAAATCAATTTTTGACAGCGGTATAGAGAACACAGGCTACTGTTAAATAAATGCAATTATATTTTTGGACAGTTTCTGCAAGTAAAATTTATGTATGAGATAGCCAAGTTGATTGTCTATAAAATGATGGTGGTCTCACGTTCGAAACAGTAGTGAATGGTGAGATATGGAGCCTGAAAGTCAAAAGTTCAAAACATTGTTACTCTTTTGCTCGTCAGTGTAGTTTTTATTAAGGAGTCCAAATTAAATTAAACAAAAAAGGTACTCCCTTTTTTGCCACAAACCTCTACTCGACTATCACACTATAAGGGGCTTTCCCAGGTTAATTTCCCTGCAGACGGAAAAGACAGGAAAAGTTAACAACTTAAATCCGAAAAGAAGCAACCTGTGAGTCATTGGATATAACTGTCCCATAGTATACATTGTTTCCGAAATTCTTATTAAATTCCATGGAGTAATGGAAACAGAGTTGAACGCTGTATCTGTAACTCTCATTCACTTTAATGGGAATTACAGAAACAGTGTTGCGAGCCGCTTGGATGTTTCTGTTGTCCTGACCACCTGTGACTACTGTATAGGGACAGATATTGATTGACATGAATGGCTGAGATGGAAAAACTCATTTCATTATGTAAATATTGTGACAGAACTAAAATCAATTCATATTTAAACACAGATTCAGAACCAAGCTCAATTTATAGGAGTCCATGGATTATAGAGGCACTGTCACCTCATCAAAAGTGTCCAGATTTTGCATTTATTTTTTTCCCGCTGATCCACTGAGTACTCCGATGTTATATATATTTTTTAATTTGTCTTCTGGTTTCAGAGATTTGTGTCTTTTTATTTCGTACTATTTTTATGATGTTTGCTAAGGGATGTGTCTTTAGAGTGCTTTAGATTATTACCTTGTGACCATTCCCCCTTTGTAAAGATCATAAAAATTAGCGCTAAATAAAAAGGCCAATCTCTCTGGAACCATATAGCAGATTTAAAAAAAAAAGAAAAAGAGCGGAATACTCAAGGGATCAATAAAGTAGGATCAAAAAGTGGTCACTTTTTGACCTAATGAAAGGTCCCCAGTAACAACCATCAATAAACAATTTTAAAATAGCAAACTCCTGAGATCCAAGAGAGCTATTTAAGATTTATAATAGAGGTAAATGGGAAACAGCAAACCTTCCACCATTTTAGGTGAAAGGAACACCAGTCCAACAATTTGATAGATACTCAGTTTAATAGTTGTTGACAGCTTTTCTTTTGCCGCATTTTTCTGTTCTCTTTTTAAGTTGTCACAGCCTTGGTGGTATTCATGTTATGGCTAAGAAAGAAAATCTCCAGTCCACATGCCTTTTGTCTCAAAGCGGATCAGCATACAAAAATGCACAGCAATATGACAAGTTTAAAAAAGTGGTTTTCTGGACACCAAAGAGTTAAAAAGTGTGATGGTACAGTTTATGAGTAATTGGTAAATAAAGTTTTCGTCATCCCCATTTGACCCCATATGCAGATGTGAGTGTTTATATGGGATTCATGAGAAAGCAAGATATTTAATTGTTAAAGTGATTTCTTTGTTGACTGTTAGTAATGGTCAGTCTAAATACAGTACCAGAACCACATTCAGTACATAAATACAGTACCATATCTAAGGTCAGTCCATAAAAACAGTAACAGAAACAAGCTCAGTGCATAAATACAATACAGGAACCAAGCCTAGTACATAACTATGGTACCAGTACTAAGCTCAGCACATAACTATAACACTAGAACTAAGCTCAACACATAACTTCAGTACAAAAACCCAGTACCAGAGCTAAAATCAATACATAAAAACTGTATGACAAGCAAGCTCACAAGGTACAAGAACCAGGCTCAGTTCATATATATCACATAAAAACCAAGTTCAGTACATAAATCCATAACCATAAATATACTGGCTCAGTATATTAATACGGCTCTAGATCCAATCTCAGTACACAAATATAGTACCAAAGCTAAGCTTGATACATATTGTAGCTGAGCTAAACTCAATATGTAATTATAATACATGTACCTAGCTCAGTAATATATACAGTACATGACTAGAGATTGGTGGAAACCTGGATGTTTGGGTCCAGCAGGTTCAGCAGAATGTCTATTTAAAGTTCGGGTTCGGGTACCAGAACAGAATCCGAACCAGGACCCCATTCATATGAATGTGAGGCCCGGACATCCGTGGTTTCCCGTGCTGTTATCTGCGTGACAGCGCGGGAAACAGGCTCTGATCGGCGGTACATCGTTACCGCTGGTCATTATGTCAGATGTCAGCGTGATTCCAAAACTCTGACTGTAACCCGCGGTAAAAAGCTTACCGCTGGTCACAGGCGTCGGCTGATGAGACTACGACCCCCATCAGCCGAGGCCTGATGCCAGTGTAAACAGCAAACACAGGTGCCGCTGATGGGAGGAGCAGTCTATCATCAGCCGGCGCCTGTGCTCCAAATCAAAAAAAGTTAAAAGTAATAAATAAATATTCAAATTAAAAAAATACAGTTATACTCACCAAGACCTAATCCCTGAAGCCATTGTCCCCAGTAAAAAAACAGAAAATAAAAAAACGCTATAATACTCACCTAATCCCCGATGCCCATGTCACCTGTAAAAAATAATAAATAATAAACCACCATATACTCACCCACCCTCCGTAATCCCGACTGTCCCACGGCGATCGGATCATTCTCGCCCAGCTGTGGTAAGCCGTAAGTGAGGTCATCGGGGCTCATCTGCTGATTGAACTCCGGTGACCTGTTTCACTGCAGCTCAGCACTATACACTGACACAGGAGTGATTACACTCCAGTGTAAGTGTATATGTGACGCCCTGCAGCTGCAGGCTGTCACAGAACTCCTTGGTGTTGCACAGATGGGATTCTCCCCAGTGGCCTCAATATTTTACTGACCGCCCTGGGTCACGGACTGAGCCAGCCACCATGATATTCCCCAAACCGTCATCCATAAGAGGCCCGGCTGCCGAGTACTCCGCGGCCCAGGGGGGCGCGTCATGTTTTGGCATCACGAACAGTATTCCGTGCCCGTTGCCACCGGGTACTGTGCGCCTTTAAAAGACAGTAATACTCACTGTGGTGAAGGTTTCCCGCCATTCCCGAGATTTCCTGCCACTGTCCGCCATCTTCCTGTCGCCGCGCGAGAAGAAGAGGGGCGTAACCGCGGGAATCGGAGAGGCGTAACCTCTGGAAGCGCGCAAAGCCTAGGACACGCCCCGCCCCTGATGTCGAAGCAGGAAGCGTCAGGTCCTGGAAGGAGCCCAGAGGACGCTCTGACCTCAGACGCGAGCGACGCCAGGTCCTGGAAGAAGACCGTCGCCCGCGGAGCTGCGGCCTACCTGATAAAGAAAGTGAAGAAGGTAGGCTCCGGTTCACTAGGGGGACGCAACAATGGCCGACGACCAGCAAGCCACCGGAGCACCGGTTAACGCTCCTGATGCCCAACCTGCTCCCAACGCTGCACAGGCCGGAGCGGCCGCTCCACCAGCAGGGGTCGTGACCCCGTTGATACACATGGCTCTGCCGTATGCCCTAGATGTTCAGAGGGTGACAGAACTTCTGCAGGAGGACACCCTGACTGAACGGGAGGATGACCAGGACAGGTCACCTACCTCCCATCCCCAGGCGCATCCCAGGAGGGGGCGCCCTTGAGCTACTAGTTCCCCGGTAGCTCTCATGCTAAGTATAAGTTAACCTGAACTTCGAGTCCGTGAACTGTGAACGACCCACATTGTAAATAGTTAGCACCTCCTGAGGTGCCCCCTGGTGGTTTTCACAAGACCACCACCATTAAAACCTACTTGGCGTGGCCGAACCAGTGGTCCTACACCAGTCCTGCAGCCTGCCCAGGACCTTCGTTGGGGGTTTGGAGCAGGTCCCCCAAAGCCAGCTTACCCGGATGAGAGGGACACACCTGAGGACGGATCTCATCAAAACTGGTTGCTACAGTAAAGCATAAATAATGTTTATTAAACCTGTTATTGCAACATTCAAGCTACGTGCCTCCCATAAAGGGAAGAAAAATTGTAATGTTTAAAAATATGTTATCCTTGTGTTACCTGTTATACAAAAATTTATTTCTATCCGGGAGTACTGACTTTTACTAGGGGGGAATGTGACGCCCTGCAGCTGCAGGCTGTCACAGAACTCCTTGGTGTTGCACAGATGGGATTCTCCCCAGTGGCCTCAATACATGCAGACACCTCCACCCAAGTCCATTAGATGGAGCCCTGTCAGGTATATATATACTGGGGAGTGGAGTTCAGGAAGTCAGTCAGTGGGAAGCAGTGAGTGTGACACGATGCTGCAGCTCCAGACAAGCTGAAGTCTGTGTGGCTGAAAGCCAGGCTAGGCCCAAGCTGCGGGCTAGTCTGGCCAGTGAGAGCTTAGAGTGGGCTAGAAGGCAAGGAGAAGAGAAGAGCCATGAGGGACAGAGGAGCCACGGAGGGTTCGTCCCCTGTTGCAAGCCGGGCACCGGGCCCGAGCCTATTGGGATCTCTATGCCCAGTAGGGAATCCGGCATACTGAGGAGGATTTCATATCCCTCAGTCCACCCGTGAACAGCGCACACTCAGAGGACTAGGTACCACGAAGGCCCCAGCGTCCAGGGATCGTGGTAACCAGTGGGAAAGCCCTCGCCACCAAGCATACGGGTGAGAGAAACATCAAGGGAGCTAGACCCTGTTCCAGGCAGGTCAGAAGCTCCAGGGAGAGAGACAGGAAGATACAGGAAGGAGGCCTTACACCTGCTCACTGGGGAGCAAGACCAGAAGTGCACACCACCTACATGTACCCCGGACCGTACCTGACTACCAACTGCAGTAAAGGTACTGAAACTATCCCCGGTGTGTGTGTCTGTTCTTCCTCGGACCCGGCTGGGTCCCATCTCCCCAGCATCCACCATCTACCCCTACACTGCCCTGGAGCTAGGTCTACGTGTGGAGAGCCACACCATCCCTGCTGCCGTAACACCAGCTCCAGAGGACTGCTCCGCAGCAGCGGCACCTTCTATCTGCATTCCTCAGGTGGCGTCACGAACTTTCCAAATCCCCTATAAATATCCCCCTTTTACTGACCGCCCTGGGTCACGGACCGGGCCAGCCACAGTGATATTCCCCATACCGGCATCCATAAGAGGCGCGGCTGCCGAGTACCCCGCGGCCCAGGGGGGCGTGTCATAAAGCCTGCTGTCCTCTACAATAGTCACATCAGTGATTGCTGATGTGACTGCTCTAGAACTGACCCAGATCTTCTTGTGACACTCTGGTTTATTTCATCATTTCGGACAGGTGAGGGATATGGTTGTTTTTTATTTTTGTTTTTTTACAGGTGACAATTCAGCATATTGGGCATTAGGTGAGTATTAACAGTTTTTTATTTTTAAATAAATGTGTAAAAAATGGTGTAGACTTTTATTTAAAATAATGGATTTTATTCTGTGTTTATTTAAAAAATTTTTACTCTGGGGTTAGTAATGGGGACGTCTTATAGACGTCTCTCCATTACTAACCACTGGGCTTCATGTCAGCTGCCAATACAAGGCTGACGTGTCCCCAACCCTATTACCCTACTTGCCACTACACCAGGGCAAGTGGGAAGAGCCGAGGCTAAGTGCAAGATTTGCGCATCTTATTGATGCGCCATTTCTGGGGTGGCAGAGGGCTGATGTTAGCATCGGAGGGGGCTAATACTCATGGCACCCGGTTCGTATGGGATAGGTGCTTAGTCCTGCACTACTGAGCATGATTGCAAAAGCAAAGGTGCCGCTTTTCTAATCTACTTTGGACATTATAATGATATTACCATGTCACCTGTAAAAAATAATAAACCCCCATGTACTCACCTATCCCCCCGCAATCCCGAGTGTCCCATGGCGATCAGATCACCCGGCAGCAGGCTATACACTGGCAGAAGCATAATCGCTCCCGTCAGTGTATAGCACTGAGCTGTAGTGAGAGAGGTAACCGGAATTCAATCATCTGATATACACTCTTTCTATACTGAAGAATTTAAAGTACATTAAATCACCATTATGCTTAGTAACAAAATGTTTGACAGCACCAGAGTACGATCCATTTTTTTAGTTATATTATTTAAGTGTTTGGAAATCCGCTGTTTTAATTTTCTAGTGGTACATCCTACATATTGTACTTTGCATAAATCACAATAAATAGAATATACTACATTGTGGGTATCACAGTTAATGAATTCTTGAATATAATAAACATCTCCATGAGAAGAGTAGTGATGCTTCATTATATACAAAATTGGTGTCTTCCATGTTACATGAGGACAGTACCTATAGAAAACTCAGATCTGATCCCATCATTTTTTTTAAAGATTCATTATCTCAAATATTAGATGAGGGAGTGTCTTTGGGCATCATCAATATGATGATAGTGTCTGCCATCACTTACTCTTGTAGTCGGGCATTCCACAGTCTGACTGCTCTAACTGTAAAGAACCCTTTTCGATTTAGCTGCCAGAATCGCCTTTCTTCCACCTGTAATGAGTGCCCCCTGGTGTCAAGGGTGTGTCAGGTGTACTAGACAGTCACTCTGGATCTGGGCGTAGAAGGTCACTGCGCTTGGCATTACAGATGCCTTCTTAATCTTTCTTCCCTCCTGCTGCTGATTGACACACCTTTGGCTAGTTGTTTAAAACACTCAGTTTGCTTATGGGAATCACCGGTGATATTTCTATGTTCCTTTGTGTGGGTTTGGAGCATTAGCAATCGGCTAGCTTCTTCTCTGGTGCCCTTGGAGGACAGTTGGCGTTACTCCTCTGGTGTCTACTTAAGCTAAGTTATCCCCTTTGTTTGTCTACCTTGCTGTCTTTAGTTTATAGTGGGGCCTGGCCAGTGCTCAGCCCTCCCTCTCCCTATCTAGCTCTAGCGTCTTCTCGGGCTTAGGATCCTGCTCGGCGATAGGTGTGGAACCTATATAGGCATGGTAGGGTAGGCAGGGTGATATTAGATCTGCCTAGGCGTTTCCACTCGCCCTATCCCTAGTGTTTGGGCTTCCTCCCCCTCTTCCCTTCATGTTGTACGTAGTCTTTCCCACACTGTGCGTGACACCTGGTCCTTAGTTTGGTCTTTGGAAGGAATAAGTCATGTGCTAGTCCTTTATACTGACCACGCATATATTTATACATATAATTGAGATTTCCTCTGAGATGTCTTTTTTCTAAGCTAAACAAACCCAACTTTTCCAACCTCTCATCATATAGGAGGCTTTCCATCCCTTGTAATAATCTAGTTGCCGCCTTTGAACTGACTCTAACTTCTGAATATCCTTTTTAAAATATAGAGCCTAAAAACTGGATCCCATTTTCTAGATGTGGCCTCACCAGTGATTTATAAAGGAGTAACAATGCTTTGGGATCGCAGGATTTTATCTCTCTTTTTATACACCCTAACATCTTGTTTGCTTTTGCGGCTGCTGCTTGACATTGAGAATTGCTACTCAGCTTACTTGTAACCAGAATACCCAAGTCCTTCTCCTGTTTTGAAGTCCCGAGTATACTCCCATTTAATGTGTATGCAGCAATAGGATTACTCCGTTCTAGGTACATTACTCTGCATTTATCTACATTAAATCTCATCTGCTAAGTGTTTGCCCATTCAGTCATCTTATTCAGATCGTTCTGCAATATCGTAATGTCAAGATCAGATTTTAATATCCTACATAGTTTGGTGTCATCAGCAAAAGCTGACACTTTACTCTCAATCCCATCCCCAAGGTCATTAATAAAGAGGTTAAAAAGAATTGGTTGTAGCACAGTTCCCGCGGCCCCCACTGCTCCCAGTCCCAGTACAGATCCCTGAGGCCCCGACGGCTGACTACAGTATATCTCATGTGGAGAACGTACCATTTATGATGACTCTTTGTTTCCTGCCATTTAGCCAATTCCAATCCTTACCCATCTGCATATAGTTCCCCCAAGTCCTGGCTTGTGTATCTTCAGTATAAGGCTGTTATGTGGTACAGTATCAAATGCCTTTATAAAGTCCAGATAAATCACATCAGCCGCATTGCCAACATCCAGATTTGCACTTAACCCGTCATAGACCCCCCAACATGTTGGTCAGACACGACTTATCGTTCATGAATCCGTGCTGATTATCATTTATTATATTATTCTCTGTGATATAACGCTGCAGGTTATCTCTTATGATGCCCTCAAAAACTTTGCACACTACTGATGTCAGACTTACCGGACGGTAGTTCCCTGGATCCGCCATCTTACCTTTCTTAAATATCAGTACCACATCAGCCATCTTCCAATCCTGTGGCACTACCCCTGTTACCAGAGAGTCTAAGAATATGAGATACAGTGGCCTGTCAATTACTGAGCTCAATTCCCTCAGTATCCGTGGATGAAATGGGGATTTGTCAATGTTTAATTTGTTCAGACACAGGAATCCTTCTTGTGTTAAACTAGTTATATCAGGTGAACTTTGATTTTTGCCTTGTTGAAAGATCCCTTGAACAGACAGTTCATTGGTGAAGTGTCTGTTTAATATCTCAGCCTTTTCTTTGTCCTATATAATTATCAGGTTATTATCATCTTTTAAGAAGCCGATACCATATATTTTTTTCTTTTTGGCATTGATGTATTTATAAAAAAAATTGTGATTTATTTTAATGTCGCTGGCAATTTGTTGCTCTGTAGATAACTTTGCTAGTTTGATTTCCTTTTTACATTTCTTATTTAGGTCTTTATACTCCTGAAATGCTATTTCTGTATTGTTGGCCATCAAGATTTTGAAAGCCTGTTTTTTTGTCTTATTAAACTTTGTACTGTCTTATTTATCCATAATGGTTACTTTTTATTCCTGGACATTTTATTACCAGAGGATTTACATTTTCTACAGGATTCTAGTAGTATTTCCCTAAACATGCCCCATTTATGTTCGGTATCCCCAGTTACCATGACATGGTCCCTGTCTACCCAATTAAGCTCTTCCATTAATTTGTTGAAATCAACTTTCCATAAGTTCCAGGTTTTTGCATTTCCTTTTTTGAATGCTTGATTGAAGATTATATTGAAACTTACCATAGTATTGTCACTGCTTCCCAAATGCTCCCTGACCTGTAGATCTGAAATTGTATCTGGTCTATTTTGACAGAACCAGATCCAGCAGATTACCTCCCCTGGTTGGTTCATCTACCTGCTGAGACAGGTAATTGTCCTGAAATGTAGATAAGAACTTGCAGCTTTTAGGCTGCGTGCCCACTATGCGTTTCTCAAGCGTTTTTGCAACGGAATTTCCGCAGCGAAAACGCTTAAAAAAACGCTTCGTAATACGTGCCCCATGGTCCCCAATGATAATCCGCACGTGCTGTGCACATGCTGCGGAAATTTCCGCTGCGGATTATCATTACGGAACAATACGCAGGATGTCCATTAATTTTGCGGACACGCAGCGCAATCGCCGCCATTGACTTGCATTGGACCGCGTGACATCCGAATTACTGCATCTGCACAAGCGGATATCACACGGTTCAATGTGCGGATGGTACCCCGGTCTGGAGAAGAGGAGACTCTCATCCAGACCTGGGTACCATAGAAACTGTAAAAAAAATAGAATTTAAAATAAAAAATAAAGCTTATACTCACCTTCTGATGTCCTCCCGGTGTTTTCTCCCCTCCGTCTGGTCTGCTGTATGGGTCGGGGTGTTGTGAAGGACCTGCCATGACGTCATTAAGTCATGTGACCTGTCACATGACTCAGTGACGTCAACGCAGGCCCTTCACACCACCGCGAGCCGCCCAAGACACCGGACGCAGCAGAGAAAACACCGGGAGGACATCGGAAGGTAAGTATAATCTTTTTTTTTTATTTTTTACCATTCTTATTCTATTTTTTTTAACTAACTTGATCACACTGCTATAAATCCATGCCGGTTGCATAGATTTATATAGTGTGAACAAGTTGTCAAGCACTTTTCCAAGTGATGCTAAAATCGCTTGGAAAAGCGCTTGATAACCCACATGCAGAAATGCATGTGAAGAACGCTTGACAAACGCTTCTACCTGGCGGGAAAAACGTATGTAAAAACCGCATGCGTTTTTCCTGCCAGGGAGAAGCGGAAAAAATATGCAGCATTTCTGCATCGTGGGCACATAGCCTTAGCACAACTGGAAGATTCTATATCCCATTGAATGTCTGGATAGATAAAATCCCCCATAATGAGGACCCGATTATTATTTGCTGCCTTCTTAATTTGCTGCAGCATTTCATCCTCTACCTGTTCTGTTATATTAGGAGGTTTGTAGCAAACTCCAATTAGCAGCTTTCCATTGTTGCCATCCCCATGTACATTAACCCAGACTACATTGTCGCAGCTCCCCCCAATGTCGTCATTGAGCACAGGGCTTCCGTAGGACCTAACGAAAATACACATTCCTCCACCTTTTCTGTCTTTCTGGTCCTTTCTAAATGTAGTGTAACCCTCTACGTTTGTCACCTATTCATGGTTTTCATCCAGCCAGGTTTCCGTAATGCCCACCACATCATATTCTGTGACCGACATAATAGTCTCCAGGTCATTAATTTTGTTTGCGAGACTTCTTGCTTTTGCCAGCAGACATTTAATACTATCAGCACATTCATTACTCCTACTCAGCCCCCCCTAAATTCTCATTAACCCCTATTGTCTCACTCTCTGTCTACTCTATCTATCCCATTATTAGCACAACTACCCTGCCTCTCCCCAGATGCTAGTTTAAAAGCTCCTCCATCCGTTTGCCCATTTTTCCCCCAGCACAACTGCACCTTCCCCATTGAGGTGTAACCTGTCCTTACCACCATTGAGCTGAGATTTAAATCTGCTCATGTCCTGCCTCCGGCAGCCCTTTTCCTGATGCCCACCACCGGCAAATCAATGTACAGAGCAGGGACTCTGCTCCTGCCTCACCGCTGACATTTTCTTGAAGCCCCGAGCCCGAAGCATCGCACCGCCGGGACACCCCATCCTCCCAGCTCCGAGCCCGCAGCATTGCCCCATTCCTGCCACGGCTTCCTGCAGCATCAACCCTGTGTCACGCAAGGTGTAGGAAAGACTAAGTGCAACACAAAGGGAATAGGGGAAGGGAGCCCAGACACTAGGGAAAGGGGGAGTGGAGACCTTCTAGGTTGATCTGATATCACCCTGACTCCCCTATTGTCACTATATTGGTTCCTCACTAATTGCCGCACAGGAACCTAAGCCCTGTATATCCCTAGCGCTTGGCCCTGGATAGGGAGGGGGGTGAGCACTAGTCAGTCCCCACTAGAAACCAAAGTCAACAAGGGAGACAGACACAGGGAAAGTAACTTAGGTTGAGCCGACTTCAGAGAGATACACCAAATGTCCTCCTAGCACCAGAGAGGAAGTATCAGACTGCAACAGCTCCAAGCTAAACACAAGGGAACATGTGAATATCACCGGCCCCTCTCTGCTGCAAAGTGAAATGATTTA
This sequence comes from Phyllobates terribilis, assembly GCF_046119375.1. Classification (NCBI taxonomy): domain Eukaryota; kingdom Metazoa; phylum Chordata; class Amphibia; order Anura; family Dendrobatidae; genus Phyllobates; species Phyllobates terribilis. The sequence goes on along the minus strand of NW_027362764.1, from coordinate 751,233,789 downwards.
AACACCCGGGGTGTTAATTAGCAGGAGGGAGGTAGCCGCTGGATCCTAGAGTGAGACAGGATCAAAAAGGTGTCTGTAATGCCAAACAAAGAGATATTCTGCAACCAACTGCAGGGCGACTGTCTGTCAGATCTGACACACCCGTGATATTACTCCCTTCTCTACGAGTGGCCTCCGGACACTCAGGACCAGGTTTCTCAGGATAAAGGGTGTGAAATTAATGAACCAACCTGGGAGCACTCACCTCTGATGCTGAAACCCACATCCTCTCCTCTGGACCATAACCCTTTCAGTGCACTAAGTATCGTAGGGAACGATGCTGGAGACGAGAATCCACAATCCTCAAAATCTGAAACTCCAGATTACTATCAACCATTATTGGGGGCGGCGAGAGGGGTGAGGGCTCAAGAGGTTCCACATATTTTTTGAGTAAGGACCTGTGGAAAACATTGTGGACCTTAAGGGCCTGAGAAAGCTAAAGGCGAAACGCTGCTGGGTTAATGACGACAGTTATTTTATAGGGACCAATAAGCCTCAGTCCCAGCTTTAAAGAAAGGACTTTCAACCTGATATTTTTGGTAGACAACTGCACAAAGTCATTCTCATTCAGGTCTGGACCTGGCACGCGTTTTCTGTCAGCCATACATTTATACCTGTCTTCCATGATCTTTAAATTCCTCAGAACCCCCTGCCACACCAAGGAGAACGACGAAGCAAAACGTTCCTCCTCAGGAACGCTCGAAGCTCCTCCCCCAGTAAATGTACCAAACTGTGGATGGTAACCGTATGCACCAAGGAACGGTGACCTGCCAGTGGATTCTTGACGATGATTATTAATGGCAAATTCTGCCAGCGGTAAGAAGGATGCCCAATCCTCCTGCTTTTCGGAGATGAAACACCTGAGGTAGATCTCCAAATTCTGATTGATGTGCTCGGTCTGTCCATTCGACTGAGGGTGGAAGGTAGAGGAAAAGGACAGCTGCACCCCCAGTCGAGAAAAGAATGCTTTCGAGAACTTGGAAACAAACTGGGTCCCCCGATCTGACACAACATCGGAGGAAACCCCGTGAAGCTTCACAATCTCTTTTATAAACACCTGAGCAAGTGTCTTGGCATTTGGAAGTGCAGGTAATACGACGAAGTGAATCATTTTACTGAACCTATCTACAACCACCAAAACAACCATTCAACTGTTCAGTCACATCCCGATCTAATCCTGGCCACCAAAAACGACGAGAGTGGAGGTCCGCGGTTGCCTTACCACCTGGATGACCAGCAAGCACAGAATTGTGATGTTCCTTAATTACTTTGCGTCACAGATTAGATGGTACAAATAACCTTCCTGAAGGGCAGGAGGCAGGGGCGTCTCCCTGAGCCTCCAACACCTCATGCTCCAGTTCAGGAAACAAGGCTGAAATGACTACCCCCTTCTGCAATAGATTCTCATGGTACTTGCCCATTTGTCTCCGAGGGAAGCACTGAGACAAAGCATCAGTCTTGACATTTTTGACCCCTGGACGAAAAGTGACAACAAAATTGAACCTAGTAAAAACAGGGACCATCTGGTTTGATTAGGGTTGAGACATTTAGCTGATTGGAGATATGACAAGTTCTTATGGTCAGTAATAACAGTAATAGGATGGACAGCCCCCTCCAACCATTGTCGCCATTCTTCGAACGCCAATTTGATCACCAAAAGTTCCCTATTACCTACGTCATAATTTCTCTCAGCCGAAGACAATATTTTAGAAAAGAAAGCATATGGACGCCATTTACCAGGGGACAGACCCTGAGACAAGACAGCCCCAACCTTCACTTCCGACGCATCAACTTCTACAATAAAGGGTTGGGGAACATCGGGTTGACTGAGTATAGGTGCCGTGGCATAACAATTCTTTAAACCCTCTCTGACTCAAGGTATACTAATACGTATCTGCGCCCTGGGCCTTATGGGCCAGATACGTATTAGTATGCCCTGGCGATTTCGCCCGCACACAGGCTGTGAGGGTGCGATCACCGCCAGGTGTCAGCTGATTGCCACAGCTGACACCCGGGACTGTGTGCAAGGAGCAGTGCCGCACCGCTCCCTGCACATTAACCCCCGAAATTCGACTTCGATAGCAGCATTGTGGGAGCAAGGGGGGGAGGTAAGCGCCGATACTTACCTCCTCTCCGGCATCCCGCGGTGTCTGTGCTGGGTCCTGGATGTTGTCATGTTGACCTGATGTCGTCATGACAACATCCGGGTCACCAGGAGGCAAAAGGCCACTTTGGTCATGCGCAGTGCGCAACCAAAGTAACTTCTCCCTGTGCAGCGCTGACAGGCAGTATAGCACAGGGATGCTGCTGCATTCCTATGCTATACAGCCGATCAGAATGTAAAAAGTGAAAGTCCTATAGTGGGACAAAGTATAAAATTTCCAAAAGTGTCAGAAATTGAAAAAAATATATAAAAAAAAGTGCAAAAATATAAAAAAAAAAAAAATCCCCAAAAAATGAAAATGCACTGTACTCATAAATAAATATTCTTATGAAAAATAAAAATAAACCAATAAAAGTACACATATTTGGTATCACTGCATCCAGTACGACCTGACCTATAAAACTGTCCCACTAGTAAACCCCTTTAGTGAACACGGTGAAAAAAAAAACGAAGCAAAAAACGATGCTATATCATCATACCGCCAAACAGAAAATGGAATAAAACGCGATGAAAAAGACGAATGTAAATAAAAATGGCACCACTGAAAACGTCATCTTGTCCTGCAAAAACAAGCCACCATACAGCTCCAACAGCCGAAAAATAAAAAAGTTATAGCTCTCAGAATAAAGCGATGCAAAAACTGTTTTTATTGTGTAAAAGCGCCAAAACATAAAAAAATATATAAATGTGGTACCGTTGTGAATGTACTGACCCAAAGAATAAAGCTGCCTTATCAATTTTACCACACGCGGAACGGCATAAAAAAAAAAAAACAATTCCTGAATTGTTGGTTTTTGTTTATTCTGCCTCACAAAATCGGAATAGAAAGCGATCAAAAAATGTCACGTGCCCGAAAATGGTACCAATAAAAACATCAACTTGTCCCACAAAAACAAGCCATCACATGACTTTGTCGGCTGAAATATAGAAAAATTATAGCTCTCAAATTATGGCAATGCAAAAACTAGTCTTTGCCAGAAAAGGGTTTTTTAGTGTGTGACAGCTGTCAATCATAAAAACCCGATATCAATCTGGTATCGCTGTAAAAAGTCATCTAATCACTTAAACAGCACGAGGAACGGCGTAAAAAGTAAACTCTAGGGATAGGGTTGTGCTAGGGTTAGGGTTGTGCTAGGGATAGGGTTGTGCTTGGGATGGGGTTGTACTAGGGTTAGGGTTGTGCTAGGGTTAGGGTTGTGCTAGGGTTAGGGTTGGGTTAGGGTTAGGGTTAGGGTTGAGCTAGGGTTAGGGGTGGGCTAGGGTTAGGGGTGGGCTAGGATTAGGGTTGGACTAGGGTTAGGGTTGGGCAAGGGTTAGAGTTGGGCTAGGGTTAGCTTTGAGCTAGGGTTAGGTTTAGGGTTAGGGCTATGGTTAGTTTTGTGTTGGGGTTGGGATTTTTTCAGAAGTAAAGAAAAAAATGACGATATGGCGATTAGTGTTGAGCGCAAGTGTTCGCTTCTTGAGTTTGCATTGGGTGCTCGAGTATGCACCGAGTATCGCAGGTGCTCGAGTGACATGCTCGAGTCTTCGCCCCATATGTTTTGCAGCTGTTATACAGCCAAAAAAACTTGCGGGGATTGCCTGCCATGCATGAGCGATCCCTGCATGTTTTTTATGGGTGTCTAACTACCGTGAAACATGTGGGCGGGGACTCAAGCATGTCACTTGAGCACCCGCGATACTTGGTGCATACCCGAGTACCCGATGCAAACTCAAGTAGTGAGCACTTGCACTCAAGACTAATGACAACTTATTCAATATGATGACCTAATGTTATCAAATTCTGTGTTGTACATCTGGGTTCAAAATGTTCACTATACCCCTTGATAAAATCCTTGAGGGGTGTAGTTTCAAAAATGGAGTCACTTGTAGGGGGTTTCCACTGTTTAGGCTCAATGTTATAAACTTCTGTGAAGCACCTTGGGGTTCGGGGTGCTCATCACACATCTAGATAAGTTCCCTGAGGGTATAGTTTCCAAAATGTGGTCACTTGTGGGGGGTTTCCACTGTTTAGGCACATCATGGGCTCCCCAAATGCAACATGGCGTCCACTAATTATTTAAGTAAATTTTACATTCAAAAAGTCAAATGGCGCTCCTTCCCTTCCGAACCCTGCCGTGTGCCATAACAGTGGTTTTCCCCAATATATGGGGTATCAGCGTGCTCAGGAGAAATTGCACAACAAATTTTGGGGTCCATTTTTTTCTGATACCCTTGCGAAAATAAAAAAAAATTGGGGTCTAAAGTAACATTTTTGTGAAAAAATGTAAATGTTCATTTTTTTCTTCCACATTCCAAAAATTCCTGTGAAGCATCTGAAGGGTTAATAAACGTCTTGAATGTGGTTTTGAGCACCTTGAGGGGTGCACTTTTTAGAATGGTGTCACTTTTGGGGATTTTCTGTCATAAAGGCCCCTCAAAGTCACTTCAAATGTGATGTGGTCCCTAAAAAAATGGTTTTGTAAATTTGTTGTAAAAATTAGAAATCCGCTGGTCAACTTTTAACCCTTATAACTCCCTAACAAAAAGAAATTTGGTTCCAAAATTGTGCTGATGTAAATTAGACATGTGGGAAATGTTATTTATTAACTATTTTGTGTGACATATCTCTCTGATTTAAGGGCATGAAAATTCAAAGTTTGAAAATTGCGAAATTTTCAAAATTTTTGCCAAATTTCCATTTTTTCACAAATAAATGCAAGTGATATCGAAGAAATTTTACCACTATCATGAAGTACAATTTGTCACGAAAAAACAATCTCAGAAACAGGGGGATATGTTGAAGCATTCCAGAATTGTTACCTCATAAAGTGACAGTGGTCAGAATTATAAAAATTGGCCTGATCACTAATGTGCAAACCACCTTGGGGGGTAAAGGGGTTAAGGAAGAAAAAGTCTGGAAGGAGGCATCCGACCATTTGAAAAAATCAGACCCCTTCCTAGTCATATCAGTAAGGTGTTTCACGATTACTGAGTAATTTTGGATGAACTTCCGGTAAAAAATAGTAAAGCCCAGAAAACGTTGTAGAGCCTTCAGGTTCTCAGGACGGTCCCAATCAAGGACTGCATTGATCTTCTCAAGATCCATCCGAAAACCCGAAGATGACAACAAGTACCCCAAAAACTGCACCTCCTGAATGGCGAAAATACATTTTTCAAGTTTACCATATATTTTGTTATTTCCTAATATCTGGAGCACCTGTTTAGCATGCCCCCGATGTGTCTCAAAATCAGGTGAGTAAACCAAAATATCGTCCAGATAGATCACTACAAACCTCCCCACCAAATGATGAAAAATGTCATTTATGAAATGCTGGAACACTGCAGGAGCATTGGTCAAATCAAAAGGCATCACCAGACTGTTGATATTCCCTTCAGGGGTATTTAACGCTTATTTCCATTCACCCCCTTCTCTGATTCTAACCAGATAGTAGGCTCTCCTTAAAGCCAACTTGGAGAACACCTTAGCGCCCACAACCTGGCTGAACAATCTGGAATCAGAGGAAGAGGGTATGGATCTTGGATGCTAATTTGATTCAATTCCCGGAAATCTAAGCAGCGACGTAGGCCACCATCTTTTTTCTTCTTGAAGAAGAACCCTGCCTCCACGGGTGAAGTTGAGGGCCTAATGTGTCCCTTCTCCAGATTTTCCGCAATGAAATCCTTCATGGCTAGTTTCTCAGGGCCAGAAAGATTATACAGTCTGGACTTCGGTAGTTTAGCTCCGGGGGTCAGGTTAATAGGACAATCATATGCACGATGAGGAGGCAAATCCTGACACCCCTTCTCAGAAAAAAACGTCCTCAAAACCAGACAGAAAAGCAGGTAAGATTTCCGTAGAGACTGTAGCAAGGGAACTATCTAAACAGTTCTCATGGCAGTAATCTCCCCATTCAATGATTTCCCTGGCTTGCCAATCCACCAACGGATGATGCTTTACCAACCAGGGAAGACCCCAGGGAAGACAGTCCAGGACATAGCAAGGGATTATCTCACAATAAACCGACCCCACCCTCAGTTTTACATTATGTACAATCTGAGTAAGCGCTTTCTGTGCAATTGGCGCTGAGTCGATGGCGAAGATGGGAGTAGGCTTAGCTAACGCACAGCAAGCAAGACCATGAGTTTTCACAAACTCAACAGCTCCACTGTCAACAAACACAGAAATTTTCTCATTTTTTCTCTCTAGCACCACCTCTACTGTCAGAAAAAAACGGGAACTGCAGGTTGGCGATAAATGCACCCCTTGCTTATCCAACTCCAGACTACCAAGGGTTAATCGAGTCTCCTTTTGCTTAGGAATCGAAGGACAGGCCCCGATAAAATGTCCCTTTTTCCCACAGAAAAAACATACGCCTTTTTTCTTGCGAATCTCTGGGAAAATGTATGATGCAGATGTGGCGCCCCTGAGGGTTCAGTCACCACAGAGGTACTGCACCTCACCCAGAGGTGTGGTGTCTCCTTCTCTCAGGTAAGGAGGGAGTGCTGCCCGGAACCCCAACACCCACATTCAACACTACACTGCTCCAGGCCGGCTGGAAGGGCAAGATGCATGTGCACAGTGCTGAGCCCTGTCCCTGGCTGGAGTGGGGGGAACCCAAAGGTAGGGGGAACCAGTAGTGGGTGTGGGTGGGGGAAGCAGTTTAGGGGAGCACCATTGTAGGAGATATAAAAAGGGAAGCCATCTTAGGGTGGCAGGTCAGTCAGAGGAGTGAGAGAGGACAGACAGTCAGGGAGCAGAGTCTCTTAGGAGCTCTGCCCCACAAGTGAGGCCTAATGCTAGAGGCCTAGGAGGGGAGCAGAGGAGGAAGGCTCCGATCTATAGAAGGGATCCCAGGGGGTACGGCGAGTGCAGGACGGCACCCATACGCCTCGAATCTGTCAGAAGACGGAGGGATCAGGCCGCAAGAAGGGGACCGGCCCCTGGACCAGCCGTGTTACTCTAGGTCTCGGCTGGAAAAACCGGAGGCTTCTGGCTTTTATAGTTCAGTTGCCAAAGCCTCATTCTAATCTCTGTGAGGGTCAAGCAGGTCCGGGAACTCCAGTAAGACAGGAGGGACTTCAGAGCACCCGAGGGGGACTGAGAGTGGGGAAGCGCAGGGCAGGAAGGAGAAGACCCAGCGTGAAGTCGGTCTAGAGAGGAACACAAGGAAGCGGGGTTCCGTCAAGTGCTCCTAACCTACCTGAGGAAGAGCTGAACCCCCGGTCTGGTGAACGCAGCGCGACGTGGGAGGCTGTAAGCTGGACAGTGCAACCTGAGGAACTTAACAACTGTGAGTAAAGACTCGGATGACTGCACCGCACTGCCTCCGTCCATTATTTCAGCTGTGTCATCTTTCCCCCTGCACTACAATGCCCAGCGCAACCAACAACCCCTACACTGCCCTGGAGCTAGCTCTTCTTGTGGAGAGCCATACCATCCCTGCTGCAGTAACACCAGCTTCAGACGACTGCTCCGCAGCAGCGGCTCCCTTTAGCCGCATTCCACAGGTGGCGTCACGAACACTTCCTAAAAGTACAAACCCCTTACAAATAACATTCTCCGTTTTTGTTGACCGCCCTGGGCCACAAACCGGGCCAGCCGCCGTGATATCCCCCACCAGCATCCATAGGCCTGGCTGCCGAGTACCCCACGGCCCTGGGGGTGCATCACAGAGGCACCCCCTAACTGCATGGGTTCCTCCACCTCCCATAGTACTGGTTCACCACCAGACCACTCCCCCTGCAGAGGTACATAACCCTGATCAGAAGGCCCCGGAGAAGGTGGTCTCACCTGCCTATCCCAAAGGCATCTATCAATCCGTATAGCCAATGACATGGCAGCCTCCAAGGACTCAGGAGTTTCATATAGTGCCAAAGCATCTTTAAACCTTTCAGTAAGGCCCTCACAAATTTGGCTCCTGAAGGGCTGAGTCATTCCATTTAGAATCCGTTGCCCATCTACGAAATTCAGAACTGTTCGTCTTCACTGACAGATTTCCCCGCTGAAGGCGACGTAGCCTAGACTCAGTCAAGGTGACTTGATCAGGGTCATCATAAATGAGGGCCAGGGCCCCAAAAAAAACCTCCACAGACTGGAGACAAACTGAATCCTGCAATAAAGGAAGTGCCCAGGATTGAGGATCTCCCTGCAGCAGTGAGATCACAATTCCCACTCTTTGCTCCTCACTTCCGGAGGAGTAAGGACAAAGTTTAAAGTACAGTTTCCTGGCCTCCTTGAACATAAAAAACTTGTCCCTACCTCCTGAAAACCTGTCCGGGAGGGCAACCTTGGGTTCAGGCTGGACAGGCCTACTTGCAGAGACCCTCACATTAGCAACCAGTAGACGCTAATGCAGTTGCTGAACCTCACTGCGGAGGTCATTCACCTCCAGAGACAGTCAACGGAACTGCTCTGCGTTGTCTGCAACAGAAACCATACAAATGGGAGAGAAAAAAAAACACACAAATAAACCCAAGTGTCAGGTTTTTTTGTTTGTTTTTTCTTAAATGTGCACGGCCGGTGATAATGTCACGCAAGGTGTAGGAAAGACTAAGTGCAACACGAAGGGAACAGGGGAAGGGAGCCCAGACACTAGGGAAAAGGGGGAGTGGAGACTCCTAGGCTGATCTAATATCACCATGCCCTGTATATCCCTAGCACTTGTCCCTGAATAGGGAAGGGTGGGATGAGCACTCGTCAGTCCCCACTAGCAGCTAAAGACAACAAAGGAGACAGACATGGAGAAAGTAACTTAGCTTGAGCCGACTTCAGAGAGATAGCACCAAACGTCCTCCTAGCACCAGAGAGGAAGTAAGTAGACTGCAACAGCTCCAAGCCAAACACAAGTGAACATGTGAACATCACCTGCTGCAAAGTGAAATGATTTAAACACCCAGGCCAGGGTGTCAATTAGAAGGAGGGAGGTAGCCGCTGGGTCCTAGAGTGAGACAGGTTCAAGAAGGTGTCTGTAATGCCAAACAAAGAGATCTTCTGCAACCAACTGTAGGGCGACTGTCTGTCACATCTGACACACCCGTGATACCCTGCCTCTTGTGCCCCCGCTCCACTGCTGTCACCCTCTGGTAAGGTAAATTTGGACTATAAGACAGACACCAATTTTAACACTACAATTTTTTTTTCCATATTTTCATCCCCAAAATTTGGGGTGTGTCTTATAGTCCGAAAAATAAGGTAATTGTTTATATATTTTGATGGATCTGAATGCAGAGATACCAAATATGTGTATTTATTTATTTGTTTTATTTTCAATGGTGCAAAAGAGGGGTGATTTGAACTTTTCTGCTTTTTTTTTGTTTTTTTTTAAAAATCAAATTTTTTACTGATTTCAATAGTCGCCTTAGGAGACCTGAAGCTGTGATCGTCTGATCGCCTATGCTACACATAGCAGGGCTTCAGCTCTGCTATGTGTAGCAAAACTCACAATCTCCTATGAACGCCGACCACTAGATTCACAAAGACAGGCAACTAGTGATGAGTGAAACCCTTAACCGAGCATGTTCGGATGCTTACCGAGTGTAACGGGTCTGGGAGGCGGAACCTCTGAGCAACTATACAAGGGGGCGGTCCTTGTAAGGAAGCGGGTGGCTCCCAGGGAAGACGGGCAGGTAATGACGGCAAGTGACAGGGACAGTCTCTGGGTAGAAGGGCAGGTAGTCACGGCAAGTGACAGGGACAGTCTCTGGGTAGAAGGGCAGGTAGTCACGGCAAGTGACAGGGACAGTCTCTGGGTAGAAGGGCAGGTAGTCACGGCAAGTGACAGGGACAGTCTTTGGGTAGAAGGACGGGTACTCACGGCAAGTGACAGGGACAGTCTCTGGACAGGCAGGTGGTCACGGCTAGTGACGGCAGAGCCTCCAGGTAGGCTAGCAGGCAGGTAGCAGGTGAGCGCTCCTAGGTGAGCAGGCAAGAGTCTCTGGACAGGCAGGTGGTCACGGCAAGTGACGGCAGAGCCTCCAGGTAGGCTAGCAGGCAGGTAGCAGATGAGCGCTCCCAGGTGAGCAGACAGGAGTCTCTGGACAGGCAGGTGGTCACGGCAAGTGACGGCGGAGCCTCCAGGTAGGCTAGCAGGCAGGTAGCAGATGAGCGCTCCCAGGTGAGCAGACAAGAGTCTCTGGACAGGCAGGTGGTCACGGCAAGTGACGGCGGAGCCTCCAGGTAGGCTAGCAGGCAGGTAGCAGACGAGCGCTCCCAGGTGAGCGGGCAGGCTGGTCCATAGACAGACTGACAGGTGTCGGAAGGCAGACCATCGGACCGCAGGCTTGCAAGCAGGTAAACGGATATCTGGCAGGTATCAAGCAGGAATCTGGCAGGTGACTGGCAGGTAACAGGCAGGAATCTGGCAGGTGACTGGCAGGAAACTGGAAACAGGACCTGAGGGCTGAAGCAGAGTGAAGGCTTTGCAACAACATTGCTCGGGCACCTCCATTTTGGAGGAGGTGCCTTATATATGGTGAGGTCCTCCGACCATTGGCCGGGGACTCCTTAGGACGGCGCGCGCGGCCCCTTTAAGAGAGGGGGAGCGCGCGCCCTAAGCACAGTGGCCGGGAAGCAGCGCGCGCTGCCAGCAGAGCGGGAGGAGGACGCCGGGCACGGAGTGGAGAGGTGAGGGGAACAGCGTCCCTGCCTAGCAGGAGGCAGGGACGCCGACGCTACACCGAGTATCTTCGTCATGCTTGAAAACTATGTTCGAGTCGCTGCGGCTGCATTTCTTGCGGCTGTTAGACATCCGCAACACATGCAGGGATTGCCTGTTTGTTAGGCAATCCCTGCATGTGTCGCTGCTGTCTAACAGCCACAAGACATGCATCTGCGGCGGCCCAAATATAGTTTTCGAGCACGCCAAAGATACTCGGTAAGCACCCGAGCATTCTCAGTTAACCCCTTACCTGAGCACATTCGCTTATCACTACAAGCAAACCTATCGGTGACCTTGATCACGTGACAGTGTTGCTGATGGGCGGGATTTATGACGTGTTTCTGGTCGGTGTGTTTTAAATTCCGCTGTCAGTGATTGACAGCAGGATTTAACTGGTTAACAGCTGTGGGTTGAGCGCTGCTTCACCCTCAACTGTGAAAGGCATCAAAGACAAGGATACGACCTTTGACGTACCAGTACGTCAAAGCTCTTGAAGGGGTTAAACCAAACTGCAGAAATTATTTTTCAGTTTCAAATGTGTGCATTTAAGTAAAAAAAAAAATATTTAAAAAATTGATAAATAACACATAACATTCAACACGTTAAGCACTTGGATGGTGGCATTGTCATTATGGACCAAGAGGCTTATTATGCAGAATCCTTACGATTATTAAGTGACAGTAAAACATAAAAATCTAATGGAGGATACTACAAATAAGTATAGAAACAAATTAAAAACCCTATTAGATATAGGTAAAAAAAAATATTATTTCACTACAAGAATTTAAATATTTTTATATTTTAAACCCATGCCTAGCTATGTTTTATCATATACCCAAAATCCATAAAGATAACCGCAATCCATCAGGGAGACCCATTATTTTGGTAACCTCAAATTTATCGGAATACTTGGATCACATTCTGCAAAAATATGTCCCTACCCTACGCACTTAAATTAAAGATACAAACATATATTACAAACATTAAAACAGATTAAGTGGAAACCTTATTACATCGTGGGAACTTTGGATATATCATCCCTATATACAGTAATAGATGCGAAGCGGTGGAATTATTTCTAAAAATGGGTGCAGGAGATTTGGAAATCCCGTTAGAACAAATCAGCTTTATTAAAAAAGCTATTATGTTCATTTTAACACATAATTAATTTAAATATGAAGATCAATTTTATGTACAGCCATGGGGCAGAGCGATGGGGATGAGATTCGCACCAAGTGTCGCAAACCTATATGTCAGCTGGTGGGAACAGGGGATTCTCCTGCCAATAGGAGACTGTGGTGCGGGTCTTGGCCTCTGGAAAAGCTTCATTGACGATACTTATTTTATCTGGTAGGGAGAAGATTCACTTTTAAATGACATTAATAAAAATGATTTAAATTTAAAATTCACCTCCACTACCAGTACAGAACCGTTAACTTTTTAGATATTACTATTTTTATTGATGAAGACTACTACTACTACACGCTACTCGGGATGTTCGGCGAGCACCGAGCATTTCCGGGTTACTCGGGCGGGAGCTCGGGTCTCCGCCCTGCATGTTTGGCGCGCTTTACAGAACCAATGAACATGCAGGGATTGCCAGCCAGTCACTGTAATGCTGCAGCCATGTTGGTTGTGGGCATTACAGTGATTGGCTGGCCACACAGCGTCACCTCGAGTATTTAAAACCGGGCGCCGCCATCTTGGACACAGATGCATGGGATCAGACAGTGTAGGTGACGCGCCCCCTGGGCCAGTGTTGTTTGGGGGATACCCGGAGCCGGATCAGATGGGGGTTGTAGTCTCCGAGTGGCGGTGATCCGGTCCGTGCCCAGGGTGTCAAACTCAGTGTGTGGCAGTCCTACAGATGTTGCTGGATGTTCTTTAGTGTCGACTACGCCACCCGTTGATTTGAGGTCAATACGGCCGCCGCTGCAGCAGGGTCCGCTGAGGCTGGTGGTGTGTGTGCAGCTTCTGGTAGTATAACCCCCAACGGGAGGGGTATAGCCTCAGGGGGTCAGTTGTAGAGGATGGTGGTTGTGGTGGTGCAGTGAGGATGGTAATCAGACTCAGAGTCGGGCTGTGCAGTTCAGGGTTTTTACTTACTGCTGTTGTGCTGGTCACTCCGGCCTTGAGTGACCGCCCGAGCCGTGCTGCGTCCACCAGGTCCTGGACTCGGCCAACCCCCAGGTAATTCTGGAGCGTGATCCTGAGCTCCCTTTCTGACGTTCCTTTTCTCTGGCCTTCCCCACCAGGGATCCACTTATGTCCGGCTCCCTCGGGCCTCTTGTTGGTCAAACCCTTGTCTCTGGGTTCCCTGACCCTATACTCGGTGTGCCTTCGCAGTGGATTTAGTGGGGGGTCGTGGCAGATCCTGCCCACAACCTCCGGTCTCTGGCTGAGGATTAGTGCCCTCCACCAGCTTGGGATCCGGTACCCTTGTGCCAACCCTTCACCCTTCTGGTTGTATTTGGGCTCTTGGGGTTCCCTCTGTCTTTCTCTCTGGGTCCTTCTTTTCTCCTCTCTCTCTTCTTTCAGGACTGCTTGACCCTCTACAACAGACTGACTGGTAACTGTCTGCCTGTCTGACCCTGATCTAAGATGGTTCCCACCTTATATACTCCCTCTATGTGTGAGCTCAGGTGACCAGCACCCAATGAGCTCCTAGCATTACCCAGACTGCTCCCCCTATCTGCCCCTACACTACTGGGATGTTCCACCCCCCTCCCACTCCAGCCAGGGACAGACACTGTCGTACCTGCACATATACCTAGTGGGAGTACCATTGATCTGTCCCCCGGAAATGGGATGTATGTAGTGCATGCAGCCTACTGAGCTCAGTTCCACACTCCATCCTTACCCGGGAGTGGAATACCACACCTCTGGAGTGAGGTGCAATACCCCTGTAGCAGCCGAATCCTCAGGGTGCTACATAGGGAAAGCGCTGCTGAGCTAGGGAGAGATTTATAGTGCGAAATAGTTAGTGTAGGGTCTGTAAAGGCTGCCAGATCAAGCAAACAGTCCTTCTCAGGACTAATATTCATCCCAGATATCAGGCAGGCAGGCAGGCTGTATAGGAGACGCAGTCGTTATACCAGCAAACGCTGCATTACAGTCCTGTGTGCTGCTCCTGTTGCTGAAATTTCTGGACTTAGCTCCAGGTCTCGGGGGACAGGAAAAATCCTTTTTTTTTTCATCTAAATCCTCTTTTTTTTTCCTCCTTCACACTGTACAAATACCCGTCTTATTAACCTTTTGGTGTCGTCCCCCCACCCAAAAAAAAACAGTGTGTCTCTGATTTTTCAGACACAAATATATTTGTTGAAAATAGTCTGGTGAAGGCCAGAGAAACAGAAGTGTGGTTTTGTAGTTCCACGGTGCAAACCTCTGTATTATCCAGTTTTGGGCCTTTTGTATATAAAAAAAACAGTTTGAATGTGTCGCTCACTGTTCTGCCGCAAATATATATATTTTAAAAAGTCTGGTATACACCAGTAAATTATTACTGTGGTTTTGCTGTTCCACGGTAAAAAATCTCTATTATCCTGTTTTTCGCATTTTTTGGCTTTAAAAAAAACAGTAGTGTCTCCTGACTGTTCTGACACAAAAATATATCTGTTGAAAATAGTCTGTTGTAGGCCCGACAAATCCCAGTGTGGTTTTGCAGTTCCACGGGTCAAACCGCTGTAGTATCCAGTTTTGGGCCTTTTGTATGTAAAAAAAAAAACAGTTTGAGTGTGTCGCTCACTGTTCAGCCGCAAATATATATATATAAAATTTTATGTTATACCCCAGTAAACAATAACTGTGGTTTTGCCATTCCACGGTAAAAAATCTCTATTATTCTGGTTTTGGTATTTTTTCAATAAAGAAAAACAGTAATAGTTTCTCCCTGATTGTTCTGATTGTTTAAAAGAGTCGGGTGTAGGCCAGAGAAATAGAACTGTGGTTTTCCTCTTCCACGGTTGTAATCTACTTTTTGTTATCCTTTTTCCGTTCTGGTGATGGTGCGTGCAGAGGACGGGGCCGTGGCCAAGGTGAAAATGTGCCACAACCAACAGCCACATCTTCTTGCTCCCACTTCTTGACCGAATTACTAGGGAAGCACAGAACAACACCAGTATTGCGAACTGATCAATGTGAACAGGTTATTAATTGGATAGCTGATAATACTTCCAGTTACCTGAGCACCACCACCTCCAGTCTGTCTTCCACACGGTCAACTCTTTGTAGCCATGAGTCTCGACCGCATACTCCTCCTCACCCTGATGCTCCTTCCTCCCACCATGCCGAGTGTCGTCAGACAGCAACTGATCCCACACTTGGACACTCTGAAGAGCTGTTCACTGGTCCATTTCCATATTTGTGCCCCTCGCCTGCTCCGCTTGAAGTGGTGGAAGAGGAGATCCCATGTAGCGATGCCCAAATATTTGAACAGCCACGGCCACAGGAAGTCGACGCTGGCAATTTGTCACAAGAGTTGGACGATGACGAGACACAATTGCCAGGAAGTGAGGAGGAGGATTGTGGTGCGCAAGTGGAAGAGGAGGAGGTGGTTGATGATCTAGTAACTGACCCAACGTGGCAGGAGGATATGCAGAGTGAGGCCAGTAGCACACAGGGGGAGAGAGGCAGAGTACCCCAACAGGCAGGAAGTAGCAGTGTGGTGGCCGCAGACAGAAGGCGGGCAACCGTTCCCCGTAACACCAACACGAGGGACGTTGCCAGTACAAGCGGTAGGTCTTCCAGAGTATGGAATTTTTTTAAAGACTCTGCTAATAACCCCAAAAAGGCCATTTGTACCACCTGCCATGCCAGCATCAGCAGGGGTGACAAAACTACCAGCCTGACCACCACCAGGGTCCACGACCAGTGTCAGCGGGTGTCACCACTGCTTCTTCCGCAGTTGTGCGTGTAATAGAACCCCCTGTTGTGTGTGCAAGGCAATCCCCTGTCCATACTGCATATAAAGATGCCCCCTCCTCTCAGTCTTCACTTGTTATGGCAGTTTCTCAAGAAACAGCATCAACGTCCACGTCCCACCGCAGCGTTCAATTGTCCATATCCCAGACCTTTGAACGAAAGCGGAAATTCGCAGCTAACGCCCCACAGGCCACAGTCCTAAATTCGCACATTTCACGACTGCTTGCGTTGGAAATGCTGCCTTTTAGGCTGGTGGAGACGGAATCCTTCCGCAACCTTATGGCGGTGGCCGTCCCTCGGTACTCGGTCCCCAGCCGACACTATTTTGCCCGGTGTGCCATCCCCGCACTACACAAGCACGTGTCCCAAAACATCTGCCGTGCCCTCAACAACGCAGTTACTGGGAGAGTCCACCTGACAACGGACACGTGGACAAGTGCTTGTGGCCAGGGATGGTACATCTCTCTGACGGCACACTGGGTAAACATAGTGGAAGCGGGGACCCATTCGGACCTTGGGACGGAACACATCCTCCCCACACCAAGGATTGCGGGCCCTATGTCAGTCAGAGTTGCCCCCACAGTGTACAGCTCCTGCGAATCATCCTCCTCCTCCTCCTCATGTTCAGCCTCCATCTCAGATATCACCACATCAGTTACAAGCTGGAAGCACTGTAGTACTGCCTCAGCCAAGCGGCAACAGGCTGTGCTGAAACTCATAAGCTTAGGTGAGAAACCTCACACTGCTTGTGAGTTGTGGACAGCTGTGAAAAAGCAGGCAGATCTGTGGCTGAGACCGCTGAACCTACATCCAGGCATGGTCGTGTGTGACAATGGCCGTAACCTGGTGGCGGCTCTGAGGCGAGGCGAGATCACACACGTACCATGCCTGGCTCATGTGCTTAACCTCGTCGTTCAGCGGTTTCCTAAATCGTACCCCGAGTTGCCAGATCTGCTCGTGAAAGTACGCCGCCTGTCAGCTCATTTTCGCAAGTCGGCTACAGCTTCCGCCGCCCTTGCTGTGTTGCAGCAGAGTTTGCAGCTTCCGGCACACCGACTGGTGTGTGATGTCCCCACACGTTGGAACTCGACTATCCACATGTTGCTAAGGATTTGTGAGCAAAAGAGAGAAGTTGTGGAGAACCAGCTGCAACAAGGCCGTCGATATTCAGGTCAGACTCCACACATAAGACCTCAGGAGTGGACCTGGATGTCTGACATATGTACCATCCTGACAAACTTTGAGGAGGCCACCAAGATGGTGAGTGGCGATGACGCCATCATTAGCGTCAGCATCCCACTTGTCTGTCTTTTGCAACACTCTCTGCAGAGAATTAAAGAGGAGGCATTGCAGCCAGAGTATGATGAGATGGATCAAGAAGCCGTAGCGGGGTATTCTCACAAGGAGTGGAAAGTTTCAAAAGATGGTGAGGGAGTACCTTGCCGACCGTACCAGCGTCCTCCGTGATTCCTCTGTGCCTTTTAATTATTGGGTATCCAAGCTGGACACTTGGAATGAACTTGCTCTGTACGCCTTGGAGGTCCTGGCCTGCCCTGCTGCTAGGGTGTTATCGGAGCGTGTTTTTAGTGCCGCTGGGGGAATTATAACTGATAAGCGCACTCGCCTGTCAACTGACAATGCTGACAAGCTGACCCTTATCAAAATGAAGAAGGGCTGGATTGGGCCAGACTTCTCATCACCACCAAATGACAGCAGAGTAACATAAAGGCAAATCCACTGTATTATTTCGGGAGGTGTATTCACATGCACCGCTTCACACCCACACATGGGTATACGCTTCCTCATTTCGGCTGTTTTATGCTCTTCTCCTTATACTCAGCCTCCACCACCACTATACCACCAGGGTGACCGTGGTCCGTCCTGCCATTATTGAAAGTTCCTCCATCCTATTTTTTGTCAGCTTTTGCTTGGAAGGCATAAGCAAAGACTGTGGGAGACCCACTCCCCAATAATTTGAATAATATTTTTAAGATACTGTACTGTATGGCTCTTCCAAGGGGCATTAAAAGCATCTTGTTATACCACTCTGACCTCCACGTCTCTTCTGAGGGGCATTAAAAGCGTCTTGTTATACCACTCTGACCTCCACGTCTCTTCTGAGTGGCATTAAAAGCATCTTGTTATACCACTCTGACCTCCACTTCTCTTCTGAGGGGCATTAAAAGCATCTTGTTATACCACTCTGACCTCCACGTCTCTTTTGAGGGGCATTAAAAGCGTCTTGTTAAGCTACTAGGACCTCCACCACTTTTCCGAGGGGCATTAAAAGCGTCTTGTTAAGCTACTGGGACCTCCATCATTCTTTCAAGGGGCATTAAAAGCATCTTGTTATACCACTCTGACCTCCACGTCTCTTCTGAGGGGCATTAAAAGCATCTTGTTATACCACTCTGACCTCCACGTCTCTTCTGAGGGGCATTAAAAGCGTCT
Organism: Phyllobates terribilis; assembly: GCF_046119375.1. Lineage (NCBI taxonomy): Eukaryota > Metazoa > Chordata > Amphibia > Anura > Dendrobatidae > Phyllobates > Phyllobates terribilis. The sequence continues at coordinate 751,215,573 of NW_027362764.1, read as the reverse complement.
TGTTATGCAACTGTGACCTCCATGTCTCTTCTGATTGGCATTAAAAGTGTCTTGTTAAGCTACTGGGACCTCCACCACTTTTCCGAGGGGCAATAAAAGCGTCTTGTTAAGCTACTGGGACCGCCATCATTCTTTCAAGGGGCATTAAAAGCGCCTTGTTATACCACTCTGACCTCCACGTCTATTCTGAGGGGCATTAAAATCATCTTGTTAAGCTACTGTGATCTCCATGTGTCTTCTGAGGGGCATTAAAAGCGTCTTGTTAAGCTACTGGGACCTGCATCATTCTTTCCAGGGGCATTAAAAGCGTCTTGTTATACCACTCTGACCTCCACGTCTCTTCTGAGGGGCATTAAAAGCGTCTTGTTATACCACTCTGACCTCCACATCTCTTCTGAGGGGCATTAAAAGCATCTTGCTATGCTACTGTGACCTCCATGTCTCTTCTGAGGGGCATTAAAAGCGTCTTGTTAAGCTACTGGGACCTCCACGTCTCTTCTGAGGGACATTAAAACCGTCTTGTTATACCACTCTGACCTCCACGTCTCTTCTGAGGGGCATTAAAAGCGTCTTGTTAAGCTACTGGGACCTCCGCGACTCTTCAAACGGGCATTGCATTTCCTCATAATTTTTGGATGCTTTTGCTTGGAAGGCATAAGCAAATACTATGGGAGACCCACTCCCCAATAATGGGACTTATGTTTGTAATATGCTGTACTGCATGTCTCTTGTAAGAGGCATTGCAAGTTATTCTGTCCTAATTTTTGGAAGCTTTTGCTTGGAAGGCGTAAGCAAATACTATGGAAGACCCACTCCCCAATAATGGGACTTATGTTTGTAATATGCTGTACTGCATGCCTCTTGTAAGAGGCATTGCAAGTTGCTCCGTCCTAATTTTTGGAAGCTTTTGCTTGGAAGGCATAAGCAAATACTATGGGAGACCCACTCCCCAATAATGGGACTTATGTTTGTAATATGCTGTACTGCATGGCTCTTGTAAGGGGCATTGCAAGTTGCTCTGTCCAAATTTTTGGAAGCTTTTGCTTGGAAGGCATAAGCAAATAGTATGGGAGACCCACTCCCTAATAATGGGACTTATGTTTGTAATATGCTGTACTGCATGGCTCTTGTAAGAGGCGTTGCAAGTTACTCCGTCCTAATTTTTGGAAACTTTTGCTTGGAAGGCATAAGCAAAATACTATGGGAGACCCACTCCCCAATAATGGAACTAATGTTTGTAATATGCTGTACTGCATGGCTCTTGTAAGGGGCATTGCAAGTTGCTCCGTCCTAATTTCTGGAAGCTTTTGCTTGGAAGGCATAAGCAAAGACTATGGGAGACCCACTCCCCAATAATAGGAATAATGTTTTTAAGATGCTGTACTGTATGGCTCTTGTAAGGGGCATTAAAACGTTCTTGTTAAGCTACTGTGACCTTCACGTCTCTTCAAAGGGGCATTAAAAGCGTCTTCTTAAGCCACTCTGAACTCCACAGCTCTTCCAAGGGGCATTGAAATGTTGTTTTTAATTACCTTACCTCTAATCTACACGACTCTTCCAACGAGCATTGCATTTCCTCCTAATTTTAGTTAGCCTTTGCTTTTCAATGGAAAGGTGAAAACTAAGGGAGACACACTCCCCAATAATGGGTAGAAGGTTTTTAGAACGCTGTAATCCACGTCTGTTTCAAGGGGCATTGCAGTTCCTCATAATTTTTGGAAAATCTTCCATTCACTGCTTAGGCCAACAGTGCACAGGAGACCCAGTTGCTATAAATGGAAAAAAAGGTTTAGTTAAGACCCTCTGACCTCCATGTCATTTCCAAGAGGCATTGGAGTGCCTCAAAATTTTTGGTAGGCATTGCACTCACTGTATGCCCTATAACTGTGTAGCCGAACTGCTCCTTTTGTTACAGAAACATATCCTACAAGACATATGTGGTTAACTGGCCTGATATTGATGTGAATGGTCCCTGTTCCTCCTGCTCTTTCTCCTTTGCCACTACCTCATCCATCATTTATCACCTGAAGCTTTGTTTTAATGGGAGTCATAGAACTTGGATAGTAGCAGGAAAACATCCAGCAATCCTCGGAGGAGGTAGGATATGCGCCAAAACGCTGACCACCTCAGGCCTAGCCGCTACTACATACATGCGCTTGCATTCCTTGAAAACAAAGCAGATGCTAACTTCTATCATCTTCATCATGCTCCTCACCTTGGCACTCTCAACTCCCCTGATGGAGAAGCCAGGTCCCACCGGAAGAGCCAGGTTCTCTGGTGGGCTCATCCAATGCTGCCCTAAAGCAGGTCAGTCTAAGAAAAGTGTGTGGGGATGTTCCGCGGAGAAATCGGAGTGGCTGGGGACCGTTTATGGACACCCGGCCGCCCACAGGCGGCTGGCGACCGTGTGTGGACATCCGGCCGCGGGGCGGCTGGGGACCGAGCGTGGACACCCGGCCGCCGGGCGGCTGGGGACTGAGTATGGATAAAAGGGCCGCCGACGCAGCCATGACATGGTGGCCGTCGTCTGCCTCCACATGCCTAAAAGGCCCAATTTCAAGTGCAAGCAAGCTAGCAGTATAGTATTGCAGCCTGGGGGTGGGTGGGTGGCAGGTTGCACACTTACGCTTGCATTCCAAGAAAACAAATCAGATGCTAACTTCTATCATCATCATGCTCCTCACCTTGGCATAAACAACTCCCCTGATGGAGAAGCCAGGGCCCACCGGAGGAGTCAGGTTCTCTGGTGGGCTCGTCCAATGCTGCCCTAAAGCAGGCCAGTCTAAGAAAAGTCTGTGTGGATGTTCCACGGAGAAATCGGGGTGGCTGGGGACCGTTTATGGACACTCAGCCGCCCCCAGGTGGCTGGGGACCGTGTGTGGACACCCGGCCGCGGGGCGGCTGGGGACCGAGTGTGGACACCCGGCCGCCCCCTAGCGGCTGGGGACCATGGACACCCGGCTGCGGGGTGGCTGGGGACCGAGTGTGGATACCCGGCCGCCCCCTGGCAGCTGGGGACCGAGCGTGGACACCCGGCCGCCGGGCGGCTGGGGACTGAGTATGGATACCTCACTGCCGAAGCAGCCATGAGGTAGTGGCCAGCTTCGGCCTCCTCAAAACTAAAAGGCCCCATTTCAAGTGCAACCTAGCAGTATGGTATTGCAGCCTGGGGGTGGGTAGGTGGTTGGCTGCATATTTGCGCTTGCATTGCAAGGAATTATGGAGGTACAATTGAACACTGCCCTGGGACAAGGACTTGCACGGGGATAGTTGCAAGTCTGCATCTTCTGATGGGCACACTTTTAGGCAGTAACCTGGGAGTCAGAGATGCTTCCAGGGGTCTTCCCCATGCTGTCCCCATGTCTTTTCAGCACTGTATGCATGTGTCACACAGCACATAGCCAGATAAGGTTGTAAAATGTTAAAATGACATTTCCCGGTGAATGCATTTGTCACAGTTGAAAGCAATACAAAAGTGCAAAAACGCAGAAAAAATGCTAGCCCAAGGTGTGGAGGAGTATTTTTGTTTTTGGTTATTTATTTTACCTTATACACAAGTCTTTACCCTGGAAAAGAAATTCCTTCACATATTTCACAGGAAAAAAAGTTTCACTTTCGTTTTTGAACGTTTTATTGTGAGCCCTTAAAAGTGGCTTAATACCTCTGAACACATTGTTGACAACAGTGACCTGGGGGTCAGAAATGCTTCTTGAGGCGATCCCCATGCTGTCCCCATGTCATTTGAGCACTGTCACTATCGTTTTGGGCACTTTTTAGGCTTTCTACAGACTGCCGGGGGTGCCGCCGCAAAAATGCTCGCGTCTCCCATAGACATTGGGCTCGTTGCTCGGGTCGAGCACCCGAGTATCAAAGCGAGCTCGGGCCGAGCTTCGAGCACCCGAGCATTTTAGTGCTCGCTCAACACTAATGAAGACCACATAGCTACTAAATCTTAGAGTAAGCTGACTAATAGCAACAGCTATATTTTAACAGATAGCTGTCATTTACCTGTATGGCTTGATAACAGCCCTAGGGGGGCAATATATGCGAGTCAGAAGAACTTGTACTAGAATTGAAGATTATTGTGAAGAATCTATTAATATGATTAAAATAATTTGTGCAAAAGGGGTACAGTGAAACAATACTAAAAGAAACAAGTAAAAATATGGAAGAAATACCTAGAAAAAAACTTACTGATCTCCAAAATTAGGAATATACAACCCCTGGCAAAAATTATGGAATCACCAGGCTCGGATGATGTTCATTCAGTTGCTTAATGTTGTTGAAAAAAAGCAGATCACAGACATGGCACAAAACTAAAGTCATTTCAAATGGCAACTTTAGGGCTTTAAGAAACACTAAAAGAAATCAAGATTAAAAATGTGGTACTCAGTAAGGATAATTTTTTTTAGACCAAGCATAGAGAAAAAATTATGGAATCACTCAATTCTTAGGAAAAAATTATGGAATCACCCCGTAAATTTTCATTTCCAAAACTAACACCTGCATCAAATTAGATCTGCTCGTTAGTCTGCATCTAAAAAGGAGTGATCACACCTTGGAGAGCTGTTGCACCAAGTGGACTGACATGAATCATGGCTCCAACATGAGAGATGTCAATTGAAACAAAGGAGAGGATTATCAAACTCTTAAAAGAAGGTAAATCATCACGCAATGTTGCCAAAGATGTTGGTTGTTCACTGTGTCTAAAATCTGGACCAAATACAAACAACATGGGAAGGTTGTTAAAGGAAAACATACTGGTAGACGAAGGAAGGCCTCAAAGCGTCAAGACGGAAACTTAAAGCAATATGTCTCCAAATGAGGAACGAATGGGAGGAAACTGGAGTCAATATCTGTGACCGAACTGTAAGAAACCGTCTAAAGGAAATGGGATTTACATACAGAAAAGCTAAACATAAGCCATCATTAGCACCTAAACAGAAAAAAACAAGGTTACAATGGTCTAAGGAAAAGCAATCGTGGACTGTGGATGACTGGATGAAAGTCATATTCAGTGATGAATCGCGAATCTGCATTGGGCAAGGTGATGATGCTGGAACTTTTGTTTGGTGCCGTTGGTGAGATTTATAAAGATGACTGCATGAAGAGAACATGCAAATTTCCACAGTCATTGATGATATGGGGCTGCATGTCAGGTAAAGGCACTGGGGAGATGGCTGTCATTACATCTTCAATAAATGCCCAAGTTTATGTTGATATTTTCGACAGTTTTCTTATCCCATCAATTGAAAGGATGTTTGGGGATGATGACATCATTTTTCAAGATGATAATGCATCCTGCCATAGAGCAAAAACTGTGAAAACATTCCTTGAATGAAGACACATAAGGTCAATGTCATGGCCTGCAAATAGTCCGGATCTCAATCCAATTGAAAATCTTTGGTGGAAGTTAAAGAAAATGGTCCATGACAAGGCTCCAACCTGCAAAGCTGATTTGGCAACAGATAAAGTTGGAGCCAGATTGATGAAGAGTACTTTTTGTCACTCATTAAGTCCATGCCTCAGAGACTGCAAGCTGTTATTAAAGCCAGAAGTGGTGCAACAAAATACTAGTGATGTATTGGAGTGTTCTTTTGTGTGTTTGTTTTTCATGATTCCATAATTTTTTCCTCAGAATTGAGTGATTCCATAATTTTTCCCTCTGCTTGGTCGGAAAAAAATTACCCTTACTGAGTACCACATGTTACGGATCCGGGTGGTGAACCTCTGTGCTGCAGTGCAAGGAGGGACCAGAGGGGCTTAACTAGGTATCAACTCGGACCGACCAAAGCCGTATGGCGGCTCAATCGACTCCGTGACCAGGGAAGGACCGAGCAGAGGGACCAGGTGCTACTCTGGGGACCGACCTTGTATGAGAGCAGGTGACTCCCATGGGTCAGAAGGCAGAGACTGACTGGTACAGCAGATGAGCACGGCAGGCAGGCTGACGAGAGATCCGGGCAGACGGGCTGACAGACACGGCAGGAAACTAGCAGGAGCCTCTAGGTAGGCTGTCAGGTGGTCACGGCAAGTGACGGGCAGGAGCCTCTAGGTAGGCTGTCAGGTATACACGGCAGGTGCAGGCAGGAGCCTCTAGGTAGGCTGTCAGGTGGTCACGGCAAGTGACGGGCAGGAGCCTCTAGGTACGCCGTCAGGCTGGAGAGTGTCCTTGGCAGGCGGAGACAGGTAGCAGGTGGAGGCTCTGGATAAGCGGACTGGCCAAGCCCATAGACAGACTAGCAGTCTGGGCTGTAAGCAGACTGTCGGGCTGGACTGGTAATCAGGCTGGTGGAGCGGACTGATAGTCAGACTTACTAGACTAGTAGTCAGACAGGCAGCGGGACCTGTGGGCTGAAGCAGAGTTTAGCATACAGAGCAACAACCTTGCACGGGCACCTCCTTATTGGAGGAGGTGCCTTTTATAGGGGAAGTCCTCCGGCCATTGGCCGGGGACTTCTTAGGACGGCGCGCGTGGCCCCTTTAAAATGGCGGGAGCACACACCCTTAGCACGGGGCCAGGGAAGCTGCGTGCACCACCAGCAGCTGCAGGGAGGCCGGAAGACGCCGGGGCAGGATCGCTGGCGGTAAGGGGGACGGCGTCTCTGCCGGGCAGGAGGCAGAGACGCCGATGCTACACCACATTTTTAATCGTGATTTCTTTTAGTGTTTCTTAAAGCCCTAAAGTTGCCATTTGTAATGACTTTAGTTTTGTGCCATGTCTGTGATCTGCTTTTTTTCAACAACATTAAACAACTGAATGAACATCCTCCGAGCCCGGTGATTCCATAATTTTTGCCAGGGGTTGTAGACATGGAGACAAACATTAATGATTTCAACATTCCAATAATAACTCAATACACGCAGGATTGTAGGTTCATCAAACAAATAGTGAGAAAACATTGGTCCTTCTTACAACAAGATAAAACTATAGGAGAACTCATTTCACCCCAACCAAGATTTGTCTACAGAAAAGCAAGAAGTTTGCTAAGTTACATAGCCCTCAGAGTAGTTAAAAAACCACATATAATGGAATAATGTAATGAAAGACAAAAATGTGGGGGGTTTTTTCATGCAAAAATTGAACGTGTTGCTCTACTAAAAACAATAATCCAGTAAATGCTTTTAACCCCTTAGTGACGGAGCCAATTATGTCCTTAATGACCAAGCCAAATTTTTACAATTCTGACCACTGTCACTTTATAAGGTAATAACTCTGGAACGCTTCAACAGATGCCACTGATTCTGAGACTGTTTTTTCATGACATATTGCACTTCATGATAGTGGTAAAATTTATTTGCTATGACTTGCAAAATAGTTAATAAATAACATTTCCCACATGTCTACTTTACATCAGCACAATTTTTGCAACAAAATTTTTTTTGTTAGGAAGTTATAAGGGTTAAAAGTTGACCAGCGATTTCAAATTTTTCAAACGAAATTTACAAAACCATTTTTTTAGGGACCACATCACATTAGAAGTGACTTTGACAGGTCTATATGGCAGAAAATCCCCAAAAGTGACAACCATTCTAAAAACTGCACCCCTCAAGGTGCTCAAAACCACATTCAAGAAGTATATTAACCATTTACATGCTTCACAGGAAGTGAAGCAACATGGAAGGAACACAAATTTTACTTCAGGCCCTGAGTTTTTTATTTTCACAAGAGTAACAAGAGAAAATGAACCACAAAATTTGTTGTGCAATTTCTCCTGAGTAAGACAATACCCCATATGTGGGGGAAAACCACTGTTTGGGCACACTGCAGGGCTCGGAAGGGAAGGAGCGCCATTTGACCTTTTGAATGTAAAATTTGCTTGAATAATTAGCGGACGCCATGTTGCACTTGGAGAGCCCCTGATGTGCCTAAACAGTGGAAACCCCCCACAAGTGACACCATTTTGGAAACTAGACCCCTCAAATAAGTTATCTAGGTGTGTGGTGAGCACCTTGAACACCCAGGTGCTTCACAGAAGTTTAGAACATTGAGCCGTAAAAATAAAATTTTCACATTTTCCCACAAAAATGTGTTTCAACCCCAAATTTTGCATTTTAATAAGGGTAACAGGAGAAATTGCACCATACCGTTTGTTATGCAATTTCTCCTGAGTAAACTGATACCCCATATGTGGGGTAAACCACTGTTTGGGCGCACAACAGGGTTTGCCATTTGACTTTTTGAATGTAAAATTTGCTTGAATAATTAGCGGACGCCATTTTGCGTTTGGGGAGCTCCTGATGTTCCTAAACAGAGGAAACCCCCACAAGTGACCCCATTTTGAAAACTAGACCCCTCAAGGATTTTATCAAGGAGTATAGTGAACATTTTGAACCCAGAGGAACAACAAAGAATTTGTTAACATTAGGTCATCATATTGAAAATGTTGTCATTAGTCTTGAGCGCAAGTGCTCACTACTTGAGTATGCACCAAGTATCGCGGGTGCTCAAGAGACATGCTCGAGTCCCTGTCCCGCATGTTTCACGGTTGTTAGACATCCAAAAAAAACATGCGGGGATTGCTCGTGTATGGCAGGCAATCCCCATGTGGTTTTTTTGCTGTATAACAGCCGCGAAACATGCGGGGTGAGGACTCGAGCACCCGCGATACTCGGTGTATACCTGTTAGAACCTTGCTCTTAGGTTTTTTTTCCTTTGCTGGTCACATGACCTTGTTGGCCTATTTAATCCTGCTCCGCCCTTCTGGCTTTGCTGGACTTCATTGTATATCTACTTTCTAGCTAGCCTGTTCTCTGTGTCTTGCTCTGTTAGTTTGCTTGGTCTACTGACCTCTATGTTCTATATATTTTGTTTGTTCGTCTGTCTGCTACTATTTCTGTTAGGGGGTGTCCCATATTCCTCCCAGTCCTTAGTACTTGTAGGGATTCCTTCCCCACATCTATAGGTCTCTGTACAGACTAGCTTAGGACTTTAGCAGGTCTGATCGCAGGATCAGGTTCCCTGTTACATCGTAGGGAATAAGCTGAGTTCTATCGTAGGGACAGATCTCCTCTCTTTCCTTAGCTCTGGTAGCAGAACATAACAGTAAGTCCAGCCAGCAAATTCTCTAAGGAAAGATTTTTCTGTTCCATCATGGTGTCGGTTCAGGATTTGGTTCATCGCCTGCAGGGACTCTCTCTGGAGGTGGCCGAGCTCCGTCAGCACGTGAGTAACTGTCCTGGAGCACATTTCTTGGAGCCTAAGGTATGTTTGCCGAATTTATTTTTTGGTGAACACCGAGAATTTTTTTCATTCAAAAATGCTTGCTTATTGTATTTTCGTTTGAGACCTAAGTCCTCTGGGGATGAATCCCAGCGCGTAGGGTTCATAATGTCACTTTTGCGCAAAGAGCCTCAGGAGTGGGCCTTTTCTTTGCAACCTAGTGATACATGCTTCAGATCAGTGGATAGTTTTTTTTCTGCTTTGGGACTATTATATGATGATCCTGACCGTGTCGCATCAGCTGAGACTGAGTTGAGACATTTAAAACAAGGATCAGGTAATGTGGAAAAATATTGTACTCATTTCCGTCGTTGGTCTACTCAAACAGGGTGGAACGATTCTGCTCTGAAAAGTTTATTTCCTGCTGGGCTCAGTGAAAGGGTTAAAGACCTGCTAATTGCTTATCCTACACCTGAAGATTTGCAACAGGCTATGCAATTAGCTATACGGGTGGATAGAAGACTGCGTGCAAGGGTTAATGAGAGCAAATCCTCTGCTATGTCAGTTTCTGGTTATAAGAATGTGTGTACTAACAGTGGTGAACCGATGGAGATTGGATCGGTGGCACCTCGCTCTCAAGAAAAAGACCGTCGATTTTTTGAAGGCTTGTGTTTCTATTGCGGAAAATCTGGTCATTTGATTAAAGGCTGTGAGCTTCGTATGAAGAAAGAAAAAAAAATGGTCAGTCATGCCCGTATTGCCTGTTTAAATTCCAAGGGTGTATTTTTAGCTGCTTCCACGATTGCTCAGGAAAAATTAATGGAATTTCGGGTGTTTGTCGATTGTGGGTCTACTCTGAATGTTATTGATGGGGGATTCGTGGAAAGACTCAATTTAAAACCCGAACCTTTATCATCCCCCATTGCTGTGGTTTCTGTGGATGGTTCCCCTTTGAAGAATATTACTCTAACGGTCTGTGAATTTCCTCTCACTATTAATGGTGTTCACCATGAGAAATTGGATTTGGTAGTGTTGAATAACTTGCCTTCTCCAGTAATATTGGGATTGCCCTGGTTAAAATTTCACAATCCTGTACTGGATTGGTCTACCAGTGAAATTAAATCCTGGAGCCATAAATGTTATGACAAGTGTTGTAATGGGCGTATTGCAGCTTTGGATAGGGGAGAATTGCCTGTTCCTATTCAGGATTTTTGGAGAGTTTTTTCTGAGAAGGAATCGCAGGTTTTGCCTCCCCATAGAGACTATGATTGTTCTATTGAATTTGTCCCTGGAGCGACTCTTCCTAAAAGTCGTTTATTTAATCTTACTATTCCTGAGAGGAAGGCTTTGGAGGAATACATACAGACAAGTTTGGCCGCCGGTCACATTAGGCCCTCTAAGTCTCCTGTGGCGGTTGGATTTTTTTTTGTAAAAAAAAAGGACGGCGGTTTACGTCCTTGTCTGGATTTTCGTGAGATTAACAAAATTACTGTACGCAATCCTTACCCACTGCCATTGATTCCTGATCTGTTTAACCAGTTAATGGGGGCCAAGTGGTTCTCTAAAATTGACCTTAAGGGGGCATACAATCTGTTGCGCATGAAGGAGGGTGACGAATGGAAGACTGCTTTTAACACTCCTGTGGGTCATTTTGAGAATCTGGTTATGCCTTTTGGTCTTACTAATGCTCCTGCATTTTTTCAGAATCTGATTAATGACATCCTTAGACCTTTGATCGGTAAAAATGTGGTTGTGTATTTGGATGACATTTTGATTTATTCGCCGGATCTGGAGTCTCATTGGCGGAGCGTGCGTGAGGTATTACAGTTATTAATGGACAATTCGCTTTTTGCTAAGCTGGAGAAATGTGAGTTCGCTGTACAGAGAATTAGTTTTTTGGGCTACATTATCTCCAGCAAAGGTTTTGAGATGGATCCGGTTAAGGTTCAGGCTGTGCAGGAATGGCCTAGGCCTATTGGTTTGAAATCGATACAGAGGTTTTTGAGTTTCGCCAATTACTATAGAAAATTCATAAAAAAATTTTCTAGTATTGTCAAACCTCTGACTGATCTCACCAGGAAAGGTGCTGATGCGGTTCAGTGGTCTTCTGAGGCCATTGAAGCTTTTGTGTATCTCAAGGAGAGGTTCACCTCTGCTCCCATCCTTATGCAGCCTGATGTTACTAGGCCGTTTTTGGTTGAGGTTGATGCTTCCTCTGTGGGGGTTGGCGCAGTATTGTCTCAGGATAACGGGGATGGATTACATCCCTGTGCCTTTTTTTCAAAAAAATTTTCGGAGACTGAACTGAATTACAATATTGGTAATCGGGAATTATTGGCTATTAAACTCGCATTTGAACACTGGCGCCACTTCTTGGAAGGTGCGGAATTTCCCGTTCAGGTTCTTACGGATCATAAAAATCTGATATATCTTGATGCTGCCAAGTGCCTGAATGCCCGTCAGGCTAGGTGGGCACTGTTTTTCTCGCGGTTTAATTTCTCCGTTACTTACATCCCTGGTACTAAGAATGTTAAGGCGGATGCCTTGTCTCGCAGTTTTTCTCCCATAGTCGGTGCTGAGAAAGAGGAGAACATTTTACAAGAAGGTGTTGTGATAGCTGCTTTGGACTCCGTTTTGGAAAATGAGATTCTTAAAGCACAGGAGAATGCCCCTTCTAACACTCCTCATGGGAGGTTGTTTGTGCCTGGGACCTTTAGGAGAGATTTGTTTGTTGAGTGTCACGAATCTCGGTTGGCAGGTCATCCCGGAATCTCTGAGACCAAGAGACTGGTGGGTCGCAGTTTTTGGTGGCCTGGATGGCAGAAGGAAGTCATTAAGTGGGTGCGTCAATGTACTATATGTGCTAGATCTAAGTCCTCACATACTCCTGCTGCGGGGTTGCTTTGTCCTTTGGAGGTTCCCAGTGCTCCTTGGACACATTTGGCTATGGACTTTATAACTGACCTTCCCCCCTCTGAGGGTTTTACTGTCATCTGGGTGGTCGTGGACCGTTTTAGCAAGATGTGTCACTTGGTTCCTTTCGTCAAACTGCCCTGCGCTAAAACTCTCGCTAAGGCCTTTGTCAAGGAAATTGTCAGACTTCATGGCGTTCCTACTGACATTGTTTCTGATAGGGGTCCTCAGTTCGTGGCTCGTTTTTGGCGTGCCTTTTGTGATAGGTTGGGAGTTCATTTGTCGTTCTCGTCCGGATATCATCCTGAATCTAATGGCCAGACAGAAAGGAAAAACCAGGATGTTGAGCAGTTCTTGCGTTGTTTTGTGGCAGACAATCAAGAGGGGTGGTCTGAGTTTCTGCCACTTGCTGAATTTGCTCTGAACAATCATACATCTTCTTCTGCTGGTTGTTCGCCTTTTTTTTGTTGTTCTGGGAGACATCCGTCGTTTGGGTCGTTCTCCAAGTTGGGATCTGCCGTGCCTGAGGAGGAGAATTTTTCCGGTGATTTGGAGAGAGTTTGGACGGATGTGCGTGGTAATCTTCAGGAGGCCAACAGAAAATCTAAAGACTACTTTGATAGGAAACGACAGGAGGTTTTGTTCGCTGTTGGTGACATGGTTTGGTTGTCCTCTAGGAATCTGCGGTTGAGGATTCCTTCAAAGAAATTGGGTCCCAAGTTTGTAGGGCCCTTTAAGGTGCTTCAGGTTGTCAACCAATCTGCTGTTAGGTTGGAGGTTCCTACCTCCTGGAGAATTAATCCGGTATTTCATGTCTCTCTGTTGAAAAAAGCTGTTGTATCGGATTGTGACGCCTCTGCCTCTGTTCCTCCGGTGGTGGAGGACGGGGAATATGAAATTTCTCGCATCCTTAACTGTAGACGGTATAGAGGTAGTTTGCAGTATCTTGTGGCCTGGAAAGGTTTCGGTCCCGAGGATAACTCTTGGGTGAGGTCGGATGATGTTTCCGCGTCCAGACTTATCAGAGTGTTTCACAGGAGATTTCCTGATAAGCCTGGTCCTAGGGGATCCGGAGGATCCTCTTAGAAGGGGGGGTACTGTTAGAACCTTGCTCTTAGGTTTTTTTTCCTTTGCTGGTCACATGACCTTGTTGGCCTATTTAATCCTGCTCCGCCCTTCTGGCTTTGCTGGACTTCATTGTATATCTACTTTCTAGCTAGCCTGTTCTCTGTGTCTTGCTCTGTTAGTTTGCTTGGTCTACTGACCTCTATGTTCTATATATTTTGTTTGTTCGTCTGTCTGCTACTATTTCTGTTAGGGGGTGTCCCATATTCCTCCCAGTCCTTAGTACTTGTAGGGATTCCTTCCCCACATCTATAGGTCTCCGTACAGACTAGCTTAGGACTTTAGCAGGTCTGATCGCAGGATCAGGTTCCCTGTTACATCGTAGGGATTAAGCTGAGTTCTATCATAGGGACAGATCTCCTCTCTTTCCTTAGCTCTGGTAGCAGAACATAACAATACCCGAGTACCCGATGCAAACTCAAGTCGGAAGCACTTGCACTCAACACTAGTCGCCATATCGTCATCATTTTTTTCTTTACTTTTGAAAAAATCCCAACCCTAACCCTAATACAACCCTAACCCTAACACAACCCTAACCCTAATCCTAACACAGCCCTAACCCTAACACAACTCTAATCCTAATCCTAACACAACCCTAATGCTAACCGTAACCCTAACCCCAACACAACCCTAACCCTAATACAACCCTAACCCTAAAACAACCCTAATCCTAACCCTAACACAACCTTAACCCTAATCCTAACCCTAACACAACCCTACCCCTAATCCTAATACAATCCTAACCCTAACACAATCCTAATCCTAACCCTAACACAACCCTAACCCTAATCCTAAATCTAACACAACCCTAATCCTAACAGTAACCGTAACACAAGTCTAATCCTAACACAACTCTAACCTTAACACAACCCTAACCCTAATCCTAACCGTAACCCTAACACAACCCTAACCCTAACACAACCCTAACCCTAATCCTAACCCTAACACAACCCTAACCCTAATCCTAACTGTAACCCTAACCCTAATACAACCCTAACCCTAACACAACCCTAACCCTAACACAACCCTAACTGTAAAGAATGAAAATTTTTTTTTTTTATCTAACTAAGGGGGGGGGGGGGCCAAAGGGGGATTTGATTCATTATTTTTTTTTCTTTTGATCACTGTGATAAACCCTATCACAGTGATCAAAAGGAACCAATAGGGAAAACTCCTTATTGTTGCCGGGTACTGGCCGGCAGATCTTGATGGGCGCACTAAGCATGCGCCCTCCAGAAAGATGACGGAGGGCCAGGGGACAGATCAGGAGATCCGAGGGACGGTAGAGGTACCGGAAGGGCTCGGGGGGCTTCATATCTCTCTCCTCTGACATGAATATCACATGATAATTGTTATGTTCTGCTACCAGAGCTAAGGAAAGAGAGGAGATCTGTCCCTACGATAGAACTCAGCTGAATCCCTACGATGTAACAGGGGACCTGATCCTGCGATCAGACCTGCTAAAAGTCCTAAGCTAGTCTGTACGGAGACCTATAGATGTGGGGAAGGAATCCCTACAAGTACTAAGGACTGGGAGCAAAATGGACACCTCCTAACAGAAATAGTAGCAGACAACGAACAAACAAAATATAAAGAACATAGAGGTCCGTAGACCAAGCAAACTAACAGAGTTAGATACAGAGCGCAGGCTAGCTAGAAAGTAGTTATACAATGAAGTCCAGCAAAGCCAGAAGGGCGGAGCAGGATTAAATAGGCCAACAAGGTCATGTGACCAGCAAAGGAAAAAAAACCTAAGAGCAAGGTTCTAACAATAATATGACATGAATGGTGTGGTTAGACTTGGCTCCAGATGGTTGCCAGGCACAACTCTAGGACAGACTTCAGACACATGGCAGCTGACCCCAAAAAGAGCAGGAAGCTGGAACGGCCAGGAATGGGAAGGCTCATCTGGTACAGGCAGGCACGGCAAGTATACAAGAACAGCAGGTGCTGCCAGGCACATCTGGAATACAGCAAGGCACAGCAGGTACAGGCAGGCAAGGCTTGTATATATGAAGGCTTGGCAGGTGCAGGCTGGCAAGGCTGGTACACAGGAAGGCAGGTGCAGGCAGGCACGACTAGTAAACAAGACTGCAGGTACTGGCAGGCACAGCTTGTATACAGGAAGGCACGGCAGGTACTGGCAGGTACGGTTGGTATACAGGGTGCAGGCGAGCACAGGCAAGTGCAGGTAGGTAGAAGCAGGAACAGGCGGCTATAGGCAGGAACAGGTAGGTACTGGCAGGTGCAGGAAGGTACTGGCAAACAGGGGACCTGACAACTAGCAAGCGTGCAGACAAACTGACAGAACACGTTGCTCAGGCACATACCAACAGGTAGGTGCCTTAAATAATAAGTGTCCTATTGAGATGCAGTGGCATGATCTTAAAAAGGCGGTTCACGCTCGGAAACCTTCCAATGTGGCTAAATTACAACAATTTTGCAAAGATGATTGGGACAAAATTCCTTCAGAACGTTGTAAAAGACTCATTGCCAGTTATCACAAACGCTTGATTGCAGTTGTTGCTGCTAACGGTGGCCCAACCAGTTATTAGGTTTAGGGGGCAATCACTTTTTCACACAGTGCCCTGTAGGTTTGGATTTTTTTTTCCCTTCCCGGCCAATGCAATACTTACGTGGCTTTATTTTTGCCTTGTCCCAGTTAGTTAGTAAGTTAGTGTAGTGTTAGTGTAGGGAGTACAATTGGGGGAGGAAGGTTGAACTTGATGGACCTAGGTCTTTATTCAACCTACGTTACTATGTTACTATGTTTAATAATAAAGAACTTCATTTGAAAACTGCATTTTCTGTTTACTTGTATTATCTTTGTCAAAAATTTCAATTTGTTTTGTGATCTGAAAAATTTAAGTGCGAAAAACATGCAAAATAATAAGAAATCAAGAAGGGGGCAAACACTTTTTCGCACCACTGTATTCATCAAGTTTGATGTCGGACTCTCCCATATCAGCCTGCAGTGTTACGGCACTCGGACATTTGATTACTGTATAGTGTCAGGTGTAAAGACTCCTGATTAACTTCTGACAAAACTGTAGAACATCATTGACAATTTTTGAAGGACTTGGACACGCATCAATAAAATTTTCATTTTAAAATTGACTTTATCCAGTTAAGTCCAAGGAATAACAGCAATGCGCCAATCCTTTTATTCACTCACAGCATCTCAATAAGCAAATAAATGTATACATTTTTCTGGCCATAGTTCATCATCATCCATGGTTTTCGGGGGGTCTCAATGAATAAATGTAGTTACTGTGCCATATAAGAAGGCAACATTGTTTAGACAGAGTCAACATTGTTAGACTGCACTAATGAGAACAATGCCGTGAATTGTCTCATTCATCGAAATCAGCCCAAAATAAGTATATTCATATATATGGAATTTACCCTATGAAAGCTGCAACATGTAAACTTTTCCTAATATTCATAACCTACCCCTGAAGTCAGTGACGTAACTTGAAGCACATGGACCCCAATGGAAAAGCTCCAATGGTGCCCCTAATTATTACAAGGCTTTAATAGCATTGGTCTTTAGTCCAAAGGGACTTTTTGGGACCCTTAGGTTCCAGGGCCAGGGTGCGACTACAACCCCTGCACCTATTGTAGTTACGCCCCTTCCTAATGTCAACCATTGATATCTAATCTGTTGGAGTCCTACCCCTGCACCTCTGCTAATCAGCAAGTTGTGATTGTTCCTGGTACTGCAGCTCACAGATGATTGACAGATGTGCTAGGACTGGAGTCTACACTGATACAGTCCATCAATATTAAAGTCTCGGAAAACCTCTTTCATTTAATAATATACAGTAACTTTGCAGAGTTCAGAGCACACTTCTAAGTCTTAAAGGGGTCGTCCCATTTTTTTGAATGGGTAAAATTGCAAAGTACTAGTAAAAATAAGCAATTTAGTAATTACTAAAAATCCTCTCCGTTCTCAAAAACGGAGGGATTTAACATTTTATGGAGACTGCTAGTTGCGTAGGTTACCGTCCACCATTGCAATATCTGGTAAGGGTATGTGCACACATTGAGTATTTGGATGCAGAAATTTCTGCACCATTTCTGCATCTCTTGACATCTCTTGGCAGGAAAAACGCAGCAGCAAAAACACGCCGTTTTGATGCATTTTCGATGCGTTTTTGAACAGCAATGAATTCTATAGCGATAATAGATAAAGATAGATAATATTCTGAGCACTGGACTACGTCGGATTTGGTGGAAACTTTTTTTTAATAAAGTGGTGAACGAGGGACAGTGTCGGGGGGGTGTTTATTTCAATAAAGTGTTTTTGTATGTGTGTTTTCTTATTCCTTACTGGGTGAGTAATGGGGGTATCTGATAATTACCTCTCCATTATTTACACCAGGGCTTGATGTCAGCTATGTTTTTCGGCAATTCACAGCTGACATCTACCCCAACTACCATAACGCCGATTGCCACCACAACAGGGCATCTGGAAGATCGAAGGTGAAGTTCAAGACTTTGAGCATCTCATGTGATGTTCCACTTCTGTGGTGGCTGCAGGCTGGTATTTTTAGGCTGGGAATATACCTTTCCAGCCTGCTAATATAAACCCGCAGCTGTCTGCTTTACCATGGCTGGTTACAAAAATAGGGGGGTCCCCATGTCATTTTTTGCATTTATTCATCTATTTCATCTTAAAAAGCTGTCCAATAAGCTCCACAGGGTTCAATTTGTAATATGTTAGGGGGTTATGCAATTATATGTCTATATGTCTAAAACGCATGCAAAAAATGCTGCAAATATGCAGCAAATCCGCAATCATTTTTAGACCTGCGTTTTTATAGCGTTTTAAACTGACTTCGTTGAAGTCAATGGTTACAAAAACGCTGGAAGAATTGACATGCAGCAGATTTGATTCTGCACCAAATGTGTAAGTCACAAATCAACGTGTGCATGACATTTCAGGATTCTTATTCTCTTAGCTGGCATCAGGAATCCCTTCAGGTTTTTTGACAAATCTGTGTGGCAAAAACACGATGTATGCACAAATCCTGAGCTCCCCTGATTCTGCCCCTTTTTTTCTGTTTTGTGCTGCGTCACTCAATTGCAGAGATATTCACATTTGATGACTTTGGAGCACACTGTGAAATCTCTGCTTGCAGCTCAACTGGAGATTTCTTCAGAGTTTTCTCTGGGGTGTGAGTTTTCACCCCTCCATCCCAGAAGCTGCAAATCACAGCTAGGCAGCTAATGTAGCCTAGCAGCATCTGGGAACTATTGGTAGCATTTGGGAGGGAGTTGTGAAAGAGCACACCCCAGAGAAGGCTCTGTAGAAACGCCCAGTTGAATTGCAAGCTGAGATTTCACATACCGCACTCCATAATTAATAAATGTGAGTATCTCTGCAATGGAGCGACGCAGCACGAAGCGGAAAAAAAGTAGCAGAATCAGGTGAGCTCAGCAATTTTTACAAGGCATTTAAACTACATTTTTTTTAGTGCGTACTCAGCTGCCTCCATTGGAACACAGTGTGCTTGCAATCTGCACTTGCACCATTGGGAATTTAGTGCAGGCACAACATATTTTAAAGGAGGAGGCTAAGTAACTTGTCTGGTCTCATGCCGCTTCATCAGTGGCTATTTTATTGACTAGAGTCCCATGCGGACAGAGGGTGGTGCTTTACCAATGTGGAAAGTGCACAGAATTCTTACTGTAGCTTTGGATGTGGCTTTAGGAAATGCAAGCAGAGATTTCACATATCGTGCTCCATAACGAATAAATGTGAATATCTCTGCAATGGAGCAAAGCAGCGCAAAACGGAAAAAGGCGGCAGAATCAGGGAAGCTTAGTGAGTGATTTTTATAAGGTATTTAACTCAATTCTTTTTAGCAAGTACACAGCTGCTTACACTGGAACACACTGTGCGCCATAAGGGAATTTAGTGCAGGTGCAACAAGTTTTAGAGGAGGATCTTCTTGAACAGTTGAAAACTGATGTTTTGCTTATCCTATTACGCCATTACTGCTCAGCTGTTACCAGGTCAGGCAACCATTGAAAGTATTCAGTGTATGGAGCCAGAAAACTACAGCTCCATACACTGTGTAGTGGGTATTTATGGGTATTGCAGCTCAGCTGCTATTGAAGTGAATAGGAGCTGAGTTGCAGTACCCAATAGCGACCACTACTTTGCGTATGGAGCTGTGCTTTTACGACTCCATGCACTATTCACTTCATGCCATAGCGGGACATGCAGACAGCTGATCGGTGCTAGTTGTCGGACCCCTTACAATCTGATGCTAATAGGCCATCAATATCATTATTTTGGATCATCCCTTTAACATTTGATGTAGATATTAATGGTGGTGATGGCAATTATTGTTTTTCATATTTTTTTTTAGTAAACCTTGAAAGGGAAGGAGTTAACGCAATCTTTGCTACATGTATGATTTGATGCAGAGATAGTCATGGAACATTCAGTACATCTGTCTTTTGGCACCGTGTACATAAACACTCAGAAATGTACTGTACCACGAGCAGAACATGAAAGCATTAAGGCTTCTATTATGTTATTTTAGATATTAATGTCTGTGACTAACACTTGCGCCTTTGGCATCTCGATCAAAAATGCGGGATGACTCATTCTCCTTTTCCCAGTCTCATGATCGGAGAATTTTTTTTTCTTGCATTCAGTACAGAAGACCTCATCACTATGACCATGTGCACACGGCCATTTCCCTATATAATTGTGAGGAATGCAGAACCAAAGTGCTCAACACAACAGTCCATGACGTACAGATGTGTCCACCCTTACCTTTCTGCAAATTTCACTGAATTTTTTACAATCCAAGTTCAATACAAAATGGCAATATTCTAGAAAAGGTCTCAAGAGACTGCAGTTCACATCACAACCACTGGTTGGCCACACATAGATACATGTAGCATAAACATCTCCCAACAGAGTATCTCAAAATCTTTTTTTTTTTCAAAGCTAATCATCTCGTGATATAGTACGTCGCACCAACCGAAAAGGTAAGACATATTTGTAAATTTATAATGACTAATTTTATTTGTATGGGATTTATATGTTGGAGCAATTCACATTATTTCATAAATATAGGATTTGGGGACAAAATTAGAGTCTCCTAAGTGGAAATGATACATACTTCTGAGCGGCTGAGTAGTGACATACCGATTGATGGTGCAGAGGTTGGGGTTAGACCCAAGTCCTGGTACTTTCTGGGACTCACTTAGACAAATGGATGTTTTAGAGCAGCGTTCCCCAACTCCAGTCCTCAAGACCCACCAACAGGTCATGTTTTCAGGATTTTCTTAGTATTGCCCAGGTGATAATTACATCCCCTGGACAGGTAACAATTCCATCACCTGTGCAATACTAAGGAAATCCTGAAAACATGACCTGTTGGTGGGCCTTGAGGACTGGACTTGAGGAACCCTGTTTTAGAGAGTGTCTACAACTCGTGAACTCCTCTATAAGGCCAAATGGAGAAGAATTTTCTTCTTTTGCTCTTGCGAATCCATACCTACCAAAATCTTGATTGGTACAAAAAGACTGTATAGGTGCATAAGGACCTTGTTAGGAACAGGAAACCTAGAATTTCCTGAAATTAGTTTAGGGTTTAAGTTGCTCAAATCAGCTCAAAAATTCAATTAGCTGCTAAGAGATTTGGCACAAATTGCCCTAAAAAGACATGTGTAGGTCTCTTTTTTTTACCAGAGTCTTCTTGTGAAGAGTGACATTCCTGACAAACCAGTGTAAGGAGATTTATAGGCCATGCAATGCTTCTCTGGGAAATTAAATATGCAAATTGTCTCTTCAGAAAGAAAGAGAACTTGAAGCTATTGGAATTAGCGATCCTAAAAGTCAATATTGACCATTTCACGAGCCTTGCCATAATACTTAGGAGGATAAAAGCCAAACCAGAAACTCAGTTTGCACCACGACAAGGTGTACCCAATCAGGATTGACCCTAACTCTAGTAAGTCCCCTTTATGTGCCAGCAGGCCTCAAAATAGACAGGGACAGAGCTGGACCTAGACCTGACTGTTTTGCACCTGCTTGAGGAAAGCTATATATACAAGATCAGTGTCGGACTGGATTGGAAAGGCCCACCAATAACATTGACTCTTGGGGTCCACTGTTTAACTGCATACAAAAAAAAAGACCTGATCATAGTACTCAAATTTACTTTAGCTTCTATGTAATATTATTTTGGCGAGCTTGTTTACTGAATGATTAGATGAAACCGTTTTCTGCAAATAGCGAATCAAGTGCAATAGCACTGCTCTCCAGCACTCCTTTACAGGAGCGGCCTACCGGAGGATTCTCCTGTTCTCCCGTGGGCCAGTCTGATCCAGGACAAGATGCACAGCCCAAAAGGGTGGGAGTCACGCCCTTATATGAACAAAGTACAATGAACTAAAGCAAAACTGAAAAAAATGGCCATAGTGTGAATGTGCGCCTACACATTGCACATAGACAAACAGGTGTGCCGTCCCTTTTTTGGTTTTGCTTTAGTTCCTTGCATGGACCTTCCTCGTTTTGTCTGTGCATCTTGTCTATTTAGCTTTCCATGGGCAGGTGCAAAACACTTTGGTCTGTTCCCATCTATTTTGAGGCCTGCTGGCGCATAGCGAGGTGAGGTACTAGAGTTATGGACCATCCTCATTGGGTACACCTTGTCGTGGTAGGATGGCTTTTGCGCTTTTTTTTAATCAAAATATTGTAAGTTATTTACATGTACTATTACTATTTATTGACTTACTGCAGGGTATTTGCTCATTGTTTTTTTCCTAGATTTTGTCTGTTAATTGTAACGGGTCTGGGAGGCGGAACCTCTGAGCTACTATACAAGGGGGCAGCCCTTGTAAGGGAGCGGGTGGCAGTCTCTGGATGAACGGACAGGGAGTTACGGTTAGTGATCAGGGCAGTCTCTGGGTAATGGGTAGGTACGACCTGTGATGGCAGAGCCTCCGGGTAGGCTAGCAGGCAGATGGTAGATGTGTGCTCCCAGGTGAGCAAGCGAGAGTCTCTGGAATAACGGGTGGTCACGGCACGTGACGACGGAGCCTCCGGGCTGGCAAGCAGGCAGGTAGCGGAGAAGCGCTCCCAGGTGAGCGGGCAAGAGTCTCTGGAGTAGCTGATGGTCACGGCATGTGACAGCGGAACCTCCGGGCTGGCAAGCAGGCAGGTAACGGAGAAGCGCTCCCAGGTGAGCGGGCAAGCTGGTCCATAGACAGACTGACCGGAGTAGTAAGGCAGACCGTCGGACCTCGGGCAGGCAGGCAGGTAGCAGATGTGCGCTCCCAGGTGAGCGGGCAGGCTGGTCCTTAGACAGACTGACAGGAGTAGTAAGGCAGACCGTCGGACCTCAGACTGGCAGACAGGTAACAAGTCAGGCAGGAATCAGGCAGGTAACTGGCAGGTAACTGGCAGGTAACTGGCAACGGGACCTGAGGGCTGAAGCACAGGTGAGACACAGGTGCAAACAACATTGCTCGGGCACCTCCATTTTGGAGGAGGTGCCTTATATATGATGAAGTCCTCCGGCCATTGGCCGGGGACTCCTTAGGACGGCGCGCGCGGCCCCTTTAAGAGGAGGGGAGCGCGCGCGCGCGCGCCCTAAGCACAGGGGCCGGGAAGGAGCGCGCGCTGCGAGCAGAGCAGGAGGAGGACGCCGGGAAGGAGCGCGCGCTGACAGCAGAGCGGGAGGAGGACGCCGGGCACGGAGCAGAGCGGTGAGGGGAGCAGCGTCCCTGCCTAGCAGAGGGCAGGGACGCCGGCACTACAGTACCCCCCCCTTTAGGCCCCCCCTTTTTTAGGCCAGACAAAAATTTAGCTAGGATGAGAGGGGCATGGATGTTCTCCCGGGGCTCCCACGTTCTCTCCTCAGGACCAAACCCCTTCCAATCTACCAGAAAAAAGGTCTTTCCTCTTACCCTTTTGGTGGCAAGAATGTTCTCTACCTCAAACTCGTCCTCAGCAGAAACCGGAGCAGGAGGCGTACCTGTAGACTTGGAAAAAGAGTTAAGCACCACAGGTTTGAGGAGAGATACATGGAAGGAGTTAGGGATCCGTAAGTTGGCCGGGAGTTTCAATTTATAGGCCACCGGGTTGATCTGACTGATGACCTCCAGTGGGCCGATGAACCGAGGCCCTAACTTATAGGAAGGGATCTTGAGCCGGACATATTTGGACGAGAGCCAGACTTTATCCCCAGGACGGAATTGAGGAGGGTCCAGACGTTTTTTGTCAGCGTGTCTTTTCATACGCTCGGATGACAGAAGGAGTGCGGACCGGGTACTCTCCCATATGGAGGAAAATTTGTTAACAAGAGATTCCGCAGCCGGATTGTCCACCGAGGTGGAGACGGGAAACGGGATCCGAGGATGCTGACCGTAGACTACAAAAAACGGGGATTTGGAGGAAGACTCGCTCTCGTGATTGTTGTACGAGAATTCGGCCCATGGCAGGAGATCCACCCAGTCAGAATGGTGGGCATTAACGAAGTGCCGGAGGTAACTGGTCAGGTTCTGATTGATCCGCTCCACTTGACCATTAGACTGTGGGTGGTAAGCGGAGGAGAAGTCCAGAGTGACATCCAGCAATTTACAAGTGGCTCTCCAGAAACGAGAAGTGAACTGTACTCCTCGATCCGACACGATGTGACGGGGCAGGCCATGAAGACGGAAGATGTGGCGGATAAAGTCTTTAGCCAGCTCGGGTGCAGACGGAAGGCCTGGCAGAGGAATGAAGTGAGCCATCTTGGAAAAGCGGTCAGCGACCACCCAAATGACCGTACAACCGGCAGAGACGGGCAGGTCAGTTATGAAGTCCATCGCTATATGCTGCCAGGGGGCAGCAGGTACTGGCAGAGGAAGAAGGCGGCCGGCCGGCAGATGTCTCGGAACTTTGTTGCGGGCGCAGGACCCACAGGCAGAAACAAAGTCTATTACATCCTTGTGCAGGTTAGGCCACCAGTAGTGCCGGGTAATAAGCTGGAGGGTCTTTTTCTGACCGGCGTGGCCAGCTAGTTTAGACGAATGACCCCAGTGTAGGATCCTCTCCCGATCAGGTACTGATACGAACGTCTTACCAGGAGGGAGACGATTTAGACTCACGGGAGCCACCTGCATTACTCTGGCGGGATCGATGATGTGTTTCGGATCCTCCTCAAGATCAGACACCAGAAAGGATCGAGACAAGGCGTCCGCCTTGACGTTTTTGTCAGCCGGGCGAAAATGAAGGACGAAATCAAAACGAGCAAAAAACAAGGACCACCGAGCTTGGCGCGGGTTAAGTCTCTGGGCATGCTGGAGGTAAGCCAAGTTCTTGTGGTCAGTGTAAATTATTACCGGGTGAAGGGCCCCCTCGAGCAGGTAACGCCACTCCTCCAATGCCAGTTTGATGGCCAATAACTCTCGGTCTCCTATGGAATAGTTGCGTTCTGAGGAGGAGAAGAGTTTTGAGAAGAAGCCACAAGTTACCATCCTCCCGGAAGATGATTTTTGAGTAAGTACCGCTCCGGCTCCAGAGGAGGAGGCGTCAACTTCCAGGAAGAACTGCTTGTTGCCATCTGGGCGATGCAGCACCGGGGCGGAAGAGAAGGCCTGTTTTAGGGAAAGAAAGGCCTCCTCTGCTTCGGGAGGCCACTCTTTGGGATTAGTACCTTTACGGGTGAGCGCAGAAATTGGAGCCGTCCGGGAAGAGAAGTGTGGTATGAAGAGGCGGTAATAGTTGGCGAAGCCCAGGAATCGCTGAATGGCCTTCAACCCCTCCGGTCGGGGCCATTTCTCGATGGCAGACAGTTTCTCAGGATCCATTTGTAGGCCGGTCTGAGAGATAATGTAGCCCAGAAACGGAAGCGAGGTCTGCTCAAAGAGGCACTTCTCAAATTTAGCGTAGAGGTGATTCTGCCGGAGCCTGAGCAGGACCTGACGAACGTCCCTCCGGTGAGTCTGGAGATCCGGAGAGAAGACCAAGATGTCGTCCAGGTACACCACTACGCAGGAGTAGAGAAGGTCCCGGAAGATGTCGTTGACCAACTCTTGAAAGACGGCCGGAGCGTTACAAAGACCAAAGGGCATTACCAGGTATTCATAGTGGCCGTCCCGGGTGTTGAATGCCGTCTTCCATTCATCCCCCTGACGAATACGAACCAGGTTGTACGCCCCACGAAGGTCCAGTTTGGTGAAGATCCTAGCCCCCCTCAGACGATCAAATAATTCAGGAATGAGCGGAAGGGGGTACTTATTCTTCACTGTAATCTGGTTTAAGCCTCTATAGTCTATACAGGGACGGAGAGAGCCGTCCTTCTTTTTGACGAAAAAGAAGCCTGCTCCCGCCGGGGAGGTAGATTTCCGGATGAAACCTCTGGCCAGATTCTCCTCAATATATTCGGACATTGACCGGGTCTCAGCAGCAGATAAAGGATAAATACGCCCACGGGGAGGAGTAGTACCGGGTAGCAGATCGATGGGGCAGTCGTATGGTCTATGAGGTGGTAATGTCTCTGCCTCCTTTTTATTAAAGACATCAGCATAAGACCAATAAGGAATCGGAAGTCCAGGTAGATTAGCTGGGGTAGGAGAGGGACGAACGGGATGGACGGGAACCAGGCAGGTTTTATGACAGTCTTGTCCCCAGCGAAGGACTTCTCCGGTTTGCCAGTTAAGCACGGGTGCATGTCTCTGGAGCCAAGGCAGACCTAGCAAGAGGGCGTGAGAGAGTCCAGGCAGAACGTGAAGGGAGATACTCTCAGAATGCAGCATTCCCACCTGCAGAGTAATGGATTCGGTGATGAGTTGGATGGGGCGAGGTAAGAGGCCCCCATCCACGGCAGCAACAGACAAGGGTACAGCCAGAGGTTTGGTGGGGATGCGGTATTTCTCCACCAGGAACTGTGAAATAAAATTTCCGGCTGCTCCAGAGTCCAGTTGGGCTAGTTCGAAATAACGATTCTCCCCGCAGATGATTGAGACTGACAGCAGCAGGGATGGAGAGGATTTATTTTTGTCTAGATAGACCCCTCTGAGCGAACCTAGACACAGGCGTTCTCCCGACCTCTCCTGGCAGGCACGGATCCGATGCTCCTTACTGCCACAGTAGAAGCAGCTCCCCTCGGCACGGCGTAAGTCCTGACGGGTTTTGACCATCTTGGTCTGGTCGACCTGCATAGGCTCAGGAGAGTGTACCTGGGGAGAAACGGAAGGAGTGACGGGTTTCTGAAAAGTAGGAACTAGACGTGGAAACCCCTTTTCACGGGTAACCTCTTTGGCACGTTCCTGGAACCGTAGGTCAATCCGGGTGGCAAGAGTTATTAGGTCGTCGAGAGTGGTAGGAATGTCCCGACCGGCAAGTTCATCTTTAATATGGCCGGACAGACCCTCCCAGAAGACGGATACCAAGGCGTCGTTATCCCAGGCCAGCTCCGAGGCAAGGGTACGGAACCGTATGGCATATTGGCCCACGGTGAGACCTCCCTGACGGAGGCGTAGCAGTGATGATGCGGATGAGGTCTTCCGTCCGGGTTCGTCGAAGGCTTTCCGGAAAGCCATGAGAAAGGCAGGCAAGTCGGACACCAGGGGGTCTCCTCTCTCCCATAGAGGATTTAGCCAGGCCAGAGCCTCCCCGGTGAGATGGGACATGATAAATGCAATTTTGGCTCGATCGGAGTTAAACTGGTGGGACAATAGTTCAAAGTGCAGGGTGCACTGATTTATGAAGCCCCGAGCCTGGACGGAGTCGCCTCCGAAGCGAGGAGGTGCAGATAGCCGGGGTCCGGGGTAGGATTCCATGGTATTAATGGTCATGGCACTGGCGGAGGTTGCTGGCGGAGCAGGCAGAGTGTCCAGGAAAGAATTGACATTCAGCAGGTGACCCAAGATGGACTCCTGTTGGGACCTCTGACGGGACAGTTCACGACACAGGTCCGAGAGCGAGGGAGCTTGGGTGCCACCGGGTTCCATGGCCCGAGCAAACTGTAACGGGTCTGGGAGGCGGAACCTCTGAGCTACTATACAAGGGGGCAGCCCTTGTAAGGGAGCGGGTGGCAGTCTCTGGATGAACGGACAGGGAGTTACGGTTAGTGATCAGGGCAGTCTCTGGGTAATGGGTAGGTACGACCTGTGATGGCAGAGCCTCCGGGTAGGCTAGCAGGCAGATGGTAGATGTGTGCTCCCAGGTGAGCAAGCGAGAGTCTCTGGAATAACGGGTGGTCACGGCACGTGACGACGGAGCCTCCGGGCTGGCAAGCAGGCAGGTAGCGGAGAAGCGCTCCCAGGTGAGCGGGCAAGAGTCTCTGGAGTAGCTGATGGTCACGGCATGTGACAGCGGAACCTCCGGGCTGGCAAGCAGGCAGGTAACGGAGAAGCGCTCCCAGGTGAGCGGGCAAGCTGGTCCATAGACAGACTGACCGGAGTAGTAAGGCAGACCGTCGGACCTCGGGCAGGCAGGCAGGTAGCAGATGTGCGCTCCCAGGTGAGCGGGCAGGCTGGTCCTTAGACAGACTGACAGGAGTAGTAAGGCAGACCGTCGGACCTCAGACTGGCAGACAGGTAACAAGTCAGGCAGGAATCAGGCAGGTAACTGGCAGGTAACTGGCAGGTAACTGGCAACGGGACCTGAGGGCTGAAGCACAGGTGAGACACAGGTGCAAACAACATTGCTCGGGCACCTCCATTTTGGAGGAGGTGCCTTATATATGATGAAGTCCTCCGGCCATTGGCCGGGGACTCCTTAGGACGGCGCGCGCGGCCCCTTTAAGAGGAGGGGAGCGCGCGCGCGCGCGCCCTAAGCACAGGGGCCGGGAAGGAGCGCGCGCTGCGAGCAGAGCAGGAGGAGGACGCCGGGAAGGAGCGCGCGCTGACAGCAGAGCGGGAGGAGGACGCCGGGCACGGAGCAGAGCGGTGAGGGGAGCAGCGTCCCTGCCTAGCAGAGGGCAGGGACGCCGGCACTACATTAATGG
The DNA here is from genome assembly GCF_046119375.1 of Phyllobates terribilis. Classification (NCBI taxonomy): domain Eukaryota; kingdom Metazoa; phylum Chordata; class Amphibia; order Anura; family Dendrobatidae; genus Phyllobates; species Phyllobates terribilis. Next base: position 751,187,406 of record NW_027362764.1, on the reverse strand, counting down.
CCTCAGTGTGAATGTGCACCTACAGGTATGCACTTATACCAACAGGAGTGACGGCCCGTTCTGTCATTTTCTATAGCACATCATGTTATCCTACATGAATATACTGTTAAATGTTCCAATATGGACTGTACGAGTATATACTATATCGTATAAAACGAGTAAAATTTGGTGAAATTTTATTCCACTTCCTTTCCCAGCCCAAGACTTTATTAAGGAAGAGGAAGAAGTGGCACCTGCCTATTCTTACCCGCCGTCTCTTCCAGAGAAAACAAGGAATAAATCCGCAGGATCTTGTATTGCACTGCCATTCCGTGTACCATTCGTCACATAGTCATAACCATTTTTAATAACTGAGTCATTATGATAAGGGGAGAAGTCGTCAATGACAAGGCCGAGATATAAATTATAACGCCCACTCAATACACAAGGCTGGCGCTATAGTTTAATGATACATTAGGTACAAATAGTTTCCTGTGCTCAGACACATGAAAAGCACTTTATCAATAGAAACTTTTACTTAATCTTCTAAAAAAAAAGTAAAAAAATTAAATATCCGCATCCCTGAGCAAAATTTGGAAAAGATTAATATGCAATGTTGTTAGATTCAAATCACTGCATCATGTAATGATTGTGGACTTTTGGCCCTGGGTTGTAGGACTTGTGGGCTGTAGTATTGTGATTGTATTATTTTGGCATTATTTGAATACCATGTGGCGGCTCTTATTGCATAGCTTTCTTATAGTTGTTTTAAAGGGAATCTGTCAGCAGGTTTTTGCTATGTAATCTGAGAGCAGCATGATGTACAGGCAGAAACTCCAATTCCAGCGATGTGTCATTTACTGGGCTGATTGACATAGTTTTGATAGAATCACTATTTCTGTCTGCTGTAGATCTAGCAGATCTCGGAATGCTTAGCTGTGTATAACCCCGCCTACACCACTGATTGGCTACTTTCTGTGTATAACTCCATCCACACCACTGATTGGCCGCTTCCTGTGTACACTGTATACTGACAGAAAGCTTCTAATCAGTGGTTGGGGTGTGGTTTACACAGAGCAGGAGGACTACTTGGCAGGAGACACCTAGTCGTCTAGTGATAATCTCCTGCTGATAAAACACCAATTTCATTGAAACTCACTGAATGGTGATATTATTTGCAAAGCAGTTTTATTTGGGCACCGTATGGTGTTTGGACAGTCTAAAATATTAGTGTCACAATTCCACATCTCAGTGTGTCTGGGATGCAGTTACTGACGGCTCAGCCTTCCAATCTGGTGCAGGGGCATGGTGAGCTGTCAGTATTTTGATTGACAGCTCAGTCCCAGATTTCTGCCAGATTCAGCTCTGTGTGGTTTGACTCTTTGTGCCTTGTGCTTTGCTTGTAGATCTTTTTGCCTCCTGTCCTTGGACCTTGTTCTGACCTTCCGCTTTGCCTAGCCCCTTTTCTCTGATCTGCTATCCTCCTGGTATTCTGGACCATTACCTGACTACGCCTTTGTCTCTTCGATCTGTTTATGACGTACCCTACTGGCTCTTGACCTTGGACTTCTTCACTACCCTGACTCACGACTTGTCCGTGAGAAGTGACTCAGCCTCACAATTAGGCACTATTTAGTACTGTGCACTGTCTGGCGCTACTATTTGGATGCTGCTCCATACTGTTATTTCTACACAGTATGATGTTTTTAGATGACCACTGTCATGATTACAATTACCTGCATCTTGTTTTTTTTTTATTTTGATTCCCATAAAAACAGACCGTCTCAGATTGATTCACACAAGTAGACAACCACGGGCTATTTTATTTTGTCAATATCTTATGTTATTATTTGAACACTGTATTACGGTATTATTTATGCATCATGTGCTTGTTGTTTCTCAGTTGCTACCTAGCTCGGCGGGTTTTTTTTTGTGTATGGTAATATTTGATACAGAAAACACTATCCTGCCAAAATCCATGCGAAATACTCCTACAAAAGAAGCCTCATTGTTTCAATAGTAAAACCACATCCCGTTTGTACCGCTTGCTCCTTTGTGGCATCCAAGGCGACTTCATTAATTGACATCGGTGTATTGGAGAACTTTGTCTGTGAACTGCAGAGGGTAGCGGCGGCATTTAGATTAGCTCCACTGAATGGGGCTGACCCCTTGTGGACCTACCATGCTTTAATGCCAAGTCCTGAAAGGGCCATAATGACCAGCCTTTTTTTCCCATGTTTTTTACTCTCTACATTTCAGAAGTCATAACTTTTTTTTTTTTAACTTGTACAATGTAGAAGAAATTATATTATTTGTATACGCCTTTTTGTAGCACCTTTAAATTACTGAATAATTAATTGATTATTTTTTACAATGCAAACAGAAAAAAAAAGGAATTTTTGCTTTTTTTTTTGTTTGTTATTTATATTTCATACTAAAAAAACTGTTCAAGAAACAGCTGAGGTTATTCAGCGGTGTGTGATTTGCATCGATTTTTATTATTTCTACCTTTTAAAATGCATTTAATAACATTTTTTATATTTTTAAGGGAGAAGGGGTGCCTTTCACTTTTTTTTAAAGTAATTGATTCTATTTATTTTATGTAATTTTACATAATTTTTCCACCAAAATATCACAAAAAAAATCTTTGGGGAACAACATTCTTCATTGCTTTTTTTGTGCATTTTTTCCCACTGTAACTGAGGCATCCTACCAAGTTGCAGGACCAGAAACTTTAATATCACACCAGAAATTTGTAATGGTGAGGAATTGGAGCTCATGAACAAGAGTTGTAAATTTACTGCACTTAGAAGGTTAAATTGCAAATCATTGGTAGATACTTAGGCTACGTTCCCACAACGAGCTTTTGGTGAGTTTTTGATGTTGCAGATTTTTTGCACCATTTCTGCATCCATTAGGTAAAATAGGTTACATAGCGTAAAAAACTCACCAAAAGCTCATGGTGGGAGGTTCTGTCTCAGATTTCTACTGCGAACTTGGGCGCCAATTCAATACATTGACTACTTACTGCGTGTGAATATACTCTTATGGTAGAAGTGTTGTGGATGAAGAATTTTAAGAAATTCTGGAAAGAAAAACTGCAGCACCGCTCAATTTTAAAATCTGAAGCATGGCAATTTATGATGCGGATATTGCCAAATATTGCATTTTTTGCAAATCTGGAGTCTCATGTAGACATACCTCAACATATGGCAGTGAATCCTATAATCAGTCTATATAGTGGGCAATTTATCCAAGTGACTTTCATATTATAAATGCTTATCAGGAAATCAGACCATGTATTCTCGATTATATGTAACGTGGGAGAGTCACATCTGTCCACCCGATGTCCCAATGACAAGTACCAACCACGAGCCAAAATGAACCCAGTCCGCAATGTAAACTGTTAAATATAACCGTGCTTGATTCACTGCTGTGCTCTGAGCGGAGCCTACTCACACCTACACCCTCAGACAGTGATCTCACCGCCAGCCATGTGCCCGACTCCTGCTCTGTGGACTCACTCAGGAGTCTTCTCATCATTAACTGATGTCGTGCTGTCCTGGATATGACTTTACGTGCCATTTAAAGGCTTAAAATAACATGTAAAATTATACTATGTACTAAGATGTCCCACAATGGGTGGAGTGGACGTATAAAGCTATACATTACTAAGTTGGTAAAAATAAGACACAGATCACACATGCAGGTTTTAATGATACAGTTGTCTTTATTTTAAGTTCCGCTCTTCAAAACTTTATCACATTCTGTCTCATCAGCTGCTACTAAAATTTACGCTGCGCCTTTGATCAGTCTAACTGGCTGCAGCTCCCTATAAGCACAGGCCCAACCCAGATCATAGCAGGCTATGAACAGCCATCATTTGTATAGTTCTGTAACTTGTATAATGGTATAGGCAGAGATAATATGTCAGCAATGACATACTGATTCTAAAATGCAAGTCACTAAACAACCGTTATAATATCCAAGCAAGTTATCACCTACTGAAAGCTTACATAACTATTATAATACTGTCCCTATATAAAATAACTACTATAATACTGCTCCTATATACAAGACTACAACTACTATAATAATGCTCATATGTACAAGAATATAACTACTATAATACTGCTCCTATGTACAAGAATATAACTACTATAATACTGCCCCCTATATACAAGAATATAGCTACTATAATACTGCTCCTATGTACAAGAATATCACTACTATAATACTGCCCCCTATGTACAAGAATATAACTACTATAATACTGCCCCTATGTACAGGAATATAACTACTATAATACTGCCCCCTATGTACAAGAATATAACTACTATAAAACTGCCCCCTATGTACAAGAATATAACTACTATAATACTGCCCCCTATATACAAGAATATAGCTACTATAATACTGATCCTATGTACAAGAATATCACTACTATAATACTGTCCCTATTGTAAGGCGGCAGTATTCACTCCGTGCAGTAACTGAGGCAGTGACCCAAGCAAGTCCAACATAAACAGCTTTTATTTCAGCAACTCACAGGTTAACAGAAAGTCCTCCGGTTCGCAGCCGGGTTAACCGAAGTCCACACACAATGGGCAACGGCCGCGCCGGGCCGCTCAAGCCTGACGGGTGCAGAGCCTTCCCAGGCGTGGGTTCAGCTATACACAGTCCCGCTGAGCTTTCCTGCTATGCCCCTAGCACGTCCCAACACTGAACAACACTAATCCTTACTGCAGGGTTTTTAATGGACCTGTGGCAAGAGCCACTGGAAAACCCGGGTTGGAGGGAGGAGGCCGCCCCACTGCCTTCCTGTAACCTCCTCCAAGAAATGAAGGCCCTGCCGGGTTTTACTAATCTGCCTTAGCCAGATAGCCTGACCAGGTCAATGCTCACCTTCATTCCTGCATTGCAGCCGCAGGTGAGTTTGTGACTGCAATGCACTCCAATGGATTTAATAGGACTCTGTACACATTCTGGGGGATATATAATGTCCCTCGTATATGATCCCGGTCACTGGCTCACATGTCCCCCCCCTCTGTTCAATCTTGTGGGGTTGAACATTTGTCATCATACAGGGTGCCTGGGACAGGGCATCCGCGTTTGCCTGCGACTTCCCAAGGCGATGTTCTACAGAGAAACTGAAATTTTGCAGTGACAGGAATCACCTGGTGACTCGTGCATTCCTCTCCTTGGCGTTCCTCATCCATACCAAGGGTGAGTGGTCCGTCACCAAGCGGAACTGACGCCCGAGTAAATAATAACGTAGCGACTCCAAAGCCCACTTAATAGCTAAACACTCCTTCTCTACCACGCTATAGTTTTTCTCTGCCGGGACAAGTTTTCTACTCAAGTAGGTGACCGGGTGCTCTTCACCATTCACTTTTTCTGACAATACCGCCCTTAGGTCTACCTCCGAGGCATCTGTCTGTACAATGAAGGTTTCCCTGAAGTTGGGGCTGATGAGGATCGGCTGTTCACACAGGGCCAACTTCATGGACTGAAAGGCTTCTTCTGCCTGAGGGTTCCACCGAACCATTACCGATTTTTTCCCTTTCAAGAGATTGGTTAGGGCCGCCGTTCTCCCAGCAAAATTAGGTATAAACCGGCGGTAATACCCAAGGATGCCAAGGAACGCCCTCACCTGCTTTGTACTTGATGGTTTAGGACAGTTTTTTATGGCCTCAACTTTATTGATTTGGGGCTTGATAACTCCTCGGTCAATCACATACCCCAAATATTGGGCTTCCTCTAGCCCTATCGCACATTTATTGGGGTTTGCCGTTAACCCCGCGGCTCTGAGAGAATCCAGCACCGCTTGTACCTGGGATAGATGCGTATGCCAGTCGGTGCTAAAGATGATAATGTCATCTAGATACTCGGACGCGTACTCCTGATGAGGCTTGAGCCCTATGTCCATCAACCTCTAGAATGTAGCCGGGGCCCCATGTAACCCAAAAGGTAAGACCACATAGTGATATAGACCCTCCGGAGTTATGAAGGCAGTCTTTTCCTTTACCGATTTCGTGAGAGGAACCTGCCAGTAACCCTTGGTGAGATCGAGCGTGGTAAAGTATTGGGCCTGCCCCAGTCTCTCAATCAGCTCATCCACCCTGGGCATTGGATAAAGGTCAAACTTCGACACATTAATTTCCGGAAATCGTTACAGAAGCGTAACGATTCGTCTGGTTTCGGAATCAGTACGATGGGGCTAGCCCACTCACTCCGTGATTCCTCGATGTCGTCTAACTGGAGAATTTATTTTACCTCAGCCGTGATGGCTTGCCTCCGGGCTTCGGGTACCCAGTACGGTCTCATTCGCACCCTTTCCCCAGGTTCAGTGACAATGTCATGTTGGAGAACTGTAGTCCTATCCGGTAGCTCAGAGAACACATCGGTATTCTGCTGCACCAGTGAGCGAGCCTCCTGTAGCTGCTGTTTAGTGAGTTAGTGCTGTTTAGACACTTATCCTGACCTCTCCCCCGGACGCATCCCTGGCTGAAGGTAGAGAACTCTCTGGTGATATGCCCGAAGTGAGTGTCTGTAACTAAACACTCTCGATCTTCTCAAGGTTTTAGCAGGTTTCCATGGTAAATATGCTCCTGTTTCCCCCTTCCGGGCTGATACACCCAGTAATTTACCTCCCCCACCTTTTCTCGAACCTCATATGGCCCTTGCCACTTAGCCATGAGTTTACTCTCGGCTGTGGGTACCAGTACTAATACCCGATCGCCCTTGTTAAAAGACCTGATCGTGGCTCTTTTATTATATGTGCGCCTCTGGGCTGCCTGGGCATCTAACAGATGTTCTTTCACGATGGACATGACCGCCGCAATCCGGTCCTGCATACTAGCCACGTGTTCAATTATACTCCTATGTAGAGTCGGCTCTTGTTCCCACGTCTCTTTGGCTACGTCCAACAGACCACTAGGGTGTCTGACGTACAATAACTCAAAGGGAGAGAACCCTGTAGAAGCCCGGGGTACCTCACGGACGGCAAACATCAAATAGGGTAGCAACATGTCCCAATCCCTTCCGTCCTTAGAAACCACCTTTATTAACATGGACTTGAGGGTTTTATTGAACCTTTCTACTAGCCCGTCGGTTTGAGGGTGGTACACCGATGTGCGCAATTGTTTTAATTTTTAGCATTTGCACAGTTCCCTTGTCACCTTGGACATAAAAGGGGTCACTTGATCCGTCAGGATCTCCTTAGGTAGTCCAAGGCGACAAAACATGGCAAACAGCTCCCGTGCAATCAGTTTCACTGAGGTGTGGCGTAGAGGTATAGCCTCTGGGTACCGGGTGGCATAGTCGACAACCACCAGTATATGTTGGTGGCCACGAGCGGATTTTACAATGGGCCCTACTAAGTCCATTGCAATCCGTTTAAAAGGTACGTCTATCACTGGCAGGGGTATCAATGGGCTACGGAAACTTGTGGTGGGTGTGGTCAACTGACATTCGGGGCAGGATTCACAGTACTTTTGGACCTCCGGGCCAAAAGAACCACTGCAAGATATGCTCTTGCGTCTTTTTAACCCCTAAGTGTCCACCCAGCAGGTGTGTGTGTGCCAACTTCAGAACCGCCCGACTGTACGACTGAGGTACCACTAACTGTTTCACGACCTCGTCCCTGATTTTGTCTACCCTATAGAGCAACTCACCGTTGACTACCATGCGTGGAAATACAGTATCTGCACCGGGCAGTTGGGCTACGCCGTTTACCTCTACCACCCTTTCCCGCGCCCGAGTCAGAGTGGGATCCTATAGCTGAGCTGTCCCAAACGTGCCCTGGGGACACTTCCAGCTCAGTGATCGACTTCTCCTGCCAGCACCTCTAGGGGAGACCTATCGGGGTCACACTCTGTCCCTAGGTTGGACATCCCTACGGCAGGTACCCCTGACTCGGGTTCGTCGGGCACAGTGCCTGTAACAAATTTTACCGGGGGAGAGTGGATTTTGTTTTTACACAGAGTCCAGAACAGGGGCAAGTCTCTTCCCAACACAGTCCCATTGGGAAGAGTTTTTACCACCCCCACCACATGTTTTATGTCTCCACATGGCGTGGACAAAACTACCTCCACGATTGGGTACTCTCGGAGGTCCCCATGGATACACACAACCCCGACTGTCTGTCCACTGGTGTTGTCTCCTGCCACCAGTGACCCATGTACCAAAGTCACTAGGCTCCCCGAGTCTAGGAGGGCCTCCATGGGGTACCCATTAACCAGTACCTGGCAGAGTTGAGGTTCACAGTCCGAGGGGTCGGCACTCGCAGTGCGACGGTCTGGGCGTACATTGAGATCCGGCGGTTGTACCCACAGTCCATGGGTTCCGTAGTCAGGGGGCAGTTAGCAACCACATGTCCCGGCCCCTGACACCGCCAGCACCTCATGGTGGAGGTACTGTTAGGTCTTATGACCGTTTTGGTGAGAACCGGTCTCCTGCCACTCTCACTCCAGGATACCCCTTCAGCACGGGTACGGTGCTGACTGCCCTCAGCAGATGAACGCGACCCCTTTCTCGGTTCCTGGGTTGGCAGGGATCGGCGTGACAGCCGTGAGGGGGCAGAGTCTCGGATAAAGTCCTGAGTGGCCCAGTAGCGCTCGATCAGGCTGACCACCTGGTCGAGGGTGCCGGGGTCTCTTTGCCCCACCCAACGTTGGATAGCGGCTGGCAGAGTCCTCACCAGCCGGTCGACCACCACCCTCTCCATCATCTGGGCTGGAGTTAAAGACTCAGGCTGGAGCCACCTCTTTACCAGCTGCAAAAGGTCATAAGCCTGAGACCGGACGAGTCGGGTCTCCACATAGGCCCATGAAAATACCCGCTGAGCCCTCACGTATGTATTGACCCCCAGTCAGGCAAGGATCTCACCTTTGAGCCTCTGGTAGTCCTGGGCGTCCTCCCGACTGAGGTCGAAGTAGGCCTTTTGGGCATCGCCGACCAGAAATGGAGCCACCACATCTGCCCACTGTCTGGCTGGTAGGTTTTCCCGCTCCGCTGTGTGCTCATAAATGGTCAGGAAGGCTTCCACGTCGTCCTCCGGTCCCATCTTCCTCAACGCTGAGCGAACCTTGTCCCGAGCCTCTCGACGTTCCAGGGCTGATGCCGTCGGTGTCTCCCGCAGGGCTGTGAGTTGCTGCACGATCAGCTCATTGGTGTGCTGCTCCTGCTGCTTGAACTGCTCCTGCTGCTGCGTGAGGACCAATTGCCTTAACAGCTCCTCCATTTTGTCCACGGGGTTAGGCTGAAAGGTGGCCGGGCGGATTGTGGTCATGCAGCTGCCGGTGGGGTATACCTCAGTCACTATGCCCGCATTCTCCACCAAGCTGTAAGGCAGCGGTGTTCACACCGTGCAGTAACTGATGCAGTGATCCAAGCAAGTCCAACATAAACAGCTTTTATTTCAGCAACTCTCGGGTTAACAGAAAGTCCTCCAGTTCGCAGCAGGGTTAACAGAAATCCATACACAATGGTTATCGTAGGCAACGGCCGCACAAGGCCGCTCAGAGCCTGACTGGTGCAGAGCCTTCTCAGGCGTGGGTTCAGCTACACACAGGCCCGCCTAGCTTTCCTGCTATACTCCTAGCACATCCCAACACTGAACAACACTAATCCTTAATGCAGGGTTTCTAAAGGACCTGTGGCAAGAGCCACTGGAAAACCCGGGTTGGAGGGAGGAGGCCGCCCCACTGCCTTCCTGTAGCCTCCTCCAAGAAATGAAGGCCCTGCCGGGTTTTACTAATCTGCCTTAGCCAGATAGCCTGACCAGGTCAATGCTCATCTTCATTCCTTCATTGCAGCCGCAGGTGAGTTTGTGACTGCAATGCACTCCAATGGATTTAATAGGACTCTGTACACATTCTGGGGATATATAATGTCCCTCATATACGATCCCGGTCACTGCCTCACACTATGTACAAGAATATAACTACTATAATACTGCCCCCTATGTACAAGAATATAACTACTATAATACTGCCCGTATGAACAAAAATTTAACTACTATGATACTGGCTCTATGTACAAGAATATAACTACTATAATACTGTCCCTATGTACAAGAATATAGCTACTATAATACTGCCCCCTATGTACAAGAATATAACTACTATAATAATGCCCTCATGTACAAGAATATACCTACCATAATACTGACCCCTATGTACAAGAATATAGCTACCATAATACTGCTCCTATATACAAGAATATAACTACTATAATACTGCTCCTATGTACAAGAATATAACACTATAATACTGCCCCTATGTACAAAAATATAGCTACTATAATACTGCCCCTATGTACAAGAATATAACACTACAATACTGCCCCTATGTACAAGAATATAACTACTATAATACTGCCTCTATGTACAAGAATATAATTACTATAATACTGCTCCTATGTACAAGAATATAACTACTGTAATACTGCTCCTATGTACAAGAATATAACTACTATAATACTGCCCCTATGTACAAGAATATAACTACTATAATACTGCTCCTCTGTACAAGAATATAACTACTATAATACTGCCCATATGTACAAGAATATAACTACTATAGTACTGCCCCTATGTACAAGAATATAACTACTATAATACTCTTCCTATGTACAAGAATATAATTACTATAATACTGCTCCTATGTACAAGAATATAACTACTATAATACTGTCCCCTATGTACAAGAATATAACTACTATAATACTGCCCCCTATGTACAAGAATATAATTACTATAATACTGCTCCTATGGACAAGAATATAACTACTATAATACTGCCCCTATGTACAAGAATATAACTACTATAATACTGCCCCTATGTACAAGAATATAGCTACCATATTCCTGCCACTATGTACAAGAATATAACTACTATAATACTGCCCCTATATACAAGAATATAACTACTATAATACTGCTCCTATGTACAAGAATATAACTACTATAATACTGTCCCCTATGTACAAGAATATAGCTACCATATTCCTGCCACTATGTACAAGAATATAACTACTATAATCCTGCCCTCTATATACAAGAATATAACTACTATAATCCTGCCCTCTATATACAAGAATATAACTACTATAATACTGTCCCCTATGTACAAGAATATAACTACTATAATACTGCCCCCTATGTGCAAGAATATAACTACTATAATACTGCCCCCTATGTGCAAGAATATAACTACTATAATACTGCCCCTATGTACAAGAATATAGCTACCATATTCCTGCCACTATGTACAAGAATATAACTACTATAATCCTGCCCTCTATATACAAGAATATAACTAGTATAATACTGCCCCCTATGTACAAGAATATAACTACTATAATACTGCTCCCTATGTACAAGAATATAACTACTATAATACTGCCCCCTATGTACAAGAATATAACTACTATAATACTGCCCCCTATGTACAAGAATATAACTACTATAATACTGCTCCTATGTACAAGAATATAACTACTATAATGCTGCCCCCTATGTACAAGAATATAACTACTATAATACTGCTCCCTATGTACAAGAATATAAAAGTGTGTAAATATGTATTTTTACTTTTCTTTTATTCAAAATGTCTCTTAGAAAATGTGAACATAGCAGCAGCAAAACAATACACACTGGCCGAATTTTGTATAACCCATATGTTACCAGTAGGTGTCACTGTTTGATGTGAGGAAAAACGACATTCCATTTCTTTATCAGCCATGGTATTTCATCAGTCTATTATTACTTTACACTCTTGTCGATTTACAAATTACTCTTGCAATCCATTGGAGGATTTTCTATAATAACTAATGTTCTACTGTTTACTTTTTAGCCTACAGTATTCTATTTGCACTATTATTTATGTCATAAGCTAATTGTTTTGGAAATCATTTTTAGTAGTTTTACTAAAAAAAAATATATTTTCTCAGTGGTTTCACATGGAGTATATGACGACTGTTTTAAAAAATATAAAAAGACGATAACTATGATATTATTAACGGTCTTCAGCTCGATCTTGAGCCATGACGACTTGAAGGATGAATGCTCTGTAGGAAGATTGATCTTGTGCAAGCCTAGATAGGTCCACCAGGGTCTTCTACACTGTTACTGTCATAGTATCAAGCCATCGGGTTCCTGGTCTTACTCTTCGCCTTGTTCCTTCAATTCTTCCAACCATGATGTCTTTCTCCAGTGATTGCTCTCTTCGTATGATGTGTCCAAAGTAGGCAAGCTTGGTGACACGTGCTTCAAGTGACATGTTTGGCTTGTTTTATTCCAAAATGTATTTGCTTTTCCTTCTTGCCATCCATGATATTGATAACAACATCCTTCTCCAGCACCATATTTCGAAGGTGTTGATTCTTCTTCTGTCTTCTTTTACCCTCCAGGTTTCGCATCCGTAAGTTACTATAGAAAAAACAGACTATATACGAGCAGTGTCTTCATCGCCAGTGAAATGTTCCTCGATTTGAAGACCTTGTCCAGAGACTTCATTGTTGATTTGCTCATAGCTATTCTCCTATTGACGTCCGGTGTCGTCTCTCCATCTTGAGTGATCATTGAACTGAGTAGGTTGAAGTCCTTTACAACTTCCAGTTCATTGTCGTCCATCTGAAATGTGTCCCGGTCGTACCTGGCAGTGGTCAATATCTTTGTCTTCTTTGTGATGAGTAGCAGTCCCATGTTCGAGCTTTCCATCTTGACACTCTGTAATAAGTCCTTGTTGCTACCAATGTTGTATCATCTGCGTATTTAAGATTGTTGCTGATTCGTCCAGCAATTTTGATTCCTTCTTTTTTTCGGCGAGTCCAGCCTTCCTGAAAATAGCTTCCTCATATCAATTGAAGAGGAATGGTGACAGAATGCTGTCACGGGTGTGTCAGAGGTGAGAGACAGTCGCAATGCAATTGGTTGCAGGAGATCTCTACGTTTGGCGTTACAGACATCTTCTTAGTGGTTGGCTCTCTCTAGGACCCAGCGGCTACCTACCTCTGGCTAATTAGCTCCCTGGCCTGATTGTATAAATACCTGATGTGTCTGAGAGGGAGGTGCTGGCGATATTCACTACTACTTGTAAGGCTTTAGCAAGAACAGTACTTCGTCCTCTCTGGAACTTGAGGCCGTGTGCGCATTTGTCTGGAGTCATCTAAAGCTAAGATGTTTGTCTAACCTTGTTGTCTATAGAGTTTAGTGGAGCTCGTTTAGTGCTCATCTCTTCCCTTCCCTAGCCTTAGCCATACGCCAGGGAAAGTCAGGGCGAGACAAGCGTGCGGTGATTGGTGAAGAGCCAATATAGGGACAGCAGTTGAGACAGGGTGACCCTAGACCAGACTAGGAGGTCTCTACTCCCACCTTTCCCTAGTGTCTGGGCTCCCTTTCCCTCTTCGCTCTGTGTTGCACTAAGTCTTTCCCACACCCTGTGTGACAGATGCAGCCTTGTCTGATGCCTCGCTCTACTCTGATCCACGTCATGTTGCCATGTTTCGTTCGGGCTGTTGCTTCTTGGTCGATGTAAAGTTTCCTAATGAGGCTGATCAGATGGTTCGGCACATCCATATCCTTCATGGTGTTCCAAAGTTTCTGGTAATCAACACAGTCGAAGGCTTTGCGGTAGTTGATGAGGTAAAAATAAATCTCCTTGTTGTATTCTTTGGCCTTTTCCATTATCCATCTAATGTTAACAATTTCATGTCTTCTTCCTCTGCCTTTTCTGAATCCTGCTTGTTCCTCCTGCAGCTCTTTGTCAATGTAAGGCTGTTGCCATCTTTGTAGGATCTTCAGTAGCATTTTGCTGGTATGAGGTATGAACGCAATTGTGACGCCCTGTGGCTGCAGGCTGTCACAGAACTCCTTGGTGTTGCACAGACGGATTCTCCTCAGTGGCCTCAATACATGCAGATGACTCGCCCCCTGGGCCCCGCGTACACGTGTAGTGGGTTACCCGGAACCAGGTCTCTGGGGGATGCTGGGGTTTGTAGTCTCCGTGGCGGCGACCCGGTCCCGTAGCTCAGGGTGGTCAAACCAGTGGCAGTCTATTTGTAAGGTTTTAAGTTAATTGTCCGACTATGCCACCCGTGGATTGCGGTCAGTGCGGACCGCTGCTGCAAGGCAGACCGCTGGGGCTGATGGGGTATGCAGCTGAGGTGGTGTGACTCCCCACGGGAGGAGTGCGGCCCCAGGGCAGAGAATGTGGATGCTGGGAGTGATGGTGCGGGCGTCCCAGTACTAATAGTGCTGACGCGGTGAGAAAGTACAGAGACAAGGTGTTGCAGTTCAAATGCTTTACTCACAGTTCTCATCCAGGTCACTTGTGCGCAGGTAGGACCGCCCGAGCCGTGCTGCGTCCACCAGGCAAGGGGCTCGGTCAACCCCCAGGTAATTCCGGAGTGTGGCCCAGGACTCCCTTCTATTCCTTTCTCTGGCCGTGCCCCACCAGTGACACTACTTTTGTCCAGCTGCCACGAGCCTTCTCTTGGGAGGGCTTCGTGCTCACTGCCCTGACCCTATGTGGTATGCCTTTCTAGTAGGTGTAGTGAGGGGTCGCACCAAGATATGATCGCGACCGCCGGTCCTTGGCTGAGGATTAGTCGCCTCCACCAACTTGGGATCCGGTACCCTGTTCTGCCAACCCGTCACCCGCAATCTCCTGGGCCTTTGGGGTTCCTTCTGCCTTCATGTCTCTGGGCCTCTCTTGGTGTTCTGTTTCTTTCCTTCTTTCCTTTCTGTTCCTTGCTGTTACTGTCCTTCTCCTCTGGCTCTGGCCTTCACTCTAGGCCTGCCTCGTGGAGCTGGGCCCTGGCTGAGCCACAGCTCTCTGTCAGCCCTCTCTGGCTGAGCTCCTCTCCTCTTCTCCTCCTGACTGAATTGACTACTGTTCTAAGATGGTGCCCACCTTATATACCTCCCTCTCTGTGTATGAGCCCAGGTGACTTGCAACCAATGGGCTCCTACCTATGCCCAGAAACCCAACCCCTATCTGCTCCTACATCACTGGGTGTGCTTCCCCCTCCCCACTCCAGCCAGGGACAGATGCTGTCGTGCCTGCACTTCTGTCTCGTGGGAGCACCGTTGAGCTGTCCCCCGGAAATGGGGTGTGCATGATGCATGCAGCTAAACGAGCCCTGTTCCACACTCCCTCCTTACCCGGGAGTGGAATACCTCACCTCTGGGTGAGGTGCAATACCCCTGTAGCGGCCGAACCCTCGGGGCGCTACACAGACACCTCCACCCAAGTCCACTAGATGGAGCCCTGTCAGGTATATATATACTGGGGGTTGGAGTTCAGAAAGTCAGACAGTGGGAAGCAGTGAGTGTGACACGATGCTGCAGGACCAGACAAGCTGAAGTCTGTGTGGCTGAAGGCCAGGCTAGGCCCCAGGCTGTGGGATAGTCTGGCCAGTGAGGGACTAGAGTGGTCCAGAAGGCAGAGGAGAGGAGAAGAGCCATCTGGGATAGAGGGACCATAGAAGGTTCGTCCCAGATTCAAGCCGGGCACCGGGCCCGTGCCTATTGGGATCTCTATGCCCAGAAGGGAATCTGGCATACCGAGGAGGATTTTATTGCCCTCGGTCCACCTGTGAATACCACACATTCAGAGGACTAGGTACCACGAAGGCCCCAGCGTCCAGGGATAGTGGTAACTGTGGGAAAGCCAAGCATACGGCTGAGAGAAACATCAAGGGAGCTAGACCCTGTTCCAGGCAGGTCAGAAGCTCCAGGGAGAGAGACAGGAAGATACAGAAAGGAGACCTTACACCCGCTCACTGGAGAGCAAGTCCAGAAGTGCACACCACCTACAAGTACCCCGGACCGTACCTGACTACCGTCATCAGTAAAGGTACTGAAGCGAACCCCTGTGTGCGTGTCTGTTCTTCCTCTGACCCGGCAGGGTCCCCTCTCTCCTGCATCCCTTCACACCACCCTGCCCCGGGGACCCGCTCCGCCTGTGGGAAGCAGAAACACCTCAGCTGCCATCCCAACACCCCCCGGAGGTCTGAAGCAGCGCTGGTAATCATTACCAGGTACCACAGGTGGCGTCACAAACTGTTTATTTATTTTATCCAAGTTCCAATCCCCTTTTTCAAGAGTGACCCCAGGGTACGGGCCCGGGAGCCGACCACCGCGTCATCCCCCAAACCAGGTAAAGGCCCGGGTACTGAGTCATCCCAATCCCCTGGGCGCGTCACAATAGTCCGATAGTTTCTATAGTCGGTAGCATGTCCTTTCTTCGGAATAGGAATTGTACAAGAATATAACTACTATAATATTGCCTCCCCCACATACAAGAATTTTATTACTTTGGAATTGTTATTCCAAAGTTATTAATATTATTACTATAATTAATAAGTAATATAATTAAAATATAATAATTAATATAATTGAAATGTAATTAATATTATTATTTTGGAATTGTACTATTGCACTATAATACTGCCCCTCACATCCATGAATTTTATTACTATACTACTGCTCCTATGTACTAGAATATCACTACTATAATAGTGCCTCCTATGTACAAGAATATAACTACTATAATACTGCCCCCTATGTACAAGAATATAACTACTATAATACTGCTTCTATGTACAAGAATATAACTGCTATAACACTGCCCCTATGTGCAAGAATATAACTACTATAATACTGCTCCTATATACAAGAATATAACTACTATAATATTGCCCCTATGTACAAGAATATAACTACTATAATACTGCCCCTATGTGCAAGAATATAACTACTATAATACTGCTCCTATATGCAAGAATATAACTACTATAATACTGCCCCTATGTACAAGAATATAACTACTATAATACTGCTTCCTATGTACAAGAATATAACTACTATAATACTGACCACTATGTGGAAGAATATAACTACTATAATACTGCTCCTATGTATAAGAATATAACTACTATAATACTGCTCCCTATGTACAAGAATATACAGTAACTACTATAATACTGCCCCCTATGTACAAGAATATAACTACTATAATACTGCCCCCTATGTACAAGAATATTACTATAATACTGCTCCCTATGTACAAGAATATAACTACTTTAATGCTGCTCCTATGTACAGGAATATAACTACTATAATACTGCCCCCCATTGTACAAGAGTATAACTACTATAATACTTCTCCTATGTACAAGAATATAACAAGTATAATACTGCTCCCTATGTACAAGAATATAACTACTATAATACTGCCCCCTATGCTCAAGAATATAACTACTATAATACTGCCCCCATGTACAAGAATATAGCTACTATAATACTGCCCCCATGTACAATAATATAACTACTATAGTACTGCCCCTATGTACAAGAATATAACTACTATAATACTGCCCCTATGTTCAAGAATATAACTACTTTAATACTGCTCCTATGTACAGGAATATAACTACTATAATACTGTTCCTATGTACAAGAATATAACTACTATAATATTTCCCCTATGTACAAGAATATAACTACTATAATACTGCCTTTATGTACAAGAATATAACTACTATAATACTGTCCCCTATGTACAAGAATATATCTACTATAATACTGTCCCCTATGTACAAGAACATAACTACTATAATACTGCTCCTATGTACAAGAATATAACTACTATAATACTTCTCCTATGTACAAGAATATAACTACTATAATACTGCTCCCTATGTACAAGAATATAACTACTATAATACTACCCCTATGTCCAAGAATATAACTACTATAATACTGCCCCTATGTACAAGAATATAGCTACTATAATACTGCCCCCTATGTACAAGAATATAACTACTATAATACTGCTCCTATGTTCAAGACTATAACTACTATAATAGTGTTCCTATGTACAAGAATATAACTACTATAATACTACTCCTATGTACAAGAATAAAACTACTATAATGCTGCCCTTATGTACAAGAGTATAACTACTATACTACTGCTGCTATGTACAAGAATATAACTACTATAATACTGATCCTATGTACAAGAATATAGCTACTATAATACTGCCCTTATTTACAAGAGTATAACTACTATAATACTGCTCCCTATCTACAAGAATATAACTACTATAATACTGCTCCCTATGTACAAGAGTATAACTACTATAATACTGCCCCTATGTACAAGAATATAACTACTATAATACTGCTCCTATGTACAAGAATATAACTACTATAATACTGCTCCAATGTACAAGAATATAACTACTATAATACTGCCCCTATGTACAAGAATATAACTACTATAATACTGTCCCCTATGTACAAGAATATAACTTCTATAATACTGCCCCCTATGTACAAGAATATAACTACTATAATACTGCTCCTATGTTCAAGACTATAACTACTATAATAGTGTTCCTATGTACAAGAATATAACTACTATAATACTGCTACTATGTACAAGAATATAACTACTATAATACTGTCCCCTATGTACAAGAATATAACTACTGTAATACTGCTCCTATGTACAAGAATATAACTACTATAATGCCGCCCCCTATGTGCAAGAATATAACTACTATAATACTGCTCCTATGTACAAGAATATAACTACTATAATACTGTCCCATGTACAAGAATATAACTACTATAATACTGCCCCCTATGTACAAAAATAGCACTGCTTTAATAATGTTCCTTATGTGCTGGAGTATGTGACGCGCCCCCAGGGCAGTGGGGTACTCGGTGTCCGGGCCTATGGATGCTGGGGGGGAATATGTCACAGTGGCTGGCCCGGTCCGTGGCCCAGGGTGGTCAACAAAAAGGGGATAGTTTATATGGGATTTGTAGTTTGATCTTGACGCCACCTGTGGTTTCTGGTAATTTGTACCAGCGCTGCTGCAGACCTCTGAGGCAGTTGATAGGCAGCTAGGATGGAACAGCTCCCCACAGGCGGAGCGGGCCCCCGGGGCAGTATGGAGTTTGATGGTGGTGATGCTGGGGCTTGTAGTGCAGGGATGGAGCAGCAGGAGTAACTGACAGAGACAGGGGATTCGCTTCAATACCTTTACTGGTGCGGATGTCAGGTACGGTCCAGGCTACTCGGTAGGAAGGGTGCACTTCAGGACTTCTCCCCAGTGAGCGGGTATAGGGCCTCCTGGTCCGTGTCTCCCTCTCTCTAAGCTCCTGGCCAGCCTGCAACTGGGCCTAGCTTCTGTGTCGTGTTGCTCTCTTCACCTGTCGCTTGTTAGTAGGACCTTCCGCTGGCAACCACTATCCCTGGGCGCCGGGGCCTTCGTGGTTCCTGGTCCTGTAATGGGTTTAGCTTCAGGTCGGCCAGGGACTTGTAGTATTCCTGGTATCCCTACTGGGTATAAAGGGACCCTGTAGGCGCGGACCCGGTGTCTGGTTTGTATACTCGGGGGTGAGCCTATGATGCTCCTATGCCCCCTCAACTCCTCTCTCCTCTCCTCTTTTCCTTTGGCCACACTCGGGGCCCTCAGAACACAGCAGCAGATGTGCTACGTCTTCACTGCTCTCAGTGGCAGCACACTCTAAACTGAACTGCCTGGCTCCACCCTCCATATATATATCTCTAACGGCTCCCTCTGGTGGTATGAGGTGGAAGGGTTGAGGTGTTTGTATGTAATGAGGGCCTCTTGTGGAGAAGTCCGTCCATGCACCCTTTTGGGTCCTGTGGTACCTGTGAACAGCAGGGTGCCACATATGAACAAGAATGCTCCTTTTTGTTGTGTCTGCAGAAGAAATAATCTTATTCTCTGAACCTTGAGAAGATGTTATAAGGACAATATAATAATAACATTGTATGATATGGAATCTGCTGCTTGCTATTCTGCATACATCTGACTATACCAGGAATGTCGTATTACTGAAAATGCCGAGATAATCAGATGTCATGTAGGTGGAGAATGCAGAATATCCGCAGACTGCACAATGATGAAATGGCCATTGAAACCACACAGCACGAATCAGACTGGAACAACACTGAGCTCTTCTTAAGCTCCTACTGTGTTCAGAAACTTAGAAGGAAACAATATGTTCCTTATCCAACGATCGCTGTTTTTCTGCTGAATTCACGACTTTCCAGAATGTCCCTGAAATTCTTGGAGATTCGTAGGATAAACCAGCACGGTGAAAAGTGGAATTCAATTCTCGTGTCAACACAAATGTGTTTATGTAGTAATGTTTCATAGACTATAAGAAAAGCCTGTGTAGACAGATGGAGTACAGTTTATTGCAGCAGAAACACAGTAGTGAAGTTAAAAAGTGTTGTATGGCAGCTAAGAATTGAAGAGTTAATCTATAGGAGAATTAGTGTTTGGATTGGATTCTCTACATGTTCTATGGACAACATGGAAAATGTGCACAGCTCAAATCACTTTTCTTCCAGATACCCAGTGTCACCCGGATCCTGGTAGCTAAAGGGTCCCAGAAGCCTCTTTGCCGCATAAGATGACACCAATATTTTAAATGGTAGGTGGGCGCCATGTGACAGCTTTTGGATCGGAGTCCAGAAGCTTAAAGAACCACTCCTGCCATCAAAGTTTATATCCTCTTACTATAAGGCAATCATCATATTATATGGCACTGTGTACTTACAATTGCTCATTTTGCTTTTCTGCCCAGTAACTTATTCTCTTTTCTCTGCTCTAGGCAGAAACAGGAAGTCTCTTGTCCCTGTATGGCTCATTCCCCTCTTCAACTCCTGACACATCTGCTCCTCTCTTTTCCCGTGCCATAGACTTTTGCAGTGACTTATGACTTGTGCAGAGAAAATTGACCTCCTGTTTCTACATAGAGCTTAAAAGTATACAGCTCACTCTGCGTTACAGGTATTCGCCGGTTTCTGAGATGGGACTGGCGGGTACGTATGTGCTCTACATATCCCCAACCAGAGCCCGTCTAGGGGGCGTGGCCTCGTTCCATACACGTGTATTGAGAAAGGCCATGCCCCATCTAGTGATTAGGCCATACAGTGGGCGTGGCAGACTAGAAGGCGCAGCCTCCCTCCATACAAGTGTATAGAGCGAGGCTACGCCCACTAGATAGGCTCTTGCTGAGAGTATGTATAACACATACGTACCCGCCAGTCCTGGCTCAGATACCAGAAAATCCCCGCACCGCACAGTGGGTATGATGGGGTGGGATTCATAAGTCTGCAGTCACACAGAGTGACTGCAGTCTTATCGATTTGGACTGGGCAACCCCTTTAAGAGTTTAAAAATTTTGATGGGAGGCATGCGTCTCTAAAGTTATACCTCTAATGCCTGATTTGTCTCACCTGATGAGGTGAATCCGCAAAGCCCTGGGTCCATATGAGCTGATGGAATCCAGCATGGACAGCTGATGTTGATGCAGAAAAGTGAATCGATTGGAGCAGCAGAGGCTGTAAAGACTGGATGGCAACTGGAGGACTGGAGGCTGTAGAGCATATGGCAGCAGGTGGAACGGAGGTTGCAAAGGCTAGAAACTCAGTGTAGGAAGACCAATGAAGCAGAGTTGGGACAACGGCACAGTAGAGTAGTCTCCTCAATGTAGCCAGAGACTCACAGTAGAGTAGAGTAAATGCTGTAGTAGAGCCAAGTATGTCAGATGAGTCACTTGTGGTGATGTAGCAGAACCCAGCTGTATAGCACAGTTATATGCCTGGAGACTAACGATACTGCAGAGCTGGGGCTATCAGGAGGAACACTTGCAGCTTATAGCAAAGCCTATCAATCTGGCAGATCTTGACTAAATCAGGAGGAACAGTTGTGTCAATGTAGCAGAGCCCAGCATTGTTCTAAACTTGCGCATATTAGGAGGAATATTTGAGGAAAGGTAGCATAGCCCAGCTTTGCACCAAACCTAGGTATGTTATTGAGGCATATTTGAGGAAAAGTAGCAGAGAACAGCAACTTAGCAGAACTTGAGGCACACCTGTGGTAAAGTATCAGATAGCAGAGCTGGGTATTTCAGGAGATACGCTTTTGGGAATGTAGCACAGGGCTGTGATGTAACAGAGATGAGCATGGCTGGAGGCACAGTGTTTCTGAAGTCTGGAATAGTAGTGAAAATGCCAACTACCTAAATACTCAGGCGGCGTGCCCCTGCTCTGAGTCAGCCTACAAGGCAAGAGAGCATGACTGCAGGGGTGCGTGCTGGTTACTAGTAAGAGGAAGCCATTTCAAGTAGAAAGGGAGGACAGAGAGCCGACTAATAACCTATTTATCAACATATTATCTGATGTAAGGTAATTGGGTTGTGAGCTCAATTGGAGACAGGGACTGGTGTGGATGTTGGTAAAGTGATGTCAGTGAGGTGGGCATTAAAGAGTAACAATTGTTTTCATTTTTATTTCATAAATAAATAGCGTGAAAATAAGAAATTTTGTATTATATCTAATCAGAGTAATCTGTTTCTTTCTGCACGAGGACTGATCATTTATTCTCAAAATTCTCAATTCACTGGTAAAATCTGTATTCAGTGAAGACAGATTGCTACATTACTGAGACGAGAGATTGCAGTTGCTACTTGCAGATGGGAGAGGGAGAAGGAAGGAGGAGCTAGAGCCAGAGCTCCTCCCTCCTACTCTAACCTTTCATCTCCACCGAATCGTATCAGTACCAGCTGTCATCTTCTGTCTCAGTAATGTGACATTCTGTCTTCACTGATTACAGGTTTTACCTGTGAATTGAGAATTTTGAAAATGAAAAATCAGTCCACAAGGAGAAAGAAGCAGATTTCTCTGATAAGATATATTACAAAGTTTCTTATTTTCATATGTACTATTGATGTCATGAAGGGGGTCAGCCCTTACTGGACATTAAATTACACTGTGACTTTAAGAAACCATGCTCCTTTCTGTTTATTGCTCTTGGACTAGTTGCCTTTTCCCCTGTTGTTTTGGTGTGTTCTGTTGGAGGGAGAAGAACCAGGAAGTGAGAGAGACCTCCTGTGTGTCTGAGGTAACAGACAGGACGTTTGCCTGTGTCCTGATAGAGACAATAAGAGGAACTGATGTTCTCTGGGGAAAAGATGAAGTATGGACTATTGTAAGATTGGTTATCAGGACTGTGTCCAAAAGTAAAAAGCTGCATCGCTCCTCTAGAACAGCTTCCCTGAAGATTGGTGACCTGAGGTAACAGATAACACAGTGTGTCATCCATCCCTCATCATTGAGAGGGGAAAAAGACTTGTCTGACTGGTAGAGAGAAAGAGACCAAATCTACAGAAAAAAGAACTCAAGCATAACTCATCCAGCTCAGCTACAACAGAACCAAGCAGCAGCTGCCTATCTATTCCTGAACTGCACAATTGTGAGTGAAACACCGGTAAAATACTGTGTGAGGCTGTAGCTCAGTCTTCTTTAGTTAGGACGCTGTAGCAGCGCAGCCCGATTAGCGGATAAGCCAGATAGCGAATTAGCCGGAGCATAGCTTTGTGACACGCTTCAGCTATTTTTCCTTGTATTCATGTTATTAATATCGTCATTATAAAAACTGTTATTCTTATCCTACGGCATATATCCTCTTGTTACTTAATAAAGCCGGTGTTTTGTTTCTGTCTCCTCGTCTGTTGTGCTGTACTTGAATCCTGCCTTGCAGTGTTCTTTGGACACCGCTACAGTCACTGCACTGTTGTAAGATATACCGGGGCTAGAGGCTCCTTCCGTATACCTAAAGCTAGGGGTGCCCTAGCTATCCCTGCTCCCTGGATTATTTCTGATGGTGAAGACGCCAGGGTAATGTGTCTTGCTGAGCACCTAAATAAGCTCTTATCTGTCCCCTCCCTCACCCAGGAAAGTGTAGAGTTGTATTATATAAGAATACACAAACCAGACTAACAAGGGAAGACGTACAGGGATAAATGAAAATACCAATCATACAAATATGTACTCACAAATTCCAGAGTGGAACACCGGGAAGTACAGGAAGGAAAAACCAAATAGCAGAGGATGAGGATATGCACACAGACAAATCACCAAGCAACAATCTTTAGAACAACACTCCAAACACCTCCTCAAACAACTAACACCTCCAACTCCAGAACCAGGCAGCATGAAACTAACACTGGCAATCCCTGATTGCCAGAGGCAAATATATAACAGAGGGGACTGGTCAACACTGAACAGCTGAGACCGTCAAAGCAGGAAAGCTCCAGAAGCTCTAAACTGAACAAATTAACCCCTGCACTGCTAACAGAAACCTGCATTGTCTAATCAGTGCAGGAGTATGTGATTTCAGACACCGTCTGGCTCCTCTCTGTCGCGGTAAACCAGTGACAATTGATTTATGAAATAGAAATTAAAAATGGTTACTCTTTAATGCCCACCTAACTGGTAAAACTCTGCAATGCCTATTATATCACTGCTCAAAAATGGCTCAAATCTGTCTCCACATATGTTCTCAGTGAGAGGTCAAATTACATCCACTGCCTATAAAAGTCTATGGAAAGACGAAAGGAGGAGCTGGAGGGAGAAAGAGACTGAGCACACATATTGAAACTGCTGAGATTTCGAGTGTCTAGGGGAAAACTGCTAAATAATGTAGAATACAAGCCATCAAATGGCCAGAAACAACCTTATTCTTCATGTATACAGACATGCCAAAATATTCTAAACAGTCCCATGTAATGACACAAAAAGACCATACAAAATAATTTCGGACTCCTATATTCTAGTTAGATTTAAAATTCACTACACAGAACATCTTACCTTTATGGGTATAGAAGGAAATTTTAATGGGCACTGTGTAATACTTAATCACTCCTTTGGGGGTGCTGCAGGAAAAGTGATCACTTATTGCCAGGTTTCTCCTTGGAATTTTTGCAGCAAGACAGTGTTTTATCATGTGATTTGGGGGAACTGTCCCCTTTTTAGCAGCCATTTTGGTTATTACACTGGTGAATGCTATTATTACTTTACATCTATAGTCCATAGCACAAAGCAGATATTCCACATTTATCATGTCCGTTCTACATATACCCCCCTTTGAGAATCGCAGTCAGCCATAACTACAAACACCGTCTCCATATATGATGAGAATTACCGCAGTGTCGTTGACACTTTTTATTTTTGACTGCAAAAATTGTTGCATTTTTTTTCCCCCAGAGGTCGTGAGAAAAAAGAGAATTTCTCATACGCCGTGACTACGTATGAAACGCCCTGTCCTTGGTCTAGGGAGAAAGGTCACGATTCATAAAGCACTTTCTCTAGAAAGAGGAAGAAAGGATTCGGATTTCCTATGGGAACACGACTCTGAGAGATGTCATAATGTCATTTATTGTGGTTTGTGTCACTTGGTAAATAACAGCATGAAAAATGCTCCACTTATTCACCTTCCAATGTCACGAGCCATAATATACAGATATAGCAGAGCTCTTATGGTTCCAGAAAAGAGGAATATCTCCTGGACTCATAAAAAGTGGACAATTCCTTGGCTCCCGTAATAAAATTTCTGATCTCCCAGGAACCTCAGATTTTCATCTTCACCCCTAGTTACACTTCTCTCTACTTTCGGGCACCGATCTTGAGTGTTGGCACCTGGGAGTAGCAGAACATCTGCTCTGAGGTTTATAAAGGGGCAGGTGGTCTGCTCTCAGGTCTGTAAATCAGGGGGCTCTGCACTGACATGTGATCAAGACTGAGATCTGCAAACTGGGGTCTCGTCTGGGATCTGTAAACGGAATCTGTAAATGCAGGGGTTCTTATCTTGGAAAACGTCTGACGTCTATTTAAAGGTGGGGTCTCTATACAAGGGTTCTAGCCTGAGGTCTGAATTCTGGCATCTTTATAAAGAGGGGTCTATACTGAGAATTTTATAAAAGGCGCCTGGTCAGGAGTCTGTGTACTAGGTGTAAAAGTTTGGGATCTGTATGCGAGAAGGTCTGATCTGGGGTCTGCATTCTGATTTGAAGGTATACGGACAAAAAAAACAGGACAAAAAACATATATACATATTTACAACAATGTAACAAACTTGTCAAACTTGCTACATTGTTCAAAATATTTAAACAAGTTTTGTATTTGTTTGTTTTTTTCCAAACTTGCTACATTGTTACAAATATGTATATTCATTTTTGTCCGGTCTGGCAGCGTTTCGATACAGTATAAACCTTTGGTTCTTATTGCACCCATACCTCCACATTAATTGCAACCTGAGTAAGATCCACAGGTGGCAGCGGCAGCCGGGAGGATTTCTTTCTCAGCATCATGTGCCTGCTCCTAGTAAACCATATAAGCTGAGTGTACACCTTGAAGTTTCTGTTTTACTGTTATTTTGTGATCTCCCACCATGGAGCCGCTCCCTGCGATTATTTATTTGCATTCTGATTTGTTGATGGTATAAAAAGTTGAGCTGAGATGTGTTTAAATGGATTTGAAAATGAGGGTGGAGGGGTCTGACCTGGCATAAAAGGGGTCTGGTTTGGGGTATATATATATATATATATATATATATATATATATATATATATATATACATATACAGTTAGGTCCATATATATTTGGACAGAGACAACATTTTTCTAATTTTGGTTCTAGACATTACCACAATGAATTTTAAACAAAACAATTCAGATGCAGTTGAAGTTCAGACTTTCAGCTTTCATTTGAGGGTATCCACATTAAAATTGGATGAAGGGTTTAGGAGTTTCAGATCCTTAACATGTGCCACCCTGTTTTTAAAGGGACCAGAAGTAATTGGACAGATTAAGTAATTGTAAATAAAATGTTCATTTCTAGTACTTGGTTGAAAACCCTTTGTTGGCAATGACTGCCTGAAGTCTTGAACTCATGGACATCACCAGACGCTGTGTTTCCTCCTTTTTGATGCTGTGCCAGGCCTTCACTGCGGTGGTTTTCAGTTGCTGTTTGTTTGTGGGCCTTTCTTTCTGAAGTTTAGTCTTTAACAAGTGAAATGCATGCTCAATTGGGTTGAGATCAGGTGACTGACTTGGCCATTCAAGAATATTCCACTTCTTTGCTTTAATAAACTCCTGGGTTGCTTTGGCTTTATGTTTTGGGTCATTGTCCATCTGTAGTATGAAACGACGACCAATCAGTTTGGCTGCATTTGGCTGGATCTGAGCACACAGTATGGCTCTGAATACATCAGAATTCATTCGGCTGCTTCTGTCCTGTGTCACATCATCAATAAACACTAGTGACCCAGTGCCACTGGCAGCCATGCATGCCCAAGCCATCACACTGCCTCCTCCATGTTTTACAGATGATGTGGTATGCTTTGGATCATGAGCTGTACCACGCCTTCGCCATACTTTTCTCTTTCCATCATTCTGGTAGAGGTTGATCTTGGTTTCATCTGTTCAAAGAATGTTCTTCCAGAACTGTGCTGGCTTTTTTAGATGGTTTTTTTAGCAAAGTCCAGTCAAGCCTTTTTATTCTTGATTCTTATGAGTGGCTTGCACCGTGCAGTGAACCCTCTGTATTTACTTTCATGCAGTCTTCTCTTTATGGTAGATTTGGATATTGATACGCCTACCTCCTGGAGATTGTTGTTCACTTGGTTGGCTGTTCTGAAGGGGTTTCTCTTCACCATGGAGATTATTCTGCGATCATCCACCACTGTTGTCTTCCGTGGGTGCCCAGGTCTTTTTGCATTGATGAGTTCACCAGTGCTTTCTTTCTTTCTCAGGATGTACCAAACTGTAGATTTTGCCACTCCTAATATTGTAGCAATTTCTCGGATGGGTTTTTTCTGGTTTTGCAGCTTAAGGGTTGCTTGTTTCACCTGCATGGAGAGCTCCTTTGACCGCATGTCTACTTCATACCAAAACCTTCCAAATGCAAACACCACCCCTCAAATCAACTCCAGGCCTTTTATCTGCTTAATTGAGAATGACATAACAAAGGGATTGCCCACACCTGTCCATGAAATAGCCTTGGAGTGAATTGTCCAATTACTTTTGGTCCCTTTAAAAACAGGGTGGCACATGTTAAGGAGCTGAAACTCCTAAACCCTTCATCCAATTTTAATGTGGATACCCTCAAATGAAAGCTGAAAGTCTGAACTTCAACGGCATCTGAATTGTTTTTTTTAAATTCATTGTGGTAATGTCTAGAACCAAAATTAGAAAAATGTCGTCTCTGTCCAAATATACAGTACAGACCAAAAGTTTGGACACACCTTCTCATTTGAAGATTTTTCTGTATTTTCATAACTATGAAAATTGTACATTCACACTGAAGGCATCAAAACTATGAATTAACACATGTGGAATTATGTAGTTAACAAAAAAGTGTGAAACAACTGAAAATATGTCTTATATTCTAGCTTCTTCAAAGTAGCCACCTTTTGCTTTGATGACTGCTTTGCACACTCTTGGCATTCTCTTGATGAGCTTCAAGAGGTAGTCACCGGAAATGGTCTTCCAACAATCTTGAAGGAGTTCCCAGAGATGCTTAGCACTTGTTGGCCCTTTTGCCTTCACTCTGCGGTCCAGCTCACCCCAAACCATCTCGATTGGGTTCAGGTCTGGTGACTGTGGAGGCCAGGTCATCTGGCGTGGCACCCCATCACTCTCCTTCTTGGTTCAATAGCCCTTACACAGCCTGGAGGTGTGTTTGGGGTCATTGTCCTGTTGAAAAATAAATGATGGTCCAACTAAACGCAAACCGGATGGAATAGCATGCCGCTGCAAGATGCTGTGGTAGCCATGCTGGTTCCGTATGCCTTCAATTTTGAATAAATCCCCAACAGTGTCACCAGCAAAGCACCCCCACACCATCACACCTCCTCCTCCATGCTCCACGGTGGGAACCAGGCATGTAGAGTCCACCCGTCCACCTTTTCTGCGTCTCACAAAGACACGGTGGTTGGAACCAAAGATCTCAAATTTGGACTCATCAGACCAAAGCACAGATTTCCACTGATCTAATGTCCATTCCTTGTGTTCTTTAGCCTAAACAAGTCTCTTCTGCTTGTTGCCTGTCCTTAGCAGTGGTTTACTAGCAGCTATTTTACCATGAAGGCCTGCTGCACAAAGTCTCCTCTTAACAGTTGTTGAAGAAATGTGTCTGCTGCTAGAACTCTGTGTAGCATTGACCTGGTCTCTAATCTGAGCTGCTGTTAACCTGCGATTTCTGAGGCTGGTGACTCGGATAAACTTATCCTCAGAAGCAGAGGTGACTCTTGGTCTTCCTTTCCTGGGGCGGTCCTCATGTGAGCCAGTTTGTTTGTAGCGCGTGATGGTTTTTTCAACTGCACTTGGGGACACTTTCAAAGTTTTCCCAATTTTTCACACTGACTGATCTTCATTTATTAAAGTAACGATGGCCATTCATTTTTCTTTACTTAGAATTTGTATTATGGCAAGAAAAAAGCAACTAACAGTCTATTCAGTAGGACTATCAGCTGTGTATCCACCAGACTTCTGCACAACACAACTGATGGTTCCAACCCCTTTTATAAGGCAAGAAATCCCACTTATTAAACCTGACAGGGCACACCTGTGAAGTGAAAACCATTTCCGGTGACTACCTCTTGAAGTTCATCAAGAGACTGCCAAGAGTGTGCAAAGCAGTCATCAAAGCAAAAGGTGGCTACTTTGAAGAACCTAGAATATAAGACATATTTTCAGTTGTTTCACACGTTTTTGTTAACTACATAATTCCACATGTGTTAATTCATAGTTTTGATGCCTTCAGTGTGAATGTACAATTTTCATAGTCATGAAAATACAGAAACATCTTTAAATGACAAGGTGTGTCCAAACTTTTGGTCTGTACTTTATATATGGACCTAACTGTATATATATATATATATATATATATATATATATTTATTTATTATTTTTTTTTGGAAAGTCAGTATTAGTTTCTGGGGTCTGGATTGTGGTCTGCATTTTGAAGTGTTTGAGAGGGGTCCGATGTACTTTTTGTTATGTATCATAAGTTGGGGGCTTGTCCTATATAAATGGGAACATAATGAAAAATAAATTCACAGCAGAACTTTTTAATCTGTTTGCTGACCCTTTTGACAGAGGTGGCAAAAATTGGTTAAATTCACACTAAAAATAGGTATGACGTGGCCCTCATGGTTGGTATCACATTATCCAGAGGGATGGGGGCAAATAACAGGGGTCTATGGGGCACTTGCTGATGAAAAGGGCATAGGTAGAATAATTAAGCATTGGAAATTGCCAGCAAAGGTCTGTTAACAAATCTCATGGTGGAATATGGGAAAACAGAAAACAGATTAATAGATAATTCATGACATTGGGTTAAAAATCAGGAGTGCAAGAGGTGAGGAAGGAGTTGTCCAATTTCAACAGTCACTTTTTGTCATAGTCCCCCAATCACAAGGTGATCATAGGAAACCCAGCAATCAGCCAGGATTTGTTGAGAGCCACACAGAAGTAATTTATTTCCCCTCCAGCGCCACCACATGTGAAACAAAGCATTGCACACTGATTATTTTACTCAATGGCTGTCCGTGGATGTGCCGCCCTTTGTAGCCACTGTCAGCTCTGGCAGATAGTATGAATGCTCATACAAAATGATCGGGCGGCATGTATCAGCTGTTAGGTTTCCTTTGAACTTTTTTGAGCATGTGCTTCTAAAATCTTGCAGAATTTGCTGGAAATTTTTCATAAATACAGAAAATCACTCCAGTGGGGAAACCAAAAGCGTAATAATTGCAGTGTCAAAGATTGCGACCATGATCGGACCCGTGTGGTTTTGGAAAACAGAAAGAACATTATACCAGGAAGGGGCCCAGGATGGGGTACATTATTATTGGAAATGGCTCTGGATGGTGGACATTATACCAGGATGCGGTCTGGATTGGGTACATTATTATTGGAAAGGGCTCAGGATGATGGACATTATACTAGGAAGGCGCCCATAAGGGATCACATTATACTAGGATGGGGGGACTTTATACCAGGATGGGGCCCAGGACAGGGGATATTATAACAAGAAGTGGCCTAGGATGAGAGACATTATTACAGTATGGGGGCCAGGATGGGGAGCATTGTTACAGAAAGAGGCTAGGATTGAGGACATTATTACAGGAAGGGGCCAGGATGGGGGGAATTATTACAGAAAGGGGCCCAAGATGGGGGACATTATTATAGAAAGGGGCTAGGACAGGGGACATTATTACAGAAAGGGGCTAGGACAGGGGACATTATTGCAGGAAGGTGCCATGATGGGGACACTATTACACATATCTCTTTATAGGATATAAAATACTACAAAGACCCATACATCTGACCAACATGGAGATGGGGGCCAAAATTTGCACCAGGGTCTATGGGGCTCTAGTTACGCCGCTATGGGAGACTGCAGTACATTTGCGCAAAAATGTTGAGATTTTCTAAAAAGTCACAATAGATGAATCAGCCAAAGTCATCTGGAAACCCAAATCCTGGTAACAATGGTAAACTTAAAAAAAAAAAAAGGTGAACACTTATAAAATAGAATTCCAGAAAGGCAAAAATGAAAAGAATTATACGCAAATGAAAAACAAGTTAAAAATTGACAACAACTAGACATAACAATGGTGCATAAGAGACAAATAAAAAACAGGCAATAAAAGCACCAAAAATAGATAAAAACAAGTGCAAATGCAATAATAAATTGAACCCCAATAGTATCATTAAGAGTTGTAGATCTGTCAACAGCAACTTGTTGGTGGTTTCCTTCCTACTTATGACAATCTTAGCTCGGCTGCTTCTTACAGGTAAGAACATATAAAGTTTTCTGATGTATTTCTAGCTGCATATGTTAATATTTTCTTTGTTCCTCATCCAAAAAGAAGCGAAAATAATTTTCTATGAAGCAACGAGATTATTTCAATCTGTACTGGGTGTCTTTAATGATGAAATCAAGAAGTCAAAGCAAAATATTACAATGATTATAATTGTGTTTGTGAAACATTTAACAAGTTGGCTGGCGCGGAGCAGGTAATCTGATAAATGCCAGCATTTGGCAATGCCATGTGTGTGTTTAAATGCCAGCCGTGTTGTGTAACCCAAGCCTTGCCTTCTGATCCCGTGCACTCGGAGGGGCACCGCAGCACATTGCGCGACTCGCAGAATCTGTCACTCCGCAGAATCCTTGACGACTGCAAACAAAAGTTCACTTAATTAGATTTCTTGCGGTATCAAAAAATATTCTTAGATAAAAGACATTTCACCAAGGAAAGTAACCCTGTCTCCTCCCCTCCCTGTGTTCTTGGCTCTATTGCTCGCCCGGCTTCCTGTATTACTCATGTTTTTCAGTGTCCTCAGATTCCCTGCTTCTACACGTGTACTTAATTATTGCGAAAGAAAGGCCTTGAGATATTCCATCTGCCTCCCCAAACAGTAACGCTCTTATTGGGGCTCCGGCATCAGCTTCCAAAACATTCTCTCGCTATTGACGCTGCCAACAGCAATTTTTTGGTGGAATTTCTGGCAGGTTTTTTTGTCGTGTCTAACGATTAGGAAAGACAATCAAACCTTTGATTCTGTCATATGTGGATTTATCAGATGCTCAGTGTTACTTTGCAAGCTAATATTAGGCC
Organism: Phyllobates terribilis; assembly: GCF_046119375.1. Classification (NCBI taxonomy): domain Eukaryota; kingdom Metazoa; phylum Chordata; class Amphibia; order Anura; family Dendrobatidae; genus Phyllobates; species Phyllobates terribilis. The sequence goes on along the minus strand of NW_027362764.1, from coordinate 751,154,900 downwards.
AAACGAGTTAATGGAAAATCCTCTAAAATCCAAAGATGAAAAATTTGTGTCATCCTTATAATGGGTCGTCCTTCTAGTGCGCTTATATCTAATGATGACTGGGAAATGGAAACCAAGAAATGGCCCCATCTGACCATGAAGATGTGTCCAAAAAAGTGTTCCCCTTTAAGTGTCTCTGGAACACATGGTCCCTTTTAAAGACCATGTGTTCTGGAGACACCACCGTCACCACCACCATGACCACCACTGTCACCATAAAAATGATTTTTTTTTAACCTGGCGTAAATGCCGCTGTTCACCTAAATCAGTGCTGCAAACAGACACCGGATCAGCAGCGGAAACTCAATGCTGGACCTGGGCAATAGGGGCTTCCTGAAACTCGAAAATCCCTTTTTTGGAGCATTGAGACATGACTAGAGATATAAGTCAACCCAGAGACACAGAGACTCATTTGCGGTTGTTGATAGTTTTGACTTTTTGCCCCTCAACGGCACAAGGTAGGTGTCCTTTCACCAGATAAGTGGGCACTCTCCTCCAAAAAGTATACTGGTTCATACTAGACCAGGATGCAAAGTCTCAGGGACAATACATCCTTGGCTCCCCCCAGGTCGTGGTCCTTGAAGTAGCTTCTGATCAGTGGAAGGAGGAATTGGGGTAGAACGTAGTCATAGCCAGGAAAAGGTGAATCGACTTAGCCATGAGAGCAATCGGGAACAGAATCGGTAGATCAGACAGTAATCAAAGAGATAGGTGAAGCCAAAGAGCCAAACTAGGAGTTGAAGAGAAACTGTGCACCGAGACCAGGAATGAATTAGGCGACAACCTGAAGTATGTTAGAGGCAGAAACAAGCTGGCACATAGGCATTAGAGAAATATAGTCCTGAATGAGGCCATCCATAGAGGGAAGTGATTAATAGTGAGGATCTGGTTGGTTAGGACCATAATTTACCTATTTACCGACAGGTGGTACTAGAGAGACAGTTTTCTTCCTTCTGGAGGAGAGATATTTTGCATTATTTTCCCAGGGTGCATTGCCCTTTTAGCTGGATCTCCACAAGGAGAACCAGCATCTTCTAAAGACGCAACAAATCTCACATCTTTGGGATCAGCCATATGATAGACACAAATGGTGCTTGAAAAAAATGACTAAATTATAACTGAATATGGCATTAATTAGCAACAATAGCCCCAATATATACTGGGAGGGAAACTGGTTGGCTCCATTTTTTCAGAACGCTACAAAGTAACAATGGTTTTCCGCTCCTGGAATATGGTCCTCACAGCAATCCTTGTGGCATATTCATAACTAATCTGTTAATAAGCTCCGACAAGGAATATGATATTTTGATGTTCTTGGTTGGAAATGGTGGATTATGGGATTTAAATAAATCCTAAAAAATGGGTAATGAAAAAATCTTGTCCAGTCCTATCGTTACTGGAAAGCGACATGATGACTTGGGGATAGTGCCTCACCATAAGGGTTCTCTCACACTGGAGTATAACAAGGATCAATGTTATACTATGGGGCAGTGCAGATCTGCAATTATTTTTTCATGCCGATTCATCATGAGAAAACAATTGCAGCACGCTGAGTGTGGCTCCGATATTCGGATCACTCACACCCATACAAGTCTATGTGATGTCATCCAAGTGGAGTCCGATCTACACGCACAGAGACCATGGAGAAGATGGAAATTATAGACAATGGAGAAGATGGAAATCAGAGACAATGGAGAAGATGGAAAAATTTTGTTCCCCATCTTCTCGGCACCTGTGCTGTGATTCTCTCATCCAATCACACTCAGATGACACTCAGATCAGGCTCTGCCTTTGAGATGAGTGTCATTAGCATAATAGGCCCGATTCTCTCCCAGAAAGAATACACGCCTGTGTGAATGAACCCTTATTTTGAGTTCTGTTCATTTTTGTGATTTTCATCCTACATTTTATTACATTCCAACAGCCTGCCACCTATGATATATACCAAGACCTGACGATTTCCCAATCAAAGCTGGATTTAATTGGTGTGAAACAAGTGGTGCTGGATGTGTATTTCATTGTATACAGACTATGATGCAACCATTATACTGTCATTGTACAATATTTTATAATCACATGGACTGTTTGTCTGCTCGTCCTATGTCATTATAAAATGGGCACAGCTGAGATTTTACACGTTGACGTGTGGTTAATACTTGCCTTGTGCATTATATATACTTGTTGAAAGATTTCACTCCAAAAGGGTTAACCTTTTTGCTTTACTCCAGGTTGCAATCACAAGTTTATCCTCACGATTACAAAAGTCCTTAACTGGGGACCTGAGTTTAGAGACGTCAGCTATGCTGGAGTCCACCTGGTTGAGCCGGTTCCCATCTTTCCTGGTTAACCTGGGTTTTTCAAACATGGCTTGAAAGGCGTGCTACCATGTGCAGTCACCTGGGGTCATGGTGGTGCTCTTGCTCCATGGCTGCGTTGTGAGATCTGTAACTCTATGATACCTACAGAGTCTTTGAGCCACAGCACTCTCTCCTCAAGTCATGCTCAATAAGGAGCTTTATTTAAACTTTCTACCTCTTCCAATTCCCACTGCTCCACTGATTCTGGAACAGTTTTTCTTTTTCTTCTGTGCCCCTCCGTTCCAAAGTTATGCTCCCAGTATTAATGGTACATACCTTCCCTTCAACAAATTGGGTGTATACCACAGAACTTTTTTATGACCGTTTGCCTTTTCTGCTCTCATATTAGCCAATCAAAACATGGCCGCACCCTCTTATTCTGTGCTATAAGTCCAGTTGGCTGAAGGGAAAATGTGCAACTTTATTTCCAGGGAACATAACTTTGGAATGGAAGGGCACAGAAAAAAAAAGAAAAACTGTTCCATCATCAGTGTAGATGTGGTAATTGGAGGAACTAATCACTTTAAGTTAAAAAAAAAATCCAGTGAAATATCCTCTTTAAGACCAGCTAGTATACACAGTATAGGCGAAAAACACTCATCCTATAGATTTCCATAGAATGGAACATCACTAAAGGAAACAATTTTCAGCATAAACCCGTTGTGCCAGATCGGTCATTATCTCTGTATGCAGTTTATTGCTTCCACAGGTGGGCATCAGTATCTGCATTCCTGACTGAAAATAAGGTTTATTACTACACCATGGGTCTGTATATACTCCAATGTCCAGAATTGGCAAATACTAAACTGTAGTCCTCGCGATATTCTAGAAGCCCATTCACACATCTCCAGATTATAGCTTCCAATTAGAGCAGCTCCCTCTAGCTGTCCATGTGGCTCTTGCCACATTCTTCTCCCTCCCTTGCTCCCTTTTCAAGTTATATGTAGACTAACAGCTACAGTTGTGCTCAAAAGTTTACATACCTCAGCAGAATTTTTCCTTTCTTGGCCTTGTTTCAGAGAATATGAATGATAACAAAAAAAATTTTCTACAAAAAGTTCAATTTTGGTCACCTTACTCCAAATTACCTTGTACCAGAAGTTTTGAGGCTTGTCTCTGTGCTATTTGGCGTATGGCTTTCTTCTGGCGACTTGACCATGCAGCCCATTTTTCTTCAAATGCCACTTAATTGTGCATCTTGAAACAGCCACACCGCTAGTTTTCAGAGAGTCCTGAATTTCAGCTGATGTTATTTGTGGGTTTTTCTTTGCATCCCGAACAATTTTCCTGGCAGTTGCGGCCGAAATCTTTGTTGGTCTACCTGACCGTGGTTTGGTTTTAACAGAGCCCCTGATTTTCCATTTGTTAATCACAGTTTGAACGCTGCTGACTGGCATTATCAATTCCTTGGATATTTTTTGTATCCCTTTCCTGTGTTATACAGTTCAACTACCTTTTCCCGTAGATTCATTTTGCTTTCCCCATGACTCACAATCCAGAAACGTCAGTGGCTGGATGAAAGATGCAAGAGTCTGTCTGGATCCCAGAAACTCACTCAACTTTTATGCAGAAACACTGATTACAAGCAAACAGGTCACAGGGGAGGATGTTACCTTTAAATTTAAAAGAGAAAACACAATAGTTTGACAACAAATGGCTTCACCCAACCAATAACCATGAGCGAAGAAAACTTTTTTTGTTATCATTCATATTCTCTGAAACAAGGCCAAGAAAGGAAAAATTCTGCCGGGGTATGTAAACTTTTGAGCACAACTGTACATCCAAACTATCCCCTTCTTAAACATCAGGAGAACTTCTCCTCTGTCCCTCCAAACCAGGGTATTAATGACAATGCTAGGGGCTTGTGGAGATCTTCTGCCATAACAACACCACTCCACTTCTTCTGCTGGCTCTGAAGCTACTGTCTTGTCACAAACAATGTTCTACCCACTTTCCCCCCAAAAGGAGCGAAGCCAAAATTAGAACACAGCAGGATGAAATAAAAAGACATGGAAGACAATGGGCTGATAGATAAAGTAGGTACAGCATGGATGAAGCGTACGCAAGGCGAGGGAGACACAAGCAAGTCGCTACAATTTTCTTAGGGGTCCTATTTCTTACACACTGTTCACAATACACCACAACTTTTGCCATGAAATTGTGAGAATGGCTGTACCACATTTTACAGATACAATTTTAAGCAAAATTTCAGCAGATACATGAAATAATTCCAATTTATTATCAGGTCTAAGGCACAGGAGAGGCTGGAGACTGCACCCCGAGCAGCAGCATGCATGTCACAAGCAGTGTGCAAACTCCCACTGCAGAGAGGAGCAGAGATAATTATTTGGCAATAGACATATTATCACTATAGAGTACAGGCTCAGCTATGGGGTAAAGCGGTTACTTAACTTGGGCAGAACAGAAGTCAGGTGACATTTTGGACAGAGATCACTCTTAGGAGATGATATGGAGAAATCCAGCCATAGGAACATGTGAGTTTTTGTGGCGAAGCAGCCAACAGGAATGAGGACTTCATCTGCTTCCACGAGGTCAAGCTTGGAGACAGTACACACTGTGCTGACTCTGATATCTCGCAAAGATCTCCATACACATGCACATGTGTGTGTTTAATCATTGTACTTCATATACATTATGTCATCAGTTTATTATCTGTAGATCTAAATTCCATACCACAAATTCTTTGACGGGTTCATCCTTTAGCTTCCTCATACCTTGACATTTTTGGCAGACATAGCTGGCTGAACATGGAACTGTTACACTGATTGAAACAGGTCATGAAAGACAAACTGCGAAAATACTATATATACATGCAGTGCCTGAGATGAGAAGGTGGAAAAACCTTCTGAAAATTTTGTTGGAAGCTCCATCTACTGTCTCGGAAATGTCATACTTTCTGAGCACAGAAGTGTTTGATTTCTTGAACATTGTGTAGGTGATTACGAGCAGTAGGGGAATCTCAGTGGCTTCACAGACACCGTAAGTCAATCGGAGAATAGCTATGGACGATGAAGTCACTGGACAAGGTCTTCAATTTGAGGAACATTTCACTGCCGATGAACACACGGCTCGTACATAATCTGGTCTTTCCTGTGGTAACACCTAGACGATAAAAAAACAAGACAAAAAGAATTGACGCCTTCGAAATGTGATGCTGGAGAAGGATGTTATCAATACCATGGATGGCAAGAAAAGCAAACAAATCAATTTTGGAACAAATGAAGCCAGACATGTCAATCAAAGCAAGGATCACCAAGATACGACTTGCCTACTTTGGACACATCATACGAAGAGAGAAATCACTGGAGAAGAACATCATGGTCGGAAGAATTGAAGGAACAAGGTAAAGAGGAAGACCAGGAACCCGATGGCTTGATACTATCAAGATAACGGCAGAGAAGACCCTGGTGGACCTATCTAGGCTTGCACAAGATCGATCTTCCTACAGATTGTTCATCTAGCAAGTAGCCATGGATAGAGCCGAAGGCCATTAAATAAGTAAATCAGATACATAAAATGGACATCAGTAGCTACATGCAGCTGTCTAGATGGGTGAAGTTCTCCTGCTCATTATTGTTTGAGATTGTGCTTGGACTCCTTGCTGGGAGAGGTGGAGAGGGAGCTGCTTCACCTATAATCAATTACGTACAATTACCTCCTAATCCTTGCCAACTTCAGGGCAGTGCTTACAAGTGAGATGACAGTGGTGGTCAGTCTCCTAGGCAACGAGCTGCAAACAAAAGAAAAGTGTTAATATCTCAAGAATGGCTGGAAGGTTTAATAAGCAGTAAATTGCTAAACTTCTTATTTTTACAAGCACTATCTGACAATAAACATCTATGAAGAAGAGAATGACCCTATAATAGTTAGTCAAGATATCATAATTGTTACAGATGCAGTTCATTTTTCAACTAGTTATTTTATTCACTATGAACCCCCACATTAGGATACCATATTTGCTGCAAGGTACTCCCCTAATTGCAATCAGCAGGATTTTCTTTGATCAGCGGCAACTGTACCCCAAGAACTTGCAGGGAAAGGCAAGGTGTAAACGAGGTTAAGCCTAATGTCAGCTGGCACCGGTACCCAGGAGCAGATGAGGTCACGGTCGTAGCCAAAGGTTGGGATTGGAAGACATTGTTCAAGGGCCTCAAGGGATCAAAACGAGAAGCACAGGAATAGGGACAAATACTGAGGAACGTGGTGGGCCCAAAGACTAAGGAACGTGGTTGGCACAAAGACTAAGGCAAGAAAATGGTGCAAAGACTAAGCCAAGAGGATGGTACAAATACTAAGGCAAGAGAATGATACAAAGACTAAGGCAAGTGGCTGGTACAAAGACTAAGTCAAGAGAATAGTACAAGGACGAAGCAAAGAGAATGGTACAAAGACTAAGCCAAGAGGATGATACAAAGACAAAGGCAAGTGGTTGGCGCAAAGACTAGGGCAAGAGAATGGTACAGGGACTAAGCCAAGAGAATGGCACAAGAACTAAGGCAAGTGGTTGGCACAAAGACTAAGGCAAGTGAATGGTACAGGGACTAAGCCAAGAGAATGGTACAAGGACTAAAGCAAGTGGTTGGCACAAAGTCCTTGTACTATTCTCTTGCCTTAGGCTTTGTGCCAACCACTTGCCTTAGTCTTTGTATCATTTTCTTGGCTTAGTCCTTGTACCATTCTCTTGCCTTAGTCTAAGCCAAGAGGATGGTACAAAGACTAAGCCAAGAGGTTGATACAAAGACTAAGCCAAGAGGATGGTACAAAGTCTAAGCCAAGAGGTTGGTACAGAGACTCTTAGGAAGTGTCACCATCCATGGCTTAAATCTGGCTGCAGAGTGACGTCATTGGGGAAACTTTTGTTCCAATATCAACTTGAAGTGAGCAGTCGAAGTATATGCTGTTGTGTGGGACAGGGCGACACACAGGGCAACAAGTGCCATTGAAGCACAACTTTTGCAACCTTCTAGCAGCCACAAGGTCAGGGGAGCACCTACAGAGAAGAAGTGGGTGACAATGCATGAAGCATAAGGGTCTCTCGAGAAGGCACCAGGGCTATAAATGGCAAAAAAAAATTGTTGTCTGAATTCGTGCAGACTTTGCATTGGGACCTGGAGCTTGAATGTATGCTTCAGCAAGAGTTAATGGAATATGTGTAACCTTAGTCAACCCTTTCTACTAGCCTCCTAGCATCAAGAGTTCGCCCAAATCTGTGGCTTATACACCTATTCCATATTTCTAAGCAAGCTTTGGTGGAAGGAAGAAAATGTTGTTGTTGAACATGGACGTCCTTCAATGACACCATGTACCAGAACATCTCCGAAATCACCTCTTCCCTATGTGTCAGTTCAGACCGTTACTTTTGTGTAAATAAATGGAAAATAACACATTACTTTATTGCCAGATGTGAAGTTTCACAATTACACTGGCAAATAACTGATCTCATGTCAAAGTTCATCAAAAGCTCAATACAGGTGAGAGGAACGGGATGAATGGGGCGGCAGCAGGAGCTCGAAAGTGGAAGGCGAGAAGTGGAACAATGTTCTGGGCCGGATATTAGCACGGGTCATGCATCAATATTGGACATGTTGCTTAGGGCATTGTGTACATGGCAGCAGCATGTGCTCAGACCCTAAAGGGTGGCACAAAGTGCGCCACTATATGGCACCAAACTACAGCGCCATATTACAGACCTGCAGGAGGAAAGCCTTCTTAAAATCACATCTAATGGGGCACACCATGATACATTTATTTGGAATTTACCTTTCTAAGAAAAAAAACATATGTAGGGTCTTATACTGTAGTCTTCTATGGAACATGACTCTGATGCATGAATGAATTGCAATAGTCGGAACTTACACGGAAAGAACTTGCATTGAGCCATTCAAATTATAATCTGCAAGCTTCACCCCATTTGTTCCCCATTAAAACAGTAGTGGGTCACAAGGGACCAAACATTGAACCAGCATAATCCTGTTACCCCCCTGCACATACCTCCGTCGGATGCCACTGGACCGGCATAGACATGGTGAGCGCTATTCCACGCAGCGGAAATAGATATATACCGACATACAGCAGCTCATCCGAGGAGGCTAAAATGACACTCCTTCAGCCTCCGTTGGGTAAATCGGAGGCCTATAGATATGTTTATTGTGTGTCCTGGGAGCAAGACGCGTGAAAGCAGCCATACAAGTGTCCTATATTAGATTTCTACAGCAGAGCTTACAATCTATTTTTCTAGTGTAGCACCCTGAGGATTCGGCTGCTACAGGGGTATTGCACCTCAACCCAGAGGTGTGATATTCCACTCCCGGGTAAGGAAGGAGTGTGGAACTGAGCTCAGATAGACTGCATGCACTACATACATCCCATTCCAGAGGAGCAGGCCGACGGTACTCCCACTTCGAAATGTGCAGGTACAACCGAGCCTGTTCCTGGCTGGAGTGGGAGGGGGGTGGTACATCCCATGTAGTGTAGGGGCAGATAGGGGGAGCAGTCTGGGTAGTGATAGGAGCTCATTGGGTGCTGGTCACCTGAGCTCACACATAGAGGGATATATAAGGAGGGCACCAACTTAGATCAGGGTCAGACGCTGAGAACAAGTCAGTTGGAGAGGAGAGAGAAGGAAACAGCAGCCCTGGAGAGAGAGAGAGGAGAAAGAAAGAGAAAGACCCAGAGGGGGAAGACTGAGGGGACCCAAGAACCCAAATTAGAGCACCGGGTGAGGAGTCAGCACAAGGGTACCGGAACCCAAGCTGGTGGGGGCAAAAACATCCCTAGCCAGAGACCGGAGGCTGTGGGCAGCATCTGCCACGGCCACCCACTACATCCACCCTGAAGGCATACCACATGGAGGGTCAGGGAACCTAAGGCCAAGGGTTGCCCAACAGAAGGCCCGAGGGAGCTGGACCTAGGTGGATCACTGGTGGGGACGGCTGAAGAAAGGACAGAGGGAGAGCTCAGGGCCACGCTCCGGACTTGTTTGGGGGTTGGCCGGATCCAGGACCTGGTGGACGCAGCACGGCTCGGGTGGTCACTAACAGCTGGAGTGACCGAAACATCAGCAGTAAGTAAACTCCCTTAACTGCACAACCCGAGTCTGTCTTCATTGCCGGCTGCACCGCACCACCACAACCCCCATCCTCTGCGCCTGTCCCCTCTGAGGCTATACCCCTCCCGTTGGGGGTTATCCCACCAAGCTGCACATCCACCATCAGCCTCAGCGGACCCTGCTGCAGCGGCGGCCACAGTGACCGCATTACAACGGGTGGCGTAGTCGACACAAAAGAACTCTTATAACATCAGTAAGGACTGCCACATAACACATAGCTTGACGCCCTGGGCACGGGACCGGGTCACAGCCGCTCGGAGACTACAACCCCCCCATCTGATCCGGTGCCGGGTATTCCCCTCAAAAAGGAATATGTCCCAGGGGGCGCGTCAACTTTGGCGTAGTCGGCAGGATTACGTGCCCGCAACACCCGGGTACTGCGTGCCTGAAGAAAAGTGCAAGTTTACCTCAGAAAGAAGTCTCCCGCCGGTTCCGGAGGGTCCACGCCATCGGACTCCATCACCAGTCGTTTCCCGCCGATTGTCCGCCATTTCCAGCTTGTTCCCGCCATCTGCCGAGTTTCCCGCCACTGGGAAGCGATTCCCGCCAAAACCGCAGATTTCCCGCCTTGGAAGAGCAGCGGACGCCATTATGGGCGTGCCAAAGGAGGGCAAGAGGCCACCTCCCATCGTGGGCCAGGACAGAAAATGGCGCCAAAAGTGGAAACCGCCCCCACCAACAGAGACTGTGATGCTGGAGGTGTCTGTCAGCGTGAAAGAACTCCCCCTGGAGCTGACAGTCACCGAGTTGCCCCGGGACCGCCCTCGAAGTGGGAGGAGACGAAAGAGAAGAGAAAAGATGGGTGTCGCTTGGAGCAGTCTAGAACGAGCGCACCCGGAGGCAAGGTGTCCAGAGCGAGAGCACCCGGAGTCGAGGAGAGGAAGAATAGACCCGGGAATGGAGCGGCAGCAGCGCAGCACCGGCCCGCTGGCCAGGAGCCTGCAAAAGGAAGAAAGAGGAGAGCAGAGCAGCACCGACCCGATGGTCAGGAGCCTGCTGGAGTCAACAACCCCGCTAGGCTTAGCGGAGATCCTGGCGCAGCTTCCCCGAGATCGGGAGTGCGCGCGGAGTGCCCTGGAGGGCCTCGCGGGAAGGATGGCCCGAGTGCAGAGGGAGATCCTGGCGGAGTGGGGCCGGGAGATGGCCCAGCAAGCTGGAACCCGTCCACGGAACCCGCTCCCTTGGAAGAAGACACCGACTGCCTCTGCGGATGACGCGGGAGGACCCAAGGCCGGAGACGGCGCAGAAGAGGGAGCGAGACGCATGGCAGCAGGTAAGGGGGACGCCTATACCCCATACCGGAAGACCGCTTATCTGCCCCAGCTCCCCGTCGCAGAGCCCGAAGGTCCCCCGGCCGTACCCGAGACCGCCATGACACCGCCACCGACTAGGCCCCGACCGGAAGCCGCCGTCGCGACCCCGGTGACGTCACGCGTCGTGACCCGGAGCGTGGCGAAGGAAGAGGAGCCTCCGGCCTGGTCGCAGGGCCTAGCGTTTCCGGGCGCCGCATCCCCAGCAGAGCCATCTACCTCCGCGGAGCCTCCGGCCTGGTCGCAAGGCCAGGTAGCCCAGGGCGCCGCCGTGTTAACAGTTCCATTTACCTTCCAGATGCCCCCGGCCTGGCCGCAAGGCCTGGGTAACCTGGGCGCCCCCACCATCGCGCCCGCACCCGAAACACCAAGGGTGCCATATCTGGGAGAGGACCCCTTCAGCCAGCTAGCGTGGCCGGACGGGCGGCCTTTCATCTGGCCCGAAGAATTCTTGGAACTGGAGCGACAAAAGAAGTTAGGTCCCCTGTGTGAGCCCCTGATTCCGGCTCCAAAGCCCGTGACTCGGGTCTCGCCTCCACTAGAAGAAGCCCAATTCGTGTGGGACCCCACGGGAGAAGATTTGATGGGGTTCACCGGAGAGACTCGGGCAGCTGCAGCTGAACGCACAGAGTGTTGCCATCAACAGCTGGCAGAGTTTAAGAGAGAACGGGAGGAGAGGCGGGTCAGAGAGCAATGGGCCCAGACCCGCAGCGCGGAGCAAAAGAGTCGGACCAGAAGGGACCCCTGTGCAGCAAATCGTCCCCGTACCATCGGGACGGTAATAAAGTTTAATGCGCAGCATGGGTGGGGCTTCATAAAGGACCGGAACACCATGGGTGACGTCTTCGTTACCCGACGGGACGTCGAGTCCCACCTGCCAGAGGGTCACAAAGGCCGTGACCTCTACGTCGGTGACGAGGTAACGTTCACCCGGCACAAGTGTGCCAAGGGACCTTACGCCCTCCACGTGCATCGCCTGACAGAGGAGGAGTTGCGGTACGGGGAGGAGGAGCCAGAGGGCCCGGACGGGTCTGAAGCAACGCCATATCACCAAGAAAAAGCAGGAGGGAGCCGTCGTTGAGGACGGGAGTAGAGACTGTATATAGTTGCCCGTCGGGGCACAGTGAACCGTTAGAGCTAAAATAGTCCCCGTTGGGACCAGTGAACTGTTTACCCGTTAACCCCTTTATCCTACAGGCTGAGGACTGTGAGCAGCCATTCCCTTCCCTCTACCTGGCCGAGGACTGAGAGCGGCCAACTTCCAACTTCTCCCTGTATATAGTTGCGCTTCCTAAAGCGCCCCCTACCGGTTTTATAGGAGAAACCATTTTTCTAGAAAGACTGTCGCACTTTTCCCGGACACACGTTGCACAGTGTCCGGAGGAGGAACCTGAAACCAGAGACAAGAGAAGTCTACGAGACAGTTTTATCTGATAAGATATGTTATATATATAATGTTTTATATGATGTTTTATATGTTTATGTTTATAAAAAAAAAAAATTGTATGTTTTGGTGTTTTTGTCTTTACAGCCCGAGGACGTGCTGTGATTTACCAGGGGGGAATGTAGCACCCTGAGGATTCGGCTGCTACAGGGGTATTGCACCTCAACCCAGAGGTGTGATATTCCACTCCCGGGTAAGGAAGGAGTGTGGAACTGAGCTCAGATAGACTGCATGCACTACATACATCCCATTCCAGAGGAGCAGGCCGACGGTACTCCCACTTCGAAATGTGCAGGTACAACCGAGCCTGTTCCTGGCTGGAGTGGGAGGGGGGTGGTACATCCCATGTAGTGTAGGGGCAGATAGGGGGAGCAGTCTGGGTAGTGATAGGAGCTCATTGGGTGCTGGTCACCTGAGCTCACACATAGAGGGATATATAAGGAGGGCACCAACTTAGATCAGGGTCAGACGCTGAGAACAAGTCAGTTGGAGAGGAGAGAGAAGGAAACAGCAGCCCTGGAGAGAGAGAGAGGAGAAAGAAAGAGAAAGACCCAGAGGGGGAAGACTGAGGGGACCCAAGAACCCAAATTAGAGCACCGGGTGAGGAGTCAGCACAAGGGTACCGGAACCCAAGCTGGTGGGGGCAAAAACATCCCTAGCCAGAGACCGGAGGCTGTGGGCAGCATCTGCCACGGCCACCCACTACATCCACCCTGAAGGCATACCACATGGAGGGTCAGGGAACCTAAGGCCAAGGGTTGCCCAACAGAAGGCCCGAGGGAGCTGGACCTAGGTGGATCACTGGTGGGGACGGCTGAAGAAAGGACAGAGGGAGAGCTCAGGGCCACGCTCCGGACTTGTTTGGGGGTTGGCCGGATCCAGGACCTGGTGGACGCAGCACGGCTCGGGTGGTCACTAACAGCTGGAGTGACCGAAACATCAGCAGTAAGTAAACTCCCTTAACTGCACAACCCGAGTCTGTCTTCATTGCCGGCTGCACCGCACCACCACAACCCCCATCCTCTGCGCCTGTCCCCTCTGAGGCTATACCCCTCCCGTTGGGGGTTATCCCACCAAGCTGCACATCCACCATCAGCCTCAGCGGACCCTGCTGCAGCGGCGGCCACAGTGACCGCATTACAACGGGTGGCGTAGTCGACACAAAAGAACTCTTATAACATCAGTAAGGACTGCCACATAACACATAGCTTGACGCCCTGGGCACGGGACCGGGTCACAGCCGCTCGGAGACTACAACCCCCCCATCTGATCCGGTGCCGGGTATTCCCCTCAAAAAGGAATATGTCCCAGGGGGCGCGTCACTAGCACTTGAAGAAATGATGGTTCTCGCTTGTTCCAGTGAACACAGATTGATTTGTCTGAATGGCGGATAGGTGTCATAAAGATTAGAGATGAGCGTTGTTCTACTCGAACTGTTCGCCAATCTCAAATTCGAGCTGTTTTGGGCGGTGTTCGAGCCGTTCGGAGAACACGAACAATTTGAGAAAAATTCGGCTGTTCGAGGTTATGTTCGATAACTGTTCGTGCACCAAAATCATAACTGGATTTTTTCTCAGTAATGATGAAAATTAATGTTAATACGCAGTTTGAGTGTACAGCGGGGCGGGGGGAGGGGCAGGGGATGGATCTCTGCAGGAACAATGAAGATCTCCATTTTTTTTTCTCTTTCCCGCATTTGCAGTGGGGAGGTGCAATCTGTCAGCCTATCAGCAGCGCACACACGGAGCGAAGTGCTTTTTTTCACACAAGCAAGGGCATGTGTGATTGGCAGTGTATGTCACATGTCCTTGCCCTATAAGACCAAGCCATTTTCCCCGTCGCCACCATTTTCTCACTGCTGCAGCTGCGTGTTAGACGGCACCGCTGTTGCTGTGTGCGCTATACCTTGTTAATTTCAAGCCAATTTTCGCACAAATATACAGATAGCTTGGGAGTAGGGAATAGTTGTGATTGCAGTCCTTTTAAGGACTAGGTTACAGCATTTCCTACGACTTTTATCAGGGAGGTCTGTGCTCTTAAATAGATAGGTTGTGGGAGTAAAGACTAATTGTAATTGGAGTCCTTTTCAGGACTAGGTTACATGAGTTCCTATCAGTTTTTGCCAGGCAGGTCTGTGCCAGTGCTGTGCAAGTTTTTTTCACAGCATTTGGCTGAATCTAGCAAAGCTAATCCTTTTTGGCCTATTGCAGAGTGTGTTAGTCAGTGGAGTAGCCTATCTGTGTTGCAAGATATAACACCTGTGTATAGAATACCAATTTTTTTACTGCACCTAGTGAAGTAAAATCTTTTGGGCATAGCATCATTCTATTAGTCCATCTATACTGACCTCCATCAGGTTGCAAACTGAATATAATTTTTTTCTGCATCTAGCTCTGAAAAAATATTTGGGCTTCTAGCAGTGTGTGGGACTTGGTCTATTAGTCCATCTATACTGACCTCCATCAGGTTGCAAATTAAAAATAATTTTTTTCTTCATTTAGCTCTGAAAAAATATTTGGGCTTCTAGCAGTGTGTGGGACTTGTTCTATTAGTCCTTCTATACTGACCTCCAGCAGGTTGCAAATTGAATATAATTTTTTTCTGCATCTAGCTCTGAAAAAATAGTTGGGCTTCTAGCGGTGTGTGGGACTTGGTCTATTAGTCCATCTATACTGACCTCCATCAGGTTGCAAATTAAAAATAATTTTTTTCTGCATCTAGCTCTGAAAAAATATTTGGGCTTCTAGCAGTGTGTGGGACTTGGTCTATTAGTCCATCTATACTGACCTCCATCAGGTTGCAAATTAAAAATAATTTTTTTCTGCATCTAGCTCTGAAAAAATATTTGGGCTTCTAGCGGTGTGTGGGACTTGGTCTATTAGTCCATCTATACTGACCTCCATCAGGTTGCAAATTAAAAATAATTTTTTTCTGCATCTAGCTCTGAAAAAATATTTGGGCTTCTAGCAGTGTGTGGGACTTGGTCTATTAGTCCATCTATACTGACCTCCATCAGGTTGCAAATTAAAAATAATTTTTTTCTTCATTTAGCTCTGAAAAAATATTTGGGCTTCTAGCAGTGTGTGGGACTTGTTCTATTAGTCCTTCTATACTGACCTCCATCAGGTTGCAAATTGAATATAATTTTTTTCTGCATCTAGCTCTGAAAAAATAGTTGGGCTTCTAGCGGTGTGTGGGACTTGGTCTATTAGTCCATCTATACTGACCTCCATCAGGTTGCAAATTAAAAATAATTTTTTTCTGCATCTAGCTCTGAAAAAATATTTGGGCTTCTAGCAGTGTGTGGGACTTGGTCTATTAGTCCATCTATACTGACCTCCATCAGGTTGCAAATTAAAAATAATTTTTTTCTGCATCTAGCTCTGAAAAAATATTTGGGCTTCTAGCGGTGTGTGGGACTTGGTCTATTAGTCCATCTATACTGACCTCCATCAGGTTGCAAATTAAAAATAATTTTTTTCTGCATCTAGCTCTGAAAAAATATTTGGGCTTCTAGCAGTGTGTGGGACTTGGTCTATTAGTCCATCTATACTGACCTCCATCAGGTTGCAAATTAAAAATAATTTTTTTCTTCATTTAGCTCTGAAAAAATATTTGGGCTTCTAGCAGTGTGTGGGACTTGTTCTATTAGTCCTTCTATACTGACCTCCAGCAGGTTGCAAATTGAATATAATTTTTTTCTGCATCTAGCTCTGAAAAAATAGTTGGGCTTCTAGCGGTGTGTGGGACTTGGTCTATTAGTCCATCTATACTGACCTCCATCAGGTTGCAAATTAAAAATAATTTTTTTCTGCATCTAGCTCTGAAAAAATATTTGGGCTTCTAGCAGTGTGTGGGACTTGGTCTATTAGTCCATCTATACTGACCTCCATCAGGTTGCAAATTAAAAATAATTTTTATCTGCATCTACAGTACCTCTGAAAAAATATTTGGGCTTCTAGCAGTGTGTGGGACTATTTGTATTAGTCCATCTATACTGACCTCCATCAGGTTGCAAATTCAAAATAATTTTTTTCTGCATCTAACCCAGCCAATAGTTTTGGCCTAATACCACAGTTTGGCCACTCAGCTCTGCTCGGTTACCATCCATTGTTTTTTTGTGCAAACAACTCCAGAGTTGTGAATTAGTTAACCACCAAAATGAGTGGAAAAAGGCCTGCTGCTGGTGGAAAGGGGAATAGGCGTGTTGGGAAGGGGAAAAAAGGTTGTGTCCGTGGGGTAGGTGTTAAAGCAACAGTAACATCTGCAGAAGAAAGACCATCTTCCAGCCAAACTAAAATGTCTACTTCTTTTAGCGGACAATGTGATAAGATCCCTTTCTTACGGCCACGCCAATCGCTACAAATTCCAGATGAGGCACAAAAACAGCAGGTGCTTCAACGGATATCAAGTGCTCCTTTAAGTGGGCTCTCCTCCACATCAACTTCAACATCACAAATACTCCAGTCCTCAAAGGTGTCACCCAAATCGCACTTGCTTCCTCACAGCTCCCAAATCTCCAGCTGCCCGTCTGAGTATGAGGTAGAACAGATGGTTGAGTCTGCAGAGCTGTTTACTCATACTATAGCCTGGGAATCAGAGGTCGACTCCAGCGCTTCTGTGAATCCAGACGAGGAAATGATCTGCACTGATGCCCAGAATCTTTATGAGTCGGATCCAGGACCAGACGCAGAAGGTTCTGACCATAATGTAGACCCTCATTCCCAAACTGTAACTCCTGTTGGTGGAGACAATGAGGAAGACGATGATAAGACTCAAATACCTGATTGGAGCGACAACTTTAGTTTTTTGTCAGGGCAGGAACAGGTTGGCTCTGAGGACGACGGGTGTGATAACGCACAGGGTGATGATGATGAGGTCGGAGATCCCACTTACTGTCAACCCACAGTCAGCCAAGAGATGAGGTCAGCAGAGGAGGTGGAGGAAGATGCTAGTGACGACGAGGTCAGGTTGCGCCTTCCTGGACAGAGACGTAGTACTGGAAGCACGTCAACAACTGCATCCTCAAACACAACTCTGCCTCTCACCACAAGTCGTGGTGGCTCTTCAGGTCGCATGGGTGCTAAGCCTTGCATAGCCTGGGCATTTTTTCAGATCGATAAAGATGACCCAACTCGTGTTATCTGTAACATTTGTCAGCAAAAGCTAAGTAGAGGCCAAAAAATACATAGTTTGAGTACTTCATGCATGAACCGGCACATGGACATGAAGCATAAGTTGCAGTGGGAAGCTCAGTGTGCTACAATGCGGCCTAGCCGGCCGGGCCAATCACCGTCTGCCATATCTTGTGCATCCGCGGCCTCTTCATCCTCTGTGACTGGGGGGACAGCAGTCACACCTGTTTTGGGGCGCAGACCTGCCACCTCTTTACCCGCAACAGTCAGCGTGATTGGCAGGTCATCATTTTCTTTGGAGGTGGTAACACCAGCTGGTGTTGAGCGCTGTCCGACATCGATAGCACCACCTTTGGATCAAGGCAACCTAACATGTCCGCCTGCATCTTCCTCACAGACCGGCAGTTTGCCGGGGACACCCTTATCAACCCCGTCTAAGCACAATAGCCAGCCCTCGGTCCCTCAGATGTGGACAAGTAAAAGACCATTTCCTCCTAGCCATGAGAAAGCTAAGAGGTTGAATTTCACCATCTGCAAGCTCTTGGCTACAGAAATGCTGCCTTTCCGCCTGGTGGACACAGAGGATTTTCGAGACCTTATGTCCGTCGCAGTGCCCCAGTACCAGATGCCCAGTCGGCACTACTTCTCAAAGAAAGGTGTGCCTGCGCTCCACCAGCATGTCGCACACAACATCACCGCTTCTTTGAGAAACTCTGTGTGTGACAGGGTGCATTTCACCACAGACACTTGGACGAGTAGGCATGGACAGGGGCGTTACATGTCGCTGACTGGGCACTGGGTAACTATGGTGACAGCAGGACAAGGGGCTGCTGTCCAAGTCTTGCCGTCCCCACGAGTTGTGCGTCAATCCTCTTTATGTCAAAGTTCATCCACTGCTTCTGCCTCCTCAACCTCCTCTCGGTCTTCCACCTGCACCCAAAGCCTGTCTGGTCATGCCACAAGCTTTCTAACTGCGCAGAAGGGATCCTGCACACCTCCTTACTATGCTGGCAGTAGGGCTCAACGTCATCAGGCGGTTTTTACATTGAAATGTCTGGGAAATGTGAGTCACACAGCTGAGGAGTTGTGGTCAGCTCTGGAGAACCAATTTCATGAATGGTTGTCTCCACTGGACCTGAAACCAGGGAAGGCCGTGTGCGACAATGCTGCAAACCTGGGTGCGGCCCTTCGCCGGGGCAATGTCACACACGTGCCTTGTATGGCTCACGTGTTGAACCTGGTTGTCCAGCAATTTTTAGCCCACTATCCCAGACTAGATGGCCTTCTGCAGAGGGCACGGTCGCTGTGTGCTCACTTCCGCCGTTCGCATCCCGCAGCTCAGCGACTTACATCTCTACAGAAGTCGTTGGGCCTGCCACTTCACCGGCTAAAATGCGATGTGCCTACCCGGTGGAATTCAACTCTGCACATGTTGCAGCGACTGTGGCAGCACCGACAAGCCCTGGTGCAATACGTTCTGACGTATAGCCTGGGCCAACGAGATTCAGAGGTGGGGCAAATCACGCTGGAGGAGTGGTCTCAGATCAGGGACCTATGCACCCTTCTGCACAGTTTTGAAATGGCGACGAAGATGTTTAGTGCTGACGATGCCATTATCAGCATGACTATTCCGGTGATTTACATGCTGGAGCACATGTTAAACAGAATTCGGAGTCAGGTGGTGGCACAAGAGGAGGTGGAGGAAGTAGAGGAGGAGGAGTTGTATGCGGAAGGGCTAACATCTGCAAGGTCCAGACGGTCGGCAGCACCAAGGCGGCAGGCATGTGAGGGTGGGGGAGATGGTTTTACCAGGGCGCATGGTAGCAGCCAAACTAGTGAGGAAGGTGCAGGAGCCCAGGAAGAAGTGGAGGACGAACTGATGGAAGACTCATCAGATGAGGGAGACCTTGATCACATTTCTGTTGTGCGAGGTTGGGGGGAGAGGACAGAGGAAGGAAGCATGATTGTTACCTCGCCACCAACACAACAGGGACTTGGTGCTCCTGGATGCGCAACACACATGAGTGCCTTCTTGCTGCACTACCTGCAACATGACCCTCGAATTGTGAGAATTAGAAATAATCCTGACTACTGGGTTGCCACACTGTTAGATCCCCGGTACAAAAGTAAATTTGCAGAAATTATTCCTGCCATAGAAAGGGATGCACGCATGCAGGAGTATCAGCAGAGACTGTTGCAGAATCTTACATGTGCTTTTCCACAAAACACCAGTGGTGCACGTAGTGAATCTCACAGTTCCAACTTGCCAACCGTGGGACCGTCAAGTGTTCAGCACTCAAACCGTAACAGAACCACAGTATCTGCTGGTAACATCAATTTTGCGGAATCATTTCACCACTTTTTTAGCCCATCCTTTGCAAGGCCACAGGAGACAAGAAGTCTGACACATAGTCAACGCCTAGAGACGATGGTACAGGAGTATCTCCAAGTAAACATTGAAGCCACGACTGTGTCACTGGACCCTTGCTCTTTTTGGGCTTCCAATCTGGATAAATGGCCGGAGCTAGCCACTTACGCCTTGGAGATCTTGTCATGCCCCGCAGCCAGCGTTCTGTCTGAACGTGTGTTCAGCGCTGCTGGTGGTGTGCTGACAGATAAGCGCACGCGGCTCTCCACTGATAATGTAGACAGACTCACGTTCATAAAGATGAACAAATCATGGATCCGAAACGACTTTTCTACCCCTGTGTCATCCTGGGGAGAGTAAAAGCTTGATGATTGGTTAAAATCACCCTACCAACCGTTTTAAGCTTTCAAATTACTAATCATGTTTATCTGTATCTTGACTGGAAAATAATTTGGGCTTTGTAGCAGTGTGCAGCACTGATCCTATTAGGCCATCTATACTAAAGCTTCACCAGATTTAAAATTAAAAATAATTTTTAGCTGCATCTAGCCCGGAAAATAATTTTGGGGCTCCGAGATGCGCAAGGCACATAAGTGCCTTCTTGCTACACTACCTGCAGCATGACCCTCATATTGTCAGAATTCGAAGTAATCATGACTACTGGGTTGCCACACTCTTAGATCCCCCAAACTTTTCGATCAACCTTTTCATTTTAATAAAGACCAAAAAAATGGTCATTTTTGAAATTATAAGCATTAGCAGGTTGTTAGAAACTGAAATCAAACAGTTTTCAACTCAAAACTTTATTCTAGGTGATGTTACATTTTCACATAGGACCCCTTGTTCGAAAGGAGCTTCTGAACTCTCTCGTCCATTGAATTTGTCAGGTTTTGGATGGTTTCTGCTTCAATTGTTTTGCATGAGGACAGAATACCCTCCCAGAGCTGTTGCTTAGATGTGAACTGCCTTCCGCCATCATAGACACTCCTTTTAATGATGCTCCAAAGGTTCTGAATGGGGTAGAGGTCAGGGGAGCATGGGGGTCACACCATAAGTTTGTCCCCTTTTATGCCCATATCAGCCAGAGATGCAGATGTTTTATGTGCAGCATGAGATGGTGCATTATCATGCAGAAAAATGATCTTGCTGTGAAATACACGGTTCTTCTTCTTGAACCATGGCAGGAAGTGCTGTTTGAGAAAATCCACATACATTATGGAGTTCATCTTTAGCGCCTTCAGGGATCCTAAAGGGGCCGACAATCTCTCTCCCCATGATTCCAGCCCAAAACATTACTCCACCTCCTCCTTGTTGGCGCTGTAGCCGTGTTTGCGTGGGGTGTCCATCAACCAGCCATCCTCCACTCCATCCATCTGGACCATCGAGCGCTGCACGGCACTCATCCGTGAACAAAACAGTTTTGAAATCAGTCTTCATGTAATGTTTGGCCCACTGGAGCCGTTTCTGCTTGTGTGAAGTGGATAGAGGAGGTCGACAGGATGGCGCATGCACAGCTGCAAACCTCTGAAGGACCCTGCATCTTGTTGTTCGGGGGACGTTGGAGGCACAAGCAGCTTCAAAAACTTGTCTGCTGCTATGACAAGGCTTTTTTGCCGCTGCTCTTTCAACCTGACGTAATTGCCTGTAGGAAAGAGTCCTCAATTTGCCCTTATCAGCACGCACATGTGTGTACTGTGAATCAGCTACATACTTCTTGATTGCCAAGACACTTCATCCTGATCATCGCACAATGTTGATTGTAGTCATGCCTTGACCTAAACACTCCACAATTTGTTGCTTCTCAGCAGCTGACACATCCTTTTTCTTTCCCATTTTGGCAGAAAATGTAGGCTGCTTAATAATGTGAGAGAGCCTTCTTAAGTAGTCTTGCCTTTCATTGGACACACCTGCCAAACTAATTAGCACAGGTGTCTGCAATTGCTTACAGTGATATAAAGAGCCCTGACACACATCACCATCAATGAGTTTAACTGACAAACAAACAAATTCTTCCCTTATCACTCCTAAACACTTTTTGCATAATAATTTGGAACGCGGTGTACATGTGCTTTTCCACAAAACACCAGTGGTTCACGTAGTGAATCTTACAGTTCTAACTTGCCAACCGTGGTCTGTATGGAGTTGTTCAATAAAGGGCCCAAAATTAAGATAACATAGATGGGAGAGGTCTCTATGAATAGGAATTCCTAAGTATTTGATACCCTGTGAGGGCCAGGCAAAGGGAAAGTTGGACTGGATGGAATCCTATATGGATTTGGGGAGGGAGACATCGAGGGCCTCAGACTTCGCTGCATTGATTTTAAAATTTTACCATGTAACAAAGTGATCTATTTCAGCCATAACAGCATGGATGGATATATGTGATTGAGTGATATATACTAGGACATCATCAGCAAATAGAGAGCACTTGTACTCGGTGCCTCCCACCTCAATCCACCTAATATTGGGGTTATGGCGAATTGATGAGAGCAGGTGCTCCGTCACTAGGATGTATAAGAGAGGGGACAGAGGACATCACTGCCTTGTCCCATTGGTGATTGTGAAAGGTGATGAAAATGTTCTGACGCACCCCCTGGGCCTTGGGACACCCGGAGCCGGACCCTTTTTGGTGGATGCTGGTGGTTGTAGTCTTCGTGGCGGCGACCCAGTTCCGTGGCTCAGGGCGATCAAACCAGTGGCGGAACTATTTATGTGGTTTTCATGTTTAAATGTCCGACTACGCCACCCGTGGATTGCGGTCAGAGTGAACCGCCGCTACAGGGCAGACCGCTGAGGCTGGTGTTGTGGGTGCAGCAGAGCGTAGCATAACTCCCCACGGGAGGAGTATAGCCTCAGGGCAGTGTATGCGGAGGATGGGGGTGATGGTGCAGGGCAGCAGCAGTAACGACACGGAGTCAGTGATGCAGTCCAGGGCCTTTACTCACAGTTCTTATTATCCAGACCACGTCTGCAGGTAACGGCTGCCCACGTCGTACTGTGCTCACCAGGTGAGGGGCTCAGACAACTCCCAGATAACTTTGGAGCACTTCACAGGACCCCCTTTGTGTGTCCTTTGTCTGGCCTTTCTTACCAACACTTCTGTCCGGCTGCCTCGGGCCTCCTCTTGGTAAACTTGGCGCCAGTTTCCCTGACCCTATGTGGTGCCTTCCTAGCGGGTGTAGCGAGGGGTTGCGCCACATAAAATGTCAGAGCCTCCGGTTTCTAGCTGAGGGTCGTTTCCTGCCTCCACTAGTTCGGGGACCGGTCTCCCCCTTTGGCCTGACCCCTCCACGCAGGTGGATTCGGGCGTGCGGTGGCGACTCGCCCGTCCGCACCCCTGGGATCCCTTCATTCCTCGTTCCTGGAGCCTTCTCCGCTCCTCTTCCTTCCTTCTCCCTCTTCCAGGCCTGGGCCTCTGTTACTAGGCCCGCCTCCGGAGCAGAGCTCATGCAGAGCCCCTGCTCCCTGCCACTTCTGCTCAGACTTCTCTGCACTGAACTAAGATGGTGCCCACCTTTTATACTCCCTTCTCAATGCACCCAGGAACTGCTTCCTCCCTGCTCCTGCACTACAGGGTTCCCCTTCCTCAGTGTTCCCTCCCCCCACTCCAGCCAGGGACAGGGACTGTCGTGCCCATCTCAGGGGCATATTGGTCGCCCTGCCCCACGGCAATGTGGTGTAATGCATGCAGGTGTCGGGTCCTGATCCACACTCCATCCTTACCTGAGAGTGAGATATCACACCTCTGGGTGAGGTGCAATACGTCTGTAGCAACCGAGCCCTCAGGGTGCTACAGTTCCATTTATCTTCAGCCTAGGTGACGTATTGCGATACAGGGCCGTGATTTTGGCTATAAAAGGGTCCCCTAGACCCCTACCCCAAGCTTTTTAAGAGAATCATATATGGCGTGCCAGGAGACTCTATGGAATGCTTTCTCAGCATCCAACGAGAGTATCTAATTACAAATTTTTAACTGCATCTAGCCCAGGAAATACTTTGTGCCTAGTAGCAGTGTCTGCTAGTGAGCGGATTATCCCGGCTGTTAAGCAAGCTGCACCACCTGTAGTTTAGACACTTAATTTTTTCAAAGGAAATGCTTCGGGACCATGGGATACTTAGTGAAGAGCATCAGGAGGCACCCCAAGGCATAGGGGCTGGGACTGGCAGTAGGATGCCTTGCGGTGGACAGCCGAGCTCGATCCTTATAAAAGCTTTTTAACTGCAGCAGGTTTAGTGGACGCTACTGGAGCTGGAATTACGCGGCTGCTGGCATGAGACTTGCCCTCCAATAGATCCTTGTAAATGGATTTAAAGTGTATTCATTCAAATTAGAGAGACAATTTAAATTAAAAAGCTTAGAGCTGCCTCCACCACAGGGGGGCTCGCTCGACCCACCAGCAGACAGGCACCAGTATTGGGAGAGGGGGGCTGGCCGTCAGGGTTCACCGCGGCTCTGGCACAAACCCGGCGACACGGAGGTGGCACGGGCAGGAGCGGACTGGCCGTGTCGGCTTCTCACTTTTTGGATTTTAGAAGGGCATGACATGCCTATATCTGTGTCTCCCCCTCCTTTTACTCCTTCACCTCTTTTATTTTCGCATGACTATATGTACTTGTCACTTTTCCATGTGTTAGTTGTGTCTTCTGAGCAGTTTGTCAGCTTTTGGACACCTTTGAAGGTGTTTTCTATGTGTTTCTATGTGTTTTTGTTTGCCTGCCATTGGTTTTAACGGTGTTCGAAGGTGTTCGACGAACAGTTCGACGAACAGTTCGGCGAACACACGGGTGTTCGACGAACCGAACCGAACTCGAACACTACGGGGGTGGCTCAACACTAATAAAGATAACAGAACAGGGAATGAAGGTGTCTTTGATGCAGTGCCGATGGTTGTTACAACATGTATGAAGTCTGTGGATGTCCACGTAAAAACACCGCACCCCTTCTCCAAATGCAAGTGGAATGAAGCTAAAGCAATGTTTAAATAATACCACCACACTGCACCCAAATAATAGTGTCACAGAGTAATACCGCCATAGAGTGCAGAAGTAATAGTGTCACAGAGTGCAGATATAATACTGCCATAGAGTGCACATATAAAATCATGAAACTGTGCACAAGTAATAGTGTCACAGAGTGCAGAAATAACACCGCCATAGAGTGCACATATAAAATCATCATACTGTGCACAAGTAATAGTGTCACAGAGTGCAGAAATAAACCGCCAGAGAACACACATATAAAATCATCAAACTGTGCACAAGTAATAGTGTTACACAGTGCAGAAATAACACCGCCATATAGTGTGCATGTAAAATCATCGTACAGTGCACAAGTAATAGTGTCACAGAGTGCAGAAATAACACCGCCATGTAGTGTACATATAAAATCATCAAACTGTGCACAATTAATAGTGTCACAAAGTGCAAAAATAATATCACCATAGAGTTCACATTTTAACCATCATATGGTGCACAAGTAAAAGTGTCAAAAAGTGCAGAAATAATATTAGCATAAAGTGCACATATAAAATCATCAAACTGTGCACAAATAGATGTCACAGGTTGTATAAATAATACCACCATAAAGTGCACGTACAAAACATATAAAACCATCATACTGCGCATAATAGTGCAGAGATAATATTGCCATAGAATGCACGTATAAAGACATTGTGTGTTCCACAAATAACAGTGTTACTGAGCACACAAATAATGTCGCCATGAAGTATACATATAAAATAATCATACTGTGCTCAAATAACAGTGTCACAAATAATACCGACATACAATGCTCATAAAAAACTATCGTTTTGTGCGCAAATAACAATTTCACTGAGTGTTAATAAGGCCACTATGCATTGCAGAGATGAAACAATTATATTGTGAATAAATACCACTGCTGCTGAGTGCATAAATAATACCGTTATACAGTGCACATATGGAAACATCATATTGTGTACAAATAATACAACCATACAATGCCCATAAAATCATCACATATTAGTGGTCATGTAAAATCATTATACCATACACAATTCAGTTTCATAAGTTGAAAAAAAATACTGCCTCCATACAGTTCTCATATGAAACCATCATATTGTGCACAAATGATACGGCCATACAGTGCATATATAAAAACCATTATATCGTGTTCAAATAGGTGTAACTGAGTGCACTATAATACCGCCAGAAATGTCATACAGTGCATTAATAACAATATGATTTGTATAAGTGCCCCGAGGAGATCTGTCAGGAACCTCTCTGACAAGGGCTGAGCATTCTCTCGCCACCTGCTTTGTTGTGGTCCTGCATTGTGGGTTTGGGGGGCTGCGTTTGTAGGGTTATTGTTCACTGCTTTGATCTGACCTGGATGAACGTTCTCACGGCAGAGCGACAACAGATGCAGAGAATGTTTTACATTAATATCTGCTCTCATAAACCAAGTGACTCATCCTTCAATGTCAAAGTCCATTATCTCTGCCAACTCTTTCCTCACAATGGGCTGTCTGCAATTCACTAAGATTTATTCTCGAAAAATCAGCACACATTCCCCAGCAATTATTATTATTCAATATATGGCGATAATGTGAGAACATCCACAACTCCACCAACTTCCCAAAACATCTCGAAAGGGAACCTGTCATTAGATTCTGGCTGCCCAAATCATGGGCAGCATAAGCGGCTGCATGACTGCATTTGGAACTACTGTGACGTTTCTGAAAAAAACATTTTTTGGAAAACCGGATGGGGACCTTGCTTCTCTGGAGACTAATCTGATGTGGTCCCCGGAGGCTTCTCCCAGCTCCCATCCAGGTGATTGACAGGTCTATCCCTATGTATTCATAAGCAGAGTCAGTCAGTCATGGAGAACGAGGTGGAGAGAAGCCAACGAGGACCACATCAGAATAGTCATGGTCCCCATCCGGTTTTCCAAAGTATGTTTCTTCTAAAACACCGCAACGTTTCCGAGTGAATAAACTGGGCATAGATACCAATGTGACCTTCTTACCCCTCATTTTGGCTCCACATATTCCGAGATGATTGACACAAGAAAACCATCTTTAAAAAAATATATGACTTTGTAACATTGTCAGGAAACGACTTAATATATATATATAAATGCCTTAATCGTGTCCCGTGCCGGTTTGTAGCCAGAATACTGCCACCGTGTGTTGGATAACTACGTGCTACTGTAAGGTGCCCAAACGAGGTAGTCATGGGTGAGCGCTGCCCCTGCCCACTCTTACATCCTACAGACAAATCGTGTCACTGTCCCGATGTGCTGTGGTGTACGTGGTGCTTCCCACTTACTTCTGGCCTACAGGTCTCCTCCTTCTCCAGGGATCACCTATCAGATCAGTGGCTCCTGTGTCCAGTGGAACCGGCTGCACTCAGCTCATTCATCAAAGCACTGGGGGAAGGGGGAGGTGTACTGCATTGTGCCTGCACTCGGCGGTGCATCAGAGAGCGGCTCCCACTACACTACCCTATGACTCAGCTGCTCCCGCTGCCCTCAGCGCCCACATAGAAGCACCAGACAGGAATGTACAGTGTGATGTGAGCAGTCATACTGGGATAAGAATTGATGCATCTTCTATTACAGGCACCGCAAGTCTACTAGTTATGCCCTATGCTTCTATGAAAGGGTTTATGGAGCAGATTGAGAGAGAAATAAAGGAGATGTTTTTGTCTTTTTATTTATTTTATTGAGCTTGAAACATGGACTGTTTGAGCAGTAAATAAAGAAAATCTTGGAAAAATGCATTTAAACAATTCAGCTCCACAGGCCACAACTACAGTGGGTACAGAAAGTATTCAGACCCCTTTACATTTTTCACTCTTTGTTTCATTGCAGCCATTTGGTAAATTCTAAAAAGTTTTTTTTTTCCTCATTAAAGTACACTCTGCACTTTGTGGAACTTTCTCCCATCTCCCTACTGCACCTCTGGAGCTCAGCCACAGTGATCTTGGGGTTCTTCTTTACCTCTCTCACCAAGGCTCTTCTCCCACTATTGCTCAGTTTGGCTGGACGGACAGGTCTAGGAAGACTTCTGGTGGTCCCAAATGTCTTTCATTTAAGGATTATGGTTGCCACTGTGCTCTTAGGAACCTTGAGTAATGCAGAAATTCTTTTGTAACCTTGGCCAGATCTGTGCCTTGCCACATTTCTGTCTCTGAGCTCCTTGGGCAGTTCCTTTGAGCTCATGATTCTCATTTGGTCTGACATGCACTGTGAGCTGTGAGGTCTTGTATAGACAGGTGTGTGCCTTTCCAAATCAAGTCCTATCAGTTTAATTAAACACATTTGGACTCCAATGAAGGAGCAGAACCATCTCAAGGAGGATCACAAGGAAATGGACAGCATGTGAATTAAATATGAGTGTCTGAGCAAAGGGTCTGAATACTTATGACCATGTGATATTTCAGTTTTTCTTTTTTAATAAATTTGCAAAAATTTCTACATTTCTGTTTTTTTCAGTCAATATAGGGTGCAGAGTGTACATTAATGAGAAAAAAATGAACTTTTTAGAATTTACCAAATGGCTGCAATGAAACAAATAGTGAAAAATATAAAGGGGTCTGAATACTTTCTGTACCCAATGTATTCCGTAAAAAATGTGGAAATCAAAGCATTTTAGTATTTGGCCCTTTAATAGACACAATATCCCACAATATCCTAATTATCAATTAGTTAACGGCAGTTTTTGGTGTAAACATAGCTCAAAAAAATCGCACGAAAATATTTACTTTTTTACATAGTCCATGTGTAATCTTATTTCCATTTTTTGCATCCATATGACATCTGGTTTTATACCAACAGTTTAATAAATCATAAAAGGCAAAATACAGTTTTCTGTGTAAATAACAGCAGGCATATGGATGGTAAGCCCGTTTTTTACGCACCCATTGACTTATAATGGGCAAGTCTGATTCGAAATACGGATCGAAGCAATGCATGCTGCAAATTTTTACAAACTGACCATCAGTCCGTATGTAAAAAGTGATCATGTGAATTGCCACATTGACTTGCATTGGTCAGTGTGGTATCTGCATTCTACTTGTTTTACATACTGATAGAACATGGATCGATTATACCCTCGTCCGAACAAGTCTTATGCACCGCTATGCATTTGCTTCTCCAGTTTTCAGTCCCAAAGAGGTTTTTTTTTCATTATGGTTGTCCACATCTCAAAGGTTCCACACATTTGGTACAAGTCCCTGTCCCTCTGTCACCATTCCTGATGTCTCAAGAGTTTGGTCTCCAAGGGCTTTTTCTCCCACCTGTGTTTTCAGGCTCCATCAAGTGAGGCATGCTTCCACCTAAACCTACAGTAGACTACTTCTCCCTCCATCCACTCCACACAGTCCAGTATAGTCCAAGACTATATTTCCAGGCCACATCCCAGCCCTGTATTGCAACCAGACCTCACTGCAGTCTCTACAAATCTACAGTTTGAGTTCACCACCCTCGCTTTCCACTGGTTCCCTCAGATGACTATTTCCCATAGCCCCAGCAAACTCTACAAAGCTATCCACTTGGATATAGATGTAGCTGGGTCTTAGTCCAGCACCACCCAACCAAAATTATCGTCCCTCCCGCCTGATATATCTCATATCCTTAAAACTAACCTCTCTGCAATGCTGACAACAAACTCAGCCCACCACTACCAAGCAGCCAAATATCCCTTTGGCTTTGTGCACACCATGTCTTTTTCAAATTATTGAAACCCCTGAGTTCTTCAAGAGGAAGACACTTCAAGATACACCATATCATTTTTCTTGAAGGGTATTTTTTAGTGTTTTCTTTCTTGCAGGTTCCTGAGCGAGTTTTCAATATTTTCGACCATTAACTTTTTTTTAGCGTTTTTGGGGCATTTTCTTTTTTTTTTTGTATTTTTTTTTAACGCCACTGAACAATGAAGAAACCAGTAGAGTGTTTTTCAAACAAATACACTGACAAAATGCTCAAAAAGACACCCGGGAATCTTTCGACTTGTATTATAAAGTATGGAGCATCTTCAGAGCAAAAAGCTCCAGAAGAATGGACACATCACATCTTTTAACCTCTTGGCGTCTTTAGAAAACTGAAGCGGTTAAAAGACGCTCAAAAGACTGAACATATGAACAGTAAGTAGATTTTACATAGAAAATCATATGTTCAGTCTTTTAGGTAGCGCTTTTCCTGGCTTTCAGTTTTTGGAGTGGAATCAGCCTGAAAAAACGTTATATGTGCATGTGCTGACATAGCTACATAGGTTGAAAAAAAACATAGATCCATCAGGTTCAACCTTTCTTCACCTTTTGCACCTTCTCTATCGCTACATTATTTCTGCTAAAGTGCAATTGTGACACCCAGCTGCGCTTGGTATCACAGATCCTGGAAGAGTGCATTGATGGATTCCTCCACAAGAGGCCCACATAAACATTCACACATCTCCACCTTCCACCTCAGACCAGCAGAGGGAGCCCGTTAGGGAGATAAAAAGGGAAGGTGGAGCCAGGCAGCAGTTAGTCTATTCTGGTTTAGCAGTGAGTCCAGTACAGTCTGAGAAGAGTTACCTCAGAGGACAAAAGCCTGTTCCAGCTCCTGCAATTGCTATCCTGCAGTGGAGCTTATCCAGACCAAGACTCAGTGTAGCTCAGAGTGGTTAGCTTTAGGTGTGCCGGCACCATAAGATTGGTGAAGCGCGGCAAGCTGCTGTTAGTGTGTATAGCCTAGTGAGGGCCCGAGTAGGCCAAAGGCGAGTGGAGAATTAGTACATAGGGGGCAGAGGAGCTTAACTAGCTCACCCCGAAGAATTTACCGGACACCAGGTCCGAAGCTTACCGGGATCTCTATGACCCAGTAAGACATAACCGGAATCCCTGGAGAACAACAAGTCCCAGGATCGCTAAAGTGCTGATACGTAACAGAGCCAGGAGACACATAGGCCCCGCAAGCTGAAGAGCGTGTACTCCAAGAAAAGGCCCTACCACAAGGTCAGCCAGCGCAGGACAGAGACAAAGTTAGGCCTAGCTCCAGGCAGGTCAGAAACTTACTACGCAGAGACAAGAAACAGGAGGCCCTAAACCCGCTCATTGGGGAGGATCCTGATATTCACCCTTCACCCTACAGTACTCCGGGATGTGCCAGAATTTCCATCAATAAAAGGTACTGAAGTGACTATCGTGTCTGTCTCTTTTCTTGCTCTGACCCGACTGGGTCTCGCCTGTCCTGCATTCCCCCTGCACACGCTGCCCTGAGGCCTAGCTCCACCGGTGGGGAGCTATACCATCGAGCTGCCTTATCACCGGCCTCAGTGGACTGACGCAGCGCTGGTGATTCTCACCAGAAACTACAGGTGGCGTCACGAACTTTTATAAAATTAACAATTATCCACCCTTTTAAAGAGTGACCCCAGCGTACGGGCCCGGGAGCCGACCACCATGACATCCCTAAGGCCAGGCTAAAGGCCAGGGTACGGAGTCATCCCCATCCCCTGGGCTGGTCACAATCCCCACCCGTTCCAGCTCTGAGCTTCTCCAGAACCCATTGCCAGCAGTGAGAGCAAAGAAGCACTGTAGTGCTGCGTGGGCGAGGCATTCATCTTCTGTCACGCCCCAGTGCACTACATGAAAGTGTGAGTCCTGGCTGGGAGTGGGGGTTGTGTGGGCCTTGCACCTGTGCAAGCTGCCTTTTGTTGATGGTGTTGGCCAACCAGGACCACAAATTCCACATATTAATAAAGGAAGCATCCGTTGAAACATGGAGACTTTACTGAACTTAATAAGGGTTATGTACAAGGGATAGTGGGTACACAGTCTTAAGCACATTTCCTTCACCAGTAAGAAGCCTTTTCATTCCCACTATTGTATCCTTCCTCTGTAGGCTATTCCTGGACTCTGCAGCTTATCTGTTTCATTTCTATATCACCACAACCCAACTTTGAAGCCACAGTCCTGATCAGTGAGTTTATCTCTACTCGCTCAGCGTTTCCGTGTCCTATCACTATGGATGCCCTGGATCTACCGCTCGGGACCACCGCTAGTCCCACGTTCTCAGTTCTGTTTTAGTTCATTATCTTCGGCACAAGCAAACGCCCGGGTTTCTCGTATTTTGGCTTCTTATCCGACAACGCCTTCTGTCGATCCTGCATTAAGGAGTGGGTTGGCCACGATGACCCTGGAGGTCCCTACCAACTCTAACATTCTATGATTCTGCAAGGTCTCTCAGTCTCGTCAGTAACTCTCTTTAGGGTCCCGTTATTCCTCGCTCCAGTCTCTTCTAGCTGTAGATCACCCCTTGGCAGCACTGCAACTTGTTACTCTCCAAAGTCTAACTCCTATCTGACTAACTATCAGGAAGTAATCAGCTTTCCCTAGCACTAGTTCCACTGTGGGCTAGTCCAAACTCTTAACTCTCATTTACCCTGCTGTCTGTTGCTGGGCAGACCTTCCCTACGAAACACTATTTTACAGTCAGCTATCTACATCGTATACTATACCCTAATGTCACTATCTATGTCTTATCCTACACTATCCACATTATATATGTTACACTTACGCATTACCTCTACATTACTCCTGCACTATACATTATCACATCACAATACATTACACAAGTAAACATATCACACTTCACTAGATATGCAAAAGGCGCACAACACTATATACACAACGCAATTGATGTCTTAAGGGGCAGGAATGTGGCAGTCCAGTCCATACTCAGCACCACCAAGCATCAGAGCCCTATGACCACTTTCTAACTTGCTATTCAAAGTGTAATGATTAAGAAAGACACAAAACCTCAAAGTACAACACAACCCACACACGTCATATCAACAAGACATCCAGCATCACAATGCCAACAACCATACGCCCACAGTAACATACACTTACACCTCACCCACAAAGTCCATTAATATGTCTCATACACTACACCCCGTCGTTGTCCTTCATGGTCTCCCATCTGCTAATGCAGATCTCAGAGAGGTTGAGATGGAACATGCTATAACCATGCCAGGAACAAGCACCTTCTCTGCAGCATTCATTACAGACTCCGCTGGAGCTCACACCTTTGTCAGGCCTTTTGGTAACTCTTTAGCGCCACAGAAGGGGACTTCTACCTGCCATATGTCTTAGCCACACTGTGCCTCACTTCCTGGAAATAGCCCCTTATAAAAGCTCCCTAGTTTCTGGACAGCATCGACAACTACTGAGAGCAGTTATTATTACAGCATCAATCCACATATACTGAAATTCATACATAAAATTACACATTGACGGAGATACTGTAGTCAAGGACAAAAGTTTTGAGACAAATTTCGATTTTTCACAGTTTGCCACTTCAGTGTTTACTGGAATAAAATTAATCAGCATTTCAAACGTTTTTAAACTTTTATGGACAAATACATCAAGTTTATGTAAGAACTTAATATTCCCAGTGCTGACCTTTATCTCTTCAGACTTCTGCCCTTTGACCCGACAGCTAGATATCAGCTTCTGGGCCAAATCCTGACTGATGACTGCCCATTCTTTTCTCATCAAAGCTTGGAGTTTATCAAAATTTTTGTGTTTTTCTTTGTCTCTTTTTGAGGATTGACACATGTTCATAGGATGGAGATCTGGGGAGTTTCCTGACCATGGACCCAAAATGTCAATGTTTTGTTCTCCAAGTTCCTTAGTTATCACTTTTGCCCTGTGATATGGTCTCTATCATGCTAGACAAAGCAACATCATCACCACATTGCTCCTGGATGGTTGGGAGAAGTTGCTCTTAGAGAACGTTTAGATCCCTTTCTCTATTCATGGCCGTATTCTCAGGCAAAATTGTGAGTGAGCCCACTCCATTCCTGAGAAGCCCTCACACATGAGTGGTCTCAGGAGGCTTTACTGTTGATACAACTCAAAGCAGCGCTCACCTTTCCTTCTCCAGCCTATCATTCTTCCAGATATTCAAAATAGTCTGAAGAGGGCTTCATCAGAGAAAATAACTTTGCCGAAAGCACAGGACTTGGACTACAGAGGACTGGGGTAAAGCTATTTTCTCTGATAAAGCCCCCTTCAGACTGTTTGGGACATCTGGAAAAATGATTTCCAGAGAGGAAAAAGGAAGTGATACCATGAGATCTGTGTCATTCCCCATCTTTCTGATGGGTGCTGTTGCTCTGCTCTTTGAGGGTCTTCTCTGCCTGACCTGCTTGTTCCAGTGCTGGCTCTTCAACTCTTTTCTCCATCTTTTTTACTCTGGTCAAAATGATCTTGCCCATAGCCTCATCCCACATATCCAAACATCCTTCTGCTCTAGTAACTGACTCCTTCTGCCACCAGAAGAAAAAAGTCGGCATTGACTCTCTTGCCTTCTCGGCACTGCCCAAATGCAAGCAAGATTAATATATCCCCGTCACAATAAACAAAGAATGAACTGGCAGAAGATCCTCTCTTCCTTTTCTCTTACAAGGGATGGAAAAGGACATGAAAGTTGGATGTAGCGTTCTGTTCACCCATGTGTGCGTTGGGGCTGGTAAGGGCAGTGCACTATTCTGATTTTTTGGTTAATGCAGGTTCTCTATTCTCTCCTGTGTCTGTGTCCTTACTCTCAGTCCTCCTTCTATCCACAAGGTCCTGGGCATCTTCCTGGAATTTACTTCTTACCATGGAATTAGATAAAAAAAGAAGTTTGCAATAATGAGCAAACCGCCATGGTTATGTGAAACAGATCACTGCACAACATAAACATCTGAAATCCTGAGTAGGCAAAGCTCCGGTTGTCAAATATTTCTGGAAAGATGTGTGAATACATTACTCTCTATTACAACATACTCTGCAGCTTAATGAGAAAAAGTCTCGGGTGTGTCTGTATATTCTCTCCAGCAGTAACTATTCACTTGGCTCGGTTACTAGTGCAGTCATTTCATGATTCATTCAGCAAATTATGGGTCACTTAGGCATTCCAATTCATGCAAAGAAAAAAAATAATTTTTTCTTTTGTCTCTGGGTATGTAAGGTAATATCCACAATAACATTTTTGAGATTGTGCTCCTGCTCCCCAAAACAAAAAAACGTATCAACTTATTCTCACTCCATAACTTGGCTACGAGTGTGGGGCTCTTGAGACACCGTTTCTATGGATGTCTCTATGTACCAGTACTCCCACAAAGTGATTTCATCAGATAGCTTGACTCGACTGCTGAGGCACGTATGAAGATTCCAGAAGAAGGTTTATTTTCAAGCTGAATTCTTGTAGTTATGCACACATACAGTAGGTAAAACAGACTATTCTGAACTAAGCTGTGTAGAAATGATGCCAGCAAGATGGATGACAAACACTGACTGGGGAAGAAGAAGGGAGGGGTTACTTACATCGGAGATAAAGGGAGAGAAGCAGGACAGACTTCTAAAAGGCAAAATGATTACAAAGCAGTGTAACAGAAACAATACAATGACAATATAGTACAATACTGCATGATTCCCAAGTCATGGGATATGACATTATTTTTTGGAGGACAGGAAGGTCCATGACTCAATTGTCCATCATCTGGCAGCTACTACATTTGGAGTAGTCATTTACCTTAGGTCAGCGTACAAACCGAATAGTACTGTAATGTGCATGCGTGGGGAAAGGTGAATGAGCTCCAGCACATGCGCATTACAGTAGGAGAAGGAGCACGATGGAGGACACTGTATGGATGATGTAGTACGCATCATCCAGACTAAGCAAGAAGGAGGATGGCAATTGCAAGAAGAGGAGGTGCCAGATCTAGACCAGCAATGCCCATCAGACCCAACTGCTGTAGGTAAGGATAAAAAATTGGTTTGGTGACAAATAGACAGCACTCTAGAATGCTGTATATGACGGTGTACAGGTGCTGGCCCTACTTTATATGGGAAAAACCTGGTGACAGGTTCCCTATAATAAAACTAATTTGATATTTTATTGGATCTTGGGAGCTGGATTTTCTTCGTTCCTCTTCATTGCTACACACAGACCATGAAATTCCGTAGACCTGGTGGTAACTAGGGATGAGCGGACCCGTGGAAGTTCAGATATGTTAGTCCAAACTTTGGTTCGAGTACCAGAACTTTGCCCGAACTTGAACCAGAACCTGAAACCCATAGAAATCAATGAAGACCTGAACTTTGGAGTTGGAAAATCTCTCTCTCTTAATAAGTTTCTTACTTTCATATGTACTATTTATTGATTTATTGAATAAAAACTAAAACGATGGTTATGCTTTAATATCAGTATACCCAAACCTTTCCTGTCACAGAACAGTCAGAAGGTCCCATACACATCGAATAGTCATCAGGTTCCACCAAAATCAGCAAGTTGGGCGACTTTATTAAAATATGAGGCTCTTTAGTGTTGAATTCGGCTTCCTTGGGCCCACCATAGGCCATGATTCTGATGCCAATTCTCCATCTATCCAAAACATGCCCTTTTTTGTCATTTTTATGACTATATGCACAGGAAAAGCCATCAATAAGATCTGATAGGTTATTTGTGAATTACACCATAATAAATAGACCCTAGTGGAAATTGTTTAGCTCCCAAGTATCCTCCAAATGATCCTTGATGACCAATGCTTGACCATTGATGACAATTACTGGGTTTGGTGTAAGCTCAAAGGTTTCTCAAACTGTGAGTTTGGCCTCACCTATGATGAGCCTCTTGGTTGTTGATGAGGCACACATTTCAATATTTCAAGCAAAATAGTAGAAAAACATCCTCAAAAATGTCTCAAGACTTTGAATTTTTTACTACATATAGGGTTAGAACCAAAGTAAGCGTGAAGCTTTCACAGCCTATATAATGTGTGCAGATGGCATTTAGTCTAATGACATATGATGTGTTCATGTCTATAAGTAATCGCCAGGAATCACACATGGATGAATCACGCTGCTTTGCTTAAAGTAATGTAAAGGCTTCTCCCAGGGATGAATCATAAGGGATCTTTTGTATATACTGAGTACAGTGACAGATGGTGAAGATTAAAGACAGAGAAATGTGAATAGATCATCTCTTTTTATATTAAAGGTTTTGGGTATTTTCTACCTAAATGTATGTGACACAACTTTATAGGCATGATATACACTTCATTCTTCCTTGTAGCACCTCATGGGTGGGACATATTTCCACAATTTTTTGCCCTATAAAATATAATATTTCAAAACTGTCTGAGGTTACTCACTTGTATTGGCTCGAGGACCGAACCTAGCTCCCTTCCCTTATGACCACAGCCCTTTGTTGTGGTCTACGCTATGTTTTTCAAGAAGATGGGCAAATTCCTGTGACATCTTCACCCTAGGCTTTTTAAAGCCAACTCAGACATCTGTGGGCGTCTGAGTATTCAGTAATCTTTGTGTACAGGTATGATGGGCTTTGGAGTTAGCCACTCTTCAGTTCTCTTAGCTGGCAATCATCTATTTAGCAAGCTCCTGTGATGTTTTTCTACAATCTGCATTTACATCCTGGCTTAGTCCTGCTGATTAACCCTTCATCTGCTGTAAGCATAACGGACTCTTCTCTGGAATTCACACTCTTAATGCAGCTGTGGTGTGTATCTTTTCTACAAGTATGAATTCAATTTCCATATTCATCTCTGCCATCTTCTTCCCACTCGAGGACTATCTGCCTACTGATTGCATACAACTCTTCCATTAACCATTTGTTTGCTGCAAGTCCTGGATTAATTATGCATCCACAGTTCCTTTGCATGTGTACACTCCTGACTCAATGTCTTCCAGTATTCCCTGCTCCTCTTGTCTGTCTGCCATGCTATCTTCGTCCTCAGTGATCAATGTGCCATCCGGCAAGCAGCGGTTGTTTTGCCTCTGCAATACCAGAGGAGCACAATGACACTGACGCTAATTAGATCCAGCATTCCAGCCAGCTTTAGAGCAGCACTTACAAGCTCTATGGAAAAGTAAACTGCAAAAGTTAATTGCTTCTATAAGCACATTGTAATTGTAACTATTTATGATGACGAGACATTCATAATTTTAAGGAGGTGGGGCTGCACTATAGAAAAATGGACAGTTTTCTTAAGGATTAATTATCTTTCTCTTTTAAAAAGAAAATGAATTATCTTTGTCATGTTGGTTGCTTGACTGCCTATGCACAGTGCAGTAGTCAAGCTTGATTTTTCATTGGCTGCTACTCTTTGCACATTGAACACTTAGGGTTCGTTCACATCATACCTTCGCATTGGGGCTTTTTTTTGCTGTGATCCATAAATAATCTGTTTTCTGCACCCTAGAAATGTTTAACTCTTTTAGATGTCCATTAGGTCTATCCATTAAGACCTCCTGGATCTTCTAGGAGAGTTGCCAAGTTTGTCCCAGATTTATAGTCATCAAGGGAGTTCATGTACAGCTTGAATACACCAGAATTGAAGCGAATGTTACAGTGTGGTTCCATTTTTTTTACTTTAGGAGTTACTGTGTTATTAATGGTTTGAAGTTGCCTTTTATTTAATAAAACTTTTGGAATTTAGTGGTGTCCCTGAAAAGAAAAAAGTGAAAGTAACAGCTGGAGGCAAAATTCCCCTCTAAGAGTATATTTATATCCAATAAAATTTGCTCTGAGACTCCTGTAATACAGCAGTCAAGGATCCTAATTAAGTAGTTACTTAACTAGTTTATACATTTTTTATCTTGCCTTGGATACATGTGATGCCATAAAAAAGATTCATAAGGCTCTCCAAGTAAAGACCAGCCTCGTATTTAGTATGTTTCTATACTGATCATTGATATATTTTCGCATGTAAGCAAGTAGAGGTGATGTCCATCCATCCCCCTCCCCCTTGAAGATATGTGTTGTGATATAATGCATTCCATTGTTTCAAATGTGATTCTGACTATTTAATAATTTGCATGCAGTTAGCTGGGTACAGATAGAGTTAACAGTTGGGACTAGCCCAGAATGGGAGGGGATATGTGGGAAAACAGAAGGCAACTTCCTCATAGTGAGTCAGTTAGAGCCTTGGGTTTGGTAGATACAGACCTAAGGTCTGACAAGTTGGCAGACTGACATGTTATAGTGTCTTGTGTGTGAAGATGGAAGACCACAGGACATGAGATAATACGTCTTAAGGACCAAGGAAACATGATGGAGAGATTTGACGGAGAAATTCGACAGATTGGAACCAAGGCCAGAGACGTAACCTAAACGGTACAAAATTTAACCACGTTGAAGTAGAAGGTCCACTTAAAGGGAATCGAACGAGAAAGCATTGAATCAGCAAGACTTTAGAGAACAGTTGTCTAAAGTGAAAATGTACTTAATTTTGTGTATTGGAAGGAAACAATGGTCACCATATTGGGACTTAAACTCTCCTACGAAAAACAGCGGGCTTTCAAGGTTCTAGTGAGGAGTCGCACCGACGCACTTCAAGTAAAGAAGTCGTCATTAGTCAGCTGGAAACTAAGAGTAGCTGAGAGCAGCCGTAGCGTTACACCTCAACCTGTGCAGCCCTTTCTGGGGAAGGCAAAGTCTCCCATAATCATTTGATGAATTGTCATGAGATGCAAGAGTGTGAAAAGCAAGAGAAATTAAGTGCTATTAAATATAACTGAGAAGTGCCCATGCCTGCTTAAAGCAACAGAAACCTTTGTGAAGAAACATGCCTATGATCATAGGCGGATTATAATGAGGGCAATCCGGGCTACCGCCCGGGGCACCGAGCCTGCAGGGGGCCCGCGGCTCCGGGCGGGGTGTCTAATGCCGGATTGCCCTCATTATGTGTGCGGGCCGCCGAGGCACATACCGGTAGCAGTGGAGGGAGGGGGGGCCCCGGACCGCTCCCCCAGCAGCGGCCGCCGCTACTTCTTCATCGGCCGGGCCAGCACTGCAGCAGTTAACTTCCCTCTGCTGGCCCGGCCGCGTCACTGCTAGGAGACACGGCCCTGTGCTCGGCCGTATCTCCTAGCTGTGACGTCACGCAGTGCGCGCCCGACCTGCACTGCTGCAACGGAGAAGAGAGAGCAGGCAGGAAGAATGGAGCCAGGGGATGGTGAGTCTGTGTGTGTGTATATGTGTGTCTGTGTGTGTGTATGTGTGTGTATGTGTGTGTGTGTGTGTGTGTGTATGTGTATGTATGTGTGTGTATGTATGTGTATGTATGTGTGTGTGTGTATGTATGTGTGTGTATGTATGTGTGTGTATGTATGTGTGTGTATGTATGTATGTGTATGTATGTGTGTGTGTGTGTGTGCAGGCAGATATCATTGTGTGATGTCTGTTTATATGTATTTATGTGTTTATGCATGTATGTATATGTCTGTATATGTTTGTGTGTGTGCGTGACTGCATGCGTGACTGCGTGCGGCCTCCTGCTGAGTATAGTTGGCGCCGTGCGGCCTCCTGCTGTCTCTGGGGGGGTGGCGCCGTGCGGCCTCCCACTATGTATAGATGGTGCCGTGCGGCCTCCCACTATGTATAGATGGCGCCGTGCGGCCCCCTGCTGTGCATAGATGGCGCCGTGCAGCCCTCTGCTGTGTATAGATGGCGCCGTGCGGCCTCCTGCTGTGTATAGATGGCGCCGTGCAGCCTCCTGCTGTGTATAGATGGCGCAGTGCGGCCTCCTGCTGTGTATAGATGGCGCCGTGCGGCCTCCTGCTGTCTCTGGGGGGGCGCCGTGCGGCCTCCCGCTGTGTATAGATGGCGCCGTGCGGCCTCCTGCTGAGTTTAGATGGCACCGTGCGGCCTCCTGCTGTGTATAGATGGCGCCGTGCGGCCTCCTGCTGTGTATAGATGGCGCCGTGCGGCCTCCTGCTGTGTATAGATGGCGCCGTGCGGCCTCCTGCTGTCTCTGGGGGGGGCGCCGTGTGGCCTCCTGCTGTGTATAGATGGCTACGTGCGGCCTCCTGCTGAGTATAGATGGCGCCGTGCGGCCTCCTGCTGTCTCTCGGGGGGGCGCCGTGCGGCCTCCCGCTGTGTATAGATGGCGCCGTGCGGCCTCCTGCTGAGTTTAGATGGCACCGTGCGGCCTCCTGCTGACTCTGGGGGGGCGCCCTGCGGCCTCCCGCTGTGTATAGATGGCGCCGGCCTCCTGCTGTGTATAGATGGCGCCGTGCGGCCTCCCGCTGTGTATAGATGGCTACGTGCGGCCTCCCGTTGTGTATAGATGGCTACGTGCGGCCTCCCGCTGTGTATAGATGGCTACGTGCAGCCTCCCGCTGTGTATAGATGGCACCGTGCAACCTCCCGCTGTGTATAGATGGCTACGTGTGCTCAATATTGAGTCATACAATTAATGTAAGGCTATGTGCCCACGATACAGAAATGTTCCGGATTTTGTTTTAGCGTTTCTGCATCTCCCTGGCAGAAAAAACGCATGTGGATTTTACATGCGGATTGTACATGCGGATTTTACATGCGTTTTCCTGCCAGGGACATGCGAATGTGAAGCGTTCTTCACTTGCATTTCCGCATGCGGGTTGACAAGCGATTTCCAAGCGATTTTAGCATCACTTGGAAAGTGCTTGACAACTTGGTCACACTATATAAATCCATGCAACCGGCATGGATTTATATAGTGTGACCGTAAAAGAATGGTAAAAATAAAAAATATATACTTACCTTCTGATGGCCTGCCGACGTCAGCGGTTGCGTGACCCGTCACATGACTAAATGACGTCACGGCAGGTCCTTTTCAGACCATCGCGAGCTGCCGGCAAGCCAGGACGCATCGGATAAAGACACCAGGGGCCATCAGAAGGTAAGTATAATGTATATTTTTTATTTTATTCTTTTTTTACAGGTTCTGTGGTAACCGGGTCCGGAGGAGAGTCTCCTCTCCTCTAGACCTGGGTACCATCCGCACATTGAAACGCATGGATTCCGCATGTACAGATGCAGGGATGCGGATTCCATACGTTCTAATGCAAGTCAATGGCGGCGAAAACGCTGCGCTTCCGCAAAATAATTGGTAATGCTGCGGATTTTTCCGCAGCGGAAATTTCCGCTGCATGTACACAGCACATGCGGATCATCATTGGGGAACATGGCAGACCTTCTACCATGCGTTTTTTAAGCGTTTCTGCAGCGGAATTGCCGCTGCGAAAACGCTAAAAAAACGCATAGTGGGCACACAGCTTAAAAAAAATATTATAATTAATATTGTGCCAAATTAATTTCACGTGAACTATCACATGATCTATCACAGGGGATCATGTGACATGTCACGTGATAAATCAGGTGTGTGGGGGGGGGCCCGCGCCTTCTAAACTGCCCGGGGCCCTTGCTACTCTTAATCCACCCCTGCCTATGATCTAATGTACATAGTTCTTATCAAGCTTATATTTAGTAAAATAAGTTTAATGCTGGACTTTGGTCTCCCTTAATTCGTTCCCTAACATCTGGTGCAGGCCTGCCCTATCTAGCAGCACCATGGAGTCTGCAGAGGCATATCATCCAGGTAATAGCAAGAGCACACACACAGCCAGGACCCCCATTTTCATGTAGCGTGCCGGGACGTGGAAGACGAGTGCCTCTTACACTTACAAAGAGGAAGGACTTGACAGAAAAGGTGAAGCCTGTGAGATTATTAGGATAAAATTTGGGCGATATGGGAGTCAATAATGGCCCATCATGACCAAAGGATGTTGTTATATATTTCTTAGTCCTATGGAAAGAAAATCAATCAGAACTTTATCTTGCTCCATGAAAGTTACAACTACCACCAAGCATGGTCTGATATGTTCCTGGAGAGATAATGCATCCCTAAATGTGTCCCCAGAAGGAAAGATTTCTACGTATAGATGAGCAAATTGATCCACATGGCCCTGGTGTAACGGGCACGCAGGGCCGGCGTCAGCACCCGGCGCACCCGGGCAAGTGCCGTGGCCCGGAGCAGGCGGGGGGCCCACTCGCCGTCGGGCACACCGCCGCGCTATGGGTCCTGTGAGCGGAGGAGAGCGGTGTCAGCTCCCTCCCCCCGCTTGCTCAGGGCCCCGGCAGCCGGCGCAATACTTGCCTCACCCCGTGCCTTCGCAGCAGGTCCTGTCTCTTCCGCAGCTGCTGCACTGTGACGTCTCAGGTCAGAGGGCGCGGTGACGTCTTTCCACCGCGCTCTCTCCTGAGCCGTCACAGTGCAGAGTGGGAAGACGCCGGCGCGCGTGAGGAGTCTGGAGCAGCGGCAGCAGGTGAGAAGCAAGGTGAGTATTTGATTTTTTTTTTTTATTGTATGGAGGCATGGGGCATTATATGGTAGGGTGGGGGGGGGTGACATCCTGCATGGGCATTATAAGCGAGGGGGGGGGTGACATCCTGCATAGGGCATTATAAGGGAGGGGGGTCTGACATTCTGCATGGGGCATTATAAGGGAGGGGGTGACATCCTGCATGGGGCATTATAAGGGAGGGGGGTGTGACATCCTGCATGGGGCATTAAAAGGGGGGGAAGTGACATCCTGCATGGGGCATTATAAGGGGGGGTGACATCCTGCATGGGGCATTATTAGGGGGGGTGACATAATGCATGGGGCATTATAATGGGGGTGACATCCTGCATGGGGTATTATAAGAGGGGGTGACATCCTGCATGGGGCATTATATGGGGGCAACAGCCTGCATGGGGCATTATGTGGGGGGAACAGCGTGCGTGGGGCATTATGTGAGGGGAACAGCCTGCATGAGGCATTATGTGGGGCGAACAGCCTGCGTGGAGCATTATGTGGGGGCACAGCCTGCTTGGAGCATTATGTGGGGCACAGCCTGCATAGAGCATTATATGGGGCCAGTATCCTGTATGGAGCATTACATGGGGGCCAGTATCCTGTATGGAGCGTCATATGGGGGCCAGTATCCTGTATGGAGCGTTATAGGGGGGCCAGTATCCTGTACGGAGCATTTTATGGGGGCCAGTATTCTGTTTGGAGCGATTCACTGGTTTCTGAGCTATTGTAGAATTTACAATAGATAGCACTCATGTAATGTAAGAATTGAAATCTTTGGCATTGTACTATATATATTTTTCTCTGCGGTATCTGTGGATCATGAATCGTGGTATATGTTAAAGGGTCCCACTGAGACTCTTTCGCCCAGGGCCCACAAAAACCTGGAGCCGGCCCTGCGGGCACGCCAGTAGTTCATGGCTGCCAGATGGGAACTCTGTGAACCTTCTCCTACCTGCCAGCTTCCGCTGCTCCTCTTTTAATTAGCGACCGGCAACGCCATTACACCAAGCCTACAAATCAGAAGAGGCACCAGGAAATCCAGAACGTAGGAGGTGGTTCACATGGCCTCTGTTCGGTAACCACAGAATATTGACATTGTCGCTAGACCAAGGTCTTGCGAATCAATTATCTATTACAATGCAGTCTGACGTACCCCAGAGCAGACTCCAAAATCAATGCACACACCAAACAACACTTTCTTCTTTTCTGCCTTAGACTACCAAGAATAATGGAATTAACCCCTCCCTGTTCTCGACCACAAGGTATACTTAGGAATAAAGACTGCACTAGACGAGGATGCTTTCTAATATTGTACTTTACCTGGGTGCTATGAGATTTTGTATATCTGGCAGCTTTATAGCTGACTACTAGGCTGCAGTGCATTACTATTTATTTGCTGCTGTTCTACATTGTCTGGTTAAGGGGGCACCAAGGCGTAGAATGAACATTGGCAGCTCAATGTTGCCGGTGGACATGAAGAGAAGTTGTGCTGAAGAAGGAGGAAGGTGATCTAATTTCTGACCCAGTACATATGAGACTTTGGCTTTGCCCTTGCCCCATACTACACCTCAATATTAATTCACACCTTATACTCAGATTCTAAAATTAAGACTTCAGATCAGACCCCAAAACTAATCCAAACAACAGGCCAAAATGAATCTAGTCCCCAAATCAAACACCAAACTTAATTCTGATCCCAGATCAGATCCTTCAAAAATTCAACTTAGACCCTAAA
This sequence comes from Phyllobates terribilis, assembly GCF_046119375.1. Classification (NCBI taxonomy): domain Eukaryota; kingdom Metazoa; phylum Chordata; class Amphibia; order Anura; family Dendrobatidae; genus Phyllobates; species Phyllobates terribilis. Next base: position 751,110,223 of record NW_027362764.1, on the reverse strand, counting down.
TTATCCCCTTCCATTTACTTACCACTCCTCTGCCCTCCCCATGGTACAGTAGGTCCTGGAATATGCTGGTTTCTGTGTGCAGATCAGTGTTCTTCTCCAGATGGGTGTGATGTGGGTCTATAAGTGAGGAGCAGTAACACTGTCTATTATTTATTGGACCATATCTCATAGATAATGGTCAGGCCCCCTTGAGTTCATTGGCCATGTACCAGCTGCTATTGTAGAACATTTGCTCTCAATCTTGAGTGAAAAATAGCAGGAAGTGTTAAAGTGAGTCTGTCAGGCGCTTGACGTGGCAAAACAGTTCAACGCACCATCCCAGTTTTGCAACTATCTCCATCTGACCCTTCCTTCTGTAACACCCCTTTAGGGCTACCACGGTACACTGGGTGTTATGGGGGGTCTCACCTCTCTAGGCCGCAGTGCCTCCACCCAAATCTTGATTGGAGCTCTCTCTCTGGGACTGCAGAAGGACTGCTATCTTCTGCCAGGGGCTGATTCGGGAAGCCCCTGCCACAGCTCAGTACACACTCACAGGGAACAGGAGTAAAACCATTTAACAGGTTTATTGCTATGCAGCAGAATTGAGGTGGGTTTAAAGGAATAACATACAATACAAATAACGGTGCTCTATAAAAGTCATATACACATCACAATCTACTTCTACTCCGACCCTGCAAATATAACATTTGCCCAGTTGGGGCCCAGTTGCCGCGGATGTTGGCGCGCAAATGAGAACCGTTGGTGCACTTTGATTAATGTCAATAATCTGGGTTGTAGTGTACTCACTGTAAATAGCACCACAAGTCTCAGAAGGGCACTCACTGTGTGTCTCAAACGGTCAGATGGTTCTCTGGACACCAGCTGGGGGTGGCAGGATTCAGGCCTTTATACGGTGGGAGTGCCGGTAGAACTCTCCGAGTCCTTGATGTAACTTGCTTCAAAGGGTGACAAGACCGCGCTCTTTCCAGCAGCACTCGGCAACGTAGAGGAATGCAGATCCACACCGCTTCGTCCCTCACAGCAAGCTGCCACGCTCTTTCTTCTCTGAACTTTCACTTTCACTTCCTGCCCAGCTCCCTCCCCCAAGTCCCTCCTCCTCCAATCCACTCTCTCTCCTTCTATCCTTCCAGGCTGTGTCATCTAACTGAAACAAGGGTCCCTGGGAATTGTAGTCCACTGCAGCTCAGGGGAAAAACGGTTAATGTCTGTAGGTCCCTGTTTAACAGCAGCTGCAATGCTCTTCTTAGTGTCTGTAAGTTCCAGTATACCAGTAGCTGCCCTGACAATTCCCAGTGCAGGTGTTACATTCTCCCCCTGGTGAGTCATTGAAAGTGTCCCATCACGACATGAGGACTCACCACCTGAAACATGAATGGGGGTTAAGGCATCCTTACTAACACCAAATTTACATGCACACAAACCACCACCTGGACACATGGGAGATACCGGGAAATAAGGCCAAACAGAATTTGAATTAGGGTGTATCAGCCTGGGGACCTCAGTGGTATGTCCCATTCTATCATAGGTCAGCATCATGGGTGGCCTAGTGTCCCGTTTGGGACGAGTGTGTACCGAGGGGGCCCCCTCCTCAGCCCCCGACTCTTGTCTCTAAAGAACAGGCTCCTCCAGATGGATTTCTTCATTCAATAAATGTCCCTCTTCTGAACTCTCCCCCAATTGTGGGCAGAGCGCACTCGCCTCCTGACAAATGTCCCTTTTTCGTGTTTCCACTTCAGGAGTCTGGTTTACAGGGTCCGCGCCTATGGGGCATGAGTCCTCGGTCCATCTGTAGCTCCATTGACCGTCGGGTCCCCATTCATCCACAGACTCGATGTCACTTCCTCCTGAGGCAACCCCAGGCTGGGGTGGTTGTTTACACCTACGACTTCTCCTATTGCACGGAAGGGTTGTATGACCTCCTTGGGTTGGCAATGGTGGTAAAGGGATGTTTTTTTCCACAGGCAACAGATGGTGTCGATGATAGGTTTTGACAGCTCCACCCCCTTTCTTGGGCTTCACTCTGTAGGCCGGGACACCGGGCAGCTTCTCCATCACCACATAAGGGTCAGGACACCACCGATCAGCAAGCTTGTGCTTCCCGGGAAGGCCCAGAAGTTGGATAAGGACTCTATCTCCAGGCAGTAAAAGTTGTTCTCGAACTCTACAGTCATAGCGAGTCTTATTGCGCTTCCCTGACCATCCAGAGGCCTGCTCTGCCAATCTGTAAGTTTTTTTCAAATCTTCTTGTAGCTGGGACACATATTTTAAGTAGGTCTTCCCATTAGAATTGTCAAAGGATGTACCAAAACTAATATCCACTGGTAGCCGTGCTTTTCTTCCAAACATGAGGAAATAAGGCGAGTATCCAGTTGACTCATTTGTGGTGCAGTTGTAGGCATGAACCAACTGACTCACATGAATGCTCCAGTGTCCCTTCTTCCTGGGATCCAAAGTGCCTAACATGTTCAGAAGGGTACGGTTGAACCTCTCAGGTTGAGGGTCCCCTTGGGGTTGATATGGTGTGGTTCTGGATTTCTTGATCCCACAGATGGCGCATAGCTCCTTTATTAGTCTACTTTCAAAATCTCTTCCTTGATCGGTATGGATGCGAGCTGGCAGCCCGTAATGTACGAAGAACTTCTCCCATAGTGTTTTTGCCACAGTAATTGCCTTTTGATCTTTAGTGGGGTAGGCTTGGGCATATCGGGTGAAATGGTCAGTGACCACTAACACATTACTGACATTGCTTTCATCAGGCTTGATGGAGAGGAAATCAATGCACACTAGCTCAAGTGGGCCATCACTGGTAATGTTCACAAGGGGGGCTGTCCTCCAGCCCCTCTTAACCCACCATCGGACTACCCCTATCGACCGATCCTCCTGCTGCGCCTTTCTGACTTGATTACCAGTCAGTTGAGGGAGAGAGTCTGGGGTTACATTTGTCACTCGGCAGTACAAGAACGGGAGCGCTTCACTGGATGCTCCTAAGAATTTAGCACAGCACTGCATAGGGAGGGCATTAGTTTGATGTCTATGGCACAGAGTCTTCATCTCAGGGGCAGGGACCTCTATCCATCCTCCTTCTTTTTCCTCATTTAAAGGTTCCCTAGGCAGGTGAGAAAGTGTGTCTGCATCAATGTTACTGATCCCTGGTCGATATTTTAAGCTAAAATCGTACAAAGAGAGTGCGGCAAGCCACCGGTACCCCGTGGCTACCAGTTTTGCTGTGGTTCTCACGTAGGTTAATGGATTGTTGTTGGTATGAACCACGAAGTGTACCCCATAGAGGTAATCATGCAGCGTGTCCACTACAGCCCATTTCAGAGCCAGAAACTCCAGTTTGTGAGCTGGGTAGTTGCGTTCACTGGTAGTCAATCCTCGACTAATGTAGTAAACGGGACGCAGACGGCCATCATGGTCCTGGTAGAGAATCCCTCCTAGTCCGTCGAGAGAAGCATCTACATGTAACACATATGGTTTACTGGGGTCTGCATAGGCCAACACTGGAGATTGGGTCAAACATGACTTCAGTTTCTCGAATGCCTCATCACATACAGGTGTCCATCTTTTCCCAAAAAGTTCATTAACTCGGAAGTAGCCCCTCTTTCCTGACCTTGAGGAGTGGGCTGTCGTCCTGGGTAAGGGCAGTTAACGGCTTCACAATCCGAGAGTACTGGGGTACAAATCTTCGTTAATATCCACAAAATCCTAAAAAGGACCTAAGCTCCCTCAGTTTGGTGGGCTTAGGCCAGTTTACAACAGCCTCCACTTTGGCGGGGTCGGTGGAAATTCCTTCTCTGCTGACTATGTGCCCCACATATTTCACAGTCGTCCAGCAAATCCGGCACTTGTCAAGGGACAACTTCAACCCAGCCTCCTTCAACTGATCCAGCACCTTGAACAACCGCTGGTTGTGTTCTTCCAGAGTCTTCCCAAAAACAATAAGATCATCTAGATAAACCAGGACCTCACGTAAGTTCATGTCCCCCACTACTTTGTCCATACATCTCTGAAAAGTGGCCGGAGCCTGTCAGTCCTTGAGGCAGTCTCTGAAACTCGAAGAACCCAATGGGGCAGATAAAAGCGGTCTTCTCTTGATCTTCTTTTGACATGGGTATCTGATAGTAGCCACTCCAGAGATCTAACACAGAAAACCATTGGCTCCCTTGCAGGCAATCCAAAGTTTCATCGATCCGGGGCACAGTGTACTGGTCAGGGACCGTATGTTTGTTCAAGGTACGATAATCCACACACATCCGAATAGCTCCATTTTTTTTCTGAGCTATCACGATGGGGGAAGCATAGGGGCTACTTGACTCTCTGATGACTCCTGTGTCTAACATACTGAGTAGATGCTGCCTGACATCTTCGATATCCGCCGGGGCCAATCTTTGGGATCTCTCTCGGAAAGGCTTTTGATCCTTCAACCGAATGCGATGCTCCACTCCTTGGGCGAGGCCCATGTCCCATTCGCCTAAAGAGAAAGCTGCCCCCCGCATCATCATGCCGTCGATGACCAGCCGCCTCTCTTCTCCTTTCAGCTCACTTCCTTCAAAACAAGGGTCAAAGCTTTCAGGCTGTAGTTCCCTCTTCTCCTCCTCCGTTCTCACATAGGCTTCCAGACAGACTGGGTGGATAGGGTCTGCGAGTAATTTTCTCCCCCAACTTCCCGACACCACTGAGCTAACGTACGGAAGATGTTGGCATTTGTTCCCACTATGACAGGTGTTGGTCTCTCATCTGCCTCTGCCTCCAGGCAGATTAGCGCTATGATGGGTATCTCTTTATCCACTCCAACAACAGTCTTTGGGAATCGTAGTGTCACGGACACATACCCTCTGTAGGGGTAGCTGTGCTCACTCAGTCCCCACACCTCGAGTCCAGACAACAGTTTCAGAGGCACGTTGGATAAATATCTCTTATACCATCCTTCGAAGATGATGGACACTTGAGACCCGCTATCCAGCAATACTGTACAAGGTTGACCATTGATATATGCGGGGACATGTGGGGCTGGTCCCACTAAACCTTCAGGCAGTGTTTTCGATGAGGCACTATTGTATGGGGCGGTAAAGTAGGTCTTAGTTGCTGATGGGGGCTCAGTATGGGGTTCTACTGGCCCCCTTTCCCGTTTCCCGACTGCCTCTGAGTGTGATGGGAAAATGTGAAGAGTTCTTTGAGCTCCACCTCTTCGGACACTGACGAGCTATATGGCCTGGACTCCCACAGACAAAGCACTCTACTCTACAGAGGTCATCATTCTCACTTCCTGAAGCCAGGGTTTGCTTCTCGGCTACCTCCGCAGCACTTTGTAGCCGCTGTATTGTCTTGGCCTGGGCACTTAACAATTGTGTAATCTGCTCCCCCTGTTTCTCGATGACTTTCAACAGTTCCATCTCTCAGCAGTCGGCTGCTGGCTTCAGGGCAACAGTAGTCACCCGAGGAGATGTCTTCTCTCTTGCGGCCAAAATAACCTCCTCCTTGCGAACTTCCTTAAGCAACTCATGAAAAGAACCAGGAATCTTCTCTCTATCGCAAGACCTCATCCGCTGGGCAATTGGATCATGAGTGAGAGCTCCTCTGAGTTCTTGTTCCAGACGACACTGATCAACTTCTTTAGGGCTGACTCCACCTTTAGATACTATTCTATGAACCAGCTTATCTAGTCGGTATAGATAGTCGGACATCTTCTCATCTGGCTGTTGGTAGGTGGTACGGAGTTTATAGAGTAGATCAGTAGCATCTTCAGGGGATTGAAAAGCATCTTCTAAAGCACTCATATAATCTTGATAAGTTGCTAGTGGCTTGCTCCACCAAACAGCCTGCACCACTTCCATAGCAGTACCCTTCAAACTTTCTACTATTCTCTGCTTCTTTACGGCATCAGTGCACTGCCACTCTTCTAAGCACAGTAAAGTGACATCCCTCCAAGTATCATATCCTTCTTCTCCAGCAGGGGTGGGGAGGACACCCGAGAAAGTTCTTAGACGACGGTAGTTCCCTTCTGGCTGCATCTTTGCAAACTGACTGACTAACTTTTCCATAGCTGTCATAAGCACATCAGCAGGGGCGTCTGTCTCTTCAGGACTGGCTCTAAGTGGAGTAGAGGGCGGACATACTGTGTACTAGTCTTTCTAGGCTGAGTGGTTGATTCCTGTTGCCGGGTCTCAACTTCGGACTCAGTAGGCCAAGTGATCTTCCATTGTCGACCATACTCTGGGGACACGGCTATCATGGATGGGAAGTATTCTTTCCTCAAGATCTGCCTGGTTGAGATCAGGGCAGTGGGTAACTGTCCCCCCTTTTCCTTCCTGTGGTCGACCACTTTAGGGTGGGCAAGTTCAGTGAGTCGGTTAACTATTTTCAGTATCTCTTCATCAGACGCATCACAGAGCTCACCACTCACTGCAAAGCTTTGTTTAGCTGTAACATCCATATCTTCACACCACAAATACACTTCTTGCTCTGTTAAAGTCTCCATAGTAAATACTCCTGTGTTAGTTCTGGATATCAGCAGTGCCTCCACTGTAACGCCCCTTTAGGGCTACCACGGTACACTGGGTGTTATGGGGGTCTCACCTCTCTAGGGCGCAGTGCCTCCACCCAAATCTTGATTGGAGCTCTCTCTCTGGGACTGCAGAAGGACTGTTATCTTCTGCCAGGGGCTGATTCGGGAAGCCCCTGCCACAGCTCAGTACACACTCACAGGGAACAGGAGTAAAACCGTTTAACAGGTTTATTGCTATGCAGCAGAATTGAGATGGGTTTAAAGGAATAACATACAATACAAATAACGGTGCTCTGTAAAAGTCATATACACATCACAATCTACTTCTACTCCGACCCTGTAAATATAACGTAGCAGGTTTTCCTTTTTGTAGTAACTCAGTCCAAACGTTGGGGCCCAGTTGCCACGGATGTTGGCGCGCAAATGAGAACCGTTGGTTCACTTAGATGAACATTAATGTCAATAGTCTGGGTTGTAGTGTACTCACTGTAAATAGCGCTGGTAGAACCACAAGTCTCAGAAGGGCACTCACTGTGTGTCTCAAACGGTCGGATGGTTCTCTGGACACCAGCTGGGGACGGCAGGAATCAGGCCTTTATACGGTGGGAGTGCCGGTAGAACTCTCCGAGTCCTTAATGTAACTTGCTTCAGAGGGAGACAAGACTGCACTCTCTCCAGCAGTGTGGGTATCTCAGAGGGGGCGGCCACACTCGGCAGCGTAGTGGAATGCAGATCCACACCGCTTCGTCCCTCACAGCAAGCTGCCACGCTCTTTCTTCTCTGAACTTTCATTTTCACTTCCTGCCCAGCTCCCTCCCCCAAGTCCCTCCTCATCCAATCCACTCTCTCTCCTTCTATCCTTCCAGGCTGTGTCATCTGACTGAAACAAGGGTCCCTGGGAATTGTAGTCCACTGTAGCTCAGGGGAAAAATGGTTAATGTCTGTAGGTCCCTGTTTAACAGCAGCTGCAAAGCTCTTCTTGGTGTCTGTAAATTCCAGTATACCAGTAGCTGCCCTGACAATTCCCTGTGCAGGTGTTACTCTTGATTGATAGCTCGGGCTTACACGAGCCCAAAAATGGCAGCGATAGATGGAAAACAAGTAGGTTGAAAGGTGCACTGAACTGCTTGGCCACGACAAGGATGCACCGAGCTCCTTGGTTTATCAATTTCTGCTGACAGACTCCCTTTAACGACCTCTGACTGACAGGACTGTTGACCAATGCACAAATACATTCTCTTATAAGGTTATAAATTGCGTCTGAGTTCTTTGTCACATAAGGAAAATGTTCTTCATCCAGGGAGGATGAGTCTTCTCCGTTGGACTGGTGTCACAGTAGACGATAGCAAGGATTTTCCATGTTTGTGCCGTGGATTACAAGTAGCTCTGGGGAAGTGGCATTCTTGGCATGCCTTCGGTTTATATCATCTTGAGAGCTCAATGTGAGGACGACTTTGATTCCCAGCAGTAAAGAGTGTCTTTCTTTAGACCTTAAAGATCATGAAAAGACAGACCACAGCTTCCTGAGCTATGGGAAAATCAGATTTTACAGCCAGGGTGTCATGGCTAGATTCTCGTAACCTGAACACATCCCTGTGTATGGGTAGGGTACGGACAAATTAAATTGCAGGTCTAAAAGTCTGATAGACTAAAGTAAAACAAGTGGTAACCATGTAATGTTCAAAGGACTCATAAATTCCAAAAATGACATATTTGCAGGACTGTGATAGTATTGAAATAGGATTGGAAGTACCACTCAAAACAACCACAGAAATTGGGTGCAGCCAGGAAAAGGAGTGCCCTGGCCAAAAAAAAATCCAACATTTAGAAGAACAACAAAATATTTTCACAGCTAGCCCGCCAAACCATAAAGCAAAATATCGAGATCATTTAATAGTATTAGACTATAATATTGGCTTTATTGTTCATGCTTCGCTTTTTTTTGCTAGTATGTGAAAATACATGAAAGTATGTAAAAATCACTAATGAAACACTGATCACACTCGGATCCAAAATATTGAGGACACTTGGACCATTTTTTTGCCTTCGTGAACAAACACACACATCTGATTGAGGCCTGTTGGCAACTATGCATCTGAAAATACATGTAAGTGAAGGCTTAAAGAAGACCTGACACTTAAAAAAAATGGAGATTAATACCTTGAAATCATCCCGGAGCTCCCCTGATTATGGTGCTTTTTTCCATTTTACTCTTCGTTGCTTTATTGTAAACATATTTCCATTTGTGTTTTTTTGAGCGCAACATGTGAAATCTCTGCTTGTAGTTCAATTGGGCGTTTCTTCATAGTCTTCTCTGGAGGCATGTGCTTTCTTCCCTCGTCTACCAGATGCTGCCAGTCACAGATCAGATGCCAAGCTGTCAGGGCCAATTTTTAGCTTTTCTGCTACCACTGCGCAAAATAAATCTGCAGTTAAAAAAAACAATTCAATCATTGCTATGAGGGTTTGTATTTTAAGGCATTCATTGTATGGTAAAAGTGACCTAAGAACATGAGTCTCCAGGTCAGTGAGATTACAGTGAAGCCAAACTTTTTTTTTTACCTTTGGTTTGTGTTGCCAGCATTACCGAAACCACCATCAGTACATGAATATATAATGAGAATCACTATAAGAACATATCACCAAAACTATTATCAGTACATGAATACATAATCAGAATCACCATCAGATCATGAACATATCATTGGAACCACCATGAACGCCTCTCTGAAGCTGGCACACATATACCCGGCTTCAGAGGATCAATACAGTGAGGGAAAGAAGCGGCGCGCAGGGGCCAGATTTGTATAGCTATGTTATCACATGTAAGTCATGTTATCACGCCCACAGGAACATGATAACATGCTAAGTGAGCCAACTAGTCTGGGGACACTAACACCCCATCGACCAGTCAAAGTCCTAATTTACACATCATAAACAAACTTTAGAAATACTTTTTCTAAAGATCTGTTTGTGTGTTTAATGTAATAAAGGGACTGTTAGGCTGGGTGCCCACGTAGCGTTTTTCAAGCGTTTATGCTGCGGAATTTCCGCAGCGTAAACGCTTGTTAAACGCTAGGTAATCCGCACCCCATGGTCCCCAAGGGGATTCCGCATGTTCTGCGTTTATGCTGCGTACAAAAATCCGCAGCATGTCATTTAATTTTGCGGAAGCGCAGCGGAACTCCCGCCATTGACTTGCATTGAAACGCATAGAAACCGCGACTGTACATTTCTACAAGCGGCTTCTATGCGTTTCTATGTGCGGATGGTACCCAGTTCTGGAGGAGAGGAGACTCTCCTCCAGACCTGGGTACCATTGTACCTGTAAAAAAAAGAATAAAATAACAAATAAAGTTATATTCACCTGTCCGGCGTCTTCTCTCTGAATGCTGGCATCGCTTGAGGACCTGCGCTGACGTCACAGTCATGTGACCGCAGGCCCTTCACCGCTCTGTCTCGCGATATACCGGCAGCCGGGAACCAGACAGGAACGAGCGCTGCAGCACATACCGGGACATCGGGGGTGAGTATAGCTTTATTTGTTTTAATTTTTACGGTTCACACTGTATAAATCCATGCTGTTTGCATGGATTTATACAGTGTGACCTAGTTGTCAAGCACTTTCCAAGTGATGCTATCGCCTGGAAAGCACTTCTCAAACGCATGTGGATCCGCATGTATTCTGCAGGAAAAACGCATGCACAATCTGCATGCGTTTTTTCTGCCAGGGAGATGCAGAAATGCTGCAGAAATTTTCTGCTTCATTTCTGCATCGTGGGCACATAGCCTCAGGCACATAACTGCTTTTGGTTCTGGAGGCATGGAGGACATGACAGGTTCCCTTTAAGATCGCAGTCAGACAGCCATATTACTTGCATGAGGATCGCATCGCAATGCTCGGACTGGACGGCTGCTCTCCTGACCTGAGTGTGCCATAGAGACACATGCTGGTGAGAAGAGCCGATGTCCAGTCTGAGGATTGCAATGCGATCCACACCAGAGTAATGTGACAGTCTGACTGTGCCCTTAGTCTCTGTGCCATATGTACATTTACAACACAGTGCCCCACTAATGAAGAAATTAACTAGAAACTAATTGAAAACAATTTACTAATCATTTATTAACAGATTCCATGTGCTTCCCAGCATGAGAAACAAATAACACTGCTGTAGATCTGGCAAGTAGAAATATCAGGATTCACAGTTCCTACGATCCACCCGGCCTATGGCAGCCAGTTATTCTAACAGTTAAGGAAAACAATTGCCTTTTTTTGAGGACTGAAAAAACACACTGATATTTACTGTGCTCCAAGTGGAAGGATGGACTTGTTGGAGTATTCAACAGCTGCAGACTTATAGCGTGGCGGAACTGCGTTGATCAGACAGCAGATGTGTTGATTGTTGGAGTTTGTTCATACTGTTCTGTGTGACTTCTCTTCTTTGTCTGTGTCCAGTTTCTCTTCTTGAATTTGAGGTGATGCAGATAATGGATACTGTATGTCCTAGATAAGCAGTTATCTCTCCCACAATGTCTGAATGCTGATGATTCTACTGAAAGCTGAAATCTACAACAGGACTTGCCTTCTTTGCTTTTCTCACCCTCCTTGGGTCCAGCACTGAGTCTCCACTGCTGCACCCGCCGTCTGTTATTGTCTGCAGCACTGACATCATGTTGACAGCGCTGTAACTAATCAGTGAGCTCAGCGGCTCTAAGAGGCTTGTGCTGTCTACTCAAGCAGAGCCGCTGAGCTCACTGACTAGCTGCAACGCTGTTGTCAATAACCGTCACCCGGAGAAGAGGTGAAGACTCATCGCTGGACCAAATGGGGGGTGAGGGAAAAAAACTACAGCTAGGGGATCTGGGTTTTCTGAAATTGGATACAGATGCCAGTTTAACAACTTTACTCACAGTGAGGCATCAAGCTTGAACGTTCCAGCTACTAACATGAGGCAACAAGCTTAGTGGTTTCACCAGTCTCATAAAAGGGAACAGCTTACAAGGAAAAAAGTAGATAAATGGTAGAAAGTATAATGAGCTGAGGCTTGTAACACTTTACTAACAGTTGTGGCGGTCTGCTGGCAATCTCTTTGACTGCTTTCCCTGTTCATCCAGCAGCAACGGCAAAGAAAATAGCTGTTGTGTTGGGAGCTTAGTGGTGCCATGAAGGTAAGAGTAAAGTTATGGATTTGCTGACACAATTTGAAAATATTGCGTGCCACTCTCTGGTGATCCAAGGAAGTTTACTACTGAACTCTGGTCAATGGCAGCTAAATTTATTGTCTGGTGCCCAATCAAGGAGTCACTTTCTATCCAAGCGTTGATACGCGTTTTTCCACATTCTTTCCACAGTCACTGGCCTGGACCGCAGCACATATCAATCAAGGCTATTGACCATTTCTTTGGCAGCACATGCTTTAGGTCACTATGGAATAAAATATTATCCCATTAAAAAACAAGAAAAGAGGACACCAAAGTCAATATTGACCACCAGGGACGTTTTAACAAGCAAGAATTTTTTTCTCCCTATTCTCTGCTGTCTAAACCCAAGTTACAAATCCGCAAAATAAGCCCCCAAAAACATAAAGGTAAGGAATACATTGTGCATTTTCTTTGTATCTTTTTACCTTTTATTGCTTTCTCGTTGCCTGCCAGATCTTTCCTCACTTTCATGTAACCGCAATTACAAAACGATCCCATTTGCGATATGCGAAATCCGAAACGCCCTGATTAAAAATAAAAGACTTACAGGGATGTCTGCTGCAGTTGCTTTAACTACTAATTCCATCTCTTGACCTTTTCGTTTTATTTCCACCCCGGTATTTTTAGCCTTTTTATAAATCTGTTGCATAAATGACTTATAATTCAGCTTGCAGCTGGTTAGTATGAGTAATATGCATGATGGGATCCTTAACATAAAAAAATAACCTTTATGATAGAAGAGACGCCGACATGGACCAGACCGTCTTCTGTTTGTGTCTTGCATAAAGCCCGGTTCATCCACGATTATATGTCTGCCACTAACAGAGTCTACAGGAACATTCTGAGATTCCAAAAACAACACATATAGCAATACCATTAAATTAGGTGCCAGGTCTCGGACCCCAGCCAATCTAGGGTTGATGACTAGAGATGAGCAAACCCTGTCAAGTTTAGTACGGTGTTGAACTCCGAACACGGATTTCTCCTGGAAGTCTGTTTTACAGTTCGGGAGTCTGGGGAGAAGAGAGCGAGATCCAAAATTCGGGTATCCACTGATTCCAATGGGGTTCAGGTTGAGGTTCAAGTTCGAGTACAGTTCTGGTATCCAAACGGAACTTTGGACTAAATTTCGGTCGGATACCAGAACCCGAACTTCCACGGGTTCACTCATCCCTATTGATGACCTAAGGTCATCAATATCTAAGTCCTGGACAACCCCTTTAATTTAAGATTACTGTAATTTTTTTCATTATTATTATTATTATTTTTTAATTGGGTTTAGATTTTTACATAGAACAAAGAATATGTTTTGAAACATAGAAAAAATAGATCTCTCCAAGGAGGTTTGGCTAAAATTGCATCTAATTAAGACAATTGTTACTGAGCCAATAAAACATGTAGAACTATGAGAGGACAGATGAAGGGTAAAAACACCTAAAAGAAGGCCAACAGGAATGTGAGTGGTAGAGGTATGGCTGGTTTCACACTTCCAACATTCATGGCCAGAGAGTGGACCATGATGTCCAGACTGGATGTGGGGCTCATGACCCAAATTTGCTTATATGAGGCTGTTGAGTTAGAGTCAGGAGTCCACCAGACCGTACATACATCATAGTCTGTACTTATTAAAGTGGTTGCGACCCTTTGCAGGTGGTACTATGTTGATTTGTTCCTCAGGGGCCGTACCAAAGAGTCAATTTCAGAGGAATCAGGAGGCAGTACCTTATTGCAGGGCTCAAGACCCGAATACGTTTATGAGGCTTTTGACTTAGAGTCAAGAGTCCAGCAGACATCCGTACATTGTAGTCTGTACTTATTAAAGTGGTTGGGACCCTTTGGAGGTGGTATTATGTAGATTTGTTCCTCAGGGGCCATACCAAGGAGTCCATTTCAGAGGAATCAGGAGGCAGTACCTTATTGCAGGGCTCAAGACCCGAATACGTTTATATGAGGCTTTTGAATTAGAGTCAAGAGTCCAGTGGACGTCCATACATAGTAATCTGTACTTATTAAAGTGGTTGGAACCCATTAGCGGTGGTATGATGTAGATTTTTTCCGCAGGGGCCGTGCCAAGGAGTCAGATTCAGAGGAATCTGGAGGCAGTACCTTGGACAAAATTTCTTAGTACTGTGAGTAATAAAGATATCCTCAGTTTGTCAGTGCTTCTCGACATTTCTTTTGAGAATTGTGTTGTATATGTGTATGTTCATAATGTTATTTATTTAAAAAAATCAAATATTTTTGCATGGTCAATACTTAACTCCTTCCCAATGTGTGACATATATGTACTTCACACACCAGGTGTGGGTGTACGGAGCGGGCTCAGGAGCTGATCCTGTGCACTACCTGGAAGTCTTGCTTTTATTATACAGCCGATATTTCCTGCGGTTTAACCCCTTAAATGCAATCTCCCCAGCATGCCAAACCGAGCTCCTATCATCTTTCATCCTGCGACGGAATTTCCCGCAGCAGCTGGGGGCTTGCTGAATACCCCTTCCCCCCATGGCTGCCATGTTAGAGCTCCTCTGAAGCCCAACCACAATCTGGGATTCATAGGAGACTCGTGATATTTTTCTGTATACTGCAAGAATGTGGCATCGCAGTATACCAAGCTAATGATCAGATGACTGAAGGCTCAAATCCCCTAAAAAGGAACAAAAATATTAAAAAGGCCTCAATATCACCCTACTTTTCTCTATTTAAAAATAATGACATTAAAAAATTTGAACAAAATCTAAAAAGCCACTTCCACAAAGCAAAAAATGTTTTTAATATATATATGTACGGTGTATATATATATATATATATATATATATATATATATACACACAAATATATAGATGTAAATGTATATATATAAATATATATATATTTATATAAATAAATAAATATATACTGTATATATATATATTAAGGCCAATAAATGTCATTTTTACATCGCTCCACTTTTTCCCAAAATAATGAAATAAAAAGCAATCAAAAGATTTAATGTACCCAAAAAATAGTATAAAAAAACCGCAAAAAACAAGCCCTTAATGACGGAAAATAATAAAAGTTATAGTATCTACAAAATGACGACACGAAGCATTTTATTTTTAGAAATTTCAGAATTTTTTTAACCATTTTAAAAAAAAAAAATCCCTTTCAAGTTTGGTATTGCCGCAGTTGGAATGGTCTGGAAAATGATATTACAAAGTCGTTTCTATCGCACAATGATTGCTGTAAAAACAAAACGGAGCACATACATTAAAAAAAAAATGGTAGAATGGTGTTTTTTTCACCATTTCTCCGCACTTTTTTTGCAATTT
Source organism: Phyllobates terribilis (assembly GCF_046119375.1). Lineage (NCBI taxonomy): Eukaryota > Metazoa > Chordata > Amphibia > Anura > Dendrobatidae > Phyllobates > Phyllobates terribilis. The sequence goes on along the minus strand of NW_027362764.1, from coordinate 751,095,202 downwards.
TTTTCCCTTCGTTTTCCGGTACATTGAATGTAACATGAATGGAGTCAGAGATGCAGCGAGAAATGCTGGATATAGTCTCAATGGCCGACGTCTATAGGCAGGACCCCTCCCCCAACATCACTACAGAAGCATATATAATATGCACATACACACAGCACAAACATAGAGAAGAATGGAGGAAAGCGGCTGTGAATTGCTTCCTTTCTTCCGCCGTGACATATTGCTTTGTCCTTTCAGTCCTGTGAGTAATCCCTGTACCAGGCAGTAGCCTACTAAATTCTCAGAAATGCTGAATGACACTGGCTTCCAAGAGACATTTCTCCCTCATTTGTCACGAATCTGGAAAGAATGTCTCCCTGCGACTGTACTGGGCATCACGACTTTATCTATATCTTTATCTATATCTAGATAATCCTGGTGTTAGAAGAGGTAATTGTTGTGGTGTACCGTACCGACCGGCCCTACTGTACGGCGTGTTCTGCAGCAACGAGTCAATTATCTCACCCGACCGGAAAGTAGGAAATAAAATCCTAATTATTGTTTTATTTTATAGAGCGGATCTAGTTTTACTCGTAGCCTCGGGAGGAATTTCTCACACTCTGTGTCCCAGCCCGGCCGTGCCTTTAATGTACAGCGCCTGCTGCTCTAGGAATCAGGAGAATGAGATTTATTCAAGGTCGCGGTCACCTTGACATTAGGCTCCTGGAAGTCTCTCTGTAGCCACAAGAATATTAAATGCAGATGCTGAATTTATAATTCTCCACCCGCAATGATAAAAATGAGGTTGAGGTCTCTTTCAGCAGCTGCTTGACACTAGCACACCCCTAACCACCAGTGACGGGAGGTCCCGGTGACTTTGATCCCAGTTTTATGTTTGTCTTACCCCTGACATCCCTGTATGTATGATATATAGTATGACATATTAGAAGTGGCGGAACTAGAGTCCTACAGACCCCAGGTTGATATTTAGACCTGGGTCTCCCATCACCACCATCATTTTGCTCAGATGCATGAGCCCCAGTGGTCTTGCTAGAGTCTGTAAAGTCCATGTTTAACACCCCATCCCCCTGGTAAAATAATAATAATAATAATACAATTATGTAGAACACATAAATCTGATGACACCTAAACCTGATGGAACTCCTTTTGTCTTTTCTTCTTCATCCGGTGCAGACCGCTATGACAACTCCTTCCAGCCACGACTTGTCTCTGTACAGTAGAATCATCAACTTTTGTGACGTGCACACAGTTGTAATGTCCCTCTTTGTCTCTCCGTACAGGAAAAGCATTCACCTTTTTGTCCCCTAAGTAGCTGTTTCCATTTTTGTTTCCCCCATGTAGTAGTAATATTCCTCTTTGTGCTCTGTACAGTACTAATGCCCTCCTTTGTGAAGCTCATACATTAATAATGTCCCCTTATTGGTTGGCCCCTATACATTAATAATGTCCCCCTTATTGGCCCCTGTACATTAATCTCCCGCTTTATTGGCCCCTCACACATAAATAATGTCCACCTTATTGGCCCCTATGCATTAATAATGCCCCCTTTATTAGCCCCTATAAATTAATAATCTCCCCTTTATTGGTCCCTCATACCTTAATAATGTCCCACTTATTTTCCCCTACACATTAATAATGTCCCTCTTATTGTCCCATATACATTATTAATGTCCCCCTTGTTGTCCCCTATATATTATTAATGTCCCCCTTGTTGTCCCCTATACATTAATAATGTCTTCCTTATGGCTCCTATACATTAATAATGTCCCCCTTATTGGCCCCTATACATTAATAATGTCCCCCTTATTTACCCCTATACATTGATAATGTCCTCCTTATTGACCCCTATGCATTATGCCCCCTTTTTGACACCTATACATTACTAATGTTCCCCTTATTGACCTCTATGCATTAATAATGTCCCCTTATTGACCCCCTATACATTAATAATGTCCCCTTATTGACCCCCTATACATTAATAATGTCCTTATGGCCCCTATACATTAATAATGTCCTCCTTATTGACCCCTATACATTATTAATGTCCCTCTTATTGACCCCTATACATTGATAATGTCCTCCTTATGGCCCATATTCATTAATAATGTCCTCCTTATGGCCCCTATACATTAATAACATCCCCCTTATTAGTAGATCCAGTTTAATATACCACCTTCCTCTCCCGGCCCTGTTGCGGTCGAGCCCCCAGGACCGTATGTGTTCTGGTTTGCTTTCCATAGCACCATATGTAACCTTCCATTCTTATCTTTGATTTCCTGTAGTCACTTACCTTTGCTCTTCTTAGTCTCAATTATAGTCTATGGTGATTAGTGTTGTACTGACCACATTGCATGTAATATCATAGATGGTACTGTACCTGCAAATGCCACTAGGGGGCTCACTTCATATAGATCCATACAGTACATTTTACAGTTGACAGCTCTCATCGGGCGGTGCCGTTAGTTCTGAATATTTCTTGGGGGCCCTATGATGTCTGCATATGATGTCTGCAAAATTACGGTCAAGATTGGAAACGTTACTAAGTGACTGCCGCTCACACATATTTTAGTCAGGATATCAAAGACCTTCTACATGTTATCGAGCAGGTTTATATATAGGTTTGTATGGATAAAATCAGTATAACTTGTATTTTATTCATTTATATCACTGCTGCTGCTTCTAAGCTTAAGAGTCCAGTGGGCGGTCCTAACCAGTGATTGACAGCTGTCCCTAAGTCTAGAATGAAGTTTCAAAATTGTATTGCTCCATAACATGCTGCTGGTAAACGGCATTTTCATGGAGGCAGGCACCCTTCAAAGGAAAACCCCAGGAAAAACTGATACTCTATGCTATTACTAGTACAGGTCCTCAGGGGCGGAGCAAGATACGGGGATGGTATGTCTTTTTCTCTTAAGACTCTGGACTAGAAATAACATCAGGTTTATACAGAGTGTTCCCTTAAAGGGATTATCTCACCAACAACATGTGGCACGAATCCACAGGATAGGTGATGACTGTATGATCACTGTATGACTAGAACCGATCCAGAGAGTGTGGTCCTATGTCCCCATGTGACCACATGTGACCACCACTCCAGGTAGTGACATGTGGACATTACCTCTGCCATAGCCTCAAGGTCATGAACAGAGCAGCGGTTATGCATGTACACTACCAATCCATTCACACTGGGGACACTGGACTTCTGTTCATGGTGGTCTCAGTAGTCATTGGGAAGGCATACAAGACATCAGAGTCCGGGCGCAGACAGCACTCAGATGTAACCGCATCGCTCTGCCTGTGCTTAGACTCTTAGGGAATGAGAAGACTCAGCCGGTGAGCTTGTCAGGGACTTGGGAGTAATTATCATTTTATTCTATAGGAAATTACTTTGAAATAGGTGCTTATGAGGCTTCATTATATTTTAGGAGCATTTAGAGCATTATTAATTGTTAAGGAGACACTCAGTGTCACGGGTGTGTTAGATGTACAGTAGCAGACGGTCATTCTGCAGCTGGTAGCAGAAGGTCACTTCGTTTGGCATTACAGATGCCTTCTTAAATCTGTCTTACTTTAGGACCCAGTGGCTACCTCCCTCCTGCTCTGATTGACACCCTAGCCTGGATGTTTAAATACTTTCAGTTTCCTGAAGGGAGGTGTCGGTGATATTCACATGTTCCCTTGTGCAGGCTTGGAGCTATTGCAGTCTGCTTACTTCCTCTCTGGTGCTTGGAGGATGTTTGGTGTAATCTCTCTGAAGTCGGCTCAAGCTAAGTTTTCCCCCCTGTATTTGTCTCCCTTGTTGTCTTTAGTTTATAGTGGGGACTGACCAGTGCTCATCCACCCGATCCCTATCCAGGGCCTAGCTCTAGGGATTTGCAGGGCTTAGGTTTCCTGTTCCTCATGATTGGTGAGGACCCAATATAGAGATGGTAGGGGAGACAGGTTGATATTAGATAAGCCTAGGAGGTCTCCACCCCCCCCCCCCATTCCCTATTGTCTAGGCTCCCTTCCCCTCATCCCTTCGTGTTGCACTTTGTCTTTCCTATACTGTGCGTGACACTTAGGGGTAATTTTTAATTATTAGAAGAGCACTAAGGGGAATTGTTAATTTTTGAGGCTTTATCACTTTTTAAGGGGCAGTCGAGACAATATTATTTAATAAGGGGGCACTCTGGTCATTATTATTTATTTAAGGGGCCTTATCAACAGAAACTGAAGTTAGTGCAGGTTGAGACTAGGTGGTGATGGGGCTGAAAATGTGAGATGTGAATAGTGACATCATCACCTGTGAGTCACCATATATATAACTGATCTGTAATTTGTTATACTGTCTGCTGGACTGGTATCTAGCACTATATGGTCACTCTATGGCGGTAATATTGGTGCTGGTCTTTGTATAGTGGTCATACAGTATCAGCACAATCATTTGCTGAGGTGCCCGCTATAATTAGGAGTAGCGAAGAGAGTTCTCAATGCCTGAGTGCAAATTTGTTGCAGGTGACTATATAGAGTAAATGACACGGAGGTCCAGCTCATATTTGCTCCGGCACTGCTGCAACAAGTTCACAAAACAAAGGGAATGTATCATGGGTTTACATTTAGGTAACAAACACATGAGTCACCAGGAGGACGGAGGTTTGTTAGGAGTAAATATTGTACTTTCATTAGCGGGTAAGAATGGAGGAACGTTACGCAAAGAATGTAGAGACGCACACAAGGATTTAATCATATAAGCAAAAGGTAGATCCGGGTGCCAAGTGTGCACCCGCTAAATAACCCCATGTGGAAGTTAGCAGGAAAAACATGACAGTGGGGGAAATACAACAACGCCACCATCCCTCAACACCTGTCGAACAGAATAATTTGTTCTGTGTCCATATCAACCAATTTTAATTTTTTACTTTAAAAAAAGGGTATCCAGGGATTTACTCATCTCTCAGTACGGATCTATGTAGTTCTGCTCCAGAGCAGATCCCTTCTGGCCACTACCGACACCAAGAAAAGGTGATCGGCGGAGGTGCCGGATATTGCACCGCCACTGATCTGACATCGATGACCAATTCTAAGGATAGGCAATCAATATAAAATCCTGGACAACCCATGTAATTAGGGTAGCAACCCCTTTAAGTCTTCAAGGTAGTATTGTGATACACGCACGCCGCCTAAGTTCAGATAGGGGCGAGACAGGTTACATGAATTCTTTGGAATCCTGGGGAACCGTTACTCAGGGCGACCATAGGCTGCAGACACATTTGACAAGAATCCTCAGAAACGGTAGAACAGTAACATTTAATGAGGCACGGTCAGTGCAATGTAAATGTCTCTTTGAGAAACAGGCTCCAGTAATAACAGTACAATCTCCTTTGCAGCACAGCAGTACGCAGTCTATTATCCTGTAGCACAGTACAGCACAGTTTTAATGCGTACACAACCACAGACTTTTCCTTCACAAGGATTCACTTGTATACAGAATTCTTTATCCTGCATGGAGATGGAGGGGGGAGGGTTTGATGAGGGAGATGATCTTTGTGACACAATTCCTTCCAGTCCTTATCTTCCTGCCCAATGATAGACTTCCTGAACTAACAGCGCAGGGTATCTGACCTGTGTTGAGCTTCACCTTGGACTTGAATCCTGTTCTTTTTCCTGCACTTCTGTGAGACACAGATCACACACACAACTTCTCCCTTTGGCTGCAGCCAGAATGGTAAACAAGTTCCCCACAATTCCCCTGGGGCTCTTCAACCCACTCCCTGTCTCTTGTGACTGTGTTAACTCTTATAGTTGCTTGATGCTTTTGAAGCAACAGCACTACTTCTGCATGTCACACTCTTACCTCCTTTTTGAATGTCATCCTCGACATTTGCCTTAATTGGTCAATCTGACCAATTCTGAGACTGTGGTGAAAGTTGAGTAACTTTATATACAAGTGGGCATTGTCAAATTGGCATAACATTCATAAACATTCAGAACAACCTATTCTTTTTCTTGTAGGATGCCTGTAAGAAATAAACAATTAACACAATTAAAACAATCAGCATCTCTTTAGCTGGAGCTTTTCGTATGTCTTCAACCAGCTCTCTCTCACTAGGCTTTAACAGTTCTTTGGTTCTACAAAGTCTTTTAAGAAAAATCAAAGCATGAAAACAAGTCTTTCCGGTAGGCAACATCTTCCATACTGCCTCTCGATGGTGAATACCACTCCAGTGGGCTTACCTGGTCTGTAGGCAGTGATACCTGTTTCCAGTCGACAGTCCTTGGCCCTTGACTCGGTTCACCAAGTTTCTCATATGCCAGCATCACGGGTCTCCTCACTTCTCGAGTCTAAATACTCCTGGTAGGTTGTTCCTCAGATACCACGGGTTCTTCGGTCACAGGAGTTTCTTCCACCGCACTCATTTCCCGTGCTTCCTCAGATGCTCTTGGAGCTGCCTCTGTAAGTTCCTGTACTTCTCCTGAGTCACCTGTTTCCACATGGTCTGGTAATTCTGCTCCTCCTGAGTGTCGCTTGGTCTCTTCAAGGACCGATGTTCGATCATCAGATCTGAATTGGACTTCATCTGTACTCCTTGGTACGAACTCTGGAGCCTCGGGACTTAGTTCACTCTCCTGAGGATGGTATATTCCTCTCCTTGCCGGTCTGAGAAATACAATGGTGTGTTCTTCTTCATCTGAACTTTCAAGGTCACTATCCACCTCCGGAGCTTCAGTCTGTGGTGGTCCCTTAGTCGATCTCGGACGATGTCGGTCTACTTCTGGGAAGTCTTGCCGTGGTGGTAGATAATCACAGGGTAGTAGTAAATTCCTATGCACTATTCTGGTTTTCTTGTCTCCCGGTTCCAATCGGATTTCATACACTGGGCTGTCATCAGCATTCCTCCTTACGACCACATACACCTTGTCTTCCCCAGTACGAAAGAAGTTTTCCTGTACCGCCTTTCTAACTTACGTTCTTGACTAGCACCCGGTTTCCCGGTGCCAATTCTGCTCCATAACATTTTCGATCATAGTACTCCTTACTCTTGCTCTGTCCTTGCGTAACCACTTTGGTTGCTATGTTGTATGTGTTAGAACCTTGCTCTTAGGTTTTTTCCTTTGCTGGTCACATGACCTTGTTGGCCTATTTAATCCTGCTCCGCCCTTCTGGCTTTGCTGGACTTCATTGTATAACTACTTTCTAGCTAGCCTGTGCTCTGTATCTACTCTGTTAGTTTGCTTGGTCTACGGACCTCTTTGTTCTATATATTTTGTTTGTTCGTCTGTCTGCTACTATTTCTGTTAGGAGGTGTCCCATTTTCCTCCCAGTCCTTAGTACTTGTAGGGATTCCTTCCCCATATCTATAGGTCTCCGTACAGACTAGCTTAGGACTTTAGCAGGTCTGATCGCAGGATCAGGTTCCCTGTTACATCGTAGGGATTAAGCTGAGTTCTATCGTAGGGACAGATCTCCTCTCTTTCCTTAGCTCTGGTAGCAGAACATAACAGTATGTCTCTGCAATCCATTTCTTCCATTTCTGAACGTACTCCGGATACACTCTGTAAGTTTCTGACACCGGAGTATTGAACATGATGTCTATTGGCAGTCTTGGTGATCGTCCATACAATAGGAAAAAGGGTGAGTAACCCGTTGCATCGCTTTTTGTACAGTTATAGGCATGTACCACTTTTGACAGAGAACTCTTCCAGTCTTTCTTCTCATCAGCTGTTCAAGTGCGCAATATCGACAATAATGTCCAGTTAAAACTTTTTACTTGTCCATTACCCTCTGGATGATAGGGCATTGTATGGGATCTCTGAATTCTACAGTACTTTCCTAGCTTGGCAAAGAGCTGGTTCTCAAATTCTCTCCCTTGATCGTGGTGTAACCTCATAGGGAATCCAAACCTCAAAGCAAAATCATTGAAGATCTTCTCTGCCGCTGTTCGACCCGATTTATTGGTGGTGGCATATGCTTGAGCAAATCGAGTGAAATGGTCCATCACCACCAAGATGTATTCGTAACCACCCTTGCATGTCTCGAGATGTAGAAAGTCTATTGAGACCATCTCAAACAGATGCGTAGTTTGGATATTGCCCATAGGTACCTGGGTTGATGTGTTGGGACGTTTATCTTTCAGACACCCACACTCCCTGGTCACGTACCTTTCAATATCTCTCTGCATGTACGGCCAGAAGAAACATTCACGGATCAAGTTGGTTGTCCTTTCCACTCCCAGGTGTCCCATGTTTTCATGGAGTTCTTCAAAGACCAACCTACGGAATACTCTGGGTAGTACCAACTACCGGTTTTGTCCTCCTTTACAACACAGGATACCATCTTCACTGAGGTAGAGCTTCGTCCATTCTTTAACTAAAACAGATACTGCTGGTGACTCATTATCTCTCTCCCGTTTACTTGGAAACCGATTTTGGTCCACATAAAGTAGTATTCTACCAAATATCTGATCTTCCCGTTGTGCTCTATGGATTTTTCCTCTTGGTAGTTGTTGAATAGAGAGGGGGGATCTTGTTCTCTCTCTTGTTCTCTCGCTTTTATGGTGGTTTCCACCATCAACGGACACCACAATGGTGTGTCTTACTCTTGATAAGCTTGTACTGCTTGGCTAGTGCTCTCAATTGCTTCCAGACTGACTTATTCCAAGCATTCTTGAATGAACTCCTCAGGCTCTAATGGCATTCTCGACAATTCATCAGCATCCGCATTGTAGTTTCCCGGCCTGTACTTGATACTGAAATTGAAGTCAGCTAGTTCAGCGACCCATCTCTGACCCGTTGCATTCAGTTTGGCTGTAGTGAGGACATAGGTCAAAGGGTTGTTGTCAGTGTATACCCCAAACTCTTTTCTGTAGTAGAGATAATCTCTAACTCGTTCACAGATAGCCCATTTCAATGCCAGGAACTCCAATTTTCCAGAATGTAGATGGTAATTCTTCTCGGCGACTGTCAACGTTCTAGAACCGTAACCGATGACCCTCATTTTTCCATCTTGATGCTGATATAGGGCAGCTCCCAGTCCAACTTGAGAAGCGTCACAATGAAGAACAAATGGTAAGTTGAAATCAGGATATCTTAAGAGGGGTGCTTTTACCAGGTAGTCTACTAGTTTTTCCAATACCTCCTGGTGGTCTGCTGTCCAGAGAATGGACTCGCGTTCTTCTTTTTCTCCGTGGGTGTTGTTGACTCTGTCGTCCCCCCCAAGAGGAGGTATAGTGGGGCGGCAATCCTGGAGAAGTTTCGAACGTAAGTACGATAGTAGGAGAGGAATCCTAAGATCTGCCTCAACTCCCTGACAGTAGAGGGCCGCTTGTCTTTTAAGGCCAGTATCGGAGCGATTTCTGCTGCATCCATGGTATATCCTTCTCCAGACACAATTTTCCCTAGAAATCGGACTTACCTTTTCAACAGCTCACACTTCTTTGTGGTCAACTTAACTCTGTTGTTCATACCGCTGTTATACGGTCCTCACGTGTTCAATATGCTCCTGGAAGGTTTTGCTGTGTACCATATTGTCTTTCAAGTACGGCTGGCAGATATCGTCCCTCAATCTTTCCAAACAGGTCTCCATGCTCCTCTGAAATTCTGCTGGAGCTGAACTGAGCCCAAATGGTATGCAGATCCACTCATATAATCCCCACGGTGTGATGAATGCTGTCAAGGGTCTACTGGACTCTTCAACAAACCCTTGATGGTATGCTTTCCCTGATCAAGGACAGAGAACCAGGTACTTCCTGATAGGCTATCCAGCATATCTTGCATCTTTTATATCGGGTGCCAATCAGCTACTGACTTTCGGTTTAGTTCCTGGTAATCACAGCAGAGTCTCAACGTACCGTCCTTCTTCGTAACACAAGCAATAGGATATGAATAAGACGAATTTGAATTTTGGACCCAACCTCTGTTGATTAGATCTTGTAAATACTCTTTCACTTGACGGTGTAATGGTTTCGGCACAGACATGTAACTTCTGGTTACTGGGGTCGTGTCTTTCAAATTGATTTTCAATTGCAATAACGGGATACAACCTATATCAGAGTCTTAGAGCATGCATCTGTTTTGCTATCGCTATATCTTCAGCACACAAGTGTTCCAGGGATACTGGGAGGATCCTAGGACGCTGAGGTGGATCATGCAATTTCCTACCCTGGGCAACTCCTGTTCCTTGGTGGGGAGACTGAATTCACAGTAGACCCCTGAGCAGGTCTCACACTGGCTGAATATACCGTTTTAACGGTTTCAATGTGACTTAACACAGTCTTTGGATCCAGTCTAATTTCGTGTTTCGTAATATTTATCACCGGTACTGTCTCTCGAGCAAACCACCAGTAGGAATCATAAGCACAGTCTCATCTTGAACTAGGCCTTCCGGAAGTTCTGAGAAGTCTTTTGGCATGAACAGTCTCTCCTGGACTTTTCTTCCTGGTTCTACCCGGACTCCACACCTCACCCCCACCATTAAGTTTGCAGGGATAATGGTTGGGCGCCAGCCTACCTTGACTTCTTTTAGGTCCACTGTATTCTGTGCTTTCATTACTCTATGAATCACATTTTCCGCCACGCCATTGGGTATGGCAAGTGATGTGGCAATTGCGTCCACCACCAGCGTCCCTGACTTGTGTTTCGTGATGATCTCACTGATTACATTATAGCCCAGGATAGGATCCTCTGCCACGTTCTGATCACTGGTCACGAGAAAAGGTACCAAAAACTCAATGGTGTTCCTGTTCTTAATGGCTCAGTTGGAAAATCACTTCCACCCAGCCTATGAAAGGGATTTCGGTCTGGTTGACAGCTTTGCCGTGGAGTTCCACTGGTCCTAAGAGTTCTTTTAGCGACCGAAGGCAGGTATGTGGCAGGTAGCACCTTCTCCATTCCTCATATAAAAGGCTCGCTTGTGCTCCTGTGTCCCACAGTGCTTTTACCAGGAGTCCATCTAGCTGGCACTGCATAAAGCACCTTTTACCGATTAGGCTGATGAGGCTATCTTTACTGACCGAGGAATCCTCCTCCCTGGAGTACATCATTTGACTTCCGCACTAGGCATTAAGTAACTGAATCCCATGTCTCTCTTGCAGCTGTTGTAGACGGGAACACACTTGGGGATAGTACTGACGCAGTCGTTTTACCTCATACTCGTTCTGGGGTTTGGTGAGATTTGGATTTGCTTCTCGGGCCTTCTCCGTGTCACAATTACCAGTCGCACCGCACTGGCAACCTCCTGCCTATCAAAGCAAACGACCATGACCATTGGCATTCCTTGACATAATGTCCTTCCTCACCACATCTTAGACAGTGGACACATACCGTACTCTGATTTGATGAACGGCACGCTTCACTAGCCAGGTATCTTCTGTTTTGGAACCCACTCCTGGGTCTGAGGGATATAGGTTCTGACCTGGACCGAATCAACTTTTTCACCTCAATCAACTCGGCTCGCAGTTCTCCTATTACTTCCTCCCAGTCAGCACTGGCGGTCCTCTCTTTTGTTGGTGATTTAAGGTTCCCTCTCGAAGGTGGCACTGGAGGGTCTCCATGATGATCTTCAGACTGGCCACCGGGGGTCTCCAACTTCAGCTGACTCATTTTGGTGATTTTAGGAGCAGAGCCTTTCTTTAACTTCTGTTCGCTCTCTGAATCCAAGCTAGCTGCTTCATTAATTTTTTCAATTAGGACTTCGTCCAGAATGCCAGGATCTTCTAGATACTGTTTCAGCTGCAACTTGATGTCTTTGCTGATTAACCCCGTTCCCAATTATCTCAAGAACTTCTTCTGGACTAGTCCAGCATCCACTTCTACATCTCTGGTTGCAAACAACAGTCTATCCTTAAATTCAATTGCTCTGAACAAGAAACTTTGGGGGGATTCATTATTTTCCTGTGAGATGTAAATGAGTCAGTGGAACAATTCTGAAGTACTCTTTTCTTTACAGTGCCCTTTGAAAATCATCTTCAGCTGTGGCAAGGTCAATAGACTCTTCATTTCTAGCATACTACGGAGGTTCAGTACTGGGCTGATCGCTTTCACCACCCCCTCAACGATCTCATCTGGCTGGTAGCCTTTCTGTAAGCCTGCATCGATCTGGTGCAGCAAGTTCATATTAGACAGTTTCTCTTTCTATGCACACTCTCCAATCTGTCCCAGGATCTTGAATTCTTTCCTTATGGTGATTTGTGGTGTTAGAGAGGACTGTCTTCCTGATTTATCTAACCCGAGCAGGGTAAAGGTTCTGTCTGAGTCTGTCACCGATTCAGAGGTTTTGGTCAATTCCTGCAGGGCTGTTGTTAGGGCTTTGAATTGTTCTTTCAATTCCTGTAGGACTGTATGCGGACGGAGATTCACCCTTTTGGTAATTGGTGCCGCCCATCCATCCTCCAACTTAAACCTGGTTAGAAACTGTGTTAGTTCCTGGAGGAACGTCCCCATGACGTCTTCAGCTTCTTTCTCCACCAACTTATACATTTTTGCATTAATGGCAGCTAACAGTAGCCTGTGGTTGTGTGCTTTAGAAATCTGTTCTTCTGACATCTATATATGTTCTGTTACTGTTCTCAATTCTTCACAGGTTAACTGAAGAAGCAGCTCACTAATTCTGTCCATTTGTGTTTCCATATCCATTGCTGCCAGTGAGTTTTCTTTAGGGCTGGTCCCCTTTAACTGGTGTAGCAGAGTTGAATTGAGGTGCTGTGCTGCTGTGTTTTTCCAGACACTTTTCCTCTTCTCCCTCTACACGCTAATTCCCGCTCTGGATTCCCCGTACGGGCCACCAATGTTACATGCATGCCGCTAGGTTCAGATAGGGTGAGACGAGTTTCATGAATTCTTTGGAATCCTGGGGGAACCGTTACTCAGGGCAACCATAGGCTGCAGCTTCTCTCAGGCACACGATAGATTCAATTGCTGACCAGACACATCTGACAAGAGTCTTTTTCAACAGTTTAACAGTGGAATTTAATCCGAAGCATGGCCAGTGCAATTCAGGGATATTACAGCAACAATCTTCATTACAGTACAGTCTGAGATTCTTGAGCGACCAGCTCCAGTAACAATACAGTAGTTTCTTCACAAGGCACAGTATTACAGTCTCTTCAGTAGCATAATTAAGCATAGATTAGATCTCTTAGCAGCACACTTTTTTGCATACACAACCACAAGCTTTTCCTTCAAGGACACAATAGTACACAACATTCTTTATTCTGCATGGAGATGAAGGGGGGGGGGGGTTTATGAGGGAGATGATCCCTGTGACACAATTCCTTCCAGTCCTTATCTTCCTGCCTGATAATACTCTGCACTGTTAGTTTAGGGAGTTTATCTGACCTGTGTTTAGTTTCTCTCCTGATCTGAATCCTGTTCAGTTGCATTCTGTCAGATCCAGATAACACACCACCTTTCTCTTTGGCTTCAGCCACACTACAATAACAAGTTCCCCACAACCCCCCTGGGGCTCTGCTAAAACACTCCCTGTCTCCTGTGACTGTGTTAACCCCTCTAGTTGCTGGATGCTTCTAAAGCACAATACTTCCTGTCTCCTGAGCTTGTGTTATTTGTAACAGTTGCTGGTTCTTTTGAAGCAACAGCACTACTTCTGCATGTCACATATGAAGCCCTTGATGTTTGAGACGACACCTGATTTGCAAATACACTGGTCAAAAAAATAAAGGGAACACTCAAATAACACATCCTAGATCTGAATGAATGAAATATTCTCATTGAATACTTTGTTCTGTACAAAGTTGAATGTGCTGACAACAAAATCACACAAAAATCATCAATGGAAATCAAATTTATTAACCAATGGAGGCCTGGATTTGGAGTCACCCCCAAAATTAAAGTGGAAAAACACACTACAGGCTGATCCAACTTTGATGTAATGTCCTTAAAACAAGTCAAAATGAGGCTCAGTATTGTGTGTGGCCTCCACGTGCCTGTATGACCTCCCTACAACAACTGGGCATGCTCCTGATGAGGTTGCGGATGGATTCCTGTGGGATCTCCTCCCAGACTTGGACTAAAGCATCCGCCAACTCCTGGACAGTCTGTTGGTGGATGGAGCGAGACATGATGTCCCAGATGTGCTCAATCAGATTCAGGTCTGGGGAACGGGCGGGCCAGTCCATAGCTTCAATGCGTTCATCTTGCAGGAACTGCTGACACACTCCAGCCATATGAGATCTGGCATTGTCCTGCATTAGGAGGAACCCAGGGCCAACCGCACCAGCATATGGTCTCATAAGGGGTCTGAGGATCTCATCTCGGTATCTAATGGCAGTCAGGCTACCTCTGGCGAGCACATGGAGGGCTGTGCGGCCCTCCAAAGAAATGTCACCCCACACCATTACAGACCCACTGCCAAACCGGTCATGCTGAAGGATGTTGCAGGCAGCAGATCGCTCTCTACGGCGTCTCCAGACTCTGTCACGTCTGTCACATGTGCTCAGTGTGAACCTGCTTTCATCTGTGAAGAGCACAGGGCGCCAGTGGCGACTTTGCCAATCCTGATGTTCTGTGGCAAATGCCAAGCGTCCTGCACAGTGTTGAGCTGTGAGCACAACCCCCATCTATGGACGTTGGGCCCTCATACCACCCTCATGGAGTTGGTTTCTAACTGTTTGTGCAGACACATGCACATTTGTGGCCTGCTGGAGATCATTTTGCAGGGCTCTGGCAGCGCTCCTCCTGTTCCTCCTTGCATAAAGGAGGAGGTAGGAGTCCTGCTGCTGGGTTGTTGCCCTTCTACGGCCCCCTCCACATCTCCTGGTGTACTGGCCTGTCTCCTGGTAGCGCCTCCAGCCTCTGGACACTTCACTGACAGACTCAGCAAACCTTCTTGCCACAGCTCTCATTGATGTGCCATCCTGGATGAACTGCACTACCTGAGCAACTTCTGTGGGTTGTAGAGTCCGTCTCATGCTACCACGAGTGTGAAAGCACAACCAACATGCAAAATTGACCAAAGCATCAGCCAGAAAGCATTGGTACTGAGACATGGTCTGTGGTCCCCACCTGCAGAACCACTCCTTTATTGAGGGTGTCTTGATAATTGCCAATAATTTCCATCTATTGTCTATTCCATTTGCACAACAGCATGTGAAATTGATTGTCAATCAGTGTTGCTTCCTAAGTGGACAGTTTGATTTCACAGAAGTTTGATTTACTTGGAGTTATATTCTGTTGTCTAAGTGTTCCCTTTATTTTTTTGAGCAGTGTATATTCAGAGGGTTGAATAATTCTGAGACTGCAGGAGTCAGTAAAAGTGGCATTTTGTGCTGAATTTGGAAAATATTGTGCTGAATTGGTCACGTTGAGCTGTTTACATTGTTCTTTTTTTTCATGGGTTTATTGCAAATTGCAGAAAGTTTGTAAATGTTGCCAATAAACCTCATTTGCAATGAGGAAGGGTTAATAATTTTAATTGCAACTGTAAATGTGGATCACAGTGGTGTAACCCACATCTATTGGACACTTATGGCATTTCTTCTGGATAAGCCATAAATAACCTATCGGTTGAGCTGTGCCCTCTGGTACTCTACAGACCTGAGAATGGCAATGGAGAAAATGATCAAAGACATAATTTGACAGGAATATTATCGAATATTCTGAGCTTCCCCTTGGTCACCTGATCTTGAGTCATCTGAGTAACTGATATAATCATCATGCAGGGCATGGGACAGGGTGTGAAAACATTAATTTAGCTGTTTGCACAGTTTTTTTTGATGGGGTGTTTGCACAGGATCACAGAAAAACACTCAGCATTTGGACCAGACCCACAGATTACAAAGCTCAATCAAGTAGGAGAAATGTTTGCACAATTTTAATGGTGTTTGCATTTTGTAATACGTTCATGTCAACACAATATGACAAAGTGGAACCGCACTTTAAGGATGGGGCTGCACGCTGACTTTGGCCACGATGCACATGACGCAGCAAAGAACGCGCTATGGAGATGCTGCATTGCGCCATAACAAAAGTGAGGGCGGTCATTTTTGACAGTTTTGGTTTCTTGCAAATTAAATGTTTGCTGTAGTTGTTGTGCACCCTTGTTGCCCCCATTTTTCGATGCTTCAGCCTCAGTGGGAGCAGGACAAGAACTCTAATTCACACAGAACTTTTTGAAGATCTGCTCCAAAATCCTTCTAAAAAAATGCTTAAAAAATGCTTGGAAAACTCTTTCTATTTATTCCTCGGTGGAACGCGCGCTGTGGATAGCGGGGGAGTGTCGGGCTGTCAGTGCTGTGAGTGACAGCTCAGCCACCCCATGGATAGCAGGGGAGTGTCGGGCTGTCAGTGCTGTGAGTGACAGCTCAGCCACCCTATGGATAACAGGAGAGTGTTGAGTTGTCAGTGCTGTGAGTGACAGCTCAGCCACCCTATGGATAACAGGGGAGTGTTGGGTTGTCAGTGATGTGAGTGACAGCTCAGCCACCCTATGGATAACAGGGGAGTGTTGGGTTGTCAGTGCTGTGAGTGACAGCTCAGCCACCCTATGGATAACATGGGAGTGTCCAGCTGTCAGTGCTGTGAGTGACAGCTCAGCCACCCTATGGATAACAGGGGAGTGTTGGGTTGTCAGTGCTGTGAGTGACAGCTCAGCCACCCCATGGATAGCAGGGGAGTGTCGGGCTGTCAGTGCTGTGAGTGACAGCTCAGCCCCCCCTATGGATAACAGGGGAGTGTCAGGTTGTCAGTGCTGTGACTGACAGCTCAGCCACCCTATGGATAACAGGGGAGTGTTGGGTTGTCAGTGCTGTGAGTGACAGCTCAGCCACCCTATGGACAACAGGGGAGTGTCAGGTTGTCAGTGCTGTGAGTGACAGCTCAGCCACCCTATGGATAACAGGGGAGTGTTGGGTTGTCAGTGCTGTGAGTTGCAGCTCAGCCACCCTATGGACAACAGGGGAGTGTCAGGTTGTCAGTGCTGTGAGTGACAGCTCAGCCACCCTATGGATAACAGGGGAGTGTTGGGTTGTCAGTGCTGTGAGTGACAGCTCAGCCACCCTATGGACAACAGGGGAGTGTCAGGTTGTCAGTGCTGTGAGTGACAGCTCAACCACCCTATGGATAACAGGGGAGTGTTGAGTTGTCAGTGCTGTGAGTGACAGTTCAGCCACCCTATGGATAACAGGGGAGTGTTGGGTTGTCAGTGCTGTGAGTGACAGCTCAGCCACCCTATGGACAACAGGGGAGTGTCAGGTTGTCAGTGCTGTGAGTGACAGCTCAGCCACCCTATGGATAACAGGGGAGTGTTGGGTTGTCAGTGCTGTGAGTGACAGCTCAGCCACCCTATGGATAACAGGGGAGTGTCGGGTTTTCAGTGCGGTGAGTGACAGCTCAGGCACCCTATGGATAACAGGGGAGTGTCGGGCTGTCAGTGCTGTGAGTGACAGCTCAGCCACCCTATGGATAACAGGGGAGTGTCAGGTTGTCAGTGCTGTGAGTGACAGCTCAGCCACCCTATGGATAACAGGGGAGTGTTGGGTTGTCAGTGCTGTGAGTGACAGCTCAGCCACCCTATGGATAACAGGGGAGTGTCGGGTTTTCAGTGCGTTGAGTGACAGCTCAGGCACCCTATGGATAACAGGGGAGTGTCGGGCTGTCAGTGCTGTGAGTGACAGCTCAGCCACCCTATTGATAACAGGGAAGGGTCGGGCTGTCAGTGCTGTGAGTGACAGCTCAGCCACCCTATGGATAACAGGGGAGTGTCAGGTTGTCAGTGCTGTGAGTGACAGCTCAGCCACCCTATGGATAACAGGGGAGTGTCGGGCTGTCAGTCCTGTGACTGACAGCTCAACCGCCCTATGGATAGGGGGGATGTTGGGTTGTCGGTGCTCTGAGTGACAGCTCAGCCACCCTATGGATAGCGGGGGAGTGTCGGGCTGTCAGTGCTGTGAGTGACAGCTCAGCCACCCCATGGATAGCAGGGGAGTGTCGAGCTGTCAGTGCTGTGAGTGACAGCTCAGCCACCCTATGGATAACAGGAGAGTGTTGGGTTGTCAGTGCTGTGAGTGACAGCTCAGCCACCCTATGGATAACAGGGGAGTGTTAGGTTGTCAGTGCTGTGAGTGACAGCTCAGCCACCCTATGGATAACATGGGAGTGTCCGGCTGTCAGTGCTGTGAGTGACAGCTCAGCCACCCTATGGATAACAGGGGAGTGTCAGGTTGTCAGTGCTGTGACTGACAGCTCAGCCACCCTATGGATAACAGGGGAGTGTTGGGTTGTCAGTGCTGTGAGTGACAGCTCAGCCACCCTATGGACAACAGGGGAGTGTCAGGTTGTCAGTGCTGTGAGTGACAGCTCAGCCACCCTATGGATAACAGGGGAGTGTTGGGTTGTCAGTGCTGTGAGTGACAGCTCAGCCACCCTATGGACAACAGGGGAGTGTCAGGTTGTCAGTGCTGTGAGTGACAGCTCAGCCACCCTATGGATAACAGGGGAGTGTTGGGTTGTCAGTGCTGTGAGTGACAGCTCAGCCACCCTATGGACAAAAGGGGAGTGTCAGGTTGTCAGTGCTGTGAGTGACAGCTCAACCACCCTATGGATAACAGGGGAGTGTTGGGTTGTCAGTGCTGTGAGTGACAGTTCAGCCACCCTATGGATAACAGGGGAGTGTTGGGTTGTCAGTGCTGTAAGTGACAGCTCAGCCACCATATGGACAACAGGGGAGTGTCAGGTTGTCAGTGCTGTGAGTGACAGCTCAGCCACCCTATGGATAACAGGGGAGTGTTGGGTTGTCAGTGCTGTGAGTGACAGCTCAGCCACCCTATGGATAACAGGGGAGTGTCGGGTTGTCAGTGCGGTGAGTGACAGCTCAGCCACCCTATGGATAACAGGGGAGTGTCGGGCTGTCAGTGCTGTGAGTGACAGCTCAGCCACCCTATGGATAACAGGGAAGGGTCGGGCTGTCAGTGCTGTGAGTGACAGCTCAGCCACCCTATGGATAACAGGGGAGTGTCAGGTTGTCAGTGCTGTGAGTGACAGCTCAGCCACCCTATGGATAACAGGGGAGTGTCGGGCTGTCAGTCCTGTGACTGACAGCTCAACCGCCCTATGGATAGTGGGGGATGTTGGGTTGTCGGTGCTGTGAGTGACAGCTCAGCCACCCTATGGATAGCGGGGGAGTGTCGGGCTGTCAGTCCTGTGAGTGACAGCTCAGCCGTCCTGTAGATAGGGAGAGATGTTGGGCTGTCAGTGAAGTGAGTGACAGCTCAGCCGCCATATGGATAGCAGGGGAGTGTCAGGCTGTCAGTGCTGTTAGTGACAAATCAGCCACCCTGTGGATAGGGGGGATGTCGGGCTGTCAGTGCTGTGAGTGACAGCTCCACCACCCTATGGATAGCAGGGGAGTGTCGGGTTGTCAGTGCTGTGAGTGACAGCTCAGCCGCCCTATGGATAGTAGAGGCATGTCAGGCTGTCAGTGCTGTGAGTGACAGCTCAGCCACCCTATGGAGAGCATGGGCATGTTGGGTTGTCAGTGCAGTGTGTGACAGCTCAGTCACCCTATGGACAACAGGGGAGTGTCAGGTTGTCAGTGCTGTGAGTGACAGCTCAGCCACCCTATGGATAACAGGGGAGTGTTGGGTTGTCAGTGCTGTGAGTGACAGCTCAGCCACCCTATGGACAACAGGGGAGTGTCAGGTTGTCAGTGCTGTGAGTGACAGCTCAGCCACCCTATGGATAACAGGGGAGTGTTGGGTTGTCAGTGCTGTGAGTGACAGCTCAGCCACCCTATGGACAACAGGGGAGTGTCAGGTTGTCAGTGCTGTGAGTGACAGCTCAACCACCCTATGGATAACAGGGGAGTGTTGGGTTGTCAGTGCTGTGAGTGACAGTTCAGCGACCCTATGGATAACAGGGGAGTGTTGGGTTGTCAGTGCTGTGAGTGACAGCTCAGCCACCCTATGGATAACAGGGGAGTGTTGGGTTGTCAGTGCTGTGAGTGACAGCTCAGCCACCCTATGGATAACAGGGGAGTGTCGGGTTGTCAGTGCGGTGAGTGACAGCTCAGCCACCCTATGGATAACAGGGGAGTGTCGGGCTGTCAGTGCTGTGAGTGACAGCTCAGCCACCCTATGGATAACAGGGAAGGGTCGGGCTGTCAGTGCTGTGAGTGACAGCTCAGCCACCCTATGGATAACAGGGGAGTGTCAGGTTGTCAGTGCTGTGAGTGACAGCTCAGCCACCCTATGGATAACAGGGGAGTGTCGGGCTGTCAGTCCTGTGACTGACAGCTCAACCGCCCTATGGATAGTGGGGGATGTTGGGTTGTCGGTGCTGTGAGTGACAGCTCAGCCACCCTATGGATAGCGGGGGAGTGTCGGGCTGTCAGTCCTGTGAGTGACAGCTCAGCCGTCCTGTAGATAGGGAGAGATGTTGGGCTGTCAGTGAAGTGAGTGACAGCTCAGCCGCCATATGGATAGCAGGGGAGTGTCAGGCTGTCAGTGCTGTTAGTGACAAATCAGCCACCCTGTGGATAGGGGGGATGTCGGGCTGTCAGTGCTGTGAGTGACAGCTCCGCCACCCTATGGATAGCAGGGGAGTGTCGGGTTGTCAGTGCTGTGAGTGACAGCTCAGCCGCCCTATGGATAGTAGAGGCATGTCAGGCTGTCAGTGCTGTGAGTGACAGCTCAGCCACCCTATGGATAGCATGGGCATGTTGGGTTGTCAGTGCAGTGTGTGACAGCTCAGCCACCCTATGGACAACAGGGGAGTGTCAGGTTGTCAGTGCTGTGAGTGACAGCTCAGCCACCCTATGGATAACAGGGGAGGGTTGGGTTGTCAGTGCTGTGAGTGACAGCTCAGCCACCCTATGGACAACAGGGGAGTGTCAGGTTGTCAGTGCTGTGACTGACAGCTCAGCCACCCTATGGATAACAGGGGAGTGTTGGGTTGTCAGTGCTGTGAGTGACAGCTCAGCCACCCTATGGACAACAGGGGAGTGTCAGGTTGTCAGTGCTGTGAGTGACAGCTCAGCCACCCTATGGATAACAGGGGAGTGTTGGGTTGTCAGTGCTGTGAGTGGCAGCTCAGCCACCCTATGGACAACAGGGGAGTGTCAGGTTGTCAGTGCTGTGAGTGACAGCTCAGCCACCCTATGGATAACAGGGGAGTGTTGGGTTGTCAGTGCTGTGAGTGACAGCTCAGCCACCCTATGGACAACAGGGGAGTGTCAGGTTGTCAGTGCTGTGAGTGACAGCTCAACCACCCTATGGATAACATGGGAGTGTTGAGTTGTCAGTGCTGTGAGTGACAGTTCAGCCACCCTATGGATAACAGGGGAGTGTTGGGTTGTCAGTGCTGTGAGTGACAGCTCAGCCACCCTATGGACAACAGGGGAGTGTCAGGTTGTCAGTGCTGTGAGTGACAGCTCAGCCACCCTATGGATAACAGGGGAGTGTTGGGTTGTCAGTGCTGTGAGTGACAGCTCAGCCACCCTATGGATAACAGGGGAGTGTCGGGTTTTCAGTGCGGTGAGTGACAGCTCAGGCACCCTATGGATAACAGGGGAGTGTCGGGCTGTCAGTGCTGTGAGTGACAGCTCAGCCACCCTATGGATAACAGGGAAGGGTCGGGCTGTCAGTGCTGTGAGTGACAGCTCAGCCACCCTATGGATAACAGGGGAGTGTCAGGTTGTCAGTGCTGTGAGTGACAGCTCAGCCACCCTATGGATAACAGGGGAGTGTCGGGCTGTCAGTCCTGTGACTGACAGCTCAACCGCCCTATGGATAGGGGGGATGTTGGGTTGTCGGTGCTGTGAGTGACAGCTCAGCCACCCTATGGATAGCGGGGGAGTGTCGGGCTGTCAGTGCTGTGAGTGACAGCTCAGCCACCCCATGGATAGCAGGGGAGTGTCGAGCTGTCAGTGCTGTGAGTGACAGCTCAGCCACCCTATGGATAACAGGAGAGTGTTGGGTTGTCAGTGCTGTGAGTGACAGCTCAGCCACCCTATGGATAACAGGGGAGTGTCAGGTTGTCAGTGCTGTGACTGACAGCTCAGCCACCCTATGGATAACAGGGGAGTGTTGGGTTGTCAGTGCTGTGAGTGACAGCTCAGCCACCCTATGGACAACAGGGGAGTGTCAGGTTGTCAGTGCTGTGAGTGACAGCTCAGCCACCCTATGGATAACAGGGGAGTGTTGGGTTGTCAGTGCTGTGAGTGACAGCTCAGCCACCCTATGGACAACAGGGGAGTGTTAGGTTGTCAGTGCTGTGAGTGACAGCTCAGCCACCCTATGGATAACAGGGGAGTGTTGGGTTGTCAGTGCTGTGAGTGACAGCTCAGCCACCCTATGGACAACAGGGGACTGTCAGGTTGTCAGTGCTGTGAGTGACAGCTCAACCACCCTATGGATAACAGGGGAGTGTTGGGTTGTCAGTGCTGTGAGTGACAGTTCAGCCACCCTATGGATAACAGGGGAGTGTTGGGTTGTCAGTGCTGTGAGTGACAGCTCAGCCACCATATGGACAACAGGGGAGTGTCAGGTTGTCAGTGCTGTGAGTGATAGCTCAGCCACCCTATGGATAACAGGGGAGTGTTGGGTTGTCAGTGCTGTGAGTGACAGCTCAGCCACCCTATGGATAACAGGGGAGTGTCGGGTTGTCAGTGCGTTGAGTGACAGCTCAGCCACCCTATGGATAACAGGGGAGTGTTGGGCTGTCAGTGCTGTGAGTGACAGCTCAGCCACCCTATGGATAACAGGGAAGGGTCGGGCTGTCAGTGCTGTGAGTGACAGCTCAGCCACCCTATGGATAACAGGGGAGTGTCAGGTTGTCAGTGCTGTGAGTGACAGCTCAGCCACCCTATGGATAACAGGGGAGTGTCGGGCTGTCAGTCCTGTGACTGACAGCTCAACCGCCCTATGGATAGTGGGGGATGTTGGGTTGTCGGTGCTGTGAGTGACAGCTCAGCCACCCTATGGATAGCGGGGGAGTGTCGGGCTGTCAGTCCTGTGAGTGACAGCTCAGCCATCCTGTAGATAGGGAGAGATGTTGGGCTGTCAGTGAAGTGAGTGACAGCTCAGCCGCCATATGGATAGCAGGGGAGTGTCAGGCTGTCAGTGCTGTTAGTGACAAATCAGCCACCCTGTGGATAGGGGGGATGTCGGGCTGTCAGTGCTGTGAGTGACAGCTCCGCCACCCTATGGATAGCAGGGGAGTGTCGGGTTGTCAGTGCTGTGAGTGACAGCTCAGCCGCCCTATGGATAGTAGAGGCATGTCAGGCTGTCAGTGCTGTGAGTGACAGCTCAGCCACCCTATGGATAGCATGGGCATGTTGGGTTGTCAGTGCAGTGTGTGACAGCTCAGCCACCCTATGGACAACAGGGGAGTGTCAGGTTGTCAGTGCTGTGAGTGACAGCTCAGCCACCCTATGGATAACAGGGGAGTGTTGGGTTGTCAGTGCTGTGAGTGACAGCTCAGCCACCCTATGGACAACAGGGGAGTGTCAGGTTGTCAGTGCTGTGAGTGACAGCTCAGCCACCCTATGGATAACAGGGGAGTGTTGGGTTGTCAGTGCTGTGAGTGACAGCTCAGCCACCCTATGGACAACAGGGGAGTGTCAGGTTGTCAGTGCTGTGAGTGACAGCTCAACCACCCTATGGATAACAGGGGAGTGTTGGGTTGTCAGTGCTGTGAGTGACAGTTCAGCCACCCTATGGATAACAGGGGAGTGTTGGGTTGTCAGTGCTGTGAGTGACAGCTCAGCCACCCTATGGACAACAGGGGAGTGTCAGGTTGTCAGTGCTGTGAGTGACAGCTCAGCCACCCTATGGATAACAGGGGAGTGTTGGGTTGTCAGTGCTGTGAGTGACAGCTCAGCCACCCTATGGATAACAGGGGAGTGTCGGGTTGTCAGTGCGGTGAGTGACAGCTCAGCCACCCTATGGATAACAGGGGAGTGTCGGGCTGTCAGTGCTGTGAGTGACAGCTCAGCCACCCTATGGATAACAGGGAAGGGTCGGGCTGTCAGTGCTGTGAGTGACAGCTCAGCCACCCTATGCATAACAGGGGAGTGTCGGGCTGTCAGTCCTGTGACTGACAGCTCAACCGCCCTATGGATAGTGGGGGATGTTGGGTTGTCGGTGCTGTGAGTGACAGCTCAGCCACCCTATGGATAGCGGGGGAGTGTCGGGCTGTCAGTCCTGTGAGTGACAGCTCAGCCGTCCTGTAGATAGGGAGAGATGTTGGGCTGTCAGTGAAGTGAGTGACAGCTCAGCCGCCATATGGATAGCAGGGGAGTGTCAGGCTGTCAGTGCTGTTAGTGACAAATCAGCCACCCTGTGGATAGGGGGGATGTCGGGCTGTCAGTGCTGTGAGTGACAGCTCCGCCACCCTATGGATAGCAGGGGAGTGTCGGGTTGTCAGTGCTGTGAGTGACAGCTCAGCCGCCCTATGGATAGTAGAGGCATGTCAGGCTGTCAGTGCTGTGAGTGACAGCTCAGCCACCCTATGGATAGCATGGGCATGTTGGGTTGTCAGTGCAGTGTGTGACAGCTCAGCCACCCTATGGACAACAGGGGAGTGTCAGGTTGTCAGTGCTGTGAGTGACAGCTCAGCCACCCTATGGATAACAGGGGAGTGTTGGGTTGTCAGTGCTGTGAGTGACAGCTCAGCCACCCTATGGACAACAGGGGAGTGTCAGGTTGTCAGTGCTGTGAGTGACAGCTCAGCCACCCTATGGATAACAGGGGAGTGTTGGGTTGTCAGTGCTGTGAGTGACAGCTCAGCCACCCTATGGACAACAGGGGAGTGTCAGGTTGTCAGTGCTGTGAGTGACAGCTCAACCACCCTATGGATAACAGGGGAGTGTTGGGTTGTCAGTGCTGTGAGTGACAGTTCAGCCACCCTATGGATAACAGGGGAGTGTTGGGTTGTCAGTGCTGTGAGTGACAGCTCAGCCACCCTATGGACAACAGGGGAGTGTCAGGTTGTCAGTGCTGTGAGTGACAGCTCAGCCACCCTATGGATAACAGGGGAGTGTTGGGTTGTCAGTGCTGTGAGTGACAGCTCAGCCACCCTATGGATAACAGGGGAGTGTCGGGTTGTCAGTGCGGTGAGTGACAGCTCAGCCACCCTATGGATAACAGGGGAGTGTCGGGCTGTCAGTGCTGTGAGTGACAGCTCAGCCACCCTATGGATAACAGGGAAGGGTCGGGCTGTCAGTGCTGTGAGTGACAGCTCAGCCACCCTATGGATAACAGGGGAGTGTCGGGCTGTCAGTCCTGTGACTGACAGCTCAACCGCCCTATGGATAGTGGGGGATGTTGGGTTGTCGGTGCTGTGAGTGACAGCTCAGCCACCCTATGGATAGCGGGGGAGTGTCGGGCTGTCAGTCCTGTGAGTGACAGCTCAGCCGTCCTGTAGATAGGGAGAGATGTTGGGCTGTCAGTGAAGTGAGTGACAGCTCAGCCGCCATATGGATAGCAGGGGAGTGTCAGGCTGTCAGTGCTGTTAGTGACAAATCAGCCACCCTGTGGATAGGGGGGATGTCGGGCTGTCAGTGCTGTGAGTGACAGCTCCGCCACCCTATGGATAGCAGGGGAGTGTCGGGTTGTCAGTGCTGTGAGTGACAGCTCAGCCGCCCTATGGATAGTAGAGGCATGTCAGGCTGTCAGTGCTGTGAGTGACAGCTCAGCCACCCTATGGATAGCATGGGCATGTTGGGTTGTCAGTGCAGTGTGTGACAGCTCAGCCACCCTATGGATAGCAGTTGTGTATCGGGCTGTCAGTGTTGTGTTTGGGTTTCCTCCAGGTGTTTTTCTTTCCAGATAATTGCCAGGCTAATAAACTGGTTGACAATGTTAGATCATAGCCAATTGTAGCTTCAGCTCAGTGGTGTGCTTTCCCTATGCCCTGTATTTTGATATTCTGATCTTTTGTTGCCGGACCTTGGATTTGCCTTTTGACAACTCGTTTGTATGTCCTCTTTTGCCTTTGACGTATTCTGACTTTAGTTACCAGACCCCGGACTTTGCCCCTGAATATCCATTTGTCTTTTCCCTCTGTCTTTGACATACCTTCCTGGCTTTTGACCTTGAACCTACTGACCACTCTGCCTTACGGCTAGTGTCCCTGAGTAGTGACTAGCGTCACAATTAGCAGTACATCAGATGTTAACATTTTTTTTTTTAATTCCCAAATTATTATTGAGTTTTCCATGTAATACAAAGAAAAACATAGCACACAGGAGAGTCACATCGCATAAAATTGCGTTGAAATATCACAGTCATCAATAAATGATACATTTCAGTTATCAGAATAAATGATAAATTCAGGAAGCAGGGGAATGAGAAGAAGTAGGAGTCATAGGAAACCTTATGGTAACCCGACATTCAGCTCACCCACGGACCGAGGATCTCCTCTGCATGGACGATCTTGTAGCACGGCAAGAAACAATGGAGAGAAAAGGAAGGTACATCCAGCACGAGGTTCTTGTAAAAAAAATCTGGTTTATTGTAATGTATGTAATAATTAATAACGTAATAGTCTGAAACTCGTCTGCAAGTACTGCATGTCTGGAGTTATTATGGATTTGCAATAAACAAGAATTTTTTACAAGGACCCTGTGCTGGATGTACCTTCCTTTTCTCTCCAAGGAGAAGAAGTGGCTCATGTGTGGAGAAAGGAGCAGATTTCTCTGAAAATATATATTACAAAGTTTCTTATATTCGCTTGTACTGTTGATTTATGGAAAGGCTGTTAAAACGACCACAATCAATAAAATCTGTTTGGGTTTTCAGCTGCCAGATTGAAGTAAGAATGCCCCCCATTCACTGACTGCAAGCAGAGGAGAGCAGAGATGATGCACCAAAGACAGAAGCTCGCAGCATAACTTATGCAAGCAGCATGCAAATGAAGAATGATTATTTTACTCTGAGCTTTCGCTCAGCAGCTGGTGAGAAAAACAATCCGTGCGCGGCATCAATCATTTCACCGACATTGCAAACAGTTCACAGAAAGCGATTGTGCTTGTGCAAGCGCTGCTGATTACACAGGATTACGAAACCATTTCCAAACATTAGAGCACAAAGGAACAAGGCCGGGATATAAATACATGATATTTTCTTTCTCAGGTAGGCTGATTTTTGGAACTCGCCCTCTAGTGTGATGTGTCATGATTCCAGGAGTGGGGAGTGGTCTGCAGCTCTGTTGTGTCACCACGCCGCACCCCGTGTTTATCTGGACGTGACTCATTTCTCAACTCGGCAACTATTAAAAAAAAGTCATCTTGTCTGACCTTAGCTGCTCTTTGCCGATGGAGGAGCCTTTTTTTTTTTCTTTCTCCAGTGTCTGGTTCCACGGCAGCTGGAATGTGAAGTGTTGTGGAAGGAAACAAACTCAGGTTGTGGGATGCTTGTGCTCAGCATTTCCTAGAAGGTTTTTTCTGAAATTTACCAGGAGTTTACTGCAGAAAATGTAATCATGATTCTAAGAAACGAAGGAAAGCATGGTGGACAGCGCCAGGTCCAGTTATATCATCGTCACCAGGAGTTGCAGAGATATATTCTCATTTTATAGAGAAAAACCAAGATTAAAGAGTCATTAAAGTCATCCACTATTCTTAGGATAGGGGAAATGTAACATGCATAAGTAGTGCTTTTGCTTCCAAATCATCCAGCAACTGTTACAAATAACACAGTCACAGGAGACAGGGAATGTTTTAGCAGAGCCCCAGGGGAATTGTGGGGAACTTGTTATTGCAGTCTGACTGAAGCCGAAGAGAAAGGTGGTGTGTTATCTGGATCCGACAGAAGGCAACTGAACAGGATTCAGATCAGGAGAGAAACTAAACACAGGTCAGATAAACTCCCTGAACTAACAGTGCAGAGTATTATTGGGCAGGAAGATAAGGAATGGAAGGAATTCTGTCACAGGGATCATCTCCCTCATCAAACCCTCCCCCCCTCCATCTCCATGCAGGATAAAGAATGTTGTGTACTATTGTGTCCTTGTGAAGGAAAAGCCTGTGGTTGTGTATGCATAGAAGTGTGCTGCTAAGAGATCTAATCTATGCTGATTTATGCTACTGAAGAGACTGTAATTCTGTGCCTTGTGAAGGAACTACCATATTGTTACTGGAGCCGGTTGCTCAAGAAACTCAGACTGCACTGTAATTGTTAGGGGGACGGTTGCAAACAGCTTTATTAAATAATGGAAAGCAACCGAACCCGGGGTCCGCGATGCAGCCTGGTGGACTGCGGCCGAACACCTACCGGGTGAGACGGTAAAACAACCAACTTAAATAACAATCCCCTCCGTGTTACTGCACACCGGAATGGGATTCGCACTATCTCCGTTAACTGCACGATAAATAATAATGCATCTGTAGTCCTGTTACAGCACAGGGACTACACAGTAGGTGCTAGGATGCGTGTGTGATACACGCCAGTGTATAAGTGCTCCCAGTCGTCGTGCTTCCGGACTGAGGAGTATCTCTCCACCAATCACGGTCCGCCATGTCACGGGCATGCTCAGTGCAGAGAATCCTGGACTTAGGCTGTAGCAGCCCTGTTTCCCTCCGCAACCTATCCTTCATGTTGCTAGGAACAAAGACCCGAGAGACAACCTGTACATCTCGTGCACCAATCTAGGTGTTGGGACCGACGACGATGCTGAGCAGCATCCACCCCGACTGGACTGGAAGGGGAGACCACAGAATCCACTGATGATTCTGAGCCCATTTCAGATCCAGCAAACGCTCGACACCTAACAGTAATGAAGATTGTTGCTGTAATATCCCTGAATTGCACTGGCCGCGCTTCAGATTAAATTCCACTGTTAAACTGTTGAAAAAGACTCTTGTCAGATGTGTCTGGTCAGCAATTGAATCTATCGTGTGCCTGAGAGAAGCTGCAACCTATGGTCTATGGTCGCCCTGAGTAACGGTTTCCCCAGGATTCCAAAGAATTCATGAAACCCGTCTCGCCCTATCTGAACCTAATAGCGTGCGTGTAACAGAAACCTTAGTGAACGCTGGAGATCCAACCGCCGGAATCTGCAACATCCCAAACATATTCAGCTCTGAAACCTGGGAATTGGACACTGCATAGCCTCATCTTGAGGTGTGCATGCTCTATTCATGGTCCACGGGACAGCTAGAAAAAGCAGAGTACAGTGTCCCGCTATTTCCGGTAGTATGATAGACAATGAATGGAGCAGTAGTTAAGCATGTGCACCTCCGCTATGTTCAAGACTGGTCCTGTCTCAGGATCGTTGGAGATCTCATTAGCCCATGTTCTCAGGTCGCGGGAATGTTCATTTTTTTGGGCAGAACATTTGGTACTTTTAATAGTCCTAGCAGATGGATTATGATTAATGAAATCTCCTACCCAATGTGCATCAAAAGACGCTACAGAATTTTTCCTTTTTTTATCGCATTTTTCCCTATAGGCTCTTTAGGTTTTAGCTTGCTTTCTCCATATTCTGGGAGAAGTCTGCAAAATGCATGTAAAAAAAAACACAATTGCGTATATAAGGCAGTATCCTAGGGTTGCTGTACTTAAAAAAAAAAAAAAGAAATACTGCTTCAAATGTGCACTAAAAAGGCGTAAAAAAGAGGGACATTTTAACCAAAATTTCAACGATTGGAGCAGATGGCTATTACGCAGAAAAAAAAGATCAATAAGGTGTCTAAATCCTATGGATAAGGAATAGCACCTCTTGGGAATGGGATTTGCTCTTTATTTCTCAGAAACGGCGCCACTCTTGACTATAGGTTGTATCTGGCATTGCAGCTCAACCCATGCCAGAGAGAAATAGCAGACTCTGTTTCCTCATGTCAGTTGTCCTAACTTGACAAGTTATTGGCTATCCACAGGATAGGCGACAACTTGCTGATCACTGAGGATCCATCTGCAGGGACCCCCATTGACAGAGAACGGGGCTGTGCTATTGTAGCGCCCCGAGGGTTCGGCCGCTACAGAGGTATTGCATCTCAACCAGATGTGCGATATCTCACTTTCAGGTAAGGATGGAGTGTGGATCAGGACCCTGACACCTGCATGCATTACACCACATTTCCGGGAGGCGGGGCGACCGATATGCTCCAAGTAGAGCACGACAGTCCCTGTCCCTGGCTGGAGTGGGGGGAGGGAACACCGAGGAAGGGGGGACCCTGTAGTGCATAGGAGGGAGAGGGCAGTTCCTGGGTGTACTTAGAGGGAGGTATAAAAGGTGGGCACCATCTTAGTTAAGGGAGTAGAGTGCAGTGGAGTTCAGTCCAGTCAGAGGAGGAGACAGGGAGCAGAGGCTCAGGCCGAGCTCTGCTCCGCAGGCAGGCCGGAGAGAGCAGCCGGAGCCTGGAGGAAGGAGAAGGAAGGAAGAGGAGCGGAGGAGGCTCCAGGAACAAGGAACGAAGGGACCCCAGGGGTGTGGACCGGCGAGTCTCCACCTCACGCCCGAATCTACCTGTGTAGGGGGGTCAGGCCAAAGGGGGAGACCGGTCCCCGAAGCTAGTGGAGGCGGGGAACTACCCTCAGCTAGAAACCGGAGGCTGTGACATTTTATGTGGCGCAGCCCCTCGCTACACCCGCTAGGAAGGCACCACATAGGGTCAGGGAAACGGCACCAAGTTTTACCAGAGAAGGCCCTAGGCAGCCGGACAGAAGCGAGGTCACTGGCGGGGTATGACAGGCCAGAGAAAGGACACACAAAGGGGGTCCTGTGAAACGCTCCAAAGTTATCTGGGAGTAGGCCGAGCCCCTCACCTGGTGAACACAGTGCGACGTGGGACGTTATGACCAGCTGTAGTAACGTGGATAAAGAATAAAGAACTGTGAGTAAATACCCTGGACTGCATTACAGGACTCTGTGTCGTTACTGCTGCTCCTGCGCGCCATCACCCCCAACATCCACACTTGCTGCCCTGAGGCTAAACTCCTCCCGTGGGGAGTTATACTATCCTCTGCTGCACCCACAACACCAGCCTCAGTGGTCTGCCCTGCAGCGGCGGTTAACCCTGACCGCAATCCACGGGTGGCGTAGTCGGACATTCAGAATATAGACTGCCATTTGGTTTGACCGCCCTGGGCACGGACAGGGTCGCCGCCACAGAGACTACAACCCCCAGCATCCACAAAAGGTCCGGTTCCGGGTATCCCCACACACACACGGCCCAGGGGGTGCGTCACTATGCCCTGTTAGAAATTAATGGTGTTTGAGCATGCATGCCACTGCTCCATTAATTGTCTATGAAACTGCGAGAAACAGCCACGCAATGTCCTCAATGTGCCACTGAGAATGAATGGAGTAGTGGCACATATGCACAGGTAGCACTTCGGGCTAAAAGGGCATTTCAGAGCTCTGTTCCTGGGAATGGTTGGGATCCCAGTAGTTGTATCCCCAACAATCCGCAAGTTCCCACCTCTCCTGTAGATATGTGATGCTTTACCTAGATGGGGAAAACCCTTTAAAACCCCTTGCTTCGCTTTTAATGTCTGAGCTGGAGGACCACATGTGGAGGGAGCTCCCTCCAAACGTGGCTATATTAGATTGCCGCCATCTGTCTATAACAGCCACAGCTGGAGCTGCTGTTAACCATTTAAATGCTGCTAGCTGTTAACCATTTAAATGCTGCTATTAGAGATTAAAATGACGTTGAAACTCAGAGATCTGCACCAGAGTAGGAGTCACTTGCATGGCTCTTGCCAGTAATTTTTGGTTTTACACTTCCAACATTTGCGATCTGTGTACAGACCGTGACTGGCAGCAGGTCTCTTGAGCCAAACTTAATAGCTTTATATATGCATATAAAGTGGTTGAGTTTGGATCAGAAGACCCCGTAGCCCATTTGGATGTTGCGGTCGAGGATTAAAGCGAATATGACATATTGCTTTTTAAAAACAGCTGAGAATATGTGAGCAATGCAATATTGAGTCCCTGGATAAATAATGACAAGCTGTGCATATGACGCACCCCCTGGGCCTAGTGTGGATGTGTGTGGGTTACCCGGAGCCGGGTCTCTGGGGGTTGTAGTCTCCGTGGCGGCGACCCGGTCCCGTGGCTCAGGGCGGTCAGGACGATGGCAGTCTTTTAGGGGTTTTAGGTTAATTGTCCGACTACGCCACCCGTGGATTGCGATCAGGGTGTACTGCCGCTGCGAGGCAGTCCGCTGAGGCTGGTGTGGTGTGCGCAGCAAAAGATGGAATAACTCCCCACGGGAGGAGTATAGCCTCAGGGCAGGGAATGTGGATGATGGGAGTGATGGTGCGCGGGCGTCCCAGCACTAGTAGTGCTGGTGCGGCGATGAAGCAGGAACGACTCAGAGTCTTTGCAGTGCAGTTCAGGGTCTTTACTGGTGACATTAAGGCAGACCCTCCCAGGAGTACTGGCTAGCATAAGGGGCCTGGTCAGGCTGCGAGCAAACAGGAGTTCCCCTGGCCAGGTGGAGTTGTAGGCCTCCCCGTCGATCTGCACTCTTTCTGGCTACCTTGCTGTAAGCGGGTAGAAGTAGCCCACGTCCCTGAGTATACCGTGTGGTGCTCACCCGTATGGCTGGTGACTTGGGGCCTTCTGTTAGCCTGCGCTCCTGGATGGCGGTGCTGGTCCCTTCCTTGTGACTGAGCCTCCGGGTTTCTATGGCCAGAGGACCTGGAATCCCCTGCCGGCTGGTTTCTGCTGCTTGGTGGATATCAGTCCCCACAGCCTCGGACTCCGGTGTCCGGTTATCAGATTCTTGTGCCAGGGTGAGCTCTGCTCAGCTCCAGCCCCTGGTCTTCAGCTACTGCTCCTACAGAGCTCCTGCTGTAACTCTCCCTGTGTCTGGAACTGTCTCTAGGCTCTGACTCAACTGACTAATCCCGCCCCAGACCCAGTTTATAAGGGCAGATTCCTCCCCTCCCAGGTCTGGGCAGGAAGTGTTGCTGCTTAAGGGCTCCTGACCAGAGAAACCTCCCACTTGCTCTCAGATGTAATATTTCTATTACTGTGGCAACCAGACCCCTGGGGTGCCACATTCCCCCCTAGTGAATTTTAGTACTCCGGGACTAAACACATTTTTAAGAAAACACAAATACAGGGTATAAACAATAATACAATAACATATATACAAGAAGCTTTAGTCTTTAGAGGTCACGGCGTGTCCGTAACCGGGTGTCCATATCACCCAACAAGGTGAAGTTTTGGCACAGAGTAGGGGACCTGTCCAAAGCAAACCTCAAGCGTTGGCCCTGGGCATGGCTGCAAGGCTGAGGCTAGCTACTTTGGGCCGCAAGGAGGCCACGCCAGACAGGTTTGTCTCTTCCGCGGCCATCTTCGCAAGAGGCACCAAGGTGCAACTATCTACAATGTAGTTCCGGTTACTCAGCGTCCATAACCTGTCAGTCCAAATAAACCTGAAGGGTAACTAGAGAAACATAATTAGTAACCAGGTAACAAAAACATAAACCTTTTTCAACATTGGCAATTTACAAGCAAATTCACATTACATGTTAAATTCTCCAGCGAGCAGGCATTTGTCCTCTAGTGCTCCTGGTGGACCTACGTAACCCACTATCTGGTTCTGCACTACAGGGTGTAGGAGGTGTTACGGGTAGATCTGGCAGCTTTCTGCGTACTCTTTGGCTTACTAGGGGCACGGCAGGCTCACTACTAGCAGAGGGTTGATTCTCCTGGGCTGCTGGTATGGATTCTCCTGCCTCCTGGGCCGGCTGCTCTTCTGACACTACCTGTTCTTCTGTAGGCCCTAGAGGGGCTGGCTGGAGAAAGGTGAGGACGGGTACCACAACTGCGTTGTTGATCTGAGTCCAGGACCAGGGAAAGTCTCCGAGTACGGTACTGATTATTTCTTCCCTTTCCTCTGCGGGTTGAGGGTTTTCTTGATCTTCTTCAGGGCTTTGCAGCTGCTCAGGACACTTCTTCAGGTGGTCTCTGGAGACAATGGCTGTGGTCTCTCCTCCGTCCTTACTGATGATACATACTTTTGGGTTCTCATGACTTGAGGGCAGTACGGTGTACGGGTCCTTCTCCCACTGGTCGTCCACCTTGTGGAGCCGCCTCTTTCTCTTCAAGACCTGCTCTCCAGGTACCAGGGGAACAGCGGGAGCATGCTGGTTATAAGCCTTCTCTTGCCTTTCTCTTGCTTGAGACAGACTCCGCTCGACGCTCTCCTGTACTTTCCGATACTGCTGCTGCCGTTCTGTATCCCAGTCTGCCTCTGGCGAGGTGTCCTCAGGTGTCTGGACTCCCATATCCAGGTCAATAGGCAGCTTACCAGGTCTTGCTCTCATTAGGTAAGCCGGGGTACAGTTGGTGGAGCCTACGGGGATGTGATTGTACAAGTCCACCAAATCAGGCAGTTTTTCAGGCCACAGACTGCGTTCCTCCAGGGGCAACGTTTTCAGCAAGTCCATCACCACCTGGTTCATTTTCTCACATAGTCTGCGGGTGATAGGGCGTTGTTCTTATCTTCCGGCAGCCATACAGATTGCAGAACTCTTGGAAGACCTCCGCTTCAAAGGCTGGTCCTAGGTCCATCAGCACTTGCTCTGGATACCCGTGTGGACGGCAGAAGTGCAGCTGGAAGGCTCTGGCTGCTGTTTGGGCCGTTAAGTCCTTGACAGGGACCACCACCAGGAACCGGGAGTAGTGATCTACGATGGTGAGGGCGTAGACGTACCCAGATTTGCTTGGAGCCAGTTTCACATGGTCCATGGCTACCAGTTCCAGTGGTTGCCTGGTGATGATGGGCTGCAGGGGACTCTTCTGGCTGGCACGGTCCTTTCTTCTTAGGTTGCACGGGCCACAGTCTCTGCACCACCTCTCGATGGCTCCTCTCATGCCAAACCCAGTAGAACCGTTCACGCAACAAGAACTCCAGCTTTTTCCATCCAAATTGTCCTGCTCCGTCGTGGTACGCCTCCAGAACCATAGCCGCGTCTCGTCTTGCGACCACTACCTGCCAGGTCAGCTCATGTGTTCTAGAGTTGACCATTCTCCGGCACAGCTTCTCCTTGTAAAGAAACAGCTTGCTTTTCTCCTTCCACAGTTGCTTGGTCTCCTCCGGAGCGTCTGGATCAAGACGGGCATCAGCCTGTGTCAGCATTTCCTTCACCAGATGGACTGCGGGATCACTGTCTTGTGTCTCTGCCCAGCTGTAGTGGGGTAAGGGATTGAACGTAGCAGAGCGCCTGTCCCTCACACGGTGGGAATACAGGGTAATCCCATGGTGGTGGAACGCAGGGAGTTCGATTTCTTCCAGTTCTTCTGGATCATCCCCTACGTCTGGTAGGTTTGGCATTCTTGACAGGGCATCCGCGTTGGCATTTGAGCGTCCCGCCCGGTATTTGATGGTGAATTCATAGTTGGACAGGCGGGCCATCCATCTCTGCTCCAGGGCACCAAGTTTTGCAGTGTCCAGGTGTGTCAACGGGTTGTTATCCGTGTACACGGTGAACTTGGAAGAGGCAAGGTAATGCTTGAAACGTTCGGTCACTGCCCACACCACTGCCAGGAACTCTAGCTTGAATGAGCTATAATTCTCAGGGTTTCTTTCTGTGGGCCGTAGTTTTCGGCTGGCGTAAGCGATCACCCGTTCTTTCCCCTGCTGGATCTGGGACAGTACGGCTCCTAGCCCGATGTTGCTCGCGTCCGTGTGGAGGATAAAGGGCTGGCCGTAGTCAGGGTACGCCAGGATTTCATCCCCCATGAGGGCCATCTTCAGCTGGCGGAAGGACTCCTCTTCCAGCTTTTCCCACCTGAAGGGCGGCTTCTGGTTTTTGGCCTTCCTGGATTGACCTATCAGGAGGTCCTGCATAGGAGCTGCCATTTTGGTGAAACCGGGAATGAATCTTAGGTAGTAGCCTACCAACCCGAGGAACGGCCGCACTTCCTTTATGCTGGAGGGTCTTGGCCAGTCCTTAATCATGGTGATCTTATCGGGGTCGAGAGCCACTCCGTCAGCACTCACCACGTGTCCCAGGTACTGCACCTTTGGTTTCAGGAGGTGACACTTGGAGGGTTTCACCTTGAGGCCGTAGCTTGCCAGGGCGTCAAACACTTCTGCCAGGTGTTTCAGATGGTCCTCGTAGGTTTTGGAATAGATGATGACGTCGTCCAGGTATAACAGGACCGTCTCGAAATTCCGGTGTCCCAGACAGCATTCCATCAACCGCTGGAAGGTTCCTGGTGCGTTGCAGAGCCCGAACGGCATACAGTTGAACTCGCTGAGACCCATCGGGGTGGTGAATGCGGTCTTCTCCTTGTCTGCCTCTGCTACAGGAACCTGCCAGTACACGCTAGTAAGATCCAAAGTGGAGAAGAAGTTAGCAGATTTTAATGCAGCTAAAGATTCTTCTATTCTAGGTAACGGGTACGCATCTTTGTGTGTGATACGGTTGACCTTTCTGTAGTCTACACACATTCTCATTGTGTTGTCCTTCTTTTTCACTAGAACTAGTGGAGCTGCCCAGGGGCTACAGCTATCCCTGATTACTCCAGCCTCCTTCATGTCCCACAATATCCCCTTTGCATGTTGATAGTGTGCAGGGGGTACAGGTCGGTATCTTTCCTTTATGGGTGGATGGTCTCCTGTGCGGATGTGATGTTCTACCCCCTTTACTCGCCCGAAGTCTAGCGGGTGTTTACTAGAGATGAGCGGTGTTCGACTAGAACTGTTCGCCAATCTCAAATTCGAGCTGTTTTGGGCGGTGTTCGAGTTGTTCGACGAACCCGAACGATTTGCAAAAAATTCGGCTGTTCGAGGTTATGTTCGATAACTGTTCGTGCACCAAAAGCGTGTCCTGCATGTCTGGCGCTATTTAGAGCACCAATCATGCAGGGATTGTCTGCCACTCACTGTAATGCCACAGCCATGGTGGTTGTGGCATTACAGTGATTGCCCAAATCGATGGGAACAGTGCTCACAGTGAAACATGAAAAGCCGGCAATTCATCAGCGGCATAAACCGGTACCCGACAATTTAGAACAGAAAGAATAGAGCTTCACACATAGATTAGATAGATAGAAACATGTCAGTCACATATATATGAAGTACAGTGACAGTGTTGCTTACTGTACTTGTCATTTAGTGTAAAGGATTTATCAAAAAAAATAATAGTGTTTTCATGCACCGTCTCTTTAAAAAAGCCGGCCGGCAATTCAGCAGCGGTACCCGACAATTTATAACAGACAGAATAGAGCTTCACACATAGATTAGATAGATAGAAACATGTCAGTCACATATATATGAAGTACAGTGACAGTGTTGATTACTGTACTTGTCATTTAGTGTAAAGGATTTATTAAAAAAAATAATAGTGTTTTCATGCACCGTCTCTTTAAAAAAGCCGGCCGGCAATTCAGCATCTGTACCCAACAATTTAGAATAGAAGAAATAGAGAATCACACATAGATTAGGTAGATAGAAACATGTCAGTCACATATATATGAAGTACAGTGACAGTGTTGCTTACTGTACTTGTCATTTAGTGTAAAGGATTTATTAAAAAAAAATAATAGTGTTTTCATGCACCGTCTCTTTAAAAAAGCCGGCCGGCAATTCAGCATCTGTACCCGACAATTTAGAATAGAAGGAATAGAGAATCACACATAGATTAGATAGATAGAAACAGGTCAGTCACATATATATGAAGTACAGTGACAGTGTTGCTTACTGTACTTGTCATTTAGTGTAAAGGATTTATTAAAAAAAAATAATAGTGTTTTCATGCACCGTCTCTTTAAAAAAGCCGGCCGGCAATTCAGCATCTGTACCCGACAATTTAGAATAGAAGGAATAGAGAATCACACATAGATTAGATAGATAGAAACATGTCAGTCACATATATATGAAGTACAGTGACAGTGTTGATTACTGTACTTGTCATTTAGTGTTAAAATAAAGGATTTATTTAAAAAAAAATTGGCGTGGGGTTCCCCTTAATTTTAGTCTCTAGCGGAGGTTAAGCAGACTGCTGGGGCAGATGTTTGAAGCCTGGGAAGGGGGTAATACCCACGGAGCTTCCCAGGCTACTAATATCAGCCCCCAGCGGAATACCTAGCCTTTACTAGCTATTAAAATGGGGGACCCCCCAAAAAAATGACGTGGGGTCCCCCCTATTTTAATAGCTAGCAAAGGCTAGGCAGACAGCTGGGGGCTGATATTAATAGCCCAGGAAGGGTGCCATGAATATTGGCCCCCTCCCAGGCTAGAAACACCAGCCGTCAGCCGCCCCAGAAATGGCGCATCCTTAGAATGCGCCAATTCTGGCACTTAGCCTCGCTCTTCCCACTGCCCTGTAGCGGTGGCAGTGGGGTAATAGGGTTGGGGTTGATGTCAGCTTATAATGCCAGCTGACATCAAACCCAGGTTAGTAATGGAGAGGCGTCTATAAGACACCCCCATTACTAACCCCATAGTCAAAGTTAAAAGAAAACACAAACACCCAGAATAAAGTCCTTTAATTGAAATAAAGACACATTCCTTTATTGTTCTAAATTAAACCATACTTACCGTCACGCCCATTCCAGCTGAAGCCAACGATCTCCTGCAATAAAAGAAAAATAATAAAGCAACCTCATCCTTACCTTTCCATGGTTCCCACGACAGCTTCAGCTCTGCTACATCGAGATAACAGGCTGGACCGCAGCAGAACGCTGCCATCCAGCCTGTCATCCCGCAGACACTGAGAAGCGCAGGCATTCTTGCGCTCTGCAGTGTCTGGCTGTGACGGCATCCAGATGAGCCGAGGTCATGTCCAATGAACTCGGCGCACCTCATGCACGTCACTGACAGCGTGGGAGAATTCTCCTGCACTCAGCGCTTCAGCGTGAGAATTTTCCCACGCTGTCAGTGACGTGCATGAGGTGAGCTCATTCATGTCCAATGAACTCAGCTGACCTCATGTACGTCACTGACAGCGTGGGAGAATTCTCACGCTGAAGTGCTGAGTGCAGGAGAATTCTCCCACGCTGTCAGTGACGTGCATGAGGTGAGCCGAGTTCATTGGACATGAACTTGTCTCATCTTTATGCCGTCACAGCCAGACACTGCAGAGCGCAAGCAAGCCTGCGCTTCTCAGTGTCCGCGGGATGACAGGCTGGATGGCAGCTTTCTGCTGCGGTCCAGCCTGTCATCTCGATGTAGCAGAGCTGAAGCTGTCCTGGGAACCATGGAAAGGTAAGGATGATGTTGGTTTATTATTTTACTTTTATTGCAGAAGACATTGGCTTCAGCTGGAATGGGCGTGATGGTAAGTATGGTTTAATTTAGAACAATAAAGAATTGTGTGTTTATTTCAATTAAAGGACTTTATTCTGGGTGTTTGTGTTTTTTTAAATACTTTACTAGAAATTCATGGTGGTCATGTCTAATATTGGCGTGACCCCATCAATTTCGGGCTTAGGGCCAGCTGATAATGCCAAGCTGGCCTTAACCCCTTTATTACCCAGTGAGCCACCGCACCAGGGCCCTGGATGAGTTGGGTACAGCGCCAGAAGATGGCGCTTCTATGAACGCGCCATTTTCTGGGGCGGCTGCGGACTGCAATTTGCAGCGGGTGGGGCCCAGAAAGCTTGGGCCTCCCTGCGCTGCGGATTCCAGCTCCCAGCTGCCTAGTTGTACCTGGCTGGGCACAAAAATAGGGCGAAGCCCCACGCATTTTTTTTTAAAATTATTTCATGAAATTCATGGAATAATTAAGAAAAAAAGGGCTTCCCTATATTGTTGTGTCCAACCAGGTACAAATAGGCAGCTGGTGGTTGGGGGCAGCCCGTTCCTGCCTGCTGTACCTGGCTGGACACAAATATAGTGCGAAGCCCCACGTCAATTTTTTTTTAATTATTTCATGAAATAATGAAAAAAAAATTGATGTGGGGCTTCGCCCTATATTTGTGTCCAGTCAGGTACAGC
Organism: Phyllobates terribilis; assembly: GCF_046119375.1. NCBI lineage: Eukaryota > Metazoa > Chordata > Amphibia > Anura > Dendrobatidae > Phyllobates > Phyllobates terribilis. The sequence goes on along the minus strand of NW_027362764.1, from coordinate 751,055,364 downwards.
AGGCAGGAACGGGCTGCTCCCAACCACCAGCTGCCTATTTGTACCTAGCCGGACACAACAATATAGGGAAGCCCTTTTTTTCTTAATTATTCCATGAATTTCATGAATCTAAAAAAAAAATGCGTGGAGCTACGCCCTATTTTTGTGTCCAGCCAGGTACAACTAGGCAGCTGGGGGCTGGAATCTGCAGCGCAGGGAGGCCCAAGCTTTCTGGGCCCCACCCGCTGCAAATTGCAGTCCGCAGCCGCCCCGGAAAATGGCGCGTTCATAGAAGCGCCATCTTCTGGCGCTGTACCCAACTCATCCAGGGCCCTGGTGCGGTGGCTCACTGGGTAATAAAGGGGTTAAGGCCAGCTTGGCATTATCAGCTGGCCCTAAGCCCGAAATTCATGGGGTCACGCCAATATTAGACATGACCACCATGAATTTCTAGTAAAGTATTTAAAAAAAACACAACACCCAGAAAAAAGTCCTTTAATTGAAATAAACACACAATTCTTTATTGTTCTAAATTAAACCATACTTACCATCACGCCCATTCCAGCTGAAGCCAACGATCTCCTGCAATAAAAGAAAAATAATAAAGCAACATCATCCTTACCTTTCCATGGCTCCCACGACAGCTTCAGCTCTGCTACATCGAGATGACAGGCTGGACCGCAGCAGAACGCTGCCATCCAGCCTGTCATCCCGCAGACACTGAGAAGCGCAGGCTTGCTTGCGCTACTCAGTGTCTGGCTGTGACGGCATCCAGATGAGCCGAGGTCATGTCCAATGAACTCGGCGCACCTCATGCACGTCACTGACAGCGTGGGAAAATTCTCACGCTGAAGCGCTGAGTGCAGGAGAATTTTCCCACGCTGTCAGTGACGTACATGAGGTGAGCCGAGTTCATTGTCGGCTCATCTGGATGCCGTCACAGTCAGACACTGAGGAGCGCAAGCATGCCTGCGCTTCTCAGTGTCCGCGGGATGACAGGCTGGATGGCAGCGTTCTGCTGCGGTCCAGCCTGTCATCTCGATGTAGCAGAGCTGGAGCTGTCCTGGGAACCATGGAAAGGTAAGGATGAGGTTGCTTTATTATTTTTCTTTTATTGCAGGAGATCGTTGGCTTCAGCTGGAATGGGCGTGATGTTAAGTATGGTTTAATTTAGAACAATAAAGAATTGTGTCTTTATTTCAATTAAAGGACTTTATTCTGGGTGTTTGTGTTTTTTTTTTAACTTTGACTATGGGGTTAGTAATGGGGGTGTCTTATAGACGCCTCTCCATTACTAACCTGGGCTTGATGTCAGCTGGCATTATAAGTTGACATCAACCCCAACCCTATTACCCCCTGCCACCGCACCAGGGCAGCGTGGAAGAGCGAGGCTAAGTGCCAGAATTGGCGCATCCTATGGATGCGCCATTTCTGGGGCGGCTGACGGCTGGTGTTTCTAGCCTGGGAGGGGGCCAATATTCATGGCTCCCTTCCTGGGCTATTAATATCAGCCCCCAGCTGTCTGCCTAGCCTTTGCTAGCTATTAAATTAGGGGGGACCCCACGTCATTTTTTTGGGGGGGGTCCTCCATTTTAATAGCTAGTAAAGGCTATGTATTCAGCTGGGGGCTGATATTAGTAGCCTGGGAAGCTCCGTGGGTATTACCCCCTTCCCAGGCTTCAAACATCTGCCCCAGCCGTCTGCTTAACCTCCGCTAGAGACTAAAATTACGGGGAATCCCACGCCAATTTTTTTTAATAATAAATCCTTTATTTTAATACTAAATGACAAGTACAGTAACCAACACTATCACTGTACTTATTATATATGTGACTGACATGTTTCTATCTATCTAATCTATGTGTGAAGCTCTATTCTGTCTGTTATAAATTGTCGGGTACAGATGCTGAATTGCCGGCCGGCTTTCTTAAAGAGACGGTGCATGAAAACACTATTATTTTTTTTGATAAATCCTTTACACTAAATGACAATTACAGTAAGCAACACTGTCACTGTACTTCATATATATGTGACTGACATGTTTCTATCTATCTAATCTATGTGTGAAGCTCTATTCTGTCTGTTATAAATTGTCGGGTACCGCTGCTGAATTGCCGGCCGGCTTTTTTAAAGAGACGGTGCACGAAAACACTATTATATTTTTTAATAAATCCTTTACACTAAATGACAAGTACAGTAAGCAACACTGTCACTGTACTTCATATATATGTGACTGACATGTTTCTATCTATCTAATCTATGTGTGATGCTCTATTCCTTCATGTCTAAATTGTCGGGTACCGGTGTATGCCGCTGCTGAATTGCCGGCCGGCTTTTTTAAAGAAAGCGTCTTCTGAGCAGTTTGTCAGCTTTTGGACACCTTTGAAGGTGTTTTCTATGTGTTCCTATGTGTTTTTGTTTGCCTGCCATTGGTTTTAACGGTGTTCGACGGTGTTCTAAGGTGTTCGACGAACAGTTCGACGAACAGTTCCTCGAACATCCCGGTGTTCGACGAACCGAACCGAACCCGAACACTACGGGGTGGCTCAACACTAGTGTTTACTAAAGACTCTTTCGTACTCCTGAATAGTGTTGAGCCACCCCCGTAGTGTTCGGGTTCGGTTCGGTTCGTCGAACACCGGGATGTTCGAGGAACTGTTCGTCGAACTGTTCGTCGAACACCTTAGAACACCGTCGAACACCGTTAAAACCAATGGCAGGCAAACAAAAACACATAGGAACACATAGAAAACACCTTCAAAGGTGTCCAAAAGCTGACAAACTGCTCAGAAGACGCTTTCTTTAAAAAAGCCGGCCGGCAATTCAGCAGCGGCATACACCGGTACCCGACAATTTAGACATGAAGGAATAGAGCATCACACATAGATTAGATAGATAGAAACATGTCAGTCACATATATATGAAGTACAGTGACAGTGTTGCTTACTGTACTTGTCATTTAGTGTAAAGGATTTATTAAAAAATATAATAGTGTTTTCGTGCACCGTCTCTTTAAAAAAGCCGGCCGGCAATTCAGCAGCGGTACCCGACAATTTATAACAGACAGAATAGAGCTTCACACAAAGATTAGATAGATAGAAACATGTCAGTCACATATATATGAAGTACAGTGACAGTGTTGCTTACTGTACTTGTCATTTACTGCAAAGGATTTATTAAAAAAAATAATAGTGTTTTCATGCACCGTCTCTTTAAAAAAGCCGGCCGGCAATTCAGCATCTGTACCCGACAATTTAGAATAGAAGGAATAGAGCTTCACACATAGATTAGATAGATAGAAACATGTCAGTCACATATATATGAAGTACAGTGACAGTGTTGCTTACTGTAATTGTCATTTAGTGTAAAGGATTTATCAAAAAAAATAATAGTGTTTTCATGCACCGTCTCTTTAAGAAAGCCGGCCGGCAATTCAGCATCTGTACCCGACAATTTATAACAGACAGAATAGAGCTTCACACATAGATTAGATAGATAGAAACATGTCAGTCATATATATAATAAGTACAGTGATAGTGTTGGTTACTGTACTTGTCATTTAGTATTAAAATAAAGGATTTATTATTAAAAAAAATTGGCGTGGGATTCCCCGTAATTTTAGTCTCTAGCGGAGGTTAAGCAGACGGCTGGGGCAGATGTTTGAAGCCTGGGAAGGGGGTAATACCCACGGAGCTTCCCAGGCTACTAATATCAGCCCCCAGCTGAATACCTAGCCTTTACTAGCTATTAAAATGGAGGACCCCCCCCAAAAAAATGACGTGGGGTCCCCCCTATTTTAATAGCTAGCAAAGGCTAGGCAGACAGCTGGGGGCTGATATTAATAGCCCAGGAAGGGAGCCATGAATATTGGCCCCCTCCCAGGCTAGAAACACCAGCCGTCAGCCGCCCCAGAAATGGCGCATTCATAGGATGCGCCAATTCTGGCACTTAGCCTCGCTCTTCCACGCTGCCCTGGTGCGGTGGCAGGGGGTAATAGGGTTGGGGTTGATGTCAGCTTATAATGCCAGCTGACATCAAGCCCAGGTTAGTAATGGAGAGGCGTCTATAAGACACCCCCATTACTAACCCCATAGTCAAAGTTAAAAAAAAAACACAAACACCCAGAATAAAGTCCTTTAATTGAAATAAAGACACAATTCTTTATTGTTCTAAATTAAACCATACTTACCATCACGCCCATTCCAGCTGAAGCCAACGATCTCCTGCAATAAAAGAAAAATAATAAAGCAACCTCATCCTTACCTTTCCATGGTTCCCAGGACAGCTCCAGCTCTGCTACATCGAGATGACAGGCTGGACCGCAGCAGAACGCTGCCATCCAGCCTGTCATCCCGCGGACACTGAGAAGCGCAGGCATGCTTGCGCTCCTCAGTGTCTGACTGTGACGGCATCCAGATGAGCCGACAATGAACTCGGCTCACCTCATGTACGTCACTGACAGCGAGGGAAAATTCTCCTGCACTCAGCGCTTCAGCGTGAGAATTTTCCCACGCTGTCAGTGACGTGCATGAGGTGCGCCGAGTTCATTGGACATGACCTCGGCTCATCTGGATGCCGTCACAGCCAGACACTGAGTAGCGCAAGCAAGCCTGCGCTTCTCAGTGTCTGCGGGATGACAGGCTGGATGGCAGCGTTCTGCTGCGGTCCAGCCTGTCATCTCGATGTAGCAGAGCTGAAGCTGTCGTGGGAGCCATGGAAAGGTAAGGATGATGTTGCTTTATTATTTTTCTTTTATTGCAGGAGATCGTTGGCTTCAGCTGGAATGGGCGTGATGGTAAGTATGGTTTAATTTAGAACAATAAAGAATTGTGTGTTTATTTCAATTAAAGGACTTTTTTCTGGGTGTTGTGTTTTTTTTAAATACTTTACTAGAAATTCATGGTGGTCATGTCTAATATTGGCGTGACCCCATGAATTTCGGGCTTAGGGCCAGCTGATAATGCCAAGCTGGCCTTAACCCCTTTATTACCCAGTGAGCCACCGCACCAGGGCCCTGGATGAGTTGGGTACAGCACCAGAAGATGGCGCTTCTATGAACGCGCCATTTTCCAGGGCGGCTGCGGACTGCAATTTGCAGCGGGTGGGGCCCAGAAAGCTTGGGCCTCCCTGCGCTGCAGATTCCAGCCCCCAGCTGCCTAGTTGTACCTGGCTGGACACAAAAATAGGGCGTAGCTCCACGCATTTTTTTTTTAGATTCATGAAATTCATGGAATAATTAAGAAAAAAAGGGCTTCCCTATATTGTTGTGTCCGGCTAGGTACAAATAGGCAGCTGGTGGTTGGGAGCAGCCCGTTCCTGCCTGCTGTACCTGGCTGGACACAAATATAGGGCGAAGCCCCACATCAATTTTTTTTTCATTATTTCATGAATTTCCTGAAATAATTTAAAAAAAATTGACGTGGGGCTTCGCCCTATATTTGTGTCCAGTCAGGTACAGCAGGCAGGAACGGGCTGCCCCCAACCACTAGCTGCCTATTTGTACCTGGCCAGACACAACAATATAGGGAAGTTCTTTTTTAAAAAAATTATTTCATGAAATAATTAAAAAAAAATTGACGTGGGGCTTCGCACTATATTTGTGTCCAGCCAGGTACAGCAGGCAGGAACGGGCTGCCCCCAACCACCAGCTGCCTATTTGTACCTGGTTGGACACAACAATATAGGGAAGCCCTTTTTTTCTTAATTATTCCATGAATTTCATGAAATAATTTAAAAAAAAAATGCGTGGGGCTTCGCCCTATTTTTGTGCCCAGCCAGGTACAACTAGGCAGCTGGGAGCTGGAATCCGCAGCGCAGGGAGGCCCAAGCTTTCTGGGCCCCACCCGCTGCAAATTGCAGTCCGCAGCCGCCCCAGAAAATGGCGCGTTCATAGAAGCGCCATCTTCTGGCGCTGTACCCAACTCATCCAGGGCCCTGGTGCGGTGGCTCACTGGGTAATAAAGGGGTTAAGGCCAGCTTGGCATTATCAGCTGGCCCTAAGCCCGAAATTGATGGGGTCACGCCAATATTAGACATGACCACCATGAATTTCTAGTAAAGTATTTAAAAAAACACAAACACCCAGAATAAAGTCCTTTAATTGAAATAAACACACAATTCTTTATTGTTCTAAATTAAACCATACTTACCATCACGCCCATTCCAGCTGAAGCCAATGTCTTCTGCAATAAAAGTAAAATAATAAACCAACATCATCCTTACCTTTCCATGGTTCCCAGGACAGCTTCAGCTCTGCTACATCGAGATGACAGGCTGGACCGCAGCAGAAAGCTGCCATCCAGCCTGTCATCCCGCGGACACTGAGAAGCGCAGGCTTGCTTGCGCTCTGCAGTGTCTGGCTGTGACGGCATAAAGATGAGACAAGTTCATGTCCAATGAACTCGGCTCACCTCATGCACGTCACTGACAGCGTGGGAGAATTCTCCTGCACTCAGCACTTCAGCGTGAGAATTCTCCCACGCTGTCAGTGACGTACATGAGGTCAGCTGAGTTCATTGGACATGAATGAGCTCACCTCATGCACGTCACTGACAGCGTGGGAAAATTCTCACGCTGAAGCGCTGAGTGCAGGAGAATTTTCCCACGCTGTCAGTGACGTGCATGAGGTGAGCTCATTCATGTCCAATGAACTCAGCTGACCTCATGTACGTCACTGACAGCGTGGGAGAATTCTCACGCTGAAGTGCTGAGTGCAGGAGAATTCTCCCACGCTGTCAGTGACGTGCATGAGGTGCGCCGAGTTCATTGGACATGACCTCGGCTCATCTGGATGCCGTCACAGCCAGACACTGCAGAGCGCAAGAATGCCTGCGCTTCTCAGTGTCTGCGGGATGACAGGCTGGATGGCGGCGTTCTGCTGCGGTCCAGCCTGTTATCTCGATGTAGCAGAGCTGAAGCTGTCGTGGGAACCATGGAAAGGTAAGGATGAGGTTGCTTTATTATTTTTCTTTTATTGCAGGAGATCGTTGGCTTCAGCTGGAATGGGCGTGACGGTAAGTATGGTTTAATTTAGAACAATAAAGGAATGTGTCTTTATTTCAATTAAAGGACTTTATTCTGGGTGTTTGTGTTTTCTTTTAACTTTGACTATGGGGTTAGTAATGGGGGTGTCTTATAAACGCCTCTCCATTACTAACCTGGGCTTGATGTCAGCTGGCATTATAAGCTGACATCAACCCCAACCCTATTACCCCACTGCCACCGCTACAGGGCAGTGGGAAGAGCGAGGCTAAGTGCCAGAATTGGCGCATTCTAAGGATGCGCCATTTCTGGGGCGGCTGACGGCTGGTGTTTCTAGCCTGGGAGGGGGCCAATATTCATGGCACCCTTCCTGGGCTATTAATATCAGCCCCCAGCTGTCTGCCTAGCCTTTGCTAGCTATTAAAATAGGGGGGACCCCACGTCATTTTTTTGGGGGGTCCCCCATTTTAATAGCTAGTAAAGGCTAGGTATTCCGCTGGGGGCTGATATTAGTAGCCTGGGAAGCTCCGTGGGTATTACCCCCTTCCCAGGCTTCAAACATCTGCCCCAGCAGTCTGCTTAACCTCCGCTAGAGACTAAAATTAAGGGGAACCCCACGCCAATTTTTTTTTAAATAAATCCTTTATTTTAACACTAAATGACAAGTACAGTAATCAACACTGTCACTGTACTTCATATATATGTGACTGACATGTTTCTATCTATCTAATCTATGTGTGATTCTCTATTCCTTCTATTCTAAATTGTCGGGTACAGATGCTGAATTGCCGGCCGGCTTTTTTAAAGAGACGGTGCATGAAAACACTATTATTTTTTTTAATAAATCCTTTACACTAAATGACAAGTACAGTAATCAACACTGTCACTGTACTTCATATATATGTGACTGACATGTTTCTATCTATCTAATCTATGTGTGAAGCTCTATTCTGTCTGTTATAAATTGTCGGGTACCGCTGCTGAATTGCCGGCCGGCTTTTTTAAAGAGACGGTGCATGAAAACACTATTATTTTTTTTGATAAATCCTTTACACTAAATGACAAGTACAGTAAGCAACACTGTCACTGTACTTCATATATATGTGACTGACATGTTTCTATCTATCTAATCTATGTGTGAAGCTCTATTCTTTCTGTTCTAAATTGTCGGGTACCGGTGTATGCCGCTGATGAATTGCCGGCTTTTCATGTTTCACTGTGAGCACTGTTCCCATCGATTTGGGCAATCACTGTAATGCCACAACCACCATGGCTGTGGCATTACAGTGAGTGGCAGACAATCCCTGCATGATTGGTGCTCTAAATAGCGCCAGACATGCAGGACACGCTTTTGGTGCACGAACAGTTATCGAACATAACCTCGAACAGCCGAATTTTTTGCAAATCGTTCGGGTTCGTCGAACAACTCGAACACCGCCCAAAACAGCTCGAATTTGAGATTGGCGAACAGTTCTAGTCGAACACCGCTCATCTCTACTCCTGAACCACCCGGTAGACTCCCTGTTTTTGGGGTGAGGGAGTGGAGTCAGTACTCAAATGCAGTTGCTGACACCAGTCCTCCATTTGTTTCTTAGAGCCGTTACCTTCCTCTGGTTGAGATGGAGGCAAGGGTTCCACGGCCCTTACAGAATTTTGGTTTATGGTGAACAATTTGGCTAGCGTGGCATACCGGGGTAGGTATACTTCCCTCTCTCCGATATTTGTGATGCGGACGGGCACCCTCCCATGGCGTACATCAACCACCCCCCGTGCTGTCAAAATGGTGGGCATACTGTCTGAGTAGACGGGTTCTACCATTGCTTGGTAGTCTCTACCTCTTAGACCAATAGCTGCCCGGCACCAGATCATCATCTCACTTTTCGGGGGCATGGCAATAGGGAACGGGTCACACATTCTCACGCTACCTATCTCACCACCAGATAGTTCCACTTGTTGCCTCTTCATCAGTGCCCGGATCTCTTTTTGGAGCACACGCTGCTGGCTGGAACTGGCGTTCTTGGCAACCTGCTGTAAAATGAGAATCACCTCTGCAAGACAATTTTCAATCACGTTAGTTCCCAAGGTTATTCTAGGGTGGCTGTCATGACGGTCTATGTCCACAATAATCCACAATAATCAGTCCTTGTGCCGCCAGTTCGACTTTACCGACCTTAATTCCTTGAATCCCACCTGCGGCATGGGTTGACCATTGCTGGCGATGATACTCAGGTCGTCATCTGGGTAGCGGGTTATGTCCGAGTCATTCCAGTACCGCTTAAAGAGCACGTACGGGATGGTAGTCACTTGTGACCCAGTGTCCAGTAGGGCACTCATAAGAATGCCATCCAGTACCACAGGCAAGACCGGACGTCCCCCTACATATTTATCACGCCAGTTCGATGGGCCTGATGATCTTATGCCTGGGGGTTGGCCCTCTACCCCAGGTTGTGCCCTTTTAAATGACAGTACCTTGCCATGTGTCCGGGTTGATTGCAGCGGCGGCAGATGGGTTGTCCGTCCTCGTTGTATCTGTCGCTGGGTCTTCCTCTGGACGTTGGGATCCTCCTCTGTTGGCGCCACGGGACGTCATCCGGTCCGGATGCCAGCTGGATCTTCACTGGAGGGGAAACCTGTAAAGACTGCACAGTTCTGGTTAGCGCGGCTACGCTTTTGGTTAACTCTTGGACCTGATGGTGCAGGTCTGTAGCCGGGTTGTTATCCAAAGCCTGCGTACCAGCTCCTACAGACTCTGTAGACAAGGGCGCCGCCTCCTGGTGATAGGTAATAGCAGGACGCCGGTGGGTTACAGCGCTACCCGGTGCCGGTTCTCGGAGCACCCGGATGGCCCTGTCCTTGAACTTTGCAAAGTCTAAACCAGGGTTCTGCAAGGCCATTGCACGTAACTGGGTTCGGTGGGCGTTGGACAGCAGACCCTCAATGAATTGCTCAGTTAACAGTTCATCTGCATTCCGCACACTGTCAGGGTCTGCCTGTTTAATGGCTCCCAGGGCCTCTTGCAAATTCAAAGCATAGTCTCTTATACTGTCTTGGGCCCGCTGCTTGCACCCATAGAATTTCATTTTGATCTCTGCTGAGGTACGGGTATCAAAAGTGTTCCTCAGACGGGTTAAGATTTCTTTTACAGTCTCCTTGCTCTGACTCAACTGACTAATCCCGCCCCAGACCCAGTTTATAAGGGCAGATTCCTCCCCTCCCAGGTCTGGGCAGGAAGTGTTGCTGCTTAAGGGCTCCTGACCAGAGAAACCTCCCACTTGCTCTCAGACGTAATATTTCTATTACTGTGGCAACCAGACCCCTGGGGTGCCACACATAGAAAGAGCCATACAGCACTCATTTATTCCATGCACTGTACAGATGTTACATAGCAGATTTTATTGGTGTCAACCATTGCTCGGAGTTGCATACTTTTCCTATGATGTGTCTACATAAAGCCAAATGCTACTGACACGTAGTGCTGTAATTTACCAGCGCATACACATAGAACATATAGTGCTGACAGAGTGACATAATGAGCACCAAAAAGTGCTTAAACTACCTGGAAGGGGCCATAATTTGCAAATATTAGGAGATCTCAAATGGACCCTGTAAACCCTAAATGGAGAGAGAAGACAAGGCAATGCCTTAATGTTGGGGGGGGGGGGGCAATTGCCCCGGGTGCAAATTCTGGCACAAAAAAAAGAAAGTACTACTTTGCACTGTGTTCGAGTCAAAATGACACAGCTATAGTTGGATCCTGTGGTAGAGGATGGAGCAGTAGGCTCCATGCCCCACCACCATCCATCCCATAGGCTGCGATACTGAAACCTAGTGCAACGTCCTGCAAACATGAACGTGGTAAACACAAATGTCCTATCTGCAGAAAAAAAACACTGTTGTGTCAATCAGAAGAAAAAAAAAGAAAAGTAGTAGACAAAAAGCCACTCTCATCCGTGTGGTTTCATCTGGTGCTGTAGCTCAGCCGAGTACCGCCATTTAGTTTTAATTGGCATGGGCTGCAGTACTAGATACATCCACAAAGACAAGAGTGGCGCCATGTAAATTACTGAAGGATTGGGATCACAGCGATTGCTTCCCCCTGTTGTTGGGTTGAGTTCAGGGCCCTCACCGGTGGCCTAGTCTATGCATAGCCCCCTTTTAATAAAATTGTTTGATCATGGTTGATATGACTACACTTCCTTCTGCCACTTGTGGCTGATCACAGAGGAACACATGGCCGTCCTTAGTACAAAGGAACAGAAATGAGTAAGTCATTTGGCAAGCAAATTGCAGGGTTTTTTCTGTAAATAAAGACTCACAATACAGATGAATCATCGAGTCACAACACGGGGCCGCGGATTTAGGAGGAGAACACGTGAGGTTGTCAGTGTACATGCTCTGTGTTACCAGAAGCTTGGGAACAAAGATAAGATAAAGACGCCACACAAATATGTTGATTTTTGGTTTGCGAAGGTCGAATTGGTATTAAATGGACAATGGTTCCATGAGAGCCATTAGTTATCATAAATCGAATCCATTATTGATGGTCCCGGAAGTGGCAGAGCAGCCATTGTAGAGTCCATACTGTAATATGTCTATCAGTGTTGGGTTGACGTTCCTTGCTTCTACCAGAGCATATTTTGAGGGACATAACCCCACCATATATTAGTGTAGAGTTGGATAGGCCCACCAGATAACCCTCATTGAGCCCTGGCACTGACACAATAATAGGCCTCAAAGGTCTATAAGAAGACAACCCCATTTGGAGATGACCAATTGCTCATCACTATGAGTCTACTGTATATCTTGTGGGATGAGCAACACATAACATATTAGACCTTATTAATTATCAGTCCTGTGTGTACAATGATAACTAATATAGGATGTGGATGTGTACACGTTCAATATAGATGGAGGTGGACCTTAGATCCATCTTCTCTGATGGCACCAAAGATGGGACCAAAACTCCCCAGTCCAACAGTGAAAAGCTGTATTCATCTACCGGGCCCAGAACTTCTGGTCTTCCATTTAGCCAGTCCAACATGTCTCTTTTTGCTTTCTGCAATGCATTTGGGCACATCCCAAATCTTTCACTTACTGATAGAACCCCATAATAAAGTTATGAGACCCAGGAATGGTCCAGTAAAGTTTGAAGGAAATAGCTTCACCACACTAACCTGTCCCAAATTTGCTGAGATTGTCCCAAAAAAAAAATTCCAGAAAATGTGGGCAAGTGCCATGTTCAAAAGTAATAATTAACTTAAACCCCTTACAAAAGGGGGTTTCTGCCTAGTTTTGGGTATTTCGGGGATATTTCTAGGACTGGGACGTAAAATCAGAGAATGGTGCTGCAATGTTAACACTAAAGATGACCAAATTGATTTGATTTGAATCGAATTCATGCTAAATTATGGATCTGGCAAATTCAAACATTTTGTGATAATATTTTCGTGAATCACAAAAAAAAATTCTCACCGCCATTTTACACAAACCAGAAGTTTGCATGAGTCAGAGAAAGCTCACGTGAGCTCAGGGGCTGCTTAGCATGCTTTCCCATAATGCCTTGCAGCTATCATATTACATATACCATATGGTATAGTGCAGCTAATCAGGAGGGACTACCATAGCCATATAAAAGCAGTGGCAGGGAATGAAGCTGCCATTTTTTTTTATTGAATATGGATAGTGAGAGCTCTCAGCTCATAGCTTATCTGTAGAGGTAGCCATAAAACACTGAAAAACCATTACAGAATGCATGTGACAGCATAATAGTGAAGACTGGTTACCGTCCATTTACCCATAGCCATATATGTGGAGGTCATTTAGACATTATTAAGGCTGTGTTTGCGGTAAAGAGGCTTGAGAAGTATTTAGTGCTGACCTAGGAGACCTCAGAGTGTTACACACGCCTTTTAAGGCAATAAAAGGCTTTACAGTACTTGTAATTTCGTGGCGTATCGATTGACTACAAATCAAATTTGGAGGAAATTGTAAACAAATCTAGAGAATTTGGATTTCAAAAGAGTCACTCATCCCTAGTTAACACGTACTGTCTGGATTGAACCAGAAACTTTAAAAAAAAGAATGTAACCTATGATAAAACTTGTCACTCGTGATATCTGGTATTTCAGTGCTTCTTCTCCGTCATCCAACTGAGACCATTGATACAGCTGGATGGGATGACAGACAGATCTTTGCTATGGTGCACCCATATTTTTGTGCAAAACCCCCCAAAATTCTAACATTTTTGTGCAAAAGATAAAAGTGCCAAAATGTGCCAAAATTCTGGGTCAAGCCGCATAATAAAAGTGCATGTGAAAACATTGTGATTGTCACTATTTTTTATGGGATTTTAGTACAGTAGATTTTTAGCGACCATGTAGCAGTACTGTACAAAGAGAAAATGCATGCTATTGTATGATGGGCATCTGATGAAGCCCGGCACATGCTGTGGATGTGCGATCCTTCCTGACCAATTCTTCTCCGGTTTTGCGTTTTGCGCCTGTCTTTGTCACTAATGGTGGTATGTGGTGGCACCTGCAGACTATTCAGGCTGCCCAGGTAGTCCAGTTCTTCCAAGAAGGCACACATGGGTGTAACTATAGTAGCTGGTGCAGGAGTTGTAGTCGCACCAAGGTCCTGGAGCTTAAAGGGAACCAGGAGGTTCCTTTGGCCCAGATGGGAAGACCTGTACTGTTACAGACTCATGATAGTTAGGTGCCCTGTTGAAGATTTTGCATTGGAGCCCACAAGCTTCCAGTTACGCCACTAATGGTACGTCGTGAAAAGGCTTCTATAGTCTCCCAGCACAAGCTCAAGAGCGTGGAGCAGATATCAGGATACGGACCATTACAGAAGGAGAGCCGGACATGGTAGTAGACAGGCATCAGCCTAACATCAAGACTGGTATCTCCTCTTTTGTGTGAGGAGGATAAAGAGGATAAAGAGGTATATGGCAAGAGCCCTAAAAAATAACTTCCAGCTACTTGTGTGCATGTCCGCCATGAAGAAAGCATGAGAGCCCGATGTCCTGTAGTGTGACTTGTTGTCATAGGTCATCACTGACTGCTGCTCAGTTTTTGGATGAAATCCTCAGATTCATTGTCACATCTTACTATGGGTTCCTCCTGGTGCAGGACAATGCCTGGCTTCATGTGGCCACAGCATGGAGGCAGCTCCTGGATGATGAAGGCATGGACAACCCTCACATTCCCCAAACCTTAAATCAGTTGAGAACCCATCCCAAGCCGCCAAGTATCACAGATTGTCCTAGAGCCACTGATGCCCTGATCTGGGAGGGATTCATCAGGACACAATGCTCAATCTCATCAGGAGCATACTCAGACGTCACAGGGAGTGCACACAGACACGTGGCGGCCATACACAATGCTGCGTCTCAATTTAACCGGGATCTGCCTGTGATTGTCATGCTTCTGAATTCCAACCCTTGATTCTGTGTTCTGTGGTCGATGTCTTTTTCCGCTGAGCCACAGCAGATACATCTTTTCTTTGGGAGTTTTAGTTCTGTTATCTTTCTGTCGGTTTTGCGTAATGGGTGTTTTTCCTATACTCTAGTTGTCTGTCCTATCACCTTATGGGTGCAGCTTTAAATACCTTCCCCTACTGGTGTTTCCTGCTGGTGATAGACTTTGTTGGATTCATTCACTTTGGCGTAGTTTGTATTGGTTGCAGTAGGTTTGTGTGTGATTCCTTTTCTCCCCCTTGGGAACTGCTACTCTAACGATCCTAGAATCTGCTAAGTACATTCAGGGTAAGCTGTCGTCAAGTTATCTTAAGGTCCTAACTTCTGTGGTCAGGCAGGCACAGAAAAGAGTCAGAGAAGGTTTTTTTCCTAGTCTGAACAGGGACCTGTTAGGTTCAGGTATTTGTCTCCCTGGTTTGTACATTACCCTTGTGAATGTGCTTTGGCAGTATAACAGTGATTTCTATTTTTTGGCTTTGATTTTTGGGGCCCTCAGTTGGCAGATGATTTTGGTTTCCATTTATCATTATTAACGAATTACACAATTTCTACCAGGAAATATTTTACATCTGAATCTTTCGTTCATCGAGATCCGGCATGCGTTTTACGTATAGGATGAAGCTGCAGAACTTCTTAGCAGCAATCCCTATAAAACATTATATAAAAATGCAGAAATGACGAGTCAGATTCCAGTATAACTCCTCCGTTGTGCTTTTCAGAATTTCTCTATGTGTAAAACAGAAGTTTAATGACACGAAGTCTCCATTGTTGCGAGAAACCTGAATTTCAGCATTTTCTTTCACAGTTTAATTTCAGCAAAGCTTCGTTTCTTAACCTGCAGTTACTTCACTGTGATTTCACGTTCTTTACCTCACACGCCATGTTTACACAAATCCCCGATGTTGGTGTCACCCGGGCGGCGTCACCCCCTAGCCGCCCCTGTATCAGGGCTCTCATAGGAAAAGAAGGGGGGGGGGGGTTCAGAAGACAAGCAGACGGTGTGACAGATTAACATACAAGGCGCTGTCACATATCTTCACGTCCCCCCTGATGTAAGACATTGCACAGGGTTACAACAATCCTGCAGGGTTAGGTCACAGCGAGCTGATGCAGTGGTGTAATGGCAGAAGAGGCAGAGGGTGAAATGCAATAAGCTGTAAACTGATGAGGGGTCTCACTCAAAGATCAGCCTGTACCCCGGGCAGGCAGATTAAATAGGATCACTTTTAAAAGTGCGGCGCAGTTTTCAATACTGTAAGTCTTCCTCCTTTGCCTTGTAAAGGTCCGTTACTATGTGCAGGATAAAAGGCCTTTTATATAAAGCGATTGCCCATAAGCAATTGATATTTTGGTGTTGAGGGGTCAGATGTTATACATCGGGGGGCAATAGGGCAGGATGTTATACACCAGTGGGCGAGGGGCTGGATGTTATACATCAGGAGGGGCAAGGGGCCAGATGTAATACACCGGGGGGCCGAGGGGCCGGATGTTATACACCAGGGGGGAGGGGCGGGATGTTATACACTGGGGCCAGATGTTATACACCAGGGGGGCGAGGGGCCAGAGGTTATACACCGTGGGGGAGGGGCGGGATGTTCTACACTGGGGCCAGATGTTATACACCAGGGGGGCGAGGGGCCAGAGGTTATACACCGGGGGGGAGGGGCGGGATGTTCTACACTGGGGCCAGATGTTATACACCAGGGGGGCGAGGGGCCAGAGGTTATACACCGGGGGGGAGGGGCGGGATGTTCTACACTGGGGCCAGATGTTATACACCAGGGGGGCGAGGGGCCAGAGGTTATACACCGGGCGGGGGGAGGGGCAGGATGTTCTACACTGGGGCCAGATGTTATACACCAGGGGGGCGAGGGGCCAGAGGTTATACACCGGGGGGGAGGGGTGGGATGTTCTACACTGGGGCCAGATGTTATACACCAGGGGGGCGAGGGGCCAGAGGTTATACACCGGGGGGGGGAGGGGCGGGATGTTCTACACTGGGGCCAGATGTTATACACCAGGGGGGGAGGGGCGGGATGTTATACACTAAGGCAATGTGGCCCTATGTTATACACCGGGGGAAATGGGGCCAGTTGTTTTACATTGAGGCAATGGGGCTAGATGTTATACACTGGGGCAATGTGGCCCTATGTCATACAACGGGGGACAATAGGGTCAGATGTTATACACAGGGCAATGGGGTCGGATGTTATACACAAGGACAATGGGGCCAGATGTTATACACCGGGTGGCAATGGGGACCTATGCTATACACTGGGGGATATGGGGCCGGTTGTTATACACCAGGGCAATGGGGCCAGATGTTATACACTGGGGGCAATGGGACCGGATGTTATACACAGGGGGGCAATAGGGCCAGTTGTTTTATACCACAACAATGGGGCCAGATGTTATACACCGGGATGACGAGACAAAATGTTATACACTGAGGGCAATGGGGCTGGATGTTATACACCGGGGGCAATGGGTCCGGATGTTATACACCGGGGGGGGAATAGGGCCAGTTGTCTACACCACAACAATGGTTCTGGATGTTATACACTGGGGCAATGTGGCCCTATGTTATACAACTGGGGGCAGTAGGGTCGGATGTTATGCACAGCGGCAATGGGGTTGGATGTTATACACAAGGACAATGGGGCCAGATGTTATACACTGGGGGGCAAATGGGGCCCTATGTTATACACTGGGGGAAATGGGGCCGGATGTTATACACCGGGGGCAATGGGGCTGGATGTTATACACTGGGGGCAATGGGACCGGATGTTATGCACAGGGGGGCAATAGGGCCAGTTGTTTTATACCACCACAATGGGGCCAGATGTTATACACCGGGATGACGAGACAAAATGAGAAACCTGAATTCAATGATTAAGACATGCGAGTCAATACTTTTCTCCATATAGTGTACATATATATTTTTGTTATGTCCTCTTTTGTATCTCTATACTTCTAAAATACTAATAAAATATGTTTTATGAAAGGGGAAAGCCTTTTTAATGTAACAGATACATAGGACATACAAAGCAATATAGGAAATATAAACGTTTCATTTTATGCCCCAGCTGCCATAATGCCCCTATGAACTTCCAGCTTGGACATGCACCCAGTATGTGACCGGCTACCCCAACCCTCCGCTAAGTAACATTGCAAGATGGAGTTCAGCCCCACAACCTGTGCAGACGCTGAGGGGATGTTGGTTCTGGATTCTAGGACTAAGCTCTTTTTTTTGTCAAGGTTCTGAACTTTAGGAGAATGTTGCATGCAGATGAATCGTCATACTCCGACCATGCTCTGTACAAGTGCCGGAGATCTGTGCTGAGCCGTTAATATCCATGTGCTGTGACAGCAGGACATATCCTGTTCTTCATACCGCACACATTTCCATTTACACAAATCTGCGAGCACAAGATGATCCTTTCTCTCTACACTGACAGTAATACATTCCAGCAAAGGGCAACGTGAGTCATAAGATACAAGCAAGTGCAATGCAAAAGAATGCAAAGTTATATTCTACAGCCACCGCACCACCGCCCTGCCAACCATGACGGCAGTGGTAAGTGGACATATTGCATTAAAGGGGTTGTCTCTTCACATATCCACCCTTAAAAGCGAGATACGTTATATCTTAGCATAACGTTTTTTTAGTGTCTCTTTGGCGGCTCTACTTCTCCTCTTCCTTTCACTGTTGTGGTCCCTCAGCGTTTAGTCCTAGGACTTCTCTACTTTTCTTCTTCGCTGATCATATTTAATTATATTCTTCTTCTCATGCCATTGCACAGAGGGGGCATTATTACTATGAGGAGACACTAAGGAGGTACTATGACCGTATGAAGGCACAGAGAAGAAACTGTTACCATGTGAAGCACAGACAAGGACACTGATACTGCAAAGCAGCACTATTACCTTATAGATGCACAGAAGAGGCACTATAACCATGTGAAGGCACAGATGGGGCACTATAACCATGTGAAGGCACAGATGGGGCACTATAACCATGTGAAGGCACAGATGGGACACTATAACCATGCGAAGGCACAGAAGGGGCACTAATATCATGTGAAGGCACAGATGGGGCATTATAACCATGTGAAGGCACAGATGGGGCACTATAACCATGTGAAGGCACAGATGGGGCACTATAACCATGTGAGGCCACAGATGGGGCACTTTTACCATGTGAAGGCACAGATGGGGCACTAAAACCATGTGAAGGCACATATGGGGCACTATTACCATGTGGAGGCACAGATGGGGTACTATAACCATGTGAAGGCACAGATGGGGCACTATAACCATGTGAAGGCACGGATGGGGCACTATTACCATGTGAAGGCACAGATGGGGCACTATAACTATGTGAAGGCACAGGTGGGGCACTATAACCATGTGAAGGCACAAGTGGGGCACTATAACCATATGAAGGCACAGATGGGGCACTATAACCACGTGAAGGCACAGATGGGCCACTATAACCATGTGAAGGCACAGATGGGGCACTATAATCATGTGAAGGCACAGATGGGGCACTATAATCACGTGAAGGTGACGCGCCCCCTGGGCCATATTCTTTAGGGGAATACCCGGAGCCGGATCAGATGGGGGTTGTAGTCTTCCGAGTGGCTGTGACCCGGTCCGTGCCCAGGGTGTCAAGCTCAGAGTATGTGGCAGTCCTACAGATGTTACAAAGTTCTTAATGTCGACTACGCCACCCGTTGTATTGCGGTCACTATGGCCGCCGCTGCAGCAGGGTCCGCTGAGGCTGATGGTGTTGGTGCAGCTTTTGGTAGTATAACCCCCAACGGGTGGGGTATAGCCTCAGGGGGTCAGGTGCAGAGGATGGGGGTTGTGGTGGTGCAGCATAGATGTAATTAAAGACAGAGTCGGGTTGTGCAGTTTAGGGTATTTACTCACTGCTGATGTTCCGGTCACTCCAGCTTCAAGTGACCACCCGAGCCGTGCTGCGTCCACCAGGTCCTGGATTTAGCCAACCCCCAAGCAAGTCCGGAGCGTGACCCTGAGCTCTCCTTCTGTCCTTTCCTCTGGCCGTCCCCACTAGTGATCCACCTAGGTCCAGCTCCCTCGGGCCTTCTGTTGGGAGACCCTTGGCCTTGGGTTCCCTGACCCTCCACGTGGTTTGCCTTCGGGGTGGATGTGGTGGGTGGCCGTGGCAGACGCTGCCCACGGCCTCCGGTCTCTGGCTAGGGTGTGCTTTTGCCCCCACCAGTTTGGGATCCGGTACCCTAATGCCGACTCTTCACCCGGGGATTGAATTTGGGTTCTCAGAGTCCTCTCTTTGTCCCCTCTCTGGGTCTTTCTTGCTTTCTCCTCTCTCTCTCTCTGGGGCTGCTCTGCTCCTCTGCTTCTTGCTCTGACAGACTGACAGACTGACCAGCCTTCTACAAAGACTCCTCTGCAAAGACCCTGTCCTAAGATGGTGCCCACCTTATATACTCCCTCTATGTGTGAGCTCAGGTGACCAGCACCCAATGAGCTCCTATCTTTACCCAGGCTGCTCCCCCTATCTGCCCCTACACTACTTGGGATGTACCACCCCCCTCCCACTCCAGCCAGGAACAGACTCGGTCGTACCTGCACATTTCTAAGTGGGAGTACCGTTGGTCTGCTCCTCGGAAATGGGATGTGTGTAGTGCATGCAGCCTACCGAGCTCAGCTCCACGCTCCATCCTTACCCGGGAGTAGAATATCACACCTCTGGGTTGAGGTGCAATACCCCTGTAGCAGCCGAATCCTCAGGGTGCTACATTCCCCCCTGGTAAATCACAGCACGTCCTCGGGCTGTAAGAGAAAAACAACATCAAACATACATTTTTTTTTTTCATAAACAACATAATACAAACATATAAAACATATATTAGCAGCATCATCATAAAACTTTTCATAATAACATTCTTTCTTCTTTTTCTGGTTCCTCCTCCGGACACTGTGCAACGTGTGTCCGGGAAAAGTGCGACAGTCTCTTAGAAAAATGGTTTTCCTATAAAACCGGTAGGGGGCGCTTTAGGACGCGCAACTATTTACAGGGATATGGCCGCTCTTAGTCCTCGGCCAGGTATTGGGAATAGGGATGACCGCTCTCAGTCCTCGGTCAGTGGTATTAAAGGGATAAACGGGTAAACAGTTCACACATGCTGGTCCCAACGGGGACTATATTAGCAACAGTTACAGTTCACGGTGCCCCGACGGGCAACTATATACAGCTTGTACTCTGCTGTACTTAACGACGGCTTCCTCCTGCTCTTTCTTTGTGGACAGTTTCAGTTTCATACCCGTCCGGGCACGTATGCTGGGCAAATAGATCTTCTCCCAGATGCGGCACTCTTGGTTTTATGGGCGCGGTGGTGGTAGCGCCCGGGTTGCCCGGGCCTTGCGGCCAGGCCTGGGGTATCTGGAAGGTGAAGGGCACCGTAAGGACGGCGGCGCCCTGGGCTACTTGGCCCTGCGACCAGGCCGGGGGCTCCGCGGAGGTAGGGGGCGCTGTTGGTATTGCGGCGCCCGGGGGTACTAGGCCTTGCGACCAGGCTGGTGGTACTTCCTGCTTGGTCACGCTCGGGGTCGAGGCGTGTGACGTCACAGGGGTCGCGGCTCCCGTTTGAGGCCTAGTCTGCGGCGGTGACGTTGCAGCGACGGGCACGGCAGGATAGACTTCGGGCTCTGCGACGGGGAGCTGGGGCAGGTACGCGGTTTCCCGGTTTGGGGTGTAGACGTCCCCTTTACCTGCCTCCACTCGTTCGGCTCCCTTCTCGGTGCCGTCTCCGGCCTTGAGTCCTCCCGCGCCATCCTCAGAGGCGGTCTGTCTCCTCGTCTTGGGTGGCGTGCTCCGCTGACGGGTCTCGGTCTGCTGGGCCATCTCACGGCTCCACTCCGCCAACGCCTCTCGCTGCACCCGGGCCATCCTCCTTGCGAGGCCCTCCAGAGCGGTCTGCGCACACTCCCAATCTCGGGGGAGCTGTGCTAGGACCTCCACTAGGCCTAGTGGGGTCGTTGCTTCCAGCAGGCTCCTGACCAACGGGTCGGTGCTGCTCTGCTCTCCTCCTGTTGTCTCCAGCAGGCTCCTGGCCAGCGGGCCGGTGCTGCTCTGCTCTCCCTCCTCTGTTTCTAGCAGGCTCCTGGCCAATGGGCCGGTGCTGCTCTGCTTTCTCGCCATCTCCGGGTAAGCTCCTCCGAAACTCTTCTCCAGGCTTCTTGCCTCCGGGTGCGCTCGCTCCAGACTGCTCCAGGCGACACCCATCTTTGTTCTCTCCTTCTCAGTCCTCCCACTTCGAGGGCGGTCCCGGGGCCACTTGGTGATTGTCAGCTCCAGGGGCAGTTCTTTCACGCTGACAGACACCTCTAGCATCACAGTCTCTGTTGGTGGGGGCGGTTTCCACTTTTGGCGCCATTTTCGGTCCTGGCCCACGATGGGAGGTGGCCTCTTGCCACCCTCTGGCACGCCCATAATGGCGTCCGCTCTTCCAAGGCGGGAAACCTTTGGAAATGGCGGGAATCGTCTCCCAGTGGCGGGAAACTCTGCAGATGGCGGGAAAAAGCTGTTAATGGCGGACAACCGGCGGGAATCGACCTGTGATGGAGTCCGATGGCGGGGACCCTCTGGAACCGGCAGGAGACTTCTTTTTGAGGTAAACTCGTTCTTTTCTTCAGGCACGCAGTACCCGGGTGTTGCGGGCACGTAATCCTGCCGACTACGCCAAAGTTGACGCGCCCCCTGGGCCATATTCTTTAGGGGAATACCCGGAGCCGGATCAGATGGGGGTTGTAGTCTTCCGAGTGGCTGTGACCCGGTCCGTGCCCAGGGTGTCAAGCTCAGAGTATGTGGCAGTCCTACAGATGTTACAAAGTTCTTAATGTCGACTACGCCACCCGTTGTATTGCGGTCACTATGGCCGCCGCTGCAGCAGGGTCCGCTGAGGCTGATGGTGTTGGTGCAGCTTTTGGTAGTATAACCCCCAACGGGTGGGGTATAGCCTCAGGGGGTCAGGTGCAGAGGATGGGGGTTGTGGTGGTGCAGCATAGATGTAATTAAAGACAGAGTCGGGTTGTGCAGTTTAGGGTATTTACTCACTGCTGATGTTCCGGTCACTCCAGCTTCAAGTGACCACCCGAGCCGTGCTGCGTCCACCAGGTCCTGGATTTAGCCAACCCCCAAGCAAGTCCGGAGCGTGACCCTGAGCTCTCCTTCTGTCCTTTCCTCTGGCCGTCCCCACTAGTGATCCACCTAGGTCCAGCTCCCTCGGGCCTTCTGTTGGGAGACCCTTGGCCTTGGGTTCCCTGACCCTCCACGTGGTTTGCCTTCAGGGTGGATGTGGTGGGTGGCCGTGGCAGACGCTGCCCACGGCCTCCGGTCTCTGGCTAGGGTGTGCTTTTGCCCCCACCAGTTTGGGATCCGGTACCCTAATGCCGACTCTTCACCCGGGGATTGAATTTGGGTTCT
Organism: Phyllobates terribilis; assembly: GCF_046119375.1. Taxonomy (NCBI): domain Eukaryota; kingdom Metazoa; phylum Chordata; class Amphibia; order Anura; family Dendrobatidae; genus Phyllobates; species Phyllobates terribilis. Next base: position 751,032,451 of record NW_027362764.1, on the reverse strand, counting down.
CAGAGTCCTCTCTTTGTCCCCTCTCTGGGTCTTTCTTGCTTTCTCCTCTCTCTCTCTCTGGGGCTGCTCTGCTCCTCTGCTTCTTGCTCTGACAGACTGACAGACTGACCAGCCTTCTACAAAGACTCCTCTGCAAAGACCCTGTCCTAAGATGGTGCCCACCTTATATACTCCCTCTATGTGTGAGCTCAGGTGACCAGCACCCAATGAGCTCCTATCTTTACCCAGGCTGCTCCCCCTATCTGCCCCTACACTACTTGGGATGTACCACCCCCCTCCCACTCCAGCCAGGAACAGACTCGGTCGTACCTGCACATTTCTAAGTGGGAGTACCGTTGGTCTGCTCCTCGGAAATGGGATGTGTGTAGTGCATGCAGCCTACCGAGCTCAGCTCCACGCTCCATCCTTACCCGGGAGTAGAATATCACACCTCTGGGTTGAGGTGCAATACCCCTGTAGCAGCCGAATCCTCAGGGTGCTACAAAGGCACAGATGGGGCACTATAACCATGTGAAGGCACAGATGGGGCACTATTACCATGTGAAGGCACAGAAGGGGCACTAATATCATGTGAAGGCACAGATGGGGCATTATAACCATGTCAAGGCACAGATGGGGCACTATAACCATGTGAAGGCACAGATGGGGCACTATAACCATGTGAAGGCACAGATGAGGCACTTTTACCATGTGAAGGCACAGATGGGGCACTAAAACCATGTGAAGGCACATATGGGGCACTATAACCATGTGAAGGCACAGATGGGGTACTATAACCATGTGAAGGCACAGATGGGGCACTATAACCATGTGAAGGCACGGATAGGGCACTATTACCATGTGAAGGCACAGATGGGGCACTATAACTATGTGAAGGCACAGGTGGGGCACTATAACCATGTGAAGGCACAGGTGGGGCACTATAACCATGTGAAGGCACAGATGGGGCACTATAACCACCTGAAGGCACAGATGGGGCACTATAAACATGTGAAGGCACAGATGGGGCACTATAATCATGTGAAGGCACAGATGGGGCACTATAACCACGTGAAGGCACAGATGGGGCACTATAACCATGTGAAGGCACAGATGGGGCACTATTACCATGTGAAGGCACATAAGGGGCACTAATATCATGTGAAGGCACAGATGGGGCATTATAACCATGTCAAGGCACAGATGGGGCACTATAACCATGTGAAGGCACAGATGGGGCACTTTTACCATGTGAAGGCACAGATGGGGCACTAAAACCATGTGAAGGCACATATGGGGCACTATTACCATGTGAAGGCACAGATGGGGCATTATAACCACGTGAAGGCACAGATGGGGCACTATAACCATGTGAAGGCACAGATGGGGCACTATTACCATGTGAAGGCACAGATGGGGCACTATAACCATGTGAAGGCACAGATGGGGCACTTTTACCATGTGAAGGCACAGATGGGGCAATAAAACCATGTAAAGGCACATATGGGGCACTATTACCATGTGAAGGCACAGATGGGGCACGATAACCATGTGAAGGCACAGATGGGGCACTATAATCATGTGAAGGCACGGATGGGGCACTGTAACCATGTGAAGGCACAGGTGGGGCACTATAACCATGTGAAGGCACAGGTGGGGCACTATAAACATGTGAAGGCACAGATGGGGCACTATTACCATGTGAAGGCACAGATGGGGCACTATAACCATGTGAAGGCAAAGATGGGGCACTATTACCATGTGAAGGCACAGATAGGGCACTATAACCATGTGAAGGCACAGATGGGGAACTCAAACAATGTGAAGGTACAGATGGGGCACTATAGCCATGTGAAGGCACAGATGGGACACTATTACCATGTGAAGGCACAGATGGGGCACTATAACCATGTGAAGGCACAGATTGGGCACTTTTACCATGTGAAGGCACAGATGGGGCACTGTAACCATATGAAGGCACAAAAGGTTCAACATTATTGTGTGAAGCACAAATAGAGTGTACCCTGACTGTGCAGGTTACAGAGGAGATAATACTTCTGTGAGGAGGCACAGAGGGGGTTCTATCACCAAGAGGATGCACTAATGGTGCACTATGTGCATGTGGTGATACAGAGAAGGTACGGTTACCATGTGTGGGCATCACTACTCCTGTCCCCACAATGCCCTTTACAGGTCATCCACCCAGTTCCATCACTCTCATTCCCTTCTTTTGAGGTTCACACCATCAGGCTCTTTCATCCCCTCTCCCTCAAAGTAGCGGCTGTATACCGTCCCCCAGGCTCACCCACCAAGTTCTTGACCATTTTTCTGCCTGGCTGCCACACTTCATGTCCTCAGATTTACCAACCCTTATGCTGGGAGACTTCAACATCCCCATAAACCCAGCTTCTATCTTTAACCACTTCTCTTGGCCTCTCACAGCTTTCAACCTCTGAGACACACAAAGACGGAAACACCCTTGATCTGGTCTTTGTCCGGCTTTGGTCAATCCCCTACCTAGATAACTCACCTCTTCCCCTCTCTGACCACAACATGCTCTTCTTCACGCTCACAAATCCTCGCCCACCCCAGCACACTCCTACATATCACACATTCAGAAATCTAAAAGCCATTAACCGTCATACACTTACAGACTCCCTTCACTCATCACTGTCCCCAATCTCCTCTTTTTCCTGTCCTGATCTGGCTGTAAATCACTACAATGACACTCTCAGAAGCACCCTGGAGTAAAACAGCTCTGGCTCACACCGCAAACGCGATTTCTCCAGCGATGCTCTAGGAGTGCCGAACGCACACTAGAAAACTTTATCCACTATAAATTTATGTTAAGAACCTATAACTTTGCCCTTCACCTCGCCAAACAGGCCTACTTCACCACCCTGATCTCCTCACTATCCAACAATCCAAAAAAACTCTTTGACACCTTTCACTCCCTCCTCAGTCCTAAAGCGCAGGCCCCTATCACGGACATTTGTGCTGAGGACCTGGCCTTCTACTTCACAGAGAAAATAGAGAACATCCGTCAGGAAATCAGCTCCCAGCCATCAAATGTCGTGACTCCCATCCCTCCCCACATCTCCTCTGGCTCACTCTCCACATTTGACCAAGTCACAGAAGAAGAATTCTCCAGGCTTCTCTCTTCTTCTCATCCGACTACATGCACCACTGACCCCATTCCCTCACACCTACTCCAGTCTCTCTCTTCAGTCATCACTACTCACCTAACTAAAATCTTCAACCTTTCCCTCTCTTCTGGTATCTTCCCCTCCTCCTTCAAACACTCCATCATTATTCCATTATTAAAAAAGCCCTCTCTTGACCGTTCCTGCACAAACAACTACAAACCAGTCTCCAAACTTTTGGAGCGCCTGGTCTACTCCCGCCTTACCCAGCTTCCGCCCCCTACATTCTACAGAAACTGCACTCATCAAAGTAACAAATGACCTTTTGACAGCAAAACGTAATGGTAACTACTCTCTGCTCATTCTTCTTGACCTCTCTGCAGCTTTCGACACTGTTAACTGTAACGGGTCTGGGAGGCGGAACCTCTGAGCAACTTATACAAGGGGGCGGTCCTTGTAAGGAAGCGGGTGGCGACCAGGGAAGACAGGCAGGCAGTCACAGCAGGTGACCGGGACAGTCTCTGGGTAAACGGGCAGGAGGTCACGGCAAGTGACCGGGACAGTCTCTGGGTAAACGGGCAGGAGGTCACAGCAAGTGACCGGGACAGTCTCTGGGTAAACGGGCAGGAGGTCACGGCAAGTGACCGGGACAGTCTCTGGGTAAACGGACAGGAGGTCACAGCAAGTGACCGGGACAGTCTCTGGGTAAACGGGCAGGTACGACCTGTGACGGCTGAGCCTCCAGGTAGGCTAGCAGGCAGATGGCAGATGAGTGCTCCCAGGTGAGCAGGCGAGAGTCTCTGGATAAGCAGGTGGTCACAGCATGTGACGGCGGAGCCTCCAGGTAGGCTAACAAGCAGGTAGCAGATGAGCGCTCCCAGGTGAGCAGGCAAGAGTCTCTGGACTGGCAGGTGGTCACGGCACGTGACGGCGGAGCCATCCAGGTAGGCTAACAGGCAGGTAGCAGATGAGCGCTCCCAGGTGAGCGGGCAAGAGTCTCTGGACTGGCAGGTGGTCACAGCACGTGACGGCGGAGCCTCCAGGTAGGCTAACAGGCAGGTAGCAGATGAGCGCTCCCAGGTGAGCGGGCAAGAGTCTCTGGACTGGCAGGTGGTCACAGCAGGTGACGGCGGAGCCTCCAGGTAGGCTAACAGGCAGGTAGCAGATGAGCGCTCCCAGGTGAGCGGGTTAGCTGGTCCATAGACAGACTGACAGGAGTCGGAAGGCAGACCGTCGGACCTCAGGCTAGCAAATGGGTAAGCGGATAACAGGCAGGAATCAGACAGCAAACTGGCAGGAAACTGGCAGGAAACTGGCAGGAAACTGGAAACGGGACCTGAGGGCTGAAGCAGAGTAGTGAACAGTGCAACAACATTGCTCGGGCACCTCCATTTTGGAGGAGGTGCCTTATATATGGAGGGATCCTCCGGCCATTGGCCGGGGACTCCTTAGGGCGACGCGCGCGGCCCCTTTAAGAGAGGGGGAGCGCGCGCGCGCGCGCCCTAAGCACAGTGACCGGGGGAGAGCGGGCGCTGCAAGCAGAGCGGGAGGAAGCCGCCGGGCACGGAGCAGAGAGGTGAGGGGAACAGCGTCCCTGCCTAGCAGGAGGCAGGGACGCCGACGCTACATTAACCACCACCTCCTACTTAGAGATGAGCGTTGTTCTACTCGAACTGTTCGCCAATCTCAAATTCGAGCTGTTTTGGACGGTGTTCGAGCCGGTCGGCGAACACGAACAATTTGAGAAAAATTCGGCTGTTCGAGGTTATGTTCGATAACTGTTCGTGCACCAAAATCATAACTGGATTTTTTCTCAGTAATGATGAAAATTAATGTTAATACGCAGTTTGAGTGTACAGCGGGGCGGGGGGAGGGGCAGGGGATGGATCTCTGCAGGAACAATGAAGATCTCCATTTTTTTTTCTCTTTCCCGCATTTGCAGTGGGGAGGTGCAATCTGTCAGCCTATCAGCAGCGCACACACGGAGCGAAGTGCTTTTTTTCACACAAGCAAGGGCATGTGTGATTGGCAGTGTATGTCACATGTCCTTGCCCTATAAGACCAAGCCATTTTCCCCGTCGCCACCATTTTCTCACTGCTGCAGCTGCGTGTTAGACGGCACCGCTGTTGCTGTGTGCGCTATACCTTGTTAATTTCAAGCCAATTTTCGCACAAATATACAGATAGCTTGGGAGTAGGGAATAGTTGTGATTGCAGTCCTTTTAAGGACTAGGTTACAGCATTTCCTACGACTTTTATCAGGCAGGTCTGTGCTCTTAAATAGATAGATTGTGGGAGTAAAGACTAATTGTAATTGGAGTCCTTTTCAGGACTAGGTTACATCAGTTCCTATCAGTTTTTGCCAGGCAGGTCTGTGCCAGTGCTGTGCAAGTTTTTTTCACAGCATTTGGCTGAATCTAGCAAAGCTAATCCTTTTTGGCCTATTGCAGAGTGTGTTAGTCAGTGGAGTAGCCTATCTGTGTTGCAAGATATACCACCTGTGTATAGAATACCAATTTTTTTACTGCACCTAGTGAAGTAAAATCTTTTGGGCATAGCATCATTCTATTAGTCCATCTATACTGACCTCCAGCAGGTTGCAAACTGAATATAATTTTTTTCTGCATCTAGCTCTGAAAAAATATTTGGGCTTCTAGCAGTGTGTGGGACTTGGTCTATTAATCCATCTATACTGACCTCCATCAGGTTGCAAATTAAAAATAATTTTTTTCTTCATTTAGCTCTGAAAAAATATTTGGGCTTCTAGCTGTGTGTGGGACTTGTTCTATTAGTCCTTCTATACTGACCTCCAGCAGGTTGCAAATTGAATATAATTTTTTTCTGCATCTAGCTCTGAAAAAATATTTGGGCTTCTAGCGGTGTGTGGGACTTGGTCTATTAGTCCATCTATACTGACCTCCATCAGGTTGCAAATTAAAAATAATTTTTTTCTGCATCTAGCTCTGAAAAAATATTTGGGCTTCTAGCAGTGTGTGGGACTTGTTCTATTAGTTCATCTATACTGACCTCCATCAGGTTGCAAATTAAAAATAATTTTTTTCTTCATTTATCTCTGAGAAAATATTTGGGCTTCTAGCAGCGTGTGGGACTTGTTCTATTAGTCCATCTATACTGACCTCCATCAGGTTGCAAATTAAAAATAATTTTTTTCTGCATCTAGCTCTGAAAAAATATTTGGGCTTCTAGCAGTGTGTGGGACTTGGTCTATTAGTCCATCTATACTGACCTCCATCAGGTTGCAAATTAAAAATAATTTTTTTCTGCATCTAGCTCTGAAAAAATATTTGGGCTTCTAGCAGTGTGTGGGACTTGGTCTATTAGTCCATCTATACTGACCTCCATCAGGTTGCAAATTGAATAAAAAAATTTTCTGCATCTAGCTCTGAAAAAATATTTGGGCTTCTAGCGGTGTGTGGGACTTGGTCTATTAGTCCATCTATACTGACCTCCATCAGGTTGCAAATTAAAAATAATTTTTTTCTGCATCTAACCCAGCCAATAGTTTTGGCCTAATACCACAGTTTGGCCACTCAGCTCTGCTCGGTTACCATCCATTGTTTTTTTGTGCAAACAACTCCAGAGTTGTGAATTAGTTAACCACCAAAATGAGTGGAAAAAGGCCTGCTGCTGGTGGAAAGGGGAATAGGCGTGTTGGGAAGGGGAAAAAAGGTTGCGTCCGTGGGGTAGGTGCAGAAGAAAGACCATCTTCCAGCCAAACTAAAATGTCTACTTCTTTTAGCGGACAATGTGATAAGATCCCTTTCTTACGGCCACGCCAATCGCTACAAATTCCAGATGAGGCACAAAAACAGCAGGTGCTTCAATGGATATCAAGTGCTCCTTTAAGTGGGCTCTCCTCCACATCAACTTCAACATCACAAATACTTTAGTCCTCAAAGGTGTCACCCAAATCGCACTTGCTTCCTCACAGCTCCCAAATCTCCAGCTGCCCGTCTGAGTATGAGGTAGAACAGATGGTTGAGTCTGCAGAGCTGTTTACTCATACTATAGCCTGGGAATCAGAGGTCGACTCCAGCGCTTCTGTGAATCCAGACGAGGAAATGATCTGCACTGATGCCCAGAATCTTTATGAGTCGGATCCAGGACCAGACGCAGAAGGTTCTGACCATAATGTAGACCCTCATTCCCAAACTGTAACTCCTGTTGGTGGAGACAATGAGGAAGACGATGATAAGACTCAAATACCTGATTGGAGCGACAACTTTAGTTTTTTGTCAGGGCAGGAACAGGTTGGCTCTGAGGACGACGGGTGTGATAACGCACAGGGTGATGATGATGAGGTCGGAGATCCCACTTACTGTCAACCCACAGTCAGCCAAGAGATGAGGTCAGCAGAGGAGGTGGAAGAAGATGCTAGTGACGACGAGGTCAGGTTGCGCCTTCCTGGACAGAGACGTAGTACTGGAAGCACGTCAACAACTGCATCCTCAAACACAACTCTGCCTCTCACCACAAGTCGTGGTGGCTCTTCAGGTCGCATGGGTGCTAAGCCTTGCATAGCCTGGGCATTTTTTCAGATCGATAAAGATGACCCAACTCGTGTTATCTGTAACATTTGTCAGCAAAAGCTAAGTAGAGGCCAAAAAATACATAGTTTGAGTACTTCATGCATGAACCGGCACATGGACATGAAGCATAAGTTGCAGTGGGAAGCTCAGTGTGCTACAATGCGGTCTAGCCGGCCGGGCCAACCACCGTCTGCCATATCTTGTGCATCCGCGGCCTCTTCATCCTCTGTGACTGGGGGGACAGCAGTCACACCTGTTTTGGGGCGCAGACCTGCCACCTCTTTACCCGCAACAGCCAGCGTGATTGGCAGGTCATCATTTTCTTTGGAGGTGGTAACACCAGCTGGTCTTGAGCGCTGTCCGACATCGATAGCACCACCTTTGGATCAAGGCAACCTAACATGTCCGCCTGCATCTTCCTCACAGACCGGCAGTTTGCCGGGGACACCCTTATCAACCCCGTCTAAGCACAATAGCCAGCCCTCGGTCCCTCAGATGTGGACAAGTAAAAGACCATTTCCTCCTAGCCATGAGAAAGCTAAGAGGTTGAATTTCACCATCTGCAAGCTCTTGGCTACAGAAATGCTGCCTTTCCGCCTGGTGGACACAGAGGATTTTCGAGACCTTATGTCCGTCGCAGTGCCCCAGTACTAGATGCCCAGTCGGCACTACTTCTCAAAGAAAGGTGTGCCTGCGCTTCACCAGCATGTCGCACACAACATCACCGCTTCTTTGAGAAACTCTGTGTGTGACAGGGTGCATTTCACCACAGACACTTGGACGAGTAGGCATGGACAGGGGCGTTACATGTCGCTGACTGGGCACTGGGTAACTATGGTGACAGCAGGACAAGGGGCTGCTGTCCAAGTCTTGCCGTCCCCACGAGTTGTGCGTCAATCCTCTTTATGTCATTTTTCCTCCACTGCTTCTGCCTCCTCAACCTCCTCTCGGTCTTCCACCTGCACCCAAAGCCTGTCTGGTCATGCCACAAGCTTTCTAACTGCGCAGAAGGGATCCTGCACACCTCCTTGCTATGCTGGCAGTAGGGCTCAACGTCATCAGGCGGTTTTTACATTGAAATGTCTGGGAAATGTGAGTCACACAGCTGAGGAGTTGTGGTCAGCTCTGGAGAACCAATTTCATGAATGGTTGTCTCCACTGGACCTGAAACCAGGGAAGGCCGTGTGCGACAATGCTGCAAACCTGGGTGCGGCCCTTCGCCGGGGCAATGTCACACACGTGCCTTGTATGGCTCACGTGTTGAACCTGGTTGTCCAGCAATTTTTAGCCCACTATCCCAGACTAGATGGCCTTCTGCAGAGGGCACGGTCGCTGTGTGCTCACTTCCGCCGTTCGCATCCCGCAGCTCAGCGACTTACATCTCTACAGAAGTCGTTGGGCCTGCCACTTCACCGGCAAAATGCGATGTGCCTACCCGGTGGAATTCAACTCTGCACATGTTGCAGCGACTGTGGCAGCACCGACAAGCCCTGGTGCAATACGTTCTGACGTATAGCCTGGGCCAACGAGATTCAGAGGTGGGGCAAATCACGCTGGAGGAGTGGTCTCAGATCAGGGACCTATGCACCCTTCTGCACAGTTTTGAAATGGCGACGAAGATGTTTAGTGCTGACGATGCCATTATCAGCATGACTATTCCGGTGATTTACATGCTGGAGCACATGTTAAACAGAATTCGGAGTCAGGTGGTGGCACAAGAGGAGGTGGAGGAAGTAGAGGAGGAGGAGTTGTATGCGGAAGGGCTAACATCTGCAAGGTCCAGACGGTCGGCAGCACCAGGGCGGCAGGCATGTGAGGGTGGGGGAGATGATTTTACCAGGGCGCATGGTAGCAGCCAAACTAGTGAGGAAGGTGCAGGAGCCCAGGAAGAAGTGGAGGACGAACTGATGGAAGACTCATCAGATGAGGGAGACCTTGATCACATTTCTGTTGTGCGAGGTTGGGGGGAGAGGACAGAGGAAGGAAGCATGATTGTTACCTCGCCACCAACACAACAGGGACTTGGTGCTCCTGGATGCGCAACACACATGAGTGCCTTCTTGCTGCACTAACTGCAACATGACCCTCGAATTGTGAGAATTAGAAATAATCCTGACTACTGGGTTGCCACACTGTTAGATCCCCGGTACAAAAGTAAATTTGCAGAAATTATTCCTGCCATAGAAAGGGATGCACGCATGCAGGAGTATCAGCAGAGACTGTTGCAGAATCTTACATGTGCTTTTCCACAAAATACCAGTGGTGCACGTAGTGAATCTCACAGTTCCAACTTGCCAACCGTGGTCTGTATGGAATTGTTCAATAAAGGGCCCAAAATTAAGATAACATAGATGGGAGAGGTCTCTATGAATAGGAATTCCTAAGTATTTGATACCCTGTGAGGGCCAGGCAAAGGGAAAGTTGGACTGGATGGAATCCTATATGGATTTAGGGAGGGAGACATCGAGGGCCTCAGACTTCGCTGCATTGATTTTAAAATTTTACCATGTAACAAAGTGATCTATTTCAGCCATAACAGCAGGGATGGATATATGTGATTGAGTGATATATACTAGGACATCATCAGCAAATAGAGAGCACTTGTACTCGGTGCCTCCCACCTCAATCCACCTAATATTGGGGTTATGGCGAATTGATGAGAGCAGGTGCTCCGTCACTAGGATGTTTAAGAGAGGGGACAGAGGACATCCCTGCCTTGTCCCATTGGTGATTGTGAAAGGTGATGAAAATGTTCTGACGCACCCCCTGGGCCTTGGGACACCCGGAGCCGGACCCTTTTTGGTGGATGCTGGTGGTTGTAGTCTTCGTGGCGGCGATCCGGTTCCGTGGCTCAGGGCGGTCAAACCAGTGGCGGAACTATTTATGTGGTTTTGATGTTTAAATGTCCGACTACGCCACCCGTGGATTGCGGTCAGAGTGAACCGCCGCTACAGGGCAGACCGCTAAGGCTGGTGTTGTGGGTGCAGCAGAGCGTAGCATAACTCCCCACGGGAGGAGTATAGCCTCAGGGCAGTGTATGCGGAGGATGGGGGTGATGGTGCAGGGCAGCAGCAGTAACGACACGGAGTCAGTGATGCAGTTCAGGGCCTTTACTCACAGTTCTTATTATCCAGACCACGTCTGCAGGTAACGGCTGCCCACGTCGTACTGTGCTCACCAGGTGAGGGGCTCAGACAACTCCCAGATAACTTTGGAGCGCTTCACAGGACCCCCTTTGTTTGTCCTTTGTCTGGCCTTTCTTACCAACACTTCTGTCCGGCTGCCTCGGGCCTCCTCTTGGTAAACTTGGCGCAAGTTTCCCTGACCCTATGTGGTGCCTTCCTAGCGGGTGGAGCAAGGGGCTGCGCCACATAAAATGTCAGAGCCTCCGGTTTCTAGCTGAGGATCGTTTCCTGCCTCCACTAGTTCGGGGACCGGTCTCCCCCTTTGGCCTGACCCCTCCACGCAGGTGGATTCGGGCGTGCGGTGGCGACTCGCCCGTCCGCACCCCTGGGATCCCTTCATTCCTCGTTCCTGGAGCCTTCTCCGCTCCTCTTCCTTCCTTCTCCCTCTTGCAGGCCTGGGCCTCTGTTACTAGGCCCGCCTCTGGAGCAGAGCTCATGCAGAGCCCCTGCTCCCTGCCACTTCTGCTCAGACTTCTCTGCACTGAACTAAGATGGTGCCCACCTTTTATACTCCCTTCTCAATGCACCCAGGAACTGCTTCCTCCCTGCTCCTGCACTGCAGGGTTCCCCTTCCTCAGTGTTCCCTCCCCCCACTCCAGCCAGGGACAGGGACTGTCGTGCCCATCTCAGGGGCATATTGGTCGCCCTGCCCCACGGCAATGTGGTGTAATGCATGCAGGTGTCGGGTCCTGATCCACACTCCATCCTTATCTGAGAGTGAGATATCACACCTCTGGGTGAGGTGCAATACGTCTGTAGCAACCGAGCCCTCGGTGCTACAGTTCCATTTATCTTCAGCCTAGGTGACGTATTGTGATACAGGGCCGTGATTTTGGCTATAAAAGGGTCCCCTAGACCCCTACCCCAAGCTTTTTAAGAGAATCATATATGGCGTGCCAGGAGACTCTATGGAATGCTTTCTCAGCATCCAACGAGAGTATCTACTTACAAATTTTTAACTGCATCTAGCCCAGGAAATACTTTGTGCCTAGTAGCAGTGTCTGCTAGTCAGCGGATTATCCCGGCTGTTAAGCAAGCTACACCACCTGTAGTTTGGACACTTAATTTTTTCAAAGGAAATGCTTCGGGACCACGGGATACTTAGTGAAGAGCATCAGGAGGCACCCCAAGGCATAAGGGCTGGGACTGGCAGTAGGATGCCTTGCGGTGGACAGCCGAGCTCGATCCTTATAAAAGCTTTTTAACTGCAGCAGCTTTAGTGGACGCTACTGGAGCTGGAATTACGCGGCTGCTGGCATGAGACTTGCCCTCCAATAGATCCTTGTAAATGGATTTAAAGTGTATTCATTCAAATTAGAGGGACAATTTAAATTAAAAAGCTTAGAGCTGCCTCCACCACAGGGGGGCTCTCTCGACCCACCAGCGGACAGGCACCAGTATTGGGAGAGGGGGGCTGGCCGTCAGGGTTCACCGCGGCTCTGGCACAAACCCGGCGACACGGAGGTGGCACGGGCAGGAGCGGACTGGCCGTCTCGGCTTCTCACTTTTTGGATTTTAGAAGGGCATGACATGCCTATATCTGTGTCTCCCCCTCCTTTTACTCCTCCACCTCTTTTCTTTTCGCATGACTATATGTACTTGTCACTTTTCCATGTGTTAGTTGTGTCTTCTGAGCAGTTTGTCAGCTTTTGGACACCTTTGAAGGTGTTTTCTATGTGTTTCTATGTGTTTTTGTTTGCCTGCCATTGGTTTTAACGGTGTTCGAAGGTGTTCGACGAACAGTTCGACGAACAGTTCGGCGAACACACGGGTGTTCGACGAACCGAACCGAACTCGAACACTACGGGGGTGGCTCAACACTACTCCTACTCTCTATGCGCCACTCAATCGGCAAAAAGGACACTGCTCTCTCCTGGTTCTCCTCCTACCTATCTTACCGCTCTTTCAGTGGATCGTTCACTGGCTCCACTTCTTCCCCCCTTCCTCTCACTATTGGGGTTCCTCAGGGTTAAGTCCTTGACCCTCTTCTCTTCTCTCTCTACACGGCCCCAATTGGACAGACCATCAGCAAATTTGGCTTTCAGTACCATCTTTATGCTGATGACACACAACTATACACTTCATCCACTGACCTTACCCCCACTGTACTACAGAACACCAGTCACTGTCTGGCCACAGTTTCCAACATCATGTCCACTCTCTATCTGAAACTCAACCTTTCGAAAACTGAACTTCTTCTGCTCCCGCCGTCTACTCATCTCCCTAAATCCGACATCTCCCTCTCCGTGTGTGGTAACACAACAACCCCGAGCCAGCAGGCGCGCTGTCTGGGCGTTGTGTTTGACACCAATCTTTCCTTCACCTTCCATATACAATCTCTTGCTCGTTCTTGTCGCTTGCACCTGAAGAACATCTCTAGAATCCGCCCCTTTCTCACACTGGAAACAAAAATCCTCACTGTTGCCCTGATCCACTCCCACCTTAACTACTGTAGCTGGCCTACTGGCCTACTACTGTTAATTGGCCTCCCCCTCACTCGACTTTCCCCTCTCCAATACATCCTTAATGCAGCAGCCAGGGTCATCTATCTGGTTAATCTTTACTTGGACGCTTCCACTCTGTGCCAGTCATTGCACTGGCTGCTCATACATTATATATAAATTGCTTGTTCTCACCCACAAAGCTCTTTACAGCGTGGCACCCCCCTATATCTCCTCCCTCATTTTTGTTTATCGGCCTACCCGTTCTCTATGCTCCGCAAGCGACTTTCGACTAACATCCGCACTAATCCGTATCTCCCACTCCCAACTCCAAGACTTCTCCCGGGCTGCACCTATTCTTTGGAATGCTCTACCCCAAGAAATTAGGATGAACCACAACTTACACAGTTTTAGGCGCTCCCTAAAAACACATCTGTTTAGGATGGCCTTTCACGTTCCTTGAGAGAGGGAGCTGGATGCCATGCGTTAATCAATGAGAGGGACCTGGATGCACCACATTAATCAATAGGAGGGACCTGGATGCACCACATTAATCAATGGAAGGGACCTGGATGCACCGCATTAATCAATGGGAGGGACCCTGATGCACCGCGATAATCACTGGAGTCCTCTGCTTCTATTTGTCTCATTTATGGATCCACTTTCAACATTGATTCCATTTGTCTGTTTCTAAACATGGAACTAATGGGACGTCAGTGTGCCGGTGTGATGTCACCTGAGGCCGGTGTCAGAAGGACGCTTTACACTGTCCTTGTAGGAATCGCAAACCGAAAAGAACAAGTAACCCCTTAAAAATGAACTTTTATTAGATATAGCTAAAAGTGTTTCAGTTGGTATACCAAAAGACACAACCCATTAAAAACAAGTATCAATGTAGTGGGGTAGCGGGTATGGGGATGGGTATAAAGTACAAAGTACAGGAAGGCTGGCCCTAAGTTTCCGTAATAAACTGATGGCCTACCTGACAGCGGGTGGTTAACATCCTAGTGGTATGGTTTGGTGTCCCCGCTCCACGTCGGCTTTCCTTCCTTGACCCTACTACCCCCTAAACAGTTATACATGTATATAAAAATGATCAAAGGATGTATAATGCAGATAGTGGCGAAAAGATTAACCACACCGAGTCTTATTTAGAAAAAAGCGTTACTTTAAACAATATCTCAATAAATATGGGGAAATAAGTGATATATATGTAGATTAATGGGGAAGCCTGCAATGCCATTTATATGGCTGCAGCATATCTACAGCCGGGGTGGATTAAGAGTAGCCAGGGCCCCGGGCAGTTTAGAAGGCTTCCCCACGGTACCTGATGTGTCACGTGACATGTCACATGATCCCCTTTGATAAATCATGTGATAGGTCATGTGAGCAACACACAGGTGGTTTGGTGCATATCTGTAGATGGAAAAAAATCAGATAGCGCAAATGTTTCCCTTGTGTACAGCATTATACATAACATAGCGTTATACAAAATAAAGCAGGGGAGGGAGATCAATTTTCCCAAGTGGCCACATGAGAGACCGTGACTGTTGTGGAGGCCGTACCAATAGACTGAAATTCATTGTGCCCCCATAGCTGGTTATATACAGTATGAGCCCCCATAGCTGGTTATATACAGTATGAGCCTCCATAGCTGGTTATATACAGTATGAGCCCCCATAGCTGGTTATATACAGTATGAGCCCAGATAGCTGGTTATATACAGTATGAGCCCCCATAGCTGGATATATACAGTATGAACCCGCCATAGCTGGTTATATACAGTATGAGCCCCCATAGCTGGATATATACAGTATGAGGCTCCATAGCTATATATATACAGTATGAGCCCCCATAGCTGGATATATATATATAATTAAAAAAATAAACACAACACATACTCACCCCGGGGCCATTCCCGCTCTGCTTGATGTCATGAGGCAGGGCGGGCCCAGCATCAGCGCACGATGAGGACAACATGCGGCCATGGCGGCCGGCTAGGAGAGGCTGCATCGTGACGTGAGTGGGCATAACTATTAAATAGACGCGTCCGGCCACCCGCACTGTGTATGCTGGGTCCGCTCTGCCTGACGTCATGCGGCAAGGCTGGCTCAGGATCATCAAGCCGCCTGTGGCTGCGGGCCCGCGGCGGTGACTTAACACATGGAATTATAATGGGGGCAATTCATGGGCCCCCCGGAGCCCCGGGCCCCGGGCGGTAGCCCAGATTGCCCTCATTATAATCCGCCTATGTCTACAGCTATCAATATGGTATCATCAGAACAGCCGCTAATATGGGGTAACTGCAGCTGTTAATCTGAAGTCTTTGATACAGCTGTTAGATATTCAAATGAAATGTACCAATTAAGTGTCAATGGGTCAATCAATATATCTCCCTTATAAGGTACAGTGGGGTCCTACGAAAATCCCATATGTGTCATCATCTGATGCAAACAACAAAACAGGACAATACCAAGGTGAAGCAGTGCTAATAGACCCATAAAGGACATCAATCTGTCCAAATCCACAAGAAAATATGTAGATGAGGATGATACCTCAATTTACACTTTAAGAGCTATATAGTCATAATAACCCACACAGAGAGACCGTACAAATAATAATAGACTTAGATGTCTAGGGTCATAACCACATAGTTGTATAGCAGAGGCATCACAACATATTATTATAGTGCCAGATAATGAAAAATAGACTTATCTGTGGTTGATAACATGTTTTATCAGTATCCCCTATGACGGTGTAGACACTGTAAAATATCACTAGCGTATCCAGATGTCCCAAATTGAGGCACTAAAAAATGCCACTTGTCCCAATGCGTTTCTCCCCCTCCTAATCTGGGGCTCATCAGGGGACCATGCTGGCACGGACATTGTACCATTTGGAGTCATATCTATGTCTCTCCATTGTCCTTCACCTATTGAGGTTCTCTCCTAAGATGGTCTCTCCTACACAGTCTTTCAACAAG
Source organism: Phyllobates terribilis (assembly GCF_046119375.1). NCBI lineage: Eukaryota > Metazoa > Chordata > Amphibia > Anura > Dendrobatidae > Phyllobates > Phyllobates terribilis. The sequence continues at coordinate 751,016,170 of NW_027362764.1, read as the reverse complement.
TCTACTGTTGTGGATACAGGTTTACACAATTATATCACTCTGGTGAACGGACACACATCTTACAACTGTACAGCGCACAGAGGAGGCTCTATTTCTGGGAAAATGCACAAATGGAGCACTATTACTGTGGGGAGGTACTAACGGTGCACTGTGTCCATGTGGAGGCTCGGGGAAGGCACTGTTTCCATGTAGGGACATCGAATAGGCACTGTTACCACATAGGGGCATCATTACCTTGAGGATGCAAAGAAGGGGCACCATTACCATGGAAAGGCACAGAGGGCATAATATTACTGTGTGAAGCACAAAAGGACTGTTTGGAGCACTATTACTGACCAGCGCACTACAGGTAGTTATAGCACTATGTGGTTTCTGAAAAGGTGGGGACAAATGTGGGCAAGCTGCAGGAAAAATGATGAGCCAAAGATGTCTATTTGATATATTCTGCAGAGACAAGTCATTGATGGAAGAAGTCATTGTGGCGGTCTGGGATGGATGAGTAAAGAAAGGGAAAATTTTATTACTAATATGAAGGAGTTTGCAAGTTTCCTCTTCTTTCTCAAATTTCCTCCAAGACTCTAAAAACATTCTGATAAGTTTATTGGCTTCCTATGAAATTGACCTTGGTGCATGTGACGCGCCCCCTGGACCGTGGGGTACTCGGTGCCGGGCCGGTCGTTGCTAGGGGAGTTGTCACAGTGGCGGTGACCCGGTCCGTGACCCAGGGCGGTCAGTAAAAAGGGGATTTTATAGTTTTTATGTATGCAGTTCGTGACGCCACCTGTGGTATGCAGCTATAGGTAGCCGCCGCTGCAGCACAGGTCTTCTGAAGCTGGTATTTAATACATTACAGTTGGTTTGGCTCTCCACAGGTAGAGCTTAGCTCCAGGGCAGTGCAGAAATGTTGTAGATGTTATAGGTGATGCTGGGCGTTGTAGTGCAGGGGTGATGGCGCAGTTAATAATCAGTCCACAACTCAATGGTGGTTTCCTCTTATGTTTACTTGCGGTGATTAGGCAGACCGGGACACGGCTGCTGGTTAGAAATGGAAGTTCGGGCAGCCTGGAAGCAAGTAAGGAATCCACCTCACCAGGTGGAGTTGTAGGCCTTCCCTTTTGCACTAATCTCTTTGGCCCTGATGCTTGTAGCTGTGCTGTGGCCCTCGTCCCTGAGTACAACATCTTTGTGCTCACCCGTATGGCAGGCAGCTCGGGCCTTGCTTATGCGTCGCTCCCACGTGGCGGTGCTGGGCCCTGCAGTGCTGCTGAGCCTCCGGGCGTCTGGTGGGGCCAGGAGACCTGCAGTCTCCTGCCCTCTGGTTCAAGCTGCTGGGCCTTCAGTGCCCCACAACCTCGGACTCCGGTGTCCGGTCCTTCCGTGCTCCTATCCTCAGGGGTGAACTGCCGCGCAGCTCCACTCCCCAGGTCTTTCCTCTTCAACGTCCTGACTTCAACTCCCCTCACTAAGCCTAACTAACCCCGCCTCCAGATCCCAGTTGCTAAGGGGAGCCAGGAACGTGTTGCATGTTAGTATACCGGACTAGGGGACACCTTTTTGCTTCCAGGCATGGCATCACCTCTTGTGAGGGAGGCAATGCCACTGTGGCAACCGGACTCCTGGGGTGCCACATTCCCCCCTAGTTAACTTCAGTACTCCCGGACTGAGGATACCTTTTAAAATTAACAATAACAATTCACATTACAAACAATGTACAAAGTCAAAAATTACAAACACCAAACTAGAATTAAAAACAGTCATTGCGGCGCTTATTCTTTACACCACAATCCGGGTAACTGAAATTTGGCTGGTGGGAACCGCATCAACCCACTTTGTGTATCATTCCTGGGCGTGGCTTCAGGGCACTCTTTCGGTGGGCCTGGTCTTCAGCCACGCCTGCGGTTTATTTTCTAGGCCAATTAGTAACTATTTTCAATATTGTCCTGACCACACCTAGTCCTGTGGTCCAATTGTCCATAAATTTAACAAATATATATATTTCTAGCATTATTTAATGGTTACAATTATTTATAACATACCCTTTAGTTCTTACACTTCAGTTCCTCCAGCGGGCAGGGAGCTGACCTTTAGTACTCCGGGTCGATCTACGTAGTACTTTTGTTGTCACTGACCTACCCTGGTCCCTAGTGTCTACCCCTGGTGTGGTGGGTTCAGTGTGAACTACACTACGGGTAGTCTGAGGTAACACCAGTAGGCTGGGTAATCTCATACGAATTCTTTGACTCACCCTGGGTACAACAGGTTCACTGCTAGCAGAGGGTAGATTCTCCTGATCTGCTGCTGATGAAGCATCTGTCTCTGAGGCCAATTGGTCTCTCTGCTGTTCTGGAGCCTCTGCAGCTTCCGGTGAGGCCGCTTGGAGAAAGGTCAGGACTGGTACCACAATCGCTTTGTTCACCTGAGTCCAAGACCGGGGAAATTCTCCAAGGACTGTCTCCTCCACTTTTTCTGTGAGCCGAGGGCGGCCTTGATCTTCTTCTGTGTGTTTCAACTGTTCAGGACATATCTTCAAGTGGTCTCTTGAGACTGCCGCTGAAGTTTCCCCTCCATCTTTACTGATCAGGCACACTTTGGTGTTATCGTAATTTGAGGGTAGGACAGTGTATGGCTCAACCTTCCACTGGTCATCTAATTTGTGGACTCGTCTCTTCCTTTTGAGTACTTGTTCTCCAGGTGACAAGGGAACTGCAGGAGCGTGCTGATTGTAAGTTTTCTCCTGCTTCTGTCTCGTCTGGGACAAACTTCTCTCCACACATTCTTGCACCTTGCGGTATTGTTGCTGCCGCTCTGTATCCCAATCTGCATCTGGTGATGTTGTCTCTGGTGTTAATACTCCCATGTCTAAGTCAATGGGTAGCTTGCCAGGTCTTGCTCTCATCAGGTAAGCGGGTGTACAGTTGGTGGAGTTCACCGGGATGTGGTTATATAGGTCCACCAAATCTGGTAACTTCTCTGGCCACAGGCTACGTTCTTCAAGGGGCAAAGTCTTCAACAGGTCTATCACCACCTGGTTCATCTTCTCGCACAACCTGTTGGTCTGGGGATGATACGGCGGTGTCCTGATTTTCTTGCAGCCGTACAAGTTACAGAATTCCTGGAACACCTCTGCTTCAAAGGCTGGACCTTGGTCGGTAAGCACTCGTTCAGGGTAACCGTGTGGACGACAAAAGTGTTGAAACGCTTTGGCTGCCATCTGAGCCGTCTGATCTTTCACTGGCATGACTACCAAGAACCTGGAGTGGTGGTCTACTATGGTGAGAGTGTAGACATAGCCTGACCAGCTTGGGACTAGCTTCACGTGGTCCAAGGCTACCAGTTCAAGTGGTTGTTTGGAGATTATGGGCTGCAGGGGAGCCCTCTGGCTGTCACGGTCTTTCCGTCTCAGGTTGCATGGACCACATTCTCGACACCATCTCTCGATTGCTTTCCTCATGCCAACCCAGTAGAATCGCTCACGTAGCAGGACTTCCAACTTCTTCCACCCAAAGTGTCCTGCTCCATCGTGGTACGCTTCTAAGACCATTGGCGCATCCCGCCTCGGGACTACCACCTGCCAGACCAGTTCGTGTGTCTGGGAGATGATACTTCTTCGACACAGCTTTACCTCGTAGATGAATGACTCGACCCCTGGGCCGTGGGGTACCCGGAACCGGGCCTTCTGGTGTACGGTGCTGATGGGGGTAGCAGTGGCAACCCGGTCCCGTAGCTCAGGGCGGTCAGACCAATGTTGTGGCAGTCTATTTATAGATTTGTGAATGTCAGACTACGCCACCCGTGGATTGCGGTCAGAGATAACCGCCGCTGCGAGGCAGACCGCTGAGGCTGGTGTTGGTGTGCAGCACAGGGGTAGGATAACTCCCCATGGGAAGAGTGTAGCCTCAGGGCAGTGTAAGTGGATGCTGGGGGTGATGGTGCAGGCGCAGCAGAAATCACACCGAGTCCAATGATGCAGTCCAGGGTCTTTTACTCATAGTTGTTATCCAAGTCACTTCTGTCAGCAAGGACTGCCCGAGCCATGCTGCGTCCACCAGGTGAGGAGCTCGGTCAACCCCCAGGCAATTCAGGAGTATGTCACAGGACCCCCTTCTGTCCTTTCTCTGGCCTCTCATGCCCCACCAGTGTCTTGACTTCTGTCCGGCTACCGCGGACCGTGTCGGGTAAGCGTTGGCCTTCACTTCCCGCTATCCTATATGGTGCCTTCCTAGCCGGTTTAGCGGGGGGTCGCACCAATAAATGGTCACAACCTCCGGTTCTTGGCTGAGGGTAGATTCGCCTCCACCAACTTAGGGATCCGGTACCTTTCCACAGCCTGACCCTTCCACCCGATATAATGGGGTATGCAACGGTTGCTGGCCGTTCTGCACTCTTAGAGTCCCTTCTGCCTTCTTGTTTCTGGAGCCCTTCCACTCCTCTGTCTCTTCTCCTTCCTTCCTTCTTCTTCTTCTCTTCTCCTTTTTCTCTTCTCCTCTCTGGCCTCGGCCTTTTCTCTAGGCCTGCCTCGTGGTGCTGAGCTCAGCCTGAGCCGCTGCTCCCTGTCAGCTCTCTCTCCCTTCTGCTCTCACTGAACTACTACTCTGCTCTCCGACTTAAGATGGCTCCCACCTTTTATCTGCTTCTCTGTGCCTGAGCTCAGGTGACTTGCACCCAATGAGCTCCTTCCTGTGCTCCAGAAACCGTCCCCTTTCTGCTCCTACACCACTGGGTTCTCTTCCCCCCTCCCCACTCCAGCCAGGGACATGGTCAGTTGTGCCCGCAGCTGGGAGCACCCTCGAGCTGTCCCCCAGAAATGGGGTGTGTGTGTGTATGCAGCTAACTGAGCCCTGGTCCACACTCCATCCTTACCTGGGAGTGGAATATCACACCTCTGGGTGAGGTGCAATACCCCTGTAGCAACCGAGCCCTCGGGGCGCTACATGAACAGTTTGTCCTTCTCCTTCTACAACTGTTGGGTCTCCTGTGGAGCATCTGGATCAGGGTGCGAGTCAGCTTGTGCCAGCAACTCCTTTACCAGGCGGACAGCTGGGTCGCTATCCTGCGTCTCTGCCCATCCATGGTGGGGCAATGGGTTGAACGTGGCCTCTCTGCTGGCGGAGCGCTTGTCCCTCACACAGTGGGAGCACTGGGTCACCCCGTGATGATGGAAAGCGGGTAGCTCTATCTCCTCCAGATCTTCCGGGTCTTCTCCCCCATCTGGCAAGTCGGGCATCCTGGACAGCGCATCAGCATTTGTGTTTTTATGCCCCACCCGATACTTGATGGTAAACTCGTAGTTAGACAGTTGGGCCATCCATCGTTGCTCTAGGGCACCAAGCTTCGCAGTCTCCAGGTGCGTCAGCAGGTTGTTGTCTGTGAAGACTGTAAATCTGGAGGAGGCGAGGTAGTGCTTGAAGCGCTCTGTTACAGCCCAGACTATGGCTAAAAACTCCAACTTGAAGGAACTATTGTTGTCGGGGTTCCTTTCCGTGGGCTGGCGTAGGCAATCACTCTCTCTCGACCCTGCTGTACCTGGGACAGCACCGCTCCCAATCCCACGTTGCTGGCATCCGTATGGAGTACAAATGGTTGGCCATAGTCGGGGTAGGCCAGGACTTCGTCTCCAGTAAGAGCCATTTTCAGTTGAATGAAAGATTCGTCTTCTGGTTTACCCCATTTGAACGGAGGTTTCGGGTTCTTGGGCTTCTTGGACTGGCCCACTAAGAGGTCCTGCATGGGTGCCGCTATCTTGGTGAAACCCTTGATGAATCTCCTGTAGTAACCCACCAGCCCGAGGAACTGCCGCACTTTCTTGATAGTGGAGGGTCTTGGCCAGTCCTTGATCACGGTGACTTTTTCAGGGTCTGGTGCTACATCTTCGGCGCTTACCACATGACCTAGGTACTGCACCTTGGGCTTCAACAGGTGGCACTTGGACGGCTTTACCTTCAGGCCAAAACCAGAAAGGGCTTTGAACACCTCGGCCAGGTGCTCCAGGTGGTCTTCATATGTCTTTGAGTAGACGATTACGTCGTCTAGGTACAACAGGACGGTTTCGACGTTTTTGTGTCCTAGGCAACACTCCATTAACCACTGGAAGGTTCCTGGGGCGTTGCAGAGCCCGAATGGCATGCAGTTGAACTCGCTGAGGCCCATTGGTGTTGTAAACGCAGGTTTTTCTCTGTCCGCCTCTGCCACAGGAACCTGCCAGTACCCACTGGTGAGAGCCAAAGTGGAGAAATAATTAGCCGATCTCAATGCTGCTAATGATTCCTCAATTCTGGGTAATGAGTAGGCGTCCTTATGTGTAATGTGGTTAATCTGCCTGTAATCAACACACATCCTCATTGTACCATCTTTCTTTCTGACGAGAACTAATGGAGCTGCCCAGGGGCTACAACTATCTCTGATCACCCCAGCATCCTTCATCTCTCGTAACATTCCTTTGGCACATTGATAGTGAGCTGGGGGTACAGGCCGGTACCTCTCTTTAATTGGCGGATGATCTCCTGTGGGGATATGATGCTGGACCCCTTTTACCTGCCCAAAGTCTAGTGGATGTTTGATGAAGACTCACTCATATTCTTGGACCAACCGGTATACTCCATGCTTTTGGTGCAAAGGGGTGGAGTCAGTGCCTACTTGTAGCTTCTGACACCAATCCTCCATCTGCCCCTTGGAGCCGTTATCCTCCGCCGGTTTGGATGGAGGCAAGGGTTCCACTGCCTTTATTGCATTGTTACTGACAGTGAACAGCTTAGCAAGGGTAGCATACCGGGGTAAATGAACCTCTTTCTCCCGACAATTCAGGATGCGTATCAGTGCTTTCCCCTTGCGGATATCAACTACCCCCCTGGCCGTCAAGATGGTGGGCCTACTGTCAGAGTACACGGGTTCCACCAGGGCCTGATAATCTTGACCCCTGAGACCTATTGCTGCCCGACACCATATTAACATTTCACTCCTAGGGGGCATTGCAATGGGGAATGGATCACTCATCCTGACACTGCCAACTTCTCCACCAGACAGCTCTACCTGTTGTCTTTTCATCAGGGCTCTGATTTCCTTCTGCAGAACTCGCTGCTGACTGGAACTGGCAGTCTCTGCGACCAGTTGCAACAAAAGAATAATTTCTCCGAGACAATTTTCTATCACATTGGTGCCTAAGGTTATCATAGGGTGACTTTCTCGGTGATCAATATCAACAATAATCATTCCTTGTGATGGCAATTTTACTTAGCCAACTTTTATGGTCACCTCTTTATACACCACCTGAGGCAATGGCTGACCATTGCTGGCATAGATACTAAGATGTTCATCTGGACGGCGGGTAATTTCTGAATCAGTCCAGTATTGTTTATAAAGGATATATGGCATCGTTGTCACGTGGGACCCAGTGTCCAGCAGTGCGTTCACCGAGATGCCATCAAGCACAACAGGCAGGATCGGTCGTCCTCCCACGTACTTGTCTCGCCAGCTTTGTGGGCCTGGTCGCCTTACTCCTGGGGGTTGGCCCTCTGCCCCAGGGGTTGCTCGTTTAAATTACAGAATCTTGCATAGTGCCCCGCCTTTTGACAGCGGCGGCAGATAGGTTGTCCGTCCTGGTCGTAGCGATCACTGTTCCTCCCTCTGCTCGGTGGAATTCTTCTCTGTCGTCGCCGCGGGACGTCATCTGGACTTCTCGCAGCACCCGGATGGCTCTGTCTTTAAATTGTGCAAAGTCCAGATCAGGGTTTTGAAGAGCCATAATGCGCAGCTGTGTCCGGTGAGCGTTAGACAGGAGCCCCTCAATAAACTGCTCAGTCAGCAATCTGTCCTCATCATGCTCACTGTCGGGTTCTACCTGTTTGATGGCACGCAGCGCCTCCTGCAGGTTTAAAGCATAGTCCCGTACACTGTCCTGCACCCTCTGTTTGCACCCGTAGAACTTCATCTTTATTTCTGCTGTGGTGCGGGTATCAAAGATATCCTTCAACGGGGCCAGTATTTCCTTGACAGTGCCTTTGTCCCTGCCCGGCCAGGACTTCACCTCTCTCTGGGCTGCACCGATTAGCTGTCCTATGAGGATGCTGACTTTTTGTTCCTCAGACAGGGGGTATACTTTAAACAAACTGCGCAGTCTCTCCTCAAAGTCGTTCAGGGTGTGCGACTCCCCTGAGTACTGGGGCAACCACGCTGCCCCCGGTATATATGGCATTGATAACGGCATTACGGTGGCGGCTGCACCCGCGGCTGAATCCTCTCCAATGCTGGGCATCTTCCGCCCCCCTAGTGAACCTCAGCCAGGGCCTGGGCGTCTGCTGAAGTACCAGTATGCTGCTCTGCAGGCGGAAGGATCTCTTACCCGGCGGTTCCAGATCGGGGCTTCTTGCTTCCCCTCGGCGGGCGGCAAACCACGTGATAACACCATTTAGTACAGTCTATGGCACACAGGACCCAGTTACTTCGTGAATCCTGTTTGTGACGCCAAGTTAACGCGCCCCCTGGGCCGTGGGGTACTCAGTGCCGGGCCGGTCGTTGCTAGGGGAGATGTCACAGTGGCGGTGACCCGATCCGTGAACCAGGGCGGTCAGTAAAAAGGGGATTTTATAGTTTTTATGTATGCAGTTCGTGACACCACCTGTGGTATGCGGCTATAGGTAGCCACCACTGCAGCACAGGTCCTCTGAAGCTGGTATTTAATGCAGCAGAGTTGGTTTGGCTCTCCACAGGTAGAGCTTAGCTCCAGGGCAGTGCAGAAATGTTGTAGGTGTTATAGGTGATGCTGGGCGTTGTAGTGCAGGGGTGATGGTTCAGTTAATAATCAGTCCACAACTCAATGGCGGTTTCCTCTTATGTTCACTTGCGGTGGTTAGGCAGACTGGGACACGGGTGCTGGCTAGAAGTGGAAGTTCGGGCAGCCTGGAAGCATGTAAGGAATCCACCTCACCAGGTGAAGTTGTAGGCCTTCCCTTTTGCACTAATCTCTTAGGCCCTGCTGCTTGTAGCTATGCTGCAGCCCTCGTCCCTCAGTACAACGTCTTTGTGCTCACTCGTATGGCTGGCAGCTCGGGCCTTGCTGGTGCGTCGCTCCCACGTGGCGGTGCTGGGCCCTCTGTGCTGCTGAGCCTCCGGGCGTCTGATGGGGCCAGGAGACCTGCAGTCTAGTGCCCTCCGGCTTCTGCTGCTGGGCCTTCGGTGCCCCACAACCTCGGACTCTGGTGTCCTGTCCTTCCGTGCTCCTATCCTCAAGGGTGAACTGCCGCGCAGCTCCACTCCCCAGGTCTTTCCTCTTCAACGTCCTGACTTCAACTCCGCTCACTAAGTCTAACTAACCCCGCCTCCAGATCCCAGTTGCTAAGGGGAGGAGCTCCCCTTGCTGGTCTGGAGCCAGGAAAGTGTTGCATGTTAGTATACCTGACTAGGGGACCCCTGCTTGCTTCCAGGCATGGCATCACCTCTTGTGAGGGAGGCAATGCCACTGTGGCAACGGGACTCCTGGGGTGCCACACATGTATTAAATGAGAATGTCCAAATTGTGTGCAGGGACTGATGTACATGGTAACAATCTCTGGAGAATATGTTGAAGCGCCTCAGAAATAATAATATACAGTATATAGTTAAGCAAGGATTGCCATTTACGGAGCCACAAGATGAGATATATGGGCTTTGATATTTATCTGATGTTGGTGCCAGGGATGTACCAGAGAAGATCATGTACTCAAACTTTAGGATCATTCAAAATCAATGAATTAAAAAAAACAGTACTGGGGGCGCTGTTTTATTAGTTTCTATGGGAAATGTGAGCCATCAGTAGTGGATACAATTGGTACTGTAAGTATAGTACTGTTTTACAACAAAGCCATGTGTAACATACCTGGCGGCGTCCTTGCATAGTGGTCCATCTCCCACTGTGCAAGAGCGCGCACTTGATCTCCTGTCCAGAATGTCTCTCTGGCTTCCCTCCATGCTGTCTGTTTGTGTCTGTTTCTGCTGCTTAAGGGCGGCGCCCGATCACTTCCTGCTTTTTGTACCTGCTGTGGGTCACACCTCTTGTGCGTCCTCAGCCTATTGCTGTCTGTCACCTGGTATATAGCTCAGCTGCGCCCATCTATCCCTGCCTGAGCATAGTGTTTCATTCAGTGTGTGCTTGCACTCTGAAGGTGCCAGGTCCCGTTCTGTGTTCTCTTGTCTGCCTATCCTGGAGGCTGTATTTCCAGGCCTGTCTGAACACGCTCCTAGCCTGTTCCTCCTGCTTTCTAGGGGCCGATTACCTAGACCTGTTCCTGTATCTTGTCTGACCTGTCTGAACACGCTCCTAGCCTGTTCCTCCTGCCTTCTAGGGGCCGATTACCTAGACCTGTTCCTGTATCTTGTCTGACCTGTCTGAACACGCTCCTAGCCTGTTCCTCCTGCCTTCTAGGGGCCGATTACCTAGACCTGTTCCTGTATCTTTTCTGACCTGTCTGAACACGCTCCTAGCCTGTTCCTCTCGCCTTCTAGGGGCTGATTATCTAGACCCGCTCCTGTATCTTGTCTGTCCTGTCTGAACACGCTCCTTGCCTGTTCGTCCTGCCTCTCTGGGGGCCGTATTCCCAGACCCGCTCCTGTATCCCGCTGCAGTGTCGGTCTCCTCCGTACACTCAGTTCCAGTCTGAACTCTCTCCTATCCTTTACCTGTTTTGCCTCTATGTCCGTTCCCTTCCTTTTTCTGCAGAGTCTGAACTCGTACCTAACTCCTGCTTGTTGTCTCTGTACTCCCGTTTGTGAGTTTGTGGTCCACTCGCTACTTCACTGAAAGTACCCTGTGGGTGTCTGGCTCTGCCTTTCCCTTCCTGTCTGTTCCGTGTGAACAGAGCCCTGTCCCCGCTACTCAGCCTAGCCTGCTCTGACTCCTTTGCTCACCGCTCCGGCGGTTCTAGCCTGCTCTGTCTCCTTTGCTCACCGCTCCGGCGGTTCTAGTCTGCTCTGACTCCTTTGCTTACCGCTCCGGCGGTTCTAGCCTGCTCTGACTCCTTGCTCACTGCTCCGGCAGTCCTGTCCTGCCCTGCTTCTGCCCGCTGCTCCGGCAGTCCTGTCCTGCCCTGCTTCTGCCCGCTGCTCCGGCAGTCCTGTCCTGCCCTGCTTCTGCCCGCTGCTCCGGCAGTCCTGTCCTGCCCTGCTTCTGCCCGCTGCTCCGGCAGTCCTGTCCTGCCCTGCTTCTGCCCGCTGCTCCGGCAGTCCTGTCCTGCCCTGCTTCTGCCCGCTGCTCCGGCAGTCCTGTCCTGCTCTGTTCTTGCCCACCGCTTCGGGCGTTCCCTCTCTGCTGTGGTTGTCTACCGCATCTGCGGTTCTGTGACCCAGTCTGTACTGGGTCTTAACCTTTCTGTGCTCCAGCCCGTCCTTTCGGCCAGTACCTCCCTGCCTGCATACTCGCCTGTATCCACCCATCTGCATACCTGCCGTGTTTGCTTATATCCACCAGTCTGTGCCAGCCTAACCTGCCTGTTCCTGAGTCCCAGTGTGTACTGGGTCCTATCCCGCCTGTGTTCCTACCTGCTAGTGCCTCCCTGTCTGCACTCTAGCTGTGCTTGCCTGTACCCCTCTACCTGTATTGTTCCTGAGTCCCAGTGTGTACTGGGTCCTATCCCGCCTGTGTTCCTACCTGCTAGTGCCTCCCTGTCTGCACTCTAGCTGCGCTTGCCTTTACCCGCCTGCCTGCATACCAGTCGTGCCTGCCTATACCCTCCAGTCTGTGCGCCAGCCTAACCAGCCTGATCCAGTAATCCCTGTGTGGGTCAACCCCCGTGTCCGGAGTTTGACCTGGAGTAGCACCTGGTCCCTCTGCCCGGTTTCTCCCTGGTGCACTGGCGTCGTATGCCGTCGTGCCATCTTGGTCGGATCGGCCAGATACTTAGTCACGCCCCTCCAGGCACTCTCCGGTTCATGGTCCAGTGGAATCACTACAATCACACGCACACGCCGCTCAGCCCGGGCGTGTGCATAACACCATGAAGGGGGTCAGTCCATCTGATGTCATTTGTGTTAGATTGCTTGAGACAGGACAGATGAGTGACATCCTAGGACAGCACTAGAATTCTGGGATTATCCCTCTTATCCAGAAAGTTCAATTAAGGCAAGAATCAAAAAAATTCTTAGGAACCTGCAATGAGTTTGAAATGCGTGGGTGATGTGTTTCTTTTTTACAATGATTTTTTTTTATTCACCTATGTGAAGATGAAATAAACTTTAATTTTTACTTATTTCTCTACGTTTTCATTGTAGCTGGATTTACTCTTACTATTTTTTCCTTTGCTCATTACCTGGGACCCGACCTAGCGATCCGTGCACCAATATCACGAGTTACGGCATGACTACCAATTACTATGGGAAAGGTGAGCTGATTTTTCTTCTTTTTTAGATGCAATTTGAGCTCTGCGTTCAGCTTAATCTTGAACTGTAAACCTTTCATCACCCACTAGTTCATCATTAACAACCAACTTTTTAACAGCATGGTTATGAAGAATGCTGTCAGTCACCTATGTGCGAGGTAAGGTCTCCGGTTTAGAGATAAAGTAAAGTTTGGGCGTGAAACGCGTCTATTTCCATAAAACTCCCAAGACACAACTCAAGACTTGGCCTGCACTTAATATTATGTCAGGTGAGATGCTCATATATTTGTGCCCCTGGGGACAGTTTCTTAACCTTTACAGTATGAGGACGTTCCTCAGATTTCAGTTAGAGATACAGCAGGATACGGTTGAGCGGACGGTGCTGAATGCAGACTTCTGTATGATTCATGAGCTCATTTTGCAATCCTCCCCACCTCCATGTAATTCTTCCTATGTCACAAAGTCCTGTGATCAAATTATTTGAAGTTCACTGCTGACTTGAGATAAAACTTTCATAGAATATTTTCCTGGAGGGCTCAAGAGTTGGGAAACCGTTCATTAAAAAGAATGAATATATACAGATGTGTCTACTAGAGATGAGCAAATCAAATTCGCCAAATTTTCCCAAGGAATTTGAATCGCGGTGAATCGATTCATACTTCAAAGTCTCCAATTGCCCTTATAAACGTGTAAGATGCTCTTCTCATTTTCACACACACTAATCTTTTTCCCTGAAGTGCTGTCACACACTATCTGTACTGTTTATTCAGTGTTTTATGGCTTTCTCTCAAAATCTCTAAAGCCATCGATACAAATTAGATTGCTGTCGGACGAACGATGCTTCGGGTGATCAGTCATCTCTCCCACACACAGAAGTGCTTTCTCTGACGAGCTCTCCTGTGTTTTCTATGAGAAAGCCAACGATAGACATCTCTGCCGACAGCTTATCCTCGAGGGAACAGAGCGATCGGCACTACAAAATCGGACATGCCCAATTGACTTCTCCTCTGACTACTTGCCGAGGGCAGAACAAAGTACTGTTCTGCGCATGAGTGGGGAAAATACAAAGAGCCCATGCGTACTATATTACTTTGCCCTCAGCAAGGATAAGAGAAGGTGACAGACCAAGGTGACAAGCCAAGACCAGTGACGCTCATCGAACCAGACCACCCCGTAGGCAAGTAAACTATGTCCAGTCTAGAATATGCAACTTTTTGTTACAACTTTTGTCATCCCAAAAGTTTAACCATGCCCCTTTTCTCACCATTCTTAAGCTTTGGTTTAAGTACTAATAGAAAGTGTAATAAAAGGGTTGACATAGTGATAAATTTGGCTTAGGCAATTACGACAAGGAATTGGCACAACTTGCACAAATTGTGGGGCACAATTGCAATGATAAAAGTCCACCACTGTGTGTACCGATTCTCGAAAAAGTCAAGTTGTCATAGTCTTCCCAGACGTTATACAGGGATCCCCGGGATAATTCTCTCAGCTCACACATATTTTATACCTGCCATGATGTGGAAAGTATTCGTCCCCTTCTACATGTCTTTGATTGTTGCACTTGTGCCTTTCCTAATTCTGGAACATATGAAATGTACTGGTAATAGGTCAAGATATCCTGGAAAATGGCCCACATTAAAAAGATAACATGAAGTAACAGAAAGCTATCATAACATTTCCTAATCACGGGAGTTTCATGAATGGCTATCTCCGCTCTGTCTTCTGACCTTGTGGGATTCTGGTTAGAATATCTGAATTCCTGGTTTTTAATGAATCCATCATGACAACATCCTCTGGCAAAGTCTCCTATAGTATCATTGCTGTTACAGTAAAGAGTCCTAAAGCTTCACATCTCTTACAGAAGAAAACTCCGCAGTCTTATCACTGTTACAGTAGAGTTTTGTAACTTTACATCTCTTTCAGTAGAAAGTTACTGTGACGCCAGCGCCTCTGCCTTCTCCCTCTCTGCTTCAGCAGAGGAGCTGACCCACTCACCGCCACGGCTTTTGGCCAGAATGTCCTGCTCCTCCTTCCTCCTTTCGCTCTGAAACCCCCCGGTGTACACGCACTGGGATGCAGATCCCCAGGAACTGTGCTTAGGGCACGCGTGCACTCCCCGACTCTTAAAGGGGCTGCATGCATTGCCCTTAAAGTGTCCCCGGCCAATGGCCGGCGAACACTGACTTTTTTTTTTTTGCCTATGCAACATTGTAAGTTTGTTTCCTTAACACTCTTGTTAGTTCTCAGGTCCCAGCGCATGTATTTCCATTTACCTGCTTGTCCATCAGCCGTGCCAGCCTGCCTGTCCATCAGCCTTGCCAGCCTGCCTGTCCGTCAGCCATGCCAGCCTTCCTGTCCGTCAGCCATGTCAGCCCATGCCTCCCTCCTGTCCCTTGGGGGTCGCCTGCCATCCACCCGAGGTCATTCCCGGAGTAGCACCTGGTCCGCCTCCCTCACCCCTCTTCGTAACATGGAGTCATCTAGCCATCGTACATCCGAGGTCGGACTTGGTGAGGTCCCTAGTTAAGCCCCTCCGGGCTCTACTCTGTCTATGGCACAGTGGTTCCATCACCCGTCCCGTTACAGTTTCATTGTCTCTCTGTTCTTACCGTAAATAATTCCATAGTTTAATTGTTCTTACAGTAGAGTTCTATTGCTTCACATGTCTTTCAGTTGAAAGTTCCATAGCAGCAGAGATTACACTGTACAGTCATGGCCATAAGTTTTGAGAATGACACCAAAATGATATTTTCACATGATCTGCTGGCCTCTGGTTTTTATTAGTGTTTGTCTGATGTTTATATCACATACAGAAATATAATTGCAATCATATTATGAGTACCAATAGGTTATATTGACAGTTAGAATGAGTTAATGCAGCAAGTCAATATTCGCAGTGTTGCCCCTTCTTCTTCAAGACCTCTGTAATTCTCCCTGGCATGCTCTCAATCAACTTTTGGACCAAATCCTGACGGATAGCAGTCCATTCTTGCATAATCAATGCTTGCATTTTGCCAGAATTTGTTGGTTTTTGTTTGTCCACCCGTCTCTTGATTATTGACCACAAGTTCTCAATGGGATTAAGATCTGGGGAGTTTCCAGGCCATGGAACCAAAATCTCTATGCTTTGTTCCATGAGCCATTTAGTTATCACCTTTGCTTTATGGCAAGGTGCTCCATCATGCTGGAAAAGGCATTGTTGGGCGCCAAACTGCTCTTGGACGGTTGGGAGAAGTTGCTTTTGGAGGACATTCTGGTACCATTCTTTATTCATGGCTGTGTTTTTAGGCAAGACTGTGAGTGAGCCGATTCCCTTGGCTGAGAAGCAACCCCACACATGAATGGTTTCAGGATGCTTTACAGTTGGCATGAGACAAGACTGGTGGTAGCGCTCACCTCTTCTTCTCCGAATAAGCTGTTTTCCAGATGTCCCAAACAATCGAAAAGTGGATTCATCAGAGAAAATGACTTTTCCCCAGTCCTCAGCAGTCCACTCCCTGTACCTTTTGCAGAATATCAGTCGGTCCCTGATGTTTTTTCTGGAGAGAAGTGGCTTCTTTGCTGCCCTCCTTGAAACCAGCCCTTGCTCAAAGAGTCTCCGCCTCACAGTGCGTGCAGAAGCACTCACACCAGCCTGCTGCCATTCCTGAGCAAGCCAGGCCTTTTATCTGCTTAATTGAGAATGACATAACGAAGGGATTGCCCACACCTGTTCATGAAATAGCCTTGGAGTCAATTGTCCAATTACTTTTGGTCCCTTTAAAAACAGGGTGGCACATGTTAAGGAGCTGAAATTCCTAAACCCTTCATCCAATTTTAATGTGGATACCCTCAAATGAAAACTGAAAGTCTGAACTTCAACTGCATCTGAATTGTTTTGTTTAAAATTCATTGTGGTAATGTCTAGAACCAAAATTAGGAAAATGTTGTCTCTGTCCAAATATATATGGACTTAACTGTATATATATATATATATATATATATATATATATATATATATATATATATATATGTATATATATATATATATATATATATATATATATATATATACACTGCTCAAAGGAAAAAAGGGAACACTTAGACAACAGAATATAACTTCAAGTGAATCAAACTTCTGTGAAATCAAACTGTCCACTTAGGAAGCAACACTGATTGACAATCAATTTCACATGCTGTTGTGCAAATGGAATAGACAATAGATGGAAATTATTGGCAATTATCAAGACACCCTCAATAAAGGAGTGGTTCTGCAGGTGGGGACCACAGACCACATCTCAGTACCAATGCTTTCTGTCTGATGTTTGGTTACTTTTGAATGTTGGTTGTGCTTTCACACTCATGGTAGCATGAGTCGGACTCTACAACCCACAGAAGTTGCCCAGGTAGTGCAGCTCATCCAGGATGGCACATCAATGCGAGCTGTGGCAAGAAGGTTTGCTATGTCTGTCAGCGTAGTGTCCAGAGGCTGGAGGTGCTACCAAGAGACAGGCCAGTACACCAAGAGACGTGGAGGGGGCCATAGGAGGGCAACAACCAGCAGCAGGACCGCTACCTCCGCCTTTGTGCAAAGAGGAACAGGAGGAGCACTGCCAGAGCCCTGCAAAATGACCTCCAGCAGGCCACAAATGTGCATGTGTCTGCATAAATGGTTAGAAACCGACTCCATGAGGGTGGTATGAGGGCCCGACGTCCACAGATGGGGGTGGTGCTCACAGCCCAACACAGTGCAGGACGCTTGGCATTTGCCACAGAACACCAGGATTGGCAAAGTCGCCACTGGCGCCCTGTGCTCTTCACAAATGAAAGCAGGTTCACACTGAGCACATGCGACAGACGTGACAGAGTCTGGAGACGCCTGGAGAGTGATCTGCTGCCTGCAACATCCTTCAGCATGACCGGTTTGGCAGTGGGTCAGTAATGGTGTGGGGTGACATTTCTTTGGAGGGCCGCACAGCCCTCCATGTGCTCGCCAGAGGTAGCCTGACTGCCATTAGGTACCGAGATGAGATCCTCAGACCCCTTGTGAGACCATATGCTGGTGCGGTTGGCCCTGGGTTCTTCCTAATGCAGGACAATGCCAGACCTCATGTGGCTGGAGTGTGTCAGCAGTTCCTGCAAGATGAAGGCATTGAAACTATGGACTGGCCTGCCCGTTCCCCAGACCTGAATCCGATTGAGCACATCTGGGACATCATGTCTCGCTCCATCCACCAACGTCACTCCACAGACTGTCCAGGAGTTGGCGGATGCTTTAGTCCAGGTCTGGGAGGAGATTCCACAGGAGACCATCTGCAACCTCATCAGGAGCATGCCCAGTTGTTGTAGGGAGGTCATACAGGCACGTGGAGGCCACACACAATACTCAGCCTCATTTTGACTTGTTTTAAGGACATTACATCAAAGTTGGATCAGCCTTTTGTGTGTTTTTCCACTTTAATTTTGGGGGTGACTCCAAATCCAGGCCTCCATTGGTTAATAAATTTGATTTCCATTGATGATTTTTGTGTGATTTTGTTGTCAGCACATTCAACTTTGTACAGAACAAAGTATTCAATGAGAATATTTCATTCATTCAGATCTAGGATGTGTTATTTGAGTGTTCCCTTTATTTTTTTGAGCAGTGTATAAATATATATATATACAGTACAGACCAAAAGTTTGGACACACCTTCTCATTTAAAGATTTTTCTGTATTTTCATGACTTTGAAAATTGTACATTCACACTGAAGGCATCAAAACTATGAATTAACACATGTGGAATTATATACTTAACAAAAAAGTGTGAAACAACTGAAAATATGTCTTATATTCTAGGTTCTTCAAAGTAGCCACCTTTTGCTTTGATGACTGCTTTGCACACTCTTGGCATTCTCTTGATGAGCTTCAAGAGGTAGTCACCGGAAATGGTTTTCACTTCACAGGTGTGCCCTGTCAGGTTTAATAAGTGGGATTTCTTGCCTTATAAATGGGGTTGGGACCATCAGTTGTGTTGTGCAGAAGTCTGGTGGATACACAGCTGATAGTCCTACTGAATAGACTGTTAGAATTTGTATTATGGCAATAAAAAAGCAGCTAAGTAAAGAAAAACGAGTGGCCATCATTACTTTAAGAAATGAAGGTCAGTCAGTCTGAAAAATTGGGAAAACTTTGAAAGTGTCCCCAAGTGCCATTGCAAAAACCATCAAGCGCTACAATGAAACTGGCTCACGTGAGGACCGCCCCAGGAAAGGAAGACCAAGAGTCACCTCTGTTTCTGAGGATAAGTTTATCCGAGTCACCAGCCTCAGAAATCGCAGGTTAACAGCAGCTCAGATTAGAGACCAGGTCAATGCCACACAGAGTTATAGCAGCAGACACATCTCTTCAACAACTGTTAAGGAGACTTTGTGCAGCAGGCCTTCATGGTAAAATAGCTGCTAGGAAACCACTGCTAAGGACAGGCAACAAGGAGAAGAGACTTGTTTGGGCTAAAGAACACAAGGAATGGACATTAGACCAGTAGAAGTCTGTGCTTTGATCTGATGAGTCCAAATTTGAGATCTTTGGTTCCAAAGACCGTGTCTTGTGCGACGCAGAAAAGGTGAACGGATGGACTCTACATGCCTGGTTCCCACCGTGAAGCATGGAGGAGGAGGTGTGATGGTGTGGGGGTGCTTTGCTGGTGACACTGTTGGGGATTTATTCAAAATTGAAGGCATACTAAACCAGCATGGCTACCACAGCATCTTGCAGCGGCATGCTATTCCATCCAGTTTGCGTTTAGTTGGACCATCATTTATTTTTCAACAGGACAATGACCACAAACACACCTCCAGGCTGTGTAAGGGCTATTTGACCAAGATGGAGAGTGATGGGGTACTACGCCAGATGACCTGGCCTCCACAGTCAGACCTGAACCCAATCAAGATGGTTTGGGGTGAGCTGTACAGCACGAGTGAAGGCAAAAGGGCCAACAAGTGCTAAGCATCTCTGGGAACTCCTTCAAGATTGTTGGAAGACCATTTCCGGTGACTACCTCTTGAACTCATCAAGAGAATGCAAAGAGTGTGCAAAGCAGTCATCAAAGCAAAAGGTGGCTACTTTGAAGAACCTAGAATATAAGACATATTTTCAGTTGTTTCACACTTTTTTGTTAAGTATATAATTCCACATGTGTTAATTAATAGTTTTGATGCCTTCAGTGTGAATGTACAATTTTCATAGTCATGAAAATACAGAAAAATCTTTAAATGAGAAGGTGTGTCCAAACTTTTTGTCTGTACTGTATATATATAGTCATTTTTTACATTTTAAAAATTACAAAAAGAGATGTGTGTGCTTGGAGATGTGTGTGCTTAGATGACCAAGGTTTCAGACCTTAATTAGCCTGTTAGGATTGTGTCACCATCGTGGTTAGGAAAGGCCAGGTGATGCAAATTTCCCAGCTTTATAAAAACCCATCCTCCTCTAAACTTGTGCCAAAAAACAGCAGCCATGGGTTCTTCTAAGCAGCTGTCTAGCACTCTGAAAATTCAAATGGTGGAGGCCCACAAAGCAGGAGAGGCTATAAAATGATAGCAAAGTGTTTACAAGTTGCCCTTTCCTCAGTTTAAAATGTAATTAAGAAATGGCAGTTACCAGGAACAGCGAAGGTCAAGATAAGGTCTGAAAGACCAAGCAAAATTTCAGTGAGAGAGGCAAATCACAGCCGCACGCTCGACTGCAAAAGACCTTCAGAAAGTTGTAGAAGACTCTGGAGTTGTGGTACATTGTTCTACTGTTCAGAGACACCTGCACAAATATTGCCTTCATGAAAGAGTCATGAGAAGAAAACCTCTCCTGCGTTCTCACCATAAAATTCAGCATCGGAAATATGCAAAAAGAACCTCTAAAGAAATTTGATGTATTTTGGAAACAAGTCCTGTGGACCGATGAGGTTCAAATAGAACTATTTGGCCACAATGATCAAAGGTATGTGTGGAGAAAAAAGGGCACAGAATTTCAGTAAAAGAACATCTCGCCGACCATTAAGCATGGGGGTGGATCAATCGTGCTTTGGGTTGTGTTGCAGCCAATGGCACAGGAAACATTTCATGAGTAGAGGGAAGAATGGATTCAATGAAAAATTTCAACAAATTCTTGATGCAAACATAACACCATCAGTAAAAAGCTCCTAGGTACTGTCTATGCAGGGTGCCCAAACTTTTGCATCGGCCCATGTTCTTTATTGCAATTTTGAAAATGTAAAAGATGAAAAATTTTTTTTTTTTTTTTGCCTAAAATACAAAGGAAATGTTTCATCTTTAACTTTAGGCCTTTTAGAGATCATTTCATCTTCAAATTGCTTAACGGTTCACAATAACAGTAGGTTTGACCAGGGGTGCACAAACTTTTACATACCACTGTGTATATATACATATATGTATATATACACATACAACATAAACATCTCCCGACAGAGTATCGTAAAATAGCCATAGTCTCCCTGTTCTTATCGTAGAGGCATAGGCGGATTATAATGAGGGCAATCTGGGCTACTGCCCGGGATTCCGGGGGGATCCATGGCCAGATTGCCCTCATTATAATATGCGTGGTGCCGTGGCAGACAGTGGCCGGCCGCTGCTTCTTCTTCTGGCCCGGCCGCGTCACAGCTAGGAGACACGGCCCTGTGCGCGGCCATGTCTGCTAGTGTGATGTCACGCAGTGCGTGCCCTGCACTGCTGCACCGTAGAGGAGCTGGACGACGGGAGCCGAGCCAGGGGATGGTGAGTGTGTGTGTGTGAGTGTGTGTGTGTGAGAGTGTGTGTGTGTGAGAGAGAGTGTGTGTGAGAGTGTGTGTGTGTGTGTGAGTGTGTGTGTGTGTGAGTGTGTGTGTATAGATGGCACCGCTGTGTATAGAAGCCTACGTGCGGCCTCCTGCTGTGTATAGATGACGCCATGCGGCATCCTGCTGTGTATAGATGGCTACGTGCGGCCTCCCACTGTGTATAGATGGCGCCGTGCGGCCTCCCGCTGTGTATAGATGGCACCATGTGGCCTCCCGCTGTGTATAGATGGCACCGTGCGGCCTCCTGCTGTGTATAGATGGCACCATGCGGACTCCTGCTGTGTATAGATGGCTACGTGCGGCCTCCTGCTGTGTATAGATGGCTGCGTGCGGCCTCCTGCTGTGTATAGATGGCTACGTGCGGCCTCCCGCTGTGTATAGATGGCACCATGCGGACTCCTGCTGTGTATAGATGGCTACGTGCGGCCTCCTGCTGTGTATAGATGGCTGCGTGCGGCCTCCTGCTGTGTATAGATGGCTACGTGCGGCCTCCCGCTGTGTATAGATGGCTACGTGCAACCTCCTGCTGTGTATAGATGGCACCGTGCGGCCTCCTGCTGTGTATAGATGGCTACGTATGGCCTCCTGCTGTGTATAGATGGCTACGTGTGGCCTCCTGCTGTGTATAGATGGCTACGTGTGGCCTCCCGATGTGTATAGATGGCTACGTATGGCCTCCTGCTGTGTATAGATGGTACCGTGTGGCCCCCTGCTGTGTATAGATGACACCGTGCGGCCTCTTGCTGTGTACGGATGGCTACGTGCGGCCTCCTGCTGTGTATAGATGTCGCCGTGTGGCCTCCTGCTGTGTATAGATGGCTATGTGCGGCCTCCTGCTGTGTATAGATGGCACCATGCGGACTCCTGCTGTGTATAGATGGCTACGTGCGGCCTCCTGCTGTGTATAGATGGCTGCGTGCGGCCTCCTGCTGTGTATAGATGGCTACGTGCGGCCTCCCGCTGTGTATAGATGGCACCATGCGGACTCCTGCTGTGTATAGATGGCTACGTGCGGCCTCCTGCTGTGTATAGATGGCTGCGTGCGGCCTCCTGCTGTGTATAGATGGCTACGTGCGGCCTCCCGCTGTGTATAGATGGCTACGTGCAACCTCCTGCTGTGTATAGATGGCACCGTGCGGCCTCCTGCTGTGTATAGATGGCTACGTATGGCCTCCTGCTGTGTATAGATGGCTACGTGTGGCCTCCTGCTGTGTATAGATGGCTACGTGTGGCCTCCCGATGTGTATAGATGGCTACGTATGGCCTCCTGCTGTGTATAGATGGTACCGTGTGGCCCCCTGCTGTGTATAGATGACACCGTGCGGCCTCTTGCTGTGTACGGATGGCTACGTGCGGCCTCCTGCTGTGTATAGATGTCGCCGTGTGGCCTCCTGCTGTGTATAGATGGCTATGTGCGGCCTCCTGCTGTGTATAGATGGCGCCGTGCGGCCTCCTGCTGTGCATAGATGGCTACGTGCGGCCTCCTGCTGTGTATAGATGTCGCCGTGTGGCCTCCTGCTGTGTATAGATGGCTACGTGCGGCCTCCCGCTGTGTATAGATGGCACCGTGCGGCCTCCTGCTGTGTATAGATGGCACCGTGCGGCCTCCTGCTGTATACGGATGGCTACGTGCGGCCTCCTGCTGTGTATAGATGTCACTGTGTGGCCTCCTGCTGTGTATAGATGGCTACGTGTGGCCTCCCGCTGTGTATAGATGGCACCGTGTGGCCTCCTGCTGTGTACAGATGGCTATGGGTGGCCTCCTGTTGTGTATAGATGTCGCCGTGTGGCCTCCTGCTGTGTATAGATGGCTACGTGCAGCCTCCTGCTGTGTATAGATGGCCCCGTGCGGCCTCCCGCTGTATATAGATGGCTACGTGCGGCCTCCTGCTGTCTATAAATGGCTACGTGCGGCCTCCTGCTGTGTATAGATGGCTACGTGCGGCCTCCCGCTGTGTATAGATGGCTACGTGCGGCCTCCTGCTGTGTATAGATGGCGCCGTGCGGCCTCCTGCTGTGTATAGATGACTACGTGCGGCCTCCTGCTGTCTATAGATGGCTACGTGCGGCCTCCTGCTGTGAATAGATGGCTACGTGCAGCCCCCCGCTGTGTATAGATGGCTATGTGTGCTCAATATTAAGTCATACAATTAATGTAAGGCTATGTGCCCACGATGCAGAAATGCTCCGAATTGTTTTTGAGTATTTCTGCATCTCCCTGGCAGAAGAAACGCATGCGTATTGTACATGCGTTTTTCCTGCCAGAGACATGCGGATGTGAAGCGTTCTTCACATGCATTTCCGCATGCGGGTTGACAAGCGCTTTCCAAGCGATTTTAGCATCACTTGGAAAGTGCTTGACAACTTGGTCACACTATATAAATCCATGCAACCGGCATGGATTTATATAGTGTGACCGTAAAAGAATGGTAAAAAATAACAAATAAATATATACTTACCTTCTGATGGCCTGCTGACGTCAGCGGTCGCGTGACCCGTCACATGACTAAATGACGTCACCACATGTCCTTTAGTGTACCGCGAGCTGCCGGCAAGCCAGGACGCATTGGATAAAGACACCGGGGGCCATCAGAAGGTAAGTATAATATTTATTTTTTATTTTATTCTTTTTTTTACAGGTACTATGGTACCCCGGTCTGGAGGAGAGTCTCCTCTCCTCCAGACCCGGGTACCATCCGCACATTAAACCGCATGATATCCGCATGTGCACATGTAGTGATGCGGATATTATGCGTTCCAATGCAAGGCAATGGCGGCGAAAACGCCGCGCTTATGCAAAATAATTGGCAGTGCTGCGGATTTTTCCGCAATGAAAATCCGAAGTGGAAATTTCCGCAGCATGTGCACAGCACATGGGGATTATCATTGGGGACCATGGCAGGTCTTCTACCAAGCGTTTTTTAAGCGTTTCTGCAACGGAATTGCCGCTGTGGAAACACTTAAAAAACGCATAGTGGGCACACAGCCTAAAAAAAATTATTATAATTAATATATTAATATTGTGACAAATTAATTTCACATGAACTATCACATGATCTATCACAGGGGATCATGTGACATGTGATACATCAGGTGTGTGTGGGGGGGGGGGGCGCGCCTTCTAAACTGCCCGGGGCCCTTGCTACTCTTAATCCACCCCTGCGTAGAGGTTTATACAGTCTCACTGTTCTTACATAAAACGTTCCATGATCTCTTAGATTTGAAAGCCATAATCTCCCTGCTCTTATAGTTTTATCTACTCACATCTCTTTCAGAAGAGTTTCATAATTTCACTGCTCAATTACATTACTTAACTGCTCTTACAGTAGAAAGTCCTATAGCCTCACATCTCTCGCAGTAGAGAGTCCTATAATCTCACTGCTCTTACTTAGAAAGTTCTATAGTCTCATGGCCATTACAAAGAATGTTCCATAGTCTCAAAGTAGTAGATAATTACATTGTTTAACTTCTCTTACAGAAGAAAGTCCAATAGGCTCACATCTCTTACAGTAAAGAATCCTTTAATCTCAGTGCTCTTAGAAAGTTCCATAGTCTCATTGTTCTTACAGTAGTGAGTTCTATAATCACATTGCTCTTACATAGAAAGTTCTAGTTTCACTGCTCTTACTGTAGAGATTCCCCATAGTCTCACTCTTCTAATATGGACAAATACTGTTAACCCTTAATAAGGCTTCCACATACAGATCTGACACAAGCTGTTAGGTAGAAGAGGTGTCAGACAGTCAAGGGTCAAATCCAATAAGACATCCGAGGGGTTAAACAACAGAGCAGAGGGTAGGGAATCAATCAGGAATAAACACTCCAGGACCAGAGCACATTATCCATTGTGTTACAGTATCACTGCTCTTATATAGAAGGTTTCATCCTTTCATTACTCATATAAAACATTCCTTAGTCTTATTACTCTTATATTAGAGTGCCCCATAGCCTCACTGCCTTTACAGTTAAGACTTCCAAAGTCCTACTGCTCTTACAGTAAAGAATCTCCATCTATCCTGATGGTGAAACCTCGGTAAAAATAAAAATAAAATCAATCTATTATTTTTTATTGTTTTTGCATTGATTTTGTGTTGTGACATAATTTTTCTTTTTTATGTTTTTATTACATTTTTAAACTATTTTTTAACATAATGGAAAATATTTTTCCATTATTTTTTAACATATGTAACTTTCTCAAAAAGAAAAAAAAAAGACTTTCCCTGTGGTGTCTCTACAATATTTGCTGCCATGGCTGGCAGGAACGGGTCAGAGGGATCCACCTCCCTTGTCTGTCCAACAATCTACATTGACCTCAGTGCCGATCCAGGGCATTAGTGCCGGAGGGCAACTGTCAATCACCTCTGTCTCCAGCTAGTGAGTGTGACTCGCCCAGGGGGATATATGGGGGAGACTCGGTACCCAGGCCTTTACCTTCTTTGTAGGATATCAGGGCAGTCGGCTCCCGGGCCCGTGCTCTGGGGTCACTCTTTAAAAGGGGTTTTGTTAACAGTTTGTCTCGTGACGCCACCTGTGGTTCCCGGTAATGAATACCGGCGCTGCTGCAGACTTCCGGGGGTGATGGGATGGTAGCTGGGATGTTTCTGCTCCCCACAGGCGGAGCGGACCCCCGGGGCAGGGTTGATGGAAGGAATGCAGGGCGTTGTAGCGTAGAAGGGATGATGGCGCAGTGGCAATAACCGACAGAGACAGTGGAGTGCAGTCATCCGATTTTACTCACAGTTCTTTTTAGGTTCCTCAGGTACACTGTACAGGTTACCACTTTCTGCGTCGCGCTGCGTTCACCAAGCAGGGGTTCAGAAGTCCCTCCGGCAATTCGAGAGTACTTATCAGGACCCCCTTTCTATATGTTCCTTTCTTCAACCGACTTTCCGCGCTGGGTCTCTCCCTCCTGCCCTGCGCCTCACAAACTGAGTCCCAAGATGGCGTCCTCGGATCCTTCAGGGTCACCTGGAGTTCCCTGCTCCTACACGGCTACCTTTCTTGGCTACTTGGATGCGAGTATGGCAACTGCACCATAAAAGTCAGAAGCCTCTGGTTTCCTAGCCGAGACTTGAAGTGACACGACTAGCCCAGGGATCGGTTCCCTTCATGCGGCCTGGTCCCTCTGACACTTGACAGATTAGAGCGTACGGGTGGCTTCCTGCTCCTTCCGTACCCCTGGGACTCCTTCAGTTACCGGTGCTTTCCTCCTCTGCTCCCCTCCTCTGCTCTCCTCTGCTGGGCCTCATTCACTAGGCCCACTCTGGAGCAGAGCTCCTGCAGATACTCTGCTCCTCTCACCAGACTCAGAACTCTCTCCCTTACTTACTAATTCTTCTCCTCACTAAGATGGATCCCCTATTTATACTCCTAACAAATGCTCCCCTAAACTCCTTCCTCCACCCACACCCACTACTTGGTTCCCCCTCACTCTGGTTCCCCCCCACTCCAGCCAGGGACAGGGCTCAGCAGAACACAGTGCATCTTGCCCTTCCAGCCGGCCTGGAGCAGTGTAGTCTTGGATGCAGGTGTTGGGGTCCCGGGCTGTACCCTTTCCTTACCAGAGAGTGAGGCATCACCAATTGTAGTACCTCTGTGGCGATTGAACCCTCAGGGACTCCACAATTGTACAGGAAAGTCAATGCAGGAAGGAGTTGAGGAGGTTGTCTAGTTTAGAAAACGTATAAGTCTGAGCTGCAAAAGAGGATCTCCTAAATGGAGAGAATTACTCACCCTGGAGTACTCAGACCTCCCTTGTATATTTTATTTATTTCTATAGGAACTGATATAGGGATTTATTTAACTGGTAGTGGCGCTGTTGGAAAACTGAACACTTGTTGCCAAGATCTACTCCAGATCACAGCTGATCATTGGGGTCTAAGCAGCAGTACTGTCTATGAACAGAATGGACTTCTAAAAAAAAATAATGGACACTCGTCTTAAAGAAAATTTAAAATATTTGGGGGCACAGAAAGTTATGAATAACTTTGCAAACCATCTTCATTCATATAAAAAAAACAAAAATGTCACGTAAGTGGCTTCCAAACCTCTGCTTTTCCCTAGTCTATTTGCCTGCTTTTAGCCGCATTGATATCAGAATGAATCCATTTGGAGTACAGATGATGGTAGTGATGGCTCAGCAGCGCCTGTGACCTCCTCTGAGTACTCTGCGTATCAGAACAATCCTCTGCAGCATCTTCTCCCCTGCAGCTGCTTCTCCCCAGAGTTAGTGACACAGATGGTGACCCAGCACTGCCATCATCTGTACTCCAAATGCATGCGTTCTGATATCAATGCAGCTAAAGGCCGACAAATAGCCTAGGGAAAAGCCATTTACTTTTATTTTTTTTACAGGTATGAAGACAAATTCCCTAATAAAGTGAGTTACAAAGTTTCATAATTTTTTATTCTGGAAAAAATTGTTTAAAAAAAAAGTTTTGTTACTTTTTAAACTGTTCTGCAATGTGCTATAAAACCAGAGTTCTATCTCTACATTGTTTCAGGTCTCCGTATTCAGTCACATGATGCAGAAATCTTGAATCGGACCATAGACACTAAGAGAGAGGAGAACAGAGGGATGATTATGGCTCGCACACTAGTGAAAGCAACGTGGGAACATCTGAATTTTCCTTTCATGCCTCCTACGTGGTGAATGTCAGCCGCAAGATGCTGTTCCCACTCATCCAGACACTCCGTACACATCATGTGTCGATACACAAACCTTTATTATGGAAGACCTGATTGATGTGCACCACAGGGCAGTAGGTACTTGTCCATTCCAAAAAATTAAGCACACGTTCTTCATCCCAGCCACCCACGTAGACACATGATGTGCTCACCGTGGGATTGTAGCAACAGAGTCTGAAGACACATCCCGGCAATCTGACATCGCAGGCAGCGTGAAGTAATGTGCAATGGGGAAACTGCTGAGTTGATGTAACATAAACTGTAGTCAAAGCAGAATGATAACCAGCCTGTGCCATAAGGAGCACGGAGAGGTCCTCCATAGCTGGGACTTCTAAGGGGTTTACCGGGGAGAGCTCATCAATATCATGTGACTGAACCAACCCATTAACTGCTTAACATTCAATGATGTGTCCACCTTTGCCTTTACCAGGGGCGCATCTAGGAGGTGCTGTAAGGCCGCTTGATACGGT
Organism: Phyllobates terribilis; assembly: GCF_046119375.1. Lineage (NCBI taxonomy): Eukaryota > Metazoa > Chordata > Amphibia > Anura > Dendrobatidae > Phyllobates > Phyllobates terribilis. The sequence goes on along the minus strand of NW_027362764.1, from coordinate 750,987,859 downwards.
GGTCCGAGGTGTCTCCCAGGTGGATGCATTTTGCCACCGCCTGGAGTGAGATTCAGCCGTTCTCTAAGCCGCCGGTCAAGCTGACAGCCGGCTCAGAGAAAGTGTAACACGCCAGGGCTCAATTTCAATTCATGTCAGGTGTGAGTACAATTGAAGCTCTTCCGGGTCATGGCGACGTCAGAAGAGTGATCACGTTGTAGATTCATGTGATACAATTGTATATGGAGCTGATCTGACATTACAATTGATCGCTGTACTTAGCTTGATGATGTATTTCTGTACTGATATTGATTCTGGTGATATATTCATGTACTGATGGTGGTTCTGGTGATGTATCCATGTATTGTTGGTGGTTATGGTGATGTATTCCTGTGCTGTTATTGGTTCTGATCCTATACACATATAACAATCCTTAACCTGTCAGATAAAGTGATACATGGCTATGTTAATAAAGTATTGTGACAAGTTAAGGGTTATTACAATTGTGTTTATGTTAAGAGCATTAAAGGGTTTGTTCAGGTTTGTGATGAAAGTCTGTGTCTCTCTATGGAACTGTATACTTCTGAATCCTCACAGTGCACGCACTGCTCACTGTTAGGATTCTCTGGTGCCAGTGGTGAGAGCGGTAAGTACGTGAATTGCATACATACGGCCACGTGCCAATTAGACATGCACTACCTTGTTCAAATTACTTGTATTGAGAATCTAGTTAGAATGTGGCCGGAAGTATGTAAATCATATATTTTCCGTCACATGACCACCCACTCTTTGCGCCAGCATGGAAGAATACTGACAGCATACACTGTACACGCTATGAGGATTCAGAATTCTACAGTCACATAAAGTGACTGCAGATTTTCATCACAAACCTGGACAACCCCTTTAATTATAGCATTAGGCACTGTAACATGCCCAATAATAGCAGGGTGTAATATACTCACTGTCAGGATTCAGCTCTGCTTGCCAGTTTGCCATTTTCATGCTTACAGTCTGTAGTTTCTCTTTCTGCTTCTCTCAATGAAGTTTCACTGAAATTCGGAGAAATATGGAGAGCAGCTATTCTGCACGTGACTATAAGGCCACAGCCCCACTATCAGTATTGGGTCAGTATATTACTCAGCCCGGACTTGTGTAAGTGTAATGTCACCCTTTCACTTATTTACTACCACCTCACTGATTATAAAGGACCCTTATTAATTATTTTTTATACCAGCAAAGGTAATTGATTAATCTATTTTTATTAATTCAATGTAACAAAAAGTAAAAATAAATATATTTTACTTCTCAAAAAACAAATACATATACAGGGTGGTCCAAAAGTAGGTGGACAGAAAGTCTAATAAAGTTATGAAGGTTATGGAACAGTCACAGGAGATAAGTATCTTGAAATTCTAATGAATCAAGTTGTTCCCCAGTTACAGCAACAGCCTAATTCAAATGACCTTTATTTCCAACAAGATGGGGCCCCTCCACATTATTCAAGAGTAGTCCGCGAGTATCTTGATGAAACATTTCCTAATAAATGGATTGGCCGAAGAGGCCCACTTGATTGGCCGGCTCGTTCACCAGACTTGACCCCAATGGATTTTTTCTTTTGGGGAGTACTCAAGGACAAAGTTTATAGTCGAAAACCAAAAAGTGTCAGTGATTGGAAAAATTACATAAGAGATGCATTTCAAGAAATTAATACCCAAAGAGACTTGTACAAAAAAGTTTGTCGAAGCGTAAGAGGCGACTTCAAAGCTGTGCAAATTGTAATGGAAAACAGTTTGAGCACCTGCGTTGATAAAATTTAAGGTCTTTTGTATTATTGTTCAGAATAAAATTTAATTGTCAATGTTAAGCTTGTGTTAGTAAATATAATTTTATATATAAATCAAAATAAATATTATTTTCTGTCCACCTACTTTAGGACCACCCTGTATATACAGTGGGGGAAATAAGTATTTGATCCCTTGCTGTTTTTGTAAGTTTGCCCACTGACAAAGACATGAACAGTCTATAATTTTAAGGGTAGGTTAATGTTAACATTGAGAGATAGAATATCCAAAAAAAATCAAGAAAATCACATTGTATACATTAGATTTTTTTTTTTTTGCATTTTGCAGTGAGAAATAAGTATTTGATCCCTCTGGCAAACAACACTTAATACTTGGTGGCAAAACCCTTGTTGGCAAGCACAGCAGTCAGACGTTTTTTGTAGTTGATGATGAGGGTTGTGCACATGTCAGGAGGAATTTTGGTCCACTCCCCTTTGCAGATCATCTGTAAATTATTAAGATTTTGAGGCTGTCGCTTGGCAACTCGGAGCTTCAACTCCCTCCATAAGTTTTCAATGGAATTAAGGTCTGGAGACTGGCTAGGCCACTCCATGACCTTAATGTGCTTCTTTTTGAGCCACTCCTTTGTTGCCTTTGCTGTATGTTTTGGGTCATTGTCTTGCTGGAAGACCCAGCCATGACCCATCTTCAATGCTCTTACTGAGGGAAGGAGGTGTTGGCCAAAATCTCACGATACATGACCCCATCCATCTTCCCTTTAGTATGGTGCAGTCGTCATGTCCCCTTTGCAGAAAAGCACTCCCAAAGTATAATGTTTCCTCCACCATGCTTCACGGTTGGGACGATATTCTTAGGGTTGTACTCATCCTTCTTCTTCCTCCAAACACAGCTAGTTGAGTTAATGCCAAAGAGCCCAATTTTTGTCTCATCTGACCACAGCACCTTCTCCCAATAACTCACAGAATCATCCAGGTGTTCATTGGCAAACTTCAGACGGGCCTGCACATGTGCTTTCTTGAGCAGGGGGACCTTGCGGGCATTGCGGGATTTTAAACCTTTAAGGCGTAATGTGTTACCAATGGTTTTCTTGGTGACTGTGGTCCCAGCTGCCTTGAGATCATTAACAAGTTCCTCCCGTGTAGTTTTAGGCTGATCTCTCCACTTCCTCATGAACAAGGATACCCCACGAGGTGAGATTTTGCATGGTGCCCCAGATCGATGTCGATTGACAGTCATTTTGTATTTCTTCCATTTTCTTACCATTGCACCAACAGTTGTCTCCTTCTCACCCAGCGTCTTACTTATGGTTTTGTAGCCCATTCCAGCTTTGTTTAGGTCTATGGTCTTGTCCCTGACATCCTTAGAAAGCTATTTGGTCTTGCCCATGTTGTAGAGGTTAGAGTCTGACTGATTAATTGAGTCTGTGAACAGGAGTCTTTTATACAGGTGACTATGTAAGACAGCTGTCTTTAATGCAGGTAACGAGTTGATTAGGAGCGTCTAACTGGTCTGTAGGAGCCAAAACTCATAATGGTTTGTAGGGGATCAAATACTTATTTCTCACTGCAAAATGCAAATAAATTTATCTAATTTATACAATGTGATTTTCTTGATTTTTGTTTGGGATATTCTATCTCTTAATGTTAAAATTAACCTACCCTTAAAATTATAGACTGTTCATGTCTTTGTCAGTGGGCAAACTTACAAAAACAGAAAGGGATCAAATACTTATTTCCCCACTGTATATATATATATATATATATATATATATATATATATATACAGTACAGACCAAAAGTTTGGACACACCTTCTCATTTTAAGATTTTTCTGTATTTTCATGACTTTGAAAATTGTACATTCACACTGAAGGCATCAAAACTATGAATTAACACATGTGGAATTATCTACTTAACAAAAAAGTGTGAAACAACTGAAAATATGTCTAATATTCTAGGTTCTTCAAAGTAGCCACCTTCTGCTTTGATGACTGCTTTGCACACTCTTGCATTCTCTTGATGAGCTTCAAGAGGTAGTCACCGGAAATGGTCTTCCAACAATCTTGAAGGAGTTCCCAGAGATGCTTAGCACTTGTTGGCCCTTTTGCCTTCACTCTGCGGTCCAGCTCACCCAAACCATCTCGATTGGGTTCAGGTCTGGTGACTGTGGAGGCCAGGTCATCTTGCATAGCACCCCATCACTCTCCCTCTTGGTCAAATAGCCCTTACACAGCCTGGAGGTGTGTTTGGGGTCATTATCCTGTTGAAAAATAAATGATGGTCCAACTAAACGCAAACCGGATGGAATAGCATGCCGCTGCAAGATGCTGTGTTAGCCATGCTGGTTCAGTATGCCTTCAATTTTGAATAAATCCCCAATAGTGTCACCAGCAAAGCACCCCCACACCATCACACCTCCTCCTCCATGCTTCACGGTGGGAACCAGCCATGTAGAGTCCATCAGTTCACCTTTTCTGCGTCGCACAAAGACACGGTGGTTGGAACCAATGATCTCAAATATGGACTCATCAGACCAAAGCACAGATTTCCACTGGTCTAATGACCATTCCTTGTGTTCTTTAGCCCAAACAAGTCTCTTCTGCATGTTGCCTGTCCTTAGCAGTGGTTTCCTGGCAGCTATTTTACCATGAAGGCCTGCTGCACAAAGTCTCCTCTTAACAGTTGTTGAAGAAATGTGTCTGCTGCTAGAACTCTGTGTGGCATTGACCTGGTCTCTAATCTGAGCTGCTGTTAACCTGCGATTTCTGAGGATGGTGACTCGGATAAAGTTATCCTCGGAAGCAGAGGTGACTCTTGGTCTTCCTTTCCTGGGGCGGTCCTCATGTGAGCCAGTTTCTTTGTAGCGCTTGATGGTTTTTGCATCTGCACTTGGGGACACTTTCAAAGTTTTCCCAATTTTTCACACTGACTGACCTTCATTTCTTAAAGTAATGATGGCCACTCGTTTTTCTTTACTTAGCTGCTTTTTTCTTGCCATAATACAAATTCTAACAGTCTATTCAGTAGGACTATCAGCTGTGTATCCACCTGACTTCTGCACAACACAACTGATGGTCCCAACCCCATTTAGAAGGCAAGAAATGCCACTTATTAAACCTGACAGGGCACACCTGTGAAGTGAAAACCATTTCCGGTGACTACCTCTTGAAGCTCATCAAGAGAATGCCAAGAGTGTGCAAAGCAGTCATCAAAGCAAAAGGTGGCTACTTTGAAGAACCTAGAATATAAGACATATTTTCAGTTGTTTCACACTTTTTTGTTAAGTATATAATTCCACATGTGTTAATTCATAGTTTTGATGCCTTCAGTGTGAATGTACAATTTTCATAGTCATGAAAATACAGAAAAATCTTTAAATGAGAAGGTGTGTCCAAACTTTTGGTCTGTACTGTATATAAAAAAAATCTATAAAAATCTATATCTATATATAAAATCGTCTTATCCCGTCTGTCTGTCTGTCTGTCTGTGTGTCTGTCTGTCCAGGAAATCCCGCGTCGCTCATTGGTCCGGCAGTGGCCAATCAGCGCCGGGGGATTTCTAAAAAAAGATGGCGGCCGTTAGCGGCTCATCTGTGGGACGGAGCTCAGCGGCGATGCAGCCGGGAGATGACCGGCGCGAGGCGCTCATCTCCCGGCCGGCAACAGCAGAAGGAACCCGACCGCTGGACCCATCTGCGGGACGGAGATGCAGCCGGGAGATGAGCGGCGCGAGGCGCTCATCTCCCGGCCGGTAGCAGCGGAAGGACCGCCGGCGCCGCTGACCTCCATGCGGAAGGGAGGACCGGGGAGCGGCGCTACGGGTCGGGATACTTCTGCTGCGAGCGCCCGCTATGTCCCGGGTTCTCGCAGCGGAAGTATCCGCACAGGCAGCGCCGCTCCCCGGTCCTCACCAAGACGATTCGATGATTGGTTGCGGTCTTCGGAACCGACCAATCACTGATCTTAGCGCAAAACTTAAACACTATTGTGCTGATTGGTCGCCGACGCTGCCCGCGACCAATCACCGATTTGGGTGCCAAATTTAAATATCGGCCGCGACCAATCACCACAGCGGTGTTTAAATGTGGAGCCAAGATCGGCGATTGGTCGCGGCCGATATTTAAATTTGGCGCCCAAATCGGTGATTGGTCGCGGGTGATATTTAAATTTGGCGCCCAAATCGGTGATTCGTCGCGGTCAGCGTCCGCGACCAATCAGCACAATAGTGTTTAACTTTGGCGCCAAGATCAGTCATTGGTCGTGGGCCAAGACAGCGACCAATCACCGATTTGTGCGGCAATTTTAAATAGCGTCCGCGACCAATTGGATGTCAGCGCCGCTGCCTGTCCGGATACTTCCGCTGCAAGAACCAGGGACATGAGCGGGCGCTCACAGCAGAAGTATCCCGACCCGCAGCGCCGCTCCCCGGTCCTCCCTTCACACCCTAGCCACTGATGTCCCCACAGTATCCGCATGGTGTTACAAAGGTCCGGACACTTGTGTTAAAAATCGCTGATTGGTCGCTGGCGCTGCCCGCGACCAATCACCTATTTGGGCACCAAATTGAAATATCGGCCGCGACCAATCAGCACAGCGGTGTTTAAATGTGGAGCCAAGATCGGTGATTGGTCGCGGACGATATTTAAATTTGGCGCCCGAATCGGTGATTGGTCGCGGGCAGCGTCCGCGACCAATCAGCACAGTAGTGTTTAACTTTAGCCGCAAGATCAGTGATTGGTCGCGGGCCAAGTCCGCGACCAATCAACGATTTGTGCGGCACATTTAAATAGCGGCCGCGACCAATTGGACCCGCAGCGCCGCTCCCTGGTCCTCCCTTCACGCCCTAGCCGCATGGATGTCAGCGCCGCTGCCTGTGCGGATACTTCCGCTCCGAGAACCCGGGACATGAGCGGGCGCTCGCAGCAGAAGTATCCCGACCCGCAGCGCCGCTCCCCGGTCCTCCCTTCACACCCTAGCCACTGATGTCCCCACAGTATCCGCATGGTGTTACAAAGGTCCGGACATTTGTGTTAAAAATCGCTGATTGGTCGCTGGCGCTGCCCGCGACCAATCACCTATTTGGGCACCAAATTGAAATATCGGCCGCGACCAATCAGCACACCGGTGTTTAAATGTGGAGCCAAGATCGGTGATTGGTCGCGGCCGATATTTAAATTTGGCGCCCGAATCGGTGATTGGTCGCGGGCAGCGTCCGCGACCAATCAGCACAGTAGTGTTTAACTTTAGCCGCAAGATCAGTGATTGGTCGCGGGCCAAGTCCGCGACCAATCAACGATTTGTGCGGCACATTTAAATAGCGGCCGCGACCAATTGGACCCGCAGCGCCGCTCCCCGGTCCTCCCTTCACGCCCTAGCCGCATGGATGTCAGCGCCGCTGCTTGTGCGGATACTTACGCTCCGAGAACCCGGGACTAGTGTTGAGCCACCCCCGTAGTGTTCGAGTTCGGTTCGGTTCGTCGAACACTCGTGTGTTCGCCGAACTGTTCGTCGAACTGTTCGTCGAACACCTTCGAAGACCGTTAAAACCAATGGCAGGCAAACAAAAACACATAGAAACACATAGAAAACACCTTCAAAGGTGTCCAAAAGCTGACAAACTGCTCTGAAGACACAACTAACACATGGAAAAGTGACAAGTACATATAGTCATGCGAAAAGAAAAGAGGTGGAGGAGTAAAAGGAGGGGGAGACACAGATATAGGCATGTCATGCCCTTCTAAAATCCAAAAAGTGAGAAGCCGACACGTTCAGTCCGCTCCTGCCCGTGCCACCTCCGTGTCGCCGGTTTTGTGCCAGAGCCGCGGTGAACCCTGATGGCCAGCCCCCCTCTCCCAATACTGGTGCCTGTCCGCTGGTGGGTCGAGCGAGCCCCCCTGTGGTGGAGGCAGCTCTAAGCTTTTTAATTTAAATTGTCTCTCTAATTTGAATGAATACACTTTAAATCCATTTACAAGGATCTATTGGAGGGCAAGTCTCATGCCAGCAGCCGCGTAATTCCAGCTCCAGTAGCGTCCACTAAAGCTGCTGCAGTTAAAAAGCTTTTATAAGGATCGAGCTCGGCTGTCCACCGCAAGGCATCCTACTGCCAGTCCCAGCCCCTATGCCTTGGGGTGCCTCCTGATGCTCTTCACTGAGTATCCCGTGGTCCCGAAGCATTTCCTTTGAAAAAATTAAGTGTCAAAACTACAGGTGGTGTAGCTTGCTTAACAGCCGGGATAATCCACTGACTAGCAGACACTGCTACTAGGCACAAAGTATTTCCTGGGCTAGATGCAGTTAAAAATTTGTAATTAGATACTCTCGTTGGATGCTGAGAAAGCATTCCATAGAGTCTCCTGGCACGCCATATATGATTCTCTTAAAAAGCTTGGGGTAGGGGTCTAGGGGACCCTTTTATAGCCAAAATCACGGCCCTGTATCGCAATACGTCACCTAGGCTGAAGATAAATGGAACTGTATTACCCTGAGGGCTCGGTTGCTACAGAGGTATTGCACCTCACCCAGAGGTGTGATATCTCACTCTCAGGTAAGGATGGAGTGTGGATTAGGACCCGACACCTGCATGCATTACACCACATTGCCATGGGGCAGGGCGACCAATATGCCCCTGAGATGGGCACGACAGTCCCTGTCCCTGGCTGGAGTGGGGGGAGGGAACACTGAGGAAGGGGAACCCTGTAGTGCAGGAGCAGGGAGGAAGCAGTTCGTGGGTGCATTGAGAAGGGAGTATAAAAGGTGGGCACCATCTTAGTTCAGTGCAGAGAAGTCTGAGCAGAAGTGGCAGGGAGCAGGGGCTCTGCATGAGCTCTGCTCCGGAGGCGGGCCTAGTAACAGAGGCCCAGGCCTGGAAGAGGGAGAAGGAAGGAAGAGGAGCGGAGAAGGCTCCAGGAACGAGGAACGAAGGGATCCCAGGGGTGCGGACGGGCGAGTCGCCACCGCACGCCCGAATCCACCTGCGTGGAGGGGTCAGGCCAAAGGGGGAGACCGGTCCCTGAAACTAGTGGAGGCAGGAAACGACCCTCAGCTAGAAACAGGAGGCTGTGACATTTTATGTGGCGCAGCCCCTCGCTACACCCGCTAGGAAGGCACCACATAGGGTCAGGGAAACTGGCGCCAAGTTTACCAAGAGGAGGCCCGAGGCAGCCGGACAGAAGGGTTGGTAAGAAAGGCCAGACAAAGGACACACAAAGGGGGTCCTGTGAAGTGCTCCAAAGTTATCTGGGAGTTGTCTGAGCCCCTCACCTGGTGAGCACAGTACGACGTGGGCAGCCGTTACCTGCAGACGTGGTCTGGATAATAAGAACTGTGAGTAAAGGCCCTGGACTGCATCACTGACTCCGTGTCGTTACTGCTGCTGCCCTGCACCATCACCCCCATCCTCCGCATACACTGCCCTGAGGCTATACTCCTCCCGTGGGGAGTTATGCTACGCTCTGCTGCACCCACAACACCAGCCTCAGCGGTCTGCCCTGGAGCGGCGGTTCACTCTGACCGCAATCCACGGGTGGCGTAGTCGGACATGTAAACATCAAAACCACATAAATAGTTCCGCCACTGGTTTGACCGCCCTGAGCCACGGAACCGGGTCGCCGCCACGGAGACTACAACCACCAGCATCCACCAAAAAGGGTCCGGCTCCGGGTGTCCCAAGGCCCAGGGGGCGCGTCAGAACATTTTCATCACCTTTCACAATCACCAATGGGACAAGGCAGGGATGTTCTCTGTCCCCTCTCTTATACATCCTAGTGACGGAGCACCTGCTCTCATCAATTCGCCATAACCCCAATATTAGGTGGATTGAGGTGGGAGGCACCGAGTACAAGTGCTCTCTCTTTGCTGATGATGTCCTAGTATATATCACTCAATCACATATATCCATCCCTGCTGTTATGGCTGAAATAGATCACTTTGTTACATGGTCAAATTTTAAAATCAATGCAGCGAAGTCTGAGGCCCTCGATGTCTCCCTCCCCAAATCCATATAGGATTCCATCCAGTCCAACTTTCCCTTTGCCTGACCCTCACAGGGTATCAAATACTTAGGAATTCCTATTCATAGAGACCTCTCCCATCTATGTTATCTTAATTTTGGGCCCTTTATTGAACAACTCCAAACAGACCACGGTTGGCAAGTTAGAACTGTAAGATTCACTACGTGAACCACTGGTGTTTTGTGGAAAAGCACATGTACACTGTGTTCCAAATTATTATGCAAAAAGTGTTTAGGAGTGATAAGGGAAGAATTTGTTTGTTTGTCAGTTAAACTCATTGATGATGATGTGTGTCAGGGCTCTTTATATCACTGTAAGCTATTGCAGACACCTGTGCTAATTAGTTTGGCAGGTGTGTCCAATGAAAGGCAAGACTAATTAAGAAGGCTGTCTCACATTATTAAGCAGCCTACATTTTCTGCCAAAATGGGAAAGAAAAAGGATGTGTCGGCTGCTGAGAAGCAACAAATTGTGGAGTGTTTAGGTCAAGGCATGACTACAATCAACATTGTGCGATGATCAGGATGAAGTGTCTTGGCAATCAAGAAGTATGTAGCTGATTCACAGTACACACGTGTGCGTGCTGATAAGGGCAAATTGAGGACTCTTTCCTACAGGCAATTACGTCAGGTTAAAAGAGCAGCGGCAAAAAAGCCTTGTCATAGCAGCAGACAAGTTTTTGAAGCTGCTGGTGCCTCCAACGTCCCCCGAACAACAAGATGCAGGGTCCTTCAGAGGTTTGCAGCTGTGCATACGCCATCCTGTCGACCTCCTCTATCCACTTCACACAAGCAGAAACGGCTCCAGTGGGCCAAACATTACATGAAGACTGATTTCAAAACAGTTTTGTTCACGGATGAGTGCCGTGCAGCGCTCGATGGTCCAGATGGATGGAGTGGAGGATGGCTGGTTGATGGACACCCCACGCAAACACGGCTACAGCGCCAACAAGGAGGAGGTGGAGTAATGTTTTGGGCTGGAATCATGGGGAGAGAGATTGTTGGCCCCTTTAGGATCCCTGAAGGCGCTAAAGATGAACTCCATAATGTATGTGGATTTTCTCAAACAGCACTTCCTGCCATGGTTCAAGAAGAAGAACCGTGTATTTCACAGCAAGATCATTTTTTTGCATGATAATGCACCATCTCATGCTGCACATAAAACATCTGCATCTCTGGCTGATATGGGCATAAAAGGGGACAAACTTATGGTGTGACCCCCATGCTCCCCTGACCTCTACCCCATTAAGAACCTCTGGAGCATCATCAAAAGGAGTGTCTATGATGGCGGGAGGCAGTTCACATCTAAGCAACAGCTCTGGGAGGGTATTCTGTCCTCATGCAAAACAATTGAAGCAGAAACCATCCAAAACCTGACAAATTCAATGGACGAGAGAGTTCAGAAGCTCCTTTCGAACAAGGGGTCCTATGTGAAAATGTAACATCACCTAGAATAAAGTTTTGAGTTGAAAACTGTTTGATTTCAGTTTCTAATAACCTGCTAATGCTTATAATTTCAAAAATGACAATTTTTTTGGTCTTTATTAAAATGAAAAGGTTGATCGAAAAGTTTGGGGGATCTAAGAGTGTGGCAACCCAGTAGTCATGATTACTTCGAATTCTGACAATATGAGGGTGATGTTACAGGTAGCGCAGCAAGAAGGCACTTATGTGTCTTGCGCATCTTGGAGCCCCAAAATTATTTTCCGGGCTAGATGCAGCTAAAAATTATTATTAATTTTAAATCTGGTGGAGCTTAGTATAGATGGCCTAATAGGATCAGTGCTGCACACTGCTACAAAGCCCAAATTATTTTCCAGTCAAGATACAGATAAACATGATTAGTAATTTGAAAGCTTAAAACGGTTGGTAGGGTGATTTTAACCAATCATCAAGCTTTTACTCTCCCCAGGATGACACAGGGGTAGAAAAGTCGTTTCGGATCCATGATTTGTTCATCTTTATGAACGTGAGTCTGTCTACATTATCAGTGGAGAGCCGCGTGCGCTTATCTGTCAGCACACCACCAGCAGTGCTGAACACACGTTCAGACAGAACGCTGGCTGCGGGGCATGACAAGATCTCCAAGGCGTAAGTTGCTAGCTCCGGCCATTTATCCAGATTGGAAGCCCAAAAAGAGCAAGGGTCCAGTGACACAGTCATGGCTTCAATGTTTACTTGGAGATACTCCTGTACCATCGTCTCTAGGCGTTGACTATGTGTCAGACTTCTTGTCTCCTGTGGCCTTGCAAAGGATGGGCTAAAAAAGTGGTGAAATGATTCCGCAAAATTGATGTTACCAGCAGATACGGTGGTTCTGTTACGGTTTGAGTGCTGAACACTTGACGGTCCCACGGTTGGCAAGTTGGAACTGTGAGATTCACTACGTGCACCACTGGTGTTTTGTGGAAAAGCACATGTAAGATTCTGCAACAGTCTCTGTTGATACTCCTGCATGCGTGCATCCCTTTCTATGGCAGGAATAATTTCTGCAAATTTACTTTTGTACCGGGGATCTAACAGTGTGGCAACCCAGTAGTCAGGATTATTTCTAATTCTCACAATTCGAGGGTCATGTTGCAGGTAGTGCAGCAAGAAGGCACTCATGTGTGTCCAGGAGCACCAAGTCCCTGTTGTGTTGGTGGCGAGGTAACAATCATGCTTCCTTCCTCTGTCCTCTCCCCCCAACCTCGCACAACAGAAATGTGATCAAGGTCTCCCTCATCTGATGAGTCTTCCATCAGTTCGTCCTCCACTTCTTCCTGGGCTCCTGCACCTTCCTCACTAGTTTGGCTGCTACCATGCGCCCTGGTAAAACCATCTCCCCCACCCTCACATGCCTGCCGCCTTGGTGCTGCCGACCGTCTGGACATTGCAGATGTTAGCCCTTCCGCATACAACTCCTCCTCCTCTACTTCCTCCACCTCCTCTTGTGCCACCACCTGACTCCGAATTCTGTTTAACATGTGCTCCAGCATGTAAATCACCGGAATAGTCATGCTGATAATGGCATCGTCAGCACTAAACATCTTCGTCGCCATTTCAAAACTGTGCAGAAGGGTGCATAGGTCCCTGATCTGAGACCACTCCTCCAGCGTGATTTGCCCCACCTCCGGATCTCGTTGGCCCAGGCTATACGTCAGAACGTATTGCACCAGGGCTTGTCGGTGCTGCCACAGTCGCTGCAACATGTGCAGAGTTGAATTCCACCGGGTAGGCACATCGCATTTTATCCGGTGAAGTGGCAGGCCCAACGACTTCTGTAGAGATGTAAGTCGCTGAGCTGCGGGATGCGAACGGCGGAAGTGAGCACACAGCGACCGTGCCCTCTGCAGAAGGCCATCTAGTCTGGGATAGTGGGCTAAAAATTGCTGGACAACCAGGTTCAACACGTGAGCCATACAAGGCCCCGGCGAAGGGCCGCACCCAGGTTTGCAGCATTGTCGCACACGGCCTTCCCTGGTTTCAGGTCCAGTGGAGACAACCATTCATGAAATTGGTTCTCCAGAGCTGACCACAACTCCTCAGCTGTGTGACTCACATTTCCCAGACATTTCAAAGTAAAAACCGCCTGATGACGTTGAGCCCTACTGCCAGCATAGTAAGGAGGTGTGCAGGACCCCTTCTGCGCAGTTAGAAAGCTTGTGGCATGACCAGACAGGCTTTGGGTGCAGGTGGTGCAGGTGGAAGACCGAGAGGAGGTTGAAGAGGCAGAAGCAGTGGAGGAACTTTGACATAAAGAGGATTGACGCACAACTCGTGGGGACGGCAAGACTTGGACAGCAGCCCCTTGTCCTGCTGTCACCATAGTTACCCAGTGCCCAGTCAGCGACATGTAATGCCCCTGTCCATGCCTACTCATCCAAGTGTCTGTGGTGAAATGCACCCTGTCACACACAGAGTTTCTCAAAGAAGCGGTGATGTTGTGGAGCGCAGGCACACCTTTCTTTGAGAAGTAGTGCCGACTGGGCATCTGGTACTGGGGCACTGCGACGGACATAAGGTCTCGAAAAATCCTCTGTGTCCACCACGCGGAAAGCCAGCATTTCTGTAGCCAAGAGCTTGCAGATGGTGAAATTCAACCTCCTAGCTTTCTCATGGCTAGGAGGAAATTGTCTTTTACTTGTCCACATCTGAGGTACCGAGGGCTGGCTATTGTGCTTAGACGGGGTTGATAAGGGTGTCCCCGGCAAACTGCCGGTCTGTGAGGAAGATGCAGGCGGACATGTTAGGTTGCCTTGATCCAAAGATGGTGCTATCGATGTCGGACAGCGCTCAACACCAGCTGGTGTTACCACCTCCAAAGAAAATGATGACCTGCCAATCACGCTGGCTGTTGCGGGTAAAGAGGTGGCAGGTCTGCGCCCCAAAACAGGTGTGACTGCTGTCCCCCCAGTCACAGAGGATGAAGAGGCCGCGGATGCACAAGATATGGCAGACGGTGGTTGGCTAGGCCGCATTGTAGCACACTCAGCTTCCCACTGCAACTTATGCTTCATGTCCATGTGCCGGTTCATGCATGAAGTACTCAAACTATGTATTTTTTGGCCTCTACTTAGCTTTTGCTGACAAATGTTACAGATAACACGAGTTGGGTCATCTTTATCGATCTGAAAAAATGCCCAGGCTATGCAAGGCTTAGCACCCATGCGACCTGAAGAGCCACCACGACTTGTGGTGAGAGGCAGAGTTGTGTTTGAGGATGCAGTTGTTGACGTGCTTCCAGTACTACGTCTCTGTCCAGGAAGGCGCAACCTGACCTCGTCGTCACTAGCATCTTCCTCCACCTCCTCTGCTGACCTCATCTCTTGGCTGACTGTGGGTTGACAGTAAGTGGGATCTCCAACCTCATCATCATCACCCTGTGCGTTATCACACCCGTCGTCCTCAGAGCCAACCTGTTCCTGCCCTGACAAAAAACTAACGTTGTCGCTCCAATCAGGTATTTGAGTCTCATCATCGTCTTCCTCATTGTCTCCACCAACAGGAGTTACAGTTTGGGAATGAGGGTCTACATTATGGTCAGAACCTTCTGCGTCTGGTTCTGGATCCGACTCATAAAGATTCTGGGCATCAGTGCAGATCATTTCCTCATCTGGATTCACAGAAGCGCTGGAGTCGACCTCTGATTCCCAGGCTATAGTATGAGTAAACAGCTCTGCAGACTCAACCATCTGTTCTACCTCATACTCAGACGGGCAGCTGGAGATTTGGGAGCTGTGAGGAAGCAAGTGCGATTGGGGTGACACCTTTGAGGACTGGAGTATTTGTGATGTTGAAGTTGATGTGGAGGAGAGCCCACTTAAAGGAGCACTTGATATCCGTTTAAGCACCTGCTGTTTTTGTGCCTCATCTGGAATTTGTAGCGATTGGCGTGGCCGTAAGAAAGGGATCTTATCACATTGTCCGCTAAAAGAAGTAGACATTTTAGTTTGGCTGGAAGATGGTCTTTCTTCTGCAGATGTTACTGTTGCTTTAACACCTACCCCACGGACACAACCTTTTTTCCCCTTCCCAACACGCCTATTCCCCTTTCCACCAGCAGCAGGCCTTTTTCCACTCATTTTGGTGGTTAACTAATTCACAACTCTGGAGTTGTTTGCACAAAAAAACAATGGATGGGAACCGAGCAGAGCTATTGGCTGGGTTAGATGCAGAAAAAAATTATATTCAATTTGCAACCTGATGGAGGTCAGTATAGATGGACTAATAGAACAAGTCCCACACAGAGCTAGAAGCCCAAATATTTTTTCAGAGGTAGATGCAGAAAAAAATATATTCAGTTTGCAACCTGATGGAGGTCAGTATAGATGGACTAATAGAGAAAGTCCCACACACTGCTAGAAGGCCAAATATTTTTTCAGAGCTAGATGCAGAAAATAATTATATTCAGTTTGCAACCTGATGGAGGTCTGTATAGATGGATTAATAGAGAAAGTCCCACACACAGCTAGAAGCCCAATATTTTTTCAGAGCTAGATGCAGAAAAAAATTATATTCAGTTTGCAACCTGATGGAGGTCTGTATAGATGGATTAATAGAACAAGTCCCACACACAGCTAGAAGCCCAATATTTTTTCAGAGCTAGATGCAGAAAAAAATTATATTCAGTTTGCAACCTGATGGAGGTCTGTATAGATGGATTAATAGAACAAGTCCCACACACCGCTAGAAGCCCAATATTTTTTCAGAGCTAGATGCAGAAACAAATTATATTCAATTTGCAACCTGATGGAGGTCAGTATAGATGGACTAATAGAGAAAGTCCCACACACTGCTAGAAGGCCAAATATTTTTTCAGAGCTAGATGCAGAAAAAATTATATTCAGTTTGCAACCTGATGGAGGTCTGTATAGATGGATTAATAGAACAAGTCCCACACACAGCTAGAAGCCCAATATTTTTTCAGAGCTAGATGCAGAAAAAAATTATATTCACTTTGCAACCTGATGGAGGTCTGTATAGATGGATTAATAGAACAAGTCCCACACACAGCTAGAAGCCCAATATTTTTTCAGAGGTAGATGCAGAAAAAAATATATTCAGTTTGCAACCTGATGGAGGTCAGTATATATGGACTAATACAACAAGTCCCACACACAGCTAGAAGCCCAATATTTTTTCAGAGCTAGATGCAGAAAAAAATTATATTCAATTTGCAACCTGATGGAGGTCAGTATAGATGGAGTAATAGAACAAGTCCCACACACAGCTAGAAGCCCAAATATTTTTTCAGAGCTAGATGCAGATAAAAAATATTTTTAATTTGCAACCTGATGGAGGTCAGTATAGATGGACTAATAGAGAAAGTCCCACACACTGCTAGAAGGCCAAATATTTTTTCAGAGCTAGATGCAGACAAAAAATTATTTTGAATTTGCAGCGTGATGGAGGTCAGTATAGATGGACTAATAGAACAAGTCCCACACACAGCAAGAAGACCAAATATTTTTTCAGAGGTAGATGCAGATAAAAATTATTTTTAATTTGCAACCTGATGGAGGTCAGTATAGATGGACTAATAGAGAAAGTCCAACACACTGCTAGAAGGCCAAATATTTTTTCAGAGCTAGATGCAGAAAAAAATTATATTCAGTTTGCAACCTGATGACCTGATGGAGGTCTGTATAGATGGATTAATAGAACAAGTCCCACACACAGCTAGAAGCCCAATATTTTTTCAGAGGTAGATGCAGAAAAAAATATATTCAGTTTGCAACCTGATGGAAGTCAGTATAGATGGACTAATACAACAAGTCCCACACATAGCTAGAAGCCCAATACTTTTTCAGAGCTAGATGCATAAAAAATTATATTCAATTTGCAACCTGATGGAGGTCAGTATAGATGGAGTAATAGAACAAGTCCCACACACAGCTAGAAGCCCAAATATTTTTGCAGACCTAGATGCAGATAAAAATTATTTTTAATTTGCAACCTGATGGAGGTCAGCATAGATGGACTAATAGAGAAAGTCCCACACACTGCTAGAAGGCCAAATATTTTTTCAGAGCTAGATGCAGACAAAAAATTATTTTGAATTTGCAGCGTGATGGAGGTCAGTATAGATGGACTAATAGAACAAGTCCCACACACAGCTAGAAGCCCAATATTTTTTCAGAGGTAGATGCAGAAAAAAATATATTCAGTTTGCAACCTGATGGAGGTCAGTATAGATGGAGTAATAGAACAAGTCCCACATACAGCTAGAAGCCCAATATTTTTTCAGAGGTAGATGCAGAAAAAAATATATTCAGTTTGCAACCTGATGGAGGTCAGTATAGATGGACTAATACAACAAGTCCCACACACAGCTAGAAGCTCAATATTTTTTCAGAGCTAGATGCAGAAAAAAATTATATTCAATTTGCAACCTGATGGAGGTCAGTATAGATGGAGTAATAGAACAAGTCCCACACACAGCTAGAAGCCCAAATATTTTTTCAGAGGTAGATGCAGAAAAAAATTATATTCAGTTTGCAACCTGATGGAGGTCTGTATAGATGGATTAATAGAACAAGTCCCACACACAGCTACAAGCCCAATATTTTTTCAGAGGTAGATGCAGAAAAAAATATATTCAGTTTGCAACCTGATGGAGGTCAGTATAGATGGACTAATAGAATGATGCTATGCCCAAAAGATTTTACTTCACTAGGTGCAGTAAAAAAATTGGTATTCTATACACAGGTGGTATATCTTGCAACACAGATAGGCTACTCCACTGACTAACACACTCTGCAATAGGCCAAAAAGGATTAGCTTTGCTAGATTCAGCCAAATGCTGTGAAAAAAACTTGCACAGCACTGGCACAGACCTGCCTGGCAAAAACTGATAGGAACTGATGTAACCTAGTCCTGAAAAGGACTGCAATTACAATTAGTCTTTACTCCCACAACCTATCTATTTAAGAGCACAGACCTGCCTGATAAAAGTCGTAGGAAATGCTGTAACCTAGTCCTTAAAAGGACTGCAATCACAACTATTCCCTACTCCCAAGCTATCTGTAGATTTGTGCGAAAATTGGCTTGAAATTAACAAGGTATAGCGCACACAGGAACAGCGGTGCCGTCTAACACGCAGCTGCAGCAGTGAGAAAATGGTGGCGACGGGGAAAATGGCTTGGTCTTATAGGGCAAGGACATGTGACATACACTGCCAATGACACATGCCCTTGCTTGTGTGAAAAAAAGCACTTCGCTCCGTGTGTGCGCTGCTGATAGGCTGACAGACTGCACCTCCCCACTGTAAATGCGGGAAAGAGAAAAAAAAATGGAGATCTTCATTATTCCTGCAGAGATCCATCCCCTGCCCCTCCCCCCACCCCGCTGTACACTCAAACTGCGTATTAACATTAATTTTCATCATTACTGAGAAAAAATCCAGTTATGATTTTGGTGCACGAACAGTTGTCGAACATAACCTCGAACAGCCGAATTTTTCTCAAATTGTTCGTGTTCGCCGAACGGCTCGAACACCGCCCAAAACAGCTCGAATTTGAGATTGGCGAACAGTTCGAGTAGAACAACGCTCATCTCTACCCGGGACATGAGCGGGCGCTCGCAGCAGAAGTATCCCGACCCGCAGCGCCGCTCCCCAGTCCTCCCTTCACACCCTAGCCGCTGATGTCCCCACAGTATCTGCATGGTGTTACAAAGGTGCGGACATTTGTGTTAAAAAACGCTGATTGGTCGCTGGCGCTGCCCGCAGCCAATCACCGATTTCGCCGCCAAATTTAAATATCGGCCGCGACCAATCACCGATCTTGGCTCCACATTTAAACACCGCTGTACTGATTGGTCGCGGTCGCTATTTAAATGTGCCGCCCAAATCGGTGATTGGTCGCGCACATCGTCGGCGACCAATCAGCACAGCGGTGTTTAACTTTAGCGCCAAGATCACTGATTGGTCGCGTGCGGAGAGCGCGACCAATCAGCGAATCGTATTGGTGAGCGGGGAGCGGAATCGTATTAGTGAGGACCGGGGAGCGCCGCTGCCTGTGCGGCTACTTCCACTCCGAGAAGCCGGGAGATGAGCGACTGCTCGCAGCAGAAGTATCCGGACCCGCAGCGCCGCTCCCCGGTCCTCCCTTCACACCCTAGCCGCTGATGTCCCCACAGTATCCGCATGGTGTTACAAAGGTCCGGACATTTGTGTTAAAAATCGCTGATTGCCCGCTGGCGCTGCCAGCGACCAATCACCGATTTGGGCGCCAAATTCAAATATCGGCCGCGACCAATCAGCACAGCGGTGTTTAAATGTGGAGCCAAGATCGGTGATTGGTCGCGGCCGATATTTAAATTTGGCGCCCAAATCGGTGATTGGTCGCGGGCAGCGCCAGCGACCAATCAGCGATTTTTCACACAAATGTCCGGACCTTTGTAACACTATGTGGATACTGTGGAGCTCTGCTCATTGGTAGCGGACGCCAGACGCGTCCAATCAGCGAGATTGGCGCCAAATTTAAACAACGCTCTGCTGATTGATCGCGGTCGCTGGCCGAGATCAATCAGCAGTATTGGTGCAAAATTTAAACCCCACTCTGCTGATTGGTCGCGGTCGCCGGCCGCGACCAATCAGCAGTATTGGCGCCAAATTTAAACCTCACTCTGCTGATTGGTCGCGGCCGTCAGCCGCGAACAATCAGCGAGATTGGCGCCAAATTTAAACAACGCTCTGCTGATTGGTCGCCGGCCGCGACTAATCAGCGATTTTGGTGCCAAATTTAAACACGCTCTCCATTCCTCACTAACACGGCTCGCTGATTGGTCGCGGCCGCCGCCCGTGACCAATCAGCGATTTTGGCGGCAAATTTAAACACCGCTCTGCTGATTGGTCGCGGCCGCCATCCGCGACCAATCAGCCAGACTGGCGCCAAATTTAAACAACGCTCTGCTGATTGGTCGAGGCCGGCGACCGCGACCAATCAGCAGAGCGATGCAGAGCGGGGTTTAAATTTGGCCCCAAAGTCGCTGATTAGTCGCGGCTGACGGCCGCGACCAATCAGCAGAGCGTTGTTTAAATTTTGCGCCAAAATCGCTGATTGGTCGCGGCCGGTGGCCTCGACCAATCTGCAGTATTGGCGCCAAATTTAAACACCGCTCTGCTGATTGCTTTTTCCATGTAAATAATGTAAGCACAGAATGTACTGCCTCCTTGTCTCTCTATAACATAATTATAGGTAGTTCTTAGTTTTTCCATGGAAATAATACTGACACAGATAGTACTGCTCATTTAAGATGTAGACATAGATAGTGCTGCCTTGCTGACTGTGTAAATTATGTAGGCATAAGTTTTGCTTCCACCTCTTTCTCTGTCTGTAAATTATATAAGCACTGATAGTAGTGCCTGATTGTCTCTCTCTCTTTAAATGTTGTAGGCACAGATAGTGCTGCTTCTCTGTCTCTCTCTGTAAATGACTTAGGCAAAGATAGTACTGGATCCCTATTTTTTCTTCTTGTAAATTATAAAGGCACAGATAGTACTGGCTCTATCTTCTCTTATAAATTATATAGGAATAAATAAGACTGCCTCCTTGTCCCCCTATAAATGATGTAGACACACATATTACTTGCTTCATCTTTCCATTTAAACTATGTAACACAGATAATATTGCATCTGTATCTTGCTCTTTTAATTAAGTAGGTACTGATAATACCACCTATTTGTCTCTCTATTTTAATAATGTAAGGATGTAGCACCCTGAGGATTCGGCTGCTACAGGGGTATTGCACCTCGACCCAGAGGTGTGGTATTCCACTCCCGGGTAAAGATGGAGTGTGGAACTGAGCTAGTAGGCTGCATGCACTACACACATCCCATTTCCGGGGAACAGACCGATGGTACTCCCACTAGAGAAATGTGCAGGTACGACAGTGTCTGTTCCTGGCTGGAGTGGGAGGGGGGTGGAACATCCCAGTAGTGTAGGGGCAGATAGGGGGAGCAGCCTGGGTAAAGCTAGGAGCTCATTGGGTGCTGGTCACCTGGGCTCACACATAGAGGGAGTATATAAGGTGGGCACCATCTTAGATCAGGGTCAGTCAGTCAGTCAGTCTGTGAGACGTCAGTCAGTTGTCGGTCAGTCAGTCTGTCTGAGAGCCTGAGAAGCAGGGCAGAGGAGAAGAGAGAGAGACCCAGAGGCGCAGAGGGGACCCCAAGAGCCCATAAGAGAGCTAATAGGGTGAAGGGTCGGCAACAGGGTACCGGATCCCAAGCTGGCAGAGGCTACAGCACACCTTAGCCAGGAACCGGAGGTCGTGGGCAGGATCTGCCACGATCACCCACTAAATCCACCCGGAAGGCAGACCAAGAATAGGGTCAGGGAGCCCAGAGGAGGCTTGACCAACAAGAGGCCCGAGGGAGCCGGACTTAGGTGGATCCCTGGTGGGAACGGCCAGAAGAAGGGAGAGACAGAAAGGAGCTCAGGACCACACTCCGGAGTTGCCTGGGAGTTGACCGAGTCCAGGACCTGGTGGACGCAGCACGGCTTGGGTGGTCACTGCTGTACACAGTGACCCGAGCAACACCAGTAAGTAAAACCCTGGAACTGCATTTTATGCCTCTGAGTCTCCTTGCTGCACCTTCACAACCACCATCCTCCACGGCTGACCCCCTGAGGCTATACCCCTCCCGTTGGGGGTTATACTACCTAAGCTGCACTCACATCATCAGCCTCAGTGGACCCTGCTGCAGTGGCGGCCGTATTGACCGCAAATCAACGGGTGGCGTAGTCGACACAAAAGAACATCTAGTAACATCATAAGGACTGCCACACACTGAGCTTGACACCCTGGGCACGGACCGGGTCACAGCCACTCGGAGACTACAACCCCCATCTGATCCGGCTCCGGGTATCCCTAACAACATGGCCCAGGGGGCGCGTCAACTTTGGCGTAGTCGGCAGGATTACGTGCCCGCAACAACCGGGTACTGCGTGCCTGAAGAAAAGTTCACCGTTACCTCAAAAAGAAGTCTCCCGCCGGTTCCGGAGGGTCCCCGCCAACGGACCCCATCACAGGTCGTTTCCCGCCGGTTGTCCGCCATTTGCAGCTTTTTCCCGCCATCCATGGAGTTTCCCGCCACTGGGAGACGATTCCCGCCATTTCCAAAGATTTCCCGCCTTGGAAGAGCGGACGCCATTATGGGCGTGCCAGAGGGTGGCAAGAGGCCACCTCCCATCGTGGGCCAGGTCGAAGAATGGCGCCAAAAGCGGAAACCGCGCCCACCAACAGAGACTGTGATGCTGGAAGTGTCCATCAGCGTGAGAGAACTGCCCCTGGAACTGACAATCACTAAGTTGCCCCGGGACCACCCTCAATGTGGGCGGAGACAGAACAAAGGAGCGAAGATGGGTGCAGCCTGGAGGAGTCTGGAGAGAGCGCACCCGGAGACAAGACGTCTGGAGGAGAGTCCAGAGAGAGCCTACCCGGAGATGGAGGGAGAGTCAGGCAGCACCGACCCAGTGGTCAGGAGCCTGTTGCAGGTCGCCACTCCAGAAGGCCTGCTGGAGATCCTAGCACAGCTCCCCCGAGACCGGGAGTGTGCACAGACCGCGCTGGAGGGCCTCGCACGGAGGATGGCCCGGGTGCAGCGGGAGACGTTGGCGGAGTGGAGCCGAGAGATGGCCCAGCAGACCGGCACCCGTCAGCGGAGCACGCCACCTGAGACGAGGAGACAGACCGCCTCTGAGGATGGCGCAGGAGGAATGAAGGCAGGAGACGGCGCTGAGAAGGGAGCTGAACGGACGGAGGCAGGTAAAGGGGACGTCTCTACCCCGAGCCGGGAAACCGTGTGCCTGCCCCAGCTCCCCGTCGCAGAGCCCGAAATTCCCCCTGCCGTGCCCGTCGCTGCATCGTCACCGCCGCAGACTAGGCCTCAACCGGAAGCCGCGGCCGCGACCCCTGTGACGTCACACGCCTCGACCTCGAGCGTGGCCAAGCAGGAAATACCACCGGCCTGGTCGCAAGGCCTAGTACCCCCGGACGCCGCTATTCCAACAGCGCCCCCACCGGCCTGGCCGCAGGGCCGAGTAACCACGGGCGCCGCCGTTCTGACGGTGCCCTTTTCCTTTAGCGTGCCCCAAGCCTGGTCGCAAGGCCTGGTCAACCCGGGCGCCGCTACCACCACAGCGCCCATAGCACCTAAAGTACCGCACCTGGGTGAGGACCTGTTCGCCCAGCATACGTGCCCGGATGGGCAGCCCTTCATATGGCCACCGGAGTTTCACCATCCCCGACTCCGGAAAGAGAGACCCCTAGATGAACCCCTGATTCCGGTTCCGAAGCCCGCAAGGAGGACCTCGCCCCCGCTGGAGGAGGCACAGTTCGAGTGGGACCCCACTGGAGAAGACCTCATGGGGTTCACTCAGGAGACTCGGGCGGCCGCAGCGGAGCGTGCAGAGTGCTGCCGGCAGCAGCTCGAGGTCTTCGAGAGGGAGCGGAGAGAGAGGCGGGTCCGGGAACAGCAAATGCAGATAAGGAGCGCGGAGCAGAAGAGCCGGACCAGGAGGAATCCCCGTGCAGCTCATGGTCCCCCTTCCACCGGGACTGTGATAAAATTCAACATGCAGCATGGGTGGGGCTTCATTAGAGACCATCATACCCCCGGCGACGTCTTTGTGACCCGCAGAGACGTAGAAAGCCATCTGCCAGAGGGACACAGAGGTCGTGACCTGTATGTAGGGGACGAGGTCACCTTCACCCGGCACAAGTGTGCCAAAGGACCCCACGCCCTCCATGTGCATCGCCTGACGGAGGAGGAGCTGCGGTGTGAGGAGGAGCAAGAGGACCCGGACGGGTCTGAAGAATCTAAAGAAGGAGCAGGAGGACGCCGTCGTTAAAGTACGGTAAAGAGACTGTAAATAGTTACCCATCGGGGTACAGTGAACTGTTGCTGCTTTAAATAAGTCCCCGTTGGGACAAGAGTGAACTGTTAACCCGTGTGTCCCTATTTCCATTACCTGGCCGAGGACTGAGAGCGGCCATATTCCCCTTGTATATAGTTGCGCTTCCTAAGGCGCCCCCTACCGGTTTTATAGTAAACTGTTGTTTTTCTAAAGGAGACTGTCGCACTTTTCCCGGTCACAAGTTGCACCGTGGCCGGAGGAGCAAGAGTGTTTACAAGGACGTTATTTATGAAGAGTTTTTATGAAAAGTTTTATGTGATGTTTTATATGTTTATGTTTATGAAAAAAATTGTATGTTTTGGATGTTTATATTTTACAGCCCGAGGACGTGCTGTGATTTACCAGGGGGGAATGTAGCACCCTGAGGATTCGGCTGCTACAGGGGTATTGCACCTCGACCCAGAGGTGTGGTATTCCACTCCCGGGTAAGGATGGAGTGTGGAACTGAGCTAGTAGGCTGCATGCACTACACACATCCCATTTCCGGGGAACAGACCGATGGTACTCCCACTAGAGAAATGTGCAGGTACGACAGTGTCTGTTCCTGGCTGGAGTGGGAGGGGGGTGGAACATCCCAGTAGTGTAGGGGCAGATAGGGGGAGCAGCCTGGGTAAAGCTAGGAGCTCATTGGGTGCTGGTCACCTGGGCTCACACATAGAGGGAGTATATAAGGTGGGCACCATCTTAGATCAGGGTCAGTCAGTCAGTCAGTCTGTGAGACGTCAGTCAGTTGTCGGTCAGTCAGTCTGTCTGAGAGCCTGAGAAGCAGGGCAGAGGAGAAGAGAGAGAGACCCAGAGGCGCAGAGGGGACCCCAAGAGCCCATAAGAGAGCTAATAGGGTGAAGGGTCGGCAACAGGGTACCGGATCCCAAGCTGGCAGAGGCTACAGCACACCTTAGCCAGGAACCGGAGGTCGTGGGCAGGATCTGCCACGATCACCCACTAAATCCACCCGGAAGGCAGACCAAGAATAGGGTCAGGGAGCCCAGAGGAGGCTTGACCAACAAGAGGCCCGAGGGAGCCGGACTTAGGTGGATCCCTGGTGGGAACGGCCAGAAGAAGGGAGAGACAGAAAGGAGCTCAGGACCACACTCCGGAGTTGCCTGGGAGTTGACCGAGTCCAGGACCTGGTGGACGCAGCACGGCTTGGGTGGTCACTGCTGTACACAGTGACCCGAGCAACACCAGTAAGTAAAACCCTGGAACTGCATTTTATGCCTCTGAGTCTCCTTGCTGCACCTTCACAACCACCATCCTCCACGGCTGACCCCCTGAGGCTATACCCCTCCCGTTGGGGGTTATACTACCTAAGCTGCACTCACATCATCAGCCTCAGTGGACCCTGCTGCAGTGGCGGCCGTATTGACCGCAAATCAACGGGTGGCGTAGTCGACACAAAAGAACATCTAGTAACATCATAAGGACTGCCACACACTGAGCTTGACACCCTGGGCACGGACCGGGTCACAGCCACTCGGAGACTACAACCCCCATCTGATCCGGCTCCGGGTATCCCTAACAACATGGCCCAGGGGGCGCGTCAACTTTGGCGTAGTCGGCAGGATTACGTGCCCGCAACAACCGGGTACTGCGTGCCTGAAGAAAAGTTCACCGTTACCTCAAAAAGAAGTCTCCCGCCGGTTCCGGAGGGTCCCCGCCAACGGACCCCATCACAGGTCGTTTCCCGCCGGTTGTCCGCCATTTGCAGCTTTTTCCCGCCATCCATGGAGTTTCCCGCCACTGGGAGACGATTCCCGCCATTTCCAAAGATTTCCCGCCTTGGAAGAGCGGACGCCATTATGGGCGTGCCAGAGGGTGGCAAGAGGCCACCTCCCATCGTGGGCCAGGTCGAAGAATGGCGCCAAAAGCGGAAACCGCGCCCACCAACAGAGACTGTGATGCTGGAAGTGTCCATCAGCGTGAGAGAACTGCCCCTGGAACTGACAATCACTAAGTTGCCCCGGGACCACCCTCAATGTGGGCGGAGACAGAACAAAGGAGCGAAGATGGGTGCAGCCTGGAGGAGTCTGGAGAGAGCGCACCCGGAGACAAGACGTCTGGAGGAGAGTCCAGAGAGAGCCTACCCGGAGATGGAGGGAGAGTCAGGCAGCACCGACCCAGTGGTCAGGAGCCTGTTGCAGGTCGCCACTCCAGAAGGCCTGCTGGAGATCCTAGCACAGCTCCCCCGAGACCGGGAGTGTGCACAGACCGTGCTGGAGGGCCTCGCACGGAGGATGGCCCGGGTGCAGCGGGAGACGTTGGCGGAGTGGAGCCGAGAGATGGCCCAGCAGACCGGCACCCGTCAGCGGAGCACGCCACCTGAGACGAGGAGACAGACCGCCTCTGAGGATGGCGCAGGAGGAATGAAGGCAGGAGACGGCGCCGAGAAGGGAGCTGAACGGACGGAGGCAGGTAAAGGGGACGTCTCTACCCCGAGCCGGGAAACCGTGTGCCTGCCCCAGCTCCCCGTCGCAGAGCCCGAAATTCCCCCTGCCGTGCCCGTCGCTGCATCGTCACCGCCGCAGACTAGGCCTCAACCGGAAGCCGCGGCCGCGACCCCTGTGACGTCACACGCCTCGACCTCGAGCGTGGCCAAGCAGGAAATACCACCGGCCTGGTCGCAAGGCCTAGTACCCCCGGGCGCCGCTATTCCAACAGCGCCCCCACCGGCCTGGCCGCAGGGCCGAGTAACCACGGGCGCCGCCGTTCTGACGGTGCCCTTTTCCTTTAGCGTGCCCCAAGCCTGGTCGCAAGGCCTGGTCAACCCGGGCGCCGCTACCACCACAGCGCCCATAGCACCTAAAGTACCGCACCTGGGTGAGGACCTGTTCGCCCAGCATACGTGCCCGGATGGGCAGCCCTTCATATGGCCACCGGAGTTTCACCATCCCCGACTCCGGAAAGAGAGACCCCTAGATGAACCCCTGATTCCGGTTCCGAAGCCCGCAAGGAGGACCTCGCCCCCGCTGGAGGAGGCACAGTTCGAGTGGGACCCCACTGGAGAAGACCTCATGGGGTTCACTCAGGAGACTCGGGCGGCCGCAGCGGAGCGTGCAGAGTGCTGCCGGCAGCAGCTCGAGGTCTTCGAGAGGGAGCGGAGAGAGAGGCGGGTCCGGGAACAGCAAATGCAGATAAGGAGCGCGGAGCAGAAGAGCCGGACCAGGAGGAATCCCCGTGCAGCTCATGGTCCCCCTTCCACCGGGACTGTGATAAAATTCAACATGCAGCATGGGTGGGGCTTCATTAGAGACCATCATACCCCCGGCGACGTCTTTGTGACCCGCAGAGACGTAGAAAGCCATCTGCCAGAGGGACACAGAGGTCGTGACCTGTATGTAGGGGACGAGGTCACCTTCACCCGGCACAAGTGTGCCAAAGGACCCCACGCCCTCCATGTGCATCGCCTGACGGAGGAGGAGCTGCGGTGTGAGGAGGAGCAAGAGGACCCGGACGGGTCTGAAGAATCTAAAGAAGGAGCAGGAGGACGCCGTCGTTAAAGTACGGTAAAGAGACTGTAAATAGTTACCCATCGGGGTACAGTGAACTGTTGCTGCTTTAAATAAGTCCCCGTTGGGACAAGAGTGAACTGTTAACCCGTGTGTCCCTATTTCCATTACCTGGCCGAGGACTGAGAGCGGCCATATTCCCCTTGTATATAGTTGCGCTTCCTAAGGCGCCCCCTACCGGTTTTATAGTAAACTGTTGTTTTTCTAAAGGAGACTGTCGCACTTTTCCCGGTCACAAGTTGCACCGTGGCCGGAGGAGCAAGAGTGTTTACAAGGACGTTATTTATGAAGAGTTTTTATGAAAAGTTTTATGTGATGTTTTATATGTTTATGTTTATGAAAAAAATTGTATGTTTTGGATGTTTATATTTTACAGCCCGAGGACGTGCTGTGATTTACCAGGGGGGAATGTAGCACCCTGAGGATTCGGCTGCTACAGGGGTATTGCACCTCGACCCAGAGGTGTGGTATTCCACTCCCGGGTAAGGATGGAGTGTGGAACTGAGCTAGTAGGCTGCATGCACTACACACATCCCATTTCCGGGGAACAGACCGATGGTACTCCCACTAGAGAAATGTGCAGGTACGACAGTGTCTGTTCCTGGCTGGAGTGGGAGGGGGGTGGAACATCCCAGTAGTGTAGGGGCAGATAGGGGGAGCAGCCTGGGTAAAGCTAGGAGCTCATTGGGTGCTGGTCACCTGGGCTCACACATAGAGGGAGTATATAAGGTGGGCACCATCTTAGATCAGGGTCAGTCAGTCAGTCAGTCTGTGAGACGTCAGTCAGTTGTCGGTCAGTCAGTCTGTCTGAGAGCCTGAGAAGCAGGGCAGAGGAGAAGAGAGAGAGACCCAGAGGCGCAGAGGGGACCCCAAGAGCCCATAAGAGAGCTAATAGGGTGAAGGGTCGGCAACAGGGTACCGGATCCCAAGCTGGCAGAGGCTACAGCACACCTTAGCCAGGAACCGGAGGTCGTGGGCAGGATCTGCCACGATCACCCACTAAATCCACCCGGAAGGCAGACCAAGAATAGGGTCAGGGAGCCCAGAGGAGGCTTGACCAACAAGAGGCCCGAGGGAGCCGGACTTAGGTGGATCCCTGGTGGGAACGGCCAGAAGAAGGGAGAGACAGAAAGGAGCTCAGGACCACACTCCGGAGTTGCCTGGGAGTTGACCGAGTCCAGGACCTGGTGGACGCAGCACGGCTTGGGTGGTCACTGCTGTACACAGCGACCCGAGCAACACCAGTAAGTAAAACCCTGGAACTGCATTTTATGCCTCTGAGTCTCCTTGCTGCACCTTCACAACCACCATCCTCCACGGCTGACCCCCTGAGGCTATGCCCCTCCCGTTGGGGGTTATACTACCTAAGCTGCACTCACATCATCAGCCTCAGTGGACCCTGCTGCAGCGGCGGCCGTATTGACCGCAAATCAACGGGTGGCGTAGTCGACACAAAAGAACATCTAGTAACATCATAAGGACTGCCACACACTGAGCTTGACACCCTGGGCACGGACCGGGTCACAGCCACTCGGAGACTACAACCCCCATCTGATCCGGCTCCGGGTATCCCTAACAACATGGCCCAGGGGGCGCGTCAAGGACATATAGTGCTGTCTCCTTGTCTCTATCTGTAATTGACTTAGGACTAGATAGCACAGACTGCTTTTTTTCTTGTGAATTAGGCACTGATTTTTCTGGGTCCATCATTTTTTGTAAATCGTGTGGGCAAAAATAAGGCTGCTTCCTTTTCCCTTTCTAATGTAGGCACAGATAGTACTATCTCGGTCTTTTCTTTTAAACTGTGTAGGTACTGGTAGTTTTGGTAGGTAGAGATCATACTTTCTTCATCTTTCTTGTATATTATGTAGACACAGATAGCACTGATCACTTGTAAGTGGTGTAGATACAGAGAGTGTAGATATAAATAATAAATTATATAGGCACAGATAGTACTGCCTCCCTCTCTCACTTTGCAAATAATGTAGAAACAGATAGTACTGCCTCACTCGCTTACTCTGAAAATAATAAAGGCATAGATAGCACTGTCTCCTCCTCTCACTCTCACAATTATGTAAACACTGATAGAACTGTGTCATTGTTTCATTCTATAAATTATATATGCAAAGATAGTACTGCCTCCTTGTCTCTGTCTGTAAATGGTTTAGGAATAAATATAATTGATTTCCGGTTTTGCCTTGTAAATTATGTAGGCACAGATAAGGCAGCTTGCTTGTCCCTTTTTGCATGATGTAGGCACAGATCGTACTATCGTTCTCTTTCTTTTTAAACTGTGTAAGTACCGATAGTTCAGCAGGTGCAGATCATACTTGCTTTATCTTTTCTTGTAAATAATAGACACAGATAGTATGGATCACTTGTAAATGTAGATGTAGATAGTGTTGCCTTACTGACTATGTAGGCACCGGAAATATTGTCCCTGTAAATTATATAGGCACAGATAGTACTTCCCCCCTTTCTCACTCTGCAAATAATGTAGGCACAGATAGTACTGCCTCCCACTCTCACTTTGCCAATAATGTAGGCATAGATATTACTGTCTCCGTCTCTCACTCTGTAAATGATGTAGGCACTGATAGTACCGCCTGATTGTCTCATTCTGTAAATTATATAGGCAAATATAGTACTGCCTCCCTGTCTCTATCTGTAAATGACTTAGGCATAAATAGAATTGATTTCCTGTTTTGTCTTGTATTATGTAGGTGACGCGCCCCCTGGGACATATTCCTTTTTTTGAGGGGAATACCCGGCACCGGATCAGATGGGGGGTTGTAGTCTCCGAGCGGCTGTGACCCGGCCCCGTGCCCAGGGCGTCAAGCTCAGTGTTATGTGGCAGTCCTACAGATGTTATTAAGAGTTCTTTTGTGTCGACTACGCCACCCGTTGTGATGCGGTCACTGTGGCCGCCGCTGCAGCAGGGTCCGCTGAGGCTGATGGTGCAGGTGCAGCTTGTGATGATAACCCCCAACGGGAGGGGTATAGCCTCAGGGGGAACAGGTGCAGAGGATGGGGGTTGTGGTGGTGCAGTGCAGATGGCAGTGAAGACAGAGTCGGGTTATGCAGTTAAGGGTGTTTACTTACTGCAGATGTTGTACTGGTCACTCCAGCTCCGAGTGACCACCCGAGCCGTGCTGCGTCCACCAGGTCCTGGATCCAGCCAACCCCCAAACAAGTCCGGAGCGTGGCCCTGAGCTCTCCTTCTGTCCCGTTCTCTGGCCGTCCCCACCAGTGATCCACCTAGGTCCAGCTCCCTCGGGCCTTCTGTTGGGACACCCTTGGCCTTGGGTTCCCTGACCCTTCATGTGGTGTGCCTTCGGGGTGGATGTAGTGGGTGACCGTGGCAAACGCTGCCCACGGTCTCCGGTCTCTGGCTGGGGAATGTTTTTACCCCCACCAGCTTGGGTTCCGGTACCCTGATGCCGACTCTTCACCCGGGGTTTTAATTTGGGATCTTAGAGTCCTGTTCTTCTGTGCCTCTGGGTCTCTCTCTCTCCTCTCTCACTCTGGGTCTTTCCTTCTCCTCTGCTCCTGACTTGTTCTCTGCATCTGACCCTGTTCTTAGTTGGTGCCCACCTTATATACACCCTCTATGTGTGAGCTCAGGTGACCAGCACCCAATGAGCTCCTAACTTTACCCAGGCTGCTCCCCCTATCTGCCCCTACACTACTTGGGATGTACCACCCCCCTCCCACTCCAGCCAGGAACAGACTCGGTCGTACCTGCACATTTCTAAGTGGGAGTACCGTCGGTCTGCTCCTCGGAAATGGGATGTGTGTAGTGCATGCAGCCTACCGAGCTCAGATCCACACTCCATCCTTACCCGGGAGTGGAATATCACACCTCTGGATTGAGGTGCAATACCCCTGTAGCAGCCGAATCCTCAGGGTGCTACATTCCCCCCTGGTAAATCACAGCACGTCCTCGGGCTGTAAGACAAAAACAACACCAAAACATACAAATTTTTTTCATAAACATATAAAACATATAAAACATTATATATATATAAAACTTTTCATATAACATTCTCGTCGTCTCTTGTTTCTGGTTCCTCCTCCTCCGGACACTGTGCAACGTGTGTCCGGGAAAAGTGCGACAGTCTCTTAGAAAAACAGGTTTTCTATAAAACCGGTAGGGGGCGCTTTAGGACGCGCAACTATATACAGGGGAAGTTGGCCGCTCTCAGTCCTCGGCCAGGTAAGGAGGGAAAGGGAATGGCTGCTCACAGTCCTCAGCCTGTGGGATTAAGGGGTAAACGGGTAAACAGTTCACTCAGCTGGTCCCAACGGGGACTATATATATGTAGCAACAGTTTCAGTTTCTTTATACCCCGATTGGGTAACTTATTTACAGCACCTGCTCTGCCGCACTCAACGGCGTCTTCCTCCTGCTCTTTGCTTATAGCTGGTGGTAACTTCAGACCCGTCCGGGTCCTCTTGCTCCTCCTCCTCGCACCGCAACTCCTCCTCCGTCAGGCGGTGTACGTGGAGGGCGTAAGGTCCTTTGGCACACTTGTGCCGGGTAAAGGTGACCTCGTCCCCGATATAAAGGTCACGACCTCTGTGCCCCTCCGGCAGATGGGACTCAACGTCTCTGCGCGTTACAAAAACGTCGCCGGGGGTGTTGTGGTCTCTGATGAAGCCCCACCCATGCTGCTGGTTGAACTTGATCACTGTCCCGATGGTGCGGGGACAATGCGCTGCACGGGGGTCTCTCCTGGCCCGGCTCTTCTGCTCCGCGCTCCTTACTTGAGCTTGCTGTTCCCGGACCCGCCTCTCTCTCCGCTCCCTCTCGAAGTCCTCGAGCTGTTGGTGGCAGCACTCAGCACGCTCCGCTGCAGCTGCCCGAGTCTCTTGAGTGAACCCCATGAGATCTTCTCCGGTGGGGTCCCACTCGAACTGCGCTTCCGCTAGCGGGGGCGAGATCCTCTTTACGGGCTTTGGAGCCGGGATCAGGGGTTCATCCAGGGGTCTCTCTCTCCGGAGTCGGGGATGGTGGAACTCCGGTGGCCATATAAATGGCTGCCCATCCGGGCACGTATGCTGGGCGTACAGGTCCTCTCCCAGATGCGGCACTTTAGGTCTTATGGGCGCGGTGGTGTTAGCGCCCGGGATGCCCGGGCCCTGCGGCCAGGCCTGGGGTATCTGGAAGGTGAAGGGCACCGTAAGGACAGCGGCGCCCTGGGCTACTTGGCCCTGCGACCAGGCCGGGGGCTCCGCGGAGGTAGGGGGCGCTGTTGGTATTGCGGCGCCCGGGGGTACTAGGCCTTGCGACCAGGCTGGTGGTACTTCCTGCTTGGTCACGCTCGGGGTCGAGGCGTGTGACGTCACAGGGGTCGCGGTGGCGGCTTCCGGTTGGGGCCTAGTCTGCATCGGTGACATGGCGTTTTCGGGCACAGCAGGGGGACTTTCGGGCTCTGCGACGGGGAGCTGGGGCAGGTAAGCGGTGTCCCGGCTTGGGGTGTAGACGTCCCCTTTACCTGCCTCCATGCGTTCGGCTCCCTTCTCGGCGCCGTCTCCGGCCTTTGGTCCTCCCGCGCCATCCTCAGAGGCAGTCTGTTTCCTCATCTTGGCTGGCGTGCTCCGGGTCTTGGTTTCAGCTTGCTGGGCCATCTCCCGGCTCCATTCCGCCAATATCTCTCGCTGTACCCGGGCCATCCTCCGTGCGAGGCCCTCCAGGGCAGTTTGTGCACACTCCCGGTCTCGGGGGAGCTGTGCAAGGACCTCCACTAGGCCTAGCGGGGTCGTGGTGTCTAGCAGGCTCCTGACCAACGGGTCGGTGCTGCTCTGCTCTTCTTCCAGCAGGCTCCTGGCCAGCGGGCCGGTGCTGCTCTGCTCTCTGGACATCTCCGGGTGAGCTTCTTTGCTGCTCCTCTCCAGGCTTCCTGCCTCCGGGTGTGCTCTCTCCAGACTGCTCCAAGCGACACCCATCTTTGCTCTCTCCTTTCGTCTCCTCCCACTTCGAGGGCGGTCCCGGGGCAACTCGGTGACTGTCAGCTCCAGGGGTAGTTCTTTCACGCTGACAGACACCTCCAGCATCACAGTCTCTGTTGGTGGGGGCAGTTTCCACTTTTGGCGCCATTTTCTGTCCCGGCCCACGATGGGAGGCAGCCTCTTGCCCTCCTTTGGCACGCCCATAATGGCGTCCGCTGCTCTTCCAAGGCGGGAAATCTTCGGATTTGGCGGGAAGCGTCGCCCAGTGGCGGGAAACTCTGCAGATGGCGGGAACAAGCTGGAAATGGCGGACAATCGGCGGGACACGACCTGTGATGGGGTCCGATGGTGTGGACCCTCCGGAACCGGCGGGAGACTTCTTTCTGAGGTAAACTTGCACTTTTCTTCAGGCACGCAGTACCCGGGTGTTGCGGGCACGTAATCCTGCCGACTACGCCAAAGTTGACGCGCCCCCTGGGACATATTCCTTTTTTTGAGGGGAATACCCGGCACCGGATCAGATGGGGGGTTGTAGTCTCCGAGCGGCTGTGACCCGGCCCCGTGCCCAGGGCGTCAAGCTCAGTGTTATGTGGCAGTCCTACAGATGTTATTAAGAGTTCTTTTGTGTCGACTACGCCACCCGTTGTGATGCGGTCACTGTGGCCGCCGCTGCAGCAGGGTCCGCTGAGGCTGATGGTGCAGGTGCAGCTTGTGATGATAACCCCCAACGGGAGGGGTATAGCCTCAGGGGGAACAGGTGCAGAGGATGGGGGTTGTGGTGGTGCAGTGCAGACGGCAGTGAAGACAGAGTCGGGTTATGCAGTTAAGGGTGTTTACTTACTGCAGATGTTGTACTGGTCACTCCAGCTCCGAGTGACCACCCGAGCCGTGCTGCGTCCACCAGGTCCTGGATCCAGCCAACCCCCAAACAAGTCCGGAGCGTGGCCCTGAGCTCTCCTTCTGTCCCGTTCTCTGGCCGTCCCCACCAGTGATCCACCTAGGTCCAGCTCCCTCGGGCCTTCTGTTGGGACACCCTTGGCCTTGGGTTCCCTGACCCTTCATGTGGTGTGCCTTCGGGGTGGATGTAGTGGGTGACCGTGGCAAACGCTGCCCACGGTCTCCGGTCTCTGGCTGGGGAATGTTTTTACCCCCACCAGCTTGGGTTCCGGTACCCTGATGCCGACTCTTCACCCGGGGTTTTAATTTGGGATCTTAGAGTCCTGTTCTTCTGTGCCTCTGGGTCTCTCTCTCTCCTCTCTCACTCTGGGTCTTTCCTTCTCCTCTGCTCCTGACTTGTTCTCTGCATCTGACCCTGTTCTTAGTTGGTGCCCACCTTATATACACCCTCTATGTGTGAGCTCAGGTGACCAGCACCCAATGAGCTCCTAACTTTACCCAGGCTGCTCCCCCTATCTGCCCCTACACTACTTGGGATGTACCACCCCCCTCCCACTCCAGCCAGGAACAGACTCGGTCGTACCTGCACATTTCTAAGTGGGAGTACCGTCGGTCTGCTCCTCGGAAATGGGATGTGTGTAGTGCATGCAGCCTACCGAGCTCAGATCCACACTCCATCCTTACCCGTGAGTGGAATATCACACCTCTGGATTGAGGTGCAATACCCCTGTAGCAGCCGAATCCTCAGGGTGCTACATAGGCACATGTAGTACTGGCTCCATCTTCTAAATTTTGCAGGCAAAGATAAGGCTGCCTCCTTGCCCCTCTGTATATGATAGAGGCACAGATAACGCTAGATCCAACCTTCCTTTCAAATTACGTAGGCACAGATAGTGCTGCCTCTTGTCTTGTAAATGATGCGGATGCAGGTTGTACTTGCTGCTTATTTCCTTGGTTGTGATTTAGACACAGATAGTGCTGCCTGCTTGTCTTTTCGTGTCAATCTGAATTGACTCTTATTTCGAAAACTAGCATATATGGGAAATATAGGAGATGTTTTTGTTAAAACCAAATCTTATCTTTCAGTGATTATTGTCAAACTGGAGGGGCTTTAGCATCCTTGCAATGATGGAATGAAATATTGCAATATGCCACCAATATGCCACATGAAATTTAAAGGGACCATATAGTGCAATTTATTGTGCCCTGGTTATCAGTCACTTATATCACTTTTTCGGCACAGTTTTATTTTGTAAGGGCATTTTCTGACATTGGAGCCTGTATGATCCATGGCAGGACCATGGAGCAGAGGTGCCAAGCCAAAGCAATTTGCACAGAGAGAAATTTTCCTTTTGTAAGTGAGCTCATTTCTTACTGTTTTGCAAATTTCTCTGGTAAAATAAACTCTTCGGAGATGTTTTACTTTACACCTCCCACATTATTTTGATATGAAATCTATGCTTTTACTCAGTCTGGGCAAATTTCTGTTTACACTGAAAGAAATTCTAAACCTACTCATTTCACCTGCTTATATAGCACTTAATGTCAGAAAGGAAAAAGAAATATTTCTTTTGACAGAATTTTCTTGCTTTTTTCTCCTTCAGGCACAAAGCTTTGTTAAAGGAGTATTTCCACAATTTGAAAGTTATCCCCTATCCAAAGTCCGATCACTGGGACCCGCGGTGCTTTAAAAATCTGAGAAAGGGGCAGTGCAATCCTGACATGAATGGGGTGGAGGTGTGCATGTTTAGGCCACCATTCAATCACTGACTATGGGACCACCAAGAGCAGAGCTTGGCTAGACCCATAGACAATGAATGGAGCGGAGGCCGTGAGTGTAACGCTCCACTCCATTAATGATCCCTTTCTTGGCGTTCTAAAGCCCCAAACACGGAAACAGACCTCCTGCGATTTATTTTTTAAGAGGAATAACCCTTTAAGCAGGGGCGTTACTTCCATAGGTACAGGGGTTACAGTCACACCCAACCCTAAAGCCTAAAGGGCCCAAAAAGTACCTATACTATTAAGTATCTGCAATAATTGGGTGTCACACAAGGGGAGGGAAGGAACACAGTATAACGGGAAGAAGGGGAAGGGAGACCTACAACTAGGGAAAGGGGGAGTGGAGACCCCTAGGCAGATTTAATATCACCCTGAATGCCCTACCGTCCCTAAATAGATTCCCCACCTATCGCCGAGCAGCAAACCTAATCCCTGAATGTCCCTAGAGCTAGGCCATAGGTAGGGAGGGGACGGGGTGAACACTAGTCAGGCCCCACTGAAACTAAAGACAACAAGGTAAACAAACAAAGGGGATATACTTACCTTGAGAAGACAAAAGAGAGATCATGCCAACTGTCCTCCAAGGGAAGTCCAAGAAGATACTAGCCGACTACTAGCACTCCAGGCCTGACAGAGGAAAATAGAGCTAGCACCGGTGACTCTCTGGAGAGACTAAGAGTATTTAAACAAGCGTGTGTCAATTAGCAGCAGAAGGTGGAGGTCACTGCTGGGTCCTAGAAGTAGCAAGATATCACTACAATACAGAGATGAAAGGATCAGGAAGGCATCTGCAAAGCCAAGAGCAGTGACCTTCTACAGCCGGGTCCAGAACAACTGTCTGTCACACTTGATACACCCATGACATTGGGGGCTCCATTGGAGCTCTTTCTTCGGGGCCCATGAGCTTCAAGTAAGGCCACTGCCTTTAATCATCAGATCTCTTTGTTTAGAATCTATTGACAAGTGAATCCTATATTAAGCATATATAAATTACCAAGAAATAACACTGCTGCTCATCATTGCTGCTGAAAATGGACCCAATGCACCTTTTATTTGATTCAGTTCTCTTTTTGGTCCACTCTCAAACTTGACCTTTCAGTGTTTTCTTTTTTACAGTCTTTTTTTTATTTTTTTATTTTTGTTCTCTAATATTTTTTGAAGTGTTGCTGTGAATTATTAATATTACCTTTCTTACCTTTAATTAGGGGAGAGCATTGACTCTCATTTCCTTTTTCCTTTGGTCTGCTTTCATTTTCTTTGCAAAAAGTTTCACTGTTACCCAACACGGCAGAGTTTTTCCTCTTCTAAACCATGAAACTAGAAAGAACTTGTCAGATTACTTTCGGAAATTTTTCTTTTTTTTTTATATTTTGATCACATGATTTATTTATTTATTTATTTAATAAAGGGTGCATATTTCCACCCCATATTGGACAGGTTGGAGCAGAGGAGCATCCACTGTAATTCATTTGAGGTTGGATCACACACAGCATTTTAGCAACATTTCCATTGGTGCTTTTAATTGCTTTTTTAGGAGGTGTTGAGGGGTTTTTATGAAGGTGGACTTTTTATGGCATTTTTCCAAAAGCTTTCTTGATTGAAAAACTATTAAGAAGTTCAGAAAATGTATCTATGTATCTTCTATCCAATAATTTATTTATCTAATATAGAAAAATAGCAACACCATGGAAAAAGTGGGCTGTGAACAAAAGCCCATATAGTAGATTAAAAAAATAAAATGGTCAGCATTCCGATTCAAGAATTTTCTGGAATAATTCAGAATTCATTGTTCCAGTAATGATGTCAAGCTGTCAGGCGCTGCCATACATACCATTGTTGTTCAGTGTCCTCCTGTTAGTAGACTCATGAGCATTAACATTAGCTAATGTGAGATTGGCCTTTAGTTGCTTAGATGTTTCCTTGGGTTCCTTTGTAACCTTGCAGATTATTATACGCCTTGCTCATGGACTGATCTTTGTTGGTCGACCACTACTGAGAAAGGTTAACAATGGTCTTGAATTTCATCCATTTCTACAAAATGGACTGACTGTGAATTCCAAGAGTCTAAACTCTTTACAGATGGTTTTGTAACCTTTTCCAGCCTGATGAGCATCAATAACTTAACTTCTAAGATCTTCAGAAATTTTCTTTATTCATGCAATGATACACTTCCACAAACATGTGTTCTGAAGGTCAGACTTTGATGGATATCTGTCCTTTAAATAAAACAGATCGCCCACTCACACCCAATTGTTATCCCATTGATTGACAACACCAGACTCTAATTTCAATTTCAAATCATCTGAAGGTTTCTAATCCTAAAGGATCACATACATTTGCCACTCACAGACAAGTGATATTCTATCCTTTTCCTAATTTAAAAAAAGACTAATATTTTTGATTCACTTGTTTGATTTGGTTCTTTTTATCTACTTTTGGGACTGGGTGAAAATCTGAAACTCTGAAGGGGATCTCAAACTTTCAAGCACCACTATATATAGTTCACTAAGTACCCTATATTTATTATGCAATTTTGTTTTACATTTATATATAATTATGGTAGGGTATGAGATATATTTTTGTCTTGCTTCTTTTTTGCTAGTGTGAACATGCCTCTGTTTCTTGTATGTCTGCCATCTTAGACCTCAGTTCACATTGTCTGGTTTTTTGACTTGTTTGCATTCTGTGCAATTTAAGGGTGTGGCATGCCCTTTGTTGAGCTGATTGGTATATATGTAGCTTACCACGGGCCTAGGTGGTCTGGAGTTGGGACCCGGTCCTATTTGTCTACCCTTTTATATGCATTACTTCAACTTTGATATACAGTAAGGTTTTTAATATAGGCAGTATAGGTACCGTCCCAATTTAGGGTCACCTTGCCGCTGGTGGGACGGCTTGTATACTTTTTTTGATCAAAAATAGTTCACTAAGTACCCTATATTTATTATGCAATTTTGCTTTACATTTATATATAATTATGGTAGGGTATGAGATATATTTTTGTCTTGCTTCTTTTTTGCTAGTGTGAACATGCCTCTGTTTCTTGTATGTCTGCCATCTTAGACCTCAGTTCACATTGTCTGGTTTTTTGACTTGTTTGCATTCTGTGCAATTTAAGGGTGTGGCATGCCCTTTGTTGAGCTGATTGGTATATATGTAGCTTACCACGGGCCTAGGTGGTCTGGAGTTGGGACCCGGTCCTATTTGTCTACCCTTTTATATGCATTACTTCAACTTTGATATACAGTAAGGTTTTTAATATAGGCAGTATAGGTACCGTCCCAATTTAGGGTCACCTTGCCGCTGGTGGGACGGCTTGTTTACTTTTTTTGATCAAAAATAGTTCACTAAGTACCCTATATTTATTATGCAATTTTGCTTTACATTTATATATAATTATGGTAGGGTATGAGATATATTTTTGTCTTGCTTCTTTTTTGCTAGTGTGAACATGCCTCTGTTTCTTGTATGTCTGCCATCTTAGACCTCAGTTCACATTGTCTTGTATATATACAGTATGTCTCATATATTTTGTTCTATCTATCTATCTATTATCTATCATCTATCTATTATCCATCCATCATCTATCTATCATCTATCTATCTATCAATCATCTATGTATCTATCATCTATCTATTATCTATCTATCTATCATCTATCTATCATCTATCTACCATCTATCATCTATCTATCTATCATCTATCTATCTATTATCCATTTATCTATTATCTATCTATCATCTATCTATCATCTATCTATTCTATCTATCATCTATCTAGTATCTATCTTCTATCTATCATTTATCTATCTATTATCTATCTATCATCTATCATATATTATCTATCTATCATCTATCTATCTATCATCTATCTATCATCTATCTATCATCTATCTATCATCTATCTATCTTCTATCTATCATTTATCTATCTATCTATCATCTGTTATCTATCTATCATCTATCTATATATCATATATCTATCATCTATCTATCTATATTCTATCTATCATCTATCTATCATCTATCTATCATCTAGCTATCTATAATCTTTCATATTTTTCCATAGCTTCCTTTGCATTCCTTGTGTTGTGGTTTTTCATATCACCCGTTTTTCTGCAGGGTATCATTTTCATAACATTGCCCTGAAAAAAAAATAGAGAATCAGAATCTTTTTATGTCTGGCGCATCCTGGCTTGTGATCGTCTGATTACAGGAATCCTTTCATCTCCATCTCATTGAAATAAACTGATTTGTTTACTTGGTGTTTTTCATTTTGCTAATGAGTCTGTAATAATCACTATGTGCTACTGAGGATGGAAGAAGATACCCAACCACATGGAACAAAAGAAAGAGCTTGCTGATTGATCCTGCAGATAAGACGCTTCTTCTTCCTTCTCCTTGTGATGATGGTTTACAAAGATGTAAAATTTTAGAATGAAGAGAAAATATAATTCTTTGATCTGTGCACTGTGCGAGAATTTATAATGTTCCTAAAGCCAATGCTATATATAATTACATATATTTTATATGTCTCCACGTAGTGTGCTAATGAAAAAACTATTTATAATAAGAATGTGGGTTGTCATGTGGCCATTTCAAACCTGCCCACTTATCTGGAAGCACATGCCTGTTACCTGCTGTGCCTGCCTGCCCACTTACCTGGAAGCACCTGCCTGTTACCTGCCGTGCCTGCCAGCCCGCTTACCTGGAAGCACCTGCCTGTTACCTGCCGTGCCAGCCTGCCCGCTTACCTGGAAGCACCTGCCTGTTACCTGCCGTGCCTGCCAGCCCGCTTACCTGGAAGCACCGGCCTGTTACCTGCCGTGCCTGCCTCCCCGCTTACCTGGAAGCACCAGCCAGCCAGGTTATTCTTCTTCAGATACTCTATCATAGCATCTCTTAGGAAACCCTCCAGGATTTTACCCACAGTAGAGGTTAAGCTAACTGGTCTATAATTTCCAAGTTCAGTTTTTGTCCCCTTTTTGAATATTGGCACCACATTTGCTATACGCCAGTCGTGTGGTACAGACCCTGTTATTATGGAATCTTTAAAGATTAAAAATAATGGTCTATCTATTACTTTACTTAATTCCTGCAGTACTCGCGGGTGTATCCCATCCGGGCCCGGGGATTTGTCAACTTTAGTGATTTTTAGACGCCGCCATACTTCCTGCTGGGTTAAGCAAGTGACATTTAATGGAGAATTTTTGTTGTCACTAATCATGTTTTCTGTCATGCGATTTTCTTGTGTAAATACGGTTGAAAAAAAATCATTTAGCATATTGGCTTTTTCCTCATCCTCATCCACCATTTCACCCAGACTATTTTTAAGGGGGCCAACACTATCATTTTTTAGTTTCTTACTATTTATGTAGTTAAAGAATATTTTGGGATTATTTTTACTTTCTCTGGCAATGAGTCTCTCTGCCTCAATCTTTGCTGCCTTGATTTGGTTTTTACAGAATTTATTTAATTTTCTATATTTGTTTAATGCCTCATCACTACCTACTTGCTTTAGTTCTCTAAATGCTTTCTTTTTGTCACTTATTGTGCCCCTTACAGCTCTATTTAGCCATAGTGGTTTCCTCCTATTTCTAGCATGTTTATTCCCATAGGGTATATATTGTGCACAGGTCCTATTCAGAATGCTAATAAATGTCTCCCATTTGCTTTGTGTAGCTTTATGTCTCAGGATATCGTCCCAGTTTATTGCACCAAGATCATCTCTCAACCGTTGGAAATTTGCCTTCCTGAAGTTTAGTGTCCTTGTAACCCCTCTACTACACATCTAATTAAAGGTTACATGAAAACACATTATTTTGTGATCACTATTACCCAAGTGACCCCCAACTCGTATATTTCATATGCGGTCTGGCCTATTGGTTAATATTAGGTCTAGCAGTGCCCCCCTTCTTGTTGGGTCCTGAACCGGTTGTGAAAGGTAATTGTCTCTCATAGTTGTCAAAAACCTATTACCTTTGCTTGAACTACAGGTTTCTGTCCCCCAATGTATTTCAGGGTAGTTGAAGTCCCCCATAATAATGACGTCTCCTTGAGTCGCTGCTTCATCTATTGGCTTTACGAGGATATTCTCCACTGCTTCCAATATTTTTGGAGACTTATAACAAACCCCTATCAGTAATTTATTATTTTTTCCCCCTCCCCTTATCTCCACTCACAGGGACTCTACATTTCCATTAGATTCCCATATATCCTCCCGCAAGACGGGTTTTAAGGATGATTTTACATATAAACACACACACCCCCCTCGCTTGTTTGTACGGTCATTTCTGAACAGACTATAGCCCTATAAATTAGCTGCCCAGTCATGGCTCTCGTCCAGCCATGTCTCAGATATCCCCACCATGTCATAATTATTTTCCAACAAAATTAATTCTAATTCCTCCATTTTGTTGGTGAGGCTTCAGGCATTAGTGTACATGTGACGCGCCCCTGGGCCTGTGTCGCGCTGCGTTGCGCACGCGGGAGCTTACCCGGAGCCGGATCTGTTGAGGGTTGTAGTCTCGTGGCGGTGACCCGGTCCGTGCCCAGGGAGTCAAACTGGACGGCAGTCTATTAGCGGTAGATGTAGTACGACTACGCCACCCGTTGAATGCAGCTTATGGAGCTGCCGCTGCAGGACAGTCCGCTGAGGCCGGTGGATGGATGGTGCAGCGGGGATGGTATAACCCCCAACGGGAGGGGTATGGCCTCAGGGCAGCCGACGTGGATGATGGGGGTAGCAGGAACCACTCAGAGACGGTGCGGTGTAATTCAGGGTCTTTACTGGTAACAACGATAAACCCTCCCGGAGTACTTGCTAGCGAACGGGGCCTGGTCAGTCCTTGAGCAGATGGGATCTCCCCTGGCCAGGCGGAGTTGTAGGCCTCCCAAACTGACTGTACTCTTCTGGCTACCTTGCTAGAAGCGGATATAAGTAGCCCACATCCCTGAGTGTACCGTGTGGTGCTCACCCGT
This sequence comes from Phyllobates terribilis, assembly GCF_046119375.1. NCBI lineage: Eukaryota > Metazoa > Chordata > Amphibia > Anura > Dendrobatidae > Phyllobates > Phyllobates terribilis. The sequence continues at coordinate 750,944,550 of NW_027362764.1, read as the reverse complement.
ATGGCCGGTGACTCGGGGCCTTCTAATGGCTTCCGCTCCACGATGGCGGTGCTGGTCCCACGCGTGTGACCGTGCCTTCGGGTTTCTGGGCCTGAGGACCTGAAATCCCCTGCCGGTCGGCTTCTGCTGCTGGGTAAGAGTTAGTCCCCACAGCCTCGGACGCCGGGTCCGGTAAGAAATCTTCTCAGTCAGGGCGAGCTCTGCAGCTGCCAGCCCCTGACTTGTAGTAGTATTGCTCCCACTGAGCTTCTGCTGTTTCTTCCTATGCTGCTTCTCTGTCTCTACTCTCCTTGACTGACTAACCCTGCTTCAGCCCCGGGTTTATATAGGGGAAGTTCTTCCCCTCACAAGACTGAGCAGGAGGTGTGGCATGCACAGGATCCCTGACCAAAGGACCTCCCACCTGCTCTCAGACATAACATTACATTACTGTGGAAACCAGACCCCTGGGGTGCCACATTCCCCCCTAGTAAAATTTAGTACTCCGGGACTAAACATATTTTAGAAAAACATAACAAGATATAAACAATAATAATACAATAAGAAACACATAAAGGTGGTCACGGCATGTCCGTAACCGGGTGCAGTCTTTGAAGAAAGCAAGGTGTCCATTTCACCAAAACAGGGAGACGTAACCAGGTAGGAGTCTGTCCTACCCCGAGTCCTTAACAGTCTCTAGTCCATCCTGGGTTACGCTCCAACTATGTACAAGGATTCCTGGTAATCCACCAAGGATTCCTAAAAGTAACTAGAAACACAAAATTATACACAAGCAACAATACACAGGTAAACATAAATAAAACAATTTATACACTTCAAATCCTCCAGCGTGCGGGTAACTGGCCTCTAGTGGCCCTAGTGGACCTACGGAGCTGACTGTCTGGCCCTGAACTACAGGGTGTAGGAGCTGTCAAGGGTAAACTGGGCAGCTGTCTACCGGCTCTTTGTCTCACTAGGGGTACGGCAGGCTCACTATAAGCAGAGGGTTGATCCTCCTGTTCTGCTTGTGTGGAGTCTTCTGCCTCCTGGACCGGCTGTTCTTCCAGCTCTACCTGTTGCTCCGTAGGTGCTTGGGATGCTGGTTGGAGGAAGGTGAGTACGGGTACCACAACTGCACCATTGACTTGAGTCCAAGACCGAGGGAAGTCCCCGAGCACAGTACTAACCATATCTTCCCTTTCCTCTACGGGTCGATGGTCTTCTTGTTCCTCTTCAGGGTTCCTCAGTTGTTCGGGACACTTCTTCAGGTGGTCCCGGGATACAATGGCTGTGGTTTCCCCTCCGTCTTTACTGATGGTACAAACCTTCGGGTTCTCGTGGCTTGAGGGCAGTACGGTGTACGGGTCCTTCTCCCACTGGTCGTCCAACTTGTGGAGCCGTCTCTTCCTCTTCAAGACCTGCTCTCCGGGTACCAGGGGAACAGCGGGAGCATACTGGTTGTAAGTTTTCTCTTGTCTTTCCCTAGCCTGACAGAGACTTCGCTCCACGCTCTCCTGTACTCTCCGGTACTGCTGCTGCCTCTCTGTGTCCCAGTCTGTTTCTGGTGAAGTGTCCTCGGGTGTCAGGACTCCCATTTCCAGGTCAACAGGTAACTTACCAGGTCTTGTCCTCATTAGGTAAGCCGGGGTACAGTTGGTGGAACCTACCGGGATGTGGTTGTATAGGTCCACCAGATCGGGCAACTTCTCAGGCCACAGATTGCGTTCTTCCAGGGGCAACGTTTTTAGAAGATCCATTACCACCTGGTTCATTTTCTCACAAAGTCCATTAGTTTGCGGATGGTAGGGTGTCGTCCTTATCTTCCGGCAGCCATACAGATTGCAGAATTCCTGGAAGACCTCCGCTTCAAAGGCAGGTCCCTGGTCCGTCAGCACTTGGTCCGGGTACCCGTGTGGACGGCAAAAGTGCTGCTGGAAGGCTCTAGCTGCTGTTTGAGCCGTTAAGTCCTTGACGGGGACGACAACCAGAAACCGGGAGTAATGATCCACGATGGTTAACGCGTAGACGTAGCCACTTCTGCTTGGGGTCAGTTTTACATGATCCAAGGCTACCAGTTCCAACGGTTGCCGGGTGACGATGGACTGCAGGGGAGTCTTCTGGCTGGCGCGGTCCTTCCTTCTCATGTTGCACGGGCCACAGTCTCTGCACCACTTCTCAATGGTTCCCCTCATGCCTACCCAGTGGAATCGCTCGCGCAGCAGGAACTCCAGCTTCTTCCACCCGAAGTGTCCAGCTCCGTCGTGGTATGCCTCCATCACCATGGCTGCGTCCCTCCGTGGCACTACTACTTGCCAGAGTAGTTCATGCGTCCGGGAGTTAACCATTCTGCGGCACAACTTCCCCTTGTAAAGGAACAGTCGACTCTTCTCTGCCCATAGTTGTTTGACTTCCTCCGGAGCGTCTGGTTCAAGGCAAGCCTCCGGGCAAGTCAGCATCTCCTTCACCAGTCGGACGGCAGGGTCGCTGTCTTGCGTTTCCGCCCAGTTGTAGTGAGGTAAGGGGTTCAACGTAACAGCCTGCTTACTCCTTACCCGGTGGGAATACTGGATAGTCCCATGACGGTGGAACGCAGGGAGTTCAACTTCTTCCAGTCCCTCCGGATCTTCTCCTTCGTCCGGCAGGTTGGGCATCCTGGACAGGGCATCCGCGTTGGTATTGGAGCGTCCGGCCCGGTATTTGATTGTGAACTCGTAGTTGGACAGACGGGCCATCCACCTCTGCTCCAGGGCACCGAGTCTTGCCGTGTCCAGGTGTGTCAACGGGTTGTTATCCGTGTACACGGTGAACCGGGAAGAAGCGAGGTAATGCTTAAAGCGCTCGGTGACTGCCCATACTACGGCCAGGAACTCTAGCTTAAATGAGCTGTAATTCTCGGGGTTCCTTTCGGTGGGTCGCAGTTTTCGGCTGGCGTAGGCGATTACTCGTTCCTTCCCCTGCTGGATCTGGGACAGTACGGCTCCTAGCCCGATGTTACTGGCGTCGGTGTAGAGGATAAAGGGCTGGCTATAATCCGGGTACGCCAGGATTTCGTCCCCCGTGAGGGCCATCTTCAGCTGGCGGAAGGACTCTTCTTCCAGCTCCTCCCATTTGAAGGGCGGCTTCTGGTTCTTGGCCTTCCGGGACTGGCCTATCAGGAGGTCCTGCATAGGTGCTGCCTTTTTGGTGAAACCGGGAATAAACCTTCGATAGTAGCCTACCAACCCGAGGAACTGCCGCACTTCTTTTACGCTGGAGGGGCTTGGCCATTCCTTAATTGCGGTGATCTTATCAGGGTCGGGAGTCACTCCGTCAGCGCTCACCACGTGTCCCAGGTACTGCACCTTTGGTTTCAGGAGGTGACACTTGGAGGGTTTCACCTTTAGGCCGTAACTCGCCAGAGCCTCGAACACTTCCGCCAGGTGTTTCAGGTGGTCCTCATACGTCTTGGAATATACGATGACATCGTCCAGGTACAACAGGACCGTCTCGAAGTTTCTGTGGCCCAGACAACACTCCATTAGTCGTTGGAAGGTTCCTGGTGCGTTGCAGAGTCCGAACGGCATGCAGGTGAACTCGCTAAGTCCCATCGGGGTGGTGAATGCGGTCTTCTCCCGGTCCGCCTCTGCTACAGGAACCTGCCAGTACCCGCTAGTGAGATCCAAGGTAGAGAAGAAGTTAGCAGATCTTAAAGCAGCCAATGACTCCTCTATCCTTGGCAAGGGGTACGCATCCTTGTGTGTGATACGGTTGATTTTCCGGTAATCTACACACATCCTCATGGTGTTGTCTTTTTTTCTGACTAAGACTAGTGGAGCTGCCCAGGGGCTACAGCTATCCCTGATCACCCCAGCCTCCTTCATGTCTCTAAGCATCCCCTTGGCGTGTTGGTAGTGGGCAGGGGGTACGGGTCGATACCTCTCTTTTATAGGAGGATGGTCTCCCGTGGGGATGTGGTGTTCTACCCCCTTGACTCGCCCGAAGTCTAACGGGTGTTTACTGAACACTCTCTCGTACTCCTGAACCACCCGATAGACTCCTTGTTTCTGGTGTGCGGGAGTGGAGTCAGTACCCAGATGTAGTTGCTGACACCAGTCCTCCATGTTTTTCTTAGAGCCGTTACCTTCCTCCGGGTGAGATGGAGGCAAGGGTTCCACAGATTGTATAGAATTTTGGTTAATGGTATATAATTTGGCTAGCGTGGCATACCGGGGCAGGTACACTTCCCTCTCCCCGATATTTATTATGCGAACGGGCACCCTCCCATGGCGTACATCAACCACCCCCCGTGCTGTCAAAATGGTGGGCCTACTGTCCGAGTAAACTGGTTCTACCATTGCCTGGTAATCTCTACCTCTCAGACCAATAGCTGCCCGGCACCAAATCATCATTTCACTTTTTGGGGGCATGGCAATAGGAAAAGGGTCACACATTCTTACGCTACCAATCTCACCGCCGGAGAGTTCCACCTGTTGCCGTCGCATCAGTGCCCGGATCTCTTTCTGGAGCACCCGCTGCTCGCCGGAGCTGGCGTTCTTGGCAACCTGCTGTAAAAGGAAAATCACCTCTGCAAGACAATTTTCAATTACATTAGTTCCTAGAGTTATTTTTGGGTGACTCTCATGTTTGTCAATATCTACAATGATCAGTCCCTGTGCTGCCAGTTCGACTCTACCGATTTTGATGGTCACCTCTTTAAATCCGATCTGTGGCACGGGCTGGCCATTGCTGGCGATGATACTCAAGTCGTCGTCAGGGTAGCGGGTAATATCCGAGTCATTCCAGTACTGCTTAAAGAGCACGTACGGGATGGTGGTGACCTGTGACCCGGTGTCCAGTAGGGCACTCATGGGAATGCCATACAGTACCACAGGCAAGACTGGACGTCCTCCCACATATCTGTCGCGCCAGTTCGATGGGCCTGGTGATCTTTTTCCTGGGGGTTGGCCCTCTACCCCAGGTTGTGCCCGTTTAAAGAACAGTACCTTGCCATATGTCCGGGTTGATTGCAGCGGCGGCAGATGGGTCGTCCGTCCTCGCTGTATCGGTCACTGGGTCTTCCTCTGGCCGGTGGGGTCCTCCTTGGTCGACGCCACGGGATGTCCTCCGGTCCGGATGCCAGCTGGATCTTCCCTGGGGTGGAAGCCTGTAAAGACTGCACAGTTCGGGTTAGCGCAGCAACGCTCTTAGCTAGCTCTTGGACCTGATGGTGTAGGTCTGGAGCCGGGTCATTGTCCAAAGCCTGCGCATCAGCTCCCACAGGCCCTGCCGACAAGGGCGCCGCCTCCTGGTGGTAAGTGATAGCAGGGCGCCTGTGGGTCATAACGCCACCCGGTGCCGGTTCTCGGAGCACCCGGATGGCTCTGTCCTTGAACTGTGCAAAGCCCAGATGGGGATCCTGTAAGGCCATTGCCCGCAACTGGGTTCGGTGGGTATTACAATACAGTCCCTCTATAAACTGTTCGGTCAACAGCCTGTCCTCGTTTCCCACTCCATCAGGGTCGGTCTGCTTAATGGCCCTCAGGGCCTCTTGTAGGTTTAGTGCATAGTCCCTTATACTCTCATGCGCTCGCTGCTTGCACCCGTAGAATCTAAGCTTAATCTCGGCTGAGGTGCGGGTATCAAAGGTGTCCTTCAGCCGGGTTAGTATCCCTGCGACAGTCTTCCTCCCAGGTGGCCAGGATTTTACTTCCCTTTTGGCTGCCCCGGTTAGTTGGGCCACCAGGATGCTCACTTTTTGCTCTTCTGTGAGGGGGTACACCTGGAAGAGGCTATCCAGCTTTTCTCTAAAGTCATGCAGGGTATGTGACTCCCCTGAGTACTGGGGTAGCCAAGCTGCTCCCGGGATATAGGGCATGGTGAAGGGCATAACTGCAGCAGCAGTAGCGCTGGCGGGGGTTGAGGCAGTGAAGCTCTCCTCCGTATCCGACATCTTCCTCCCCCCTAGTGGACCGTGGCCTACCTTGCGATGATCCTCTTCCGTAGGCCGCGGCTCCACAGTGGATCGTCAGGGTTGAGGACCTTCCGTCGCGCTCCTGTGACGTCGGCGTCTGCTGGGCTCCTTCCAGGACCTTACGCAACGTCCGGACGTGAGGCGGGGCTTCAGTTCTCGCGCGCTTTCGGAGTCCACGCCCCTCTTCTTCCCGCGCGGCGTCTTCAAGATGGCGGCCAACGGCGGGAAAACTCCACGGATGGCGGGAAGAAGGCTGAAGATGGCGCCGGATGGCGGGAAAACCTCACGGATGGCGGGAAGAAGGCTGAAGATGGCGCCGGATGGCGGGAATCTTCACGGATGGCGGGAAGAAGGCTGAAGATGGCGCCGGATGGCGGGAAAACTTCACGGATGGTAAGTTTTAAAAGTCTCTTTTTCAGGCACGCAGTACCCGGTGGTTGCGGGCACGAAATCCTGCCGACTACGCCAAAGTTGACGCGCCCCTGGGCCTGTGTCGCGCTGCGTTGCGCACGCGGGAGCTTACCCGGAGCCGGATCTGTTGAGGGTTGTAGTCTCGTGGCGGTGACCCGGTCCATGCCCAGGGAGTCAAACTGGACGGCAGTCTATTAGCGGTAGATGTAGTACGACTAAGCCACCCGTTGAATGCAGCTTATGGAGCTGCCCTGCAGGACAGTCCGCTGAGGCCGGTGGATGGATGGTGCAGCGGGGATGGTATAACCCCCAACGGGAGGGGTATGGCCTCAGGGCAGCCGACGTGGATGATGGGGGTAGCAGGAACCACTCAGAGACGGTGCGGTGTAATTCAAGGTCTTTACTGGTAACAACGATAAACCCTCCCGGAGTACTTGCTAGCGAACGGGGCCTGGTCAGTCCTTGAGCAGATGGGATCTCCCCTGGCCAGGCGGAGTTGTAGGCCTCCCAAACTGACTGTACTCTTCTGGCTACCTTGCTAGAAGCGGATATAAGTAGCCCACGTCCCTGAGTGTACCGTGTGGTGCTCACCCGTATGGCCGGTGACTCGGGGCCTTCTAATGGCTTCCGCTCCACGATGGCGGTGCTGGTCCCACGCGTGTGACCGTGCCTTCGGGTTTCTGGGCCTGAGGACCTGAAATCCCCTGCCGGTCGGCTTCTGCTGCTGGGTAAGAGTTAGTCCCCACAGCCTCGGACGCCGGGTCCGGTAAGAAATCTTCTCAGTCAGGGCGAGCTCTGCAGCTGCCAGCCCCTGACTTGTAGTAGTATTGCTCCCACTGAGCTTCTGCTGTTTCTTCCTATGCTGCTTCTCTGTCTCTACTCTCCTTGACTGACTAACCCTGCTTCAGCCCCGGGTTTATATAGGGGAAGTTCTTCCCCTCCCAAGACTGAGCAGGAGGTGTGGCATGCACAGGATCCCTGACCAAAGGACCTCCCACCTGCTCTCAGACATAACATTACATTACTGTGGAAACCAGACCCCTGGGGTGCCACACATGCATTTTATGTATCTCTCTGTACCTCTATTCCTTCTTACTTTATTGACTGTTCTAACCCCAACCCCAATTTCTTTATTTGTGCCCAGGTCACTATCTGCACTATCTTCCCCACCTATAAAATGAAAACCCTCCCACCCCAATCCCTAGTTTAAACACTCCTCCAACCTTCTAGCCCTTTTCTCCCCCAGCACAGCTGCACCCCCCCCCATTGAGGTGCAGCCGGTCCCTAGCATAGAGTCTGTAGCCAACTGAGAAGTTGGCCCAGTTCTCCAGGAACCCAAATCCCTCCTTCCTACACCAGTTCTTGAGCCACTTATTTATCTCCCTAATCTCCCGTTGCCTCTCTGGCGTGGCACGTGGTACAGGTAGAATTTCAGAGAATACGACCTTTGAGGTCATTGCTTTAAGCTTGCAGCCTAATTCCCTGAAATCATCTTTACCTACCTCTAACTTTGTCATTTGTGCCATTGTGCACCATGACCGCTGGGTCCTCACCAGCCCCTCCCAGTAATCTGTCAACCCGATCAGCGATGTGCCGGACTCGAGCGCCAGGTAGGCAGCACACTGTTCGACGATCCCTGTCTTTGTAACAGATTGCCCTATCTATTCCCCTAATAATTGAGTCCCCCACTACCAGCACCTGCCTGGCCTGCTCTCCTATTTCTCTCCTTACTGGAGCTGACACTCCTCCGGCTTTCAGGGGACATGCCTTGCTGCAGCAGTGCTACCCCTGTACCGTCACCCCCCTCATCTGCCAACTTTGCAAACTTATTGGGGTGTGCCAGATCAGGACTAGCCTCCATGGCACTCTTCCCTCTACCCCCCCTTCTAACTGTCACCCAGCTAGCTGCCTAACTGTCCTGCAGCTCCCTACTACCACCCTCCCCCCACATCTACTCCAGTGAGCAGCAGACTCCTTTCCATATTGTCAATGAATCTGTGTTGCCAGCTGCTCATTTAGATCCAGTACCTGGGCTTCCAAACGCACACATCTCGCGCGGCAGTATGCAACCCCGACCGGCTGTTCAAGGATTGCATACATGTGGCAAGACGTACACTGGATAGCATTGCCAACAATGGAGCTCATTTCCTAATGGGGATTGCACTTAACAGAAATGTTAAGTAAAAAGAAATGTAAAGAATTAATAAAATACAGACAGCAATTCAGTCCAAATTCCTCCCTTCCAAAATCCCTGAATCCAAGTCACTGAAAAACAAGTCACACACTTACTTCCGTTTGCACTAACACTCCAGTCACACTCAGCTCGTTCACACTCGCTAAGGAAGAAGATTTAAAGAGGTTTTTTTTTTTTCCCTTTTGCAGCAATGCACCCTACAGCTCAATGCACTTCCAGGAGGTTTCTCGTCAGAGATCCCAACAGGAAATCATCCTGACCTACCTGGGGTCTGTCAACTCCCGCCTGGACACTCTGTCCGTCCCACCTGTGTCCGCCTCGAGCCGAACGGCCTCCGCTCTGGAGGCGCCTCAGCCTACTGGTGCCATGGCATCCAGCTCTGGACCCCGGCTCTCTGCGCCTCCTCGTTAAGGGGATGACCCCGTCTTATGTCGGGGTTTTCTGAACCAGTGCACGCTGCACTTTGAACTCCGGGCACATCAGTTTCCCTCCGACCGAGCCAAAGTGGCGTTCATCATGTCTCACCTCACCGGGGAAGCATTGGCATGGCTAAACCCTTTATGGGAGAGAGGGGATCCCCTGGTTTCCGATCTTCCGGCTTTCCTCACTGCCTTCTGGAAGGTCTTCGATGAGCCCGGACGAAGGACTTCTACTGCCTCCTCATTGCTCCGTCTCCGCCAAGGGAGTCTCACCGTGGGCCAGTATGCCATACAGTTCCTTACCCTCGCATCTGAGCTTGCCTGGAACAATGAGGCCCTGGTGTCCACCTTCTGGGAGGGTCTTTTCGGACGGATCAAGGACGAGCTAGCCGGCCGGGACATTCCTACCACCCTGGATGACCTGGTGTTACTAGCTACCCGAATTGACATCCGTTTCCTGGAATGAGCTAAGGAGACTACCCGGGAGAGAAGATTTCCTCGTCTCGCTCCTGTTTTCCAGAAACCTGCCTCCTAACCAGCAACTCCTCGGGCACGCTCACCCGAACCCATGCAGATCGACCAGACCAAGATGGTCAAGTCTCGCCAAGAAACACGCCGAGCCGAGGGGAGCTGTTTCTACTGTGGTAGTAAGGAGCATCTGATCTGTTCCTGTCCGGTGAAGCAGGGAAACTCCAGTGACTAGGACCGCTCGGAGAGGTTGTCCTAGGCAAGAGTAAATCCTCTCCGTTCTTGACTCTATCCATTTCTATTTCCTGTGGAGAGACCCGTTTCTTTGAAGCCGCCCACCTGGATTCCGGAGACGCTGGGAATCTCATTTCTCAGTCCCTTGTGGAGAAGTATCAGATTCCCACCAAACGTCTGGCTGAACCATTGGCAGTCGCTTCCGTGGATGGAAGACTCCTTCCAGTGACCATCTTGCTCGTCACAGAGCCTGTAACCCTTCAGGTGGGAATGCTGCACTCAGAGAGGATCTCCTTCCATGTGCTATCCGGACTCTCTCACTCCCTTTTGCTAGGTCTACCCTGGCTACAGAAACATGAACCCGTTCTGAATTGGCGATCCGGTGAGGTGCTCCATTGGGGGCAGGATTGCCATGAGACCTGCCTGGTTCCGGTTCGCCCTGCTCAACCTCTGTCTACTCCGGCTAATCTACCTGGTCTGCCGGCACCCTACTGGTCCTATGCGGACGTCTTTGACAAGAAGGAAGCCGAGACACTACCACCTCATAGGCCGTATGATTGCCCCATCGACCTGGTACCTGGCGCTTCACCTCCCCGCGGGCGTATCTACCCTTTGTCGCTGGCTGAAACTCGGGCCATGTCTGAGTACATCGAGGAGAATCTTGCTAGGGGATTCATTCAGAAATATACTTCCCCAGCTGGAGCAGAAAGAAAGACGGCTCGCTACGGCCGTGTATCGATTACAGGGGGCTTAACCAAATTACCATAAAAAATAAGTACCCCCTGCCTCTCATCTCGGAGCTGTTCGACCGCCTTAAAGGCGTGAGGGTCTTCATCAAGCTCGATCTATGTGGGGTGTACAATTTTGTCTGGATCCGCCAGACGAGTGGAAGACGGCATTCAACACCCGGGACGGTCACTATGAATACCGCGTGATGCCCTTTGGTCTCAGTAATGCCCCAGCCGTCTTCCAGGAGCTAGTTAACGACATTTTCCGTGACCTCTTGTATTCTTGCGTAGTCGTGTACCTGGATGATATCCTGATTTTCTCTCCGGATCTGCCCTCACACCAGAGGAATGTTCATCAGGTTCTGCTTAGGCTCCGGCAGAATCGTCTCTATGCTAAATTTGAAAAATGTCTCTTGGAGCAGACTTCCCTTCCGTTCCTGGGATATATTATCTCCGAGACTGGTCTTCGGATGGATACCGAGAAGGTTTCTGCTGTCTTAAAATGGCCCCGACCAGAGGGGTTGAAGGCGATTCAGAGATTCCTGGGCTTCGCAAATTATTACCGCCTCTTCATTTCTCATTTCTCCTCCCGGACCACTCCCATCTCCGCGCTCACCCGTAAGGGAGTAAATCCCAAGAAATGGACTTCCGAAGCGGAGGAGTCCTTCGCCTCCCTAAAACAAGCTTTCTCCTCCACCCCTGTGCTGCACCGCCCGGATTGCAACAAGCAGTTCTTCCTGGAGGTTGATGCTTCCTCCCCCGGAGCCGGAGCGGTGCTCACCCAGAAATCCCCATCCGGGAGAATGGTAACCTGCGGATTTTTCTCCAAGCTCTTCTCCTCGTCTGAGCACACCTACTCCATAGGAGATCGTGAGCTGCTTGCCATCAAATTGGCGCTGGAGGAGTGGCGCTACCTGCTGGAAGGGGCTCTGCACCCGGTGGTCATCTACACAGATCACAAAAACCTGGCCTATCTACAAAACGCCCAGAGACTCAATCCACGTCAGGCCCGGTGGTCTCTGTTGTTTGCCCGATTCTGCTTTTCTCTACATTACCGCCCTGCTGACAAGAACGTTAAAGCTGACGCTCTATCACGCTCATTCCTGTCCTCCGACCAAGAGGAGGAGCCTCTGCATATCATCGACCCCTCCAGAGTAATGACCGTGGCCCCGTTTGACCTGTCTCGTCTTCCACCCAATAAGACTGTTGTAGCGGTTCCGGATCGTAAGAAGGTTCTTCTTTGGGGTCATTCATCCAAACTAGCCGGCCATGCTGGCCAGAGGAAGACCTTCCTGCTCATCTCCCGGCATTACTGGTGGCCTTCGCTACGCAAGGATGTTGCGGATTTCGTCTCGGCTTGTTCCTCCTGTGCCCGTAACAAAGTTCTTAGGCATCTGCCCGCCGGCCGTCTCCTGCCTCTTCCCGTACCTTCCGCCCCGTGGCAACACATTGCTATGGACTTTATTACGGATCTCCCTGTTTCTGCCGGTTGTACCGTCATTTGGGTGGTCGCTGACCGCTTTTCTAAAATGGCCCACTTCATCCCTCTGCCTGGTCTCCCGTCCGCATCTGTGCTGGCTAAGGACTTCATCCTTCACATCTTTCGTCTCCACAGCCTACCCCTCCACATTGTGTCTGATCGCGGGGTCCAGTTCACTTCGCGCTTCTGGAGAGCTACGTGTAAGCTGTTGGATATCACCCTGGAATTCTCCTCTGCTTATCATCCTCAGTCCAATGGTCAAGTGAAACGTATCAATCAGATCCTTACCAGCTTTCTCCGGCATTTCGGCAATGCTCACCATAATCATTGGGTTGAGCTCCTACCTTGGGCCGAGTTCTCCTATAACAACCACGAGAGTGAGTCTTCTTCCAAATCCCCGTTCTTTGTGGTCTACGGTCAACACCCCCGAATCCCGTATCCCGTCTCCGCTTCAGTGGACAATCCTGCTGCGGAGTCTCTGGTCAGCGAATTTTCTACTATTTGGGAAAACACTAGATCCACACTTCTTCAGTCCTCTGAACGGATGAAGAGACATGCCGATAAGAGACGTCTGGTTCCATCTCTTTTTCGTCCGGGAGACAGGGTCTGGCTCTCCTCCAAACATGTTCGGCTCAAAATTTCATCGTATAAGTTGGGATTCCCAACTCCTTCCACGTATCTCTCCTCAAACCAGTTTTTCTTAATTCTTTGTCTGACGATCCAGGCACCACTCCAGGTCCAGTTTCCGCTGAGGACGTCTATGAGGTAGAGAACATTTTGGCCACCAAAAGGGTAAGAGGAAAAACCTTTTTCTGGTGGATTGGAAGGGGTTTGGCCCGCAGGAGAGGTCTTGGGAACACAGGAAGAACATCCATGCCCCTCTTCTTCTTAAAAAAATTCTAGCTGGCTTGAAAAAGAGGGGGCGTAAAGGGGGGGGGGTACTGTAGCATCAGCGTCTCTGCCCCCTGCCAGGCAGAGACGCCGTCCCCCTTACCGCCGCGGTCCTGCTCCAGCGTCTTCCGGCCTCCCTGCAGCTGCTGCTGGTGCACGCAGCTTCCCTGGCTCTGTGGTTAAGGCGCGCGCGCTCCCTCCCTCTTAAAGGGGCCGCGCGCGCCGTCCTAAAAAGTCCCCGGCCAATCACCGGAGGGCTTTCCCTATAAGAGGCACCTCCTCCAATATGGAGGTGCCCGTGCAAGGTTGTTGCTTTGTGATTCCTACTTTGCTTCAGCCCCTAGGTCCTCTGCAAGTTAGTCCTGTTCGCCAGTCTGATCTTCTGCTCAGTTCGCTAGCCTGACTTCTCTTCTGCCCGACAGTCTCTCTACAGTCCAGTCCGTCAGTCTGTCTATGGGCTCTGCCCGCCTGCTTACCTGGAAGCACCTGCCTGTTACCTGCCATGCCTGCAAGCCCGCTTACCTGGAAGCACCTGCCTGTTACCTGCCGTGCCTGCCTGCCCGCTTACTTGGAAGCACCCGCCTGTTACCTGCCATGCTTGCCAGCCCGCTTACCTGGAAGCACCTGCCTGTTACCTGCCGTGCCTGTCAGCCCGCTTACCTGGAAGCACCTGCCTGTTACCTGCCGTTCCTGCCCGCTTACCTGGAAGCACCAGCCAGATACCTGTTGTGCCGCCAGCTTGCCTACCCGGAACACTCGCCTGACTATCTGCCTAATCAGCCTGCTTGTCTACCCGGACCACCCGTCAGCCTGCCAGCCGAAGCTCATCCGCTGTACCGGTCAGTTCCTGCCTTCTGACCCATGGGAGTCACCTGCTCTCATACAAGGTCGGTCCCAGAGTGGCACCTGGTCCCTCTGCTCGGTTCCTCCCTGGTTCACGGAGTCGACTGAGCCGCCGTGCGACCTTCGTCAGACCGAGTTGATACTTAGTCACACCCCTCTGGCCCCTCCTTGCACCGCAGCACAGAGGTTCCACCACCCGGATCCGTAACACAGAGCGGGGGGACGAGTGCTGAGGAGCAGAGGGCAGAAAAGTCACCAATGTTCTGCTGACCCCATAACTGCAGAGTCCAGACCCCCTCTGGTATCAGCACAAGCACTGTGACCCCGCCATGAGTTTCATGGCTGAGCCACTGCGTGCAGCCATACATCACCAAGCACAATGCCAAGCGTCGGATGGAGTGGTGTAAAGCCGATACCACTGGACTCTGGAGAAAACGTGTTCTGTGCAGTGACGTATCACACTATCTGCGTCTGATAGAGGAGTCTGGATTTGGTGAATGCCAGGAGAACGTTACCCCCTGACTGCTTTGTGCCAGCTGTACAGATGGGGGAGGAAGATAATGCTATGGACTTGTTTCTAAGAGATAAGAAATATTAAATGGTTTATCCCATATGCACAAAAAATGAACTACTGAGATACTTTTTCAGAAAAGGATCATGGAATGGACCGGTGAGCGCTAATAGTCTTAGAACTCTACTGAGTAACTGCAGTGGCCACTATAGGAGACATGGGGTATTACATCTTAAGCCACAAAAGGCATAGTCACTTTGAGTTCCAGAGACGGATCAGATCTATGGCTAATAGGGTGGGGGGGGGTTCCACAGCATTGTAGATAGAGGGCTTCTGTTTAATGTGTATATATCACAGTGGCTCAGTGGTTAGCACTGTAGCCTTGCAGGGCTGGGGTCCTGGGTTCAAATCCCACCAAGGACAACACCTGCAAGGAGTTTGTATGTTCTCCCTGTATTTGTGTGGGTTTCCTCCAGGTTCTCCAGTTTCCTCCCACACTCCAAAGACATACTGATAGGGAATGTAGATTGTAAGCCCCAATGGGGACAGTGATGATAATGTCTGTAAAGTACTGTGGAACTAATGGGGCTGTATAAGTGAGTAAAATAAAAATAAATAAATATATGCTTATTGAACATATAAACTGAAGACGTAGCGTTCAACTGGTCCACCAGAGTTTTGTCCTAATGATCAAAAATTTCCCTATTGGAACAGGACAACTTCTTCAACAATGAAAGTCTCTTCTTCCCCCTATTAGCGCCACTTATTTATCGGGATCTGCATGTACTGTATTAATTTATGAATACCTAGGGAAGTGTTGAGTGCACCGGACACCCGGCCGGAGATGACTCAATCAAAGAATCTGGCTTTCTGAATCATCCTCAATACAACTTACCATTTGTGGTTGGATATCTGGGAGGCCTGAGGCGACTATATACGAAGAGGACACCTGGCTGCCAGCTGCCAGCAGATTAAATCTCCATATTCACATAGGGTTTCAGTAAATGACTGCAGGATGTAAAATAAAGTCAGATCACGGCACGGTCATGTGTAGGTTTCCTTTGAACTGACCAGAAATTCAATGGTTGTAACAACAATGTGTCCAGACTTTATGAGACGTGTTCAATCAACTATCATGGTCTTATTATATCGGCTCTATAAACTAATAGTGGACAACTGGTGGCCAAGAGGCCACATGCATCAATTGGATGCCATCCAGTGGTCCCTGATGGAAGTCTTCTACATGTGCATGCTCCATTAATCTGTAAGTATACACGGCCCTGTATCACATGGTGCAATATATGTGCACAGGACTGCAGAATAACCAGGGAGAGATGTATAATGTCTATGACATCACGTGTCCAGTCACTCCCAATACTGTACATTGTAGATATGAAAAGTCACTCTGTTACTAGAAGGAAAAAGAGCACTCGGAAAAAACATTTAAAATTTAGACATAAGTATACCTACAATAATACTGCCCCTATGTACAAGAATATAACTACTATAATACTGCCCCCTATGTACAAGAATATAACTACTATAATACTGCTCCTATGTACAAGAATATAACTGCTATAATACTGCCCCTATGTACAAGAATATAACTACTATAATACTGCCTCTATGTACAAGAATATAGCTACTATAATACTGCTCCTATGCACAAGAATATAGCTACTATAATACTGCCCCTATGTACAAGAATATAACTACTATAATACTGCTCCTATGCACAAGAATATAGCTACTATAATACTGCCCCTATGTACAAGAATATAACTACTATAATACTGCCCCCTATGTACAGTGCAGACCAAAAGTTTGGACACACCTTCTCATTTAAAGATTTTTCTGTATTTTCATGACTTTGAAAATTGTACATTCACACTGAAGGCATCAAAACTATGAATTAACACATGTGGAATTATATACTTAACAAAAAAGTGTAAAACAACTGAAAATATGTCTTATATTCTAGGTTCTTCAAAGTAGCCACCTTTTGCTTTGATGACTGCTTTGCACACTCTTGGCATTCTCTTGATGAGCTTCAAGAGGTGGGATTTTTTCCCTTATAAATGGGGTTGAGACCATCAGTTGTGTTGTGCAGAAGTCTGGTGGATACACAGCTGATAGTCCTACTGAATAGACTGTTAGAATTTGTATTATGGCAAGAAAAAAGCAGCTAAGTAAAGAAAAACGAGTGGCCATCATTACTTTAAGAAATGAAGATCAGTCAGTGCGAAAAATTGGGAAAACTTTGAAAGTGTCCCCAAGTGCAGTTGCAAAAACCATCAAGCGCTACAAAGAAACTGGCTCACATGAGGACCGCCCCAGGAAAGGAAGACCAAGAGTCACCTCTGCTTCTGAGGATAAGTTTATCCGAGTCACCAGCCTCAGAAATCGCAGGTTAACAGCAGCTCAGATTAGAGACCAGGTCAATGCCACACAGAGTTCTTGTTAGAACCCTCCTGTTAGTTTTTTCTCTCTTGTGTTTTGCGGTCACGTGACCATCTGCCTATATATTCCAGCTCCGCCCTTCTGGCTTTGCTGGACTTCAGTGTTGTTTGACTGTCTTGCTAGCCTGTGCTTCGGTGCCTATCTCTGTCAGTTCGCTTGGTCCTCTGGGGCCTCTAGTACTTTTTGTCAGTTTGTCTTTTGTGTTCTACAACAACTTCTGTTTAGGAGGTGTCCCATTTTTATCCCAGTCCTTAGTTCTTTTAGGGACCCCTCCCTTAATTCTATAGGTCTTCGTTCAGACTAGCCGAGGACGAAGGCGGGTCTGTTCACTAGGAACAGGCAGCCCGCTACATCGTAGGGATTCAGCTTAGTCTTACTGTAGGGACAGCTTTCCCCTCTCTTTCCTTAGTTCTTGTTGCAGATCATAACAGTTCTAGCAGCAGACACATCTCTTCAACAACTGTTAAGAGGAGACTTTGTGCAGCAGACCTTCATGGTAAAATAGCTGCTAGGAAACCACTGCTAAGGACAGGCAACAAGCAGAAGAGACTTGTTTGGGCTAAAGAACACAAGGAATAGACATTAGACCAGTGGAAATCTGTGCTTTGGTCTAATGAGTCCAAATCTGAGATCTTTGGTTCCAACCACCGTGTCTTTGTGCGACGCAGAAAAGGTGAACGGATGGACTCTACGTGCCTGGTTCCCACCGTGAAGCATGGAGGAGGAGGTGTGATGGTGTGGGGGTGCTTTGCTGGTGACAGCGTTGGGGATTTATTTAAAATTGAAGGCATACTGAACCAGCATGGCTACCACAGCATCTTGCAGCGGCATGCTATTCCATCCGGTTTGCGTTTAGCTGGACCATCATTTATTTTTCAACAGGACAATGACCCCAAACACACCTCCAGGCTGTGTAAGGACTATTTGACCAAGAAGAAGAGTGATGGGGTGCTACGCCAGATGACCTGGCCTCCACAGTCACCAGACCTGAACCCAATCGAGATGGTTTGGGGTGAGCTGGACCGCAGAGTGAAGGCAAAGGGCTAACAAGTGCTAAGCATCTCTGGGAACTCCTTCAAGATTGTTGGAAGACCATTTCCGGTGATTACCTCTCGAAGCTCATCAAGACAATGGCAAGAGTGTGCAAAGCAGTCATCAAAGCAAAAGGTGGCTACTTTGAAGAACCTAGAATATAAGATATATTTTCAGTTGTTTCACACTTTTTTGTTAAGTATATAATTCCACATGTGTTAATTCATAGTTTTGATGCCTTCAGTGTGAATGTACAATTTTCATAGTCATGAAAATACAGAAAAATCTTTAAATAATACTGCTCCTATGTACAAGAATATAACTACTATAATACTGCCCCTATGTACAAGAATATAACTACTATAATACTGCTCCTATGTACAAGAATATAACTACTATAATACTGCCCCTATGTACAAGAATATAACTACTATAATACTGCCCCTATGTAAAGAATATAACTACTATAATACTTCTTCCTATGTACAAGAATATAACTACTATAATACTGCTCCTATGTACAAGAATATAATTACTATAATACCGCCCCTATAAACAAGAATATAACTACTATAATACTGCCCCTATGTACAAGAATATAACTACTATAATACTGCTCCCTATGTACAAGAATATAACTACTATAATACTGCTCCCTATGTACAAGAATATAATTACTATAATACTGCTCCCTATGTACAAAAATATAGCTACTATAATACTGCCCCTATGTACAAGAATATAACTACTATAATACTGCTCCCTATGTACAAGAATATAACTACTATAATACTGCCCCTTATGTACAAGAATATAACTACTATAATATTGCTCCCAATGTATAAGAATATAACTACTATAATACTGCCCCCTATGTACAAGAATATAACTACTACAATACTGCCCCCTATGTACAAGAATATAACTACTATAATGACTAGCCCAGGGGGATGGGGACGACTCGATACCCGGGCCTTTGCCTGACCTTGGGGATGTCGCAGTGGTCGGCTCCCGGGCCCATACCCTGGGGTCAGCTTTTAAAAGGGTGGATTGGTTTGCTAATTTTATGGAAGTTCGTGACGCCACCTGTGGTTTCTGGTGAGAATCACCAGCGCTGTGGCAGTCCGCTGAGGCCGGTGATAAGGCAGCTCGATGGTATAGCTCCCCACAGGTGGAGCTAGGCCTCAGGGCAGTGTATGGAGAGGGGGATGCAGGACAGGCGAGACCCAGCCGGGTCAGAGCAAGAACAGGGACAGACACAGTAGTTACTTCAGTACCTTTTACTGGTGGTAATTCAGGCACATCCCAGAGTACTGTAGGGTGAAGGGTGCATATCAGGATCCTCCCCAATGAGCGGGTGTAGGGCCTCCTGTTTCTTGCCTCTGCGTAGTAAGTTTCTGACCCGCCTGAAGCTAAGCCTAACTTTATCTCTGTCCTGCACCGGCTGACGTTGTGGTAGGGCCTTCTCTTGGAGTGCACTCTCCCAGCTTACGGGGCCTATGTGTCTCCTGGCTCTGTTACGTATCAGCTCTCTGGTGATCCTGGGACCTGTAGTTCTCCAGGGATTCCGGTTATGCCTTACTGGGTCGTAGAGATCCCGGTAAGCTCGGACCTGGTGTCCGGTATTTGTTTCGGGGTGAGCTGGGTAAGCTCCTCTGCCCCCAGTGCTACTCACTTTCCACTCACCTTCGGCCGCGCTCGGGCCCTCACTAGGCTACTCACACTAACGGCAGCTTGCCGCTCTTCACCGCTCTTACAGGTGTCGGAACACCTTAAGCTCACTTACTTGAGCTCCTGAGTCTAGACTGGGCTTCAGGACCGCTGGAGGCCTAGCTTGCCTTCACAGCTACCCACGTGCTTCTCCGCACACACAGCTCTTCACTCTCTGTGCACTCCAGACTAAAAATTGAACTGCCTAGCTCCACCTTCCCTATTTATATCCCTAACGGGCTCGCTCTTGTGGTCTGAGGTGGAAGGTGGAGGTGTATGAATGCTTATGGGGGCCTCTTGTGGAGGATTCCATTAATGCACACTTCTAGGATCTGTGGTACCAAGCGCAGCTGGGCGCCACAATAATACTGCTCCCTATGCACAAGAATATAACTACTATAATACAGCCCCTACGTACAAGAATATAATTACTATAATACCGCCCCCTATGTACAAGAATATAACTACTATAATACTGCCCCCTGTGTACAAGAATATAACTTCTATAATACAGCCCCTACGTACAAGAATATAAGTACTATAATACTGCTCCTATAATCTAGTACATAACTGAAGTCCATTTTTTTTAGTTTTCAGTTATGCTGACGTTTGCATGCAGGCTGCGTAGGTGTTTTGCAGCAATTCCACCAAATGACATGAAATCACCTCTTATGCAATATGTAGATGATTTCCTATATACATTGATGGGTCTTCCCCTTAATCACAAGCCATTAGTTTCCATATAAAGAAAAAGAACTGTCTTAAGGAAGACTGAAATTTTGCATAAACATGAAAGCGGAACTGGAAGACTTAAGAAATATGCTCATGGAGTCATCTTCGGGGTCATGGAATCAGATGAGGAAAGATTGCAGATGTGTTCTCCTATAGAAGTGAAACATGCTAAGTAGACTAATTACTCTGATACATTGTTGTCTATGGGGCTCTACTGGAAGGTTGGCTGCTTCCCGTAAATCGAAAGTCTCAGACTGGACTGTACATTCACTACACTGCGGTATTATTCTGAGGAAATCCTGACACAAGGGCTGTGATGCAAGCGCTAGGAATGCTGAGCTCTACCCTAAAATCTGTCTGATGACACAAAATACTCCTGATTAACCAGAATCTCTGACTTGTCAGCAAGTAGCAGCATCTTTGGGAAACTTCAGTTTTTTCCTAGACTCTTTTTATTTTTAGTAATCTCTTTTTTTATCAAAAGCTAAAAAGTGCAAAATATACATTTTACCATTACTTTGTGATTTCTAGGAGGTCCTGATCTCTGAGACTCCACTGATCTTGTGAATAAAGGGGCCACGGTGCGTCTTCAGCAATGTGTCCCCCTTTAATTTTTTTCTTCAGCTTCATTCAAGTGTATTCGTGCTGGCTGAAGTTCTCTGCTCATCCTTCTGGTGAAGGTGGCGCTGTGCAAGATAACTGTAAAAAGGACAGAGCAGTCTCCTGATGTCCTTTTTTCATCGGGTCATAGAGGTCCCAAAAGTTCTCAAAAGTTGGACAGCCAGTGATCATTAAGTGATGTGATATGCCAATACTTAGAAAGGAATACCCCTTTAAAATGGGTTCCACCAAGTATATAAGTTATCCTCTATATATTCATCACCGAGCCTCAGAATCTCATCTGACTTAAGTGGCGATCGAGCATGAGCACCATCACATTTTTTTCTCTATGGGTCTGAGGAAGAGTGCAGCACTGCTAGGGATCGGTGTGGTTCCCTTTGGTCAGACGCCCAGCGATCAGTCAGTTATTGTGATCCTTTAGCATGGACGTCCAGGACTAATACATTGATGTTCTATCCACGTGATAGATCATCAATATCATGTGTCAAATTGGTGGGGATCCAACATGCCTAATCAATTGAATGGGCGCTGAGCTGCAGTACCAGTTCGTGGCCACTACACAGTGTATGGAGCCATGCATCTGGCTGGAATCAATAACAGCTGATTGATGGTGGTCTTGGCCCCCACACCAATCTGATATTGATTATCTATTTTAGAAATCATGGGACCTTGCTCTTATTGGATAATTCGACAAGGCCACCTTAGTTTGTCAAGGATTTACTGTCAACACATCAACATTGATGGCTGCCTGCTGACGCCAAACAAGACCTCCATTCCAGCCTCCATTGCCATCTTTCTCTGTACCATGATGGCTTTTGAGAGCGTTGGCGTGAGTTCACACCTCTGGTGTTGTAGGGTGGCATAATGGTCTGTAGGCGGACCCATCTAGTCTTCATTCCAGGTCCAATGGAAAACTCCAGCCAAGGATCTATCTATGATGAAGGACCAGTTCACAGTATGAAACATGTAGGAAATTCACATATTACAAATTGGATGTATTTGGAGGTGGCATTTTCCCTTTTAATCATATTGGAATAAAGTTTTATTTTTTTTATCTGGATACACGGTTGGAGGAGTTTTTGACTGGCTCTATGAAGTGCCAAGTCTAGCAGGAGTGGCTTCAATCCATGCCGATGCTCACAATGTCTTAGCAAGGGCGAGCTGGTTCCCTCCCATTATTATTTCATTCCAGGTACAATAACAGCTACATTGATTTGGTCATTGATAAATTTGGTCATGGAACCAGTGGTGCGCCCATTTCTCCCACTGGTTCCATGACCAAATTTATGAACATGACAACACCAGGCTGCAAGTTGCTTGTGCTATTGTGAAAAGCCTGCCTGGCGTAAACGTACTACCATAGCTGCAGCTTCTCCGGACTTGTATCCCATCAAGCACATGTAGGACGTCATTGGTCAGTGATTACAAAGGTGCTGCCAGCAGCAGATCTTGATGATTTGCCCAAGTCGGCAAGCAAAAAACAAGCTCCATCAATGGAAATGTAAAAAAAAGTTACAGGTCTCAGAAAATGGCAATACAATTTATTTTTATACAAAGTTCAGAATTGTTTCTTAACCACTAAAATATTTTAACAAAACCTCATAACGTTTGGTATCACTGTAATCGTAGTGATCTGGAAATTCATGCTGCTGGATAATTTTTACTGCAGAAGGAATGCCATAAAAATAAAATCTAAAAAGACAATGGTAGACTTTCACTTTTTTCACCATTTTTCCTCATTTGATATTGTGTTCAGAACACTGCATGATAAAATGGAGTCATTCAAAACTACAACTTATCCCACAGATACAAACCCTGATATAGCTATGTCTACAGAAATTAAAAAATTTATTGCTCCTGGAACAAGGGGAGAAGAAACTTAAAGATCAAAAAAGAAAAATGTCCTGATCCTTAAGGGGTTAGGTTGACATTAATGATTCCTGACAGATGATGGATTATCAAGAAGCTTGGGGTAGAGAACCTCTGGGCGTGTTCACACATGGTGAATATGATGTGGGTACACAATCTATTACAGAACCAGCAAATGTTTATCAGATTTTACCAAATTGTCTTCACATAATTGGTGTGATCACATGTCAATATATGCTGTGGATTTTTCACCATGGCTTTCGCCTTTTTTACTTTCCTAAGGTAGCCATATGCCTCACCATATAATTGGGGATGGATAATCAGGATTTTTACTTTTGGATTTCTCATGCAGAAAAAACAGTCGTGGAAGGGGATGAAAGTTTTTGCTGATGCAGAATTTTCAACCCCAACGTGGATTTGAAACTTTCATGGAAAAATAAAGGCTTTCCATTAAGATCCAGAATATTGCAGTCCCTCAGAGGTGGAATGTACTGGGATTTCAAGTGGATTTTATTGGAGAATATGCATCGGAATCTGCAGGGAATTTCCATCAGGCGAACCCAGTGTAGCGACATTATCTCTCAGCATAGTTATTTTTGGGTTCCTTCAACTGAACCTGGTTTTTGACCGTGTGCACAATTTATTGCACACATAAAGCATATGGACCAATTATAGTCAATGTGCCGGGCGACTTTCTGTATGGAATAAAGATGTGATTGGAACAAATGTCAGCATGCACTTTTCTGGTCTGTGACTTATGCATGCAATACAAGGCAGCTGCTTCACACATCCACGATGTGGACGAGTCACGAAGCTGCACATGGTGCCAGTAGTTCCCGTGCTTCCCCCCTACTCTGGAACTCTCTACCCCAACGTATCAGACTCTCGCCTACCGTGGAAACCTTCAAAAGGAACCTGAAGACCCACCTCTTCCAACAAGCCTACAACCTGCAGCAACCACCGCTCCACCATACCGCTGCACGACCAGCTCTACCCTCACCTACTGTATCTTCACCCATCCCTAGTAGATTGTGAGCCCTCGCGGGCAGGGTCCTCGCTCCTCCTGTACCAGTCGCTGTCACATTGTGTTCAAGATTATTGTAATTGTTCTTGTATTATACCCCCTTTTTCACATGTAAAGCGTCATGGAATAAATGGCGCTATAATAATAAATAATAATAATAATTTGAAGATGTGATTGGCCCAATTTTTCACATTCGAAGGTCATTCCGAGTGCTGAAATTGCAATTTTTCTTGCTCAATGGTTGCCAGAATTTCAGCAAACATTCTCGTGCTAAAATAATGGCTCAGTGATTAACCGGTTCCCGACCGCCCACTGTAGATAAATGTCGGCGCTTGCTGGGCTCTGTGCAGCGCCGACGTTTAAAAACGGGTGGTCTCGCAGCGCTCAGGACCCCCAGGGTCCTGCAAGCGCTGCGATTCCGGTGCAGAGCGTTAGCTCTGACAGGGAACATCATCGGGACCTGATTAGATCAGGTCCCAGTGATGTTAACCCTTTGCTGTCTTCTATATGCTGCGATCTATAGTGATCGTGGCATATAGGAGACAGCAGGAGGAGAGGGGGTCGTCAACTTACCTCTCCGAAGACCTCCGAGTCCTTCCAGGACCTGGGGTTGCTATGGCAGCTGGAGGTCACATGACCGCCTCCAGCTCTGCCATATATGGTGTCCTGTCTGGCTCAGCTGCAGCTATAGCCAGACAGGAGACTCTGACTGAAACAGTCAGGGAAGATCTCATGTAATGTAATATATGTCTATTACATTACATGAGATCAGTGGTCAGAAAAATAAAAATTAATGTCCCATACAGGGACTAAGAAAAAATGTAAAAAAAAAGTAAAAAAAAAGTTTTTAAACTATTAAAAAAAAATCACAAAATAAATAAAAATAACTAAATAAAATATTAAACCAATAAATCCGTATATTTTTACAAAACCAAAAAAAGTACACATATTTGGTATCACCGCGTCCGAAACAAACCGAGCTATAAAACTGTCACACTAATTAACTCCTTCTGTGCACACCGTAATAAAAATAAATAAAAAACATAGCAAAAAAATATGCTTTTTCATCATATCGCTAAACAAAAAGTGGAAAAAATGCGATCAAAAAACAAAATAGAAATAAAAATGGTACCGCTGAAAACGTCATCTTGTTCCGCAAAAAAAAAGCCGCCATACAGCTCCATCAGTCGAAAAATAAAAAAGTTATAGCGCTCAGAATAAAGCAATGCAAAAAAAATATTTTTTTCTATAAAATTGTTTTATTGTGTAAAAGCGCCAAAACATAAAAAAAAAATACAGTAAGTGTAGTATCGCTGTAAACGTACTGACCCGAAGAATAACGCTGCCTGATCACTTTTACCACACACAGAACGGCATAAAAAAACCTCAAAAAACAATTCCTGAATTGTTTGTTTTTGTTAATTTTACCTCCCAAAAAACGGAATAGAAAGCGATCAAAAAATGTCACGTACCCAAAAATGGTACCAATAAAAATGTCAACTCGTCCCGCAAAAAAACAAGCCATCACATGACTCTGTCGGCCGAAATATGGAAAAATTATAGCTCTCAAAATATGGTGATGCAAAAACTAGATTTTGCAAAAAAAGCGTCTTTTAGTGTGTGACAGCTGTCAGTCATAAAAACCCGATATAAATCTGATATCTCTGTAATCGCACCGACCTGAAGAATAAACTAATCTCATCACTTATACCGCACGAGGAACGGCGTAAAAAAGAAATAAAACCAATTCTTCACCTGCTACTGATTTGTTTATTATGTCCCCAAAGATCGCAGTAAGGCTCTGCTCACATTTATCCTGTGCTCTGCGCTGAGCGCTTACACCAGAGTTTCCGTGTAAATCTCTGAAATACATGATTCAGCCGGAACCCATGATGGAAGATTCCCTGTAATGAGGCAGATATAGGCCACTGTGGACGCCGTCTGGCCTGGGATCCCACGGTGTCATTTGTTTTAGGCGTGCATAAAAGTGCGGTTGGCCACAGTTTTGTGCACTTCTGAAAAAAAGGACACCGCTAAACAGAGGCCAGACGGAGTCCAGAGTAACTCTGCTGCATCATTACAGTGAATGGATCCCGCAGGGGTTTCATCTGAATTACATCACTTGGAAATTTAAATGGAAACCCCGATGTAAGTGCTCAGCCTAGAGCGCCGGATAAATGTTACGTAAAATGTTCCCAATAAAAGCTTCAACTCCGTCCTCAAAAAAAGCTAGTCCCCACTCAGGTCCATCATCTGTTAAAAATATAAGGGACTTCCAAGTTACTGGTAGCAGAAAGGCTCTGGAAAAGCAAAATGGTCCTTGCCCCCCAAAAGAAATTCAGAAAATTTTGTGCTCCCAAATCCAAATGCCTATTCTACAATAATTTGTTCTCCAATTGTCAAATAGCGCTCCGTCCCCCCCAGATCTCGCCGTATGGCTGAGCGGTACGATACAGCCACATATGGGGTATTGCCACTTTTAGACGAAATTGTGTGACACATTTCGGCACCATTTTTACCCATTGCCCTGTGTGAAAATGTAAAATCTGAGGGTAAAACATTTTTTTGTGGTAAAAATATAATTATGCTTTTTTCACTGCCCAATGGTATAAATTTAAAAATTAAAAAATACTCACTACTTCCCTAGATGAATTCCTTGAGAGGTGTAGTTTACAAAATGGGGTCACTTGTGGGGGTTTCCGCTGTTTTGGCATGTCAGCGACTCTTCAAATGTGACATGGAGTCTGCAACCTATCCCAGCCAACATAGCACTCCTTTCTCTTCCGAACCCTGCCGTACACCAAAGCAGTGGTTTTGTACTCAGGAGAAATTGTACAACAAATTTTATGGTGCAATTTATCCTGTTACCCTTATGATAATACAAAATTAGGGAATGAAAAACATTTTTTGTGGGAAAAATGTGAAAATTTTATTTTTACGGCTCAATATTATAAACTTCTGTGAAGCAGCTGGGGGTGCAAGGTGCACACCACACATCTAGATAAGCTCCCTAAGGGGTCTAGTTTCCAAAATGGTGGCACTTGTGGGGGGTTTCCACTGTTTAGGCACATTAGGGGCTCCCCAAATGCAACATGGCGTCCGCTAATTATTCAAACAAATTTTACATTCAAAAAGTCAAATGGCGCTCCTTCCCTTCCAAACCCTGCCATGCGCCCAAACAGTAATTTGCCTCCACATATGGGGTATCAGCGTGTTCAGGAGAAATTGCACAACAAATTTCATGGTGCAATTTATCTTATTACCCTTATGATAATGCAAAATTAAGGGATGAAAAACGGTTTTGTGGGAAAAATGTGAAAATTGTATTTTTACAGCTCAATATTATAAACTTCTGTGAAGCACCTTGGGGTTCAAGGTGCTCACCACACATCTAGATAAGTTCCCTAAGGGGTCTAGTTTCCAAAATGGTGTCACTTGTGGGGGGTTTCCACTGTTTAGGCACATCAGGAGCTCTCCAAAGGCAACATGGCGTCTGCTAATTATTCAGACAAATTTTACATTCAAAAAGTCAAATGGCGCTCCTTCCCTTCCAAACCCTGCCGTGCGCCCAAACAGTAATTTGCCTCCACATATGGGGTATCGGCGTGTTCAGGAGAAATTGCACAACAAATTTCATGGTGCAATTTATCTTATTACCCAAACAGTGGTTTTCCCTCACATATGGGGTATCAGCACGCTCAAGAGAAATTGCACAAAAAAATTTGGGGTCCATTTTTCCTGTTACCCCTGTGAAAATAAAAAAATTGGGTCTAAAGTAACATTTTTGTGAAAAAAGTTAAATGTTAATTTTTTTCTTCCACATTCCAAAAATTCCTGTGAAGCACCTGAAGGGTTAATAAAGTTCTTGAATGTGGTTTTGAGCACCTTGAGGGGTGCAGTTTTTAGAATGGTGTCACTTATGGGTGTTTTCTGTCATAAAGACCCCTCAAAGTGACTTCAAATATGATGTGGTCCCTAAAAAAATGTTTTTGTAAATTTTGTTGGAAAAATGAGAAATCGCTGGTCAACTTTTAACCCTTATAGCTCCCTAACAAAAAAAAATTTTGGTTCCAAAATTGTGCTGATGTAAAGTAGACATGTGGGAAATGTTACTTATTAACTATTTTGTGTGACATATCTCTCTGATTTAAGGGCATGAAAATTCAAAGTTTAAAAATTGCAAAATTTTCTAAATTTTCGCCAAATTTCCGATTTTTTCACAAATAAACGCAAGTTATATCGATGAAATTTTACCACTATCATGAAGTACAATATGTCATGAAAAAACAGTCTCAGAATCAGGGGAATACGTTGAAGCGTTCCAGAGTAATTACCTCATAAAGTGACAGTGGTCAGAATTGAAAAAATTGGCCCGGTCACGAAGGCAAAAACAGGCTCTGGCGCGAAGTGGTTAAGGTTTGCAAGGGCACATCAGCATGGAATTTGTCTGTACTCTCTGGGTTTGCATGGTTTTCCTCTTGGATCCCTCCATGCTGACACCATTGTGTGTGAGGTAGGGATATCAGCATGTTAGCATGCCATGGAGCAGGTATTGATGTGAATGGTGACATTTTCTGTTCTGTTTGGCTCCTATATCTGTCACAGAAATAGGAAACTAAAGAGAGAAAGAAGAATATTCTGTTTATTCCCATTCTATATACTGATATTTTTGGCTGGTTCTCTTTTAAATTAATATGTAAGGACGGCCCCCTAGGAGCACCTATATTATCTACTCTGATAGCTCCTCTCCTGCTCAGGTCAATTTATATCTCTAGACTGAAGTTTTTGTATCTAAAGAAACTCTTGAGATATGTTTAAGGAAATTATCTAAGCTGAACTACAGAAGTGGAATATATAGTCAATTGTAAAAGATTAAGTTGCATTCTTTTCAGTCTGTTTGGCTACATGAAACCCTTGATGCTGTTCTGCGGAGTCACCAGCCATCAGAACACAGAGATGCTTGTTATGTTTGCCTAGTACCGACCCAAGAGACCAGAACATGGCACATGCATGGTTTCTTGGATGTTTTCTGATTAATGGGGCCCCCTCAGGGGCTGTACTAGGAATAAGAGAAGTGTATCAGTTTACACAGAATTTGCCTTTAAAGTAGTATTCCCATCTAAGACATTTATGGTATATCCATATAGATGGTGTTTACATTTCTAAGACCCCCATATATTTAAAGAAATTGTCCACAACTTGGACAACTCCTTGCCATACCCACACTTGGCCCCCGTTAAAATAAAAAAGCTTATACTCAGCTTCCATGCTGGTGCTGTTCCAGCGGTGTCGGCACTAGCGGTCCCTTGGCTTCCGTCCGGTTGCTGTGACACGTGACCCCGGCACCCAATCAACGCTGGCTTCACTGGCCCCACCTTCGGACAAATTGAACACGAACAGGAAGTCAGAGATCATCTTCATGTTCAATTCAACAGAAGGTGGGAACAATGACCCCGGTGCTGATTGAGCGCCTGGCTCACGTGTCACAAGAACCGTACGGGAGCCAAGGGACCTCTAGTGCCAACACCGCTGGAACGGCACCGGCATGGGAGGTGAGTATAGGCTTTTTTATTTTATCGGGACCAAACATTTAGATCAAGTGGTGGTCCTAGTAGTGGAAAACCCCTTTAAGAGTAAGGGTTCAGTGTGCCATGGTTTTTCACCTCAGAGAGATGAAGATGAGGTACGCAGGGGCTGTGCATGTGCAACTTTCCATTTGTATTTTATTGAGAATCTGGTTCTCATTGAATAGGAAACCAGGATACCCTCATTTTTCTCCCAGAGGTGGAGCCCACCTTAGAAACATTGATGACATACTGGATAAAAATTATTAGGAGAGGGACATTTTAAAGTCAGTTTTGCTGTCCGCTGCTTTGCCAATATTTGTGCCAAATCTATAAAAGTGTCACATCACGTTTGATGAATTTGGCGCATCTTTAGACTTCTGTCTAGAGAGAATACTCCAGTTTTTATGACTTTTTTTTTTGCAACATTTTAAAAAAGTAGCATTTCATAAATCTGATGGCTCGTTTTCAAAACTAACCACCCCCACTTTTACACCCACTTATCAAAAGGGTCAAGAACAGAGCAGATTAGCAAATACTCTCAAATATTTTCGTAAAACAAAAATTTGCAACTTTTTGATGTTAGAAGACTGTTGAAAAAGTCTTTGTAACTTGACCCCCCATAATTATTATTATTATTATTATCATTATTCATTATTATAGCACCATGTATTCCATGGCGCTTTATATGTGAAAAAGGGGGTATACGTAGCAAAAACAATTACAAAAATCTTGAACAAAAATGCAACGGAAACTGGTGCAGGAGGAGAGAGGACCGTGCCCGCGAGGGCTCATAATTTACAAGGGATGGGTGAGGATACAGTAGGTGAGGGTAGAGCTTGTCGTTCAGTGGTGTGGTGGAGCGAGGGTTACTGCAGGTTGTAGGCTTGTCGGAAGAGGTGGGTTTTCAGGTACTTTTTGAAGGTTTCCATGGTAGGCGAGAGTCTGATATGTTGGGGTAGAGCATTCCAGAGTATGGGGGATGCACGGGAGAAATCTTGTATGTGATTTTGGGAAGAGGAGACATGAGGGGAGTAGAGAAGGAGATCTTGTGAGGATTGGAGGTTGCGTGCATGTAAGTACCAGGAGACTAGGTCACAGATGTATGGAGGAGACAGGTTGTGGATGGCTTTGTATGCCAAGGTTAGGGTTTTAAACTGGAGTCTCTGGGCAATGGGGAGCCAGTGAAGGGATTGACAGAGGAGAAAGGCCAGGGAATAGCGAGGGGACAGGTGAATTAGTTGGACAGCAGAGTTTAGGATAGATTGGAGGGGTGCGAGAGTGGTAGAAGGGAGGCCACAAAGCAGGAGGTTGCAGTAGTCGAGGCGGGAGATGATGAGGGCATGTGACGCGCCCCCTGGGCCGTGTGTGTGTGTGGGGATACCCGGAACCGGACCTTTTGTGGATGCTGGGGGTTGTAGTCCTTGCGTGGCGGGGACCCGGTCCCGTGGCTCAGGGTGGTCAACCCAAATGGCAGTCTATTTATAGGGTTTTGTGATATTAAATGTCCGACTACGCCACCCGTGGATTGCGGTCAGAGTGAACCGCCGCTGCAGGGCAGACCGCTGAGGCTGGTGTTGTGGGTGCAGCAGGGGGTAGTATAACTCCCCACGGGAGGAGTATAGCCTCAGGGCAGTAAATAGGGATGTTGGTGGTGATGGTGCGCGGGAGCAGCAGTAACCACACGGAGTCTGTCATGCAATTCAGGGTCTTTACTGTTGGCGGTATTAAGGGACCCGTCCGGAATACAGGTTAACAATGGAGGCCTGGTCAGTCTGAGAGGAAATCCCGCTGGTCAGGGGGAGTTTGTAGGCCTACCGTGCTGACTTCACTCTTTCTTGGCTATCCCGCTGTAGTGTGGTGGTAGCCCACGTCTCTGAGTGCACCGTGTTGTTCTCACCCGTATGACTGGCGACTCGGGCCTTCCGTACTTCTCACCCCTCTGGGGCAGTAGTGGTCCCTCTCGTGTGGCTGAGCCTCCGGGCTTCCTTGGGCCAGAGGACTTGAAGTCCCCTGCGTGGTGGTTTTCTGCTGCTGGGCTTATAACCCTCACAGCCTCGGACTCCAGTGTCTGGCTTTGTAAGTCTCTAGCCAGGACGTGCTCTGCTAGCTCCCCTCCTGGCCTCATGTTCCTCCTCTGCCTACAGGGACTCCTCAGCCTGCTGCTGACCTGTCCTCACTGGAACTTGTCTGGAACTTCTCTCTCTAACCCCGCCCCAGATCCAGTTTATAAAGGGCAGGTTTTTCCCCTCCCTGGACTGAGGCAGGAGGTGCTGCATGCTAATTGTCCCCAACCAGGGAACCTCCCACCTGCTCTCAGACATGACATTGCTGCCACTGTGGCGACCAGACCTGGGGTGCCACACATGCACTAGGGTTTTTGCAAAATGATTATTGGCTATAAATGTGTCAGATGGAAGTACCCTTTAACTGACCCTTATACTTAACAATGTTCACCCGTGCTTTATAGGAAGTCAGTATCTTGTAGTAAGCAGTGATGCGCGAACGTGATCGGATAAGGTGTTATTCGAGCATGTTCGGGTGCTGAGTATCTCTGGCGTGCTTGAAAACTATGTAAACAGACTGCAGCAAAATTACAGGAATTACATGAAAAGTTAATCTAGTAGTCGATGAATGTAAGGACTGAGCAACATCCACTCCATTACTTCCATATCCCTTTCACTTTATTGACATTTTTTTAAAGACACAGCCTACTGGATGAGAATTTTTGCTTCCTTTTCCTTTCACATAGTTACTACAGTTACATTAGGGCAATTCATAGGGAATCCCCAGTAGGAAAGACAAAACTAAATAAGTGAAACTTCTGAATTCATTTGTGGTCAGTATATCACGCTCTGAGTTGTCTTTCACTATTGATTTTTGCCAAATTGGCATTTTGAAAATTAGTCCTCATGATTCTGATATTCCAATTCCTATATAGCAGTGGTTCTCAACTCCAGTCATCAAGACCCACCAACAGATCAGGTTTTCAGGATTATCTTAGTTTTGCACAGGTGATGGAATTATTACCTGTTCAATACTAAGGAAATCCTGAAAACCTGATCTGTTGGTGGGTCTTGAGGACTGGAGTTGAGAACCACTGCTATATATGATTTGTATGTAGTTGTATTTTTTCTGGTAGATGACGACTGTGTTATTCAGCCATCATCCATTTACGTGTCGGGGGGGGCATTTGCGGGAGTGCGGGGCATTTGCCCCGGGCGCAGCCCGCAAGGGGGCGACTTCTGGCCACCTGATGAAGCGGTCTGTGGTGTGTCCCTGGTGGCTGCATTTTGCCGCCCCCTGTAGTGGGAGTCGGCCTTTCTCGGAGCCGGCTGTCAAGCTGACAGCCAGCTCAGATAAGGCGCAGCACTCCGGCTCCCAGTGATCAGTTGTACCCTGCCATGGTAAATTCCACTGTTGAAGACTGACAGCGGTATTTATCATGTTAACAGCCTAGGGAGGATCGCGATTCCACCCGTGGCTGTTAGGGGGACATGTCAGCTTATGAAAGTGACTCACCCCCTGGGCCGAGTGTGCACGTGTGTGGGATACCCGGAGCCGGGTCTCTAGGGGTTGTAGTCTCCGTGGCGGTGACCCGGTTCCGTGGCTCAGGGTGGTCAAACCAGTGGCAGTCTATTTGTAAGTTTTAGGCTAATTGTCCGACTACGCCACCCGTGGATTGCGGTCAGGGTGTACCGCCGCTGCGAGGCAGACCGCTGAGGCTGGTGTGGTGTGCGCAGCAAAGGATGGGATAACTCCCCACGGGAGGAGTATAGCCTCAGGGCAGGGAATGTAGATGATGGGAGTGATGGTGCACGGGAGTACCAGTACTAGTAGTGCTGTATGCAGTGAGAAAGCAGGAATGACTCAGAGTCTTTGCAGTGCAGTTCAGGGTCTTTACTGATGATATTAAGGCAGACCCTCCCGGGAGTACTGGCTAGCATAAGGGGCCTGGTCAGTCTGCGAGCAAACAGGAGTTCCCCTGGCCAGGAGGAGTTGTAGGCCTCCCCGTCTATCTGCACTCTTCCTGGCTACCTTGCTGTAAGCGAGTGGAAGTAGCCCAAGTCCCTGAGTATACCGTGTGGTGCTCACCCGTATGGCTGGTGACTTGGGGCCTTCTGATAGCCTCCGCTCCTCGATGGCGGTGCTGGTCCCTTCCTTGTGACTGAGCCTCCGGGCTTCTATGGCCAGAGAACCTGGAATCCCCTGCCGGCTGGTTTCTGCTGCTGGGTGAATATACGTCCCCGCAGCCTCGGACTCCGGTGTCCGGTACTTTGATTCTTCTGCCAGGATGAGCTCTGCTCAGCTCCAGCCCCTGGTCTTCAGCTCCTGCTCCTACAGAGCTCATTCTGTTTCTCTCCCTGTGTCTGGAACTTCACTCCAGGCTCTAACTGAACTAACTCCGCCCCAGATCCAGTTTATATAGGGCAGGTTCCTCCCCTATCTGGCCTGGGACAGGAGGTGTTGCAAGTTCAAGGGCTCCTGACCAGGGAACCTCCCACTTGCTCCCAGACGTAATATTTCTATTACTGTGGCAACCAGACCCCTGGGGTGCCACAAAAGCAGCTGTCATGCGTCGGAAAAGATGTGGGTTCATCACCGGAGCCTGCACCAAACAGGGGGAGATGACCTATGACATACCTATACGTCATAGGTCGTAAAAGGGTTAAGGAACTATCTTGAGTGGAAGGCAGACAGAGCTGTGTTAAAGGGGTTTTCCATTTTCAGAAAACCCCTGTCCTTCAGCTGATATTTATTTTAAAAAAAGACACATCAACAGCGCTGCAGCCAATCATTGAGCACAGTGGCTCTGAGCAGCTTGTGACGTCAATTTGAGCAGAGACGCTTGGCTGCAGTGGACATGTGTGCTGTAGTCATGATGTCACCATTCTGATTTTATTATTTTAATGCGCTAGCAAGTAGAGGTAAAACACCAAAGAATGGAAGATCCCTTTGATGGTCACCAGATATGGGTGCATCAAGCAAAATTCACATTTGCCTGTTCGTTCAGTTTTTCCTATTCTCAAGGAAGTTATTCGCAACAAAATTAATGTCCCTTATTATGCTCTGGGGTCTCTCGGAATATAATAAATGTAATATGTAAGAAATAGCTGGTGCTGAAATCCCTGTGACGTCATGACACCGTAAACTTTCACACAATTGCGCAGAACCCTCATGGCATCATCAAAGCCCAGCGTGAGAGGCCCGGGTATTCCATCACGATTGGAAACGATTTGACAGGATGGGTGATGTGGAAGGCCTGGAGAGGACAGCAGTAAAGTGAGTTTTTCTCATTTTTAATATTTGGATACAAAATTTTGCCGAATCTGTGCAGCAGCGAATTACAAAAAAATGTAATTTTGGCGAAAGTGGATACTTGTAAAATACGAGCCAATTTCAGTTCCAATCGAATATATTCATTCATCCCTAACAGTGACCCATTACTGTTTAATATAGAACATAGAGGTCATTATTACATTTGTGCCTGTTTTTTGTCTAGTTTTTGATGTTTGTCCCCTGTTTTTGATTTGTGCCAAATTCTTTTTATTTGCTTTCTTATGTCTATTTTATATGTGTTTGTCTGAGTTTATTATGTTTCTCATTGTGGGCAGGGTTTTTGTTTTCCAGATGTTCGCACCCGAATCATCAATTGAATTTAAAAAAAAAAATGTGCGCCTTGCTTGTCACATTTCAACAGAACGTGCAACTGTTGGTTCTAAAAAGCCTTTAAAAATGGTTTAAAAAAAAAAAAGCACTTTTGTTTTTGTTCAAAAGTTGGGAACCATAGGCGTCATTTTGAAGATTTTTGTGCTAAAAACGTCAGTGAATATCACAAGCCAAAAAATAAGTGACTTATTAAAAAAAACAACAAATGATGAATCGGGCCCGTTGTCTGGCTGTCGGAGAATGTTTTCTTCCCTTTATCTAGTAAAAACCCAGGAGAAGTGTCCAGGTCAGACTTCTCCATTCACAGATTATTCATAGTCTCCGTCACAGGGAGGCCGCTCGGAGAAATTCCAGGGCTCATCAGTTGCAGCTGTTTCATAGAAACCACTTGGTTTTCACTGCACAGAATCCTAATGTGAAAGGACAGAGAGAAAACATTGTGGATAGTAACCGAGAACCGCAAGTCAATGATCTGCAAGGCTAATAATAAACGTCTCACTGGACTCAATAAGTTATACATTTCTGATCAGAGGAGAAGCAATTGCTCCAACCACCACTTTCCCAAGATTAGAAAAATCTGGCCCCCTTTCTACCTGGTGGAAACATGCACAGTTGTTCTGTTTAATAGTTGATGTGTCCATAGCATATTAAAGATGGTGGCATTCTAGGTCACATGCAGTATTTACATAGGTTATTGCTCCTAAGGAAGAATATCTTCATGTTTACAGAGGCGCTATGGCTCTACAGGCTGCAGGACTGACGCTGTGCCATCTGCATTCTGGTCTGTCTTTCTAGTTTGACTTGGCTTCACCTCACTTTTGTAAGTTGCCTACTCTATGTACTCCTTTTGTAAGGGTACTGCCTGCACTGGCTCTGAGCGGCCAGTCATGTTCTTCCACCAAACTCCTCCCAACCATCTCTGTATGGAGCTTGTGCACTGAGCACAGTCATGGGGAACAAAAAAGGGTTTTCCCCAAACATTTTGCCCACAAAGCAGTAAGCTACAATTCTCCACAATGTCTTGTGATGAAGCATTAAGATTTCCCTTCACTGGAAATAAGGGCCCAATGCCGACCCCTGATAATAGCCCATAGCATTATCCTCCTCCACCAAACTGTACAGGAGGCACAATGCAGTCAGGGGGTAACGTTCTCCTGACATTCACCAAACCCAGACTCCCCATCAGACACCAGATAGAGAAGTGGAAGGAACCACAGCAACGTTACAGAGCCCGTAACATTACAGGGCTGCGGGCCAAGTGCTGAGGAGGAGAGGGTAGAAAAGTCACCAACACTCTGCTGACCCCATAACTGCAGAGTCCAAACCTCCTCTGGTATTAACATCAGCACAAACACCGCAGCCCCGCTGGGATCTTCATGGCCGAGCAGCTGCTTCCAGCCGTACATCACTAAGCACAATGCCGAGCGTCGGATGGAGTGGTGTAAAGCCGCCACCACTGGAATCGCCTGTACAGAAACAAAGTCCTGCCCCCACTTCCTGTAGATATAAACAAAGCCCTGCCCCCACTTCCTGTAGAGAAAAACAAAGACCCACCTCACTTACTGTAGAGAGAAAGCACTGCCCCCACTTACTGTAGAGAGACAAAGCCCCTCCCCTACTTACTGTAGAGAAAGACAAAGCCACGCCCCCACTTCCTGTAATCTGTCTCAGTGTCTCCACTGCTTAGAGAGGGATTACACTTTACAACAGGCAGTGGGCAGCAAGTTACACAGAAGGAAGACACTTAGTGATTGACACTTTGAAAGTATTTTTTAGGTGTAAAACATCATGATTTCTCATTTCCAAAACAAAAGTGATTTACAGATAGATTATGTGATGAATAGACAATCTATGAGATCAAGTTATTTGAAAGACCAGGGACCAAAAACATCTAAATAATTGTTATGATATTCCTACCATATAAAATGCACTATAAATAGCTGATTTCTATGTGTGGTGGGATGAACATGTCCTTGACTTAGGGTTGGATATGATTAGTATCTCTCTTCCATTGTTGTCTCTTAGTCATTACTTCTGCTGACCTCAAAAAGTGTCCATGAGAATATAAACCAGCTCGGGGCTGATGAATCACTGGGCATCGTTCTTTGATCTAGGCAGCGGTCATTGTGTACTGTATATTGTATATTCCATTTAAATCAGCCGGTTATCCTGACATGACCCAGCTAATCCGCCCCGAGATGAGTCAGTGCAGCCCAAGCCTCAAAAATCTATGATGTGATATTCATATGATGCTCATTTTACATTTTTACTTACCAAGGAAAATTTTCCGAGTGGCAGGACCCCCCACTCCTGCGCGTCCATATCGTATTTTGTTGATGTCTTAGATTGTAAGAGATGATAGAGCCACATAATTACGAAACTTTATAAACTAGAATAAATATTGTGGAATTGACGCGCCCCCTGGGCCATGTTTGTGTAGCGTTGCGCACGCGGGGAATACCCGGAGCCGGATCAGATAGGGGTAGTAGTCCTCGTGGCGGTGACCCGGTCCGTGCCCAGGGTGTCAAACTAAGTGGCGTTATTGATATGATGGTATTAGTGTCCGACTACGCCACCCGTTGAATGCGGCTATGAAGCCGCCGCTGCAGGGCAGTCCGCTGAGGCCGGTGGTACGGATGTGCAGCGTGGATGGTATAACCCCCAACGGGAGGGGTATGGCCTCAGGGCAGCTATGTTAGAGATGACAATGGGAGTGATGGTGCGGGTGTCCCAGTACTGATGGTGCAGGTGCGACGACGAAACACGGAGGCTTGAAGTGCAGTTTCAAAAGCTTTACTCACAGTTCTTTACCAGGTCGCCCATGCACAGTAGGACCACCCGAGTCGTGCTGCGTCCACCAGGTCAGGGACTCGGCCAACTCCCAGGCAGTTCCAGAGCGTGGTCCTGAGCTCCCCTCTCTTCCTTCCTACTGGCCGTCCCCACCAGGGATCCACCTTTGTCCAGCTCCCTCGGGCCTTCTGGTGGTGAAACCTTTCCCGGCTTCCCTGACCCTATACGTGGTATGCCTTCCTGGAGGATATGGCGAGGGGTCGCGCCAAAACTTGTCCACGACCTCCGGTTCCTGGCTAAGGATAATTGGCCTCCACCAGTTTGGGATCCGGTACCCTGCTCTGCCAACCCTTCACCCGTTTCCGTTCTCTCGTGGGATCTCAGGGTTCCCTCTATGCTTTCGTCTCTGGGCCTTTCCTTGCGTCTCTCTTCTTCCTCCTTTTTCCTTCTCTCTCTCTCTCTGCTTCAGGCCTGGCTCTGGAGCTGGGCCCAGACGGAGCCACAGCTCCCTGTCAGCCCTCTCTGGCTGAGCTCCTCTCTGCACAGAGCAGACCCAAAAGACCCTGTCCTAAGATGGTGCCCACCTTATATACTCCCTCTGACACCCGAGCCCAGGTGACAAGCACCCAATGGGCTCCTACCTATGCCCAGAGTCCCTCCCCTGTCTGCTCCTACACCACTAGGATGTTCCTCCCCCCTCCCCACTCCAGCCAGGGACAGAAGCTGTCGTACCTGCACATCTATCTGGTGGGAGTACCGTTGATCTGTCCCCCAGAAATGGGGTGAGTGTGGTGCATGCAGCTATCTGAGCCCAGTTCCACACTCCATCCTTACCCGGGAGTGGAATACCACACCTCTGGTCTGAGGTGCAATACCCCTGTAGCAACCGAGTCCTCGGGGTGCTACATTCCCCCCTGGTAAACCACAGCACATCCTCGGGCTGGAATAGAGCAAAAGCAAATTACAACATACAAAATTTTTAAAGTGCACTCATATATAAGATATTAACTTATGAACTCATCCCTTTATGGGAGGTACTTTTCTCTTTTAACTTTACAGGTATAAAACATTACGAAAACATTATCAGACAATACCATTAACTCTTTTAGCATACTATACGTTATAAAATATTACAAGTAACTTTTTACATTATCATTTTAGCAGTATAAACTTTCAATATATAACCTTTTCATATAAAACACATTCTTTATCTTCTGGCCACTGTGCAACTTGTGACCAGGTAAAGTCCAACAGTCACTAATTCTGTAGTAGGAAAACAGTCCTTCTATAAAACCAATAGGGGGCGCCTTAGGAAGCGCAACTATTTACAGGGTATGGTCGCTCTCAGTCCTCGGCCAGTGGGAATAGGGGAATGGCTGCTCACAGTCCTCAGCCTGGTAATGGATAGGGGCACACAGGAAACAGTTCTTTAACAGTCCCACACTAGTCCCAACGGGGACCACACTTCACTCAGCAACAGTTCTCATACCCTGACGGGTAACTATATACAGTACTTTGTTTATGCTACTTCCTTCAGTAGCGGTATCCTCTCCTTGTCTCCTCCTGAGGGTAGTCTTCAGACCCGTCCGGGTCCTCTTGGCTTTCCTCATATTGTATCTCCTCCTCAGTCAGCCGGTGTACGTGTAGGGCGTACGGTCCTTTAGCACACTGATGCCGGGTGAAGGTGACCTCATCACCCGGGTAGAGGTCACGTCCGCGGTGTCCCTCCGGCAGGTGGCTCTCGACATCCCTGCGGGTGACAAAGACGTCGCCGGGGGTTCGGTGATCCCGGATAAAGCCCCAGCCATGCTCCAGCTGGAACTTTATTACGGTCCCGGTGGCGCGGGGACCGTGGGCCGCACGGGGGTTTCGTCGGGCTCGGCGTTTCTGCTCCGCGCTCCGGACCTGCAGCTGTTCTTCGCGGATCCGCCTCTCTCGTCGTTCTCTCCCGAAGACCTCTAGCTGCTGACGGCAGCACTCCTCACGCCGGGCTGCGTCCGCCCGGGTCTCCTGGGTAAACCCCATTAGGTTCTCACCGGTGGGATCCCATGCAAACTGGGCTTCCTCCAACGGGAGCGGGACAACTTTGGCGGGCGCCGGAGCCGGGATTAGAGGCTCACACAGGGGCCGTTCCCTCCGGAGTCGGGGATTGATGTACTCCGGTGGCCAAACGAAGGGCAGCCCATCCGGGCTAGTATGCTGTGAAAACAGATCTTCACCCAGGGGTGGCACGGTGGAGGTAGAGGGCGCTGTAGGGGCAGCGGCGCCCGGGGGTGCTCGGCCTTGTGTCCAGGCCGTAGGCATCCTGTCTGGATTCAAGTATGGCGCCTTCCGGGAGGAGGGCGCTGTGGGGGCCGCGGCGCCCGGGGGTACTCGGCCTTGCGACCAGGCCGGGGGCACCTCCTGTTTTGCCGCGCTCAGGGTCAAGGGGCGTGGCGCGGAAGGGGGTGTGACCGCGGCTCCGGCCGCTTGAGGCCTAGTTGGGAGCAGTGGCGGTGCGGCAACGGGCGCGATGAGGGTGACTTCGGGCTCTGCGACGGGGAGCTGGGGCAGGCTTACGGCTACTGGGCTCGGGGTGATGACGTCCCCATTACCTGCTTCCATCCCTGCGGCTCCCTCCGCGGCGTCGTCTCCGGCCTTCGTCCCTCCTGCACCATCCTCAGGGGCAGACATGCTCCACGTTGCGGGTGGCGTCCTCTGCTGGCGGGTTCCAGCCTGCTGGGCCATCTCCCTCCCCCATTCGGCCAGTGCTTCCTGCTGTACTCGGGCCATCTTCCGGGCCAAGGCCTCCAGCGCGGTCTGTGCACGCTCCCGATCTCTGGGGAGCTGTGCCAGGATCTCCACCAGGCCTTCTGGGGTGGCGGCCTGCAGCAGGCCCCGGACCACGGGGTCGGTACCGCTTGTCTCTTCCTCCATCCCCGGGTGCGATCTGTCCAGACTTCTCCAGGCTGCACCCATCTTCTCCGTTTTGTTCTCTATCCGCCCCCCTTGGGAGTGGTCCCGGGGCAACTTAGTGACAGTCAGTTTCAGGGGCAGACCCCCCACTTTGATGGACATTTCCATGGTGGTAGTCTCGGCTGGTGGGGGCGGTCTCCGCTTTTGGCTCCCTTCTGGGACCGCGCCCACGATGGGAGGTGGTCTCTTGCCACTCTCTGGCACGACCACAATGGCGTCCGCTCTGCCAGGGCGGGAAACTGTCCAAGATGGCGGGAATCGTCCACTGATGGCGGGGAACTTTGTGGATGGCGGGCAAAGGCTGCAGATGGCGGGCAAACGGCGGGAAACGACTCCGGACGGCGTCCGATGGCGGGAACCCTCTGGAATTGGCGGGAGACTCCTTTTTGAGGTAAATGTGAACTTTTCTTCAGGCACGCAGTACCCGGTGGTTGCGGGCACGTAATCCTGCCGACTACGCCAAAGTTGACGCGCCCCCTGGGCCATGTTTGTGTAGCGTTGCGCACGCGGGGAATACCCGGAGCCGGATCAGATAGGGGTAGTAGTCCTCGTGGCGGTGACCCGGTCCGTGCCCAGGGTGTCAAACTAAGTGGCGTTATTGATATGATGGTATTAGTGTCCGACTACGCCACCCGTTGAATGCGGCTATGAAGCCGCCGCTGCAGGGCAGTCTGCTGAGGCCGGTGGTACGGATGTGCAGCGTGGATGGTATAACCCCCAACGGGAGGGGTATGGCCTCAGGGCAGCTATGTTAGAGATGACAATGGGAGTGATGGTGCGGGTGTCCCAGTACTGATGGTGCAGGTGCGACGACGAAACACGGAGGCTTGAAGTGCAGTTTCAAAAGCTTTACTCACAGTTCTTTACCAGGTCGCCCGTGCACAGTAGGACCACCCGAGTCGTGCTGCGTCCACCAGGTCAGGGACTCGGCCAACTCCCAGGCAGTTCCAGAGCGTGGTCCTGAGCTCCCCTCTCTTCCTTCCTACTGGCCGTCCCCACCAGGGATCCACCTTTGTCCAGCTCCCTCGGGCCTTCTGGTGGTGAAACCTTTCCCGGCTTCCCTGACCCTATACGTGGTATGCCTTCCTGGTGGATATGGCGAGGGGTCGCGCCAAAACTTGTCCACGACCTCCGGTTCCTGGCTAAGGATAATTGGCCTCCACCAGTTTGGGATCCGGTACACTGCTCTGCCAACCCTTCATCCGTTTCCGTTCTCTCGTGGGATCTCAGGGTTCCCTCTATGCTTTCGTCTCTGGGCCTTTCCTTGCGTCTCTCTTCTTCCTCCTTTTTCCTTCTCTCTCTCTCTCTGCTTCAGGCCTGGCTCTGGAGCTGGGCCCAGACGGAGCCACAGCTCCCTGTCAGCCCTCTCTGGCTGAGCTCCTCTCTGCACAGAGCAGACCCAAAAGACCCTGTCCTAAGATGGTGCCCACCTTATATACTCCCTCTGACACTCGAGCCCAGGTGACAAGCACCCAATGGGCTCCTACTTATGCCCAGAGTCCCTCCCCTGTCTGCTCCTACACCACTAGGATGTTCCTCCCCCCTCCCCACTCCAGCCAGGGACAGAAGCTGTCGTACCTGCACATCTATCTGGTGGGAGTACCGTTGATCTGTCCCCCGGAAATGGGGTGAGTGTGGTGCATGCAGCTATCTGAGCCCAGTTCCACACTCCATCCTTACACGGGAGTGGAATACCACACCTCTGGTCTGAGGTGCAATACCCCTGTAGCAGCCGAGTCCTCGGGGTGCTACAGAATGACGGAGGGTAGATCGAGGACACAATTTAGAAAATATTAGTAATATTTTTACTTAAATTGGGTAAAAATAGAAGAACGTACCAAGGCACCATTATCACCATTATCTTTCTTAAGACTTCTGATAGCAAAGATAAAAATTATCCCTCTTTCAGGAATTTTTTAAAACCACTACATACAAACCTCTGCACTAACATTATCACATCTGTGAAGACTATATCCTTGTGAAGGTTGTCACCACTATGTTAAAAGGGGACAAGACCCAAGAGCTTGCGCTGCTTTCTCTATGGCTTGGAGGTAGCTCGTTGCAACAGAAATCTTCCATTTTTATGTCTACAATGTGTCATATCTCCTTCTGACCTACGATGTCTGCTTCTGTCACCAGGCACTGCCGTATTCATTCTGTGGGCGGCGCTAACGATGGAGGAGACATCGGTACCAGAAACTCTGGGCAGTGTAGGCTCTGTCTAGCCACAGAGACAGGATGGCTGTGATCTGTAGTGCCATCCAGCCAGGCAGTATGGGTGTGTGTACTTTCTTGCTGGATGAATCAGCTTTCTGCTTTGGTCAATGGGACAGAACCACAACCTACCAAAACTCCCAGCTTACTGTTGGAAGTTGCCAGTTATAGTTCATACTAGATCTGGTTTACTCCTACTGTTCTGCTCACCCTTTTCCTGTTTGATTCTCATTCTGACCTGAGCTTATATTTTTCTGACTCTTCTGATGAATATTTCTCTTGTCTGCCCTCTTGGTTCTTGATCCAGCAACCTTACCATTCCTGCCAGTCTGCTCAACCAGCCAGCAACTACTTCAAGGACTCAACCTAGGGCCCCTTTGTAAGTTCACATCCCTGTACAGGGGTGAAAGAGAGAAAACCAGTGCTGGGACCTGAGAGTTGGAGTAGCTAGCACAAAGCCTGTCTGTGGAAGCCCTTTATTCAGTTCTGCCGGACTGTTAAAAACTGACATGGGTTGGAGTAGTGGTATTGCAACCACTAGGGGCAGCACCGGCAGGTAGCGTAGTCAGGAAAAGCCAGGAATCAGTACATAGGAACAGCAGTATAGTCTTGAACGATTTAGCAGGTTGAGTAATCAGGAAAAGCCAGGAATCGGTACACAGGAACAGCAGTATAATCTTGTATAAGGCAGCAGGTGAAGGGAGAGCTTGACCAAAGGCTGGGAGCTCAGAAATCTCACAAGGAAGGAGGTGTTATGCAAGATTTAAATAGAGTGTTCAATCAGGAACTCACAGGATGAAGCCAATCAAGATGAAGCCAACACAGAGTTGAGCCACTCAGGAACAACGCAGGTACTAGAATCTAGGTTAGCCAGGAATTGTCCAGAAAGCTGAATAGCTCAGAGGGAAGAGCTGCCAGGTACAAGTCCTGGCACAGACAAGCACAGATGGGGGGGGGATTATTACACAATGTAGACCAGAAAGCTTTGTAAATGCTCTGTACCTAAATACAGGCTGAAGAGACTAGCATTTTGTAAGTGTGAAATACAATGACAACCTTCCTCCTCTATATCAGTTCTGTAGACACAAGGGCAGTAAAAGAACCCAATCAAGCAACTTTCTATATCTCAGCTTCTGTGAGTTCAGTCCCATATCACAATACAAAGGTGAGACAAAGTCTTCTAAATCTTTTTTCTTCATCATTACCTCTCTTGAGGAACCTATATGGAAGTGGTTATTACCTATTGCATGGAGGCAGCTTGTAGCAGGAGAAACTTTCCTCTATGTATGAATACTAGGCAAGCTTTATGAAAGTCCTGCGCCTCTATCTGATCTTTATCAAAAATGGAGATCTGTAAGAACTAGAACACACTTC
Organism: Phyllobates terribilis; assembly: GCF_046119375.1. Lineage (NCBI taxonomy): Eukaryota > Metazoa > Chordata > Amphibia > Anura > Dendrobatidae > Phyllobates > Phyllobates terribilis. The sequence goes on along the minus strand of NW_027362764.1, from coordinate 750,900,427 downwards.
TGATCCCTGCTGAAGATGGGGACTTGTAAGAAATAGAGCACACTTCTACATTTATTGTCATTTCCAGTGGGACTGGTGATATAGCAGCTTTGTAAATGAGTAATCTCAACCAAAGGTACAATAGAAGATCAAAGACAAAAGCAATAAAGAAGAAGCGAGACTCGGAGTGATGATAGTTAGCTTAAAGTTAATAATCTTAGTTCCATAGTATAAATGAAATGTAAGTTCCATAATTTATTCTCAAAATGTAAAACAGATACAGAATGGACCCAAAAGTTTTTTTATTTTGACGAGAACATGAGGTTAAAGAACAAGATGAATCATGCACCAGCATTGTGAGATCTTCAGCTCACTTCATTAGAGCAAGAAAAATAATACAATAATGATAATACAAAAAATAACAGCAATGGCAGTTACAAGTCCAAGTATGCAGGCAGTCCAAAGTCATGGTATCCAGGCACTCACAAGTCCCAGGAGTGAGGCATGGAAAATTCCCGGTAGTGAGGCAGTCAGAAGTCCCAGTAGTGAAGCAGGCATAATCCCTGGTAGTGAGGCAGTCATAAGTACCGGAAGTGAGACAGTCAGATGTCCTCTTTTTGAGGCAGTCACAAGGCTCGGTAGTGAGACAGGCAAAATACCCAGTAGTAAAGCAGTCACAAATACCGTTAGCAATCACAACTCCCGGTAATGGGCCAGGCACATGTACCAGGAGTGAGGCATTCACTAGTCCCGGTAGTGAGGCAGTCACAAGTCCCAGTGTAAAGATAATGAGGCAAGCACAAGTCTTGCTAGTGAGGTAGTCTTAAGTTTAGGTAGGGAGGCAATAACAAGTTGGACTAGTGAGACATTAGTTCCATTAGTGAGGCAATCACAAGTCCTGGTAGTGAGGCAGTCACAAATCCTGGTAGTGAAGCAGGCACAAGTTTGAGTAGTGAGGCAGTCACAAGTCCCAGTAGTGGGATAATCACAAGCCCCAGAAGTGAGGTAGGCGACGTCCCTTGTGCCCCGCCACGGACTGTAATCAGAGCCGGACTGACCCGCCCGCCATCTTCCCGGAGACCAGGCGCCTGCGCAGAAGATCACAGACTAGTGTATTCCATGATCATCTGCGCAGGTGGCAGCAGTGACACACTGACACTTTGCAATCCATAGGGTAAAACAGGTCCTGGTCTCCGGGAAGATGGCCGGCGGGTCAGGGAGTTCAACGTGAAGGCGCGAGATTACAGCGCCATAACTGCGCGTCACAGGGCACTGTGTGCAGGATAGAGGGGTACTATTATAATGAAGACTGGAGGTGGGGATTCCTTATGGGCCCGGAGCCTCGAGGAATCATTACCATAAAGTTATAATATTAGATTTCTCAACATCAAAACCATTACCATGAGGCTTACAGTTATGAATAGATTTACATTTCTATCACCTGTATGCCCATATTATTAATAGGTTTTAAACGTCCCAGGGAGTGACAGATTCCCTTTAAATACTGTATAGAGGTAATATTTATACATTGTATACTGGTATTGTTTAACCCCTTTCTAGCCCAAGGCGTACTAATATGTATCTGTGCCTTGGGACTTAAGAGCCTGATATGTACAATACGCCTTGGCAATTTCGCCCGCACACAGGCTGTGCGGGCGAGATCGCTGTCGGGTATCAGCTGATTGTCACAGCTGACACCTGATGCTATGTGCAGGGAGCGGTCCTGCACCGCTCCCAGCACATTAACCCCCGAAATGCTGCGATCGAAATCGCCGATACTTACCTCCTCTCGGTCCGGTCCTAGATGTTGTCATGGTGACCCGATGTCATCATGACAACATCCGGGTCACCAGGAGGCAAGAAGTTACTTTAGTCTTGCACAGTGCATGACCAAAGTAACTTCTCCCTGCTCAGCGCTGACAGGCTGCATAGCACAGGGAGCTGCTGTTCTCTATGCTATACAGCTGACCAGGCTGCAAAAAGTGAAAGTTCCATAGTGGGACATCGTGTAAAAGATCAAAAAGTGTCAGAAAGTGAAAAAATTTTTTAAAAAATGTTTAAAAAAATTACAAAAATGATCAAAAAAATATACAGTGCATTGTGAAAGTATTTGGCCCCCTTGAACTTTTCTACCTTTTGCCACATTTCTGGCTTCAAACATAAAGATATAAAATTCAAATTTTTGGGGGAAGAATCAACAACAAGTGGGACACAATCGTGAAGTGGAACAAAATGTATTGAATATTTTAAACTTTTTAAAAAAAATGAAAAATGGAAAGTGGGGCGTGCAATATTATTCGGCCCCTTTACTTTCAGTGCAGCAAACTCACTCCAGAAGTTCAGTGCGGATCTCTGAATGATCCAATGTTGTCCTAAATGACTGGTAATGATAAATAGAATCCACCTGTGTGTAATCAAGTCTCCGTATAAGGCTGCGTGCTCACGTTGCGGATTACAAGCGTTTTTGCTGCGGATTTTCCGCAGCGTAAACGCTTGTGAAACGCTAGGTAATCCGCACCCCATGATCCCCAAGGGGATTCCGCATGTTCTATGCACATGCTGCGGATTTTTCCGCAGCGTTTATGCTGCGTACAAAAATCCGCAGCATGTCATTTTATTTTGCGGAAGCACAGCGGAACTCCCGCCATTGACTTGCATTGAGACGCACAGAAACCGCGACTGTACATTTTTACAAGCGGCTTCTATGCGTCTCTATGTGCGGATGGTACCCAGTTCTGGAGGAGAGGAGACTCTCATCCAGACCTGGGTACCATTGTACCTGTAAAAAAAGAATAAAATAACAAATAAAGTTTATACTCACCTTTCCGAAGGCTTCTCTCTGAATGCCAGCAGCGCTGAAGGACCTGCGGTGACGTCACAGTCATGTGACCGCAGACCCTTCACCGCTCTGTCTCGTGATATGCCGGCAGCCGGGAACCAGACAGGAACGAGCGCTGCAGCACATACCGGGACATCGGGGGTGAGTATAGCTTTATTTGTTTTAATTTTTACGGTTCACACTGTATAAATCCATGCTGTTTGCATGGATTTATACAGTGTGACCTAGTTGTCAAGCACTTTCCAAGTGATGCTATCGCCTGGAAAGCGCTTGTCAATCTGCATGCGGAAACGCATGTGAATCCGCATGTATTCTGCAGGAAAAACGCATGCACAATCTGCATGCGTTTTTTCTGCCAGGAAGATGCAGAAATGCTGCAGAAATTTTCTGCTTCATTTCTGCATCGTGGGCACATAGCCTTAATGCACCTGCTCTGTGATAGTCTCAGGGTTCTGTTTCAAGTGCAGAGAGCATCATGAAGACCAAGGAACACACCAGGCAGGTCCGAAATACTGTTGTGGCTAAGTTTAAAGCCGGATTTGGATACAAAAAGATTTCCCAAGTTTTAAACATCTCAAGGAGCACTGTGGAATTGATCATATTGAAACAGAAGGAGTTTCAGACCAGTGCAAATCTACCAAGACCCGGCCGTCCCTCTAAACTTTCATCTCGAACAAGGAGAAGACTGATCAGAGATGCAGCCAAAAGGCTCAAGGTCACTCTGGATGAACTGCAGAGATCTACAGCTGAGGTGGGAGAGTCTGTCCATAGGACAACAGTCAGTCGTACACTGCACAAATCTGGCCTTTATGGAAGAATGGCAAGAAGAAAGCCATTTCTCAAAGATATTCATAAAAAGTCTCGTTTGAAGTTTGCCACAAGCCACCTGGGAGACACACCAAACATGTGGCATAAGGTGCTCTGGTCAGATGAAACCAAAATCAAACTTTTTGGCCACAATGCAAAATGATATGTTTGGCGTAAAAGCAACACAGCTCATCACCCTCAAAACACCATCCCCACTGTCAAATATGGTGGTGGCAGCATCGTGGTTTGGGCCTGCTTTTCTTCAGCAGGGACAGGGAAGATGGTTAAAATTGATGGGAAGATGGATGGAGCCAAATACAGGAACATTCTGGAAGAAAACCTGTTGGAGTCTGCAATAGACCTGAGACTCGGACGGAGATTTATCTTCCAACAAGACAATGATCCCAAACATAAAGCAAAATCTACAATGGAATGGTTCAAAAATAAACGTATCCAGGTGTTAGAATGGCCAAGTCAAAGTCCAGACCTGAATCCAATCGAGAATCTGTGAAAAGAGCTGAAAACTGCTGTTCACAAACGCTCTCCATCCAACCTCAATGAGCTCGAGCTGTTTTGCAAGGAAGAATGGGCAAGAATTTCAGCCTCTCGATGTGCAAAACTGATAGAGACATACCCCAAGCGACCTACAGCTGTAATCGCAGCAAAAGGTGGAGCTACAAAGGGGGCCGAATAATATTGCACGCCCCACTTTTCAGTTTTTAAATTGTTAAAAAAGTTTAAAATATTCAATAAATTTTGTTCCACTTCACGATTGTGTCCCACTTGTTGTTGATTCTTCCCCAGAAAATTAGAATTTTATATCTTTATGTTTGAAGCCAGAAATGTGGCAAAAGGTAGAAAAGTCCAAGGGGGCCAAATACTTTCACAATGCACTGTATATATGTATATTATATATATATATACACACTGCTCAAAAAATAAAGGGAACACTTAAACAACAGAATATAACTCCAAGTAAATCAAACTTCTGTGAAATCAAACTGTCCACTTAGGAAGCAACACTGATTGACAATCAATTTCACATGCTGTTGTGCAAATGGAATAGACAATAGATGGAAATTATTGGCAATTATCAAGACACCCTCAATAAAGGAGTGGTTCTGCAGGTGAGGACCACAGACCACATCTCAGTACCAATGCTTTCTGGCTGATGTTTTGGTCACTTTTGAATGTTGGTTGTGCTTTCACACTCGTGGTAGAATGAGACAGACTCTACAACCCATAGAAGTTGCTCAGGTAGTGCAGCTCATCCAGGATGGCACATCAATGCGAGCTGTGGCAAGAAGGTTTGCTGTGTCTGTCAGCGTAGGGTCCAGAGGCTGGAGGCGCTACCAGGAGACAGGCCATTACACCAGGAGACGTGGAGGGGGCCGTAGGAGGGCAACAACCCAGCAGCAGGACCGCTACTTCCGCCTTTGTGCAAGGCGGAATAGGAGGAACACTGCCAGAGCCCTGAAAAATGACCTCCAGCAGGCCACAAATGTGCATGTGTCTGCACAAACGGTAAGAAACCAACTCCATGAGGGTGGTATGAGGGCCCGATGTCCTCAGATGGGGGCTGTGCTCACAGCCCAACACCGTGCAGGACGCTTGGCATTTGCCACAGAACACCAGGATTGGCAAAGTCGCCATTGGTGCCCTGTGCTCTTCACAGATGTAAGCAGGTTCACACTGAGCACATGTGACAGACGTGACAGAGTCTGGAGACGCCGTGGAGAGCGATCTGCTGCCTGCAACATCCTTCAGCAAGACTAGTTTGGCAGTGGGTCAGTAATGGTGTGAGGTGGCATTTCTTTGGAGGGCCGCACAGCCCTCCATGTGCTCGCCAGAGGTAGCCTGACTGCCATTAGGTACCGAGATGAGATCCTCAGACCCCTTGTGAGACCATATGCTGGTGCGGTTGGCCCTGGGTTCCTCATAATGCAGGACAATGCCAGACCTCATGTGGCTGGAGTGTGTCGGCAGTTCCTGCAAGATGAAGGGATTGAAGCTATGGACTGGCCCGCCCATTCCCCAGACCTGAATCCGATTCAGCACATCTGGGACATCATGTCTCGCTCCATCCACCAACGTCACGTTGCACCACAGACTGTCCAGGAGTTGGCGGATGCTTTTGTCCAGGTCTGGGAGGGGATTCCACAGGAGACCATCCGCAACCTCATCAGGAGCATGCCCAGGCGTTGTAGGGAGGTCATACAGGCACGTGGAGGCCACACACAATACTGAGCCGCATTTTGACTTGTTTTAAGGACATTACATCAAAGTTGGATCAGCCTGTAGTGTGTTTTTCCACTTTAATTTTGGGGGTGACTCCAAATCCAGGCCACTATTGGTTAAGAAATTTGATTTCCATTGATGATTTTTGTGTGATTTTGTTGTCAGCACTTTCAACTTTGTACAGAATAAAATATTCAATGAGAATATTTCATTCATTCAGATCTAGGATGTGTTATTTGAGTGTTCCCTTTATTTTTTTGAGCAGTGTATATTGTACCCATAAGTAAATAATCTTATGAAAAAAACAAAAAAAAAACAATAAAAGTACACATATTTGGCATTACCGCGTCTGGAACGACTTGACCTATAAAACTGTCCCACTAGTTAACCCCTTTAGTGAACACGGTAAAAAATAAAAAACGAAGCAAAAAACTATGCTTTATCATTATACCGTCAAAGAAAAAATGGAATAAAACTCGATCAAAAGGACCAATTTAAATAAAAATGGTACCACTGAAAACGGCATCTTGTTCCGCAAAAAACAAGCTGCCATACAGCTCCAACGGCCAAAAAATAAAAAAGTTATAGCTCTCAGAATAAAGCGATGCAAAAACAATTATTTTTTCTATAAAATAGATTTTTTTGTGTAAAAGCGCTAAAAGATAAAAAAAATATAAATGTAGTACCGCTGTAAACGTACTGACCCGAAGAGTAAAGCTGCCTTATCAATTTTACCACACGCAGAACGGTATAAAAAAAAAGCAATTCCTGAATTGTTAGCTTTTGTTTATTCTGCCTCCCAAAAATCGGAATAGAAAGTTATCAAAAAATGTCACATGCCCGAAAATGGTACCAATAAAAACAATAACTTGTTCTGCAAAAAACAAGCCATCACATGACTCTGTCAGCCGAAATATGGAAAAATTATAGCTCTCAAAATATGGTGATGCAAAAACTAGTCTTTGCAAAAAAAAGGGTTTTTTAGTGTGTGACAGCTGTCAAACATAAAAACCTGATATGAATCTGGTATCACTGTAATCGCACCACCGACCCAAAGAATAAAGTCGTCTAATCACTTATACCACACGAGGAACGGTGTAAAAAATAAACTCTAGGGTTAGGGTTGTGCTAGGGTTACTGTTAGAGTTGTGCTGGGACTAGGGTTGTGCTAGGGTTAAGGTTATGCTAGGGTTAGGGTTGTACTATGGTTAGGGTTAGGATTGGGCTAGAATTAGGGATAGGATAGGCCTAGGGTTAGGGTTAGGGTTTGGCTAGGGTTAGGGTTGAGCTAGGGTTAGGGTTGGGCTAGGGTTAGGGTTGGCTAGGGTTAGGGTTGAGGTTGGGCTAGGGTTAGCGTTGGGCTAGGGTTAGGGTTGAGCTAGGGTTAGGGTTGGGCTAGGGCTAGGGTTGGGCTAGGGTTGGGCTAGGGTTGGGCTAGGGTTTGGATTGGCCTAGGGTTAGGGTTAGGGTTGGGCTAGGGTTAGGGTTGAGCTAGGGTTAGGATTGGGCAAGGTTTAGGATTGGGCTAGGGTTAGGATTGGCCTAGGGTTAGGGTTACGGTTGGGCTAGGGTTAGGGTTGAGCTAGGGTTAGGGTTGGGCTAGGGTTAGGGTTGGGCTAGGGTTAGGGTTGGACTAGGGTTAGGGTTATGGTTGGGCTAGGGTTAGGGTTGAGCTAGGGTTAGGGTTGAGCTAGGGTTAGGGTTGGGCTAGGGTTAGGGTTGGGCTAGGGTTAGGGTTGGGGTTGGGGTTGTATTAGGGTTGGGTTTGTATTCGAGTTGGGGTTAGGCTTGTGTTGAGGTTTGGATTTTTTCAGAAGTATAGAAATAAAAATGACGACCATATGACGACTTGTGTTGAGCGCAAGTGCTCGCTACTTGAGTTTGCATCGGGTGCTCGGGTATGCACTGAGTATCGCGGATGCTCGAGTGACATGCTCGAGTCTCTGCCCCATATGTTTTGCAGCTGTTATACAGCCAAAAAAAACTTGCGGGGATTGCCTGTCATGCACGAGTGATCCCTGCATGTTTTTTATGGGGTGTCTAATACCCGTGAAACATGCGGGCGGGGACTCGAGCATCCACCATACATGGTGCATACCCGAGTACCCGATGCGAACTCAAGCGAGCACTTGCGCTCAAGACTAATGACATTGACAACTTATTCAATATGATAACCTAATCAAATTCTGTGTCATACCTCTGGGTTCAAAATGTTCACTATACCCCTTGATAAAATCCTTGAGGGATGTAGTTTCCAAAATGGTGTCACGTGTGGGGGGTTTACACTGTTTAGGCACATCAGGGGTTCTCCAAACGCAACATGGCGTCCGCTAATTATTTAAGCAAATTTTACATTCAAAAAGTCAAATGGCACTCCTTCCTTTCTGAACCATGCCATGTGCCCAAAAAGTGGTTTTCCCCCCACAGTGTGCTCAGGAGGAATTGCACAACACATTTTTGGGTTCATTTTTTCCTGATACCCTTGTGACAATAAAAAAATTGGGGTCTAAAGTAACATTTTTGTGAAAAAAAATAAATGTTCATTTTTTTCTTCCACATTCCAAAAAGTCCAGTGAAGCACCTGAAGGGTTAATAAACTTCTTGAATGTGGTTTTGAGGGATTTCGTTTTTAGAATGGTGTCACTTTTGGGTATTTTCTGTCATAAAGACCCTCAAAGTCACTTCAAATGTGATGTGGTCCCTAAAAAATGTTTTTTGTAAATTTTGCTGTAAAAATGTAAAAATGAGAAATCACTGGTCAACTTTTAACCCTTATAGCTCCCTAACAAAAAAAATTTTGGCTCCAAAATTGTCCTGATGTAAAGTAGACATGTGGGAAATGTTACTTATTAACTATTTTGTGTGACGTATCTCTCTAATTTAAGGGCATGACAATTCAAAGTTTGAAAATTGTAAAATTTCCGATTTTTTTCACAAATTAACGCAAGTGATATCGAAGAAATGTTACTACTATCATGAAGTACAATATGTCACGAAAAAACAATCTCAGAATCAGCGGGATCCGTTGAAGCGTTCTAAAGTTATTATGTCATAAAGTGACAGTGGTCAGAATTGTAAAAATTGGCCCGGTCATTAACGTGCAAACCACCCTCGGGGGTAAAGGGGTTAAGGCACTAATTTTAAACTATATATCAGTATTATATAAAGCGAGTTGGATGGTAAAAAAAACTCACAGTGAACTTTAAATTACTTATGTAGTACTATTTTAGATTGTACGCTGGTATTATGTCAGCTTTGTGTGGTAGTGTTATTTATTTTTGTATGTAGATAATTATATATATACTGTATATACATATACTGTATATATACACGCACTGTTTTCGAAATTTTTATATATATTGTATACTGGTATCATTTAAACACTGTAGGGTGGTAATATTTATACACTGTATACCAGTGTGATATAAAACGACTATAGAAAAATTCATATTGACTTTAAACAGAACCTGTCACCAAGTCAAAAGTGTCCAGTTTTTGCTTTTATTTTATTCCCACTGCAGCACTAATCGCTAATCAGTTTTTTGTTAAATCCGCCATACGGTTCCAGAGATATGAGGCTTTTTATTTAGTGCTATGTTTTATGGTCTTTTCCAAGGGGATATGGCTCACATGATCCTCTGGGGTGTGTCTGCTCTGCATTATTGCCCTTGGAACCACGCCCCCTTGGAAAAGACAGATCCTCTTTAAATTAGCTCTGCATTATTAACTAGATGGTGGCCCGATTCTAACGCATCGGGTATTCTAGAATATGTATGCGGCCGACCGGGCGCAATCAGCAGAATGTTGTTATGGGTGATTGGTCGCGGGTGGCGGCCGCGACCAATCAGCGAACTGTGTTAGTGAGGACCAGAGAGCGTGTTTAAATTTGGCGATAGAATCGCTGATTAGTCGCGACCGCGACCAATCAGCAGAGGGGTGTTTAAATTTGGCGCCAACCTCGCTGATTGGTCGTGGCTGGTCGGCGGCCGCCACCAATCAGCAGAGCGTTGTTTAAATTTGGCGCCAATCTCGCTGATTGGTCGCGGCTGGTGGCCGCCTCCAATCAGCAGAGCGGTGTTTAAATTTGGCGCAAAAATCGCTGATTGGTCGCGGTCGGCGGCCTCGACCAATCAGCAGAGCGTTGTTTAAATTTGGCGGCAATCTCGCTGATTGGTCGCAGCTGGCGGTCGCGACCAATCAGCAGAGCGGTGTTTAAATTTGGCACCAATAATGCAGATTGGTCGCGGCCGGGTTTCGCGACCAATCAGCAGAGGGGTGTTTAAATTTGGCGCTAATATCGCTGATTGGTCGCGGCCGGCAACCGCGACCAATCAGCAGAGGGGTGTTTAAATTTGGCGGCAATATCGCTGATTGGTGGCGGCCGGCGGTCGCGACCAATCAGCAGAGCGGGGTTTAAGTTTGGCGCCAATAATGCTGATTGGTTGCGTCCGGCGACCCCGACCAATCAGCATAGCGGTGTTTAAATTTGGCACCAATGTCGCTGATTGGTCGCGGCCGGCAACCGCGACCAATCAGCAGAGCGTTTTTTAAATTTGGCGCCAATAATGCTGATTGGTCGCGGCCGGCGACCGCGACCAATCAGCTAAGCGGTGTTTAAATTTGGCGGCAATAATGCAGATTAGTTGCGGCCGCGACCAATCAGCAGAGCGTTGTTTAATTTTGGCGCCAATCTCGCTGATTGGTCGCGGCTGGCGGCCGCCTCCAATCAGCAGAGCGGTGTTTAACTTTGGCGCAAAAATCGCTGATTGGTCGCGGTCGGCGGCCTCGACTAATCAGCAGAGCGTTGTTTAAATTTGGCGGCAATCTCGCTGATTGGTCGCGGTCGGCTGGCGGCCGCGATCAATCAGCAGAGCATTGTTTAAATTTGGCGCCAATAATGCTGATTGGTCGCAGCCGGCGACCGCGACCAATCAGCAGAGCGTTTTTTAAATTTGGTGCCAATAATGCTGATTGGTCGCGACTGGCGACCGCGACCAATCAGCTAAGCGGTGTTTAAATTTGGCGGCAATAATGCAGATTAGTTGCGGCCGGCGGCCGCGACCAATCAGCAGAGCGTTGTTTAAATTTGGAGCCAATCTCGCTGGTTGGTCGCGGTTGGCGGCCGCCTCCAATCAGCAGAGCGGTGTTTAAATTTGGCGCAAAAAACGCTGATTGGTCGCGGTCGGCGGCCTCGACCAATCAGCAGAGCGTTGTTTAAATTTGGCGGCAATCTCGCTGATTGGTCGCGGTCGGCTGGCGGCCGCGACCAATCAGCAGAGTGTTGTTTAAATTTGGCGCCAATCTCAATTTAAACGCCGCGACCAATCAGCAGAGTGGCGTTTAAATTTTCCGCCCATATCGCTGATTGGTCGCGGGCGTCGACCGCGACCAATCAGCGTCGTATTAGTGAGGACCAGGGAGCGTCGCTGCCTGTGCGGCTACTTCCGCTGCGAGAAGCCGGGAGATGAGCGGCTACTCGCAGCAGAAGCATCCCGACCGGCGGCGTCGCTCCCCGGTCCTCCGTTCACACTTGCCCTCCGGAGATCAGCGGGCCAAGCCGCTGATCTCCCGACGTTAGCCGCATGGAGGTGAGCGGCGCCGCCTGTCGGGGTACTTCTGCTGCCAGCAGCGGGGAGATGAGAGTGACGCGCCCCTGGGCCTGTGTCGCGCTGCGTTGCGCACGCGGGAGCTTACCCGGAGCCGGATCTGTTGAGGGTTGTAGTCTCGTGGCGGTGATCCGGTCCGTGCCCAGGGAGTCAGACTAAGTGGCGCTGTTTTAGCGGTAGATGTTGGACGACTACGCCACCCGTTGAGTGCAGCCAGGGAGCTGCTGCTGCAGGGCAGACCGCTGAGGCCGGTGGTAGGATTGTGCAGCGTGATAGTATCACCCCCAACGGGAGGGGTATGGCCTCAGGGCAGCCGACGTGGATGATGGGGGTAGCAGGAACCACTCGGAGACGGTACTGTGTAGTTCAGGGTCTTTACTGGTGACAAAGATAGACCCTCCCGGAGTACTGGCTAGCGATTGGGGCCTGGTCAGTCCTTGAGCAGATGGGATCTCCCCTGGCCAGGCGGAGTTGTAGGCCTCCCAAACTAACGATACTCTTCTGGCTACCTTGCTAGAGGCGGGTATAAGTAGCCCACGTCCATGAGTGTACCGTGTGGTGCTCACCCGTATGGCCGGTGACTCGGGGCCTTCGGGTTTCTGGGCCAGAGGACCTGCAATCCCCTGCCGGTCGGTTTCTGCTGCTGGATAGGAGTTAGTCCCCACAGCCTCGGACTCCGGGTCCGGTGATAACTTCTCAGTCAGGGCGAGCTCTGCAGCTGCCAGCCCCTGACTCCTTGTAACACTGCTCCCACAGAGCTCCTGTTGTTTCTTCCTATATTTGCTTCTTTTCTCTGCTTCTTCTCTACTCACTCACCCTGCCTCAGCCCTAGGTTTATATAGGGGAAGTTCTTCCCCTCCCAGGACTGGGCAGGAGGTGTGGCATGCATAGGATCCCTGACCAAGAGACCTCCCACCTGCTCTCAGACATAACATTGCTGTTACTGTGGAAAACCAGACCCCTGGGGTGCCACAAGAGCCTCGCGCCGGTCATCTCCCGGCTGCATCACCGCTGACCTCCGTCCTGCAGATGAGCCGCTAACGGCCGCCATCTTTTTCTGAAATCCCGCGTCGCTGATTGGCCGCTGCCGGACCAATCAGCGACGCGGGATTTCCTGGACAGACAGACAGACAGACAGACAGAAAGACAGACAGACAGACAGACGGGATAAGACGATTATATACAGTGCCTACAAGTAGTATTCAACCCCCTGCAGATTTAGCTGGTTGACACATGCGGAATTAACTTGGCATTGTGACATTTGTACTGTAGATCAGCCTGGAAGTGGGAAATGCACTGCAGCAATTTTTTTTTTTTTTTTTTTTTAAACGTTAAAAGTTAATACAGAGTGTCATTTATTATTCAACCCCTCAAACCACAAGAATTCTGTTTGGTCCCCCTAAAGTATTAAGAAGTAGTTCAGGCACCAAGAATAATGAGCTTCACATGTGTGGATTAAAGATCTCTTTTGCCAGCCTTTTCTGACTATTTAAGACCCTCCCCAAACTTGTGAACAGCACTCAGACATGGTCAACATGGGAAAGACAAAGGAGCATTCCAAGGCCATCAGAGACAAGATCGTGGAGGGTCACAAGGCTGGCAAGGGGTACAAAACCCTTTCCAAGGAGTTGGGCCTACCTGTCTCCACTGTTGGGAGCATCATCCGTAAGTGGAAGGCTTATGGAACTACTGTTAGCCTTCCACGGCCTGGACAGCCTTTGAAAGTGTCCTCCCGTGCCGAGGCCAGGCTTGTCCGAAGAGTCAAGGCTAACCCAAGGACAACAAGGAAGGAGCTCCGGGAAGATCTCATGGCAGTGGGGACATTGGTTTCAGTCAATACCATAAGTAACGTACTCCACCGCAATGGTCTCCGTTCCAGACGAGCCTGTATGGTACCTTTACTTTCAAAACGTCATGTCAAGGCTCGTCGACAGTTTGCTCATGATCACTTGGAGGACTCTGAGACAGACTGGCTCAAGGTTCTATGGTCTGATGAGACCAAGATCGAGATCTTTGGTGCCAACCACACACGTGACGTTTGGCACTGCATACGACCCCAAGAATACCATCCCTACAGTCAAGCATGGTGGTGGCAGCATCATGCTGTGGGGCTGTTTCTCAGCCAAGGGGCCTGGCCATCTGGTCGGCATCCATGGGAAGATGGATAGCACGGACTACCTGGAGATTTTGGCCAAGAACCTCCGCTTGGCACACAGCCAAGAAAACCAAGGACTGGTTCAAGAGGGAAAAAGTCAAGGTGTTGGAGTGGCCTAGTCAGTCTCCTGACCTTAACCCAATTGAAAACTTGTGGAAGGAGCTCAAGAATAAAGTCCACATGAGACACCCAAAGAACCTAGATAACTTGGAGAAGATCTGCATGGAGGAGTGGGCCAAGATAACTCCACAGACCTGTGCCGGCCTGATCAGGTCTTATAAAAGACGATTATTAGCTGTAATTGCAAACAAGGGTTATTCCACAAAATATTAAACATAGGGGTTGTGTAATAATTGACCCACACTTTTATGTTTAAAATTTAATAAAATTCAACTGAGCAACATAACTTTTTGGTTTGTAAGATTTATGCTTCTGTTCATAAAACCTACTCTCGAATGCAGTTTGAAGGCTCTAACTTATTTGCATCTTATCAAACCAGCTAAATCTGCAGGGGGTTGAATACTACTTGTAGGCACTGTATATAGATTAGCATGATATAGTTTTATTAGATCACTGTGTGGTGGTATTATTGATACAGTGCATTCTGCTTTTATTTAAGCACTTTATGATGGTACTAGATGGTGGCCCGATTCGAACGCATCGGGTATTCTAGAATAGGTATGCGGCCGACGGGGCGCAATTAGCAGAGCGGCGTTTAAATTTGGCGCCCAAATCGCTGATTGGTCGCGTTAGGCAACCGCGACCAATCAGCAAAGCGGTGTTTAAATTTTGCGGCAATATCGGTGATTGGTCGCGGGCGGTGGCCGCGACCAATCTGCGAACCGTGTTAGTGAGGACTGGAGAGCGTGTTTAAATTTGGCACCAAAATCGCTGATTAGTCGCGACCAATCAGCAGAGCGGTGTTTAAATTTGGCGCCAATACTGCTGATTGGTCGCGGCCGCCGACCGCGACCAATCAGCAGAGCGATACAGAGCGGGGTTTAAATTTGGCACCAAAATCTCTGATTGGTCGCCGGCTGCGACCAATCAGCAGAGCGGTGTTTAAATTTGGCGCCAAAATCACTGATTGGTCGAGGCCGCCGGCCGCGACAAATCAGCGATTTTGGCGCAAAATTTAAACAACGCTCTGCATCGCTCTGCTGATTGGTCGCGGTCGCCGGCCTCGAACAATCAGCAGAGCGTTGTTTAAATTTGGGGCCAATCTCGCTGATTGGTCGCGGATGGCGGCCGCGAGCAATCAGCAGAGCGGTGTTTAAATTTGGCGCCAAAATCGCTGATTGGTCGCGGGCGGCGGCCGCGACCAATCAGCGAGATTGGCGCCAAATTTAAACAACGCTCTGCTGATTGTTCGAGGCCGGCGACCGCGACCAATCAGCAGACCGATGCAGAGCGTGTTAGTGAGGAATGGAGAGCGTGTTTAAATTTGGCTCCAAAATCACTGATTAGTCGCGACCGCGACCAATCAGCAAAGAGGTGTTTAAATTTGGCGACAATACTGCTGAGCAGAGCGATGCAGAGCGGGGTTTAAATTTGGTGCCAAAATCGCTGATTGGTCGCCGGCCGCGACCAATCAGCAGAGCGGTGTTTAAATTTGGCGCTAAAATCGCTGATTAGTCGCGGCTGACGGCCGCGACCAATCAGCAGAGCGTTGTTTAAATTTTGCGCCAATACTGCTGATTGATCTCGGCCAGCGACCGCGATCAATCAGCAGAGCGTTGTTTAAATTTGGCGCCAAGCTCGTTGATTGGTCGCGGCTGGTGTCCGCGACCAATTAGCACAGCAGTGTTTAAATGTGGCGGCAAGATCGGTGATTGGTCGCGGCCGCTATTTAAATGTGGCGCCCAAATCGGTGATTGCCGTTGCCCGCGACCAATCAGCAGAGCGGTGTTTAACTTTAGCGCCAAGATCACTGAGAGCGCGGAGAGCGCGACCAATCAGCAAATCGTATTGATGAGGAGCGGGGCGTGGAATCGTATTAGTGAGGACCGGGGAGTGCCGCTGCCTGTGCGGCTACTTCCGCTGCGAGAACCCAGGACATGAGCGACTGTTCGCAGCAGAAGTATCCCGACCCGCAGCGCCGCTCCCCGGTCTTCCCTTCACACCCTAGCCGCTGATCTCCCCACAGTATCCGCATGTTGTTACAAAGGTCCGGACATTTGTGTTAAAAATCGCTGATTGGTCGCGGGCGCTGCCCGCGACCAATCACCGATTGGGGCGCCAAATTTAAATATCGGCCGCGACCAATCACCGATCTTGGCTCCACATTTAAACACCGCTGTGCTGATTGGTTGCCGACACTGGGCGCGACCAATCACCGATTTTGGCGCCACATTTAAATAGCGTCCGCGACCAATCAGTACAGCAGTGTTTAAATGTGGAGCCAAGATCCGTGATTGGTCGCGGCCGATATTTAAATTTGGCGCCCAAATCGGTGATTGGTCGCGGGCAGCGCCAGCGACCAATCAGCGATTTTTAACACAAATGTCCTGACCTTTGTAACACCATGCTGATACTGTGGGGACATCAGCGGCTAGGGTGTGAAGGGAAGACCGGGAAGCGGCGCTGCAGGTCGGGATACTTCTGCTGCGAGCGCCCGCTCATGTCCCTGGTTCTCGCAGCGGAAGTATCCGCACAGGCAGCGCCGCTCCCCGGTCCTCCCTTCACACCCTAGCCGCTGATGTCCCCACAGTATCCGCATGGTGTTACAAAGGTCCGGACATTTGTGTTAAAAATCGCTGATTGGTCGCTGGCGCTGCCTGCGACCAATCACCAATTTGGGCGCCAAATTTAAATATCGGACGCGACCAATCACCGATCTTGGCTCCAGATTTAAACACCGCTGTGTTGATTGGTCGAGGCCGATATTTAAATTTGGCACCCAAATCGGTGATTGGTCGCGGGCCACATTTAAATAGCGGCCGCGACCAATCAGTACAGCGGTGTTTAAATGTGGAGCCAAGATCGGTGATTGTTCGCGGCCGATATTTAAATTTGGCGCCCAAATCAGTGATTGGCCGCGGGCAGCGCCAGCGACCAATCAGCGATTTTTAACACAAATGTCCGGATCTTTGTAACACCATGCGGATACTGTGGGGACATCAGCGGCTAGGGTGTGAAGGGAGGACCGGGGAGCGGCGCTGTAGGTCGGGATACTTCTGCTGCGATCACCCGCTCATGTCCCGGGTTCTCGCAGCGGAAGTATCCGCACAGGCAGCGCCGCTGACATCCATGCGGCAAGGGTGTGAAGGGAGGACCGGGGAGAGGCGCTGACATCTAATTGGTCGCGGCCGCTATTTAAATGTGCCGCACAAATCGGTGATTGGTCGCGGTCTTGGCCCGCGACCAATCACTGATCTTGCGGCTAAAGTTAACCACTACTGTGCTGATTGGTCGCGGCCGATATTTAAATTTGGCGCCCAAATCGGTGATTGGTCGCGGGCAGCGTCCGCGACCAATCAGCACAGCGGTATTTAACTTTTGCGCTAAGATCAGTGATTGGTCGCGGTCTTCGGACCCGAGCAATCATCGAATCGTCTTGGTGAGGACCGGGGAGCGGCGCTGCCTGTGCGGCTACTTCCGCTGCGAGAACCCGGGACATGAGCGGGCGCTCACAGCAGAAGTATCCCGACCCGCAGCGCCGCTCCCCGGTCCTCCCTTCCGCATGGATGTCAGCGACGCCGGCGGTCCTTCCGCTGCTACCGGCCGGGACATGAGCGCCTCGCGGCGCTCATCTCCCGGCTGCAATGCCGCTGAGCTCCGTCCCGCAGATGAGCCGCTAACGGCCGCCATCTTTTTTCTGAAATCCCGCGGCGCTGATTGGCCGCTGCCGGACCAATGAGCGACGCGGGATTTCCTGGACAGACAGACAGACAGACAGACGTGATAAGACAATTATATAGTAGATTATTTATACACTGTACACTGGTATTATATGGCACTGTATAGTGGCACTTTTTATACACTGTATATTGATATTATTTAAGTACCGTATGACGGTATTATTTATACACTGTGAAGTGTTGTTATATATTGTGACAAATCTTTTGGCAATAAAAATATCATACTGACTTTAAATGGGTTTTGTAATATTATTTAGCACAATGTATTATTATTATTTAAGCACTGTTTGATGGTATTAGTTAGATTGTGCTTACAGGTACATATTATTTAATTAATAAGTTGTAGTTCTATATATATACAATGTATACTGGCATTATTTAAGCACTGCATGGTAGTACTATTTATACAATAAATAATATTATAATTTAATGTGACCCATGAGAGGGCAATAAAAATGTTAAAATAAATACATAATGCAGAGGTGAAACACTTATTTCCTTCCTTTTTAACCTTTCTGCCAAAGTTCCTTTAATTTCCAGTCTTCTGGTCAATTCTGTAAAAAAGGCTGCCAGCGTCAGCTACTTTACAGAGGTAGTGACAGCCCCAATAGTTGCTTTAAATGCCATTTGGTGATATTCTTTGGATGTTGTATGTTGGTATTATTTTGGCACAGTATGGTGGTAGTATTTATGCATTACATGTGTGTTTAGGCACCACATTGTACTAATTTTGCTCACTATAGGATGCACTTATGAAGGAACCAGGGGGCAGTACTGTGAGCATGTGAGCACTGTATGACCATGTTTTTTGTGACTGTGTATGGCGCTATTACTTCTGCAGCAATATGACAGCATTATCTTATAATCTCCCGATTCTAAAAGAAATAATAAGAGGACCTTATCAGTTAGTCCATCCAACACATTGCAAAAACTAATCATTCTCACAACTCTTCCGTCAGAAATTTTAAGACTGTCGTAAAGAGATGAGGAATATCTACCACATTACGCACAATAAGGCGCCATTAATTTCAGTACTGTTAGTGTCCTGCATGGTTGCAGTGAATGCTGTCCTACGGTTTTATGAATGTGGTCGTGCCACTTTATAGGCTCACAAAAAAAGTTTTGAAGCATAATAAATCATTCTTAATTCTGGGACTCGGAAACAAGTTTATAATAGACGATTTGGAACAATAAGGTTTGTGTTACCAAACGCCAGAATGTTGCAATACGTTGGCAAGGTGAAACGGGGTGAGCTTTGTGCAACATGCCAATCTAATGAAGTGCGGCTTCCTACATGAATCAATACAGCTGGGAGGATGACTGCTGTTTACTCTGCAAATTAAAATGAATTGTTTGCACGGCTCGTTAGCTTTCCTGTCACACGGTCCCAGAGATGTCCGATCCTGATGTTCTAACTCACTGGTGCACAACAACTCATCACCAGTCCAGAACCATTATATCTATTTACCAAAGATAGAAGGATGGAAGTAGATAGATGGAAGATTGAACAATATCCAGTGGCGTAACTGGAGTGCAACATTTGAACAAGTGCCCCTACCAGCACGTTAGTCAAATCTATGGGCCCCTGTGATAATGTCCTCCATCCTGTAATAATGTCCACCATACTGTAATAATGTCCCCTATCTTGTAATAATGTCACTCGACCTGTAATAATGTCCCCCATCTGGGCCCCAATCTGGTAATAATGTCCCCTATCCTGTCCCCCATCCTACAATAATGTCCCCTGTCCTGTTATAATGTCCTCCATCCTGTAATAATGCCCCCAACCTGGCCCCATCCTGTTAAAATGTCCCCGATCCTATAATAATTTTCCCCATCCTGTAATAATGTCCCCCATCTTGTAATAATGTCCCCCATCCTAGTCCCCATAGTAAAAAAATGGCCCCCATCCTGAAATAATGTTCCCTGTCCTGTAATAATGTCCCCCATCCTGGAAAAATGTCCCCCATCCTGTATTAATGTCCACCATCTAGTAATAATGTCCACCATCCTGTAATAATGTCCACCATCCAGTAATAATGTCCCCCATCTTGTAATAGTGTCCCCCATCCTAGTCCCCATAGTGAAAAAATGTCCCCCATCCTGAAATAATGTTCCCTGTCCTGTAATAATGTCCACCATCCTGTAATAATCACCCCCATCCTGAAATAATGTCCTCCATCCTGTAATAATGTCCCCCATCCTGTAATAATGTCCACCATCCAGTAATATTGTCCCCCATCCTATAATAGTGTCCCCTATCTTGTAATAATGTCACTCGACCTGTAATAATGTACCCCATCCGGGACCCAATCTAGTAAAATGTCCCCTATCCTGTCCCCCCCATCCTATAATAATGTCCCCTGTTCTGTTATAATGTTCTCCATCCTGTAATAATGCCCCCAACCTCGTCCCATCCTGTTATAATGTCCCCCATCCTATAATCATTTTCCCCATCCTGTAATAATGTCCCCCATCTTGTAATAATGTCCCCCATCCTAGTCCCCATTGTGAAAAAATGTCCCCCATCCTGAAATAATGTTCCCTATCCTGTAATAATGTCCCCCATCCTGGAAAAAAGTCCCCCATCCTGGGCCCCATCCTGTAATAATGTCCCCCATCTTGTAATAATGTCACTCGACTTGTAATAATGTCCCCCTTCCTAGCTCCTATCCAGTAATAACGTCCCCTATCCTGTCCCCCGTCCTGTAATAATGTCCCCCATCCTGTTATAATGTCCCACATCATGTAATAATGTCCCTCGTCCTGTTATAATGTCCCCCATCCTGTAATAATGTCCCACGTCATGGCCCCCATCCTGTAATAATGTCCACTGTGTCGTAATAATGTCCTCGTCCGGTAATAATGTCCCCAACCTGTAATAATTAGAGATGAGCGGTGTTCGACTAGAACTGTTCGCCAATCTCAAATTCGAGCTGTTTTGGGCGGTGCTCGAGTTGTTCGACGAACCCGAACGATTTGCAAAAAATTCAGCTGTTCGAGGTTATGTTCGATAACTTCGTGCACCAAAAGCGTGTCCTGCATGTCTGGCGCTATTTAGAGCACCAATCATGCAGGGATTGTCTGCCACTCACTGTAATGCCACAGCC
This sequence comes from Phyllobates terribilis, assembly GCF_046119375.1. NCBI lineage: Eukaryota > Metazoa > Chordata > Amphibia > Anura > Dendrobatidae > Phyllobates > Phyllobates terribilis. The sequence goes on along the minus strand of NW_027362764.1, from coordinate 750,879,833 downwards.
ATGGTGGTTGTGGCATTACAGTGATTGCCCAAATCGATGGGAATAGTGCTCACAGTGAAACATGGAAATCCGGCAATTCAGCAGCGGCATACACCGGTACCCGACAATTTATAACAGAAAGAATAGAGCTTCACACATAGATTAGATAGATAGAAACATGTCAGTGTAGTGCCGGCGTCCCTGCCCTCTGCTAGGCAGGGACGCTGTTCCCCTCACCGCTCTGCTCCGTGCCCGGCGTCCCTCTCCCGCTCTGCTGGCAGCGCGCGCTCCTTCCCGGCCACTGTGCTTAGGGCGCGCGCGCGCCCTCCCTCCCTCTTAAAGGGGCCGCGCGCGCCGTCCTAAGGAGTCCCCGGCCAATGGCCGGAGGACTTTACCATATATAAGGCACCTCCTCCAAAATGGAGGTGCCCGAGCAATGTTGTTGCACCGTTCTACTCTGCTTCAGCCCTCAGGTCCCGTTGCCAGTTACCTGCCAGATTCCTGCCAGCTTGCTGTCCTAATCCTGCCTGATTTCCTGTTACCTGCCTGCCTGCCTGAGGTCCGACGGTCTGCCTTACAACTCCGGTCAGTCTGTCTAAGGACCAACTTGCCCGCTCACCTGGGAGCGCACATCAGCTACCTGCCTGCTTGCCTGAGGTCCGACGGTCTGCCTTACAACTCCGGTCAGTCTGTCTATGGACCAGCTTGCCCGCTTACCTGGGAGCGCTTCTCCGCTACCTGCCTGCTTGCCTGCCCGGAGGCTCCGCTGTCACGTGCTGTGACCACCAGCTATTCCAGACTCTTGCCCGCTCACCTGGGAGCGCTTCTCCGCTACCTGCCTGCTTGCCTGCCCGGAGGCTCCGCTGTCACGTGCTGTGACCACCAGCTATTCCAGACTCTTGCCCGCTCACCTGGGAGCGCTTCTCCGCTACCTGCCTGCTTGCCTACCTGGAGGCTCCGCCGTCACGTGCTGTGACCACCTGCTATTCCAGAGACTCTCGCTTGCTCACCTGGGAGCACACATCCTCCATCTGCCTTGCTAGCCTACCTGGAGGTTCAGCCATCACAGGTCGTACCTACTCTTTACTTAGAGACTGCCCCGGTCACTTGCCGTGACCTCCAGCCCGTTCTTCCAGAGACTGCCCCGGTCACTTGCCGTGACCTCCAGCCCGTTCTTCCAGAGACTGCCCTGATCACTTGCCGTGACCTCCTGCCCGTACACCCAGAGACTGTCCCGGTCACCTGCTGTGACTGCCTGCCTGGTCGCCACCCGCTCCCTTACAAGGACCGCTCCCTTGTATAGTAGCCCAGAGGTTCCGCCTCCCAGACCCGTTACAGTCAGTCACATATATAATAAGTATAGTGACAGTGTTGGTTACTGTACTTGTCATTTAGTGTAAAGGATTTATTAAAAAAAATATTAGTGTTTTCATGCACCGTCTCTTTAAAAAAGCCGGCCGGCAATTCAGCAGCGGTACCCGACAATTTAGAATAGAAGGAATAGAGAATCACACATAGATTAGATAGATAGAAACATGTCAGTCACATATATATGAAGTACAGTGACAGTGTTGATTACTGTACTTGTCATTTAGTGTTAAAATAAAGGATTTATTTAAGAAAAAAATTGGCGTGGGGTTCCCCATAATTTTAGTCTCTAGCGGAGGTTAAGCAGACGGCTGGGGCAGATGTTTGAAGCCTGGGAAGGGGGTAATACCCACGGAGCTTCCCAGGCTACTAATATCAGCCCCCAGCTGAATACCTAGCCTTTACTAGCTATTAAAAGTAGGGACCCGCCAAAAAATGATGTGGGGTCCCCCTATTTTAATAGTTAGCAAAGGCTAGGCAGACAGCTGGGGGCTGATATTAATAGCCCAGGAAGGGTGCCATGAATATTGGCCCCCTCCCAGGCTAAAAACACCAGCCGTCAGCCACCCCAGAAATGGCGCATCCATAGGATGCGCCAATTCTGGCACTTAGCCTCGCTCTTCCCACTGCCCTGTAGCGGTGGCAGTGGGGTAATAGGGCTGGGGTTCATGTCAGCTTATAATGCCAGCTGACATCAAGCCCAGGTTAGTAATGGAGAGGCGTCTATAAGACACCCCCATTACTAACCCCATAGTCAAAGTTAAAAAAAAAACGCAAACACCCAGAATAAAGTCCTTTAATTGAAATAAAGACACAATTCTTTATTGTTCTAAATTAAACCATACTTACCATCACGCCCATTCCAGCTGAAGCCAACGATCTCCTGCAATAAAAGTAAAATAATAAAGCAACCTCATCCTTACCTTTCCATGGTTCCCACGACGGCTTCAGCTCTGCTACATCGAGATGACAGGCTGGACCGCAGCAGAACGCTGCCATCCAGCCTGTCATCCCACAGACACTGAGAAGCGCAGGCATGCTTGCGCTCCTCAGTGTCTCGCTGTGACGGCATAAAGATGAGCCGAGGTCATGTCCAATGAACTCGGCTCACCTCAGGCACGTCACTGACAGCGTGGGAAAGTTCTCCTGCACTCAGCGCTTCAGCGTGAGAATTCTCCCACGCTGTCAGTGACGTGCATGAGGTGAGCTGAGATCATTGGACATGAACTCACCTCATGCACGTTACTGACAGCGTGGGAAAATTCTCACGCTGAAGCGCTGAGTGCAGGAGAAATTTCCCACGCTGTCAGTGACGTGCATGAAGTGAGCTGAGTTCATTGGACATGAGCTCACCTCATGCACGTCACTGACAGCGTGGGAGAATTCTCACGCTGAAGCGCTGAGTGCAGGAGAATTTTCCCACGCTGTCAGTGACATGCATGAGGTGAGCTGAGTTCATTGGACATGACCTCGGCTCATCTGGATGCCGTCACAGCGAGACACTGAGGAGCGCAAGCAAGCCTGCGCTTCTCAGTGTCTGCGGGATGACAGGCTGGATGGCAGCTTTCTGCTGCGGTCCAGCCTGTCATCTCGATGTAGCAGAGCTGAAACTGTCCTGGGAACCATGGAAAGGTAAGGATGATGTTGCTTTATTATTTTTCTTTTATTGCAGGAGATCGTTGGCTTCAGCTGGAATGGGCGTGAAGGTAAGTATGGTTTAATTTAGAACAATAAAGAATTGTGTGTTTATTTCAATTAAAGGACTTTATTCTGGGTGTTGTGTTTTTTTTAAATACTTTACTAGAAATTCATGGTGGTCATGTCTAATATTGGCGTGACTCCATAAATTTCGGGCTTAGGGCCAGCTGATAATGCCAAGCTGGCCCTAACCCCTTTATTACCCAGTGAGCCACCGCACCAGGGCCCTGGATGAGTTGGGTACAGCGCCAGAAGATGGCGCTTCTATGAACGCGCCATTTTCCGGGGTGGCTGCGGACTGCAATTTGCAGCGGGGGGGGGGGCAGAAAGCTTGGGCCTCCCTGCGCTGCGGATTCCAGCCCCCAGCTGCCTAGTTGTACCTGGCTGGACACAAAAATAGGGCGAAGCCCCACGTATTTTTTTTTTTTTTTTAATTTCCTGAAATAATTTAAAAAAAATTGACGTGGGGCTTCGCACTATATTTGTGTCCAGCCAGGTACAGCAGGCAGGAACGGGCTGCCCCCAACCACCAGCTGCATATTTGTACCTGGCCGGACACAACAATATAGGGAAGCCCTTTTTTTTTTTATTATTTCATGAAATAATAAAAAAAAATGACGTGGGGCTTCGCACTATTTTTGTATGCCAGCCAGGTACAGCAGGCAGGAACGGGCTGCCCCCAACCACCAGCTGCCTATTTGTACCTGGTTGGACACAACAATATAGGGAAGGCCTTTTTTTCTTAATTATTTCATGAATTTCATGAAATAATTAAAAAAAAAATACGTGGGGCTTCGCCCTATTTTTGTGTCCAGCCAGGTATAACTAGGCAGCTGGGGGATGGAATCTGCAGCGCAGGGAGGCCCAAGCTTTCTGGGCCCCACCCGCTGCAAATTGCAGTCCGCAGCCACCCCGGAAAATGGCGCGTTCATAGAAGCGCCATCTTCTGGCGCTGTACCCAACTCATCCATGGCCCTGGTGCGGTGGCTCACTGGGTAATAAAGGGGTTAGGGCCAGCTTGGTATTATCAGCTGGCCCTAAGCCCTAAATTCATGGGGTCACGCCAATATTAGACATGACCACCATGAATTTCGAGTAAAGTATTTAAAAAAAAACACGAACACCCAGAATAAAGTCCTTTAATTGAAATAAACACACAATTCTTTATTGTTCTAAATTAAACCATACTTACCATCACGCCCATTCCAGCTGAAGCCAACGATCTCCTGCAATAAAAGTAAAATAATAAAGAAACATCATCCTTACCTTTCCATGGTTCCGACGACAGCTTCAGCTCTGCTACATCGAGATGACAGGCTGGACTGCAGCAGAAAGCTGCCATCCAGCCTGTCATCCCGCTGACACTGAGAAGCGCAGGCATGCTTGCGCTCCTCAGTGTCTCGCTGTGACGGCATCCAGATGAGCCGAGTTCATGTCCAATGAACTCGGCTCACCTCATGCACGTCACTGACAGCGTGGGAAAATTCTCCTGCACTCAGCGCTTCAGCGTGAGAATTCTCCCATGCTGTCAGTGACGTACATGAGGTGAGCTGAGTTCATTGGACATGAGCTCACCTCATGCACGTCACTGACAGCGTGGGAAAATTCTCCAGCACTCAGCGCTTCAGCATGAGAATTCTCCCACGCTGTCAGTGACGTGTATGAGGTGAGCTGAGTTCATTGGACATGAGCTCACCTCATGCACGTCACTGACAGCGTGGGAAAATTCTCACGCTGAAGCGCTGAGTGCAGGAGAATTTTCCCACGCTGTCAGTGTCGTGCATGAGGTGAGCTGAGTTCATTGGACATGACCTCGGCTCATCTGGATGCTGTGACAGCCTGACACTGAGGAGCGCAAGCATGCCTGCGCTTCTCAGTGTCTGCGGGATGACAGGCTGGATGGCAGCGTTCTGCTGCAGTCCAGCCTGTCATCTCGATGTAGCAGAGCTGGAGCTGTCCTGGGAACCATCGAAAGGTAAGGATGATGTTGCTTTATTATTTTTCTTTTATTGCAGGAGATCCGTTGGCTTCAGCTGGAATGGGCGTGATGGTAAGTATGGTTTAATTTAGAACAATAAAGAATTGTGTGTTTATTTCAATTAAAGGACTTTATTCTGGGTGTTTGTGTTTTTTTTAACTTTCACTATGGGGTTAGTAATGGGGGTGTCTTATAGATGCCTCTCCATTACTAACCTGGGCTTGATGTCAGCTGGCATTATAAGCTGACATCAACCTCAACCCCATTACCCCACTGCCACCGCTACAGGGCAGTGGGAAGAGCGAGGCTAAGTGCCAGAATTGGCGCATCCTATGGATGCGCCATTTCTGGGGCGGCTGACGGCTGGTGTTTCTAGCCAGACTGGGAGGGGGCCAATATTCATGGCACCCTTCCTGGGCTATTAATATCAGCCCCCAGCTGTCTGCCTAGCCTTTGCTAGCTATTAAAATAGGGGGGACCCCACGTCATTTTTTTGGGGGGGGTCCCCCATTTTAATAGCTAGTAAAGGCTAGGTATTCAGCTGGGGGCTGATATTAGTAGCCTGGGAAGCTCCGTGGGTATTACCCCCTTCCCAGGCTTCAAACATCTGCCCCAGCCGTCTGCTTAACCTCCGCTAGAGACTAAAATTACGGGGAACCCCACGCCAATTTTTTTTTTAATAAATCCTTTATTTTAACACTAAATGACAAGTACAGTAACCAACACTGTCACTGTACTTCTTATATATGTGACTGACATGTTTCTATCTATCTAATTTATGTGTGATGCTCTATTCTATCTGTTATAAATTGTCGGGTACCGCTGCTGAATTGCCGGCCGGCTTTTTTAAAGAGACGGTGCATGAAAACACTAATATTTTTTTTAATAAATCCTTTACACTAAATGACAAGTACAGTAAGCAACACTGTAACTGTACTTATTATATATGTGACTGACATGTTTCTATCTATCTAATCTATGTGTGATGCTCTATTCCTTCTTGTCTAAATTGTCGGGTACCTGTGTATGCCGCTGCTGAATTGCCGGCCGGCTTTTTTAAAGAGAGTGTCTTCTGAGCAGTTTGTCAGCTTTTGGACACCTTTGAAGGTGTTTTCTATGTGTTTCTATGTGTTTTTGTTTGCCTGCCATTGGTTTTAACGGTGTTCGACGGTGTTCTAAGGTGTTCGACGAACAGTTCGACGAACAGTTCCTCGAACATCCCGGTGTTCGCAGAACCGAACCGAACCCGAACACTACGGGGGTGGCTCAACACTAGTAATAATGTCCGCCATCCTGGCCCCTTCCTGTAATAAAGAACCTTATACTGTAATGATGTCCGCTGTCCTACCCCCTTCTTGTAATAATGTCTCCTGTCCTGTCCCCAATGCTGGCCCCTTACTGTAATAATGTCCCCCATCCTGACCAATTCCTATAATAATGTCCCCCTCTCTGGTGATTTCCTCAAACACATTTAACCACAAAAAAATAAACAGTTCTCCTTAACTTTCCGTTTTCCCACGGCAAGCATTGCCTTCTTCCTGCTCCATCCCCGGTGCAGGAGGACGGGCGGCACATGGCAGTGACGACATGTGGCTCTCATAAGGTGCACGCCGACGTCAGCTGCTGGCCTCTGATAGGCCAGTGGGCACTATAGCTATTGTGATGCAGGGATCTGGCGGATCTATAGATGCAGGGATGTGGTGGATCTCTGCATTGCAATAGATTTCAGCTGAACTTGCGTCTCAGGATGCTGAAAACAGGGATGGCGTTGGCGGACCTCCTGACTCCTGGCCTGTCCATTTGTCGGTACAGTATGGGATCTCATCAATACTCCATAAGTGTCCCACATGGGATAACCCCTTTAATCATAACTATAGGTTACACTATTAGCTGCAGAGCCCCTTACATCACCAGGATTTTAGATCTTATCGCAGAGCATTTTTTGGGGTTTGTAATTTCACGTGTTCGTGCCTCCTATTACTGCAGCCAACAAAGCTGCTGAACCATGGAAAGATAGGGACAGGCAGAGTTATCAGAGGGTTTTTTTTCTGTTAAATCTCTTAATGAGCTGTATCCGCCCCATCCACGTGGGATTATACTGCCGCCTCACTGATCAGTGCAGCACGTGACTGCTGCAGCGCCTCAATCCAAGCAGGATATGGGAACGTTGCATCACACAGGTGTCGTGGATGAGCAGTCAGCCGGCAGAGCTATATATATAATATATACACGCTCACACTGTACATCAGCTGCTGCACGATGCAAACGCAGCTCTGCTGTGCATCACATGCATTAACCCCACGAAATTAGGAGTGTATGTAATGTGCGTATAGCAGAGCTGTGTATGTGTTGGTAGCAGTAATGTCTATGTTTCCGCAGGCAGAGGAATTGTGCGCATTTTTGTAATGTGCCATGTGTACTGTGCCCATTTTATCTTCTATACTATATGGAGAAAAATATTGAGACGCACGTCTTAATCATTGGATTCAGTCCCATTGACAAAGGTGTTGATAAAAATAAACTATTAATACTACTATTTTTTTAAATCATTGTTGCTTTGCACAGTACATAGATATACATATATGTACAGTACAGACCAAAAGTTTGGACACACCTTCTCATTTAAAGATTTTTCTGTATTTTCATGACTATGAAAACCGGCATGCTATTCCATCCGGTTTGCGTTTAGTTGGATCATCATTTATTTTTCAACAGGACAATGACCCCAAGCACACCTCCAGGCTGTGTAAGGGCTATTTGGCCAAGAAGGAGAGTGATGGGGTGCTACGCCAGATGACCTGGCCTCCACAGTCACCAGACCTGAACCCAATCGAGATGGTTTGGGGTGAGCTGGACCGCAGAGTGAAGGCAAAAGGGCCAACAAGTGCTAAGCATCTCTGGGAACTCCTTCAAGATGGTTGGAAGACCATTTCCGGTGACTACCTCTTGAAGTTCGTCAAGACAATGCCAAGAGTGTGCAAAGCAGTCATCAAAGCAAAAGGTGGCTACTGTGAAGAACCTAGAATATAAGACATATTTTCAGTTGTTTCACACGTTTTTGTTAAGTATATAATTCCACATGTGTTAATTCATAGTTTTGATGCCTTCAGTGTGAATGTACAATTTTCATAGTCATGAAAATACAGAAAAATCTTTAAATGAGAAGGTGTGTCCCAACTTTTGGTCTGTTCTGTATATATGCACATTACATTACATGTGTTACACTGACAATTCTAAGGGCTCATTCAGACATCAGTGATTTTTCTCATGTGCAAAAAATGGTCCGAGTTTCATCAGTGTTTTTGATCTTAGTGTCATCTGTATTTGATCAGTATTTGGTCAGTGTCACTTTTTTACCATCAAATATTCATCAGTTGTTTTTTTTCAGAAAAACTGATGCAGGATTCTCAACATTCTCATAACAAACAGTCGGTGAAAAATGGACGGTATCCGAGTGCTCTGTAATTTCTTCACTAACCGACAGACTTGCACAGTCTGCAAAAATCCCCGGACATGTGAACAGCGTCATAACCAATAATAGGTATAAATTCTATCCATGAAAAATACTCATGTGAGAAAAACTGACGTCTGAATGAGCCCAAACCACGAGTCTCGTATTATTCACAGAAGCCACTGCCGGTTCCAAATCTACAGGACATGGTGACACCGTCAATTTGGGGCGCTCTTTTATTTGCCTAAAATTTAAAGCTGTCATGAATATAAACCTTAACCAGTAACTAAACTTTCTTTTAGGTTTTTTATAATTTTTTTAAACTTTGGAAATCACTTTATTAGGTGATTTATTTTAATTCCTATAATACAAATTTCACATAAGAGGCTTCCAAACACCGGCTTTTCCCCAGTCTATTTGCCTATTGATATCAGAAAGTGCTCATTTGGAGTACAGATGATGGCAGTGATGGAGTCAGCATCCGTGTCTCCCTCTGAGTGTCCTGCCTATCAGAGCAGCAATTTATCCCAGGACTAGGGCTCAAATCAGTTTTTCATGTTCGAGTGCTTTTTGTTTTTTTCACAGATAGATCCCGGCCCTATTATAGTTTATGGGACTGTTTATATGTTCGTGATTTTTTTTGCAGACTGAGTGGCCCTTGAAAAATCACAGAGACATGTCTGATATTGATCTAAGTGTCGGATCAAACTCGGAAATAAAAGTTTATGGGTCTGTGAAAAAGTCAAACAGCGCTTGGATGCCATCCGATTTTTACCGACTGTTAGGTAGGAGAAGGTGGAGGAACAGTTTTTTATGTTATTAGTGAAAAAACTAATGAAACTCTGACCAAACTGGTTTGGAAAAGGTAGAAACCCTAAATTTGGGTAATGTATAAATTGCTAACCACTGGGACCCCCATGTCTCAGGAAAGCAGGGTTCTTCTAGAGTCCATATAGGTGGACCACTCTTGGATGTCTTCATAATTTTCATAGACTATAGTTGAGATGGTCAAACATCTACAAGGCCACCTGAACTGGGGCTGGACTCGGAGATGGGATTAGGGGCCTTCACCGATCTTTCCCTGACCTTGACTTACAGAGGCACATTTTCCGAGATCATTGACTGGTAAACGATGAGTGGTGCTGATGCCAAGGTGCCCAGACGGGCTTTGAGGACGTATATCCTTCAGAACCATAACTAATGTATAGATAGAAGTAAGTAATGGCTGAATATGTGCTATAGAGGATGACTTGAGGTTTTGTTGGATGAGCAGGAATTCTCTTTCTCAGAAGGAGGGAATTCTTAACAATTTTGCACCGGAGGAGGAATTCGGAGAACGGCTGGTAGCATTGAGGCACCTTGGCCTCTGGGTGAACTTTTCTTTGGCGTCAGCCTGTTACAGTGACAGAGATGTTTAGATGTCTCGCACCATGATGTCATACGGTCACATACCACAGCGGCTCGCTGAAATGGAGCCGTAATCTTGAAGCATTACGTTGATTATGAGAGGCTGTCAGAGGCGGACGGCTCCAGCTGTGATTTAGTGCCAAGTCTTCGGACATTTCCAGTCGTTTCGGTACCTGATGCACTTCTGAACTCTCTTTTTCATTGCAATTGTCCATTTGGAAGACAAGAAATGTTTGCGCGTTTAAAGGGACATAAAAATTGAAGTGTCCTTTTAAGACGGAGTCTCGTCTGTGTATATTATGTTCATCGTTACATCCGCGCAGGTAGTTGAGCGGATCGTTAAAGGCCTGTGCACACAAACAGTTAATTGATAATATCTGAGAGATGAGTAAACTCCAGACTTCTTCCATTACGGAGGCCTCCTCGCGCATCTGACATGTCTGCTTTAGCAAAATACGTAGATTCCCCATAATATAACAACCGGAAAACCGGGTGTTACTCTTCATCTTGTCAAAAGGGATTGGACAACGTCAGTCTAACCCTAACTGGTAACACCCATTTGTCAATTAATTCATACATTTCCAGAAGAAATAACAGAAAAAAACACATATTATAGTTGTAGGAAAAAATGTTTCAGAATTTTTATATTATGAAAAATGCAAATAATTACTAAAATTGTCATGTCAGAAGAAGCATCGGATGTTCTTTAAGTACAATGATTTATTCATTTTCGTACCTATCAGGAAGTTCCTGCTCCATTGCTTAATGTTGGATTAATAATTGATTGAAAGAAGGAATCAATTATAGAGCTTTCAATATTACTCACTATACAGTCGGCATACAGAGGCAGTACTATCTGTGCCTTCACTTACCTTATGAAACAGAGAAACAACTATCTTTGCCTACTTCTTTTGCAAATAGAGATAGGTATGCAGTACTATCTGTGCCCATTTCAGTTAAAACAAGAGACAGAGAGGCACTACTATCTGTGCCTACTAAATTTACAGAAAGAAACAGAGAGGCATTACTATCTCTGCCTACTACATTTACAGAAAGAAACAGGGAGGCACTAGTACCTGTGCCTACTACATTTACAGAAAGAAACAGAGAGGTACTAGTATCTGTGCCTACTACATTTACAGAGAGAAACAGAGAGACACTGCTATCTTTTCCTACTACATTCACAGAAAGAGACAGAGCTATGCTACTACTGTATAAGTGCCCACTTTATTTGCCGGCAGAGACAGGTAGGCAGTACTACAGATGTGTCCTTCCTTCATTTATCTCTAAACCAACATTTTCCAAGATGTATCACACAAGATAGCGGGTGAAATATGTATTGAACACGTCACCAATTTTCTAAGTAAATATATTTCTAAATGTGCTATTGACATGAAATGATGTCGGTAACAACCCAACCAATCCACACAGGCACAGAAATCAAAGCATAAATGTCCATAAATTAAGTTATGTGTAATAATGAGAAATGACACAAGGAAAAAGTATTGAACACATGAAGAGAGAGGTGCAAAAAGCCCTGGAAAGTCACGACACCAACTGAAATCTATCAGCAATTAGAAAGCAATCCTGCCAATTTAGTGAAAAATAATATCAGCTGGTTCAACTGATGGCCTATAAAAAGGTGTCTCATTACCAAGGTGCCACACAAGAAACATCTCATGATGGGTAAAACTAGTGAGCTGTCTCAAGACTTTCACACCATTATTGTTGCAAAACATACTGATGACATTAACAGAAGAATTTCTAAACTACTGAAGGCTCCAGTGAGCACTGTTGGGGCCATAATCCGGAGGTGGAAAGAACATAATTTCACCATAAATTGGCCGTGAGCAGGGCTGTATTAAACAACCTCGGATGGATATCCTGATGGACACCATCTGTACCCCCAGAAAAATCACAAAGGAATAGACAGAGAGGCAATATTATTTGTGCCTACTAAATCTACAGAAAGAAACAGAGAGGCACTATTATCTGTGCCTTCTACATTTACAGTAAGGACCAAAGAGGCACTACTATCTGTGCCTACTACATTTGCAGTAAAAACAGAGAGGCACTACTATCTGTGCCTAGTACATTTACAGCAAAACAGAGAGGCACTACTATATGTGCCTACTATATCTACAGTAAGATACAGAGAGGCATCTATGACTACTACAATTACAGTAAAATGCAGAGAAGCACTACTATCTGTGCCTACAACATTTACAGTAAGATACAGAGAGGCACTACCATCTGTGCCTACTACATTTACAGTAAGATACAGAGAGGCACTACTATCTGTGCCTACATTTACAGTAAGATACAGAGAGGCACTACTATCTGTGCCTACTAAATTTACAGAAAGAAACAGGAAAGCACTACAATCTGTGCCTACTACATTCACAGAAAGAAACAGGGAGGCACTAGTACCTGTGCCTACTACATTTACAGAGAGAAACAGAGAGGCACTGCTATCTGCACCTACTGCATTTACAGTAAAATACAGAGAGGCACTACTATCTGTGCCTACTACATTTACAGAGAAAAACGGAGAGACACTACTATCTGTGCCTACTACATTTACAGTAAAATACAGAGAGGCACTACTATCTGTGACTACTATATTTACAGACAGAAGCAGAGAGTTACTACTATTTATGGCTACTACATGTACTGTAAAATACAGAGAAGCACCACTATCTGTGCCTAATACATTTACATAAAGAAACAGGGAGGCACTACTATCTGTGCCTACTATATTTACAGACAGAAACAGAGAGTTACTACTATTTATGGCTACTACATTTACAGTAAAATACAGAGAAGCACTACTATCTGTGCCTACTACATTTACATGAAGAAGCAGAGAAGCACTACTGTCTGTGCCTACTACATTTACAGTAAAATATAGAGAAGAGAAGCACTACTATCTGTGCCTACTACATTTACATAAAGAAACAGAGAGGCACTACTATCTGTGCCTACTACATTTACAGTAAAATACAGAGAAGCACTACTATCTGTGCCTAATACATTTACATAAAGAAACAGGGAGGCACTACTATCTGTGCCTACTATATTTACAGACAGAAACAGAGAGTTACTACTATTTATGGCTACTACATTTACAGTAAAATACAGAGAAGCACTACTATCTGTGCTTAATACATTTACATAAAGAAACAGAGAAGCTCTACTGTCTGTGCCTACTATATTTACAGTAAAATATAGAGAAGAGAAGCACTACTATCTGTGCCTACTACATTTACATAAAGAAACAGAGAGGCACTACTATCTGTGCCTACTACATTTACAGTAAGATACAGAGAAGCACTACTATCTGTGCCTAATACATTTACATAAAGAAACAGGGAGGCACTACTATCTGTGCCTACTATATTTACAGACAGAAACAAAGAGTTACTACTATTTATGGCTACTACATTTACAGTAAAATACAGAGAAGCACTACTATCTGTGCTTAATACATTTACATAAAGAAACATAGAAGCTCTACTGTCTGTGCCTACTACATTTACAGTAAAATATAGAGAAGAGAAGCCCTACTGTCTGTGCCTACTACATTTACACTATGAAACAGAGAAGCACTACTGTCTGTGCCTATTACATTTACACTATGATACAGAGAGGCACTACTATCTGTGCCTACTACATTTACAGAAAGATACAGAGAGGCACTACTATCTGTGCCTACTACATTTACATAAAGAAACAGAGAAGCACTACTATCTGTGCCTACTATATTTAGAGTAAAATACAGAGAAGCCCTACTGTCTGTGCCTACTACATTTACACTATGATACAGAGAAGCCCTACTGTCTGTGCCTACTACATTTACATAAAGAAACTGAGAAGCACTACTGTCTGTGCCTACTACATTTACAGTAAAATATAGAGAAGAGAAGCCCTACTGTCTGTGCCTACTACATTTACACTATGAAACAGAGAAGCACTACTGTCTGTGCCTATTACATTTACACTATGATACAGAGAGGCACTACTATCTGTGCCTACTACATTTACAGAAAGATACAGAGAGGCACTACTATCTGTGCCTACTACATTTACATAAAGAAACAGAGAAGCACTACTATCTGTGCCTACTATATTTAGAGTAAAATACAGAGAAGCCCTACTGTCTGTGCCTACTACATTTACACTATGATACAGAGAAGCCCTACTGTCTGTGCCTACTACATTTACATAAAGAAACTGAGAAGCACTACTGTCTGTGCCTACTACATTTACATAAAGAAACTGAGAAGCACTACTGTCTGTGCCTACTACATTTACATAAAGAAACTGAGAAGCACTACTGTCTGTGCCTACTACATTTACAGGAAAATACAGAGAAGCCCTGCTGTCTGTGCCTACTACATTTACACGATGATACAGAGAGACACTACTATCTGTGCCTACTACATTTACACTATGATACAGAGAGACACTACTATCTGTGCCTACTACATTTACAGAAAGATACAGAGAGGCACTACTATCTGTGCTTTCTTCATTTACAGGGATAGGAAGGTAGGTACTGCTTTTGGTGCACAGACAAAAAGGTACTACTATCTGTGCCCACTTTACTTGCAGGTAGAGGCAGGAGACAGGTAGGCAGTGCTACAGATGTGTCTTTCCTTTACGATCTCTAAACTCTGCTTTTTCTGTGATTTACCATACAAGATGTAAAACAAGTTCTGATTGGCTGACACAAGATTGTATTAAATTGCTCTGATGACAAATTGTATGAATTCACACAATAGAAAAAAAATTATGAGTGGACACATCTGTATCATTGTCTACATCATTTACAGTGGGAAAAAAAGTGAGGAAAAACTATACGTTCCTACATTATTTCAAGAAAAAGTACTTAGACAGTACTATCTGTACTTATTTTATATAATTTACATGAAGAGACAGGAAGGCAGTACTATCTGAAATTATAACATTTAAAAGAAGAGACGTGAAGGCAGCACTACCTACAGTATGTCTACATAATTTACAGGGTCAGATAGGGAAGTAAAGCCATCCACTCCTATATAATTTCAGAAAGAAACAGGAAGATGGTACTATCTGTGCCTTCATATTTATAGGGGGGTACAAAGCTATCTGCATTGATATTATTTACAGAAAAGGACATAAAGGCAGTGCTATCTGTCCTTATCTCATTTATAAGGAGAGACGGGGAGACAAAACTATCTGATGTATGCCGTTTATAACAAGAGACTTGGAGGCGGTATTATTCGTACTTAATTTACAGAGAAAGAGAGGGTGGGATTACTACCTCATTGTACATTATTTATAAGGGGAAGCAGGTATCCAGCGCAATCTGTGACTACGTCATTTACTGGGAAAAATAAAAGGAAGCACTATCTGTACCTAACTGATTTACAGAAAGAGACCAGAAAGCAGTAAGATCTGTTCCTGCATACTTTACAGGAAGAACCAAGAGGGAAGCACAATCTATCCTTAGATGCATAATTTTCAGTGAGAGACAGATCTATCTGTGCCAAAATTCAGCTACATCTAGCAAACGTATATGCATAATTATATACTGTATGTGACGCGCCCCCTGGGCCAGTGTTGTTGGGGATACCCGGAGCCGGATCAGATGGGGGTTGTAGTCTCCGAGTGGCTGTGACCCGGTCCGTGCCCAGGGTGTCAAACTCAGTGTGTGGCAGTCCTTATGATGTTTCTAGATGTTCTTTTGTGTCGACTACGCCACCCGTTGAATTGCGGTCAATACGGCCGCCGCTGCAGCAGGGTCCACTGAGGCTGGTGATGTGTGTGCAGCTTAGGTAGTATAACCCCCAACGGGAGGGGTATAGCCTCAGGGGGTCAGTTGCAGAGGATGGGGGTTGTGGTGGTGCAGCGAGGATGGAAATGAGACTCAGAGTCGGGCTGTGCAGTTCAGGGTTTTTTTTACTTACTGCAGTTGTTCTAGTCACCCCGGCCTTGAGTGACCACCCGAGCCGTGCTGCGTCCACCAGGTCCTGGACTCAGTCAACTCCCAGGCAACTCCGGAGTGTGGTCCTGAGCTCCCTTTCTGTCCTGTCCTCTTCTCTGGCCTTCCCCACCAGGGATCCACCTATGTCCGGCTCCCTCGGGCCTCTTGGTGGTAAACCCTTGTCTCTGGGTTCCCTGACCCTATTCCTGGTCTGCCTTCCGGGTGGATTTAGTGGGTGATCGTGGCAGATCGATCCTGCCCACGACCTCCGGTTCCTGGCTAAGGTGTGCTGTAGCCTCTGCCAGCTTGGGATCCGGTACCCTGTTGCCAACTCTTCACCCTCTGATCTAATTTGGGCTCTTGGAGTTCCTTCTTTCTCCCCCTCTGGGTCTTTCTTTCTCCTCTCTCTCTCTCTTGGCCTTGGAGCTGCTCTTCTCCTCTGCTCTGCTTCTCTGACTCAACTCTGACAGACTGACCCTGATCTAAGATGGTTCCCACCTTATATACTCCCTCTATGTGTGAGCTCAGGTGACCAGCACCCAATGAGCTCCTAACTTTACCCAGGCTGCTCCCCCTATCTGCCCCTACACTAGTGGGATGTTCCACCCCCCTCCCACTCCAGCCAGGAACAGACACTGTCGTACCTGCACATTTCTCTAGTGGGAGTACCATCGGTCTGTTCCCCGGAAATGGGATGTGTGTAGTGCATGCAGCTAACTGAGCTCAGTTCCACACTCCATCCTTACCCGGGAGTGGAATATCACACCTCTGGGTTGAGGTGCAATACCCCTGTAGCAGCCGAATCCTCAGGGTGCTACATATGTTTTTGTGTATCTAGTATAAATAGACGTTTACTTTTAAGGGAACATTACAGACGTGATTATATCTTAGATAATTTACCGATTAGACTACATGTAACCACTAACAAAAAAGCAAAAACTTTATTAAGCTACAATGAATAAAAACACTAAAAGGATTTGTGATATCCTCCCGCTTTTAGTGTTTTTATTTATTGTACCATAATAAAGATTTATTTATATTGTACTTTATTTTTGTAATTTTTTTGTTAGTGGTTATATGTAGTCTAATCGGTAAAAGATCTATCTGTGCATAAAATTTTTACCAGAGAGGCATTACATTCAAAATTACACAGAAAGACCAGAAGGCAGTACTATCTGCTTCTGCATCAGTTACAGCGAGAGACAGGATGAAAGTACTATCTGTGCTTACATAATTTTTTAAATGTTCAAGGCAATTTAAAAGGCCTAGTTAAGTAGCGATATCCTGCTCACTCCTGTATGTCTGGATAAGGTGCATTTATACATTTTTGGCACATTTCTTGGTGTGGGATCTCATTCGTATGGTGCAAAGTGATCCAATTTTTTAACCCTTCGGCTTCTGTGCCATACGGATATAATTTGTCTTCTTGATAACAGAGGTTGTGATAATGACTATATTGGTTGTCACTTGGCTTTTTGAGAAACGGAGAAGAACATTTCCACAAGTACAGCTCCTGATGAGGTCATAGTTGGATGAGGTCACTGGTCCATTTCCTCATGGAAACTCCAGCGCCTCGTTCCTTAATCCATAGTCGACTCGTCGGTCATCTGTATGAGGCAGGAAAGGTGAAGTTTCCTATCAGGAAAGGATGAGAATCTTCCGTCTGCTGCTTCCTCTGATTAGGATCCAATGAACTGAACTAAATGAAAACGTAGTGGTAAATGGCCGGAGACATCGCGTTCGGCCTCTCTGTCCCTTTGTAACATTGGCGCAGTTCCATATACACAGGTACAATCATGCTAGTATCAAACTAGGACCAAAAATGGCTAATGGTCATGCAGAGATGATTGCCACATCCTACGTCCTTCCGTTTCTCCCTACAATTCTGCCTGCGTGACACCATTGTTTCATAGGTATTGCATTATATTATACTTGTATTGTGCGGTTATTGCCTTTTATTTGTGAACTGCATGATCTCATAATGATGGGTGAGGCAACAATAGGATCTGTAAGGCTGTGTTCACATCTATGTCATGGCTTATACCGCCCCTATATATATTATATGGACATCCCACCTACAGGAGCTGGTCTGACCTCCCGAATCTACATCCATAGACATTAATATGGAGTTGACTCTTCTGCAGACAGAACGGCTCCTGCTCTTCTGAGAAGGTTTTCTATGAGATTTTGGAGGCATCAGTTCCTTCATCCAATAGAACATTTGTGAGGTCTGACCCTGAGGTAGGCCAGGCTCATAATCTCAGGTTTAGCCCATCTCAAAGCAGTTGGATGGGTCTGAGGTCCATACTCTGTGCGGCTAGCCAGGTTCTTCACCCTCCATGTCTGTATGGAACTTCTGCACTGGGCACAGTCATGGAGAACAGAAGAGGGTCTTCCTCAAACTGTTCCCACAAAACTGGAAGCTACAATTGTCTTGTGCTCAATTATTAAGATAAAAAGTATTGAAAACATGAAGAAAGAGAGATTCAAAAAGCCATGGAAAGTCCTGACACCAACTGAAATCTATCAGTAATTAGAAAGAAATCCTACCAATAAGTGAAAAATAATATCAGCTGGTTCAACTGATGGCCTATAAAAAGGTGTCTCATTACCAAGGTACCACACAAGAAAGATCTCATGATGGATAAAACCTGTGAGCTATCTCAAAACCTTTGCAACCTTATTATTGAAAAACATACCGATGGCATTGGTTATAGAAGAAATTCTAAACTACTGGAAGTTCCGGTGAGCACTGTTGGGTCATAATCCAAAAGTGGAAAGAACATAATTTCTCCATAAACCGGCCATGACCAAGGTGCTCCCCCCAAGATTTCAGACACATAAGTGAAAAGAATTATCAGAAGAGTTGTCCAAGACCCAAGGACACCTGTGGAGAGCTACAGAAAGGAATGGAATCAGCAGGTACAATTGTTTCAAAGAAGCCTCCATGGCCTGTATGCACACTCACCACGCAAGACTCCATTGCTGAACAAAAAGCATGTTCGAGCGCTTTTACTGTTTTCTCAACAACATTTACAGTCATGGCCAAAAGTATTGAGAATGAGACAAATAGTAATTTTTCCAAAGTTTACTGCTTCATTTTTTGTAATAACAATTTGCATATACTCCTGAATGTCAAAGAGTGATCAGCTTAACAGCAATTACTGTACTTGCAAAGTCAATATTTGCCCAGAAAATGAACTTTAACCCCCAAAACACATTTCAACATCATTGCAGTCCTGCCTTAAAAGGAGCAGCTAACATCGTTTTAGTGATTGATCCATTAACACAGGTGTGGGTGTTGATGAGCACAGGGCTGGCGATCAGTCATGATTAAGTAAGAATGACATCACTGGACACTTTAAAAGGAGGCTGGTTCTTGGTATCATTGTTTCTCTTCAGTTAACCATGGTTATCTGTAAAGAAACACGTGCAGCCATCATTGCACTGCACAAAAATGGCCTAACAGGGAAGAGTATCGCAGCTACAAAGATTGCACCTCAGTCAACAATCTATCGCATCATCAAGAACTTCAAGGAGATAGCTTCCATTGTTGTCAAAAAGGCTCCAGGGCGCCCAAGAAAGACCAGCAAGCGCCAGGACCGTATCTTAAAACTGTTTCAGCTGCGGGAGTGCTTCCGCACGCACTGTGAGGCGGAGACTCTTTGAGCAAGGGCTGGTTTCAAGGAGGGCAGTAAAGAAGCCACTTCTCTCCAGAAAAAAACATCAGGGACCGACTGATATTCTGCAAAAGGTACAGGGAGTGGACTGCTGAGGACTGGGGCAAAGTCATTTTCTCTGATGAATCCCCTTTTCGATTGTTTGGGACATCTGGAAAACAGCTTATTCGGAGAAGAAGAGGTGAGCGCTACCACCAGTCTTGTCTCATGCCAACTGTAAAGCATCCTGAAACCTTTCATGTGTGGGGTTGCTTCTCAGCCATGGGAATCAGCTCACTCACAGTCTTGCCTAAAAACACAGCCATGAATAAGGAATGGTACCAGAATGTCCTCCAAGAGCAACTTCTCCCAACCGTCCAAGAGCAGTTTGGCGCCCAACAATGCCTTTTCCAGCATGATGGAGCACCTTGCCATAAAGCAAAGGTGATAACAAAATGGCTCATGGAACAAAACATAGAGATTTTGGGTCCATGGCCTGGAAACTCCCCAGATCTTAATCCCATTGAGAACTTGTGGTCAATCATCAAGAGACGGGTGGACAAACAAAAACCAACAAATTCTGGCAAAATGCAAGCATTGATTATGCAAGAATGGACTGCTATCAGTCAGGATTTGGTCCAAAAGTTGATTGAGAGCATGCCAGGGAGAATTACAGAGGTCTTGAAGAAGAAGGGGCAACACTGCAAATATATATTGACTTGCTGCATTAACTCATTCTAACTGTCAATATAACCTATTGGTACTCATAATATGATTACAATTATATTTCTGTATGTGATATAAACATCAGACAAACACTAATAAAAACCAGAGGCCAGCAGATCATGTGAAAATATAATTTTGGTGTCATTCTCAAAACTTTTGGCCATGACTGTAGACAGGCCTGTGAAATACTGGGAGAATGCAGTCTAATGAGACCAAAATTTAAATCTTTGGATGCCATAATACACACCGCGTTTGGAGGCCAAAAGGCACTTCATATCACCTCAAAAACACCATACCAACAGTGAAGTTTGGAGGTGGGGACATCATGTTGTGGGTCTGTTTTTCAGCATACGGCACTGGCAAACTTCATGTAATTGAAGGAAGGATAAATGGACAAATGTATTGAGACATTCTTGATAAAAATGTGCTGTCATCTACCCTGATGATGAAGATGAAACGAGGGAGGACATTTCAGCAAGACAATGATCATAAGCACACAGCTAAGGAAACTCTCAATTGGTATCAGAGAGAGAAAGTAAAGCTGCTAGAATGGCCCAGCCAATTACCAGAAAGGAACTAAGGCTCAGAGTTCATAGAAGGAGCCCACGGGACCTTCAGGATGCGATGAGTGTTTGTGTGGATGAATGGGCCAAAATCACACCTGAGCAATGCCTGCAACTAGTTTCTCCATATAGGAAGAAACCAACAAAGGCTTTTGTATGGAGTATTAATTAAATTTCAGTAAGAATGTTCAATACTTTTTCTCTGTGTCATTTCTCATTATTACACATAATTTTTGGACATCTGCGGTTTTATTTCTTTGAATGTGTGGATTAGATAGGTTGTTAGTTACATCTGGTGAGAATTTCATGTCAATAGCACCTTTAGAAATATATTTACTTAAAAAATTGGTGACGTGTTCAATACTTATTTCACCCGCTGTATACCGGGGAAGAAAGGGGCTCGATGTTATATATCTGTGCTAGTGTGAGTAAAGTAAAAACCTGAATATAACCAACAGTCAATTGTACATTATATTCACAATTCTACAAGATGAGACTGGAAAAGTTTGCTATTATATTTAGATTCCCTACAGCATAAGTAATGTAATGTATGTACACAGTGACTGCAGCAGCAGAATAGTGAGTGCAGCTCTGGAGTATAATACAGGATGTAACTCAGGATCAGTACAGGATAAGTAATGTAATGTATGTACACAGTGACTGCACCAGCAGAATAGTGAGTGCAGCTCTGGAGTATAACACGGGATGTAACACAGTATCAATAATGTAATGTATGTACACAGTGACTGCACCAGCAGAATAGTGAGTGCAGCTCTGGAGTATAATACAGGATGTAACTCAGGATCAGTACAGGATAAGTAATGTAATGTATGTACACAGTGACTCCACCATCAGAATAGTGAGTGCAGCTCTGGAGTATAATACAGGATGTAACTCAGGATCAATACAGGATCAGTAATGTAATGTATGTACACAGTGACTGCACCAGCAGAATAGTGAGCGCAGCTCTGGAGTATAATACAGGATGCAACTCAGGATCAGTACAGGATCAGTAATGTATGTACACAGTGACTGCACCAGCAGAATAGTGAGTGCAGCTCTGGAGTATAATACAGGAGGTAACTCAGGATCAGTACAGGATCAGTAATGTAATGTATGCACACAGTGACTGCAGCTGCAGAATAGTGAGTGCAGCTCTGCAGTATAATACAGGATGTAACTCAGGATCAGTACAGGATCAGTAATGTATGTACACAGTGACTGCAGCAGCAGAATAGTGAGTGCAGCTCTGGAGTATAATATAGGATGTAATTCAGGATCAGTAATGCAATGTATGTACACAGTGATTGCACCAGCAGAATTGTGAGTGCAGCTCTGGAGTATAATACAGGATGTAACTCAGGATCAGTAATGTAATGTATGTACACAGTGACTGCACCAGCAGAATAGTGAGTGCAGCTCTGGAGTATAATACAGGATGTAACTCAGGATCAGTAATGTAATGTATGTACACAGTGACTTCACCAGCAGAATAGTGAGTGCAGCTCTGGAGTATAATACAGGATGTAACTCAGGATCAGTAATGTAATGTATGTACACAGTGACTGCACCAGCAGAATAGTGAGTGCAGCTCTGGAGTATAATACAGGATGTAACTCAGGATCAGTACAGGATCAGTAATGTAATGTATGTACACAGTGACTGCAGCAGCAGAATAGTGAGTGCAGCTCTGGAGTATAATACAGGATGTAACTCAGGATCAGTAATGTAATGTATGTACACAGTGATTGCACCAGCAGAATAGTGAGTGCAGCTCTGGAGTATAATACAGGTTGTAACTCAGGATCACTAATGTAATGTATGTACACAGTGACTGCACCAGCAGAATAGTGAGTGCAGCTCTGGAGTATAATACAGGATGTAACTCAGGATCAGTAATGTAATGTATGTACACAGTGACTCCACCAGCAGAATAGTGAGTGCAGCTCTGGAGTATAATACAGGATGTAACTCCGGATCAGTAATGTAATGGCTGTACACAGTGACTGCACCAGCAGAATAGTGAGTGCAGCTCTGGAGTATAATACAGGATGTAACTCAGGATCAGTACAGGATCAGTAATGTAACGTCTGTACACAGTGACTGCACCAGCAGAATAGTGAGTGCAGCTCTGGAGTATAATACAGGATGTAACTCAGGATCAGTACAGGATTAGTAATGTAATGTATGTACACAGTGACTGCACCAGCAGAATAGTGAGTGCAGCTCTGGAGTATAATACAGGATGTAACTCAGGATCACTAATGTAATGTATGTGCACAGTGACTGCACCAGCAGAATAGTGAGTGCAGCTCTGGAGTATAATACAGGATGTAACTCAGGATCAGTACAGGATCAGTAATGTAATACATTTACTAATTAAGTCGTCTCATTATGCAGATATTCTTTATGTAAATTATAATATGGCGATCTTGAGGGTTTAGGTATGTATAACTTGTACTTCTCTCTTCTGTCCACAATTACTCGATGACTCATTGTCATGTAATGATTTGTATGACAGAGAATTATTGCTTTTGTTGGATCCTGTAATAATCTCCTGTCTTCTCTACATTCCTGCTGTTGAGTGCGTTTCTAACAGCTCCTTAAATGTAACCAGCGCATACTTGTACGTGGGGGTCAAGTCTAGCACTGGGAGCCCCTCGTCTAATGTAAATATGTCTCGTCTGCAGTCTTTCCTTACGTTTATATAACATACATCTATGTGCAATCTCCAGTTTTATTTTTTTTATTTCTTACACTAAAAGATCTAGTGCATCCATGTAAGTGTGGCGCCCCTAAGGGTTCAGTCACCACAGAGGTACTGCACCTCACCCAGAGATGTGGTGTCTCTCTTCTCTCAGGTAAGGAGGGAGTGCTGCCCGGAACCCCAACACCTGCATCCAATACTACACTGCTCCAGGCCGGCTGGAAGGGCAACATGCAATGTGTTTTCCTGCTGAGCCCTGTCCCTGGCTGGAGTGGGGGGAACCCAAAGGTAAGGGGGTACCAGTAGTGGGTATGGGTGGAGGAAGAAGTTAGAGGGAGCACTTTGGTAGGAGTATAAGATAGGGAAGCCATCTTAGGGAGTTGGGTTAGGGAGATAGTTCTGGAGAGCAGTTCAGAAGAATAGCTCGGGACAGTTCAGAAGAACAGTCCGGGAGCAGAGGCTCATTAGGAGCTCTGCTCCACAAGTAGGGACTGGTCTGGAGGCCCAGGAGGGGAGCAGGGAGTAGGCTCCTGTGATGAAATGCCGGCCGGTGGGTGCAGCTCTCTGGCGCCCCTTTTCCTCTCAGGTGAGTCAAGGTACTGTGTAGCACCCCGAGGACTCGGCTGCTACAGGGGTATTGCACCTCGAACCAGAGGTGTGGTATTCCACTCCCGGGTAAGGATGGAGTGTGGGACCGAGCTCAGTAGCTGCATGCACTACACTCACCCCATTTCCGGGGGACAGAACAACGGTACTCCCACCAAATAGATGTGCAGGTACGATAGCGTCTGTCCCTGGCTGGAGTGGGGGGGGGGAGGAACATCCCAGTAGTGTAGGGGCAGATAGGGGAGGGACTCTGGGCATAGAAGTAGGAGCCCATTGGGTGCTAGTCACCTGGGCTCACACATAGAGGGAGTATATAAGGTGGGCACTATCTTAGGACAGGGAGAGTCCAGGTCTGTTCAGAGAGGAGCTCAGCCAGAGAGGGCTGACAGGGAGCTGTGGCTCCGGCTGGGCCCAGCTCCAGGGCCAGGCCTGTAGTGGAGAGGAGGAGGAAGAAAGGCCCAGAGACGCAGGACAAAAGGGAACCCTGAGATCCCACAAGTTAACGGGTGAAGGGTTGGCAGAAAAGGGTACCGGATCCCAAGCTGGTAGAGGCAAGATATCCTTAACCAGGAACCGGAGGTCGTGGTCAAGCTTTGGCACGACCCTCACCACACCCACCAGGAAGGCACACCACGAATAGGGTCAGGAAAGCCAGAGAAGGTTTTACCACCAAGAGGCCCGAGGGAGCCGGACAAAGGTGGGTCCCTGGTGGGAACGGCCAGTAGGAAGGGAGAGAGGGGAGCTCAGGACCACGCTCTGGAGCTGCCTGGGAGTTGGCCGAGTCCCACACCTGGTGGACGCAGCACGACTCGGGTGGTCACTCAAGGCCGGAGTGACCGGGGCAACACCTGTGAGTAAAAACCCTGAATCTGCATCACATGTCTCTGAACTTTCTTGCTGCACCATCGCTACCACCATCATCTACACTTGCTGCCCTGAGGCCGTACCCCTCCCGTTGGGGGTTATACCATCTACGCTGCACAACCAAATCACCGGCCTCAGCGGACTGTCCTGCAGCAGCAGCCCTAAAGCTGCATTCAACGGGTGGCGTAGTCGTACAACACCCTACTATTCAAGACACTGCCGCTCAGCTTGACTCCCTGGGCACGGACCGGGTCACCGCCACGAGACTACTACCCCCATCTGATCCGGATCCGGGTAAGCTCCCCCGTGCGCGCGATGCCGCGCGACGCAGCAGGCCCAGGGGCGCGTCAACTGCACCTAGAGTAAGTAGTTCCAGGAAGCTGCTACCAGCGGGGGAAAACACGGTGTTGTGTTGTCCCTTACACGTCACCAATCCGTGACGCCACGATACAGGCACAACTCTCTGGTGACCCCTTGCCTCTCAGGTCAGTCAAGGTACTGCACCTAGAGTGAGTGGTCGCCGGAGAGGCCGTCCTGTAGCCCTCTGGGTATTTGAGGCCCTCTGCAGTGAGGGCGGTATATATATATTTCCCTGGCTGCGCCAGTAATATATATCCACACCTCCGACCGTCACTGCCAGCCTTCCTCAAATCCCCCAGATGGTATGCTGCCACCAGTTCTCGTTTGATACAAGCCCGGTCCGTTAATAGACTTGCATCGGGTCAGGAACCAACCCCAGTAGCGTTTCAGCCAAGCGTTTCCGGACCAATGGATTCGTATAGGCAGAGTATAGGATACGGCCAATGATTAATTTATGATTTAATCGATTATAAGAATACACTAGATTACAAGGCTATACAATTAACTATACAACGGTATTTGGCCAGAATAGAGATATAACAATTAGAATAACAGCGATAAATCAGTTACCGTTCTTGTGGTGCAAGGGAGGTTCTGCTATCCCACAGGTTCAAGCTTAGTTGCAGTCGTCCAGGCCTCAGTAGCACATGGCAAAGGTGCTCCTCCCACTCAGAGACCTGGACCCGACGTTAGGAGTTGTTCACATCATCTCCTGGGTCAAAACTGAGGGGGTTTCTGGCTGTCGGCTATACTAAAGTCCTGTCACGCCCACTCTTGGTGATGTCAGTTTACTAAGCCCCGCCCTCCCTACCAATGCCAGTTTTGGCTCCATTTGAGAAAAGTACCTATAACTTTCCCTGGGGTGATCTCATCGTATCACCAGAGGTCTCGTCGTGATCCTACTCTTCTGGGGAAGCCATTGACTCTAAACATGCCTCCCCTGGAACCTTGTATATGGTTCTTCTAAATATCTAGCTTTCCAGGCCACTCATGGATTTATAAGTCCCATGATTGTGTCTGCGGGCACCTTCCCCACATGATACATTTTATTTGGGTTCCCTAACTTGTATCATGTGGTTATGAATTGATAATATATCTGTAGCTTTTGGCGGCCATTTTCCACAAAGAAAGCACATGGTTTCTTGAGACAATGGAGAGGTTTTCAGGCTTGCACAAATGGTTTGCTTCTGGTTTCAAGTGACATCAAGGTGTTAATTACCCCCTAGGGTCTCGCTGACTCTGTCCTGCTTGGACACAACAGAGCTGGCCCATCTATTTACCATATCAAAGAAGTTCCTTGAGACTGATCTCCAGAGGTGGGGGGCGAATTGCTCTCTTTACCAGGGGCTGGAGAAATGTGACATGGTAGGAGCTGTGTGAGAGATTTTTAGAAATGACAATAGGGAATATCTTCAGGTATGACGTATCATACCTAAGATGGCGGCTAACTTTCATAACAGCTCCGTTCTAAGAAGGGATCCTAGGGGGTACAGCGCGTGCAGGATGGCACCTGTACGCCCCGCATCTATCAGAAGTAAGATCGTAAGCCGCATTCTAGTCCCCTGAGGGTCAAGCAAGTCTGTGTAACTCCGACGGACAGGAGGGACTTCAGAGTACCCGAACAGGATTCAGAGTGGGCAGCGCAGGGCAGGAGGGAGAAAGACCCAGTGTGAAGACGGTCAAAATAGGAACATGAGAAAGTGGGGTTCTGCCAGGTATTCCCAAGCCGCCTGAGGAAGGATTGAACCCCTGCCCGGTGAACGCAGCGCGACGCGGGAGGCCTTCACCTGTACAGTGCACCTGTGGACTGTCTTAAGAACTGTGAGTAAAATCTCTGATGACTGCACTGTACTGCCTCCGTCCATTCTTTCATCGGCGCCATTGTTCCCCCTGCACTACAACGCCCAGAGCAACCCACTCTCTCACTTCACTGCCCTGAGGCCTGCTCCACCTGTGGGGAGCCGTCCTATCACAAGCTGCCCTAACATCTGCCTCAGAGGACTGTTGCAGCACTGGTGATCCTCAGCAGGCACCACAGGTGGCGTCACAAACTTTCTAAAAATATCCCCCTTTTGCACTGACCACAGACCAGGCCAGCCACCGTGATATCCCCCAACCGGCATCCAGAGGCCTGGCTGCCGAGTACCCCACGGCCCTGGGGGCACGTCAAGTTTGGTGTCACGACTCACGAACAGGATACGTGACCAGCCCGTATCGGCAGGTGAAGTGTGCCTGAAGAACTGTGTTGTGTTACTGAATATGGCGCCCACCCAAGAAGAACGGGCGCCATTATGTGGGTGCTGAAGGACAACAAAATGGAACCTCCCATCATGGGCCGGGTCCCAGAATGGCGCCAAAAGCATACCCTGCCCCTTGCAACAGTGACTGTTTGCATAGATGTGTCCGTCAAGGCAGGGAGGCCGTCACAGGGAGTGACCGACAGCAGATCGCCATGGGTCCGCCCCCGAAAGTAGAGAGGAGGCGGAGAGAAGGAATGGAGACAAGGTGTGGCCTTATTCACTCTGGCCAAACCACACCCGGCAGCCAGGATGGAAGGATGCGAGGACCAAGCCTCCCCCTCTGACCTGCTGGAATGTCAAGCGGCTCCCCTCACCCTGGAGGGAGAAGCTGGAAAATTGTCCCCGGGGGACGCAGAGTTCATCCAGAACGAAGTCCTGGAGCTGGGCCAACAAGGGGAGCGTGCCCAGCAGGCAGCAGTCGAAAAGTGGAGGGGTGAGCTGCTAGGGAAGTTGGCGGCACGGCGGAAGACGGCACTGGATGTCAGCAGCAGCACCCCAGCCCCGGCGGAGCTTGCCGAGTACCAGGAGTCCGCATACGACACAGGAGCAGGTAGGAAACCGTCCGCTGTCCCGGGCGCTGTATGCGCCCACCTGCTCCTGGGCCTCATCCACCAGCACTCCCCGTGTACTGCCGTATCCTGGCTGGAACAGCTGTGCATCCCGGAGCCTCCACCCCCGGTCGCTGAACCAGAGGATCCCACAGCTAGTGCCCTCCCAGAACCTTCACCTCCGGGCGCTGCACCGGAGGACCTCCCATGTAGTGCCCATCCAGAACCTCGACTCCCGGGCGCTGAAGCTGCGGGCCTACTACTGGAAGCCCTCCCACCACCTCCACCTCTCGAGTGGGTATACGTCGTGCTGGTCTTTGATTGGTCCGCCCGGTTTGAGGACCAGCAGCCATGCCCGCTCCTCCCAATACCAGCGCCTGCCCCAGCGGAGAAGAGTTATGCTGGGACAACCAGGGGGGGACCTGATGGGGTTCTCACAAGAGACCGAGGCCGCCGCCCTGCAGAGGAAAGAGTTCTACAGGCGGGAGCTCCGGCAACTGGAGAGGGAGCGACGTGCGCGGCAGGCGCGCTGTGAGCGCCTGGAGGCCCCAGACAAGACCGCCAAGGTGCAGGTCCGCCAGGTGGAGTCAGCCCACCCCAGCCCCCGCGAGGAAGGCCTTGTGGTGAAGTTCAACCTGAAGGCTGGGTGGGGCTTTATCAGGAGTCCCGATTTCGAGAGGGACATATTTGTAAACTGGCGGGATGTGGAGCCCGAGCTGGAGGAAGGCCATCCCGACCGGAACCTGTATCCGGGGGACCGCGTCACGTACACCCGGCACCATGGTGAACGTGGCTGATACGCCCTGCATGTGTATCGTTTCAGCGAGGACACACCCATGCAGGACATCCCTCATGAGCCGGCTGGGTCAGGGAAGAACGAAAAGTACCCCAGGCGGGGTCCCCACTATTGAGCCAGCAGGTGGGACTGAACACTAATTGTATATAGTCACCCGTAAGCGTGCAGTGTTGAGAGTTGAAAATAGTATTTTGACTTATAGTGTGTGTTTACTTAAGTACCTGCCAGGGTAAATAGACTTGTAGGCTGGGGACAGTGAACGGCCAAGAACTTGCATTGTAAAATAGTTCAGCACTTCCTAAAGTGCACCCTATTGGTTTTATATTAACCACCATGACCACTGAAGAAAAACCCGTTTGGCGTGGCGGAAGACGTGGTCCTGCACCAGGATCACCTACGCCCTGCAGCCACTCCCAGGGCCTACGTTGAGGGTTTGCGGACGGGTCCCTCATGCTGCTACTTGTTGCACCTATTGAAAAAGAAAAATGTTATTTAAGAAAGTTTTATAATGTCTCTGAAAAATGTAACCTGTAACGTTTAAGGAAGATGTGCCTCCCATAAAGGGAAGAGATGTTGAGTTTTACAATCTTGTATGCAGATGCATCTAAAAATTTGCATGTCATGTATATGACGTGCCCCCTGGGCCGTGGGGTACCCGGTGCCGTGCCAGTAGATGCTGGGGGTTGTAGTCACAGTGGCGGTGACCCAGTCCGTGACCCAGGGCGGTCAATCCAAGGTAAATTATATGTATAGGTTTTATTAAAGAGTCCGACTACGCCACCTGTGGAATGCGGCTAAAGGGGCCGCCGCTGCGGAACAGTCCTCTGAAGCTGGTGGTATTGCAGCAAGGGTATTATTACTCCCCACAGGAACAGTTAGATTCAGGGCAGTGTGTGGATGTTGGTGCTTGTGCTGGGCGTTGTAGTGCAGTGAGTGATGGCGCAGCAAGGAACACAGAGACAAGATAGTGCAGTCCCAGGGTCTTTACTCACAGTTGTTGCAGTCCAGATTACAGAGCTCAGTGTAACAGCCCACGTCGTTCTGTGTTTACTCAGTGAGGGGTTCAGTCCACCCCCAGATAGCTTCAGAGTACTTATCAGGACCCCCTTCTGTGTCCTTTCTCTGGCCTCTTCTCTGCACCTCACACCTAGTGACTCCAATCCGGTACCCGCGGGCCTTGGCGGGCGACGTATGTTCCGTCCCCTGGGTCCTATGTGGCTACCTTCTCGGTGAGACTGGCGTGGACTTGTGGCTAGAGGACATGAAATACTGCAGCCTCCGGTTTCTAGTTAAGACATACAGTCTTTTGCTAGTTGAGGGACCCGGTTCCCTTCTGATGGCCTGACCCCTCCACCTCCCGGTAGATTCGGGCGTACGGGTGGCCTCCAGCACTGCCCGCACCCCTGGAATCCTTTCTGTTCCTGGAGCCTTCCTGCTCCCTCTCCTCTCTTCTTTCCTTTTCCTCAGACTTGGGCCTCACTGGCTAGGCCCGCCTCCAGAGCAGAGCTCGTGCAGAGCCTCTGCCCCTGTCACTTCTCCTCCTCTGACTGAACACTCTCCCCTGATCTAAGATGGTTCCCTCTTTTATACAGCTTCCTTTCAAGTGCTCCCCTGATCTACTTCCTACACCCACACCCACTACATGGTTCCCCCTTACTGTGGTTCCCCGCCTTCCAGCCAGGGATCAGGGACTGTGATCTCCCATAGGAGCAATCTCGCCCTGCACTCTGAAATGTGGTGTAATGAATGCAGGTGTTAGGGTCCTGAGCTGTACTCCTTCCTTACATGAGAGTGAGATGCCACATCTCTGGCTGAGATGCAACACCTCTGTGGCGACCGAACCCTCAGGGGCGCCACATATACCCTGTTTTACTCTGTTCCAGCCCGCGGACGTGCTGTGTTTTACCGGGGGGGAATGTGGCGCCCCTGAGGGTTCAGTCGCCACAGAGGTACTGCACCTCACCCAGAGGTGTGGTGTCTCTCTTCTCTCAGGTACGGAGGGAGTGCTGCCCGGAACCACAAACACCTGCATCCAACACTACACTGCTCCAGGCCAGCAGGAGGGGCAAGACGCAATGTATGTTTTCTGCTGAACCCTCACCCTTGCTGGAGTGGGGGGAACCCAAAGGTAAGGGGGAACCAGTAGTGGGTGTGGGTGGAGGAAGTAGTTAGAGGGAGCACTTTGGTAGGAGTATAAGATAGG
The DNA here is from genome assembly GCF_046119375.1 of Phyllobates terribilis. Lineage (NCBI taxonomy): Eukaryota > Metazoa > Chordata > Amphibia > Anura > Dendrobatidae > Phyllobates > Phyllobates terribilis. The sequence continues at coordinate 750,848,652 of NW_027362764.1, read as the reverse complement.
GAAGCCATCTTAGGGAGTTGGGTTAGGGAGATAGTTCTGGAGAGCAGTTCAGAAGAACAGCTCGGGACAGTTCAGAAGAACAGTCCGGGAGCAGAGGCTCATTAGGAGCTCTGCTCCACAAGGAGGGCCTGGTCTGGAGGCCCAGGAGGGGAGCAGGGAGTAGGCTCCGTTCTAAGAAGGGATCCTAGGGAGTACGGCGCGTGCAGGACGGCACCCGTACACCCCGCATCTGTCAGAAGACAGAGGGATCATAAGCCGCATTCTAGTCCCCTGAGGGTCAAGCAAGTCTGTGTAACTCCGACGGACAGGAGGGACTTCAGAGTACCCGAACAGGATTCAGAGTGGGAAGCGCAAGGCAGGAGGGAGAAAGACCCAGTGTGAAGATGGTCAAAATAGGAACATGAGAAAGTGGGGTTCTGCCAGGTATTCCCAAGCTGCCTGAGGAAGGATTGAACCCCTGCCCGGTGGACGCAGCGCGACGCGGGAGGCCTTCACCTGTACAGTGCACCTGTGGACTGTCTTAAGAATTGTGAGTAAAATCTCGGATGACTGCACTGTACTGCCTCTGTCCATTCTTTCATCTGCACCATTGTTCCCCCTGCACTACAACGCCCAGCGCAACCCACGCTCTCACTTCACTGCCCTGAGGCCTGCTCCACCTGTGGGGAGCCGTCCTATCACAAGCTGCCCTAACATCTGCCTCAGAGGACTGTTACAGCGCTGGTGATCCTCAGCAGGCACCACAGGTGGCGTCACGAACTTTCTAAAAATATCCCCCTTTTGCACTGACCGCCCTGGGTCACGGACCGGGCCAGCCACCGTGATATCCCCAAACCGGCATCCAGAGGCCCGGCTGCCGAGTGCCCCACTGCCCTGGGTGCGCGTCATAACTGTTGGCATAAACGTAATTGCTCTTTAGTGATAAATGGTTGGATTTTTTGCAATAATTGCAAAATCAGATGAAACATTGGGGTTGTAGCATTGTTTCATGCTTTCTTGGTGCATATCCCAAATGATGTGAAGAGGTCCTAAATGGTGGCGATTTCTCCTTGTGGATCAGGCCCTGGTCCTATATCTTTATACCTAGCCATAATTAATGATCCATCAGTGGTCAATCCTTAATTTACAACTCCCTCTTCTATATTGGGCTCACATTTTAGGATCGCAACTACTCACCCATTGTCCCCGTCCCTATTTTAGGGGCTTCCATACATTTTTCAGTCATTGGCTGGAGGATATTTGAGGATGGTGCTTGGAGAATTTTTAGGCTAAGTCTACTTACTATGGAGCATCTCAGTGCATATGTGTCACCCCAGGCCTGGATGCCACAAATATTAAAGGCTGTGTCTGAGAGCAGGAGGGAGGTTCCCTGGTTAGGGACCATTAGCATGCAGCACCTCCTGTCCCAGGCCAGTAGGGGGAGCTGGCTGCCCTACAAAAGCTGGAACTGGGGCAGGGTTAGAGAGACCAGAACCCACTTCTGAAGTGTCCAGAAGGGTTCTCAGAGAAGAGGGACAGGTCAGCAGCAGCTGAGGAGTCCATGAGGCAGAGGAGAAACTGCAAGCCAGGGACAGAGGCGAAGAGAGCCGGTCCTGGCAGAGAACAATTCTACCGGACATTGGGGTCCGAGGCTGTCCGGGTTATCATTCCCAGCAGCAAAGAACCAACCCACAAGGGATTTCAGGTCCCTTGGCCTAAGAAGCCTGGAGGCTCCGCCACACAGAGGGACCAGTACAGCAAGGAGCAAGCAAAAGGTACCCAAGGCCCGAGTCGCAAGCCATACAGGCGAGAAGTACACGGCCAGCTCAGGGACGTGGGCTATTACACCACGAAGAGGGGGATAGTCAGAAAGAGCATAGAGAGAACGGTAGGCCTACACACTCACCCTGACCAGTGGGGCTCGCCCGAATGCTCTCAGACACCCAGGCCCATTTCTAACCGGTACTACTGTTGGGTCATTAATAACATCTACCATAAAGACCCTGAACTGTTGAAGCTGACTCTGAACTCTTACTATTGCGGCCTGCACTATCACCCCCAACATCCACCTACACTACCCTGGGGCTACACTCCTCCCGTGGGGAGTTATTCTACCTCTGTGCTGCACACCAACACCAGCCCCAGCGGCCTGCCCTGCAGCGGCGGTTATCCCTGACCGCAATCCACGGGTGGCGTAGTCAGACATTCGAAACACTGATAAATAGACCGCCACAATTTGGTCTGACCACCCTGAGCCACGGGATCGGGTTGCCACTACTACCCCCGGCATCGTACAGAAGCCTGGTTCCGGGTACCCCACGGCCCAGGGGGCGAGTCAGCTTTGGCGTAGTCGGCAGGATTCTGACCAACCCGCCACAAACGGGTATTGCGTGCCTGAAAAAGACTCTATACATACCTGAGTGAAGTTTCCCGCCATTCGGGGCCATTTCCCGCCAATCGGAGCCGTTTCCCGCCATCGGGCGCCATCTTCGGGACGCCGCGCGGGAAGAAGAGAGCCGTGGACGTCAAAAACGCACGAGACCTGTAGCCCCGCCCTACGCTGAGACACTGCGCAAGGTCCTGGAAGGAGATCCAGCGGACGCCGACGTCATCACCGAGCGACGCAAGGTCCTCGCCCAGAGCATCGCGAGCGGAGCCGCGGCCTACAGAAGAGGATCGCCGGAAGGTAGGCCACGGTTAACTAGAGGGGAGGAAGATGTCGGACGCGGAGGGACCCTCTACCACCAGCGTAGCCGCTGCAGCTGTGATGCCGTTTTCCATGCCCTATATCCCCGGAGTGGCCTGGCTGCCACAGTATGCCAGTGAGTCGCATACCTTGGGCGACTTTAAAGAAAGGCTGTATAGCCTGTTCAAAGTTTATCCCCTGACAGAAGAACAGAAAGTAAGCATACTGATAGGGCAGTTAACTGGTGCGGCCCAGCGGGAGGTAAAGTCTTGGACAGCTGAGGAGAAAAGGACTGTAAGGGGGGTTCTGACCCGTCTACGGGACACCTTTGATACCCGTACCTCAGCAGAAATCAAAATGCGGTTCTATGGATGTAAGCAGCGAGCTCAAGATAGCATCAGAGATTATGCCCTAAATTTACAGGAAGCCTTGGGGGCAATTAAGCAAGCTGACCCTGGCAGTGTGCAGGATACAGATAAACTATTGACTGACCAGTTTATAGAAGGTCTGCTGTCCAGCGCCCACAGAACTCAGCTGCGCCTCATGGCCCTACAGAACCCCGATTTGACTTTTGCACAGTTCAAAGATAGGGCCATCCGGGTGCTCCGAGAACCTGCACCGGGTGGCGCTGTAGCTTCCCGGCGCCCTGCCATCACTTACCACCAGGGGGCGGCGCCCTACCCCGCAGACCTTGTGGGGGCTGATGCGCAGGCCCTAAACCCATCCCCGCCGGCAAACCTGCACCATCAGGTCCAAGAACTAACAAAGAGTGTTGCTGCATTGACCAGGACCGTACAGTCGTTACAGATGGACCCGTCAGGACCAATCAAGCTGGTTTCCAGTCCGGAGGATGTTCCGTGGCGTCGACGGAGGAGGATCCCATCGTTCAGAGGGAGGCCCGCCGATCGTTACACTGAGGATGGACAGCCGATTTGCCGCCGTTGCAGCCAGCCGGGATGCGTAGCCAGGTACTGTACTTTAAATGGGTCCAACCTGGGGCAGAGGGCCAACCCACAGGCATAAGGTCATCAGGCCCGTCTAATTGGCGTGATAAATACGTAGGGGAACGCCCGGTTTTACCCGTAGTGCTGGACGGTATCCCCATGAGTGCACTGCTGGACACCGGGTCCCAAGTGACTACCATCTCCTATGTACTTTTCAAGCAGTACTGGAGTGACACTGATATAACCCGTTACCCAGACGATGACTTGAGCATCATCGCCAGCAATGGTCAACCCGTGCCGCAGGTGGGGTTCAGAGAGATGACCATCAAGATTGGTAAGGTTGAACTGACGGCACAGGGAGTGATCATTGTGGACATTGACCGTCGAGAAAGTCACCCTAAAATAACCTTGGGTACTAACGTGATTGAAAATTGTCTTTCAGAAGTAATTGTAATTTTGCAGCAGGTGGCGATGAATGCGAGCTCCAGCCAACAGAGGGTCCTCCAGAAAGAGATAAGAGCTCTGATGAGACGGCAACGGGTAGAACTGTCTGGTGGTGAGATCGGTATCGTGAGGATGAGCGACCCGTTCCCCATTGCCATGCCTCCCAAAAGTGAAATGATGATCTGGTGTCGGACTGCAATCGGGTTAAGAGGGAGAGACTACCAAGCCATGGTAGAACACGTGTACTCAGACAGCAGGCCCACAATTTTGACAGCCCGGGGGGTGGTTGATGTCCGCCATGGAAGGGTGCCCGTCCGGATCTTAAACATTGGGGAAAGGGAAGTACATTTGCCCCGGTACGCTACATTAGCCAAATTGTTTGCTGTCGAACACAATGCTCTCAGGGTCGTGGAGCCCTTGCCTCCATCTCTCCCGGTGGAGGATAATGGCTCCCAGAAACACAAGGAGGACTGGTGCCAGAAACTCCATGTGGGTGCTGACTCTACTCCCCTACACCAAAAACAAGGAGTCTACCGGGTGGTTCAAGAGTACGAGAGAATCTTTAGTAAGCATCCGCTAGTCTTCGGCAGAGTGAAAGAGGTGGAACACCACATCCCCACGGGGAGCCACCCACCAATAAAAGAGAGACACAGACCTGTACCCCCTGCACATTATCAGAACGCAAAGGGCATGCTGAGAGAAATGAAAGAAGCTGGGGTCATTAGAGATAGCTGTAGCCCCTGGGCAGCTCCCTTAGTTTTGGTAAAAAAGAAAGACGGTACCATGAGAATGTGCGTGGACTATAGAAAGGTCAATCGTATCACCCATAAAGACGCGTACCCGTTACCTAGGATAGAGGAGTCTTTAGCCGCACTAAAATCAGCTAACTTCTTCTCTACTTTGGATCTTACTAGCGGGTACTGGCAGGTTCCTGTGGCAGAGGCTGACAAGGAGAAGACCGCCTTCACCACCCCGATGGGATTAAGTGAATTCAACTGTATGCCATTCGGGCTCTGCAACGCACCCGGGAACTTCCAGAGGCTAATGGAATGCTGTCTAGGGCACCGAAACTTTGAGACGGTCCTACTTTACCTGGACGACGTGATTGTCTATTCGAAGACTTACGAGGACCATCTAAAGCACCTGGCCGAGGTGTTCGAGGCCCTGGCAGGCTTTGGCATGAAAGTGAAACCCTCCAAGTGCCATCTGTTAAAGCCGAAGATACAGTACCTGGGACACGTGGTGAGTGCAGAAGGAGTAGCCCCCGACCCTGACAAAATCACAGTAATCAAGAGCTGGCCAAGCCCCTCTAACATAAAAGAAGTGAGGCAGTTCCTCGGGTTGGTAGGCTACTACCGAAGGTTCATTCCCGGGTTCACCAAGATGGCAGCCCCTATGCAGGACCTCCTTATAGGACAATCTAAGACCAGAAGCCAAAAGCCACCCTTCAAGTGGGACAAGCCGGAAGAGGAGTCCTTCCGTCAGCTGAAGATGGCCCTCACGGGGGATGAGATCCTGGCCTACCCCGATTATGGCCAGCCTTTTATCCTCCACACAGACGCCAGTAATGTGGGGCTGGGAGCCATACTGTCACAGAACCAACAGGGCAGAGAAAGGGTGATCGCGTACGCTAGCCGGAAGCTGAGGCCCACCGAGAGAAACCAGGAGAATTACAGCTCCTTTAAGCTGGAGTTCTTGGCATTGGTGTGGACCGTAACGGAACATTTCAAGCATTACCTGGCCTCTGCGAAGTTCACTGTGTACACGGACAACAATCCGTTGACGCATCTGGACAATGCGAGACTTGGTGCCCTAGAGCAGAGGTGGATGGCCCGGCTAGCAAACTATGACTTCACCATCAAGTACCGGGCAGGCTGAGCCAACGCCAATGCAGATACCCTATCGAGAATGCCCCACTTGCCCGATGAGGGAGAAGATCCAGACGAGCTGGAGGAAGTAGAGCTCCCTGCGTTCCACCGGTATGGGGCCACTCAGTATTCTCACCGGGTAAGAGACAAAGACCTAACCACCATCATGTTCAACCCCTTACCTTACCACGGCTTGGCTGAAATGCAAGATAGTGACCCTGCAATACGCCTGGTGAAAGATATGTTAACCCAGGCAGATGCTAGCCCTGGACCGGACGCTCCAGAGGAAGCAAAGCAGTTATGGAAGGAGAAAAGCAAGCTATTCCTCTACGAAGGTAAGCTGCGCAGAAGGCTTGTCAACCACCGGATGCACGAGCTGACCTGGCAGGTAGTGGTCCCAAGACGAGATGCAGCAATGGTCCTAGAGGCCTACCATGACAGAGCGGGACACTTCGGGTGGAAGAAACTGGAGTTCCTACTGAGAGAGCGGTTCTTCTGGATCGGTATGAGAGGGGCCATAGAAAAGTGGTGCAGGGACTGTGGCCCATGTAACCTCAGAAGGAAGGACTGTACCAGCCAGAAGACACCCTTGAGGCCCATAGTCACCAGGCAGCCTCTTGAAGTGGTAGCTCTAGATCATGTGAAATTGGCTCCAAGCCGGTCGGTCTACGTCTATGCCCTGACAATAGTGGACCACTATTTCCGGTTCCTGGTGGTGGTTCCCGTTAAAGACTTGACGGCCCAAACAGCGGCCAGAGCCTTCCAACAACACTTCTGCCGTCCACACGGGTATCCGGAACAGGTCTTGACAGATCAAGGTCCAGCGTTTGAGGCGGAAATCTTCCAGGAGTTCTGCAACCTCTACGGCTGTAAGAAGATTTGGACAACGCCTTACCACCCGCAAACCACCGGGCTGTGTGAGAAAATGAATAATATCGTCATTGATCTCCTCAAGACGTTGCCCCTGGGAGAACGCAGCCTGTGGCCGGAGAAGCTGCCAGACCTGATAGACTTATACAACCATATCCCGGTGAATGCTACAAATCGCACCCCGGCTTACCTGATGCGAGCAAGACCAGGTAAGCTGCCGATAGACCTGGAGATGGGAGTCCTGACAACCGAGGACACTTCCCCAGATGCGGACTGGGATACGGAACAGCGGCTACAGTACAAAAAGGTACAGGAGAGCGTGGAGAGGAGCCTGGCTCAAGCAAGAGAAAAGCAAGAGAGGCTCTTCAACCAACATGCTCTGCTGGTCCCCTGGAACCTGGTGAGCAGGTCCTGAAGCGGAAGAGAAGGCTTCACAAGCTAGATGACCAGTGGGAGAGCGACCCGTACACAGTACTGCAGTCCGACCACAACAACCCGAAGGTATGTGTAATTACCAAGGACGGAGGAGAAACCACTAGCACCGTCTCCAGAGACCACCTAAAAAGGTGCCCCAAGCAACTACAGAGTGCAGGAGAAGATCAAGATGACCTTGAACCCGCAGAGGACAAGTAAGAAATGATCAGCACAGTTCTTGGAGAGTTCCCCCGGTCCTGGACTCGGATAAATTACGCAATAGTGGTACCCGTCCTACACTTCCTTCAACCAACCCAGCAGGAGCCTACAGGAGAGCAGGAAGAACAAGAGGAACAAGCAGCCCCGCAGGCAGAAGAACCCACGCCAGCAGCCCAGGAGAGTCAACCCTCTGCTGACAGTGAGCCTGCCATGCCTGCGGTAAACCAAAGGACCCGCAGACAGCTGCCTGCACTGCCTGTAAACCCAGCTAGTAGCTGTACCCTAAATGCTAGTGGGGAAAGCCAGGTTAGACCATCACCAGACAGTGGGTTGCGCAGGTCAACCCGGAGCACTAGGGGGCAAATGCCAGCTCGCTGGAAGATCTAAATGCTGTATATTGCAAATGTTTTATGTTTGTTACCTGGTTATTAATAATGTTTTTTCCAGTTTCCCTAGTTCAATGGACTGACAGGTCATGGACACTGAATGGCCGGAACTGAGTTGTAGATAGTTGCACTTGGTGCCCTCTTGCGAAGATGGCCACAGAAGAAAAACCTGTCCAGCGTGGTCTCCTTGTGTCCCAAAGTAGGTAGCTCAGCCTTGTCACCACGCCCAAGGCCAGGAACTTGGGGTTTATGGAGACAGGTCCCCGCACCGTTCAAGACTTCACCTAGTTGGGTGACATGGACACCCGGTCACGGAAGCGCCGTGACCTTAAGGACAAAATGTATTTGTATATATGTTATGTTATTGTTTATGCCCTGTATTTGTGTTTCCTGTTTAGTCCGGAGTACTAAATTTTACTAGGGGGGAATGTGTCACCCCAGGCCTGGATGCCACAAATATTAAAGGCTGTGTCTGAGAGCAGGAGGGAGGTTCCCTGGTTAGGGACCATTAGCATGCAGCACCTCCTGTCCCAGGCCAGTAGGGGGAGCTGGCTGCCCTATAAAAGCTGGAACTGGGGCAGGGTTAGAGAGACCAGAACCCACTTCTGAAGTGTCCAGAAGGGTTCTCAGAGAAGAGGGACAGGTCAGCAGCAGCTGAGGAGTCCGTGAGGCAGAGGAGAAACTGCAAGCCAGGGACAGAGGCGACGAGAGCCGGTCCTGGCAGAGAACCATTCTACCGGACATTGGGGTCCGAGGCTGTCCGGGTTATCATTACCAGCAGCAAAGAACCAACCCGCGAGGGATTTCAGGTCCCTTGGCCTAAGAAGCCTGGAGGCTCCGCCACACAGAGGGACCAGTACAGCAAGGAGCAAGCAAAAGGTACCCAAGGCCCGAGTCGCAAGCCATACAGGCGAGACGTACACGACCAGCTCAGGGACGTGGACTATTACACCACGAAGAGGGGGATAGTCAGAAAGAGCATAGAGAGAACGGTAGGCCTACACACTCACCCTGACCAGTGGGGCTCGCCCGAATGCTCTCAGACACCCAGGCCCATTCCTAACCGGTACTACTGTTGGGTCATTAATAACATCTACAATAAAGACCCTGAACTGTTGAAGCGGACTCTGAACTCTTACTATTGCGGCCTGCACTATCACCCCCAACATTCACCTACACTACCCTGGGGCTACACTCCTCCCGTGGGGAGTTATTCTACCTCTGTGCTGCACACCAACACCAACCCCAGCGGCCTGCCCTGCAGCGGCGGTTATCCCTGACCGCAATCCACGGGTGGCGTAGTCGGACATTCAAAACACTGATAAATAGACCGCCACAATTTGGTCTGACCAACCTGAGCCACGGGATCGGGTTGCCACTACTACCCCCAGCATCATACAGAAGCCCGGTTCCGGGCACCCCACAGCCCAGGGGGCGAGTCACATACAGTAGGCACCGAGGAAGATCCAAGAACAATATGTGCTCCTCCGTCATCCATGGCACTCTTATGTAACTGTTCACATAGAGCTGAGACTCTTCCAGGAATTCTTAATTGCTTTCTGGAAATACTTTGAGAAATATGCATAGAGTATTATTAAACCTGTGATTGTGAAATGCCTTGAAAGTGAAGAAATATGTTGAAGGTGACTCTGGAGAAGCTGATGCATGATCACATTTCACGCTTTAGTCTCCTCAACTGATTTACTTTGACACTTAAAAATCTATTCACTCATCTGCATTGATATACAAAAAAAATGATGGGGCCCCATAGCGAAATGTGCTCCCCATTATGGGGGCCAGCTTTTGCAAGCCAGGACATAAAAAGCTTAGAGGGAGTCTCGGACAGCAAGCAAGGACCAGGTCAGAAGTTCTACTGGTAACAAGCTCCTCCTGCCACATTAGCTGGTGTTCTCACCAAAATATGCTTGAGCATGTTTCCCATGCCAGTCACAATGACTAACCTAAGCTCATCATTCACATGAGATAACTGTTGGCCAACTATTCGTTCCTGTCTGCTCTATTCTTCTAAACACTCGGCTTGGCTTACCGTTCATGTGTTTTCAACAGGGAGTAAGGAGAAAGCCGCTGCGAGAATGTAAAATGTTCCATCAGGCCAATCCTTCTCTTCCCTCCCATCATCTGCCGTGGGAAAGTCAAGATGCCCCTATACACATCAGGTGGTTGGCCATCAAGTTGGTCAACTTTCAGTTAAAGTGTGTGGGGTCTTTAGCCACTTGTAAGAGAACTTTCTTCTTTGGCAGCACACTAGTACAGTCACCGCCAGTCAGAAGAAGGCGGCATGTTCAATGGTGGTTTCTCGATGGTTTCTCTTTTCAGACAACCAGAAAATGCTCTACTATCACTATTTTGCACAATCTTTCTCTCTTTCTCAGCCTAGCACTTTCTTTTGATTGGTGACTTCTACTGAGCAGTAGGAACTGCACACCGGTCTGTTCAAACTGAGCTCATTTCCCTATTTCAATGTTTTTCTTCCCACCAGGGTAGCAGACTACATTGAGGAAAGGATGAGCTACACAAAGACTATGTCCTCTAGTGACCCTTATTTATAGGGTCATACATTTACCACCCACCAGAACACCAAGGAGCAACATCTATTTGTCTCCTGCATTTCCCAACATCCTCCTAAGGTACAAGGGCAGCCTACAGGCAGATTGGTGTTTGATACCACAGTTCTTGTAAGGTGCACAGGGCAGTAGTCATGTTCGAGGGGCTAAGTTCCCATGCCCTGGCACCCTACAAATAAACAGTGTCCCAGTGCCTTAGTGTCGCGTTGTGTACAATGCAGTACTCACATCCAGCCTCTGCTGCATCCCCGTCCTTTGGTCCAGGAACAGGCGCACAAAAACTCACTTTTTATCTAATAGTCCAACTTTATTTAACAGTCCGAGATCAATTGATGATACAGCTAAATACATTTCCATGTTCTCCGTTTCGCCAGCCTGAGCTATCTCTTAGCTTACTAGCTTCTTCAGCCACTGGGATGCTCCGTCCAGCTCTGGCAGTATTAACAAGACCTGTCCCGTCTCCCTCATGTGCTTCCCTGTCCGACTTCCACTTGTTGGAAGGAAAAAGGCACACTTCCCAGTGCCTAGTTCGGTCCGTGGGCCTCAGACATTACAGAAATGTCTGCTGAAGATCGTTGCTGACGTTCTCATACTGCCAGAACAGTACAAACTTCTTCTGCCCTCCAGCCCTCTGGCCTTGAACTCTTACTAATCCTTATCTATCTCTCAATCTAATCTAGGAAGTGCTCCCCTTTCTACATGACCCAGCCCCTCCAATGCTGAGCTGGTCCCAAATATATTAACTGTATCTAACCTTGTGCTCCATTTCCTATACCTAATATGTTTGCCTCTGCATATTTCCTTTTCCTAAATCTAACTATCAACCTTATGCTATACTTTATGTCCTCATGTATCTAAAGTCACTAGCTATTTCTAACCTAAGCATTAAACTGTATCCTATACTTTTCCGATATCTCATACATAAATAACATTGTACATTGATCAAAATACATTAGGAGAACCGCATACGTTAGTGCCTATAAAATTCTATGCAGTTTCACATATCACAACAGTCAAAAAAATGCAATAAAATTACATATAAGAACATTGATTTTATTGACACAGCAACAGACAGCTCAGTAAGTGAAACATCACTGGAATCAGGGTCTCTACCCCTACATCATGCTGCTCTCAGATTACATAGCAAAAATCTACTGTCATATTCCCTTTAAATGTAGGATATTCACTCATATGCTGTTGTACTATGTGTGATTTTAGCGATGGACTTTCTAGTCCAATCACTCAAAAATAAACCCCATCTGACAGATACTTATTTCCCTGCCATTTTATTGTTTAGCTCAGCTGTAAGTGCAGACTGAATTGGGATGAAATTGTACAGTGTATCTACGCTGTAAAAAGGAAGTGTCCATCTGTAGAGTGAGATAAATCTGCATCAGATGATTAGATCATTGTGCAATCAGCATAAAATGTGATAATCTCCACTTCTTCAGTCCTGCCGGCTGCTCGCCTGTAAGTGCCGCCTGTATAGCTGCACCGCTGATGTGTAAATCTATAGATATAGGAAGGAAGGGACATAGGAAAGGTTAGATACTATGATTAGCAAGCATCTTTCATTTATGTAGCAATTTCTATTATTTTGTAATAATTAGAAATATGGTACATTAGAAAAAATGTTCAAATACTGCGACAGATGGTATCATTGTGTCTCCTGTATTGTGCGCACAGGCACAGCGGCTCGTTCATATAGGAGGCTGTGCCTAGTACTGTAGCTTAGACCTACTGTATGCAAGTGATGGGCCAGGTGTGTGCAAGCTATATCCTCCAGACAGCCAGGGCCAGGTGTGCGCTAGCTATATCCTCCAGACAGCCAGGGCCAGGTGTGCGCTAGCTATATCCTCCAGACAGCCAGGGCCAGGTGTGCGCTAGCTATATGCTCCAGACAGCCAGGGCCAGGTGTGTGCTAGCTATATCCTCCAGACAGCCAGGGGCAGGTGTGCGCTAGCTATATGCTCCAGACAGCCAGGGCCAGGTGTGCGCTAGCTATATCCTCCACACAGCCAGGGCCAGGTGTGCGCTAGCTACATCCTCCAGACAGCCAGGGCCAGGTGTGTGCTAGCTATATCCTCCAGACAGCTAGGGCCAGGTGTGTGCTAGCTAGATCCTCCAGGCTGCCAGGGTCAGGTGTGTGCTAGCTATATGCTCCAGACAGCCAGGGCCAGGTGTGCACTAGCTATATCCTCCAGACAGCCAGGTGTGTGCGCTAGCTATATCCTCCAGACAGCCAGGGCCAGGTGTGCGCTAGCTATATCCTCCAGACAGCCAGGGCCAGGTGTGCGCTAGCTATATCCTCCAGACAGCCAGGGCCAAGTGTGCGCTAGCTATATCCTCCAGACAGCCAGGGCCAGGTGTGTGCTAGCTATATCCTCCAGACAGCAAGGGCCAGGTGTGCGCTAGCTATATCCTCCAGACAGCCAGGTGTGTGCGCTAGCTAAATCCTCCAGATAGCCAGGTGTGTGCGCTAGCTATATCCTCCAGACAGCCAGGGCCAGGTGTGCGCTAGCTATATCCTCCAGACAGCCAGGGCCAGGTGTGCGCTAGCTATATCCTCCAGACAGCCAGGGTCAGGTGTGTGCTAGCTATATCCTCCAGACAGCCAGGGCCAGGTGTGCGCTAGCTATATCCTCCAGACAGCCAGGGCCAGGTGTGCGCTAGCTATATCCTCCAGACAGCCAGGGCCAGGTGTGCGCTAGCTATATCCTCCAGACAGCCAGGGTCAGGTGTGTGCTAGCTATATCCTCCAGACAACCAGGGCCAGGTGTGTGCTAGCTATATCCTCCAGACAGCCAAGGCCAGGTGTGCGCTAGCTATATCCTCCAGACAGCCAGGGTCAGGTGTGTGCTAGCTATATTCTCCAGACAGCTAGGGCCAGGTGTGTGCTAGCTAGATCCTCCAGGCTGCCAGGGTCAGGTGTGTGCTAGCTATATGCTCCAGACAGCCAGGGCCAGGTGTGCACTAGCTATATCCTCCAGACAGCCAGGTGTGTGCGCTAGCTATATCCTCCAGACAGCCAGGGCCAGGTGTGCGCTAGCTATATCCTCCAGACAGCCAGGGCCAGGTGTGCGCTAGCTATATCCTCCAGACAGCCAGGGTCAGGTGTGTGCTAGCTATATCCTCCAGACAGCCAGGGCCAAGTGTGCGCTAGCTATATCCTCCAGACAGCCAGGGCCAGGTGTGTGCTAGCTATATCCTCCAGACAGCAAGGGCCAGGTGTGCGCTAGCTATATCCTCCAGACAGCCAGGTGTGTGCGCTAGCTAAATCCTCCAGATAGCCAGGTGTGTGCGCTAGCTATATCCTCCAGACAGCCAGGGCCAGGTGTGCGCTAGCTATATCCTCCAGACAGCCTGGGCCAGGTGTGCGCTAGCTATATCCTCCAGACAGCCAGGGTCAGGTGTGTGCTAGCTATATCCTCCAGACAGCCAGGGCCAGGTGTGCGCTAGCTATATCCTCCAGACAGCCAGGGCCAGGTGTGCGCTAGCTATATCCTCCAGACAGCCAGGGCCAGGTGTGCGCTAGCTATATCCTCCAGACAGCCAGGGTCAGGTGTGTGCTAGCTATATCCTCCAGACAACCAGGGCCAGGTGTGTGCTAGCTATATCCTCCAGACAGCCAAGGCCAGGTGTGCGCTAGCTATATCCTCCAGACAGCCAGGGTCAGGTGTGTGCTAGCTATATTCTCCAGACAGCCAGGGCCAGGTGTGTGCTAGCTATATCCTCCAGACAGCCAGGGCCAGGTGTGTGCTAGCTATATCCTCCAGACAGCCAGGGCCAGGTGTGCGCTAGCTATATCCTCCAGACAGCCAGGTGTGTGCGCTAACTATATCCTCCAGACAGCCAGGGCCAGGTGTGCGCTAGCTATATCCTCCAGACAGCCAGGGCCAGGTGTGCGCTAGCTATATCCTCCAGACAGCCAGGGCCAGGTGTGCGCTAGCTAACTCCTCCTGACAGCCAGGGCCAGATGTGTGCTAGCTATATCCTCCAGACAGCCAGGGCCAGGTGTGTGCTAGCTATATCCTCCAGACAGCCAGGGCCAGGTGTGCGCTAGCTATATCCTCCAGACAGCCAGGGCCAGGTGTGTGCTAGCTATATCCTCCAGACAGCCAGGGCCAGGTGTGCGCTAGCTATATCCTCCAGACAGCAAGGGCCAGGTGTGTGCTAGCTATATCCTCCACACAGCCCGGGCCAGGTGTGTGCTAGCTATATCCTCCAGACAGCCAGGGGCAGGTGTGTGCTAGCTATATCCTCCAGACAGCCAGGGCCAGGTGTGTGCTAGCTATATCCTCCAGACAGCCAGGGCCAGGTGTGCGCTAGCTATATCCTCCAGACAGCCAGGTGTGTGCGCTAACTATATCATCCAGACAGCCAGGGCCAGGTGTGCGCTAGCTATATCCTCCAGACAGCCAGGGCCAGGTGTGCGCTAGCTATATCCTCCAGACAGCCGGGGCCAGGTGTGCGCTAGCTATATCCTCCACACAGCCAGGGCCAGGTGTGCGCTAGCTACATCCTCCAGACAGCCAGGGCCAGGTGTGTGCTAGCTATATCCTCCAGACAGCTAGGGCCAGGTGTGTGCTAGCTAGATCCTCCAGGCTGCCAGGGTCAGGTGTGTGCTAGCTATATGCTCCAGACAGCCAGGGCCAGGTGTGCACTAGCTATATCCTCCAGACAGCCAGGTGTGTGCGCTAGCTATATCCTCCAGACAGCCAGGGCCAGGTGTGCGCTAGCTATATCCTCCAGACAGCCAGGGCCAGGTGTGCGCTAGCTATATCCTCCAGACAGCCAGGGTCAGGTGTGTGCTAGCTATATCCTCCAGACAGCCAGGGCCAAGTGTGCGCTAGCTATATCCTCCAGACAGCCAGGGCCAGGTGTGTGCTAGCTATATCCTCCAGACAGCAAGGGCCAGGTGTGCGCTAGCTATATCCTCCAGACAGCCAGGTGTGTGCGCTAGCTAAATCCTCCAGATAGCCAGGTGTGTGCGCTAGCTATATCCTCCAGACAGCCAGGGCCAGGTGTGCGCTAGCTATATCCTCCAGACAGCCAGGGCCAGGTGTGCGCTAGCTATATCCTCCAGACAGCCAGGGTCAGGTGTGTGCTAGCTATATCCTCCAGACAGCCAGGGCCAGGTGTGCGCTAGCTATATCCTCCAGACAGCCAGGGCCAGGTGTGCGCTAGCTATATCCTCCAGACAGCCAGGGCCAGGTGTGCGCTAGCTATATCCTCCAGACAGCCAGGGTCAGGTGTGTGCTAGCTATATCCTCCAGACAACCAGGGCCAGGTGTGTGCTAGCTATATCCTCCAGACAGCCAAGGCCAGGTGTGCGCTAGCTATATCCTCCAGACAGCCAGGGTCAGGTGTGTGCTAGCTATATCCTCCAGACAGCCAGGGCCAGGTGTGTGCTAGCTATATCCTCCAGACAGCCAGGGCCAGGTGTGTGCTAGCTATATCCTCCAGACAGCCAGGGCCAGGTGTGCGCTAGCTATATCCTCCAGACAGCCAGGTGTGTGCGCTAACTATATCCTCCAGACAGCCAGGGCCAGGTGTGCGCTAGCTATATCCTCCAGACAGCCAGGACCAGGTGTGCGCTAGCTATATCCTCCAGACAGCCGGGGCCAGGTGTGCGCTAGCTATATCCTCCAGAAAGCCAGGGCCAGGTGTGCGCTAGCTATATTCTCCAGACAGCCAGGGCAAGGTGTGGCTAGCTAACTCCTCCAGACTGCCAGGGCCAGGTGTGCGCTAGCTATATCCTCCAGACAGCCAGGGCCATGTGTGCGCTAGCTAACTCCTCCAGACAGCCAGGGTCAGGTGTGTGCAAGCTATATCCTCCAGACAGCCAGGGCCAGGTGTGTGCAAGCTATATCCTCCAGACAGCCGGGGCCAGGTGTGCGCTAGCTATATCCTCCAGACAGCCAGGGCCAGGTGTGCGCTAGCTACATCCTCCAGACAGCCAGGGCCAGGTGTGTGCTAGCTATATCCTCCAGACAGCCAGGGCCAGGTGTGTGCTAGCTAGATCCTCCAGGCAGCCAGGGTCAGGTGTGCGCTAGCTATATGCTCCAGACAGCCAGGGCCAGGTGTGCGCTAGCTATATCCTCCAGACAGCCAGGTGTGTGCGCTAGCTATATCCTCCAGACAGCCAGGGCCAGGTGTGCGCTAGCTATATCCTCCAGACAGCCAGGGCCAGGTGTGCGCTAGCTATATCCTCCAGACAGCCAGGGTCAGGTGTGCGCTAGCTATATCCTCCAGACAGCCAGGGCCAGGTGTGCGCTAGCTATATCCTCCAGACAGCCAGGGCCAGGTGTGTGCTAGCTATATCCTCCAGACAGCAAGGGCCAGGTGTGCGCTAGCTATATCCTCTAGACAGCCAGGTGTGTGCGCTAGCTAAATCCTCCAGACAGCCAGGTGTGTGCGCTAGATATATCCTCCAGACAGCCAGGGCCAGGTGTGCGCTAGCTATATCCTCCAGACAGCCAGGGCCAGGTGTGCGCTAGCTATATCCTCCAGACAGCCAGGGTCAGGTGTGTGCTAGCTATATCCTCCAGACAGCCAGGGCCAGGTGTGCGCTAGCTATATCCTCCAGACAGCCAGGGCCAGGTGTGCGCTAGCTATATCCTCCAGACAGCCAGGGCCAGGTGTGCGCTAGCTATATCCTCCAGACAGCCAGGGTCAGGTGTGTGCTAGCTATATCCTCCAGACAACCAGGGCCAGGTGTGTGCTAGCTATATCCTCCAGACAGCCAAGGCCAGGTGTGCGCTAGCTATATCCTCCAGACAGCCAGGGCCAGGTGTGCGCTAGCTAACTCCTCCAGACAGCCAGGGCCAGGTGTGCGCTAGCTATATCCTCCAGACAGCCAGGGCCAGGTGTGTGCTAGCTATATCCTCCAGACAGCCAGGGCCAGGTGTGTGCTAGCTATATCCTCCAGACAGCCAGGGCCAGGTGTGTGCTAGCTATATCCTCCAGACAGCCAGGGCCAGGTGAGCGCTAGCTATATCCTCCAGACAGCCAGTTGTGTGCGCTAACTATATCCTCCAGACAGCCAGGGCCAGGTGTGCGCTAGCTATATCCTCCAGACAGCCAGGGCCAGGTGTGCGCTAGCTATATCCTCCAGACAGCCAGGGCCAGGTGTGCGCTAGCTATATCCTCCAGACAGCCAGGTGTGTGCGCTAACTATATCCTCCAGACAGCCAGGGCCAGGTGTGCGCTAGCTATATCCTCCAGACAGCCAGGGCCAGGTGTGTGCTAGCTATATCCTCCAGACAGCAAGGGCCAGGTGTGCGCTAGCTATATCCTCTAGACAGCCAGGTGTGTGCGCTAGCTAAATCCTCCAGACAGCCAGGTGTGTGCGCTAGATATATCCTCCAGACAGCCAGGGCCAGGTGTGCGCTAGCTATATCCTCCAGACAGCCAGGGCCAGGTGTGCGCTAGCTATATCCTCCAGACAGCCAGGGTCAGGTGTGTGCTAGCTATATCCTCCAGACAGCCAGGGCCAGGGGTGCGCTAGCTATATCCTCCAGACAGCCAGGGCCAGGTGTGCGCTAGCTATATCCTCCAGACAGCCAGGGCCAGGTGTGCGCTAGCTATATCCTCCAGACAGCCAGGGTCAGGTGTGTGCTAGCTATATCCTCCAGACAACCAGGGCCAGGTGTGTGCTAGCTATATCCTCCAGACAGCCAAGGCCAGGTGTGCGCTAGCTATATCCTCCAGACAGCCAGGGCCAGGTGTGCGCTAGCTAACTCCTCCAGACAGCCAGGGCCAGGTGTGCGCTAGCTATATCCTCCAGACAGCCAGGGCCAGGTGTGTGCTAGCTATATCCTCCAGACAGCCAGGGCCAGGTGTGTGCTAGCTATATCCTCCAGACAGCCAGGGCCAGGTGTGTGCTAGCTATATCCTCCAGACAGCCAGGGCCAGGTGAGCGCTAGCTATATCCTCCAGACAGCCAGTTGTGTGCGCTAACTATATCCTCCAGACAGCCAGGGCCAGGTGTGCGCTAGCTATATCCTCCAGACAGCCAGGGCCAGGTGTGCGCTAGCTATATCCTCCAGACAGCCAGGGCCAGGTGTGCGCTAGCTATATCCTCCAGACAGCCAGGTGTGTGCGCTAACTATATCCTCCAGACAGCCAGGGCCAGGTGTGCGCTAGCTACATCCTCCAGACAGCCAGGGCCAGGTGTGCGCTAGCTACATCCTCCAGACAGCCAGGGCCAGGTGTGTGCTAGCTATATCCTCCAGACAGCCAGGGCCAGGTGTGTGCTAGCTAGATCCTCCAGGCAGCCAGGGTCAGGTGTGCGGTAGCTATATGCTCCAGACAGCCAGGGCCAGGTGTGCGCTAGCTATATCCTCCAGACAGCCAGGTGTGTGCGCTAGCTATATCCTCCAGACAGCCAGGGCCAGGTGTGCGCTAGCTATATCCTCCAGACAGCCAGGGCCAGGTGTGCGCTAGCTATATCCTCCAGACAGCCAGGGTCAGGTGTGTGCTAGCTATATCCTTCAGACAGCCAGGGCCAGGTGTGCGCTAGCTATATCCTCCAGACAGCCAGGGCCAGGTGTGTGCTAGCTATATCCTCCAGACAGCAAGGGCCAGGTGTGCGCTAGCTATATCCTCCAGACAGCCAGGTGTGTGCGCTAGCTAAATCCTCCAGACAGCCAGGTGTGTGCGCTAGCTATATCCTCCAGACAGCCAGGGCCAGTTGTGCGCTAGCTATATCCTCCAGACAGCCAGGGCCAGGTGTGCGCTAGCTATATCCTCCAGACAGCCCTGGCCAGGTGTGCACTATCTATATCCTCCAGACAGCCAGGGACAGGTGTGCGCTATCTATATCCTCCAGACAGCCAGGGCCAGGTGTGTGCTATCTATATCCTCCAGACAGCCAGGGCCAGGTGTGTGCCAGCTATATCCTCCAGACAGCCAGGGCCAGGTGTGTGCTATCTATATCCTCCAGACAGCCAGGGCCAGGTGTGCGCTAGCTATATCCTCCAGACAGCCAGGGTCAGGTGTGTGCTAGCTATATCCTCCAGACAGCCAAGGCCAGGTGTGCGCTAGCTATATCCTCCAGACAGCCAGGGCCAGGTGTGCGCTAGCTATATCCTCCAGACAGCCAGAGCCAGGTGTGCGCTAGCTATATCCTCCAGACAACCAGGGTCAGGTGTGTGCTAGCTATATCCTCCAGACAACCAGGGCCAGGTGTGTGCTAGCTATATCCTCCAGACAGCCAAGGCCAGGTGTGCGCTAGCTATATCCTCCAGACAGCCAGGGCCAGGTGTGCGCTAGCTAACTCCTCCAGACAGCCAGGGCCAGGTGTGCGCTAACTATATCCTCCAGACAGCCAGGGCCAGGTGTCTGCTAGCTATATCCTCCAGACAGCCAGGGCCAGGTGTGTGCTAGCTATATCCTCCAGACAGCCAGGGCCAGGTGTGTGCTAGCTATATCCTTCAGACAGCCAGGGCCAGGTGTGCGCTAGCTATATCTTCCAGACAGCCAGGGCCAGGTGTGCGCTAGCTATATCCTCCAGACAGCCCTGGCCAGGTGTGCACTATCTATATCCTCCAGACAGCCAGGGACAGGTGTGCGCTATCTATATCCTCCAGACAGCCAGGGCCAGGTGTGTGCTATCTATATCCTCCAGACAGCCAGGGCCAGGTGTGTGCCAGCTATAACCTCCAGACAGCCAGGGCCAGGTGTGTGCTATCTATATCCTCCAGACAGCCAGGGCCAGGTGTGCGCTAGCTATATCCTCCAGACAGCCAGGGTCAGGTGTGTGCTAGCTATATCCTCCAGACAGCCAAGGCCAGGTGTGCGCTAGCTATATCCTCCAGACAGCCAGGGCCAGGTGTGCGCTAGCTATATCCTCCAGACAGCCAGAGCCAGGTGTGCGCTAGCTATATCCTCCAGACAACCAGGGTCAGGTGTGTGCTAGCTATATCCTCCAGACAACCAGGGCCAGGTGTGTGCTAGCTATATCCTCCAGACAGCCAAGGCCAGGTGTGCGCTAGCTATATCCTCCAGACAGCCAGGGCCAGGTGTGCGCTAGCTAACTCCTCCAGACAGCCAGGGCCAGGTGTGCGCTAACTATATCCTCCAGACAGCCAGGGCCAGGTGTCTGCTAGCTATATCCTCCAGACAGCCAGGGCCAGGTGTGTGCTAGCTATATCCTCCAGACAGCCAGGGCCAGGTGTGTGCTAGCTATATCCTTCAGACAGCCAGGGCCAGGTGTGCGCTAGCTATATCCTCCAGACAGCCAGGGCCAGGTGTGTGCTAGCTATATCCTCCAGACAGCAAGGGCCAGGTGTGCGCTAGCTATATCCTCCAGACAGCCAGGTGTGTGCGCTAGCTAAATCCTCCAGACAGCCAGGTGTGTGCGCTAGCTATATCCTCCAGACAGCCAGGGCCAGTTGTGCGCTAGCTATATCCTCCAGACAGCCAGGGCCAGGTGTGCGCTAGCTATATCCTCCAGACAGCCCTGGCCAGGTGTGCACTATCTATATCCTCCAGACAGCCAGGGACAGGTGTGCGCTATCTATATCCTCCAGACAGCCAGGGCCAGGTGTGTGCTATCTATATCCTCCAGACAGCCAGGGCCAGGTGTGTGCCAGCTATATCCTCCAGACAGCCAGGGCCAGGTGTGTGCTATCTATATCCTCCAGACAGCCAGGGCCAGGTGTGCGCTAGCTATATCCTCCAGACAGCCAGGGTCAGGTGTGTGCTAGCTATATCCTCCAGACAGCCAAGGCCAGGTGTGCGCTAGCTATATCCTCCAGACAGCCAGGGCCAGGTGTGCGCTAGCTATATCCTCCAGACAGCCAGAGCCAGGTGTGCGCTAGCTATATCCTCCAGACAACCAGGGTCAGGTGTGTGCTAGCTATATCCTCCAGACAACCAGGGCCAGGTGTGTGCTAGCTATATCCTCCAGACAGCCAAGGCCAGGTGTGCGCTAGCTATATCCTCCAGACAGCCAGGGCCAGGTGTGCGCTAGCTAACTCCTCCAGACAGCCAGGGCCAGGTGTGCGCTAACTATATCCTCCAGACAGCCAGGGCCAGGTGTCTGCTAGCTATATCCTCCAGACAGCCAGGGCCAGGTGTGTGCTAGCTATATCCTCCAGACAGCCAGGGCCAGGTGTGTGCTAGCTATATCCTCCAGACAGCCAGGGCCAGGTGAGCGCTAGCTATATCCTCCAGACAGCCAGTTGTGTGCGCTAACTATATCCTCCAGACAGCCAGGGCCAGGTGTGCGCTAGCTATATCCTCCAGACAGCCAGGGCCAGGTGTGCGCTAGCTATATCCTCCAGACAGCCAGGGCCAGGTGTGCGCTAGCTATATCCTCCAGACAGCCAGGTGTGTGCGCTAGCTATATCCTCCAGACAGCCAGGGCCAGGTGTGCGCTAGCTACATCCTCCAGACAGCCAGGGCCAGGTGTGTGCTAGCTATATCCTCCAGACATCCAGGGCCAGGTGTGTGCTAGCTAGATCCTCCAGGCATCCAGGGTCAGGTGTGCGCTAGCTATATTCTCCAGACAGCCAGGGCCAGGTGTGCGCTAGCTATATCCTCCAGACAGACAGGTGTGTGCGCTATCTATATCCTCCAGACAGCCAGGGCCAGGTGTGCGCTAGTTATATCCTCCAGACAGCCAGGGCCAGGTGTGCGCTAGCTATATCCTCCAGACAGCCAGGGTCAGGTGTGTGCTAGCTATATCCTCCAGACAGCCAGGGCCAGGTGTGCGCTAGCTATATCCTCCAGACAGCCAGGGCCAGGTGTGTGCTAGCTATATCCTCCAGACAGCAAGGGCCAGGTGTGCGCTAGCTATATCCTCCAGACAGCCAGGTGTGTGCGCTAGCTAAATCCTCCAGACAGCCAGGTGTGTGCGCTAGCTATATCCTCCAGACAGCCAGGGCCAGGTGTGCGCTAGCTATATCCTCCAGACAGCCAGGGCCAGGTGTGCGCTAGCTATATCCTCCAGACAGCCCTGGCCAGGTGTGCACTATCTATATCCTCCAGACAGCCAGGGACAGGTGTGCGCTATCTATATCCTCCAGACAGCCAGGGCCAGGTGTGTGCTATCTATATCCTCCAGACAGCCAGGGCCAGGTGTGTGCCAGCTATATCCTCCAGACAGCCAGGGCCAGGTGTGTGCTATGTATATCCTCCAGACAGCCAGGGCCAGGTGTGTGCCAGCTATATCCTCCAGACAGCCAGGGCCAGGTGTGTGCTAGCTAACTCCTCCAGACAGCCAGGGGCAGGTGTGTGCTAGCTAACTCCTCCAGACAGTCAGGGCCAGATGTGCACTAGCTATATCCTCCAGACAGCCAGGGTCAGGTGTGTGCTAGCTATATCCTCCAGACAGCCAGGGCCAGGTGTGCGCTAGCTATATCCTCCAGACAGCCAGGGCCAGGTGTGTGCTAGCCATATCCTCCAGACAGCAAGGGCCAGGTGTGCGCTAGCTATATCCTCCAGACAGCCAGGTGTGTGCGCTAGCTAAATCCTCCAGACAGCCAGGTGTGTGCGCTAGCTATATCCTCCAGACAGCCAGGGCCAGGTGTGCGCTAGCTATATCCTCCAGACAGCCAGGGCCAGGTGTGCGCTAGCTATATCCTCCAGACAGCCCTGGCCAGGTGTGCACTATCTATATCCTCCAGACAGCCAGGGACAGGTGTGCGCTATCTATATCCTCCAGACAGCCAGGGCCAGGTGTGTGCTATCTATATCCTCCAGACAGCCAGGGCCAGGTGTGTGCCAGCTATATCCTCCAGACAGCCAGGGCCAGGTGTGTGCTATCTATATCCTCCAGACAGCCAGGGCCAGGTGTGCGCTAGCTATATCCTCCAGACAGCCAGGGTCAGGTGTGTGCTAGCTATATCCTCCAGACAGCCAGGGCCAGGTGTGCGCTAGCTATATCCTCCAGACAGCCAGGGCCAGGTGTGCGCTAGCTATATCCTCCAGACAGCCAGGGCCAGGTGTGCGCTAGCTATATCCTCCAGACAGCCAGGGTCAGGTGTGTGCTAGCTATATCCTCCAGACAACCAGGGCCAGGTGTGTGCTAGCTATATCCTCCAGACAGCCAAGGCCAGGTGTGCGCTAGCTATATCCTCCAGACAGCCAGGGCCAGGTGTGCGCTAGCTAACTCCTCCAGACAGCCAGGGCCAGGTGTGCGCTAGCTATATCCTCCAGACAGCCAGGGCCAGGTGTGTGCTAGCTATATCCTCCAGACAGCCAGGGCCAGGTGTGTGCTAGCTATATCCTCCAGACAGCCAGGGCCAGGTGTGTGCTAGCTATATCCTCAAGACAGCTAGGGCCAGGTGAGCGCTAGCTATATCCTCCAGAGAGCCAGTTGTGTGCGCTAACTATATCCTCCAGACAGCCAGGGCCAGGTGTGCGCTAGCTATATCCTCCAGACAGCCAGGGCCAGGTGTGCGCTAGCTATATCCTCCAGACAGCCAGGTGTGTGCGCTAACTATATCCTCCAGACAGCCAGGGCCAGGTGTGCGCTAGCTATATCCTCCAGACAGCCAGGGCCAGGTGTGCGCTAGCTATATCCTCCAGACAGCCAGGTGTGTGCGCTAACTATATCCTCCAGACAGCCAGGGCCAGGTGTGCGCTAGCTACATCCTCCAGACAGCCAGGGCCAGGTGTGCGCTAGCTACATCCTCCAGACAGCCAGGGCCAGGTGTGTGCTAGCTATATCCTCCAGACAGCCAGGGCCAGGTGTGTGCTAGCTAGATCCTCCAGGCAGCCAGGGTCAGGTGTGCGGTAGCTATATGCTCCAGACAGCCAGGGCCAGGTGTGCGCTAGCTATATCCTCCAGACAGCCAGGTGTGTGCGCTAGCTATATCCTCCAGACAGCCAGGGCCAGGTGTGCGCTAGCTATATCCTCCAGACAGCCAGGGCCAGGTGTGCGCTAGCTATATCCTCCAGACAGCCAGGGTCAGGTGTGTGCTAGCTATATCCTTCAGACAGCCAGGGCCAGGTGTGCGCTAGCTATATCCTCCAGACAGCCAGGGCCAGGTGTGTGCTAGCTATATCCTCCAGACAGCAAGGGCCAGGTGTGCGCTAGCTATATCCTCCAGACAGCCAGATGTGTGCGCTAGCTAAATCCTCCAGACAGCCAGGTGTGTGTGTAGCACCCTGAGGATTCGGCTGCTACAGGGGTATTGCACCTCAACCCAGAGGTGTGATATTCCACTCCCGGGTAAGGATGGAGCGTGGAACTGAGCTCGGTAGGCTGCATGCACTACATACATCCCATTTCCGAGGAACAGGCCGACGGTACTCCCACTTAGAAATGTGCAGGTACGACCGAGTCTGTTCCTGGCTGGAGTGGGAGGGGGGTGGTACATCCCAAGTAGTGTAGGGGCAGATAGGGGGAGCAGCCTGGGTAAAGATAGGAGCTCATTGGGTGCTGGTCACCTGAGCTCACACATAGAGGGTGTATATAAGGTGGGCACTAACTAAGAACAGGGTCAGATGCAGAGAACAAGTCAGCAAGCAGAGGAGAAGAGAGACCCAGAGTGAGAGAGGAGAAGAGAGAGAGAGACCCAGAGGGGAAAACAGCAGGAAAGGACTCCAAGATCCCAACTTAAATCCCCGGGTGAAGAGTCGGCACAGGGTACCGGAACCCAAGCTGGTGGGGGCAAAAACACTCCCCAGCCAGAGACCGGAGACCGTGGGCAGCGTTTGCCACGGTCACCCACCACATCCACCACGAAGGCATACCACGAGGAGGGTCAGGGAACCCAAGGCCAAGGGTCTCCCAACAGAAGGCCCGAGGGAGCTGGACCTGGGTGGATCAATAGTGGGGACGGCCAGAGAACGGGACAGAAGGAGAGCTCAGGGCCACGCTCCGGACTTGTTTGGGGGTTGGCTGGATCCAGGACCTGGTGGACGCAGCACGGCTCGGGTGGTCACTCGAAGCTGGAGTGACCAGTACAACATCTGCAGTAAGTAAACACCCTTAACTGCACAACCCGACTCTGTCTTCACTGCCGTCTGCACTGCACTACCACAACCCCCATCCTCTGCATCTGTCCCCCCTGAGGCTATACCCCTCCCGTTGGGGGTTATCCCACCAAGCTGCGCACCTGCACCATCAGCCTCAGCGGACCCTGCTGCAGCGGCGGCCACAGTGACCGCATCACAACGGGTGGCGTAGTCGACACAAAAGAACTCTTAATAACATCTGTAGGACTGCCACACAACACTGAGTTTGACGCCCTGGGCACGGGCCGGGTCACAGCCGCTCGGAGACTACAACCCCCCATCTGATCCGGTGCCGGGTATTCCCCTCAAAAAGGAATATGTCCCAGGGGGCGCGTCAACTTTGGCGTAGTCGGCAGGATTACGTGCCCGCAACACCCGGGTACTGCGTGCCTGAAGAAAAGTGCAAGTTTACCTCAGAAAGAAGTCTCCCGCCGGTTCCGGAGGGTCCACGCCATCGGACCCCATCACAGGTCGTTTCCCGCCGATTGTCCGCCATTTCCAGCTTGTTCCCGCCATCTGCAGAGTTTCCCGCCACTGGGCGACGCTTCCCGCCAAATCCGAAGATTTCCCGCCTTGGAAGAGCAGCGGACGCCATTATGGGCGTGCCAAAGGAGGGCAAGAGGCCGCCTCCCATCGTGGGCCAGGACAGAAAATGGCGCCAAAAGTGGAAACCGCCCCCACCAACAGAGACTGTGATGCTGGAGGTGTCTGTCAGCGTGAAAGAACTGCCCCTGGAGCTGACAGTCACCGAGTTGCCCCGGGACCGCCCTCGAAGTGGGAGGAGACGAAAGAAAAGAGCAAAGATGGGTGCCGCCTGGAGCAGTCTGGAGCGAGCGCACCCGGAGACAAGAAGTCTAACGAGGAGTCTGGAGCGAGCTTACCCGGAGATGGAGAGAGAGCAGAGCAGCACCGGCCCGCTGGCCAGGAGCCTGCTGGAAGAAGAGCAGAGCAGCACCGACCCGTTGGTCAGGAGCCTGCTAGACACCACGACCCCACTAGGCCTAGTGGAGGTCCTTGCACAGCTCCCCCGAGACCGGGAGTGTGCACAGACTGCCCTGGAGGGCCTCACACGGAGGATGGCCCGGGTACAGCGCGAGATATTGGCAGAGTGGAGCCGAGAGATGGCCCAGCAAGCTGAGACCAGTCAACGGAGCACGCTACCCTGGAAGAGGAAACAGACCGCCTCTGAGGATGGCGCGGGAGGACCCAAGGCCGGAGACGGCGCCGAGAAGGGAGCCGGACGCAAGGAGGCAGGTAAAGGGGACGCCTATACCCCAAGCCGGGAAACCGCCCACCTGCCCCAGCTCCCCGTCGCAGAGCCCGAAAGTCCCCCTGCTGTGCCCGTAGCCGCCATGTCACCGCTATGGACTAGGCCCCGACCGGAAGCCGCCGCAGCGACCCCTGTGACGTCACGCGCCCCGACCCGGAGCATGACAAAGCAGGAAATACCACCAGCCTGGTCGCAAGGCCTAGTACCCCCGGGCGCCGCATCACCAACAGCGCCCCCTACCTCCGCGCAGCCTCCGGCCTGGTCGCAAGGCCAGGTAGCCCAGGGCGCCGCCGTGTTAACGGTGCCCTTCACCTTCCAGGTGCCCCAGGCCTGGCCGCAAGGCCTGGGCAACCCGGGCGCCACCACCACCGTGCCCGCGCCCGTAAAACCAAGGGTGCCACACCTGGGGGAGGACTTGTTCAGCCAGCTCACATGGCCGGACGGGCGGCCCTTCATCTGGCCCGAAGAATTCCATGAGCTGGAACGGCAGCAGAGACTAGGGCCCTTGTGTGAGCCCCTGATTCCGGCTCCGAAGCCCGTGGCACGGGTCTCGCCTCCTCTGGAAGAAGCCCAATTTGAGTGGGACCCCACCGGAGAAGACCTAATGGGGTTCACTCAGGAAACCAGGGCAGCTGCAGCGGAGCGTGCTGAGTGTTGCCGACAGCAGCTCGAAGAGTTCGCAAGGGAGCGGAGAGAGAGGCGGGTCCGAGAACAACAGGCCCAAATAAGGAGTGCCGAGCAGAAGAGCCGAACCAGGAGGGACCCCCGTGCAGCGCACAGTCCCCGTACCACCGGGACTGTAATAAAGTTTAACCAGCAGCATGGGTGGGGCTTCATTAGAGACAACAACACCCCCGGCGACGTCTTTGTCACGCGCAGAGATGTGGAGTCCCATCTGCCGGAGGGTCACAGAGGTCGTGACCTCTACATCGGAGACGAGGTCACCTTCACCCGGCACAAGTGTGCCAAAGGACCTTACGCCCTCCACGTACACCGCCTGACGGAGGAGGAGTTGCGGTGCGAGGAGGAGGAGCAAGAGGACCCGGACGGGTCTGAAGTTACAACCAGCTACAAGCAAAGAGCAGGAGGAAGACGCCGTTGAGTGCGGCAGAGCAGTAGATGTAAATAGTTACCCGACCGGGTACCAAAGAAACTGTTGCTATGTGAACTGTTCACCCGTTTACCCTTAATCCCACAGGCTGAGGACTGTGAGCAGCCATTCCCTTCCCTTTACCTGGCCGAGGACTGAGAGCGGCCATATCCTTGTATATAGTTGCGCGTCCTAAAGCGCCCCCTACCGGTTTTATAGGAAAACCAGTTTTCCAGAGAGACTGTCGCACTTTACCCGGTCACACGTTGCATAGTGACCGGAGGAGGAGCCAGAGGCGACGAGAATGTTTTATATATATATAATGTTTTTTATATGTTTTATATGTTTATGCAAAAATTTGTATGTTTTGTTGTTTATGTCTTACAGCCCGAGGACGTGCTGTGATTTACCAGGGGGGAATGTAGCACCCTGAGGATTCGGCTGCTACAGGGGTATTGCACCTCAACCCAGAGGTGTGATATTCCACTCCCGGGTAAGGATGGAGCGTGGAACTGAGCTCGGTAGGCTGCATGCACTACATACATCCCATTTCCGAGGAACAGGCCGACGGTACTCCCACTTAGAAATGTGCAGGTACGACCGAGTCTGTTCCTGGCTGGAGTGGGAGGGGGGTGGTACATCCCAAGTAGTGTAGGGGCAGATAGGGGGAGCAGCCTGGGTAAAGATAGGAGCTCATTGGGTGCTGGTCACCTGAGCTCACACATAGAGGGTGTATATAAGGTGGGCACTAACTAAGAACAGGGTCAGATGCAGAGAACAAGTCAGCAAGCAGAGGAGAAGAGAGACCCAGAGTGAGAGAGGAGAAGAGAGAGAGAGACCCAGAGGGGAAAACAGCAGGAAAGGACTCCAAGATCCCAACTTAAATCCCCGGGTGAAGAGTCGGCACAGGGTACCGGAACCCAAGCTGGTGGGGGCAAAAACACTCCCCAGCCAGAGACCGGAGACCGTGGGCAGCGTTTGCCACGGTCACCCACCACATCCACCACGAAGGCATACCACGAGGAGGGTCAGGGAACCCAAGGCCAAGGGTCTCCCAACAGAAGGCCCGAGGGAGCTGGACCTGGGTGGATCAATAGTGGGGACGGCCAGAGAACGGGACAGAAGGAGAGCTCAGGGCCACGCTCCGGACTTGTTTGGGGGTTGGCTGGATCCAGGACCTGGTGGACGCAGCACGGCTCGGGTGGTCACTCGAAGCTGGAGTGACCAGTACAACATCTGCAGTAAGTAAACACCCTTAACTGCACAACCCGACTCTGTCTTCACTGCCGTCTGCACTGCACTACCACAACCCCCATCCTCTGCACCTGTCCCCCCTGAGGCTATACCCCTCCCGTTGGGGGTTATCCCACCAAGCTGCGCACCTGCACCATCAGCCTCAGCGGACCCTGCTGCAGCGGCGGCCACAGTGACCGCATCACAACGGGTGGCGTAGTCGACACAAAAGAACTCTTAATAACATCTGTAGGACTGCCACACAACACTGAGTTTGACGCCCTGGGCACGGGCCGGGTCACAGCCGCTCGGAGACTACAACCCCCCATCTGATCCGGTGCCGGGTATTCCCCTCAAAAAGGAATATGTCCCAGGGGGCGCGTCAACTTTGGCGTAGTCGGCAGGATTACGTGCCCGCAACACCCGGGTACTGCGTGCCTGAAGAAAAGTGCAAGTTTACCTCAGAAAGAAGTCTCCCGCCGGTTCCGGAGGGTCCACGCCATCGGACCCCATCACAGGTCGTTTCCCGCCGATTGTCCGCCATTTCCAGCTTGTTCCCGCCATCTGCAGAGTTTCCCGCCACTGGGCGACGCTTCCCGCCAAATCCGAAGATTTCCCGCCTTGGAAGAGCAGCGGACGCCATTATGGGCGTGCCAAAGGAGGGCAAGAGGCCGCCTCCCATCGTGGGCCAGGACAGAAAATGGCGCCAAAAGTGGAAACCGCCCCCACCAACAGAGACTGTGATGCTGGAGGTGTCTGTCAGCGTGAAAGAACTGCCCCTGGAGCTGACAGTCACCGAGTTGCCCCGGGACCGCCCTCGAAGTGGGAGGAGACGAAAGAAAAGAGCAAAGATGGGTGCCGCCTGGAGCAGTCTGGAGCGAGCGCACCCGGAGACAAGAAGTCTAACGAGGAGTCTGGAGCGAGCTTACCCGGAGATGGAGAGAGAGCAGAGCAGCACCGGCCCGCTGGCCAGGAGCCTGCTGGAAGAAGAGCAGAGCAGCACCGACCCGTTGGTCAGGAGCCTGCTAGACACCACGACCCCACTAGGCCTAGTGGAGGTCCTTGCACAGCTCCCCCGAGACCGGGAGTGTGCACAGACTGCCCTGGAGGGCCTCGCACGGAGGATGGCCCGGGTACAGCGCGAGATATTGGCAGAGTGGAGCCGAGAGATGGCCCAGCAAGCTGAGACCAGTCAACGGAGCACGCTACCCTGGAAGAGGAAACAGACCGCCTCTGAGGATGGCGCGGGAGGACCCAAGGCCGGAGACGGCGCCGAGAAGGGAGCCGGACGCAAGGAGGCAGGTAAAGGGGACGCCTATACCCCAAGCCGGGAAACCGCCCACCTGCCCCAGCTCCCCGTCGCAGAGCCCGAAAGTCCCCCTGCTGTGCCCGTAGCCGCCATGTCACCACTATGGACTAGGCCCCGACCGGAAGCCGCCGCAGCGACCCCTGTGACGTCACGCGCCCCGACCCGGAGCATGACAAAGCAGGAAATACCACCAGCCTGGTCGCAAGGCCTAGTACCCCCGGGCGCCGCATCACCAACAGCGCCCCCTACCTCCGCGCAGCCTCCGGCCTGGTCGCAAGGCCAGGTAGCCCAGGGCGCCGCCGTGTTAACGGTGCCCTTCACCTTCCAGGTGCCCCAGGCCTGGCCGCAAGGCCTGGGCAACCCGGGCGCCACCACCACCGCGCCCGCGCCCGTAAAACCAAGGGTGCCACACCTGGGGGAGGACTTGTTCAGCCAGCTCACATGGCCGGACGGGCGGCCCTTCATCTGGCCCGAAGAATTCCATGAGCTGGAACGGCAGCAGAGACTAGGGCCCTTGTGTGAGCCCCTGATTCCGGCTCCGAAGCCCGTGGCACGGGTCTCGCCTCCTCTGGAAGAAGCCCAATTTGAGTGGGACCCCACCGGAGAAGACCTAATGGGGTTCACTCAGGAAACCAGGGCAGCTGCAGCGGAGCGTGCTGAGTGTTGCTGACAGCAGCTCGAAGAGTTCGCAAGGGAGCGGAGAGAGAGGCGGGTCCGAGAACAACAGGCCCAAATAAGGAGTGCCGAGCAGAAGAGCCGAACCAGGAGGGACCCCCGTGCAGCGCACAGTCCCCGTACCACCGGGACTGTAATAAAGTTTAACCAGCAGCATGGGTGGGGCTTCATTAGAGACAACAACACCCCCGGCGACGTCTTTGTCACGCGCAGAGATGTGGAGTCCCATCTGCCGGAGGGTCACAGAGGTCGTGACCTCTACATCGGAGACGAGGTCACCTTCACCCGGCACAAGTGTGCCAAAGGACCTTACGCCCTCCACGTACACCGCCTGACGGAGGAGGAGTTGCGGTGCGAGGAGGAGGAGCAAGAGGACCCGGACGGGTCTGAAGTTACAACCAGCTACAAGCAAAGAGCAGGAGGAAGACGCCGTTGAGTGCGGCAGAGCAGTAGATGTAAATAGTTACCCGACCGGGTACCAAAGAAACTGTTGCTATGTGAACTGTTCACCCGTTTACCCTTAATCCCACAGGCTGAGGACTGTGAGCAGCCATTCCCTTCCCTTTACCTGGCCGAGGACTGAGAGCGGCCATATCCTTGTATATAGTTGCGCGTCCTAAAGCGCCCCCTACCGGTTTTATAGGAAAACCAGTTTTCCAGAGAGACTGTCGCACTTTACCCGGTCACACGTTGCATAGTGACCGGAGGAGGAGCCAGAGGCGACGAGAATGTTTTATATATATATAATGTTTTTTATATGTTTTATATGTTTATGCAAAAATTTGTATGTTTTGTTGTTTATGTCTTACAGCCCGAGGACGTGCTGTGATTTACCAGGGGGGAATGTAGCACCCTGAGGATTCGGCTGCTACAGGGGTATTGCACCTCAACCCAGAGGTGTGATATTCCACTCCCGGGTAAGGATGGAGCGTGGAACTGAGCTCGGTAGGCTGCATGCACTACATACATCCCATTTCCGAGGAACAGGCCGACGGTACTCCCACTTAGAAATGTGCAGGTACGACCGAGTCTGTTCCTGGCTGGAGTGGGAGGGGGGTGGTACATCCCAAGTAGTGTAGGGGCAGATAGGGGGAGCAGCCTGGGTAAAGATAGGAGCTCATTGGGTGCTGGTCACCTGAGCTCACACATAGAGGGTGTATATAAGGTGGGCACTAACTAAGAACAGGGTCAGATGCAGAGAACAAGTCAGCAAGCAGAGGAGAAGAGAGACCCAGAGTGAGAGAGGAGAAGAGAGAGAGAGACCCAGAGGGGAAAACAGCAGGAAAGGACTCCAAGATCCCAACTTAAATCCCCGGGTGAAGAGTCGGCACAGGGTACCGGAACCCAAGCTGGTGGGGGCAAAAACACTCCCCAGCCAGAGACCGGAGACCGTGGGCAGCGTTTGCCACGGTCACCCACCACATCCACCACGAAGGCATACCACGAGGAGGGTCAGGGAACCCAAGGCCAAGGGTCTCCCAACAGAAGGCCCGAGGGAGCTGGACCTGGGTGGATCAATAGTGGGGACGGCCAGAGAACGGGACAGAAGGAGAGCTCAGGGCCACGCTCCGGACTTGTTTGGGGGTTGGCTGGATCCAGGACCTGGTGGACGCAGCACGGCTCGGGTGGTCACTCGAAGCTGGAGTGACCAGTACAACATCTGCAGTAAGTAAACACCCTTAACTGCACAACCCGACTCTGTCTTCACTGCCGTCTGCACTGCACTACCACAACCCCCATCCTCTGCACCTGTCCCCCCTGAGGCTATACCCCTCCCGTTGGGGGTTATCCCACCAAGCTGCGCACCTGCACCATCAGCCTCAGCGGACCCTGCTGCAGCGGCGGCCACAGTGACCGCATCACAACGGGTGGCGTAGTCGACACAAAAGAACTCTTAATAACATCTGTAGGACTGCCACACAACACTGAGTTTGACGCCCTGGGCACGGGCCGGGTCACAGCCGCTCGGAGACTACAACCCCCCATCTGATCCGGTGCCGGGTATTCCCCTCAAAAAGGAATATGTCCCAGGGGGCGCGTCATGTGCGCTAGCTATATCCTCCAGACAGCCAGGGCCAGTTGTGCGCTAGCTATATCCTCCAGACAGCCAGGGCCAGGTGTGCGCTAGCTATATCCTCCAGACAGCCCTGGCCAGGTGTGCACTATCTATATCCTCCAGACAGCCAGGGACAGGTGTGCGCTATCTATATCCTCCAGACAGCCAGGGCCAGGTGTGTGCTATCTATATCCTCCAGACAGCCAGGGCCAGGTGTGTGCCAGCTATATCCTCCAGACAGCCAGGGCCAGGTGTGTGCTATCTATATCCTCCAGACAGCCAGGGCCAGGTGTGCGCTAGCTATATCCTCCAGACAGCCAGGGTCAGGTGTGTGCTAGCTATATCCTCCAGACAGCCAAGGCCAGGTGTGCGCTAGCTATATCCTCCAGACAGCCAGGGCCAGGTGTGCGCTAGCTATATCCTCCAGACAGCCAGAGCCAGGTGTGCGCTAGCTATATCCTCCAGACAACCAGGGTCAGGTGTGTGCTAGCTATATCCTCCAGACAACCAGGGCCAGGTGTGTGCTAGCTATATCCTCCAGACAGCCAAGGCCAGGTGTGCGCTAGCTATATCCTCCAGACAGCCAGGGCCAGGTGTGCGCTAGCTAACTCCTCCAGACAGCCAGGGCCAGGTGTGCGCTAACTATATCCTCCAGACAGCCAGGGCCAGGTGTCTGCTAGCTATATCCTCCAGACAGCCAGGGCCAGGTGTGTGCTAGCTATATCCTCCAGACAGCCAGGGCCAGGTGTGTGCTAGCTATATCCTCCAGACAGCCAGGGCCAGGTGAGCGCTAGCTATATCCTCCAGACAGCCAGTTGTGTGCGCTAACTATATCCTCCAGACAGCCAGGGCCAGGTGTGCGCTAGCTATATCCTCCAGACAGCCAGGGCCAGGTGTGCGCTAGCTATATCCTCCAGACAGCCAGGGCCAGGTGTGCGCTAGCTATATCCTCCAGACAGCCAGGTGTGTGCGCTAGCTATATCCTCCAGACAGCCAGGGCCAGGTGTGCGCTAGCTACATCCTCCAGACAGCCAGGGCCAGGTGTGTGCTAGCTATATCCTCCAGACAGCCAGGGCCAGGTGTGTGCTAGCTAGATCCTCCAGGCAGCCAGGGTCAGGTGTGCGCTAGCTATATGCTCCAGACAGCCAGGGCCAGGTGTGCGCTAGCTATATCCTCCAGACAGACAGGTGTGTGCGCTATCTATATCCTCCAGACAGCCAGGGCCAGGTGTGCGCTAGCTATATCCTCCAGACAGCCAGGGCCAGGTGTGCGCTAGCTATATCCTCCAGACAGCCAGGGTCAGGTGTGTGCTAGCTATATCCTCCAGACAGCCAGGGCCAGGTGTGCGCTAGCTATATCCTCCAGACAGCCAGGGCCAGGTGTGTGCTAGCTATATCCTCCAGACAGCAAGGGCCAGGTGTGCGCTAGCTATATCCTCCAGACAGCCAGGTGTGTGCGCTAGCTAAATCCTCCAGACAGCCAGGTGTGTGCGCTAGCTATATCCTCCAGACAGCCAGGGCCAGGTGTGCGCTAGCTATATCCTCCAGACAGCCAGGGCCAGGTGTGCGCTAGCTATATCCTCCAGACAGCCCTGGCCAGGTGTGCACTATCTATATCCTCCAGACAGCCAGGGACAGGTGTGCGCTATCTATATCCTCCAGACAGCCAGGGCCAGGTGTGTGCTATCTATATCCTCCAGACAGCCAGGGCCAGGTGTGTGCCAGCTATATCCTCCAGACAGCCAGGGCCAGGTGTGTGCTATGTATATCCTCCAGACAGCCAGGGCCAGGTGTGTGCCAGCTATATCCTCCAGACAGCCAGGGCCAGGTGTGCGCTAGCTACATCCTCCAGACAGCCAGGGCCAGGTGTGTGCTAGCTTACTCCTCCAGACAGCCAGGGCCAGGTGTGTGCAAGCTATATCCTCCAGACAGCCAGGGCCAGGTGTGCGCTAGCTATATCCTCCAGACAGCCATGGCCAGGTGTGCGCTAGCTATATCCTCCAGACAGCCAGGTGTGTGCGCTAACTATATCCTCCAGACAGCCAGGGCCAGGTGTGCGCTAGCTATATCCTCCAGACAGCCAGGGCCAGGTGTGTGCTAGCTATATCCTCCAGACAGCAAGGGCCAGGTGTGCGCTAGCTATATCCTCCAGACAGCCAGGTGTGTGCGCTAGCTAAATCCTCCAGACAGCCAGGTGTGTGCGCTAGCTATATCCTCCAGACAGCCAGGGCCAGGTGTGCGCTAGCTATATCCTCCAGACAGCCAGGGCCAGGTGTGCGCTAGCTATATCCTCCAGACAGCCCTGGCCAGGTGTGCACTATCTATATCCTCCAGACAGCCAGGGACAGGTGTGCGCTATCTATATCCTCCAGACAGCCAGGGCCAGGTGTGTGCTATCTATATCCTCCAGACAGCCAGGGCCAGGTGTGTGCCAGCTATATCCTCCAGACAGCCAGGGCCAGGTGTGTGCTATCTATATCCTCCAGACAGCCAGGGCCAGGTGTGCGCTAGCTATATCCTCCAGACAGCCAGGGTCAGGTGTGTGCTAGCTATATCCTCCAGACAGCCAGGGCCAGGTGTGCGCTAGCTATATCCTCCAGACAGCCAGGGCCAGGTGTGCGCTAGCTATATCCTCCAGACAGCCAGGGCCAGGTGTGCGCTAGCTATATCCTCCAGACAGCCAGGGTCAGGTGTGTGCTAGCTATATCCTCCAGACAACCAGGGCCAGGTGTGTGCTAGCTATATCCTCCAGACAGCCAAGGCCAGGTGTGCGCTAGCTATATCCTCCAGACAGCCAGGGCCAGGTGTGCGCTAGCTAACTCCTCCAGACAGCCAGGGCCAGGTGTGCGCTAGCTATATCCTCCAGACAGCCAGGGCCAGGTGTGTGCTAGCTATATCCTCCAGACAGCCAGGGCCAGGTGTGTGCTAGCTATATCCTCCAGACAGCCAGGGCCAGGTGTGTGCTAGCTATATCCTCAAGACAGCTAGGGCCAGGTGAGCGCTAGCTATATCCTCCAGAGAGCCAGTTGTGTGCGCTAACTATATCCTCCAGACAGCCAGGGCCAGGTGTGCGCTAGCTACATCCTCCAGACAGCCAGGGCCAGGTGTGTGCTAGCTATATCCTCCAGACAGCCAGGGCCAGGTGTGTGCTAGCTATATCCTCCAGACAGCCAGGGCCAGGTGTGTGCTAGCTATATCCTCAAGACAGCTAGGGCCAGGTGAGCGCTAGCTATATCCTCCAGAGAGCCAGTTGTGTGCGCTAGCTATATCCTCCAGACAGCCAGGGCCAGGTGTGCGCTAGCTACATCCTCCAGACAGCCAGGGCCAGGTGTGTGCTAGCTTACTCCTCCAGACAGCCAGGGCCAGGTGTGTGCAAGCTATATCCTCCAGACAGCCAGGGCCAGGTGTGCGCTAGCTATATCCTCCAGACAGCCATGGCCAGGTGTGCGCTAGCTATATCCTCCAGACAGCCAGGTGTGTGCGCTAACTATATCCTCCAGACAGCCAGGGCCAGGTGTGCGCTAGCTATATCCTCCAGACAGCCAGGGCCAGGTGTGCGCTAGCTACATCCTCCAGACAGCCAGGGCCAGGTGTGTGCTAGCTATATCCTCCAGACAGCCAGGGCCAGGTGTGTGCTAGCTAGATCCTCCAGGCAGCCAGGGTCAGGTGTGCGCTAGCTATATGCTCCAGACAGCCAGGGCCAGGTGTGCGCTAGCTATATCCTCCAGACAGCCAGGTGTGTGCGCTAGCTATATCCTCCAGACAGCCAGGGCCAGGTGTGCGCTAGCTATATCCTCCAGACAGCCAGGGCCAGGTGTGCGCTAGCTATATCCTCCAGACAGCCAGGGTCAGGTGTGTGCTAGCTATATCCTCCAGACAGCCAGGGCCAGGTGTGCGCTAGCTATATCCTCCAGACAGCCAGGGCCAGGTGTGTGCTAGCTATATCCTCCAGACAGCAAGGGCCAGGTGTGCGCTAGCTATATCCTCCAGACAGCCAGGTGTGTGTGTGGCACCCCAGGGGTCTGCATTCCACAGTAATAGCAATATTACGTCTGTGAGCAGGTGGGAGGTTTCCTGGTCAGACATCCTATGCATGCCACACCTCCTGCCCAGTCCTGGGAGGGGAAGAACTTCCCCTATATAAAACTAGGGCTGAGGCAGGGTTAGGGTAGAGAAAGAGCAGAGAACACAGACAGAGACACAGTCTGGTCTGTAGTGGAGCAGCTATAGGGAAAGAAAGATCAGGAGCTCTGTGGGAGCTGTACTAAAAGAGGTCAGGGGCTGGAAGCTGTAGAGCTCGCCCTGATTGAAGAGTTCTTACCGGACCCGGAGTCCGAGGCTGTGGGGACTAATCCTTACCCAGCAGCAGAAACCGCCCGGCAGGGGATTTCAGGTCCTCTGGCCAAGAAACCCGAAGGCACGGTCACACGCAAGGGACCAGCACCGCGACGTGGAGCGGAAGCTACCAAAAGGCCCCGAGTCACCGGCCATACGGGTGAGCACCACACGGTACACTCAGGGACGTGGGCTACTTTTATCAGCCTCTAGCAAGGTAGCCAGAAGAGTACGATTAGTTGGGGAGGCCTACAACTCCGCCTGGCCAGGGGAGATCCCATCAGCTCACGGACTGACCAGGCCCCGATCGCTAGCCAGTACTCCGGGAGGGTCTACTTTGTCACCAGTAAAGACCCAGAACTACACCGCACCGTCTCTGTGTGGTTCCTGCTACCCCCTTCAAACACGTCGGTTGCCCTGAGGCCATACCCCTCCCGTTGGGGGTTCTACCAGCTACGCTGCACGACCTTACCACCGGCCTCAGCGGTCTGCCCTGCAGCGGCGGCTTCATAGCCGCATTCAACGGGTGGCGTAGTCGAACACCGTACCATCTTCTGCTAAAGACTGCCACTCAGCTTGACTCCCTGGGCACGGACCGGGTCACCGCCACGAGACTACTACCCCTATCAGATCCGGCTCCGGGTAGGCTCCCGCGTGCGCAACGCTACTCAGCACAGGCCCAGGGGCGCGTCAACTTTGGAGTAGTCGGCAGGATTTCGTGCCCGCAACCACCGGGTACTGCGTGCCTGAAAAAGAGACTTTTCAACTTACCTGTGGTGAAGATTCCCGCAATCCGACGCCATCTTCTGCCTTCTTCCCGCCATCCGTGGAGTTTTCCCGCCGTTGGACGCCATCTTGAAGACGCCGCGCGGGAAGAAGAGGGGCGTGGACTCTGAAAAGCCCGCAAGAACTGAAGCCCCGCCTCACGTCCGGACGTTGCGTAAGGTCCTGGAAGGAGCCCAGCAGACGCCGACGTCATAGGAGCGCGACGGAAGGTCCTCGACCCTGACGATCCACTGCGGAGCCGCGGCCTACGGAAGAGGATCATCGCAAGGTAGGCCACGGTCCACTAGGGGGGAGGAAGATGTCGGATACGGAGGAGAGCTTCACTGCCGCAGCCACCGCCAGCGCCACCGCTGCTGCGGTCATGCCTTTCACTATGCCCTATATCCCGGGGGCAGCCTGGCTACCCCAGTACTCAGGGGAGTCACATACCCTGAATGACTTTAGAGAAAAGCTGGATAGCCTCTTCCAGGTGTACCCCCTCACAGAAGAGCAAAAAGTGAGCATCCTGGTGGCCCAACTAACCGGGGCAGCCCAAAGGGAGGTAAAGTCCTGGCCACCTGGGAGGAGGACTGTCGCAGGGATATTAACCCGGCTGAAGGACACCTTTGATACCCGCACCTCAGCTGAGATTAAGCTTAGATTCTACGGGTGCAAACAGCGAGCACATGAGAATATAAGGGACTATGCACTAAACCTACAAGAGGCCCTGAGAGCCATTAAGCAGACTGACCCTGACGGCGTGGGAAACGAGGACAGGCTGTTGACCGAACAATTTATAGAAGGACTATATTGCAATGCCCACCGAACCCAGTTGCGGGCAATGGCCTTACAGGATCCTCATCTGGACTTTGCACAGTTCAAGGACAGAGCCATCCGGGTGCTCCGAGAACCGGCACCGGGTGGCGTTGTGGCCCACAGGCGCCCTACTACCGCTTACCACCAGGAGGCGGCGCCCTTGTCGGCAGGGCCTGTGGGAGCTGATGCGCAGGCTTTGAACAATGACCCGGCTCCAGACCTGCACCATCAGGTCCAAGAGCTAGCTAAAAGCGTAGCTGCGCTAACCCGAACTGTGCAGTCGTTACAGGTTTCTGCTCCAGGGAAGATCCAGCTGGCATCCGGACCGGAGGACATCCCGTGGCGTCGACCAAGGAGGACCCCACCGGCCAGAGGAAGACCCAGCGACCGATACAACGAGGACGGACAACCCATCTGCCGCCGCTGCAATCAACCCGGACATATGGCAAGGTACTGTCCTTTAAACTGGCACAACCTGGGGTAGAGGGCCAACCCCCAGGAATAAGATCACCAGGCCCATCGAACTGGCGTGACAAATATGTGGGAGGACGTCCAGTCTTGCCTGTGGTACTGGATGGCATTCCTATGAGTGCCCTACTTGACACCGGGTCACAGGTCACCACGTGCTCTTTAAGCAGTACTGGAATGACTCGGATATAACCCGCTACCCTGACGACGACTTGAGTATCATCGCCAGCAATGGTCAACCCGTGCCACAGATCGGATTCAAAGAGGTGACCATTAAAATCGGTAGAGTCGAACTGGCAGCACAGGGACTGATCATTGTAGACATTGACAAGCGCGAGAGTCACCCAAAGATAACGCTAGGAACTAATGTGATTGAAAATTGTCTTGCAGAGGTGATTTTCATTTTACAGCAGGTTGCCAAGAACGCCAGCTCCGGCCAGCAGCGAATGCTCCAAAAAGAGATCCGGGCACTGATGCGACGGCAACAAGTGGAACTCTCCGGCGGTGAGATTGGAAGCGTGAGAATGTGTGACCCTTTCCTTATTGCCATGCCCCCAAAAAGTGAAATGATGATTTGGTGCCGGGCAGCTATTGGTCTAAGAGGTAGAGACTACCAAGCAATGGTAGAACCCGTCTACTCAGACAGTAGGCCCACCATTTTGACAGCACGGGGGGTGGTTGATGTACGCCATGGGAGGGTGCCCGTTCGCATAATAAACATCGGGAAGAGAGAAGTACACCTGCCCCGGTATGCCACGCTAGCTAAATTGTTCACCATAAACCAGAATTCTGTACAGTCCGTGGAACCCTTGCCTCCATCTCAACCAGAGGAAGGTAACGGCTCTAAGAAAACAATAGAGGACTGGTGTCAGCAACTACATTTGGGTACTGACTCCACTCCCTCACACCAGAAACAGGGAGTCTATCGGGTGGTTCAAGAGTACGAGAGAGTGTTTAGTAAACACCCGTTAGACTTCGGGCGAGTAAAGGGGGTAGAACACCACATCCCCACGGGAGACCATCCTCCCATAAAGGAGAGATACCGACCCGTACCCCCTGCACACTACCAACACGCCAAGGGGATGCTTAGAGACATGAAGGAGGCTGGGGTAATCAGGGATAGCTGTAGCCCCTGGGCAGCTCCACTAGTCTTGGTTAAAAAGAAAGACAACACCATGAGAATGTGTGTAGATTACCGGAAAATCAACCGTATCACACACAAAGATGCGTACCCCTTACCAAGGATAGAGGAGTCTTTGGCTGCTTTAAAATCTGCTAACTTCTTCTCTACTTTGGATCTCACTAGCGGGTACTGGCAGGTTCCTGTAGCAGAGGCGGACCGGGAGAAGACCGCATTCACCACCCCGATGGGACTTAGCGAGTTTACCTGCATGCCGTTCGGACTCTGCAACGCACCAGGAACCTTCCAACGATTGATGGAATGCTGTCTGGGACACCGAAACTTCGAGACGGTCCTGTTATACCTGGACGATGTCATCGTCTACTCCAAGACCTACGAGGACCACCTGAAACACCTGGCAGAAGTGTTCGAAGCCCTGGCAAACTACGGCCTAAAGGTGAAACCCTCCAAGTGTCACCTCCTGAAACCAAAGGTGCAGTACCTGGGACACGTGGTGAGTGCTGACGGAGTGGCTCCCGACCCTGATAAGATCACCGCAATTAAGGAATGGCCAAGCCCCTCCAGCGTAAAGGAAGTGCGGCAGTTCCTCGGGTTGGTAGGCTACTACCGAAGATTCATTCCCGGTTTCACCAAAAAGGCAGCTCCTATGCAGGACCTCCTGATAGGCCAGTCCCGGAAGGCCAAGAACCAGAAGCCGCCCTTCAGATGGGAGAAGCTGGAAGAAGAGTCCTTCCGCCAGCTGAAGATGGCCCTCACGGGGGATGAAATCCTGGCGTACCCGGATTACAGCCAGCCCTTTATCCTCTACACCGACGCAAGTAACATCGGGCTAGGAGCCGTACTGTCCCAGATCCAGCAGGGGAAGGAACGGGTAATTGCTTACGCCAGCCGAAAACTGTGACCCACCGAAAGAAACCCTGAGAATTACAGCTCATTCAAGCTAGAATTCCTGGCAGTGGTGTGGGCAGTCACCGAACGCTTTAAGCACTACCTCGCCTCTTCCCAGTTCACCGTGTACACGGATAACAACCCGTTGACACACCTGGATACGGCAAGACTCGGTGCCCTGGAGCAGAGATGGATGGCCCGCATGTCCAACTTTGAGTTCACAATCAAATACCGGGCAGGACGCTCCAATACCAACGCGGATGCCTTGTCCAGAATGCCAAACCTACCAGACGTGGGGGAAGATCCAGAGGAACTGGAGGAGGTTGAACTTCCCGCGTTCCACCGGCATGGGACTATCCAGTATTCCCACCGTGTAAGGAGTAAGCAATCCGCTACGTTCAACCCCTTACCTCATTACAACTGGGCGGAAACGCAAGACAGTGACCCCGCCGTCCGACTGGTGAAGGAGATGCTGACTCAGCCAGATGCCCGCCTTGACCCAGACGCTCCGGAGGAGACCAAGCAACTGTGGGCTGAGAAGAGTCGACTGTTCCTTTACAAGGGGAAGTTGTGCCGCAGAATGGTTAACTCCCGGACGCATGAACTGATCTGGCAAGTAGTGGTGCCAAGAAGAGACGCGGCTATGGTACTGGAGGCATACCACGACGGAGCTCGGCACTTCGGGTGGAAGAAGCTGGAGTTCCTGCTGCACGGGCGGTTCCACTGGGTAGGCATGAGGGGAACCATCGAGAGGTGGTGCAGAGACTGTG
The DNA here is from genome assembly GCF_046119375.1 of Phyllobates terribilis. Taxonomy (NCBI): domain Eukaryota; kingdom Metazoa; phylum Chordata; class Amphibia; order Anura; family Dendrobatidae; genus Phyllobates; species Phyllobates terribilis. The sequence continues at coordinate 750,806,469 of NW_027362764.1, read as the reverse complement.
GACCGTGCCACCTAAGAAGGAAGGACCGTGCCAGCCAGAAGACTCCCTTGCAGCCCATCATCACCCGACAGCCACTGGAACTGGTAGCCCTGGACCATGTGAAACTGGCTCCAAGCAGATCTGGGTATGTCTACGCCCTCACAATCGTAGATCATTACTCCCGGTTCCTGGTGGTGGTCCCGGTCAAGGACTTAACGGCTCAAACAGCAGCTAGAGCCTTCCAGCAGCACTTCTGCCGTCCACACGGATACCCGGAGCAGGTGCTGACGGACCAGGGACCTGCCTTTGAAGCGGAAGTCTTCCAGGAGTTCTGTACTCTGTATGGCTGCCGGAAGATAAGAACAACACCCTATCATCCGCAAACCAATGGGCTCTGCGAGAAAATGAACCAGGTGGTGATAGATCTCCTGAAAACATTGCCCCTGGAAGAACGCAGTCTGTGGCCTGAGAAACTGCCTGATCTGGTGGACCTATACAACCACATCCCGGTAGGTTCTACCAACTGTACCCCGGCTTACCTAATGAGAGCAAGACCTGGTAAGCTCCCTGTTGATCTGGAGATGGGAGTCCTGACACCCGAGGACACTTCACCAGAAGCAGACTGGGACACAGAAAGGCAGCAGCAGTATCGTAAAGTACAGGAGAGCGTGAAGCGAAGTCTCTGTCAAGCTAGAGAAAGACAGGAGAAGACTTACAACCAGTATGCTCCCGCTGTTCCCCTGGTACCTGGAGAGCAGGTCTTGAAGAGGAAGAGACGCCTCCACAAGTTGGACGACCAGTGGGAGAAGGACCCGTACACCATACTGCCCTCAAGCCATGAGAACCCGAAAGTCTGCATAATCAGTAAGGATGGAGGAGAAACCACAGCCATCGTATCCCGAGATCACCTGAAGAAGTGTCCCGAACAGCTACGAAGCCCTGAAGAAGAACAAGAAGACCCTCGACCCGCAGAGGAAAGGGAAGATATGGTTAGTACTGTGCTCGGAGACTTCCCTCGGTCTTGGACTCAAGTCAATGGCGCAGTTGTGGTACCCGTCCTCACCTTCCTCCAACCAGCATCTCAAGTACCTACGGAGAAACAGGTGGAGTTGGAAGAGCAGCCGGTCCAGGAGGCAGAAGACCCCACACAAGCAGACCAGGAGGATCAACCCTCTGCTTATAGTGAGCCTGCCGTACCCATAGTGAGCCAAAGAGCCCGTAGACAGCTGCCCAGTTTACCTTTGACAGCTCCTACACCTGGTAGCTCAGGACCAGTCAGTCAGCTCCGTAGGTCCACTAGAGCCACTAGAGGCCAGTTACCCGTACGTTGGAGGATCTAAGTGTTTAGACTGTTTATTTGTATTTACCTGTTTATTGTTACTTGTAAATAATTGTGTATTTTTAGTTATTTTATAGGTGTCATTTATGGATTATCCGAAATCCTTTGTACATATGTTGGAGCGTAACCAGCAATGGACTAAAGACTGTTAAGGACTCGGGGTAGGACAGACCCCTACCTGGTTACGGCTCCCTGTCTCTTGGTGAAATGGACACCTTTGTTTTCTTCAAAGACTGCACCCGGTTGCGGACACGCCGTGACCATCATAATGTGTTTTTCTTTGTTATACTGTTTCTGTTTTTACTTGTTATGTTTTACAAAAATATGTTTAGTCCCGGAGTACTAAATTTCACTAGGGGGGAATGTGGCACCCCAGGGGTCTGGTTTCCACAGTAATAGCAATATTACGTCTGTGAGCAGGTGGGAGGTTTCCTGGTCAGACATCCTATGCATGCCACACCTCCTGCCCAGTCCTGGGAGGGGAAGAACTTCCCCTATATAAAACTAGGGCTGAGGCAGGGTTAGGGTAGAGAAAGAGCAGAGAACACAGACAGAGACACAGTCTGGTCTGTAGTGGAGCAGCTATAGGGAAAGAAAGATCAGGAGCTCTGTGGGAGCTGTACTAAAAGAGGTCAGGGGCTGGAAGCTGTAGAGCTCGCCCTGATTGAAGAGTTCTTACCGGACCCGGAGTCCGAGGCTGTGGGGACTAATCCTTACCCAGCAGCAGAAACCGCCCGGCAGGGGATTTCAGGTCCTCTGGCCAAGAAACCCGAAGGCACGGTCACACGCAAGGGACCAGCACCGCGACGTGGAGCGGAAGCTACCAAAAGGCCCCGAGTCACCGGCCATACGGGTGAGCACCACACGGTACACTCAGGGACGTGGGCTACTTTTATCAGCCTCGAGCAAGGTAGCCAGAAGAGTACGATTAGTTGGGGAGGCCTACAACTCCGCCTGGCCAGGGGAGATCCCATCAGCTCACGGACTGACCAGGCCCCGATCGCTAGCCAGTACTCCGGGAGGGTCTACTTTGTCACCAGTAAAGACCCAGAACTACACCGCACCGTCTCTGTGTGGTTCCTGCTACCCCCTTCAAACACGTCGGTTGCCCTGAGGCCATACCCCTCCCGTTGGGGGTTCTACCAGCTACGCTGCACGACCTTACCACCGGCCTCAGCGGTCTGCCCTGCAGCGGCGGCTTCATAGCCGCATTCAACGGGTGGCGTAGTCGAACACCGTACCATCTTCTGCTAAAGACTGCCACTCAGCTTGACTCCCTGGGCACGGACCGGGTCACCGCCACGAGACTACTACCCCTATCAGATCCGGCTCCGGGTAGGCTCCCGCGTGCGCAACGCTACACAGCACAGGCCCAGGGGCGCGTCATGTGCGCTAGCTAAATCCTCCAGACAGCCAGGTGTGTGCGCTAGCTATATCCTCCAGACAGCCAGGGCCAGGTGTGCGCTAGCTATATCCTCCAGACAGCCCTGGCCAGGTGTGCACTATCTATATCCTCCAGACAGCCAGGGACAGGTGTGCGCTATCTATATCCTCCAGACAGCCAGGGCCAGGTGTGTGCTATCTATATCCTCCAGACAACCAGGGCCAGGTGTGTGCCAGCTATATCCTCCAGACAGCCAGGGCCAGGTGTGTGCTATCTATATCCTCCAGACAGCCAGGGCCAGGTGTGTGCCAGTTATATCCTCCAGACAGCCAGGGCCAGGTGTGTGCTAGCTAACTCCTCCAGACAGCCAGGGGCAGGTGTGTGCTAGCTAACTCCTCCAGACAGTCAGGGCCAGATGTGCACTAGCTATATCCTCCAGACAGCCAGGGCCAGATGTGCGCTATCTATATCCTCCAGACAGCCAGGGCCAGGTGTGTGCTAGCTATATCCTCCAGACAGCCAGGGCCAGGTGTGTGCTAGCTAGATCCTCCAGGCAGCCAGGGTCAGGTGTGCGCTAGCTATATGCTCCAGACAGCCAGGGCCAGGTGTGCGCTAGCTATATCCTCCAGACAGCCAGGTGTGTGCGCTAGCTATATCCTCCAGACAGCCAGGGCCAGGTGTGCGCTAGCTATATCCTCCAGACAGCCAGGGCCAGGTGTGCGCTAGCTATATCCTCCAGACAGCCAGGGTCAGGTGTGTGCTAGCTATATCCTCCAGACAGCCAGGGCCAGGTGTGCGCTAGCTATATCCTCCAGACAGCCAGGGCCAGGTGTGTGCTAGCTATATCCTCCAGACAGCAAGGGCCAGGTGTGCGCTAGCTATATCCTCCAGACAGCCAGGTGTGTGCGCTAGCTAAATCCCACAGACAGCCAGGTGTGTGCGCTAGCTATATCCTCCAGACAGCCAGGGCCAGGTGTGCACTAACTATATCCTCCAGACAGCCAGGGCCAGGTGTGCGCTAGCTATATCCTCCAGACAGCCAGGTGTGTGCGCTAACTATATCCTCCAGACAGCCAGGGCCAGGTGTGCGCTAGCTATATCCTCCAGACAGCCAGGGCCAGGTGTGCGCTAGCTACATCCTCCAGACA